>NC_060121.1:594745292-596244074 GCF_021461395.2 Schistocerca americana | reverse complement strand
TTGGTAATCGTTGCGTGGAGCTGTTATTATTTAAACGTCGTCTGACTGCTGTCTATAAACTCATCACGCTAGGCTCGTAACAGGCTATCGAAGGAAGCTGACACACGATGTAAAGTCAAATTGCAGCAGTTTGTACGTCTCATATATTACAGCAGAGGAGCTACGTGTTTTGTCGACACTCACTGGACAATTGTAAAATTTACAAGCGTCTCGAATGCAGTGTTTCCCACGTATTCGCTCATTTCACGGTTCCGTTGGAGATGTTCTCCACCTCTTGACACAAAAAGAAACGCAGTCGGTAGGACTCGAACCTACGCTCCCAGAGGGAATCTGATTTCTAGTCAGACGCCTTAACCACTCGGCCACGACTGCCGGCCGCAGAGGCGTGGTCTCGACAGTGAAACTGCTGCTTTGCAAGCAATCGCATGGCAGAACACGATATGGCCTCACTCGTTTCTGTAGCGCTTTCGTTGCCAGCACATTGGCCGTTACGACAGTGTATTATTTTCGCCTGGACGGGGGCTTGAACCCGGGACCTTTGGTTGAAGGTTCAGCGCTCTACCGACTGGGCCTATCCGGTCCCTCAGCCGAGCGTTGTGGTGCATGCTGCATGGTGTGCGAGTGATTCGCGTGTCGTTATTCCTGGCTTATGCGCCAATGGCGACTTCACCGACTTCCCACTGACGCACCGCTGACGCTAGTTTTGTGTCGTCTTAACGATGGCCATACTTGCAAGCAGGCTGCGAGATCTAAGAAAGAAACGCTGCACCACTGCTTTAGCCACTCCGAATGAACTGAATTGCGCTTCTTAGAAAGAAATGAATGCTCGCTGTGTCCAACACTTTCAAGCACACCTGTGTACTCACAAAGACGGCGACGACGCGACAAAATGACGGTGGCGCGTTCGTGGGCCTGCGACTGATTTCTGCAGTACTAGCGTCCTTGCGAGGTGAACCGGTAGCCACAACAGGCAGCGGCCGTCGCGAAACAGTATTCTTAAAAATAAATTTCCGTCTTGTTGAGAATGGGTGTCACAGGTTTGGATCCGCTTTCACCCACGCATGTCACATGTGTGCGAAAATTTCTGCTCGTTTTTTTACGCAAAATCGCACGCAGCCGGTAGATTCGAACCTACACTCCCACAGGGAATCTGATTTCGAGTCAGACGCCTCGGCCACGACTGCCAGTAGCGCAAGACCCTCCCGACACATGCAACTGGTACCGTTTAAAGCACTGCAGTGCCAGGAAACGGCGTAGATGCATTCTTTTCCGTAGTGCTTACACCGCTACTACACGTGCGGCTACCAAAGTATTAAAATTTCCGCCCGAACAGGGACTTGAACCCTGGACCCTTAGGTTAAAAGCCTAATGCTCTACCGACTGAGCTATCCGGGCTCACATCACGTGGTCACCCCTCCCACTACGCATACTGACACATTGCCTCATGTCCTTTACTGTTGGGTAATCGTTGCGTGGAGCTGTTATTATTTAAACGTCGTCTGACTGCTGTCTATAAACTCATCACGCTAGGCTCGTAACAGGCTATCGAAGGAAGCTGACACACGATGGTAAAGTCAAATTGCAGCAGTTTGTACGTCTCATATATTACAGCAGAGGAGCTACGTGTTTTGTCGACACTCACTGACAATTGTAAAATTTACAAGCGTCTCGAATGCAGTGTTTCCCACGTATTCGCTCATTTCACGGTTCCGTTGGAGATGTTCTCCACCTCTTGACACAAAAAAGAAACGCAGTCGGTAGGACTCGAACCTACGCTCCCAGAGGGAATCTGATTTCTAGTCAGACGCCTTAACCACTCGGCCACGACTGCCGGTCGCAGAGGCGTGGTCTCGACAAGTGAAAACTGCTGCTTTGCAAGCAATCCGATGGCAGAACACGATATGGCCTCACTCGTTTCTGTAGCGCTTTCGTTGCCAGCACATTTGGCCGTTACGACAGTGTATTAATTTTCGCCTGGACGGGGGCTTGAACCCGGGACCCTTTGGTTGAAGGTTCAGCGCTCTACCGACTGGGCTATCCGGTCCCTCAGCCGAGCGTTTGTGGTGCATGCTGCATGGTGTGCGAGTGATTCGCGTGTCGTTATTCCTGCTTATGGCTCCAATGGCGACTTCACCGACTTCCCACTGACGCACCGCTGGACGCTAGTTTTGTGTCGTCTTAAACGATGGCCATACTTGCAAGCAGCTGCGAGATCTTAAGAAAAGAAACGCTGCACCCACTGCTTTTGCCACACTCGAATGAACTGAATTGCGCTTCTTAGAAAGAAATGAATGCTCGCTGTGTCCAACACTTCAAGCACACCTGTGTACTCACAAAGACGGCGACGACGCGACAAAATGACGGGGGCGCGTTCGTGGGCCTGCGACTGATTTCTGCAGTACTAGCGTCCTTGCGAGGTGAACCGGTAGCCACAACAGGCAGCGGCCGTCGCGAAACAGTATTCTTAAAAAATAAATTTCCGTCTTGTTGAGAATGGTGTCACAGGTTTGGATCCGCTTTCACCCACGCATGTCACATGTGTGCGAAAATTTCTGCTCGTTTTTTTACGCAAAATCGCACGCAGCCGGTAGGATTCGAACCTACACTCCACAGGGAATCTGATTTCGAGTCAGACGCCTTAACCACTCGGCCACGACTGCCAGTAGCGCAAGACCCTCCCGACACATGCAACTGGTACCGTTTAAAGCACTGCAGTGCCAGGAAACGGCGTAGATGCATTCTTTTCCGTAGTGCTTACACCGCTACTACACGTGCGGCTACCAAAGTATTAAAATTTCCGCCCGAACAGGGACTTGAACCCTGGACCCTTAGGTTAAAAGCCTAATGCTCTACCGACTGAGCTATCCGGGCTCACATCACGTGGTCACCCCTCCCACTACGCATACTGACACATTGCCTCATGTCCTTTACTGGTGGGGTAATCGTTGCGTGGAGCTGTTATTATTTAAACGTCGTCTGACTGCTGTCTATAAACTCATCACGCTAGGCTCGTAACAGGCTATCGAAGGAAGCTGACACACGATGTAAAGTCAAATTGCAGCAGTTTGTACGTCTCATATATTACAGCAGAGGAGCTACGTGTTTTGTCGACACTCACTGGACAATTGTAAAATTTACAAGCGTCTCGAATGCAGTGTTTCCCACGTAATCGCTCATTTCACGGTTCCGTTGGAGATGTTCTCCACCTCTTGACACAAAAAAGAAACGCAGTCGGTAGGACTCGAACCTACGCTCCCAGAGGGAATCTGATTTCTAGTCAGACGCCTTAACCACTCGGCCACGACTGCCGGTCGCAGAGGCGTGGTCTCGACAAGTGAAACTGCTGCTTTGCAAGCAATCCGATGGCAGAACACGATATGGCCTCACTCGTTTCTGTAGCGCTTTCGGTTGCCAGCACATTTGGCCGTTACGACAGTGTATTAATTTTCGCCTGGACGGGGGCTTGAACCCGGGACCCTTTGGTTGAAGGTTCAGCGCTCTACCGACTGGGCTATCCGGTCCCTCAGCCGAGCGTTGTGGTGCATGCTGCATGGTGTGCGAGTGATTCGCGTGTCGTTTTTCCTGGCTTATGGCTCCAATGGCGACTTCACCGACTTCCCACTGACGCACCGCTGACGCTAGTTTTGTGTCGTCTTAAACGATGGCCATACTTGCAAGCAGCTGCGAGATCTTAAGAAAAGAAACGCTGCACCACTGCTTTTGCCACACTCGAATGAACTGAATTGCGCTTCTTAGAAAGAAATGAATGCTCGCTGTGTCCAACACTTTCAAGCACACCTGTGTACTCACAAAGACGGCGACGACGCGACAAAATGACGGTGGGCGCGTTCGTGGGCCTGCGACTGATTTCTGCAGTACTAGCGTCCTTGCGAGGTGAACCGGTAGCCACAACAGGCAGCGGCCGTCGCGAAACAGTATTCTTAAAAAATAAATTTCCGTCTTGTTGAGAATGGTGTCACAGGTTTGGATCCGCTTTCACCCACGCATGTCACATGTGTGCGAAAATTTCTGCTCGTTTTTTTACGCAAAATCGCACGCAGCCGGTAGGATTCGAACCTACACTCCCACAGGGAATCTGATTTCGAGTCAGACGCCTTAACCACTCGGCCACGACTGCCAGTAGCGCAAGACCCTCCCGACACATGCAACTGGGTACCGTTTAAAGCACTGCAGTGCCAGGAAACGGCGTAGATGCATTCTTTTCCGTAGTGCTTACACCGCTACTACACGTGCGGCTACCAAAGTATTAAAATTTCCGCCCGAACAGGGACTTGAACCCTGGACCCTTAGGTTAAAAGCCTAATGCTCTACCGACTGAGCTATCCGGGCTCACATCACGTGGTCACCCCTCCCACTACGCATACTGACACATTGCCTCATGTCCTTTACTGTTGGGTAATCGTTGCGTGGAGCTGTTATTATTTAAACGTCGTCTGACTGCTGTCTATAAACTCATCACGCTAGGCTCGTAACAGGCTATCGAAGGAAGCTGACACACGATGTAAAGTCAAATTGCAGCAGTTTGTACGTCTCATATATTACAGCAGAGGAGCTACGTGTTTTGTCGACACTCACTGGACAATTGTAAAATTTACAAGCGTCTCGAATGCAGTGTTTCCCACGTATTCGCTCATTTCACGGTTCCGTTGGAGATGTTCTCCACCTCTTGACACAAAAAAGAAACGCAGTCGGTAGGACTCGAACCTACGCTCCCAGAGGGAATCTGATTTCTAGTCAGACGCCTTAACCACTCGGCCACGACTGCCGGTCGCAGAGGCGTGGTCTCGACAAGTGAAACTGCTGCTTTGCAAGCAATCCGATGGCAGAACACGATATGGCCTCACTCGTTTCTGTAGCGCTTTCGTTGCCAGCACATTTGGCCGTTACGACAGTGTATTAATTTTCGCCTGGACGGGGGCTTGAACCCGGGACCCTTTGGTTGAAGGTTCAGCGCTCTACCGACTGGGCTATCCGGTCCCTCAGCCGAGCGTTGTGGTGCATGCTGCATGGTGTGCGAGTGATTCGCGTGTCGTTATTCCTGGCTTATGGCTCCAATGGCGACTTCACCGACTTCCCACTGACGCACCGCTGACGCTAGTTTTGTGTCGTCTTAAACGATGGCCATACTTGCAAGCAGCTGCGAGATCTTAAGAAAAGAAACGCTGCACCACTGCTTTTGCCACACTCGAATGAACTGAATTGCGCTTCTTAGAAAGAAATGAATGCTCGCTGTGTCCAACACTTTCAAGCACACCTGTGTACTCACAAAGACGGCGACGACGCGACAAAATGACGGTGGCGCGTTCGTGGGCCTGCGACTGATTTCTGCAGTACTAGCGTCCTTGCGAGGTGAACCGGTAGCCACAACAGGCAGCGGCCGTCGCGAAACAGTATTCTTAAAAAATAAATTTCCGTCTTGTTGAGAATGGTGTCACAGGTTTGGATCCGCTTTCACCCACGCATGTCACATGTGTGCGAAAATTTCTGCTCGTTTTTTTACGCAAAATCGCACGCAGCCGGTAGGATTCGAACCTACACTCCCACAGGGAATCTGATTTCGAGTCAGACGCCTTAACCACTCGGCCACGACTGCCAGTAGCGCAAGACCCTCCCGACACATGCAACTGGTACCGTTTAAAGCACTGCAGTGCCAGGAAACGGCGTAGATGCATTCTTTTCCGTAGTGCTTACACCGCTACTACACGTGCGGCTACCAAAGTATTAAAATTTCCGCCCGAACAGGGACTTGAACCCTGGACCCTTAGGTTAAAAGCCTAATGCTCTACCGACTGAGCTATCCGGGCTCACATCACGTGGTCACCCCTCCCACTACGCATACTGACACATTGCCTCATGTCCTTTACTGTTGGGTAATCGTTGCGTGGAGCTGTTATTATTTAAACGTCGTCTGACTGCTGTCTATAAACTCATCACGCTAGGCTCGTAACAGGCTATCGAAGGAAGCTGACACACGATGTAAAGTCAAATTGCAGCAGTTTGTACGTCTCATATATTACAGCAGAGGAGCTACGTGTTTTGTCGACACTCACTGGACAATTGTAAAATTTACAAGCGTCTCGAATGCAGTGTTTCCCACGTATTCGCTCATTTCACGGTTCCGTTGGAGATGTTCTCCACCTCTTGACACAAAAAAGAAACGCAGTCGGTAGGACTCGAACCTACGCTCCCAGAGGGAATCTGATTTCTAGTCAGACGCCTTAACCACTCGGCCACGACTGCCGGTCGCAGAGGCGTGGTCTCGACAAGTGAAACTGCTGCTTTGCAAGCAATCCGATGGCAGAACACGATATGGCCTCACTCGTTTCTGTAGCGCTTTCGTTGCCAGCACATTTGGCCGTTACGACAGTGTATTAATTTTCGCCTGGACGGGGGCTTGAACCCGGGACCCTTTGGTTGAAGGTTCAGCGCTCTACCGACTGGGCTATCCGGTCCCTCAGCCGAGCGTTGTGGTGCATGCTGCATGGTGTGCGAGTGATTCGCGTGTCGTTATTCCTGGCTTATGGCTCCAATGGCGACTTCACCGACTTCCCACTGACGCACCGCTGACGCTAGTTTTGTGTCGTCTTAAACGATGGCCATACTTGCAAGCAGCTGCGAGATCTTAAGAAAAGAAACGCTGCACCACTGCTTTTGCCACACTCGAATGAACTGAATTGCGCTTCTTAGAAAGAAATGAATGCTCGCTGTGTCCAACACTTTCAAGCACACCTGTGTACTCACAAAGACGGCGACGACGCGACAAAATGACGGTGGCGCGTTCGTGGGCCTGCGACTGATTTCTGCAGTACTAGCGTCCTTGCGAGGTGAACCGGTAGCCACAACAGGCAGCGGCCGTCGCGAAACAGTATTCTTAAAAAATAAATTTCCGTCTTGTTGAGAATGGTGTCACAGGTTTGGATCCGCTTTCACCCACGCATGTCACATGTGTGCGAAAATTTCTGCTCGTTTTTTTACGCAAAATCGCACGCAGCCGGTAGGATTCGAACCTACACTCCCACAGGGAATCTGATTTCGAGTCAGACGCCTTAACCACTCGGCCACGACTGCCAGTAGCGCAAGACCCTCCCGACACATGCAACTGGTACCGTTTAAAGCACTGCAGTGCCAGGAAACGGCGTAGATGCATTCTTTTCCGTAGTGCTTACACCGCTACTACACGTGCGGCTACCAAAGTATTAAAATTTCCGCCCGAACAGGGACTTGAACCCTGGACCCTTAGGTTAAAAGCCTAATGCTCTACCGACTGAGCTATCCGGGCTCACATCACGTGGTCACCCCTCCCACTACGCATACTGACACATTGCCTCATGTCCTTTACTGTTGGGTAATCGTTGCGTGGAGCTGTTATTATTTAAACGTCGTCTGACTGCTGTCTATAAACTCATCACGCTAGGCTCGTAACAGGCTATCGAAGGAAGCTGACACACGATGTAAAGTCAAATTGCAGCAGTTTGTACGTCTCATATATTACAGCAGAGGAGCTACGTGTTTTGTCGACACTCACTGGACAATTGTAAAATTTACAAGCGTCTCGAATGCAGTGTTTCCCACGTATTCGCTCATTTCACGGTTCCGTTGGAGATGTTCTCCACCTCTTGACACAAAAAAGAAACGCAGTCGGTAGGACTCGAACCTACGCTCCCAGAGGGAATCTGATTTCTAGTCAGACGCCTTAACCACTCGGCCACGACTGCCGGTCGCAGAGGCGTGGTCTCGACAAGTGAAACTGCTGCTTTGCAAGCAATCCGATGGCAGAACACGATATGGCCTCACTCGTTTCTGTAGCGCTTTCGTTGCCAGCACATTTGGCCGTTACGACAGTGTATTAATTTTCGCCTGGACGGGGGCTTGAACCCGGGACCCTTTGGTTGAAGGTTCAGCGCTCTACCGACTGGGCTATCCGGTCCCTCAGCCGAGCGTTGTGGTGCATGCTGCATGGTGTGCGAGTGATTCGCGTGTCGTTATTCCTGGCTTATGGCTCCAATGGCGACTTCACCGACTTCCCACTGACGCACCGCTGACGCTAGTTTTGTGTCGTCTTAAACGATGGCCATACTTGCAAGCAGCTGCGAGATCTTAAGAAAAGAAACGCTGCACCACTGCTTTTGCCACACTCGAATGAACTGAATTGCGCTTCTTAGAAAGAAATGAATGCTCGCTGTGTCCAACACTTTCAAGCACACCTGTGTACTCACAAAGACGGCGACGACGCGACAAAATGACGGGGGCGCGTTCGTGGGCCTGCGACTGATTTCTGCAGTACTAGCGTCCTTGCGAGGTGAACCGGTAGCCACAACAGGCAGCGGCCGTCGCGAAACAGTATTCTTAAAAAATAAATTTCCGTCTTGTTGAGAATGGTGTCACAGGTTTGGATCCGCTTTCACCCACGCATGTCACATGTGTGCGAAAATTTCTGCTCGTTTTTTTACGCAAAATCGCACGCAGCCGGTAGGATTCGAACCTACACTCCCACAGGGAATCTGATTTCGAGTCAGACGCCTTAACCACTCGGCCACGACTGCCAGTAGCGCAAGACCCTCCCGACACATGCAACTGGTACCGTTTAAAGCACTGCAGTGCCAGGAAACGGCGTAGATGCATTCTTTTCCGTAGTGCTTACACCGCTACTACACGTGCGGCTACCAAAGTATTAAAATTTCCGCCCGAACAGGGACTTGAACCCTGGACCCTTAGGTTAAAAGCCTAATGCTCTACCGACTGAGCTATCCGGGCTCACATCACGTGGTCACCCCTCCCACTACGCATACTGACACATTGCCTCATGTCCTTTACTGTTGGGTAATCGTTGCGTGGAGCTGTTATTATTTAAACGTCGTCTGACTGCTGTCTATAAACTCATCACGCTAGGCTCGTAACAGGCTATCGAAGGAAGCTGACACACGATGTAAAGTCAAATTGCAGCAGTTTGTACGTCTCATATATTACAGCAGAGGAGCTACGTGTTTTGTCGACACTCACTGGACAATTGTAAAATTTACAAGCGTCTCGAATGCAGTGTTTCCCACGTATTCGCTCATTTCACGGTTCCGTTGGAGATGTTCTCCACCTCTTGACACAAAAAAGAAACGCAGTCGGTAGGACTCGAACCTACGCTCCCAGAGGGAATCTGATTTCTAGTCAGACGCCTTAACCACTCGGCCACGACTGCCGGTCGCAGAGGCGTGGTCTCGACAAGTGAAACTGCTGCTTTGCAAGCAATCCGATGGCAGAACACGATATGGCCTCACTCGTTTCTGTAGCGCTTTCGTTGCCAGCACATTTGGCCGTTACGACAGTGTATTAATTTTCGCCTGGACGGGGGCTTGAACCCGGGACCCTTTGGTTGAAGGTTCAGCGCTCTACCGACTGGGCTATCCGGTCCCTCAGCCGAGCGTTGTGGTGCATGCTGCATGGTGTGCGAGTGATTCGCGTGTCGTTATTCCTGGCTTATGGCTCCAATGGCGACTTCACCGACTTCCCACTGACGCACCGCTGACGCTAGTTTTGTGTCGTCTTAAACGATGGCCATACTTGCAAGCAGCTGCGAGATCTTAAGAAAAGAAACGCTGCACCACTGCTTTTGCCACACTCGAATGAACTGAATTGCGCTTCTTAGAAAGAAATGAATGCTCGCTGTGTCCAACACTTTCAAGCACACCTGTGTACTCACAAAGACGGCGACGACGCGACAAAATGACGGTGGCGCGTTCGTGGGCCTGCGACTGATTTCTGCAGTACTAGCGTCCTTGCGAGGTGAACCGGTAGCCACAACAGGCAGCGGCCGTCGCGAAACAGTATTCTTAAAAAATAAATTTCCGTCTTGTTGAGAATGGTGTCACAGGTTTGGATCCGCTTTCACCCACGCATGTCACATGTGTGCGAAAATTTCTGCTCGTTTTTTTACGCAAAATCGCACGCAGCCGGTAGGATTCGAACCTACACTCCCACAGGGAATCTGATTTCGAGTCAGACGCCTTAACCACTCGGCCACGACTGCCAGTAGCGCAAGACCCTCCCGACACATGCAACTGGTACCGTTTAAAGCACTGCAGTGCCAGGAAACGGCGTAGATGCATTCTTTTCCGTAGTGCTTACACCGCTACTACACGTGCGGCTACCAAAGTATTAAAATTTCCGCCCGAACAGGGACTTGAACCCTGGACCCTTAGGTTAAAAGCCTAATGCTCTACCGACTGAGCTATCCGGGCTCACATCACGTGGTCACCCCTCCCACTACGCATACTGACACATTGCCTCATGTCCTTTACTGTTGGGTAATCGTTGCGTGGAGCTGTTATTATTTAAACGTCGTCTGACTGCTGTCTATAAACTCATCACGCTAGGCTCGTAACAGGCTATCGAAGGAAGCTGACACACGATGTAAAGTCAAATTGCAGCAGTTTGTACGTCTCATATATTACAGCAGAGGAGCTACGTGTTTTGTCGACACTCACTGGACAATTGTAAAATTTACAAGCGTCTCGAATGCAGTGTTTCCCACGTATTCGCTCATTTCACGGTTCCGTTGGAGATGTTCTCCACCTCTTGACACAAAAAAGAAACGCAGTCGGTAGGACTCGAACCTACGCTCCCAGAGGGAATCTGATTTCTAGTCAGACGCCTTAACCACTCGGCCACGACTGCCGGTCGCAGAGGCGTGGTCTCGACAAGTGAAACTGCTGCTTTGCAAGCAATCCGATGGCAGAACACGATATGGCCTCACTCGTTTCTGTAGCGCTTTCGTTGCCAGCACATTTGGCCGTTACGACAGTGTATTAATTTTCGCCTGGACGGGGGCTTGAACCCGGGACCCTTTGGTTGAAGGTTCAGCGCTCTACCGACTGGGCTATCCGGTCCCTCAGCCGAGCGTTGTGGTGCATGCTGCATGGTGTGCGAGTGATTCGCGTGTCGTTATTCCTGGCTTATGGCTCCAATGGCGACTTCACCGACTTCCCACTGACGCACCGCTGACGCTAGTTTTGTGTCGTCTTAAACGATGGCCATACTTGCAAGCAGCTGCGAGATCTTAAGAAAAGAAACGCTGCACCACTGCTTTTGCCACACTCGAATGAACTGAATTGCGCTTCTTAGAAAGAAATGAATGCTCGCTGTGTCCAACACTTTCAAGCACACCTGTGTACTCACAAAGACGGCGACGACGCGACAAAATGACGGGGGCGCGTTCGTGGGCCTGCGACTGATTTCTGCAGTACTAGCGTCCTTGCGAGGTGAACCGGTAGCCACAACAGGCAGCGGCCGTCGCGAAACAGTATTCTTAAAAAATAAATTTCCGTCTTGTTGAGAATGGTGTCACAGGTTTGGATCCGCTTTCACCCACGCATGTCACATGTGTGCGAAAATTTCTGCTCGTTTTTTTACGCAAAATCGCACGCAGCCGGTAGGATTCGAACCTACACTCCCACAGGGAATCTGATTTCGAGTCAGACGCCTTAACCACTCGGCCACGACTGCCAGTAGCGCAAGACCCTCCCGACACATGCAACTGGTACCGTTTAAAGCACTGCAGTGCCAGGAAACGGCGTAGATGCATTCTTTTCCGTAGTGCTTACACCGCTACTACACGTGCGGCTACCAAAGTATTAAAATTTCCGCCCGAACAGGGACTTGAACCCTGGACCCTTAGGTTAAAAGCCTAATGCTCTACCGACTGAGCTATCCGGGCTCACATCACGTGGTCACCCCTCCCACTACGCATACTGACACATTGCCTCATGTCCTTTACTGTTGGGTAATCGTTGCGTGGAGCTGTTATTATTTAAACGTCGTCTGACTGCTGTCTATAAACTCATCACGCTAGGCTCGTAACAGGCTATCGAAGGAAGCTGACACACGATGTAAAGTCAAATTGCAGCAGTTTGTACGTCTCATATATTACAGCAGAGGAGCTACGTGTTTTGTCGACACTCACTGGACAATTGTAAAATTTACAAGCGTCTCGAATGCAGTGTTTCCCACGTATTCGCTCATTTCACGGTTCCGTTGGAGATGTTCTCCACCTCTTGACACAAAAAAGAAACGCAGTCGGTAGGACTCGAACCTACGCTCCCAGAGGGAATCTGATTTCTAGTCAGACGCCTTAACCACTCGGCCACGACTGCCGGTCGCAGAGGCGTGGTCTCGACAAGTGAAACTGCTGCTTTGCAAGCAATCCGATGGCAGAACACGATATGGCCTCACTCGTTTCTGTAGCGCTTTCGTTGCCAGCACATTTGGCCGTTACGACAGTGTATTAATTTTCGCCTGGACGGGGGCTTGAACCCGGGACCCTTTGGTTGAAGGTTCAGCGCTCTACCGACTGGGCTATCCGGTCCCTCAGCCGAGCGTTGTGGTGCATGCTGCATGGTGTGCGAGTGATTCGCGTGTCGTTATTCCTGGCTTATGGCTCCAATGGCGACTTCACCGACTTCCCACTGACGCACCGCTGACGCTAGTTTTGTGTCGTCTTAAACGATGGCCATACTTGCAAGCAGCTGCGAGATCTTAAGAAAAGAAACGCTGCACCACTGCTTTTGCCACACTCGAATGAACTGAATTGCGCTTCTTAGAAAGAAATGAATGCTCGCTGTGTCCAACACTTTCAAGCACACCTGTGTACTCACAAAGACGGCGACGACGCGACAAAATGACGGGGGCGCGTTCGTGGGCCTGCGACTGATTTCTGCAGTACTAGCGTCCTTGCGAGGTGAACCGGTAGCCACAACAGGCAGCGGCCGTCGCGAAACAGTATTCTTAAAAAATAAATTTCCGTCTTGTTGAGAATGGTGTCACAGGTTTGGATCCGCTTTCACCCACGCATGTCACATGTGTGCGAAAATTTCTGCTCGTTTTTTTACGCAAAATCGCACGCAGCCGGTAGGATTCGAACCTACACTCCCACAGGGAATCTGATTTCGAGTCAGACGCCTTAACCACTCGGCCACGACTGCCAGTAGCGCAAGACCCTCCCGACACATGCAACTGGTACCGTTTAAAGCACTGCAGTGCCAGGAAACGGCGTAGATGCATTCTTTTCCGTAGTGCTTACACCGCTACTACACGTGCGGCTACCAAAGTATTAAAATTTCCGCCCGAACAGGGACTTGAACCCTGGACCCTTAGGTTAAAAGCCTAATGCTCTACCGACTGAGCTATCCGGGCTCACATCACGTGGTCACCCCTCCCACTACGCATACTGACACATTGCCTCATGTCCTTTACTGTTGGGTAATCGTTGCGTGGAGCTGTTATTATTTAAACGTCGTCTGACTGCTGTCTATAAACTCATCACGCTAGGCTCGTAACAGGCTATCGAAGGAAGCTGACACACGATGTAAAGTCAAATTGCAGCAGTTTGTACGTCTCATATATTACAGCAGAGGAGCTACGTGTTTTGTCGACACTCACTGGACAATTGTAAAATTTACAAGCGTCTCGAATGCAGTGTTTCCCACGTATTCGCTCATTTCACGGTTCCGTTGGAGATGTTCTCCACCTCTTGACACAAAAAAGAAACGCAGTCGGTAGGACTCGAACCTACGCTCCCAGAGGGAATCTGATTTCTAGTCAGACGCCTTAACCACTCGGCCACGACTGCCGGTCGCAGAGGCGTGGTCTCGACAAGTGAAACTGCTGCTTTGCAAGCAATCCGATGGCAGAACACGATATGGCCTCACTCGTTTCTGTAGCGCTTTCGTTGCCAGCACATTTGGCCGTTACGACAGTGTATTAATTTTCGCCTGGACGGGGGCTTGAACCCGGGACCCTTTGGTTGAAGGTTCAGCGCTCTACCGACTGGGCTATCCGGTCCCTCAGCCGAGCGTTGTGGTGCATGCTGCATGGTGTGCGAGTGATTCGCGTGTCGTTATTCCTGGCTTATGGCTCCAATGGCGACTTCACCGACTTCCCACTGACGCACCGCTGACGCTAGTTTTGTGTCGTCTTAAACGATGGCCATACTTGCAAGCAGCTGCGAGATCTTAAGAAAAGAAACGCTGCACCACTGCTTTTGCCACACTCGAATGAACTGAATTGCGCTTCTTAGAAAGAAATGAATGCTCGCTGTGTCCAACACTTTCAAGCACACCTGTGTACTCACAAAGACGGCGACGACGCGACAAAATGACGGTGGCGCGTTCGTGGGCCTGCGACTGATTTCTGCAGTACTAGCGTCCTTGCGAGGTGAACCGGTAGCCACAACAGGCAGCGGCCGTCGCGAAACAGTATTCTTAAAAAATAAATTTCCGTCTTGTTGAGAATGGTGTCACAGGTTTGGATCCGCTTTCACCCACGCATGTCACATGTGTGCGAAAATTTCTGCTCGTTTTTTTACGCAAAATCGCACGCAGCCGGTAGGATTCGAACCTACACTCCCACAGGGAATCTGATTTCGAGTCAGACGCCTTAACCACTCGGCCACGACTGCCAGTAGCGCAAGACCCTCCCGACACATGCAACTGGTACCGTTTAAAGCACTGCAGTGCCAGGAAACGGCGTAGATGCATTCTTTTCCGTAGTGCTTACACCGCTACTACACGTGCGGCTACCAAAGTATTAAAATTTCCGCCCGAACAGGGACTTGAACCCTGGACCCTTAGGTTAAAAGCCTAATGCTCTACCGACTGAGCTATCCGGGCTCACATCACGTGGTCACCCCTCCCACTACGCATACTGACACATTGCCTCATGTCCTTTACTGTTGGGTAATCGTTGCGTGGAGCTGTTATTATTTAAACGTCGTCTGACTGCTGTCTATAAACTCATCACGCTAGGCTCGTAACAGGCTATCGAAGGAAGCTGACACACGATGTAAAGTCAAATTGCAGCAGTTTGTACGTCTCATATATTACAGCAGAGGAGCTACGTGTTTTGTCGACACTCACTGGACAATTGTAAAATTTACAAGCGTCTCGAATGCAGTGTTTCCCACGTATTCGCTCATTTCACGGTTCCGTTGGAGATGTTCTCCACCTCTTGACACAAAAAAGAAACGCAGTCGGTAGGACTCGAACCTACGCTCCCAGAGGGAATCTGATTTCTAGTCAGACGCCTTAACCACTCGGCCACGACTGCCGGTCGCAGAGGCGTGGTCTCGACAAGTGAAACTGCTGCTTTGCAAGCAATCCGATGGCAGAACACGATATGGCCTCACTCGTTTCTGTAGCGCTTTCGTTGCCAGCACATTTGGCCGTTACGACAGTGTATTAATTTTCGCCTGGACGGGGGCTTGAACCCGGGACCCTTTGGTTGAAGGTTCAGCGCTCTACCGACTGGGCTATCCGGTCCCTCAGCCGAGCGTTGTGGTGCATGCTGCATGGTGTGCGAGTGATTCGCGTGTCGTTATTCCTGGCTTATGGCTCCAATGGCGACTTCACCGACTTCCCACTGACGCACCGCTGACGCTAGTTTTGTGTCGTCTTAAACGATGGCCATACTTGCAAGCAGCTGCGAGATCTTAAGAAAAGAAACGCTGCACCACTGCTTTTGCCACACTCGAATGAACTGAATTGCGCTTCTTAGAAAGAAATGAATGCTCGCTGTGTCCAACACTTTCAAGCACACCTGTGTACTCACAAAGACGGCGACGACGCGACAAAATGACGGTGGCGCGTTCGTGGGCCTGCGACTGATTTCTGCAGTACTAGCGTCCTTGCGAGGTGAACCGGTAGCCACAACAGGCAGCGGCCGTCGCGAAACAGTATTCTTAAAAAATAAATTTCCGTCTTGTTGAGAATGGTGTCACAGGTTTGGATCCGCTTTCACCCACGCATGTCACATGTGTGCGAAAATTTCTGCTCGTTTTTTTACGCAAAATCGCACGCAGCCGGTAGGATTCGAACCTACACTCCCACAGGGAATCTGATTTCGAGTCAGACGCCTTAACCACTCG
Source organism: Schistocerca americana (assembly GCF_021461395.2). NCBI lineage: Eukaryota > Metazoa > Arthropoda > Insecta > Orthoptera > Acrididae > Schistocerca > Schistocerca americana. The sequence continues at coordinate 596,228,146 of NC_060121.1, read as the reverse complement.
GCCACGACTGCCAGTAGCGCAAGACCCTCCCGACACATGCAACTGGTACCGTTTAAAGCACTGCAGTGCCAGGAAACGGCGTAGATGCATTCTTTTCCGTAGTGCTTACACCGCTACTACACGTGCGGCTACCAAAGTATTAAAATTTCCGCCCGAACAGGGACTTGAACCCTGGACCCTTAGGTTAAAAGCCTAATGCTCTACCGACTGAGCTATCCGGGCTCACATCACGTGGTCACCCCTCCCACTACGCATACTGACACATTGCCTCATGTCCTTTACTGTTGGGTAATCGTTGCGTGGAGCTGTTATTATTTAAACGTCGTCTGACTGCTGTCTATAAACTCATCACGCTAGGCTCGTAACAGGCTATCGAAGGAAGCTGACACACGATGTAAAGTCAAATTGCAGCAGTTTGTACGTCTCATATATTACAGCAGAGGAGCTACGTGTTTTGTCGACACTCACTGGACAATTGTAAAATTTACAAGCGTCTCGAATGCAGTGTTTCCCACGTATTCGCTCATTTCACGGTTCCGTTGGAGATGTTCTCCACCTCTTGACACAAAAAAGAAACGCAGTCGGTAGGACTCGAACCTACGCTCCCAGAGGGAATCTGATTTCTAGTCAGACGCCTTAACCACTCGGCCACGACTGCCGGTCGCAGAGGCGTGGTCTCGACAAGTGAAACTGCTGCTTTGCAAGCAATCCGATGGCAGAACACGATATGGCCTCACTCGTTTCTGTAGCGCTTTCGTTGCCAGCACATTTGGCCGTTACGACAGTGTATTAATTTTCGCCTGGACGGGGGCTTGAACCCGGGACCCTTTGGTTGAAGGTTCAGCGCTCTACCGACTGGGCTATCCGGTCCCTCAGCCGAGCGTTGTGGTGCATGCTGCATGGTGTGCGAGTGATTCGCGTGTCGTTATTCCTGGCTTATGGCTCCAATGGCGACTTCACCGACTTCCCACTGACGCACCGCTGACGCTAGTTTTGTGTCGTCTTAAACGATGGCCATACTTGCAAGCAGCTGCGAGATCTTAAGAAAAGAAACGCTGCACCACTGCTTTTGCCACACTCGAATGAACTGAATTGCGCTTCTTAGAAAGAAATGAATGCTCGCTGTGTCCAACACTTTCAAGCACACCTGTGTACTCACAAAGACGGCGACGACGCGACAAAATGACGGGGGCGCGTTCGTGGGCCTGCGACTGATTTCTGCAGTACTAGCGTCCTTGCGAGGTGAACCGGTAGCCACAACAGGCAGCGGCCGTCGCGAAACAGTATTCTTAAAAAATAAATTTCCGTCTTGTTGAGAATGGTGTCACAGGTTTGGATCCGCTTTCACCCACGCATGTCACATGTGTGCGAAAATTTCTGCTCGTTTTTTTACGCAAAATCGCACGCAGCCGGTAGGATTCGAACCTACACTCCCACAGGGAATCTGATTTCGAGTCAGACGCCTTAACCACTCGGCCACGACTGCCAGTAGCGCAAGACCCTCCCGACACATGCAACTGGTACCGTTTAAAGCACTGCAGTGCCAGGAAACGGCGTAGATGCATTCTTTTCCGTAGTGCTTACACCGCTACTACACGTGCGGCTACCAAAGTATTAAAATTTCCGCCCGAACAGGGACTTGAACCCTGGACCCTTAGGTTAAAAGCCTAATGCTCTACCGACTGAGCTATCCGGGCTCACATCACGTGGTCACCCCTCCCACTACGCATACTGACACATTGCCTCATGTCCTTTACTGTTGGGTAATCGTTGCGTGGAGCTGTTATTATTTAAACGTCGTCTGACTGCTGTCTATAAACTCATCACGCTAGGCTCGTAACAGGCTATCGAAGGAAGCTGACACACGATGTAAAGTCAAATTGCAGCAGTTTGTACGTCTCATATATTACAGCAGAGGAGCTACGTGTTTTGTCGACACTCACTGGACAATTGTAAAATTTACAAGCGTCTCGAATGCAGTGTTTCCCACGTATTCGCTCATTTCACGGTTCCGTTGGAGATGTTCTCCACCTCTTGACACAAAAAAGAAACGCAGTCGGTAGGACTCGAACCTACGCTCCCAGAGGGAATCTGATTTCTAGTCAGACGCCTTAACCACTCGGCCACGACTGCCGGTCGCAGAGGCGTGGTCTCGACAAGTGAAACTGCTGCTTTGCAAGCAATCCGATGGCAGAACACGATATGGCCTCACTCGTTTCTGTAGCGCTTTCGTTGCCAGCACATTTGGCCGTTACGACAGTGTATTAATTTTCGCCTGGACGGGGGCTTGAACCCGGGACCCTTTGGTTGAAGGTTCAGCGCTCTACCGACTGGGCTATCCGGTCCCTCAGCCGAGCGTTGTGGTGCATGCTGCATGGTGTGCGAGTGATTCGCGTGTCGTTATTCCTGGCTTATGGCTCCAATGGCGACTTCACCGACTTCCCACTGACGCACCGCTGACGCTAGTTTTGTGTCGTCTTAAACGATGGCCATACTTGCAAGCAGCTGCGAGATCTTAAGAAAAGAAACGCTGCACCACTGCTTTTGCCACACTCGAATGAACTGAATTGCGCTTCTTAGAAAGAAATGAATGCTCGCTGTGTCCAACACTTTCAAGCACACCTGTGTACTCACAAAGACGGCGACGACGCGACAAAATGACGGGGGCGCGTTCGTGGGCCTGCGACTGATTTCTGCAGTACTAGCGTCCTTGCGAGGTGAACCGGTAGCCACAACAGGCAGCGGCCGTCGCGAAACAGTATTCTTAAAAAATAAATTTCCGTCTTGTTGAGAATGGTGTCACAGGTTTGGATCCGCTTTCACCCACGCATGTCACATGTGTGCGAAAATTTCTGCTCGTTTTTTTACGCAAAATCGCACGCAGCCGGTAGGATTCGAACCTACACTCCCACAGGGAATCTGATTTCGAGTCAGACGCCTTAACCACTCGGCCACGACTGCCAGTAGCGCAAGACCCTCCCGACACATGCAACTGGTACCGTTTAAAGCACTGCAGTGCCAGGAAACGGCGTAGATGCATTCTTTTCCGTAGTGCTTACACCGCTACTACACGTGCGGCTACCAAAGTATTAAAATTTCCGCCCGAACAGGGACTTGAACCCTGGACCCTTAGGTTAAAAGCCTAATGCTCTACCAACTTTTTTTTTTTTTTTTTTTATGTTTCTTTTTTTTTTCATTTTTAGGGCCTCCCATCTCCCCTTCTAGCCCTTCCATTCGCTCACCTTCATGCGCCTTCTTCGGCGAGCTTCATTGCTAAAATCAAATGAAATACTCCTTTGCAAGTAAGGGAATCCATATCAAACGTGGTGAGAAAAGTAAATGTCTCCATCCAAATGAACTTATTTTGTAACGTTGGATGGTTGTTCAAAATAACTGAAAATGATCTGGTGAAAATTGTGTATAAAGAAAGAAAAATTAATTGGTTGACTGAGAAACGTAGGCTTCTTAAGGACACACACAATACAAGACACTGATCTTTTTTTTTTTTTTTTTTTTTTTTCTTTTTTTTTTTTTTTTATGCATAGGCATAGAATGCAAGGCCTTTTCAGGGTTCTGCGAAGGCCTTCACGGCTACCGTAGCGGCCCTGGGGCCCACGAAGTCCCCACCGTACGTCGCCCTTAGCAGCAATCCCCTACTTTGGCATCGCAAAATCCGATATTTTATCCGCTATTCGTCATTGCGTACGTCATCCGATGCCTTGTTTGTCAAATAATATTTTTAGCATGTTACCATACAAGGTCTTGTGGTGTCGTTGTCCACATATTTTATAATATTCCAGTAATAGATGTTGCTCATAGTCCAGTACGTCGGGCAGGCCGAGTTTATTAATGACATAATTGACATAGTTCCCCAGTAGCCATAGGGTAACATTATTCTTTTGAATAGGGAAAGCAACGCTTTCGGGGTTGACGAGAATGTCGACAGTAAGGTATCTGCCGTCGTTCCTATTGATAAACGCCACCTGTTGGCGGACTCTGTCCCAAATGACCTGGTAGCCGTTGCATATGAGACGATGCCGGAGGGTGTCTATCACATTACAACGTGGACACTGATTTGTGTCACTCAATCCTATAGACTGTAATCTTTCATTTGTGGCAACGGTATTATTGACAACCTTGTACCAGGCACCGCGCACATTGGTGGACAGTACTTTATTATTTATATTCTTCCATATATTTTGCCAATTTCGGGTGGGATATTTTGATTCCATTCTGTTACGGTTGTCCTTTGTAGTAAGGCAATCCATGATGAAACTACAGTTTCTTTTTGTCCTATCCGCGACAATGCAGTGCAGATAACTGAGTTCTAAATAGTAGAATCTGATGTGCTGCAATTTGTAAGAGATTTTACTTATGTTAATAGGTGGTTCCATACTCTCCGGTGTAAGGATTCGGAAAAGTTTCGATGATAAATTATTGTGGCGGTCTTCTAAAAGCTGAAGTGTACGCTTGATATAAAGAGCCGTAGTTTTGCGGCGGATATCGGTCAGTCCGAGGCCTCCTTCTCGCGGTTTTAAAGTTATAGTACTGGCCGCCACTTTAAATATCTCACCTCTCCAAACATACTGGCAGATGAAGCTCATGGTGGTTTTGGATATCGCTTTAGGTATCGGCAGTATTTGACCTACATATACTGCTTTCGAAAGGACAGCGCAGTTGATTAATTGCACCCTTTGGAGAATGTTCAAGTCTCTAAGTCGGTTCATTATTAAAGTACCTCGAATACTATGTAAGACCTTCTTCCAGTTGAATGTCGTTGTTTGCAGGGGGCAGCGGTAGAACCTCACACCTAACGCAGTGTGATGGTCTACAGACCTGGCCCATTCGAGGGCAGTGTTCCTGAAGCCATGGAGATTTAGAAAGGAGCTTTTCATATCGTTGATTTGCGCTCCCGTTGCGAAGCAGTAAAGGCGAACAATCTCTCTCAGTCTTACAACGTCGTCATTACTTCTGACGATGACACCGACGTCGTCGGCGTAAGCGTTGGTAGCGTTACTGACCCCTGAAATTGATATGCCTTCTAATTCCTTGTTTAATCGTTTCAGCAAAGGTTCTAGTGCGACCACAAATAGCATCATTGATAAAGGACTTCCCTGCGGGACACCATTTGCTATTTCGACATCTCGAGTATAGTGTCCATTGATTAAAATTTTGGTTTTCATCCCTTGCAATAGATTTTTTAAGACAATTAAAAATTTGTCGTTAAAACCTATATGCATCAGAGTGGTAAATAAATATTCATGGTTTACCCTATCAAAGGCTTTAGAAAAGTCGATAAAAACGAGGCCAGCCTTCGTCAATGTCGTTGAGAAGATACTGATTATGTCCCTGTATTCGCAGACTGTTTTAAAAATATTCCGACCCGGGAGACACGTTTGATGGGGACCAATTACAGTATCAAACACCGGTCGGAGTCTGTTTTTTACAACCCTGGCAATAATTTTATAATCAGAGTTCATTAAGGATATCGGTCTCATTTTGTTGAGCTGTTTGACATCCGAATTGATTCCCTTAGGAAGTAAAACAGTGACACACTCTTTCATTTCGTCAGGTATGTGCCCTCCACTCAAGATTTCGTTGACGACTTGTGTGAATTTATTCCTTATAATATGCCAATATTGGGAATAAAATTCTACGGGTAAACCGTCGGGCCCAGGTGATTTTTTAACAGGTGAGCTTTTAATTACTTCGAAAATGTCTTCAGACAGGATTTCAACAGTGAGGCTCCTGTTGTGTTCTGCAGTTACTAGTTGTTCCATATCACAGTTTCGGAGCAGTTCCTGTCCCTGATCTGGGATATACTGGTGAGCACTGTACAATTGATTATAATACCTATGAGCCTCGTTTAAAATATCTTTTTGTTGAGTTAAAAGACTTTGATCTTCAGAGAGCAATGACTGAATAAAATTTCTTCGACGATTTTTTTCGTGCTGGAGTAGATGATAGAGTGAAGCGTGTTCTTCTTCCACTGTGGTTTGAACTCGTGATTTTATTGTCAGTCCTTCCAGCTGTTTGCGTTTAAGACTAAGAAGTTCGGCCTTGACCCGTTTGATACCCGTTCTGACAGCCGCGGACATGGGCATATCATAAAGGTCACGCAGACAAGTATAATAGAATTCGACAGTGCGCCGAGACCAAAGTGCCCTTTCCCTACTGTAAGAAATTAGAGTAGATCTAAGTTTCTTTTTGGCGCATAAAGTCCACCAATCTATCGTTGACCGGTATTTGTGGCTTTGTCGGAGTGAAAGTTGCCAAGAAGCTTCTAACTGCTCAGTGAGGGCGTTATCTCGAAGCACGGCGATATTTAATTTCCAAAAAGGACGGCCCCAGTATGTCTTCTGTTTTGGAAATCCAATGCTGCACCTTAGTGCTAGATGGTCGGAAAATAAAGTTGGTATTCGTTCGACGCCACTGATTTTGCTGGCTAAATGTGAACTTACGTATATGCGGTCGATCCGACTTTGCGCTTTAGTGCTAAAATATGTGTACTGGACAGACACGGGGTATTTGACCTCCCAAGCGTCCTGCCATTTCATCGTTTTCACAAGACCATCTAGTTCTGGGGAGAAATGGAAATTTGGCGTTTGGTCTTTCCTGTGTAGGACACAATTCCAGTCACCTCCGACTATCACATCAACGGGGTTTTCCTTTAGTAAAAACACTAGATCATTTTTAAAAAAATTGGCTCGTTCTTTTCGACCACCGCTTCCCGAAGGTACATAAACATTTATAATCGTAACACCGAAAATTTTAAAACTGATTCCCCGCCCCGATTCCAACATGGTTACATCTGTTATTGCAATACCTTCCTTGACCAGGACAGCGGTGCCGCAAGCGCCTTCCGTGGCGACATTGAGAATTGCAGTAAATCCCGGAACACACAAATTTGAAAAACACACTTCTTGAAAAAGCGCAATATCGGTATCGGACTGATATATGAAGTCCCGGAGGGCAGCAATGTTAGTTGCACTCTGGATCTTGTTAATATTAACAGTCATAACGTGATACGTTTGATCCATAAGCAAGAGCTGTTGTTGTTTACTGGACTTTCCGGCGATTAGGCATATATAGGCCGAATTCACATGTCATTCGTGGGCTCAAAGTGTAGTCGTGAGCTTGAGAGGTTGCGGTTAACACGCCATACCATTGTTCGCAGATACATGTGACAGTGTTGTCTCCGTATCGTCTGCCCATTCAAAACGACTATTCTGGGGAGATTGTCTACGTTGGGAAATAGGTACGTCCTGATGGTCTGAAAATTCGAGGCCTGGTGCTCCTTCGTCCCGGACACCGTTCTCAGGTGATGTCCGTAGATGCGATGGTATGCTACCGACCTCAGGTTCCCTCCGGCCATGGTCTTCGATCGTTGTCTGTTCCTGAATGCTCCTCAACCTATCTCGCAGAGCCGGGGCTAAGCTTTCAGCAGCCTGGTGTGCTAACCGCTTTTTGCGACGTTTCCTAGCTTTCCGAGGCGATCGTGACCGCTCTGGAGACGAATCGGGGGACTTTTCAGACGAATGCGGAGACGAAGTCGGCGATGCAAGCCGGTCTTGTGTCCTAGTCGAAGATCCAACGCTGCTCTTTTCACCAGGCGGGGAAGAGAGTACTACCGCAGTTAGACTCGCCTCTGTCGCAGGGGGCCTGTCAGCCGCGCTGTGGGAAGCAGAACCGTAGTCATTCACTCCTTGTGTCAGTTGGATGATCGAGTGATCTATGCTCATGTCTTGCCCAACAATATTCTGAACTGGATCGTCCGGTGCCGCTACTTTCATGTTGGTCTCGTCCTGTCGTTCGCAATCAGGCGGTTGCAGGGAGGTATCCACAGTCACCGCAGAAGGTTCTGCTCGCGAGCTACGAGAAGGATCGGCACAGTCGTAAGGTACAGGTACCTGACTTTCACTGGTGGTGCGCTGGGGCGCTGTATGGTTAGTCGTAGCTACGGATCTACCACTGTCTATATGGCTGTTAACACTCTCGGGATGCTCGCATTGGTCCCCCAGTTCGAAAGATGTCTGCCGAGCTGATCGCAAAGGTGACGTGGCAGCAGCGTACGTCATCTGCAGGTGAACTACAGGCCCTGCACCTTCGGATTCTACACTTGGTAATTGAGGAACCCTCCGTCTACTGCACTCAGCACGCACGTGCTCTGTCGAGTTACAAATGGCACAGGTACGAGGCTGTCCATCATAAATGATCAACGCACGGTATCCTCCAATAATTACAAAGGAAGGAATGTGCTTGAGAAGTTCCATCTTAACCTGGCGAACGCCATTCAAAACGGGAAACATGTGTGGTTCTGACCACTTTTCCGCAACATTGGAAATTACTCTGCCATACGCCCCGAGAACACGATTAATTTCGACTACAGGCATTTCAAAAGGAAGCTCAAATACTCTTACTGTTCGTATCCCCATCCCAGCATAGGATACTACGACATCGCTAACTGAGCCGTCTAAGTGATTAAACTTAATAATACCTCCACATTGTTCAACAAGTGCGACACATTTAGCAGGATCTGCCAATTTCACATATGCCGAGTTAGTCACAAACGATAAATGAACTCCAACTAAATCATCTTTCGTAATTCCAACTTTTTCTGTGAGCCACAGTTTGATTTCAAAAGCTTTTGGTCGTACGAAATTTCTATCGAAAGCAAATTTAATCGTGTCTTTCCTCATTTTCATCAAACCAATACACAATTAGGTGAAGTAATGCGCTTGCGAGCCGGCCTACCTGGCTCGCAGGAAAACAGCCTTGCTGACACGAAACGTCCGCAGCGGCCGCCACACGTCCGTCTCGCGCCGAAGACGAGGCGCGAATGTACTGAGCTATCCGGGCTCACATCACGTGGTCACCCCTCCCACTACGCATACTGACACATTGCCTCACGTCCTTTACTGTTGGGTAATCGTTGCGTGGAGCTGTTATTATTTAAACGTCGTCTGACTGCTGTCTATAAACTCATCACGCTAGGCTCGTAACAGGCTATCGAAGGAAGCTGACACACGATGTAAAGTCAAATTGCAGCAGTTTGTACGTCTCATATATTACAGCAGAGGAGCTACGTGTTTTGTCGACACTCACTGGACAATTGTAAAATTTACAAGCGTCTCGAATGCAGTGTTTCCCACGTATTCGCTCATTTCACGGTTCCGTTGGAGATGTTCTCCACCTCTTGACACAAAAAAGAAACGCAGTCGGTAGGACTCGAACCTACGCTCCCAGAGGGAATCTGATTTCTAGTCAGACGCCTTAACCACTCGGCCACGACTGCCGGTCGGAGAGGCGTGGTCTCGACAAGTGCAACTGCCCCTTTGCAAGCAATCCGATGGCAGAACACGATATGGCCTCACTCGTTTCTGTAGCGCTTTCGTTGCCAGCACATTTGGCCGTTACGACAGTGTATTAATTTTCGCCTGGACGGGGGCTTGAACCCGGGACCCTTTGGTTGAATGTTCAGCGCTCTACCGACTGGGCTATCCGGTCCCTCAGCCGAGCGTTGTGGTGCATGCTGCATGGTGTGCGAGTGATTCGCGTGTCGTTATTCCTGGCTTATGGCTCCAATGGCGACTTCACCGACTTCCCACTGACGCACCGCTGACGCTAGTTTTGTGTCGTCTTAAACGATGGCCATACTTGCAGGCAGCTGCGAGATCTTAAGAAAAGAAACGCTGCACCACTGCTTTTGCCACACTCGAATGAACTGAATTGCGCTTCTTAGAAAGAAATGAATGCTCGCTGTGTCCAACACTTTCAAGCACACCTGTGTACTCACAAAGACGGCGACGACGCGACAAAATGACGGGGGCGCGTTCGTGGGCCTGCGACTGATTTCTGCAGTACTAGCGTCCTTGCGAGGTGAACCGGTAGCCACAACAGGCAGCGGCCGTCGCGAAACAGTATTCTTAAAAAATAAATTTCCGTCTTGTTGAGAATGGTGTCACAGGTTTGGATCCGCTTTCACCCACGCATGTCACATGTGTGCGAAAATTTCTGCTCGTTTTTTTACGCAAAATCGCACGCAGCCGGTAGGATTCGAACCTACACTCCCACAGGGAATCTGATTTCGAGTCAGACGCCTTAACCACTCGGCCACGACTGCCAGTAGCGCAAGACCCTCCCGACACATGCAACTGGTACCGTTTAAAGCACTGCAGTGCCAGGAAACGGCGTAGATGCATTCTTTTCCGTAGTGCTTACACCGCTACTACACGTGCGGCTACCAAAGTATTAAAATTTCCGCCCGAACAGGGACTTGAACCCTGGACCCTTAGGTTAAAAGCCTAATGCTCTACCGACTGAGCTATCCGGGCTCACATCACGTGGTCACCCCTCCCACTACGCATACTGACACATTGCCTCATGTCCTTTACTGTTGGGTAATCGTTGCGTGGAGCTGTTATTATTTAAACGTCGTCTGACTGCTGTCTATAAACTCATCACGCTAGGCTCGTAACAGGCTATCGAAGGAAGCTGACACACGATGTAAAGTCAAATTGCAGCAGTTTGTACGTCTCATATATTACAGCAGAGGAGCTACGTGTTTTGTCGACACTCACTGGACAATTGTAAAATTTACAAGCGTCTCGAATGCAGTGTTTCCCACGTATTCGCTCATTTCACGGTTCCGTTGGAGATGTTCTCCACCTCTTGACACAAAAAAGAAACGCAGTCGGTAGGACTCGAACCTACGCTCCCAGAGGGAATCTGATTTCTTGTCAGACGCCTTAACCACTCGGCCACGACTGCCGGTCGGAGAGGCGTGGTCTCGACAAGTGCAACTGCCCCTTTGCAAGCAATCCGATGGCAGAACACGATATGGCCTCACTCGTTTCTGTAGCGCTTTCGTTGCCAGCACATTGACCGTTACGACAGTGTATTAATTTTCGCCTGGACGGGGCTTGAACCCGGGACCCTTTGGTTGAAGGTTCAGCGCTCTACCGACTAGGCTATCCGGTTCCTCAGCCGAGCGTTGTAGTGCATGCTGCATGGTGTGCGAGTGATTCGCGTGTCGTTATTCCTGGCTTATGGCTCCAATGGCGACATCACCGACTCCCCACTGACGCACCGCTGACGCTAGTTTTGTGTCGTCTTAAACGATGGCCATACTTGCAAGCAGCTGCGAGATCTTAAGAAAAGAAACGCTGCACCACTGCTTTAGCCACACTCGAATGAACTGAATTGCGCTTCTTAGAAAGAAATGAATGCTCGCTGTGTCCAACACTTTCAAGCACACCTGTGTACTCACAAAGACGGCGACGACGCGACAAAATGACGGGGGCGCGTTCGTGGGCCTGCGACTGATTTCTGCAGTACTAGCGTCCTTGCGAGGTGAACCGGTAGCCACAACAGGCAGCGGCCGTCGCGAAACAGTATTCTTAAAAAATAAATTTCCGTCTTGTTGAGAATGGTGTCACAGGTTTGGATCCGCTTTCACCCACGCATGTCACATGTGTGCGAAAATTTCTGCTCGTCTTTTTACGCAAAATCGCACGCAGCCGGTAGGATTCGAACCTACACTCCCACAGGGAATCTGATTTCGAGTCAGACGCCTTAACCACTCGGCCACGACTGCCAGTAGCGCAAGACCCTCCCGACACATGCAACTGGTACCGTTTAAAGCACTGCAGTGCCAGGAAACGGCGTAGATGCATTCTTTTCCGTAGTGCTTACACCGCTACTACACGTGCGGCTACCAAAGTATTAAAATTTCCGCCCGAACAGGGACTTGAACCCTGGACCCTTAGGTTAAAAGCCTAATGCTCTACCGACTGAGCTATCCGGGCTCACATCACGTGGTCACCCCTCCCACTACGCATACTGACACATTGCCTCATGTCCTTTACTGTTGGGTAATCGTTGCGTGGAGCTGTTATTATTTAAACGTCGTCTGACTGCTGTCTATAAACTCATCACGCTAGGCTCGTAACAGGCTATCGAAGGAAGCTGACACACGATGTAAAGTCAAATTGCAGCAGTTTGTACGTCTCATATATTACAGCAGAGGAGCTACGTGTTTTGTCGACACTCACTGGACAATTGTAAAATTTACAAGCGTCTCGAATGCAGTGTTTCCCACGTATTCGCTCATTTCACGGTTCCGTTGGAGATGTTCTCCACCTCTTGACACAAAAAAGAAACGCAGTCGGTAGGACTCGAACCTACGCTCCCAGAGGGAATCTGATTTCTAGTCAGACGCCTTAACCACTCGGCCACGACTGCCGGTCGGAGAGGCGTGGTCTCGACAAGTGCAACTGCTGCTTTGCAAGCAATCCGATGGCAGAACACGATATGGCCTCACTCGTTTCTGTAGCGCTTTCGTTGCCAGCACATTTGGCCGTTACGACAGTGTATTAATTTTCGCCTGGACGGGGGCTTGAACCCGGGACCCTTTGGTTGAAGGTTCAGCGCTCTACCGACTTTTTTTTTTTTTTTTTTTCGAACCTGCAATCTTCGGATCCGAAGTCCGACGCCTTATCCATTTTTTTTTTTTTTTATTTTTTTACTGAAAAAGGAAGGGGGCACCCGGGAATGAACCGGGGACCTCTCGATCTGCAGTCGAATGCTCTACGACTTTTTTTTTTTTTCGCTCTGCCACTTTTTTTTGTAGTTTTTGTTTTTTTTTATGTATTTTTTTTAGTTTGAAGTTTTTTTTGAATTTTTTTTACTTTGTTTGAAGAGATTTTAAATTTTTTTTTTGTGTGTTTTTTTTTTTTTGTTCCTTATCGTTTTTCGTTTGTTTGGACAAATTTTCCAAAAGATATTTTTTTTTTTTTCGTTCCTTAATCTCTAATCTCTTTGTTCGTTGAATTGTGGTTAGACGTTTGTCTTCTGTCCATCTTCGTTGTTCGTTTTCTTTCTTCGGGTTTGCATTTTTGTTGAGTAAAATACACCAAAATATTTATATCGTCGAAAGAACTGCTACCGGGAAGGAAATATTCGTGAAATTCAGACGTTGTCATATGCATCATACCCAGGAGACAAATGAGTGTCTTCGCAGAGAGTATATCCTTCGACTGTAGTACAGGGATGACGAATTGTTGTAACAGATGTCCCACTTGTCCATGTTCTATGGCATCCCAAGGACGACGTGAAGAAAATGTTGAAATGTTGACTGATACCGGTGACCATATTGGCTGGTTGTGCGCCAGTGTTGTGTTGAGAGATAGACTTGAAAATCTAAGACATTAGGGGCACTGCCGGACAGAATATAGTTGATAAAATGTCCCACGAGCCATAGGTAACTGTTATGTTTGGCAGCTGGGAAAAGTCGGAAATCTGGGCGCAGAATGTCTTGGATCTGAATCGCATGAGGCGCAGTCCGGTTAAGCACAGCGAGTTTTTTGCGCGTCCAGTTCCAGATGTGCACTTGGTCCTTGCAGACAAACAGATGAGCAATAGTCGCCACCACGTGGCACAAGCCGCAGTAGGGACTCGGTTCAAGATTAATCCTGTGTCGCTTTTCTTGCGTCGGTACAGTTTCAGTGACCACGTCATACCATTTGGAGCGAACATCTGTCGGAAGTATCGGATTATGAATGTTAGTCCAAACGAGGGACCAATTGCAAGCCGGATACTTCTTTTCCAAGGGGCCAGGCAGTGACGGCCGAAGTAAGTGGCGGTACAGTTGAACTGTCGGCTTCTTGAAAAGCTCGTCGTCGAGATAGCTACTTTCAAGATAATACAGTGCTATATGCTGAAAGTGCGGGCTGACGCGGCCAATGTCCACAGGCGGAGATAAGTTGGGAGGGCGGAACAGCTGATAGAGCCGCTTCGTGACGGTGTCTTCGCTGGCGGTGAGTATACGCCATGAGCGTTTCAGATACAGAGCCAAGGCGTGAATGCCGGGGTTTTTCAAGCCGAGGCCTCCCATATCGCATGGCAAAGCTGTCGTGGTGAAGGAAACCTTAAAAATATTGAGCTTCCAGACGTACCAGGCGGCCGCCGCTAGAAGTGATCTTGCTACTGTGGTTGGCATGGGTAGGACGGCGGCAACAAACTGTAATTTGGAGAGGGCATAAGAATTGACGAAAAAGGCTCGCTGCAAACGATCGAGGTGTCGCATATTTTGGTCACGCAGGAGTGCTTTTATCGCCTGAATTTTGGGTATCCAATTTTTGTGAGACATGTCCAGTGGCCGGGCCGTGACGTAGAGACCAAGGTGTTTTCTAGTCTGTACACAGGGCAGCCAAGCGTCGCCCGTGAGCGGTCGTTCCTGACCAAGCGTTAAGACGGCGGATTTATTGACGTTTAACATTGCACCACTATCGCTTTGGAATTCCTCAAGAATGCGCTTCGCTGCGGTGACATCGCGAACGTCATTAAGGAGCACGCTGACATCGTCGGCGTATGCTTGGACCACAGACTTGACACCATAAAACTGGAATCCAGGTAGGCTATGATGTAGGCGGCGCAACAAGGGTTCCATGAGGATCGCATAAAGCGTCGTTGAGAGAGGGCAGCCTTGCTTGATACCCCGTGAGAGCTGGATGTACTCCGTCAATGTATTATTGATCAGGAACCGTGTACGGGTACCACGGTTACAGTTGTTGATGAGGTGGATAAAATTAAGACTGAAGCCCATAGTTTCCATCACGCTACTGAGATAACGATAGTCAGCCCGATCGTAAGCCTTGTCAAAATCGAGAAAGGCTATGGCCATAGGAGTGTGGGTGGCCCAGGTGAGGGAGACGAGATCCCGATACAACGCCAAAATGGTGGACAATGAGCGACCACGTATCGCACTCATTTGGTATGGTCCCAGAAGATCGGGTAACAGCTGCCGTAATCGGGCATTGAGGGCGCGCGTCAGAAGTTTAAAGTCCGCATTGAGCAAAGTAATGGGCCGCAGATCTTTGGTGGTGATCGGCGTCGGCGTCTTAGGTAGTAAAACAGTTAACCCCTCTGTGAAGGCTTGGGGCAGAGCAATGCCACGTAGTATTTCATTGTACATCTCCGTGAGTCCGTCCCCTAATATAGGCCAATATTTGACGTAAAACTCGACAGAGAGCCCGTCCGTGCCCGGAGATTTATTTCGTGGTGCGGCAAGCAGGGCATCCTTTAGTTCTTCGTTGGTAAAGGGAGCGAGCAAGTTCCGATTGTGGTCGTCGGTAATGCGGTACGGTGGGTGTCCAGAGTGATACCATTCTCGCACTTTCTCATGCGGTACACCCGCACGGGTGTAAAGTGCGGCAAAGTGGTTGGCAACATGGTTTTTGATGTCGCGGTGTTGGGTATAAAAAGCACCGTCGGCATCTTGCTACTTATGAATAAGTTTCCTGCGCGCCGCATGTAACTGTTGGACGATATGGTGAACAGACGTCTGCTGTTGCGGCAAGTTGGTGAAGTCACGTGCACGAATCTGGTGGCCAATAGCGTTCCGTCCCATCAAGGATGTAATTTTCGCTTGGAGTCTGCGTACGTGCGTGATGTTATTAGGCACCTGATGATAATCCCGGTACAATTCTCGCAGGGCGCAGAAATAGAATTCAGTGATTTCCTTCTCACCGCGCGCGCGAATCCTGGCGTGGTGCCTGAGGCAAGTAATGAGTTTCCTCTTTGCATAAAGCGTCCACCAATCAATCCACGTGGGGTACGTGGGTCTGCGTGATGTTACGGAATGCCAAACCGACCGTATCTCACGCTCTAAAGTGGCGTCTTGTAAGAGGCGACAGTTGAGTTGCCATCGTCCGAAGCCTCTGTAAACCTTCTGCGGCGAGTGATTTAAGACGGTGTGGTAAGCGATATGGTCACTGAAATTTACGGGCCAATATTCGCAAGTTCCCACGTCGGCTAAAAGATCGCGGTGCACATATATGCGATCTAACCTGCTGGAAGACGTCGGCGTAAAGTGAGTAAAGGCAACATCATCTGGGTGTAAGGTCTCCCACGTGTCGACTAACTGCAATTCTGTGACCAGTGTCAGCAGTTCCTGACTGAAGTTAAAATTCGGCGTTTGATCGGAGCGGCGCAAAACGCAGTTAAAGTCACCACCCATAATAATACGCAGACGCAAGTCGGTGATTAAAGGCGCTATCTCTCCAGTATAAAACTCCTTCCTCGCCGCTCGCGCGCTGGAACCGGAAGGAGCGTACACATTAAGAAGGAGTACATCATGGAACTGGGCGGCAATGCCCCGTCCTGTAGGTAACATGGACAAACAAGAACATTCAATGCCTTCCCGATACAGAATGATGGTACCGGCCTCCGTTCCTATATTGACAATGGCGTCATAACCGGGGACATCGGCTAGGAGTGGAGTCATGGCTTCCTGGACGAACAGAATATCTATATCAGCGGCCCGTAAATACTGTCGAAGGCTGTGGATTTTTGCTTGAGAGACAATGCGGTTTACATTCAGAGTAGAAATCTTATAAGATTGTCTTGAACGGAGCGATATGGGACGACTGGTCATCTGCAGATGGAAACAGGTAAGATTTTTATCCCTTCAGCAGTCGTCCGCTTCGGAGGTCGAATAAGTCTAGACGTCGCCGTCCGTGGAAGCTGCATTGCGCCGGGGCGTAAGCAGCGTATCACCAGTTGCCATCGGTTCGTCACGGTCGGGAGTGCCGGCCATATCTTCAGTGTCATCCGCCCAATTGACAACAGACACAGCCGTTGTCGCGCCTGCTGTGGCGGTTCCGGAACCGCATAGCGGGCCGTCACCCTGCGCATCCGGCACTTGGTCCGTCCGCGGTGGTGCACAAGTCTCTGCCCTCCCCGTGTCAAGGTGGGAGACATCATCGTCAATAGTCATGGGTGAGGCCAACGACGGAAGACAATCGTCGGTCCCCGAAGTGTCATCGCAGATCATGCGGCCTGCTTGTTTGGCCTTTTCACGCAAGAGGGGCGCCGATTGGGCTGCCTCAGGACGAGCGATCCGACGTTTCTTGTGTTTTTTCGGGGAGGACCTACCGACGGAGACTTCCGCATTCTCTAAAGGAAGAGGAAGAGCCCCTGTCTCTTGCCGTCTGTCAACATCGGTAGTAGCAGCCTCTACGCCGTCGACCCGAGCTGCCTCACGTGAGGCGTCACGGGGCGCCGCGTCTAGTAAGCCAGTGGCCGGCAAAGCTTCCTGAGTGGTAGATATTTCCATAGGTACGTCTCCGTCCTCCGTAATATCGGCCACACGAAGTCCCACGTCCACAGCCGGCGCCGTGGGTGTATTTGCACGGACCGCCGCTACATAAGTAGTCGGTAATATTGTCGGTTGCGTGGGAGTGGCTAGTTCACCCGCAGGCAGCTGTGTTACACGTCGTTGGATGCACTGTGCTCGGACGTGTCCTGTGGAATTACAGCCGGAACATGTACGGGGCTGTCCCTCATACATGATTATCGCCCTATAGCCACAAATCGTTAGGTAGGATGGAATATGCCGTTGCAATTCGATCTTAATTTGCCGCACACCATTCAAGACAGGGTACTTATGGAACGAGGCCCACTTTTCGGCAATGTTACTGATAATTTTGCCGTAGGACTTAAGAGAAGCATTAATTTGTTCGGCCGTGATTTCAAAAGGCAACTCGAAAATTCTGACGGTGCGAATACCAAGACCAGCGTGGACAACAGTCACCTCACCCACATTCCCGTCACTGTGTCGAAATTTATAAGTACCGCCACATGACTCGATGATTTTGTCGCACAATTCTGGGTCACGCAATTTGATATAAACCGTGCTACTAACAATAGACAAATGGATACCAATGATATCGGTGGGGGGTAATTTTACGTCTTCATCAAGAAATCGTTCGACTTCGTAATACTTCGGTCGAGAGAAACTGCCATCAAACATAAACTTCAAAGTATCTTTTCGCTCTGGGTGATCCATGTTAGGTTCTAGTCGTTAACAACAAGATGTAATGCGCGCCGCAACGGCCCTCGAATCACCACGTGCCGCACCGCAAGCCGCAGCTGAGCACGTAAACAACGCTCCAGGCACGTCCGACTGGCACGACGGCCGCACCTCGACTGTATCCGACTGGGCTATCCGGTCCCTCAGCCGAGCGTTGTGGTGCATGCTGCATGGTGTGCGAGTGATTCGCGTGTCGTTATTCCTGGCTTATGGCTCCAATGGCGACTTCACCGACTTCCCGCTGACGCTAGTTTTGTGTCGTCTTAAACGATGGCCATACTTGCAAGCAGCTGCGAGATCTTAAGAAAAGAAACGCTGCACCACTGCTTTTGCCACACTCGAATGAACTGAATTGCGCTTCTTAGAAAGAAATGAATGCTCGCTGTGTCCAACACTTTCAAGCACACCTGTGTACTCACAAAGACGGCGACGACGCGACAAAATGACGGGGGCGCGTTCGTGGGCCTGCGACTGATTTCTGCAGTACTAGCGTCCTTGCGAGGTGAACCGGTAGCCACAACAGGCAGCGGCCGTCGCGAAACAGTATTCTTAAAAAATAAATTTCCGTCTTGTTGAGAATGGTGTCACAGGTTTGGATCCGCTTTCACCCACGCATGTCACATGTGTGCGAAAATTTCTGCTCGTCTTTTTACGCAAAATCGCACGCAGCCGGTAGGATTCGAACCTACACTCCCACAGGGAATCTGATTTCGAGTCAGACGCCTTAACCACTCGGCCACGACTGCCAGTAGCGCAAGACCCTCCCGACACATGCAACTGGTACCGTTTAAAGCACTGCAGTGCCAGGAAACGGCGTAGATGCATTCTTTTCCGTAGTGCTTACACCGCTACTACACGTGCGGCTACCAAAGTATTAAAATTTCCGCCCGAACAGGGACTTGAACCCTGGACCCTTAGGTTAAAAGCCTAATGCTCTACCGACTGAGCTATCCGGGCTCACATCACGTGGTCACCCCTCCCACTACGCATACTGACACATTGCCTCATGTCCTTTACTGTTGGGTAATCGTTGCGTGGAGCTGTTATTATTTAAACGTCGTCTGACTGCTGTCTATAAACTCATCACGCTAGGCTCGTAACAGGCTATCGAAGGAAGCTGACACACGATGTAAAGTCAAATTGCAGCAGTTTGTACGTCTCATATATTACAGCAGAGGAGCTACGTGTTTTGTCGACACTCACTGGACAATTGTAAAATTTACAAGCGTCTCGAATGCAGTGTTTCCCACGTATTCGCTCATTTCACGGTTCCGTTGGAGATGTTCTCCACCTCTTGACACAAAAAAGAAACGCAGTCGGTAGGACTCGAACCTACGCTCCCAGACGGAATCTGATTTCTAGTCAGACGCCTTAACCACTCGGCCACGACTGCCGGTCGGAAAGGCGTGGTCTCGACAAGTGCAACTGGTCCTTTGCAAGCAATCCGATGGCAGAACACGATATGGCCTCACTCGTTTCTGTAGCGCTTTCGTTGCCAGCACATTGGCCGTTACGACAGTGTATTAATTTTCGCCTGGACGGGGGCTTGAACCCGGGACCCTTTGGTTGAAGGTTCAGCGCTCTACCGACTGGGCTATCCGGTCCCTCAGCCGAGCGTTGTGGTGCATGCTGCATGGTGTGCGAGTGATTCGCGTGTCGTTATTCCTGGCTTATGGCTCCAATGGCGACTTCACCGACTTCCCACTGACGCACCGCTGACGCTAGTTTTGTGTCGTCTGAAACGATGGCCATACTTGCAAGCAGCTGCGAGATCTTAAGAAAAGAAACGCTGCACCACTGCTTTTGCCACACTCGAATGAACTGAATTGCGCTTCTTAGAAAGAAATGAATGCTCGCTGTGTCCAACACTTTCAAGCACACCTGTGTACTCATAAAGACGGCGACGACGCGACAAAATGACGGGGGCGCGTTCGTGGGCCTGCGACTGATTTCTGCAGTACTAGCGTCCTTGCGAGGTGAACCGGTAGCCACAACAGGCAGCGGCCGTCGCGAAACAGTATTCTTAAAAAATAAATTTCCGTCTTGTTGAGAATGGTGTCACTGGTTTGGATCCGCTTTCACCCACGCATGTCACATGTGTGCGAAAATTTCTGCTCGTCTTTTTACGCAAAATCGCACGCAGCCGGTAGGATTCGAACCTACGCTCCCACAGGGAATCTGATTTCGAGTCAGACGCCTTAACCACTTTTTTTTTTTCATTTTTTTTTTGAATGCTCTACGACTTTTTTTTTATTTTTATTTTTTTTATTTTTTTACCAACTTTCTTTTTAAGAAGCCTTAACCACTTTTTTTTATTTTTTATTTTTTTTTTTATTTTTTTTATTTTTTTATTTTTATACATTACAACATGAAAATGAAGAAGCCCCTCCTGGGCCAAAATCATATAGTTCCCTTCCGGAACGCATGTCCGCTGGGGACAGTAGGGAGATAGACTTTCCGGCCTTCCGAACGCTAGGCCGTCTTCTCGATGCTAATTTATAACCGGTGAATTCGGAGAAGTTTTTTTTTATTTTTATTTTTTTTTTTTTTTTTATTGATGCATGGATTCTTCGTGTATCGTTACACAATTGTTACCTGTGTAGATACCAGCATCGCCATACAGCGATATATAGACTAACTGCTCATGCCTATCGTCAACGGTTCGCCAGAAAGTCGTCAAACACCTTCATAAGAAAATGGGCATAATGTTTGCGGTATGTCTGTGTTCGCTTCAGTATCCAGTGTTGGGTCTCCAAGAATGATCTGTACTCGCCCACGTCATGCTCCGACGTGCTGAGTAGGTAGTACACAGTTATCCCCATTAACCAATGTACTGCGTGTCTCTTCGTTCGCGGGTACGGGTTATCATCAGGGCAGAGTAGGGACATCATTGAAATGGCGTGCGGCGCCGTGCGTTGGATGAAGGCCAATAGGCGACAAAGCAGTTGGCACACGTCCTTTGCAGCCCCGCAAACTAGCCGGTGGAGGTCCGTATCGTGCAGTTGGCACGTCGGGCAAAGCGGCGATGCCGCGAGATGAATCTGGTTCAGACGTGACTGCGTCGGATATTTACGATTCACGTAATAGTACCATGTAGCCCGCGCCGCCGTCGGTAAGTTAGGGGGGTGGATATTGCACCAGACCGCAGTCCAGTCGTACCGAGGATATTTGCTTTCGACCACGTTCCGGCGCTGTCGCATCATGAGGGTGCCGTACACACTGCGGACTGCGGGCAGGTCGTCAATAGACAGCATCTTCCGCAGGTAACTGTAGTCCAGCAGAAAAGTCCGGCAGTGGCACAAGGCCGTTGGGATGTGGTGAATATCGATCGGCGGGTCCAGGTTGGAGGGCACGATTTCCGGCAGGAGGAAGGAGATCAGACGGTTATGGTCGCGTTTCCAATGCCATAGCGTCAGTCGCACGAACAACGCCAAGGCCTTGACGTAGACATTGATGAGTCCGAGGCCGCCAGCTATCAGCGGGAGAGTGAGCGTCGCGTGACTTACTTTAAAGAGATGTCCGTGGTTCACGTAATGGCCGAAGACTGCCTGGAGTCTGTCCGCTGTCGCCCGCGGCATGGGAAATATTCGCGCTATATATATAATCTTCGACACCAGGTAGGCGTTAACGAATTCGACCTTCTGCAGCGCATCGAGGGACCGTAAGGTGTGTAGTCGGATACTGGCGCGGATATTGTGCAAGAGGCGTTTGTAGTTGAGAGCGATCGTGCGGCGCATATTCTTAGTGTACGTTACTCCCAAACATTTCATCTCTGTAAGCACCTTAATGCGGGTTTCTGGTTGCGCGGGTAACCCGCGTCCAATGTGCATAATTCCCGATTTCCGCCTGTTGAGCTGTGCACCAGCCGCTTTGCCGTATCTCTCAATCAGAGCTATTGCCATATCAACCTCTGCGTTCGAACGTACTAAGATGACGACATCATCCGCGTAAGCCCGGTACACAAATTTATCTTCTCGCATAGTGACGCCCCGTAGCGTTGTGTGGAGTTGAACCAACAGCGGCTCAATCGCGAGGGCAAGCAAGCTCATGGAGAGGGGACACCCCTGTCTGACAGAGCAGTGTATCTGTACGGGTCCTGCTAAAAGTCCGTTTACTAAGATCATTGACTCTGATCCATGAAGAAGCCGCAAGACAGACGCAATGAGCCGTTGTGGAACACTCATCGCCGTCATCGTTTCGCGGAGAAAGTCATGGCCGACTGCATCAAAGGCTTTTTCTAAGTCGACCGCAAGCATGGCACCTTGCATTCTACACGCATCTGCGATGGCTATCAGATCACGGTAGTCACACAACGCCATATGAATAGCGCGATTGTCACCGACTCCAGTCTGGTCTTTTCCCGTTAACAGTGTAAGGGCCGGTCGGAAGCGAAGGGCCAGGAGTCGTGCAAAAAGTTTGTAATCACTGTTAAGCAGTGTTATCGGCCGGAATTGATGCACAGAGTATCCGGAAGATGTCTTCGGGACTGGAATGATTAGTCCCTGCGTAAATTCGCGAGGGACTGCCACCTCAGGATTGAGGAGCTCCTGGCACATCTGTCTCAACATCGGCGTGAGGATACTTTGAAATTCTCTATAGAATTCTATAGGCAGTCCATCGGGCCCAGGGGCTTTATTCTTGCGACCCTTGGCCAAGGCCGTCGCCACTTCCTCTTCCGTCACATCTTCCTGCAGCGCATCAACAGTGGCGCGATCGAGTCGGCGCGGCAGGGCCGTGAGTATGTCATTAAGTGCCTCTCGATCTGGCGTCTTCTGCGAGTACAGACTGGCATAGTACTCCACGAACCCTTTTTTGATCTCGGCCTGTGTGGTTAACCGCCGGCCGTCCACCGTCCGAAGTGCCGTGATGAGTTTGCGTGTATACTGCCGCTTTTCCCCTACCACGTGGTGCAATGAGGGTCGTTCGTGCGCGACCTCATATCCCAGTCGTGCTCGAATGACGGTTCCATCCATCTTGTGGCGCATGAGATGCAACAGTTTGGCTTTGACGCGGTTGATTTCCACAAGACTAACCGGTCGTTGTGCGGGACGGTTGTACATGTCACGGAGAACACTAAAGTAAAATTCCACCGTCGCATTGTACCATTGCATCCTCTCGCGGGAGTAGTTCATTAGTGTCCTCCTCAAGGCCGGTTTGGCGCAATGTAGCCACCAGAGGAGCACCGACTGATAGGCGTGTGTGCGACGTAAGCAGTTCGTCCAGGTTTCGGTGACTTGTACACGGCAATCACGATCCTGCAGAACAGCGACATTCAATTTCCACAATCCTCTGCCGCGATAGGTTGCCTGGCGCGCCAGAGTGATGGTGCAGATATACGCCAAATGATCTGAAAAGATCGTCGGCCAGAGTTCCGACTGCTGAAGACTGAGACGAAGCCCGCGCGACGTATATATGCGGTCCAGGCGGCTCGCTGACGTAGCCGTGAAGTACGTGAACCCCGGCGCGTCTCCATGAAGGCAGGTCCATGTGTCCAGCAAGGCCATGTCACGTATAATGGCAGAGAGCTCCGGGCATGTGTTGTAGTTCGGCGTCTGGTCGCGGGGTGACAGCACGCAGTTGAAGTCACCTCCGAAAACGACGTGATCATACCTGCCCGCGAACAGGGGCATTATGTCAGTCCTATAGAATTCCGAGCGGGCGCCTCTATTACTTGAGCCAGATGGAGCGTAGACATTAATGATGCGGACGCCAGCGAGCGTAAGCGCTGTACCTCTCGCCGAAGGTAGAAAAGCGACGTCCGTAACTTCGAGACCCTCTTTGGTTAAAATGGCAGTGCCCAATTCGTGTGCGGTACCAGGATGGACATGAGCGGTATAGGTGCGCAAGGACTGGAGATCCGACTCCCTGACCTCCTGTAACAGGGCGATATCGACTTCCGCCGCTCGTAACATGTCACTGAGAAGCTGCAGTTTACGAGCACTGCTGATTTTATTAATGTTGATTGTCGCTATGCGATACGCCTGTTGAGGGTTCATTGGACACATCGCCGCGGCACCTTCTGCTTTTAGGTTCGCTGTGCTTTCTCCGAGCCGTCGATCGGCTCACTTGATCCTGGTCGGAATGCGTTACCCATGGCACCATGGGTGTCGTCCACGGCCAGTGGTTTATCCGTCGGTCCGGAATCCTGAGCGTCAATCTCAACATCATCAGCCCAATTTACTTCATTATGCACAGGGGCGGGGCGGAGCAAGTTCGGAAGGTTGGGATCCGGCTCATCACATGGTTCAAGGGGTCGCGTCGTACTCACATCCATAGGGGTCGCACTGCAGGCGTCAACGCCACCGCGACCAGGGGGGCTGGCCTCTCGCTGCGTAGGGGCCTGGTCTGTTGCAGAACACGTCGCCGGAGTGCCGCGCTGCGTTTGCGCAATCCGTGTGGCTTTTTCACGATATGGGCGAGTTGCTTCGCCAGCATCTGGGGGAGCGATACGTTGTTTCTTGCGCTTCTTTTGTTGGTGCCGAGAAGTATGGGCTTCCTCCGCGTCTGAAGGTTGAGACTGTCCCGCACTAGGTGTTTCGGAGTCCGCTCCCGTCTCGGGCGTCACGTCAGAGACCACGTCCATCACTTCCGTCCGCGGAGGGTCCACATGCGCGGAGACATCCGGACTGGGGGCGTCTGAAGCCGGCCGCACAGAGTGGTCGACCACCGGGGCATCCTGCAGCATGGCCTGCTCCTGTGATGCAGCGGGAGGATCGGTAACAGCGGGGAATGGCACCGCAGCTCCTCGCGCAGCCGCGACATACGTAAGTGGCATAGCTTGGGACCGCTGCGGATCGAGGTTCTCGCCCACAGGCAATTGTGCAATTCGTCGTTGTAGACAGTCCGATCGTACGTGACCTTCTTTGCCACAACCAGAGCATGTACGAGGTTGTCCATCATACATGACGATCGCTCTGCAGCCACAAATGTATACGTAGGAGGGGATATGTTTCTGAAGGTCGATTCTCACTTGACGGACACCATTAAGAACAGGGTACGTCTCAAAGCTCAACCACTTCTCCTCTGTGTGGGCGAGGACCGTCCCATAATTTTGCAGGGCCGAAGTTACTTGGTGGGCAGTCACCTCAAATGGTAGTTCAAAGACACGTACCGTTCTGATTCCAATGCCCGCTGGTTCCACAAGGACTGTCCCTACATTGCCATCGGAGTGAAGGAACTTATAAGAGCCTCCCGACGTCCGAATCAGTCGGTCACAGCAATCGTCATTGATAAGTTTCACATACACAACACTTGCCACTATCGAAAGATGAATACCAAATAGTTCGTTTGGATCTAATTTTACTACCTCTCTCAAAAAACGTTCAACTTCAAGCGCTTTGGGTCGGGCAAAGCGGTTCTCAAACGTGAACTTGACTGTCGACTTTCGTATAGTATGAGCCATGTGAACGTTGCCTGTACGATGGACGCTGCGCCGCTATCACAACACTCACCGCCTCTGCTAAGCTGCTGGTCGCGGCTGGGACGTAAACAGCACGTCCGCGCCGCACGGCTTCTCAAGCCCGACTGCCACTCGGCCACGACTGCCAGTAGCGCAAGACCCTCCCGACACATGCAACTGGTACCGTTTAAAGCACTGCAGTGCCAGGAAACGGCGTAGATGCATTCTTTTCCGTAGTGCTTACACCGCTACTACACGTGCGGCTACCAAAGTATTAAAATTTCCGCCCGAACAGGGACTTGAACCCTGGACCCTTAGGTTAAAAGCCTAATGCTCTACCGACTAAGCTATCCGGGCTCACATCACGTGGTCACCCCTCCCACTACGCATACTGACACATTGCCTCATGTCCTTTACTGTTGGGTAATCGTTGCGTGGAGCTGTTATTATTTAAACGTCGTCTGACTGCTGTCTATAAACTCATCACGCTAGGCTCGTAACAGGCTATCGAAGGAAGCTGACACACGATGTAAAGTCAAATTGCAGCAGTTTGTACGTCTCATATATTACAGCAGAGGAGCTACGTGTTTTGTCGACACTCACTGGACAATTGTAAAATTTACAAGCGTCTCGAATGCAGTGTTTCCCACGTATTCGCTCATTTCACGGTTCCGTTGGAGATGTTCTCCACCTCTTGACACAAAAAAGAAACGCAGTCGGTAGGACTCGAACCTACGCTCCCAGAGGGAATCTGATTTCTAGTCAGACGCCTTAACCACTCGGCCACGACTGCCGGTCGGAGAGGCGTGGTCTCGACAAGTGCAACTGCTGCTTTGCAAGCAATCCGATGGCAGAACACGATATGGCCTCACTCGTTTCTGTAGCGCTTTCGTTGCCAGCACATTTGGCCGTTACGACAGTGTATTAATTTTCGCCTGGACGGGGGCTTGAACCCGGGACCCTTTGGTTGAAGGTTCAGCGCTCTACCGACTGGGCTATCCGGTCCCTCAGCCGAGCGTTGTGGTGCATGCTGCATGGTGTGCGAGTGATTCGCGTGTCGTTATTCCTGGCTTATGGCTCCAATGGCGACATCACCGACTCCCCACTGACGCACCGCTGACGCTAGTTTTGTGTCGTCTGAAACGATGGCCATACTTGCAAGCAGCTGCGATATCTTAAGAAAAGAAACGCTGCACCACTGCTTTTGCCACACTCGAATGAACTGAATTGCGCTTCTTAGAAAGAAATGAATGCTCGCTGTGTCCAACACTTTCAAGCACACCTGTGTACTCACAAAGACGGCGACGACGCGACAAAATGACGGTGGCGCGTTCGTGGGCCTGCGACTGATTTCTGCAGTACTAGCGTCCTTGCGAGGTGAACCGGTAGCCACAACAGGCAGCGGCCGTCGCGAAACAGTATTCTTAAAAAATAAATTTCCGTCTTGTTGAGAATGGTGTCACAGGTTTGGATCCGCTTTCACCCACGCATGTCACATGTGTGCGAAAATTTCTGCTCGTTTTTTTACGCAAAATCGCACGCAGCCGGTAGGATTCGAACCTACACTCCCACAGGGAATCCGATTTCGAGTCAGACGCCTTAACCACTCGGCCACGACTGCCAGTAGCGCAAGACCCTCCCGACACATGCAACTGGTACCGTTTAAAGCACTGCAGTGCCAGGAAACGGCGTAGATGCATTCTTTTCCGTAGTGCTTACACCGCTACTACACGTGCGGCTACCAAAGTATTAAAATTTCCGCCCGAACAGGGACTTGAACCCTGGACCCTTAGGTTAAAAGCCTAATGCTCTACCGACTGAGCTATCCGGGCTCACATCACGTGGTCACCCCTCCCACTACGCATACTGACACATTGCCTCATGTCCTTTACTGTTGGGTAATCGTTGCGTGGAGCTGTTATTATTTAAACGTCGTCTGACTGCTGTCTATAAACTCATCACGCTAGGCTCGTAACAGGCTATCGAAGGAAGCTGACACACGATGTAAAGTCAAATTGCAGCAGTTTGTACGTCTCATATATTACAGCAGAGGAGCTACGTGTTTTGTCGACACTCACTGGACAATTGTAAAATTTACAAGCGTCTCGAATGCAGTGTTTCCCACGTATTCGCTCATTTCACGGTTCCGTTGGAGATGTTCTCCACCTCTTGACACAAAAAAGAAACGCAGTCGGTAGGACTCGAACCTACGCTCCCAGAGGGAATCTGATTTCTAGTCAGACGCCTTAACCACTTTTTTTTTTTTTTTTTTTTTTTTTTTTTTTTTTATTTATTTGGATTTGAAAGCAGGTCTCCTGCCCACGGTTTTTTTTTTTTAAATGTGCGATCAGTCACCGTTAACCAATCCTGGAAAACTAAGACAGAATGAAGACGCCATCGAAGATATGAGACATAAAGAGCATGAAAAGAAAGCTACCACGTCGTAGTGAGGCTTCCCAGCGACTGCGCCCACTGATAAGATTGTTCAATATATGGTCGTTTGCAGGTCGTTCTGACCTCATCTGCCACTGCCTGGAACATTCCAGCTACACGGCGGGCTGTGAAAGGCACTCCATAGGTAGTTTGCGAAGCACTGTCGATATCTGGTATGCCCGGAAATAGCATGATGTCTTTCTTGCAAATAGAGCCAGAAGTCAAGGAAATCCTTGTGTCCGTCACGACAGAGGTAATGGACGGCATGTCCACGTATCCAGGTGACAGAGTTGGTTCGAGTCTTGGGGTAAAATGTCTCATCCGGAAACAATAACGTGCGTGCAGATATATGCTCCGGCCTAACTCGCAAGAGATAAGCTAGCATCTGCCGCACTAGGTGCCAAACCGGTTCCGCCTCTCCACAGCTGAGGCGGTGCTCGTCAGAATCTACTGTATTACAACCCACACAATTGGGAGATTCTGTCATGTGGATATTGTAGAGACGTTCTTGCGTCACGAGCTTCCCATTAACGACGACGTACCATTGAGAAACAACATCGGAATCAAGCATGGCATCGTGTACAGTCTTCCACACCACGCGCCACCGTACGTCAGGATATTTTAGTTCGACCACATTTAGGGGGCGGCGTTGCAGCATGTCATGATATAGGCGTCGAGTTGTGGCCATTTGTGGTGTCGTGAGCGCGACACTGCAATAACTTTGTTCTAAATAGAAACGTCCTATATAAAAGAGGGGCGCTGGGATGTCCTGTAGTGGCACCGGCGCTCTTAGTGAAGCAGGACGTAGCGCCGTCAGAAGCAGACTCGTGAGGCTCGTAGGACAACGGCGCAGCAGACTTAAATGTGAGCTAACATAGAGGGCAATGGCCCTATCATGGACGTTAACTAGGCCGAGACCACCTTTTTCCTTGGGGAGGGTAAGAGATACGTATCTGATCTTCAGTAACATACCAGTAGTGACGAAGTATCCCAGCGCTGCCATAATGCTACGAGCCAAGGGCTTCGGAATGGGTAGCGTTTGGGCGACATGCGGTATGCGGGACGCAAGGTATACATTGGTATAATACGCCCGCTGAACGATGTTGAGGGATCGCAAGCGCTGATTTGCAATTCCGGCCCTAATTTGGTTAAGAAGGCGTCGATAATTGAGCGTCGTCGCGCGTCGCATGTCGTTCATGAAATCTAAGCCCAAGCAGCGTACAGTATCACTGAAGCGTAAGGGGGCAATGTGTTCCTGCGGTAGCCCAATCCCGATGCTCAAGGCGACGGACTTGTCAACGTTGATTTGGCTACCAGAAGCTGTACCGTAGGTTGCAATCCAGTCCAAAGCCGCGGCCATATCGTCAGCTCCTCGTATGACGATCAGCAAATCATCCGCATATGCGGTGCAGCGATAGATGGAGCCGCCGAACTGTATCCCAGTGAGCCTGTCTCGGAGACCACACAACAAGGGTTCTAAGGCCAATGCAAATAACAATGTTGATAATGGACATCCCTGTCGTACTGATCGGCGGATCGGCATGGGTGCCGTCAGTCTTCCATTGACAAGAACTCGAGAAGTTGCACCATGTAGTAGGCGTGTCAATACTGTGATAAAGGGGTCGGGGTATTCCATGCGCCGTAGAACGGCCGTGAGGAAAGTGTGGCCCACACGGTCAAAAGCCTGGCTAAAGTCGATAGACGCGAGGGCTGCCGGCAAACGTCTCACCCGTGCAAGGGAGATGAGATCTCTGTAACGACATAACGCAGTTCTGATGTTGTTGGGTCCCCCCAAGGACGTCTGATCGCCGGACAAGACGTGCAGTAGTGTGCCGCGAATACGTTCTGAGAGCAGCCTCGAAAAGATCTTGCAGTCGCTGTTCAATAACGTTAAGGGACGATAGTCGCGGACATGATTCCGTCCCTTCGGCTTATGGATGGGGACAATCAGACCTTCCAAGAATGGTGCAGGCAATGTTATATCCGGGGACATCAATTCCTGGCAAATTTCAATCAAACACGGTAGCAACAGTTGCGTAAAGGCTCGATAGAACTCTAATGGTAACCCATCGATTCCTGGTGATTTATGGGGAGCACCTTTACCAATGGCGTCGAGCACTTCCTCTTCTGTCACTTCTCCCAGTAAATTCGGTACCATGTCTGGTGGAACTGTACCGTGGACATGTGCTGAAACGGTGTCTACCGTCGCCATATCAGGGAGCACTGCTGAATAAAGTTGAGCGTAATGCCCATAGAAGGCTTTTGCTATATCTGCTTGTTCTACCACATGTCGACCGTCGTCGGTTATCATGTCGGTTACCAGTGCCCTGCGGCGCCTCCTGCGTTCTATGAGCACGTGGTGCATAGATGGCCTTTCTGATTGTATCATGTCTGGAGCACGCGACCGTATAACAGCGCCTTGTAAATGATGGCGTGCTAAGGAGACGAGCTGCGCTTTCGCGCGATTGACTGTGATCTGCCTGTCAGGTGAGGGCTCCATAGCAAGACATTCCCGTAGGACGGTGTAGTAAAAGTTTTCCGTGCTCCTCCTCCATGCCGCTGCTTCCCGGCCGTAAGCCATGAAGGTGCGTCTAAGAGCAGGCTTGGCACATTCAATCCACCAACTGAGGGTCGATCGGTACCGACCACGACGCCGTAAGGACGCGTTCCACGACTCTTCGACAGCACCTTTACATGCCGGCTCGTCCAGATGGGCGACGTTCAGTTTCCAGGGGGGCCTACTGCGCCACACACGTGCAGGTTTGAGGGCAATGGTGCAAATATAGGCTGTGTGGTCGGTGAATGCAGTGGGCCAGAGCTCTGCTCCTCTCGTGGCCGTCGAAAGGGTGCTTGTGACGTAAATCCTGTCCAACCGACTTGATGAATGGCTTGTATAATGGGTGTAACCAGGAGCTGGGCCATGGATGTGGCGCCACGTGTCAATCAGGTGGAGGTCACGCACTAGCATTTCCAATTCCGCACACGGGACGGGATGTGGCTGCTGATCAGATGGAGATAATGTACAGTTAAAATCTCCTCCGATCACCATATCGTCTATGTGGCCCATAAATAGACGCGTAATATCTTCCGAACAAAAGCGGGCCCGATCTCTCCGTCTCCCTGATCCTGAAGGGGCATATACATTGATGAGTCGTACACCGTTGACAGTTACTGCCATGGCTCTTGCACTCGGTAAGTACAGTACGTCCGTAGCCGCCAAACCGTCCCGGAACAGAATAGCCACACCACAATCGGTAGTAGAGGCGTGGGAGGTGTGGGCGGTATATCCGTAGAAGTCAGGGAAACTAGCGACACATACTTCCTGTAAGAGGGCCACGTCGATGTCCGCCGCATCAAGCATGCGTTGTAGCATTGTCAGTTTGTGTGGTGCCCTTATCGCGTTGATATTGATTGTGGCAAGGCGAAAGGTGTGCTGCCTAGCCTCTGCACCTAGGGTAGACGCCATGGCAATAAAAGCTAACCGCAAGAGATGCCGGACCCACCAAACCCGTTACAAATTATGAGTCGTTCACGCTAGTAGTGGCATCCCCAATGCCGCCCCCTCCGCTGTCACCCGTGCCCTCTTCAGGATGTTCCTCAACATCGTCCGACCACAGTGGGTGCAACACGATGCTGTGTGGCTGATCGGCACCTAAATCTCTCTCACGTACGTCGTCTTTGGTAGAGGTAGACGGATCGCCATCCATCGACGCGACCTGCCGCGTTTGTGGTGCAAGAAGTAACTGGGCACTCGTAGTATGGGCAAGTGAACCGTCTACACCACTTAGATCCTCAGCAGGCGCAGCATCCATGCTGTCTGATGAGATGTCACCTTCTTGACCGGCCGTGTGTAGGAGGCAATCGTCAGAAGGGGTCCGCCGACGTCGCTTGCGTCGTCGGGGCGAACGTTGCTTTCGAACGTGGACATCGGTATCCGAATGTGGGAGGCAATCCAGCGTCGTATCACCTTCCGCTAGGAAAGCCGCGGTCGGGACAATGTTCGCGTCCACGTCCATCGCGTTCTGAATGTTATGTTGCGTCTGGAGTCCGAGGGACTGTTGCTGCTGTTGTGGCTGTGGAGGGGGCGACATATGGGTTGGCACCGAGGGTCCTTCCTTTTCCTCCCGTGGTACTTCTGGCGTCGATGGATGTGTCTGATCGCCCGTTTCGTTCTCAACTATGGTGCGCATCGTCGTCTGAGCGTACGTGAGGGGCAGGATTGTCGTCCCCGTCGGGGAAACGGAGTCTCCCACTGGTGTCTGCGTAATTCTACGTTGTAAGCAGCTCGATCGAACATGGCCTTCCTGCCCACATCCGGAACAGGTACGCGGTTGACCGTCGTACATGATGATTGCACGACAGCCACCGATGTTCAAATAGGACGGCACATGTTTCTTGAGCTCAAGTTTAATTTGGCGCACACCATTGTAGACCTTATACGTCGAGAAAGTTTGCCACTTTTCTGCAACGTGGCTGATAACATTGCCATATGGTCGGAAGGCGTCTTTGACAACTTCCTCTGGGACCTCGAAGGGGAGCTCAAAAACTCTTACAGTCCTTAGGCCCATGCCTGCATGATCCACCGTCACTGCACCGATATGCCCGTCAGAATGTTTGAATCGGAGAGAGTTCGAGTATTTAGAAACCACTGTCGCGCAGACCTCTGCACTGGTCATTTTAACATAAACCACGCTCGCCGTTATAGAAAAATGTATTCCGACGACAGTCGCCGGGTCTAAACGTAGATCGTCGCGTATGAACTGTTCTACTTCATAGGCTCGAGGACGCGCGTGATCTGGTTGGAAAGTAATCTTGATCGTATCGTGGCGCCATGTGTGTGCCATAATCGGACTGAACTTGGAACAAATACACTCGCGCCGCGAGAAGGTAAACACAAGCAAGCGCTCACGGTCGCGCACGGCGAGGCGCAGCGGACGTCCTCGCCCCACCGCAGCCGAAAGCAGACTGTAGCGCTTTCGTTGCACCACTCGGCCACGACTGCCGGTCGGAGAGGCGTGGTCTCGACAAGTGCAACTGCCCCTTTGCAAGCAATCCGATGGCAGAACACGATATGGCCTCACTCGTTTCTGTAGCGCTTTCGTTGCCAGCACATTTGGCCGTTACGACAGTGTATTAATTTTCGCCTGGACGGGGGCTTGAACCCGGGACCCTTTGGTTGAAGGTTCAGCGCTCTACCGACTGGGCTATCCGGTCCCTCAGCCGAGCGTTGTGGTGCATGCTGCATGGTGTGCGAGTGATTCGCGTGTCGTTATTCCTGGCTTATGGCTCCAATGGCGACTTCACCGACTTCCCACTGACGCACCGCTGACGCTAGTTTTGTGTCGTCTTAAACGATGGCCATACTTGCAGGCAGCTGCGAGATCTTAAGAAAAGAAACGCTGCACCACTGCTTTTGCCACACTCGAATGAACTGAATTGCGCTTCTTAGAAAGAAATGAATGCTCGCTGTGTCCAACACTTTCAAGCACACCTGTGTACTCACAAAGACGGCGACGACGCGACAAAATGACGGGGGCGCGTTCGTGGGCCTGCGACTGATTTCTGCAGTACTAGCGTCCTTGCGAGGTGAACCGGTAGCCACAACAGGCAGCAGCCGTCGCGAAACAGTATTCTTAAAAAATATATTTCCGTCTTGTTGAGAATGGTGTCACTGGTTTGGATCCGCTTTCACCCACGCATGTCACATGTGTGCGAAAATTCCTGCTCGTTTTTTTACGCAAAATCGCACGTAGCCGGTAGGATTCGAACCTACGCTCCCACAGTGAATCTGATTTCGAGGCAGACGCCTTAACCACTCGGCCACGACTGCCAGTAGCGCAGGACCCTCCCGACACATGCAACTGGTACCGTTTAAAGCACTGCAGTGCCAGGAAACGGCGTAGATGCATTCTTTTCCGTAGTGCTTACACCGCTACTACACGTGCGGCTACCAAAGTATTAAAATTCCCGCCCGAACAGGGACTTGAACCCTGGACCCTTAGGTTAAAAGCCTAATGCTCTACCGACTGAGCTATCCGGGCTCACATCACGTGATCACCCCTCCCACTACGCATACTGACACATTGCCTCATGTCCTTTACTGTTGGGTAATCGTTGCGTGGAGCTGTTATTATTTAAACGTCGTCTGACTGCTGTCTATAAACTCATCACGCTAGGCTCGTAACAGGCTATCGAAGATAGCTGACACACGATGTAAAGTCAAATTGCAGCAGATTGTACGTCTCATATATTACAGCAGAGGAGCTACGTGTTTTGTCGACACTCACTGGACAATTGTAAAATTTACAAGCGTCTCGAATGCAGTGTTTCCCACGTATTCGCTCATTTCACGGTTCCGTTGGAGATGTTCTCCACCTCTTGACACAAAAAAGAAACGCAGTCGGTAGGACTCGAACCTACGCTCCCAGAGGGAATCTGATTTCTAGTCAGACGCCTTAACCACTTTTTTTTTCCGGTACCGGGAATCGAACCCGGGCCTCCTGGGTGAAAGCCAGGTATCCTAGCCACTTTTTTTTTTTTTTTTTTAAATTATCGCTGGATTCAGAGTCCAGAGTGCTAACCGTTACACCATTTTTTTTTTTTTTTTTGGTTGTTCTTGTGCGCCCTAAAGTTCCACGAAAACTTCAGTCCTGGTGTAGAGGAGAGACATACATAAAGGCGGCAAATCCAGAAACAGTATAAAAGAAAATGGCTCACACAGGTGACCTTAGCCAACACCCTCTCTTTCAAATGTCAGGCTAAGCATATTTGCAAAATCATCACGGAGGCCTGACAATCGCAAGCGGTGCCAGTAAGCAGTAAGCATGTACTGCCGAAACGCTAGGTGTCCATCCTCTTCATGACAACTGTTGACAAAGTGTACGAAATGTCCAATCAACCACATGACTGTATTGAGCTTCGTTCGCGGAAAAATGGAAGGATCGGGCCGGACGATGATGTCAATAGTATAAGCGGCTTCAGCAGACCTAGTGACAAAAGCTAGTTGTTTCCTGAGCCAACGCCAATTAGCAAGGTGCCCACAGCAGGTGAATTGATGTTCAAGGGTATCCAGGAGACCACACCGAGTACAGGTGTCCGTGTCAGAAAGACCAATACGGTGCAGTCGTACATTGGTGGGAACCAAATTATTTATTACCCTATACCACGTGGACGCCACGACCATAGAGTGGATCGGCAGACTAACATTCTTCCAGACGTTCCTCCAGGACACAGATGGAGACGCCAGTTCTATTGGATTGGGACTGGCCAGCCCCTCCCAGCGGGCAATCAAGCCCTTGGTCGTTGGCACCAGTCGCCGCAAGAAGACGTCACCGAGGTAACTCACCGCAATGTAAAATTCCCGAATGTGTTTCAACTTAAAATTTAGGCGTCCGACATCGACAGGTGGAGCAAGGCTCGCCGGACGCACAACAGTAAAAAGCCTGGATGTAATCGAAGTCACTTCTTGCGTAACAATTAGAGTCGTTCGGCGGACGTACAAAGCAGACGCCTTGCGAGTAATGTCAGAGAGGCCCAAGCCTCCGGAGATACGCGGTTTCGTCATTACCTCGTAACGTAACTTGAATAGATGGCCCTTCCATATAAACCTGCTAGACAATTGGCGCAACCTTTTCGCCACCATCATGGGAAGTGGGAACAGCTGAGCAACATAAAAAGCTTTACATAGAACGTAGGTGTCTAAAATTCTGACTTTTTGCAAAATGGTAGCAGAGCGCTGCTCATGGACCATCAGAGCCCCCTGTATCTTCTCGGTGACAGATTTCCAATTGAGAGCCGCCATTTTTAGAGGACACCGATCAATGATAATCCCCAAGGACGTATGGCGATCGACAAAAGTGGCCCAAGGGACGTCAGCATCGCGAAATCCTCGAATATCAAGGAACTTACATTTACCCTGATTGAGACGCGCTCCAGAGACACGACAGTATGCATCAACTGCCCCTTTCAACAACGGGATATCATCACGTTGACGGAGGAGAACAACGACATCATCCGCATATGCCTTAACAGAGAGCTTCCCACCAGAGAGGGACATACCCTGAAGCTTGAGAGCAATAGTCCGAAGCAGCGGTTCCAGGGACAATACGAATAAAGACATAGAGAGCGGGCTACCCTGAGGCACTCCGCGGCGGATAGCAATGGCCGGCGTCAGCTGCCCATTGACTGACACCCGAGCTGTTATCCCCCTATACAAATTGCCAAGAACACCACGTGATGAAGCGTTAAAACCTATTGTACCTAAAACACGATCTAAAAACACATGACTGACGTGATCAAAAGCCTTATAAAAATCAAGGAAGGCAAAGGCACAATGTACGTTTGTAGCCGCCGCAACCGAGACAACATCCCGATATTCGGCTACTGGTGTCAGAATAGATCTATCATGAAAACAACATTGATGTGCACCAATCACACCCCGAAGCAGAGAAGTCAACCGGCTATTGAGCGCTCTAGCAGCTGTCTTGTAGTCAAAATTCAGCAATGTGAGCGGACGAAGATTGGCAGCAGATAAACGACCAGAGGACTTCGGAATTAAAACAATTTTCCCTACTTTAAAATCGGCAGGCACATCCATCCCCCTGACAATCTCATTTAAAATCTGCGTAAAAATGCCACCCAAAAGAGGCCAAAAACGGAGATAAAATTCTTTAGGCAGGCCGTCTGGACCCGGCGATTTACTGGACGGAGAGCGAGCAATAAAATCGAAAACATCATCTACCTGGAACTCCCGGAGAACTTCGCCGTTCGCGTCAGGCGCGATCGTCGCAGTTAGATCCCCAAAGACATCTTCCGAAAGAGACTCACCAGAATCATCGGCAGAATAGAGACTAGTGTAATACTGGTGAAGAGCACGAACCATTTCCTCCTGTGCAATAAGCTGTCGTCCACCATCCACCGTAAGAGAAGAGATGAAGGAGCGACGACGACGAGTGTGATGCCGTAGCAGGTGGTACAAGGATGTCAGTTCACCTTCAACAAGAGAGTGAGGTTTCGACTTAACTCGCAGACCATCCGTCTGTCGTCGTTTAAGGCTCAAGAGCTTCGCTTTAATACGACGAACACCATGGATCCGCAGAGGAGAGGTACCCGCCGCGTCATATAGTTCACGCAGGACAGAGTAGTAATATTCATACGTGTTCTTAAAATCACGCGCCCTTGCAGCACAGTAAAAAATCAAAGTCTGACGAATCTTGGGCTTGGCAAACGCAGTCCACCAAACCAGCAAGGAGGGGTATCGCGGGACAGAGCGAAGACATCGCTCCCACACGCCACTTATAACATCATCCATAGCACTGTCGGCAAGGTGGGAAACATGTAACATCCACTGGGAACGATAAAGTTTTGCAGGTTGGTGACTAAGATTTACAGTTGCAGTAAAAGCACAATGATCAGAAAAACTAGTAGGAATAACATCGACAGAAAGAATTTTATCACATAAAAAATCAGATAAATAGAATCTGTCGAGTCTACTGCATGAGGACGCGGTAAAAAACGTATATTTCACCAGGGTTGGATATTTGTGTTCCCAAACATCACGCAGATGCATCGTACGAACTAAGTCATGTAAATCACGGCAATAATTAAAATTGGGGGACTGGTCTTCAGGGCGTAAAACACAATTAAAATCGCCTCCGAGCAGGAGACTCCGAGGACTCTGGCGCAAAAGATAAATAAGCTCTTCTTTATAAAAGCGCGATCGAGCCACAGTGTGACCCGAACCAGAGGGGGCATACAAAACAACGAGGCGGAGATCAAAAAGACGACAACCAATCCCACGGCCAGAGTCAAGGAATTCAATGTCAGTAATAGGAATGCCCTCTCGAAAGAAAAGAGCAGTTCCTGTTGAATATTCCGGCGCGACATTAAAAACAGTTTGAAATCCAGGTAGAGAGAGATCAGAAAACAACACTTCCTGCAAAAACACTACGTCCGCACAGGCGTCGTAAATAAACTGCCGCAAAGAGGCAATGCGAACGTCGGACTCAATACGGTTAACATTTAAGGTAAGAAAGGTGTATGCTTGAACCATAGAGAGAAAAGCGAGAAAAGAAATCACCTACACCGACGCACCAGCGTCACAGTCCATAGCAGGGGAGACGGAGGCATCCGAGGGAGGGGGACTGCTACCCCGTTCCGCGGATCCCTTACGCTTCGGCTTTTTACGAACAGCATTAACGTTCGGCTGAACGCGTAACTTGCGTCGGCTGACGGGCAAGGAAACTTCAGCCGCCGGTGACGTAGGAGGGTCAAGTTCTGTATCCGACACCACCCGCGCCGGTCCACATGCGGGATCCGGGGTCGCGGGGGAAACATCCGACAAAACGGAATGGTCAACACCTACACTAGCTTCCGGCAAACATGGACTGCACGGAGGCGAAACGTGAGCAGGAAGGTCCGAGGCCGCAAAGTTGGAAGGAAGCGGAGCAGCTCCGCTGGCAGAGGTATGGGGCAGCGAAGCAGGAAGTTGTCGCGGCTCCACTTGTTGTGACATCGAAGATGGTTCGGAAGACGGCGCCAACAGGCCCGACCGACGATCCGACTCGAGAGAAGCTGCGTCGGAGGCCGGAGGGGCGCCAGCAGCCGCCACCGGAACCGCTACCTCAGGAGGGCAGGGAGCAGCTACAGTACACAGTGGCTCGGAGGATGCCGGTCGCTCGGACTGGGGCATCTCAGGGAGATCCTCATCCGTACTATTTCCATCGTGTGGGCGACGCCTCTTATTATTCAAAAGTGGCACACCCACATGAGGGACAGACGGAACAACATCAGATTTAGCACGCAAAGGAGGAAATTCTGTGTCAGGGGTGCGCAAAACCTGTGGCGGGGCGCTACTACCACTGGACTGTGCTACACCAAGAGCAGAACCACCTGCAACGAGGTCAGCGACCGTTAACTTGCGACGCTGTTCGAGAGAATTTTTTTAAACAAAAACCCTCCGCGGACAGTCGGTACGCACGTGACCACTTTCATTGCACAAAAAACAGGTGCCAACCTGACCACTATATGTTGCATGGACACGATATCCACCGATCTGCAGGTGAGATGGAATATTCTGCTTAGCGTGCATTTCGACTGAACGAATACCACTGTAACATTGCAGGCGATGTTGGTTTGACCAGCGTTCAAGGCGAATGCTCTTTACATCACCATACTTTTGTAGACCCTCCTTAAGATAGACATTACCCACCTCCGGTGGAAGGTTGTAAACACGAACATTGGTATACGTGATGGAAGCATTGGAAAGCAGCACGGTACTTACAGAATCATCCCGATGCCGAAAGAGAACTTGATGACCATATTTAGAAAGAATTTTATCAACCTGAAGTGGGTCCATGAACTTAACAAAGAAAACATACAGTTCGGTATCAAAATAAGCAGTGTGCACCTGATCCGAATGAACATCAAAGGTATCTAC
Source organism: Schistocerca americana (assembly GCF_021461395.2). Lineage (NCBI taxonomy): Eukaryota > Metazoa > Arthropoda > Insecta > Orthoptera > Acrididae > Schistocerca > Schistocerca americana. Next base: position 596,189,005 of record NC_060121.1, on the reverse strand, counting down.
CAACCAATCATGAATCTCAAGGGAACTAGGTTGCACATGGCGGGTTGACTTGTCAAAAGTAAAACTAACTGTAGCCTGACGAAGAATAACCTGGGACGACATTTTCAAAATAAGCGGTCGAAACCGCTACACACAACACACTGAAATAAGGACAGAAAGTAAAACAAGGTACGAAACAACGACGGAGAAACACTCACAGAAGTTGCGACACAACACGTAAACAAAAACGATAGTCCACTATACGTAACGATACGGCGGAGCGGCAGACTAGGCACGTCCACACTGCACGGCGTCTAAAGCGGAACTACGTACCACTCGGCCACGACTGCCAGTAGCGCAAGACTGCTCTACCGACTGAGCTATCCAGGCTCACATCACGTGATCACCCCTCCCACTACGCATACTGACACATTGCCTCATGTCCTTTACTGTTGGGTAATCGTTGCGTGGAGCTGTTACTATTTAAACGTCGTCTGACTGCTGTCTATAAACTCATCACGCTAGGCTCGTAACAGGCTATCGAAGGAAGCTGACACACGATGTAAAGTCAAATTGCAGCAGTTTGTACGTCTCATATATTACAGCAGAGGAGCTACGTGTTTTGTCGACACTCACTGGACAATTGTAAAATTTACAAGCGTCTCGAATGCAGTGTTTCCCACGTATTCGCTCATTTCACGGTTCCGTTGGAGATGTTCTCCACCTCTTGACACAAAAATGAAACGCAGTCTTTTTTTTTTTTTTTTTTTTTGAAGTTTATTTACTGTCCATTCAGTCTGAAGCGGAATCTTTTCAGTACAGGTTCCTTGAGCGTCGACGTCCTGTGGAAAACGTTGAACTTCAATTTGAAGTGATAAAATCGGAGACACTGAATGCCTGCGAGGAAAATTTCTTGTGGATATTCACCGCAAACGAAGCATCGTAGGAAAACTAAAATTCTTTTGAAATGAATGTGCACGCCTATGAGGACAGCGAATCAGTCGCTTATCGCCTACACTCCATAAAAGAAAAAGAAAGGAATGACAGCGAATCAGGCGCTGTGTACCTAGACTCAATAAAATAAAGAATAAAATTGAAAAAAAGAAGAAAAAATCAAATCCTGCCTGAGTTGTCCTCTCAGTCATAGGGATGGAACACCCTTCACGCGTTCCATGATATGTTATTCAAAAATACTTCGTGGCGGCCACTAAAATTATTAGTGGAAACAGTGAGAAAATTAAAAGTATCGACGCACACGGCAAAGGAACGAGTAGTCTCTCGACCCTTACGAACTGTCCGTCAGAAGGAGAAGGAGAACACGTCTCTCCGACGCATTAATAATAAAATAAAAATTCTCCTTTCTTAAAAACCAAAATAATCCCGGTGGCAGCGCCGTGCGCAACGCATCTGTGATAGGACGCCGATGTCGGAGGAACCAGACGGTGAACAGAAGGAATAAAAACATAAAGAAATCACTTAATGACAGCGAAACACGAACACAGGATAAAACTTTGTGAAACATTCGTCGTAATTGCCACGTTGCAGTCCTTCACAAGCGTAAGCATCGTACTTGTTCAATTAGTCACTCTTCCTGTAGCATTCAATTTGCATTAACGGTGTTTTCGTACCCGGAGACAATTCAAAACACAAAAGGAAAGAAAGGTCGCAGCAGTGAAGTGTTGATTACAATAGTTTGTCGTGGGCAAATGCGAGTGCAATTTGCAGAAAATTGGCAAAGATTTTGTGATAGTCTTTCCTGGTTTTAGTGAGGTCACGTTGCGTGGACAAATAAACCAGATAGGCATAGTCGTCGTAAGTCGCAATTGCAGGAGGGCGAACACAGTATGAGCCACGATCCATACAGTGGCGGCACGCTTCGTATGCGGATATGGGTTGAAGTCTGGGATCAAAGCCGTGTTCGCAGAAAAAGTGGCAGCGCTGGTCCGGTTGATAAGTGCGAGCATCCTGGCGGCAATGTTCCAAATCGACTGTGACCTTAGGCACACGAAACGATGTTCTAAGGTGTGTCTTGGCGACAGTCTTCACACAAGCTCGATGGAGATAAGTGGATGCGGCTCAGCTATTCGTTGGTGGGGAGAATTCTGTTAACCACTTGGTACCAAAAGCTGCTGACGTCCGCTGACAGGAAGGGAGCGTGAACGTGAGCCCACGCCGTCCTCCACGCAGATCGCGGGTAGCGCGCCTCCATCTTATTACCGACTGGCCGTCCTCTTAGTCCCTGGTAGACACGTTTCACAGTCCGTGTTCGATGGTCGAGTACGTCGGCGGCGAGATACCTTTTTTGAATGTAGTATTCTCGAACATAACGCAGCTGAAACGGTATTGTAGTCGGGTCGAGAGGTGCCGCTTCAGATAGAGGCCGATGAATAGCGAACAGAACAGCTGTGGGGCTCGACGGATCCTGTTCAATGGTGACGCTCGTCCGATGAAGGAGCAACGCTGCGGCTTTCATAGCAAAATGAATGAGGCCGAGTCCACCCTGTTCGCGCGGCAAAGTACATGTTTCGTAAGACACCTTGAAAATATGTCCCCGCCACAATAGCCAATAGACTGCCTGTGTTATGGCTCTGCCCAAATTCTTGGGTACCTGAAATAACTGTGCGAGGTACCAGGCTTTGCTGAGCAAGAAAACATTTATTAAAATCACCCGCTGTGTTAATGCGAGGGTGCGAGTAGCGGACAGGCTAGCCATAGCCCGTATGCCATTTAAGACAATACGCCAGTTGTAGGACGCAGTCTGTAACAGATTGGCTTGAAAGCGAACACCCAAAATTTTGTGTTCCTGCTTCACTGTAAACCATGGGCGTTTGAAGCCCCGTGTCGCCGCATAGATAGGCAGAAAAACCGTCTTACGGGTATTGATGCTCGCACCGGATGCACGTTCATACTGTGTAAGAACAGCGCGTATTGTATTGAAGTCGGTGGCCGAGGACACCAAGAGGCCAAGGTCGTCAGCATAAGCGCGACAAACGTGCTTCTCTTCTCCAATACGTATTCCTCTACAAACACTGTGCAACTTACGCAACAAAGGATCTAAGGAAATTGCGTAAAGCGCCATTGACAGAGGGCACCCTTGTTTGACTGAACAGCAGAGCGGAACTGGTTTCGATAAAAATCCATTGATACTAATCCGTGAGGTGGAATTTTTGAAAAGGTTAAAAATCATAGTTATATACTTTACACCGAAACCAAATTTCTGTAGCACTCGCCGGAGATATTGGTGGCTAACTCTGTCAAAAGCCATTGCAAAATCGATGGATAAAATGCCAAAAGGAATCCTATTCGTCGAAGCATAGGCAATGGCATCGCGGTATGTCGACACAGCACCATAGAGAGTGCGTTTCGGCACTGCACAGTATTGAAAGGGACTAATCAGTTTTTTCATGACCAGCTTCAAGCGAGAGGAGACACATTTGGTGAAGAGTTTATAATCACCATTAAGAAGGGTGATTGGTCTAAGATTGCACAGTTTCCTGGTGACTGGAACCTTTGGAGCCAAGACCACAATACCTTCCAGGAAGGACGCAGGGACATCCACACCATTTAAAATTTCATTAAAAACATCAGTCAGGGCCGAGCCAAACAAGTGCCAAAAATGCATATAAAATTCCGGTGGAAACCCATCAGCGCCCGGTGATTTATTCTGGGAACGCAGTTTTAAGACATCACTCACTTCCTCCACGGTAAAGTTTTCTGTGAGGCGACGGCGATCCGCTACGGATAAGACGTACGGAACGTCGTGGAGAAGCTCTGAAATCGCGGCAGCATCAGTGTATTTCTCACTGAAAAGTTCGATGAAGTGACGGTGGGCCTCGGCAAGAATTGCCGCCTGGCTATGAAGCCGCGCACCGTCAGCTGATTCCAGCTCTGTGACGTAACGTCGCTTTGCGCGCCGGCGTTCGCGCAGCTGATGAAACACGGAAGGCGCTTCATCAGCCAGCGCCCCGGGGGCTCGGCTCCGTACGACAGATCCGCGCAACGATTCCCTTTTCAAATCCAGAAGACGGTGTTTTATACGCCGAATTGTCGCCATCCGAAGAGCGGGATTATTTGTGTGCAGGTGGATGGCATCATTTAAACAGCTCTCGTAAAATTGCAATGTAGAACGCTCCCAGTGAACAACATGCTGACTGAACTCCAGGATGGCCTTGCGTAATGCCGGCTTATCAGATTCTACCCACCATGACAAAGTGGAGGCATATAGGCCGCGATATTTCAGCACCCTCTGCCACACACGCACGATAACCGGCGCAAAATGTGGGTGTGAGAGATGTCGCGCATTAAACTTCCATAATCGACTGGCGCGGGGTTTAATCACCAACAGAGAATGAAAGCGGCAGACGTACGCACAATGATCGGCAAAAATCACGGGGTGAACAGAGGATTCCGTAAGACAGTGCTGTTTATCACGAGAAACATAAATTCTATCAAGCCGACTCCTATCCGTGGGGTAAAAGAAAGTAAGTCCCACGTCCCGCGGGTGTAAATAACACCACGAGTCAATTAAATTCATCTCCGTAACGAGCGTCTGTAATTCTAGGCACTTATACGGCCGTGGCTCCTGATCTCTATCTTCCAGCACGCAGTTAAAATCGCCGCCCATGACTACAGGCAGATGGGGGCCCCGTAAAAGGTGACAAATGTCACTACTATAAAACACACGGCGACGCGGCTGCCCGTCGGCACCAGAAGGGGCGTACACGTTAATATATCGTACTTTGTTGATCGTGCAAGCTACACCTCGACCGTTAGGAATTGTAGCGACATTACTATAAGCATGATCAACACGAATTAAAATGGCAGTACCACAATTACACTCAATATCAAAGTTCAAGAGTACCTGATAGCCCGGAATTGAGTGAAGTAGATCTATCACAACCTCCTGCAAAAACACTACGTCAGCAGCAATGTAATGTAAAAAACCCACAAAACTTGCAAACTTCACAGGCGACTCCAATTTATTAAGATTAATAGTAGCCACAACTGATGGAGGGCGTGCTACCATAGACTACAGGGAAAAACAAATAAAACAAATTAGACGGCAGGAGTGGACCCACCCACCTCCTCCATATCGTCTGCCCAGTCACAACGTGCAGATGCTGCAGCCGAAGTAGGCGGTTCTTGTGTGGGAGGTGCAGACGCGGAATCCTGCGAAGGGGGGCGCGTGCGACGCTGGGGAGTGTCTTCCGCCTTACGCTTAACCGAAAGTTGTGCCGGGTTCGTTGCCTGAGACGTCGTAGTGTCCATTGCTAGATTTACATCAGAGTGGTGCAACATTTCCTTTAACTGCCGGACAACCTCTTCCCGCCTGTCTTCCGACACTCTTGTCGTAGGCGCTGGCTGACTGCTCGCCACAGGACGCTGTGGACGACGCCCCGCCGCAACCGACGGCCGAGATTCGACTACGGGGCGGGGCAAGGGCTTGTGCGCCGGCTTTTGCACAGATTTTGGCTTTTGTTTCGACTTCGGACGGGTAACCTGCTTCCACTCCGGAGACGGGCTGCGTTCTCCGCGAGAAAAGGATCGTTTTTCTAAAATCCGTGAACTACTGGCACTGCGGAAGCGGTCAGTATTGCCACGCCTGTCCGAAACACTTTCACGCCTTGGCTTTGGTTCCTGTGAAGCAGGAGCCCCGTCCGGAACACCTTGAAGTACGGAATTAGATGGTGACGAATCCACAACAGCAACAGGGGGGGTAACCACCTGAACGGGTTCTGATCCGGTCCGTTCCGGAACTTCAGGCACAGCCGGAGGCGGAATCGGTACAGTAGCGGCGGGAACTGACTGAGAAAGTACGGACATGTCTTGAACAGCATCAGTACCGGTGGCAGTGGCATCGGTATCCATCGCGATCGCATCATCTAACGGTGTTTCCGTGTCCGCGGAACGTGCCGATGAACGCGGAACACCTAACAACACGGCCGCGTACGACGCGTCGTCATCTTGCCCACGGGGCGGCAGCTGCACAGGGCGCCTACGCCTAGGACAATTTTGCCGAAAATGGTCTGTGGCATTACAATAGGAACAGGTTTGTGGCTGACCACTATACGAAATAAACGCCCGGTGGCCGGCCATAACCAAAAACGAAGGAACGTGCTTCCTCACAATCATTTTGACACTACGGATACCGTTCTCAACCTGATAGATATAAGCGGACGACCACTTTTCCTTCGTAATCGACAAAACCGTGCCATAAGGCATAAGGCTCCGAGCTATTGTCTCATTCCTAGATTCAAACGGAAGATTGAATACCCGAACATTTCGAATACCAAATCCAGCATTCGACAGAGTCACATTGCTAATTGTCCCATCAGAGTGTTTGAATTTACGTACGCCACCGTTTTCACTGACAAGGGCATCACACAATTCCGGACATTTCAATTTTACGAACAAAGAGTTCAGGAACGCGTCTAATTGCAAGCCTAGCACATCACTTTCAGGAAGTTTCAAATCGTTCTTCATCCACGAATGAATTTCGAAAGCAGACGGTCGGGTTACGTTTCTATCAAATTCGCATTGGATATTATTTTCTCGGTCTTCAGAATCCATCTTAACTTACAGTTCAGCTGACTACAGCAGCGAAGAAACAGTCACCGCGATGAACCGCCGCCGACCGCGAAGCACACGTAAACACCGCCCGACACGCCGGAGCGGACGCGCGATGTGTTCGGGCCCACGACTCCGAAGAGAGTGACGAATGCATGCCGAAACCCGGGATCGAACCAGGGACCTTTAGATCTTCAGTCTAACGCTCTCCCAACTGAGCTATTTCGGCTGACAAACGAATGCATGCCGAAACCCGGGATCGAACCAGGGACCTTTAGATCTTCAGTTTAACGCTCTCCCAACTGAGCTATTTCGGCTGACGTGGAACGTCTCTGTTTTGCACGTCGTCGTTAACCTCTGCCTCGTCTCGTCGCCAATTTCACAGTCATCTTCGTCTGATAAGACACAGGGACGCTGAAAGGCGAGCAGCAGATGCAGTGAAGTACCACACACATTTCTTCTGCTTCCGTCATCGTAACAAGCAAACATGTCGACTCGATTCGTGTAATATTGACTTCGCTGGCGCTAGAAAACCTGTGATATATCGATGCCACGTGCAACTCGTGTGCAGAGAACGAGACACAAGAAGGAGTGAGCCTCTCCACCGTGTGAGAGGCAGTATCTAGCAGATACACGCGGTAAAACATTTGACTTGCGCTAGCTCATAAATTGCTACACGTCATCGTCTGCAAGCTAAAATAGACACGTCTGCACTGCCCAGAGAGGCGACACTTGTACTGACACCTGGTGGACGGCTGTGAGACGAGGAGATGAGCTGTGGCTTCTGGGCGCGACTGTAGCGCTGCGCCCTGTAGCCAAGAACACTGCACATTGCTGGCGACCCACGTGTTTAGTAGTGACTCAACCGCTAGGATGCAGCTGAACGTCCATCTTCTGAGGGCGAGAAAATTTTCGCAGTCGGCAGGACTCGAACCTACGCTCCCAGAGACAATCTGATTTCAAGTCAGACGCCTTAACCACTTTTTTTTTCTTTTGTTTCTATTAGTGGATTTTTTTAAATTTTTATTTATTTATTTATTTATTTATTTATTTATTTATTTTTTTTTTTTTTGCGGTGGTAGATCTGAGAATCACTACGTCTCAAGCTCGTCTTCACTTTATAATAGCAGAAATGTTTCCGTGTCGTGCTGCATTCGTCGATGATTCAGTTTCCTGAAGGCATGATTCAAAGCGTTGAGAGTATGTTCGCCGAGATTACCGCCGTGCTGTTTTCTTGCAGTGATTGACTAAAGTAACTGTGTACTATTGTGTGTTCCTTGAGTTGGTGGAGACAAAAACAACAAGATCAGAGGTTTCTCTTTCAGCATCGTAAATAATAATAGAAAAATAAAGTTCCGTATAGAGGAAAGATGGGTATCTAGAAAGAAATACTCTCCCGTCTGTTAAACTTCGTCAAATTAAACTATACTTGTCTTCTGGGTAACGTAAAAAACCAGAAATAAATACTGGCTCCACAAGTTTGGCATCCTGTTGCATGCTGCTTCTCGTTGACCTTAGGTGCACACATTGTACAACCTATGAAGCAATGGAGTCCTGAAAACTGACAATTAGATACCCTGATAATAGAAGAAATAAATAAAAAAAGCAATGATCGTACCCATTGGTTCGCACAGTTAAAGCTTCCCATCATTCAAAGCAACGGTGAGAAAATTCTGAAACTTTTCTTTATACTTTCGTAATCGTTTGATCGCGTAATATTCGGCAATAAGATACATATGAAAATCAGAAAGTGTAGGCGTTTTAGTCGTCAGCATATAATATAGGTACTGTCCAATTAACCAGGTATAGCTATTGTTTTTAGATTTCGACAATAATTTCCAGTCCGGGTGGAATATATCTTGCAGTTGTATTGCGGATGGCGTCGTTCTATTAACAAGAGCCAGTTTCATTCTCGTCCAATTCCAGATTTGCATCTGATCTCTGCAGTATAATATGTGTTGCAATGTTTCCACATGGCCACATGTGTCGCAAGTTGGTGTAGGCCGTAGTTGGATCTTACACAATTTCTCCCCCGTGGGCATCACCTCGTTCACAACATCATACCACACGGAACGAACTCGGGAATGAAGAAGAGGAGTGCTGATATTCATCCAAATTTGTCGCCAGTTCTTGCCAGGATACTTCATTTCTATAGAGTTATTCTGTTGCCGATTCGTAAAGACACTGTAGACAGCCGCAGCAGTGAGTGGTTGCAGGTGTTGATGCACATAGCTGGACTCCACGTAATATCGGCGAATATGAACGAGCTCAGGATGGATATGTCCAACATTTATCGGTGGCGTCATATCCGGTGGTCTTAACTGCTGGAATAGACGCGCTGTAAGACCTGTCTGACTACATCGTAAAATCCTTGATGTTCGAGCTAGAAAAATCGCTAACCACTGTAATTCAACATTTTTAAGGACTGAACCACCTTTATACCGAGGTAAAGCGGTAGCCTTGAAAGCGACTTTAAAAATATTACCTCGCCAAATGTACCAGCCTGAAAGGGCTAAAATTCTGTTTGCAATATCAGGAGGAATAGGGAGAACAGCGGCAACATTGTAAATCTTGCTGAGAACATAATAATTGACGAAATGTGCTCTCTGAATCCTGTCTAAACACCGATATTGTGCTCTCGAATCAAAGCTCGAAGGACGTTGAGCTTCAGTTCCCAATTCACTCTTACCATTTCCCGTGGATTCGGAGTGAGAATCAAACCAAGGTGCTTGAGCTGGTTGGTTGCCTCTAACCAAACGGTGTTCGCGAAGCGAGCCTGCGGACCTAAATGCAAGACTTTGGATTTCCGTTCGTAAAGGCGTGCACCGCAGGCGCTGGCATACCGGTGGACAAGCCGCCGCACGGTATCGAACTCTTCGTCGTTGTTGATAAGGACGCTGATATCGTCCGCATAGGCATGACAGACGGTCTTGGTATTCAGCGTTTGAAGACCCGGTAAGGTGACGCAAAACGTTTTCAGTAGTGGCTCTATAGCAATGGCGAAAAGAGTCGTGGAAAGCGGGCACCCTTGTCGCAGACCTTGTTGAATGGGCACAGGGGCTGTTAACTGGCCGTTGAATTTCACGCGGGAAGACGTATTGCAGATACAGTTCCTTATTATCTGTACGAAATGCTGGTTGAAACCCAGTTTCTCCAGCGTTCTGAATAGAAATCCATGGTTAGTCCTATCAAATGCCTTGTCGAAGTCAAAAAAGACTATTGCCAACGTGGTCTTGCAAGTCCAAGTCAAATATGCAATATGTCGGTATTCGCACAGGGCGTCTATCATCGATCGACCAGTAACCACGTTCATGTGGTATGAACCAAGCACTTTACTAAGGACTGGCTTCAGTCTGGCATTCAGAATCCGAGTAAAGATTTTGAAATCTGCATTGAATAGGGTGATTGGTCGTAAGTTATTGAGTGAAGTCCCTCGTGACGGTTTGGAGACTAAGACTATCAGGCCCTCAGTGAACTGCGATGGAAAAGCAGTATTCGTTAACAATTCATTATACATGATAGTCAGTTCGTCGCCGAAAACATCCCAATACCGAAGATAAAATTCAACCGGCAAACCGTCTGATCCTGCAGCTTTTCCTTTCGCCGCAGACGTAATGATTGACTTCACTTCGAAGTTAGTTATGTTGGCCAGGAGCTGTGCGTGGTCGTCCGGGTCCACCGATGCCGTAATGTTAGACAAAAATTTCTCTCCCGCCTCTACATCTGTGTCAGGCAGTGAGTAAAGTTGCCGGAAATGATTCCGAATAAAAGCCTTAATCTCGCCTTGCTCATCATAAACACGACCACCGTCATCTGTCAGTTGAGTAATGATTTTTTGTCTGCCTCTTTTAGCTTCCCGTATGACGTGGTACAAGGACGCTGACTCGTTAAAGGTGTCTGAGATCCTTCTTCAGGTCGCCGTCGTCCAACAGTGCGACGTTCAGTTGCCATACGCCTCGACCCAAAAAGGTTTTCTGCGAGACGTGCCTAAGCGTTATGTGATACGCACAGTGGTCGCTAAAATTAACAGGCCAAATTTCACAAACCCTGGCAGCGCTTAAAATGTCTTTAGATACATAAAACCTATCCAGACGACTAGCGGAGGCAGCGGTAACATAAGTATATCCGGTCACCTGCGGGCGAAGTAAGCACCAGGTATCTTGTAAGTCCAGCCCATCAATTAAATCTCGCAACTCCAAACAAAAATTAAAATTCGGACACTGGTCTTCTCTGCGTACAACACAATTAAAATCGCCGCCCAATAAAATCTTCGAACAACCACAGGATAATAATGGCACAATTTCATCGCGATAAAAAACACTCCTATCCCTTCGGCCTGTAGATACAGTCGGGGCATAGACGTTGACCAAAAGCAAATCTTCGAATTGTACGACAATCCCTCGACCCGTTTCTAAAATCGCTCGAGGTCTACAAGTGATGCCCGCTTTGTACAAAATTGCAGTCCCTGCCTCATCGCCAATATTTATGAGGGCCTCATAGCCTGTGACATTCCCGACCTTGGGTGTGACGACTTCTTGTAGGAAAACGATATCAAAAATGGTTCAAATGGCTCTGAGCACTATGGGACTCAACTGCTGAGGTCATTAGTCCCCTAGAACTTAGAACTAGTTAAACCTAACTAACCTAAGGACATCACAAACATCCATGCCCGAGGCAGGATTCGAACCTGCGACCGTAGCGGTCTTGCGGTTCCAGACTGCAGCGCCTTTAACCGCACGGCCACTTCGGCCGGCAAAACGATATCTATATCGGCGGCATACACATAGTCAGTCAAACATTTCAATTTTACATCAGATGTTATTCGATTTATATTAGCAGTTGCAATTTGGAATCCCGCATAAGAAGGGTGATGCCATGTTAATGCGTATCGTCAGCCCAGGAAGGCTGCCTGCTCGACCCCGGCGAGTGAGCGGTATCCATAAATGCATCGGGTCCAGAACTGTCGACATGCATCCCCATATCGGCCTCCTCTGAATGCTGCACGACCTGTATTCCATCGTCTGTGACGATTCTCTCACATTCATCCGTCGGGAACTGCTTGATAGTACGCTGCAGTTTCTGTTCAAGAGTACGAGTTTCCTCGTCACTCTGCTTACGGACCGATTTCTTTTGTCGTCCTTTCTTCTGAGGACGGGTGTCCTCGACTTGTTCGTTGTTGTCAGATTTCGCAGCGGTAGGGGTAGCTCCCGTGGGAGACTGTTCTTTGCCGGAAACTACGCTGACTGGAGAAGACACTTCAAGGGGATGGGAAACTCGCGGCTGGTCATCAGAGTCCTCAGGTGGAAGACTCTCCACAGATGTGAGCATATGTTGATCGGGCAACCGAGGCGGAAGTTCCACACGGACCACGCCAGCATCGGAAGGGCACGAATTTCCGGCCCCGTCGTTTGCATAGTTTTCCACGTCAGGAGCAACGGGCATTCGGCTCGCCGTAGCTGTGTTTACATCGGCGGCGGTCACGTCTGGCACAACCTCAGCCGCGTGCAGATGTGGCGCGCCAACGACAGACGGACCGACAAGGCTCTCGGCATACGTCGGCCTATTACCATCCTGCCCAGCTACATGGCCATCACGTTGTCGGAAAACACGACGCACTGGTTTAGCACGGGGACACGCGGCCTTCATATGGTCCGGAGAGCCACAAAGGACACATGTACGTGGTTGCCCCTCGCACATTACGAGTGCCCGGAAGCCTTGTACCACGACGTTCGACGGGATATGCTTGGATAGATCAATTCGCGCCACCCGGACACCATTATCCACATTGAAGTGTTTAAGTCCGCTCCACTGTTCTTGGTGAATTTCCAATACGTTCCCATACTGGGACAGACATTGCTGAATACGGTCAAGATCAATTTCAAATGGTAGGTTGAATACACGGACCGTGCGCAGGCCTAACCCAGCATGGGTAACGATAACTTTACAAATTTTACCATCAGAATTAACGAACTCGGCGGTACCCTTAGTTAAGTCCATTACACGTAAACAGGGCTCGGCACTAACAAGTTTCACGTAGACGGCATTCGCCAGAAAATCGTATGAAAATCATAAAACTTCTTCGTCTTTAAGACCCAATCTGTCGAAGAAAAAATCGACTAATTCGTAGACATGTGGTCGGCCAAAACCGAACGGAAATTGGAAACGCAACGTGTAACGGCGTAACTGATCATCCATGGCAAAGGCCATGATGTACTCACAAGAACGAAGCCAGCTGCAGGCGCCGCCAAACACGCGCGGAGCGAGCACTCTGGCGCGTCTGCACACGGCCGCTGCTGCGGCGGAACTGTGTACCACTCGGCCACGACTACCGGTCGCAGAGGCGTGTCTCGGCAAGTGCAACTACTCCTTTACAAGCAATCTGATGGCAGAACACGACATGGCCTCACTCGTTTCTGTAGCGCTTTCGTTGCCAGGACGTTAGCCGTTACGACAGTGTATTAATTTTCGCCTGGACGGGGGCTTGAACCCGGGACCCTTTGGTTGAAGGTACAGCGCTCTACCGACTGGGCTATCCGGTCCCTCAGCCGAGCGTTGTAGTACATGCTGCATGGTGTGCGAGTGATTCGCGTGTCGTTATTCCTGGCTTATGGCCAGACTTCCCACTGACGCACCGCTGACGCTAGTTTTGTGTCGTCTTAAACGATGGCCATACTTGCAAGCAGCTGCGAGATCTTAAGAAAAGAAACGCTGCACCACTGCTTTTGCCACACTCGAATGAACTGAATTGCGCTTCTTAGAAAGAAATGAATGCTCGCTGTGTCCAACACTTTCAAGCACACCTGTGTACTCACACAGACGGCGACGACGCGACAAAATGACGGGGGCGCGTTCGTGGGCCTGCGACTGATTTCTGCAGTACTAGCGTCCGTGCGAGGTGAACCGGTAGCCACAACAGGCAGCGGCCGTCGCGAAACAGTATTCTTAAAAAATAAATTTCCGTCTTGTTGAGAATGGTGTCACTGGTTTGGATCCGCTTTCACCCACGCATGTCACATGTGTGCGAAAATTTCTGCTCGTTTTTACGCAAAATCGCACGCAGCCGGTAGGATTCGAACCTACGCTCCCACAGGGAATCTAATTTCTAGTCAGACGCCTTAACCACTCGCCCACGACTGCCGGTCGGATAAGCGACTCTCGACTAGTCAAACTGCTCCTTTTAAAGCAACCTGACGGCAGAAAACGGCATGACCTCACTCGTTTCTCTACTGCTTCCGTTGCCAGCACATTAGCCGTTACGACAGTGTATTAATTTTGGCCTGCACAGGGGCTTGAACCCGGGACCATTTGGCGGAAGGCCTAGCGCTCTGCCGACTGAGCTATCCTGTGCCTCTGCCAAGCATAATGGTACAGCTGCAATGTGTGCGAGTGATTTGCGTGTCGTAATTGCTAGCTTGTGGCTCCAATGGCGACTTCACCGACTTCACACTGACGCTAGTTTTCTGTCGTGTTAAACGTTGGACACACTTCCAAGCAGCTGCGAGATCTCACGAAAAGAAACGCTGCACCACTGTTTATGTTTTTATTTTTTAAAATAATTTTTTTTGTTTTATTTTTTTTTTAAATTAATTGCCGACTGGCGTGATGAATAGAGTGGAACTTAACATTTGGAGTCCGTTGGCTGGAGGAAGAGGAAAGAATGTCTGGAGCCACAAAGGAAACGGAAACAACGCGCCAAAACTAAAGAAATTCATCGTTTCCTGCTGGAAGAAAAAAAATGGTTCAAATGGCTCTGAGCACTATGGGACTTAACATCTGTGGTCATCAGTCCCCTAGAACTTAGAACTACTTAAACCTAACTAACCTAAGGACATCACACACATCCATGCCCGAGGCAGGATTCGAGCCTGCGACCGTAGCAGTCGCGCGGTTCCGGACTGCGCGCCTAGAACCGCTAGACCACCGCGGCCGGCCCGGGAGTGCTGGAAGAGAACGACAAGAAGTGCAGTGGGAGAAGAAAAAGAAAAGACGAAGAACTTAGAAGCCCTCAACTCTGGCGGGACATGATATTAAGAAACGAACGTGAGAGAAAAAAAAAAAAAAAATGAGGAAACTCTATTTCTCCATAATGGGAAAAAAATGAAATGGCAGATAATTTGGCAACTAAAAACAAAACACCTTTTTCATTTCAATGTGTTTCTAGTTTCTTCTTCAGTTTTCTGTTTCCGAATTCTTCGTAACGTCAACACGCTATTACATCTGTTCACATTTCAGGACCAGAATCGACGTCGTCATTAAGGTTGGAGAACAGTCGGTGCCAGATTGAAGACTTTCCGAAATTGCTGTTCAATGGGGATTTGCAAAAAGCGCTGAATCCATCGCTGACATGAGGCTGTCCTCCGGAGCATTTGATGGCGCTCCCACAGATAAAACAAGTAGTCGACTGGATCAATTACATTTTTGGCAAATATAGCGTAAGTGGTATGCCCTAAAATCCACACTGTAGGATTTCGCTTAGATTGCGGAAAAGGTTTAATGTCGGGGATGACAACCGCTAGCGGGGGAAACGACCGCTTGTCAGTCCTGTTAATGAGTGCGAGCATGTCGCGGGAAATAGCCCACACATCTCGTGTGGTTCTGCAAAGAAACCGATGCTCAAGTGTACCCCGTTCGTCACAGTACTCGCACTTAGAGGACGGAATTAGGTGAATAGTCGCCAGTCGGTCGTTGGTGGTCACAGTGCGAGTGATGACCGTATACCAAGTGCTTCGCACTTCCTTCGATAACAACTTGTTGCTGACGTTTTGCCAAACAAGAACCCAGTTGTTGTGGGGATACTGACGGACTAAATTATTCGGTGGTGGCAAACCAATCACCTCATGATACACAGAGAAGTGGCAGACCGCGTCCTGCGGTCGCGAGCTAGTGAAACATGATAACTGCGGGACAAGAAAAAATCACTGAGTACAGCAAGCTTGTAAGGTATCCGCGAGACATTGATCGGTGCACTGTCAGAAAGGGGCTCATGGGCGCGGAAGAGGGCAGCCGTCGTACTGTGAGGGCTGTTCTCGACAATGGTGGCAATTCTGTTGATAAGCAGGGCAGAACATTTGCTTCTGACATCTACGAGACCAAGTCCTCCGCGAGACGGAGGCTGGGTACATGTGGCAAGTTTTACTTTGAAAATATGGCCACGCCACAGCAGCCAGTGTGCTGCTTGGCTGATCGTGCGTGCCAACGGAGGTGGGACGTTGAGCACTTGGGCCACATACCACGCTTTAGCCAGAATGTGAATATTTATCAACTCGACACGCTGTAGAAGATGTAATTGCCGGGTGGCGTGACGGACCATGAGACCCTTGACAGTCGTCGAAATACGGCGCCAGTTGTGAGCGGCCATCTTTATGGGGCAAGCAAATAAGTGAATGCCGAGCAACATGTGGGAGGCAGCGACGGTGTACCATGAATCGGCAGCATAGCCGCGACAGGCACCTATTGGGAGCAGCACCGTTTTATGCGGGTTCAGTTCCGCACCTGTAGCCTGGGCAAAAAGACTGAACAGAGGTTTAACTAAAGGGATGTCCTTTTCTTGTCGTATAAAGACGCCGACATCGTCGGCGTACGCAACGCACGACGCCCGTACACCCTCTACATCGATCCCACTGACAGTGCGCCCAATTCGGCGGAGGAGGGGGTCAAGAGCGATAACAAAGAGGGACATAGACAGGGGACACCCTTGCCGCACATATCTTGCAATTATAAAGGGAGCCGAAAGGGTGATATTTATCAGAATGCGAGAAGACGCTCTCGTGAGGACATTTTTAAGGACGGAGACAAAGTTCATATGAAAGCCGATGTGACCTAACAGGGCAAAGAGGTAATCGTGGTTAATCCTATCAAAGGCCTTCCGAAAGTCAATCGATAGAATCGCCCCTGGAGTCCGTGTGGCAGCAGTGTGAGCCACGACGTCCCTATACGTGCTCACGGCGGCAAGGATACCCGTCCCTGTCACAGCGGACATCTGAAAAGGGCTAACGATTTTTCGCATCACAGTGTGCAGCCTGGTTGCGATGCATTTGCTGAAAAGTTTGTAGTCACTGTTCAATAGCGTGATCGGGCGAAAGATTTCAACTTTGTCAGCCCCGGCGGTCTTAGGGAGAAGAACGACTATACCCTCTAGGAACTCTGCCGGACACGGAAGGCCACTCAACAATTCATTTGCGACCTTTGTGAGGATAGGTTCTAAGACATCCCAGAATTCGAGGTAGAATTCTAAAGGAATTCCGTCAGGGTCCGGGGACTTGTTTCGAGCAGACAATCTGAGTGCATCGCTCATGTCCTCCGTCGTGATGGCGGAAAGGAGGGTGTCATTGTCCTCACGAGTAAGCAGGTTCCGCATTTCACCCATGAGTACATGTGCGGCCGCCCTATCGTGGTCGCTACGTTGAAACGTGGCACTAAAATGAGCAAAACTATGCGCGCGAATGTCCCTCTCAGTGGTTAGTCGCTCCCCAGTCTCCAGTCTAAGACACCGGATACATTTAGTAACACCCCGTCTCCGCACTCTCTCGATATGGTGAATAGTCGGTGACTCATCAAACGTCCCTACACAGCGACTTCTAAGTAAGGAGCCCTGAAAATCTTGGGCTTGCAATTTAAAAATTTGGGCTTTGACAGCTTTTAACTGAATCAGAAATTGCTCATCGACAATATCCGGTAGAGAGACGGCATCTTTTAAAATCTGATAATAATATCCAGTGGTTCTGTGTTTCCACAGCGCAGCTTCGGCGCTAAAACACTTTAAAACAGCACGGATAGACGGTTTGGCCAGGTGAACCCACCAATTGACAACCGAGGCATAGTTAGTCAGCTTTTCGCCGCAGGAAGAGAGCATATCGTGAATATTTGCCGACGCAACGAGGGGGCACGGACATGGGCCACTTTAGACTTGCACACCCGAGATCGACGTAACTGGCGGAGTTGCGGCGCGCGAAGGTCACAGAAGAAGGCACAGTGATCGGAAAAACAGACAGGGGCGACGTCGGCACTAAGTAGGTGATCTGCTGTGCAGGTAGACACAAAGAACCTATCAAGTCTACTAGCCCCATTTCGATAGAAATACGTAAAGACGTGCTCTTGAGGAAAGAGACCACGCCACACATCTGCTAACTGGAAGCTGGCAATCAGACGATCGAGGTCGACGCACTTATGAGCCGTGGGAAACTGATCACTGTCCGCAACCACGCAATTAAAATCGCCCCCCCATCACGACGGGCAGCGTCGGGCTACCAATCAAGGTGGGTACATCTTCAATGAAAAATCTCGCTCTCGCCCTCTTTAAACTGGTGCCAGACGGAGCGTAAATGTTAACTAGTTGCAGTCCTCCAATAACGCACGAGATCCCTCTGCCGGTCGGTAGTCGTTTGATTCGTATCGGCTCTTCTGCAGACTTATATAAGATAGCGGTACCACACCTAGCTTCCGGGTCGATATTATAAATGGCGGAATATCCCGTTAAAACATCAAGGGACACAACGCCCACTTCCTGCAGAAAAATAAAATCGTACCGACAATGTTGGATAAAATTTGCCAAGACTTGCAATTTCTGAGGAGCCGCAATACAGTTGATATTAAATGTGGCTATTTTAACCATGTAGCTACAGGACGCATGGGTGCTGGGCGCAGAGATATAGTTTTGAAAGGGAGTCACCAGTAAGGCGCAGACTCACCGGAGACGGAAAGCAGGGTACCGTGGCAGTTACATGTCAACATCGTCCGCCCAGGAGAGCGGCGCAGGATTGGTCGTGTCACCGTCCGACAGACTGCCGCCGGTAGTGTCTCCCGACGGGGTTTTCCGTGACGCGCGAGTCTGAGATTTGCGCTGTTTACGAGATTCCGTATCACTACTAACCTTTTTCGACGGGGGCGAAATTTCCCGGCCGCCGGTACCCTGTCGTAGCATACCCTTAAGCTTCTGACTTTGCTCTCGCACACGTTTTTCGCGTTGCGTGGCAAAGTCAGTATCCTGCAACTTAGTCTTTACGTTCCCCACTGAGGGAACAGAGTGCGGTTCTACATCCATAACCAAATTTTCCGCGTGAGGTGGAGAAATGCGCAAGGTATTCGCTGGAGCAGCAATGTTACTGGGGGATGGGTTGGAGTCCGCGACCTTGTCAGGAGTGGCAGTAGGTGCACAATCCCCAGCAGGGATGTCCGACACAACAGGCACTGAAGTTGCAACATCACATGGGGAGGACGTTTGACACTGGAGAATCAATGAGGCAGGCGCGGTCTCGCAAACTGCGGCAGTAATAGCACCTGATTCCGGAATGCTCTGAACACGTTCATTAACAAGTGAAGCCACGGAAGTTGTCACCTGCAACGGAGCAGAACGGTTGGTCGGACGACATTCAGAGCTGCTGGGACACTGGCGACAACAGGCGTAGGTGGAACAACAGGTACACTAGGGAGAATAGACACACCCGCTACAACCGGTTCACGAGCTAGCGAGTCAGCCGGTGGCGTAGAACCTCTAAGAAGGGCACCTGCGTAACTACCTGAGTTTTCCAGGGGCAACTGCACAGGCCGCCGTCGGGGACAAGAATTCCGCATATGTTCAGTGGAATGACAGAGAGAGCACGTTGGAGGTTGGCCGGTGTAGGAGATGAAAGCCCTATGGCCGCCTATGACAACGAAGGACGGAATGTGTTTCTTTAAGTCCATCCGCACAGTACGTACGCCGTTATCACATTGATAAACATACGCGGACGACCAATAATCTTTCGTGACAGCAAAGATAGTCCCATATAAACTTAATGCACGGCTAATTTCATCTAAGGGCACTTCAAAAGGCAGATGGAAAACTTTAACATTACGTAGACCATAACCGGCATGTAACACCTGCACGTCACTAATATTCCCATCAGCATGTTTAAATTTCCGAACCCCGCCGTTGACAGCCACCAAACGCTCACATAATTCACTATCAAGGATTTTCAAGAATACGGAATGAACAATAAAATCTAAATGTACACCATCAAGAAAAGCTGGGTCTATTTGCAATTCCGATCTGATCCAATGATCGATTTCCAAAGCCGTGGGACGCGGAAATTCACGATCAAACAACAACTGATTAGTATTGGACCGGTTGTACGTCACCATTTTCCACAATCAATCCTTTAAAACTTACAAAAAAGAAAGAAGACGCTGAGTAAAGACACCAGGCCGCTGCAAACCACGGCGACCAACGATGTAAACACAGCTGCTAGCGGAGCTCGCGACGGGCACGTCCGCTCGCCACAACCACTCGGCCACGACTGCCGGTGGCACAAGACCCTCCCTACACCTGCAACTGCTGGCGTTTAGAGCACTGCAGTGCCACGAAACGGCGTAGCTGCATTCTTTTCCGTAGTACTTTCACCGCTACTAGGCGAGCCGCTACCAAAGTATTAGAATTTCTGCCCGGACAGGGACTTGAACTCTGGACCCTTAGGTTAAAAGCCTAATGCTCTACCGACTGAGCTATCCGGGCTCACATTACGTTACGACACCTCCCACTATGCTACTGACACGTTGCCTCATGTCCTTTACTTTGTTGGGCAATCGTCGCATGGAGCTGTTACTAACTAAACGTCCTCTGAATGCTGTCTACAAACTCATCACGCTAGGCTCGTAACAGATTATTTAAGAAAGTTGACACATGATGTAAAATCAAATTGCAGCAGTTTTTACGTCTCATACGTTGAAGCAGAGGAGCTACGTGTTTTGTCGACACTCACTGGGCAATTGGAAAATTCACAAGCGTCTCGAATGCAATGTTTCCCACGTATTCGCTCATTTCACGGTTCCGTTGGAGATGTTCTTCACGTCTTGACACAAAAATGAAACGCAGTCAGTAGGACTCGAACCTACGCTCTCACCGCATCTCGTGGTCGTGCGGTAGCGTTCTCGCTTCCCACGCCCGGGTTCCCGGGTTCGATTCCCGGCGGGGTCAGGGATTTTCTCTGCCTCGTGATGGCTGGGTGTTGTGTGATGTCCTTAGGTTAGTTAGGTTTAAGTAGTTCTAAGTTCTAGGGGACTGATGACCATAGATGTTAAGTCCCATAGTGCTCAGAGCCATTTGAACCATTTTGAACCTACGCTCTCATAGGGAGTCTCTGGCCTCCTACCAATCTTACAGCCTGTTCTTTTGCTCGTCAGAATGTCCCTTCATCGTCTCGATTCCTAAGGCGATGTTCTCTTCACCTGAATGAATTAAATTTTTATTTCTGACATCAGACAGTAACCCCATGTGTTACCCAAGTATCTTAACAAAAGTGAATGTACCAGCATAATGACACGAGAAAACTTACTTCCCCTTACTTCTTCTTTCAGAAACTGAAGTTCTCTCTTGTTTATGTAACTTATTTGTAATAGAAGGGCCGCGCAGGGTAACTGCTCTGTCTAGGTCTCTTGTAATGGTTCGTGTTGCTTCCCCCCTCAGATGTTCGAATCCTGTATTGGGGAATTGGGATATGTGATGTCCTTAACGTAAGTTAGTTTAATTTACATTAAGCAGTATGTATGCTTAGGGATCGATGACCTCAGGAGTTTGTCCCCATACGACCTTACCACAAATTTCGAAATTTGTAATGGAAGGACGTTCTTGTGTTTTGCTAAAACCGTATATTTAACCACAGATAAATTATGCTTCTTCGTTGAATCGCCAGTTGAATGTATAAAATTGAAGGGATGTCTGTCTGACCACGCTGACCACTAAATTTCGTGAGTTATTTGTATTTTTAGTTTATTTATTTATATTGCGTTGTGTTGCAAAATAGATACACAGCGAATTACTCCACCATTTTATTGTTAGTCACAACCCTAACCTATAGCGTCTCTGTCACGTAATACTGTCTGTATATGGCCATAATTTATCTTGTGATCTGAAAAATATGTAATTCTTTTGTATTGCATTATTGATTCAGTCATGGCGCTGATGCTTATTACGATCTGACTTCATACATTATGATGAAATGATGGGCAGTAGTTACTACACTTGCTTGTGTGCACTAGTGAAGGAATAGTGGTAAGCTTTACCTGCGGACAAAGGAATAGGGTGCCAATTTGACAGACTGCAGTAAAAGCGTACGACGACTGCTGGCCGAGGGAAGAGTTTTTTCTGTGGAACCTGGGTGGAAAAATTTCCAGACTGCTGAGTTCCGTGGTCTCATTGTGCAGACACGTTGATTGGCGCTGGTCGGCCGGCAGCTGCGTCCAGGTAGACTGACTAGCGCTGAGAAGTCGCCGCTGTTGTGGCCAGCGCATTGTAGACTGGCAGTAAAGCAGAGGATGGGCCCTTGTTAGGCAGCAAGCCGACGAGGCAACTGTGAGCGTTCTACGAATTTCCGTGGGACAGGTCACTGGCGTTCAGACGTCCAGACTCTGTTACACAACATATTTGTGAAGGCACGAGGCTTTTACGGGTATACTGCAGTTCTTTAGAAACTTCGAAATGGACGCAGCAGGGGTGATAACAATGTTATTATGGAGGGCTATGGTTCCATCCTGGTCATATTGTTAGCAAAAGACACGATGTAAATGCGTGGGAAAGAGGTCATGAAGCTGAATCTTTCTTTTTCTTTTCTCCCAATTAACTTAAAGTCTCTGATTGGTCAAATAGGTGTATGCTGAGCAAGAAGCAGTATCCCATCTTCGAATGCGGCGCTCCAGCTCGTGACTGGCTTGTGCTGAAGTGGGAGAAGTCTAAGATGTAAATGTGCTTTGCTGCGCGAGGGAGGTGGTGAGAAAGCTTTGGTACTCAAAAACTGCGGGTGTCTACCTAAACGGTGAGACCTGTGTCCTTCGCTAGTGTGCCACTTAGAGCCTGTGCCTGTCACCTTCTGAACCGTCAGAGGTACTGCTTCTAACATCACGCACACAACGAGTGATGCGTGTGTGTACTTATTTGTCTTGAGTCGGTCGTCTAAATATTTGACATATTCCGTCACGCATGGTCGTGGGACGGAGTCAAATTGGTTTGGCTGTCCAGCAAACGGGTCCACATGCACACTGGATCCACTGGGGTTTCAGAGGCTCATAGGGAAGTACCTCCATTCTGAATTATCCGTTCATGACTTCAGTCGCCGAACGCATCGTGATATGCCGTCCTGACCAGCAGAAGAGTAAAGAATTTGCTGCTATGGTGTAGGGCTCCAATATACGTTTCTCAGCACCCTGTTCTTTCAAACCATATTTTTTTCTTTTTCGGAGTAGCAGAGTATAGATGCTTGATTGTGGGGTACTTTCTGTGCCATACCCCAGATTCACGTGTATGAAGTTAGACAGAGCGATTAGTGTTCTGGTTTGTGTCGTGTGTCGATACCCAGCTGATCACTTTGTCGACCACAGACCCCATATTAGTGAAAGCGTTTGTTAAATAGAAATGTTTGTGTGACTTTTCTTTAGTCATTTTTTGGCCTTGTGATGTTGAGAATGAATAAATCGAATGTCATTTAAATCACAAGTTCTACCGGTGTTCTGATTAACATTGCCTTTGACATTTTTATTAAAGTCCAGATTATAAAAGAAAGTAATAAGCTTGCAATATTCCGCTTTCTTGTTCTAAGGTGTCCTCATATTGAGATTCTGCTACTCGCGTTTCGCTCCTTTCACTTTCGACTTTCGATGAACTAGACATATCCATCGAGTCGTTGACATATCCACTGTCTTCGGTCTTGTCGTCTTTCCTGCCTGGTTTTATATGTGATGAGCACATCCTCTGAATTTGATCGTTTACGTGTGTATGGTATTCCACATAAGCCTGTTGCCGTCCCGTGGCGTCATCTGTGTTCTCGACTACTGAACTACTTAAGGTTTATAATTTATATAAAAAACAGCTACCAGCCACATGTATGGTTTAAGAAGGTTTATTCTCTTCAGACCATGACCGGTTTCGGATTTTTCTTTACAAATCCATCTTCAGATGGCAGATTACAAGCATTCTTGGTTGGACCTAGTTTTGTTTGTGTTATTCGTTTGCTGCATTAGGAAAGAAAAGAAATATTTTTGTGTCATATCGGTAATGGTATTACTACAAAAGATTTACTTCATTTACAAAATCTAATTGCTCATGAGATGGTTTTTATAAACATTAGTAAACTTGCAGGATTAGTGTACTTACGATCTGTGTAGTTCTGTCTGACGAAATATTTGTGCGGTTATGTTTTCGATCGCTAGCTTAATACACTTTTCAATATGCACTATGTAAGTGCTATTCCAGTCAATGGACGTCACTTTAAACCTCATCATCTTAATTACACACGCAGCACACACGAATAACGTTTACAAAACGTGGCCCAGCTTCACATTACAAACGAAAACAATATTTGCAAAGAGCTTACAGTCATAACGATGTTAACTTACAGATGCTGTATAGTCGATATAGGTACAGTAAAATATCTCTTTGCTATTATATGAAATTAATCTAAAACGGAATAAATAAAATTACATACAGATAAGATTACAAAAATTATATGTAGTGCAGAATTACTGTGTGTTACTAATTAGTTGTTACAATAGTAAGAGATAAATTCTAATATATGACATAATATGCAATGCATATGTTTTCATTATGCAATTTTTCAGTGACATACAAGCAGTTTTTGGGGCCTCTATACTGAATGTTTTTTATTGGAATATTGGACTTAAGTTAATTTTAAAAAAGTAAAAACTTCTTCAAAGTTATTTAAGAAGGGGGTGTTAACTGACTCTGTCTGTTCATTCAAAATGAGATCAGGGAACCTGTTTTTATGTGTATGAATCTCAATCTCCTCTAGGAGATTCAATATGAAACCTTTGTCTTTGAGGTGTAATATCTGCAGGTTGTTTTCTATATTCTCAACTGTATGATTGTTTTCTGCAAGATGGGTGGCAAAAGTAGATTTGCTTAGGTTATTCAGACGTAGGGCATCAAGGTGTTCCTTGAATCTTGTTTCAAAAGCTCTACCTGTTTGGCCAATGTAGAATTTAGGACAGTTGTTACACTTGAGTTTATAAATTCCAGATCTCTTATGGGGTATGCTATTGTGTGGGAGTGAGTGTATGACTCTTTGTTGGAGTTTGTTATTGGTAGAGAAACTGATTTTGACATTCTTCTTCTTGAATAAGTTGGAAATTTTATATGAAAGTGGGCCTATATATGGTAGGGCTACATATTTTACTGATTTTTTGTCTTTCATAGTTATTGTAGCTGTTGCTTGTTGCAAAGACTTATTGTTAGCAACTGCCACCTAGTACACTAGGCACTCCTTCGTCCCACTCATCCTGACCTACTGTCGTCTTTCTATCCATTTTAATTTTGTCACTACGTTATATTTTATCTTTCAATGACCTGGAAAGCTTTGTATTAATTGTTTTCCCTGACGTATTGCAAGTTCGCGCTGCTGGACATTCAATACTCGTCTTACAATTGTTTTGCGCCTAATATTTACATTCTGAACTCGATTTTTGTGAATAAAACTTACGAACGTTCAGTCAAGTTCGCCAATTAGAGTACTCAAAAACGTTCGCTATGACATGAACTAATATTATCATCTGCGAGGATTTTGGGTTTTGACCTTATGTTTGGCTAATGGATAAGGGATATTGGACAGTAATTTCGATTATAATGCAATTTGTAGAAAACTAAAAAGGCTTTACTCTAAGGATAACGAAACTATAAAAGTGCATACGAATGAAACATTAAGCGGTCGCTAGTCTCATTAGGCATATTAATTTGAAACATTACATCAAGGAAACTGAACATTAGTAGTTGTTGTGACATTCATTAAGATTCCCCTTGAGAAGTATACTTGATACACACGACTACAGGGCGATCTAAGATATGGCTAGCAGTAGTTACCACTAATGCAGAAACCATTTATCATACAAAGCTAGTGTGTACTCCACTCATAATAATAACAGTCACAATCATTATGTAACTCAATACTGCAGGAAACAATGAACTAAAGTTGGGTATGAAAAGAGTTCTGACTTAACTGACAAATAAATACCACACATAAAATTAAATAATACTGCATATACTCATTTTATACTCTCATTTATATACTAGTATGAGATTTCTTTAGTAGCAATAAATGTCCCAGTTATCTTTCTGATGTTGTTGTTGTTGTGGTCTTCAGTCCTGAGACTGGTCTGATGCAGCTCTCCATGCTACTCTATCCTGTGCAAGCTTCTTCATCTCCCAGTACCTACTGCAACCTACATCCTTCTGAATCTGCTTAGTGTATTCATCTCTTGGTCTCCCTCTACGATTTTTACCCTCCACGCTGCCCTCCAATACTAAATTGGTGATCCCTTGATGCCTCAGAACATGTCCTATCAACCGATCCCTTCTTCTGGTCAAGTTGTGCTACAAACTTCTCTTCTCCCCAACCCTATTCAATACTTCCTCATTAGTTATGTGATCTACCCATCTAATCTTCAGCATTCTTCTGTAGCACCACATTTCGAAAGCTTCTATTCTCTTCTTGTCCAAACTATTTATCGTCCATGTTTCACTTCCATACATGGCTACACTCCATACAAATACTTTCAGAAATGACTTCCTGACACTTAAATCTATACTCGATACTAACAAATTTCTCTTCTTCAGAAACGCTTTCCTTGACATTGCCAGTCTACATTTTATATCCTCTCTACTTCGACCATCATCAGTTATTTTGCTCCCCAAATAGCAAAACTCCTTTACTACTTTAAGTGCCTCATTTCCTAATCGAATTCCCTCAGCATCACCCGACTTAATTAGACTACATTCCATTATCCTTGTTTTGCTTTTGTTGATGTTCATCTTATATCCTCCTTTCAAGACACTGTCCATTCCATTCAACTGCTCTTCCAAGTCCTTTGCTGTCTCTGACAGAATTACAATGTCATCGGCGAACCTCAAAGTTTTTATTTCTTCTCCATGAATTTTAATACCTACTCCGAATTTTTCTTTTGTTTCCTTTACTGCTTGCTCAATATACAGATTGAACAACATCGGGGAGAGGCTACAACCCTGTCTTACTCCCTTCCCAACCACTGCTTCCCTTTCATGTCCCTCGACTCTTATAACTGCCATCTGGTTTCTGTACAAATTGTAAATAGCCTTTCGCTCCCTGTATTTTACCCCTGCCACCTTTAGAATTTGAAAGAGAATATTCCAGTCAACATTGTCAACAGCTTTCTCTATGTCTACAAATGCTAGAAACGTAGGTTTGCCTTTCCTTAATCTTTCTTGTAAGATAAGTCGTAAGGTCAGTATTGCCTCACGTATTCCAGTGTTTCTACGGAATCCAAACTGATCTACCCCGAGGTTGGCTTCTACTAGTTTTTCCATTCGTCTGTAAAGAATTCGTTTTAGTATTTTGCAGCTGTGACTTATTAAGCTGATAGTTCGGTAATTTTCACATCTGTCAACACCTGCTTTCTTTGGGTTTGGAATTATTATATTCTTCTTGAAGTCTGAGGGTATTTCGCCTGTTTCATACATCTTGCTCACCAGATGGTAGAGTTTTGTCAGGACTGGCTCTCCCACGGCCGTCAGTAGTTCCAATGGAATATTGTCTACTCCGGGGGCCTTGTTTCGACTCAGGTCTTTCAGTGCTCTGTCAAACTCTTCACGCAGTATCATATCTCCCATTTCATCTTCATCTACATCCTCTTCCATTTCCATAATATTGTCCTCAAGTACATCGCCCTTGTCTAGACCCTCTATATACTCCTTCCACCTTTCTGCTTTCCCTTCTTTGCTTAGAACTGGGTTTCCATCTGAGCTCTTGATATTCATACAAGTCGTTCTCTTATCTCCAAAGGTCTCTTTAATTTTCCTGTAGGCAGTATCTATCTTACCCCTAGTGAGATAGGCCTCTACATCCTTACATTTGTCCTCTAGCCATCCCTGCTTAGCCATTTTGCACTTCCTGTCGATCTCATTTTTGAGACGTTTGTATTCCTTTTTGCCTGTTTCACTTACTGCATTTTTATATTTTCTCCTTTCATCAATTAAATTCAATATTTCTTCTGTTACCCAAGGATTTCTACTAGCCCTCGTCTTTTTACCTACTTGATCCTCTGCTGCCTTCACTACTTCATCCCTCAAAGCTACCCATTCTTCTTCTACTGTATTTATTTCCCCCATTCCTGTCAATTGCTCCCTTATGCTCTCCCTGAATCTCTGTACAACCTCTGGTTCTTTTAGTTTATCCAGGTCCCATCTCCTTAAATTCCCACCTTTTAGCAGTTTCTTCAGTTTTAATCTACAGGTCATAACCAATAGATTGTGGTCAGAGTCCACATCTGCCCCTGGAAATGTCTTACAATTTAAAACCCGGTTCCTAAATCTCTGTCTTACCATTATATAATCTATCTGATACCTTTTAGTATCTCCAGGGTTCTTCCATGTATACAACCTTCTTTCATGATTCTTAAACCAAGTGTTAGTTATGATTATGTTGTGCTCTGTGCAAAATTCGACCAGGCGGCTTCCTCTTTCATTTCTGTCCCCCAATCCATATTCACCTACTATGTTTCCTTCTCTCCCTTTTCCTACACTCGAATTCCAGTCACCCATGACTATTAAATTTTCGCCTCCCTTCACAATCTGAACAATTTCTTTTATTTCATCATACATTTCTTCAATTTCTTCGTCATCTGCAGAGCTAGTTGGCATATAAACTTGTACTACTGTAGTAGGCGTGGGCTTCGTATCTATCTTGGCCACAATAATGCGTTCACTATGCTGTTTGTAGTAGCTTACCCGCATTCCTATTTTCCTATTCATTATTAAACCTACTCCTGCATTACCCCTATTTGATTTTGTGTTTATAAACCTGTAGTCACCTGACCAGAAGTCTTGTTCCTCCTGCCACCGAACTTCACTAATTCCCACTATATCTAACTTCAACCTATCCATTTCCCTTTTTAAATTTTCTAACCTACCTGCCCGATTAAGGGATCTGACATTCCACGCTCCGATCCGTAGAACGCCAGTTTTCTTTCTCCTGATAACGACATCCTCTTGAGTAGTCCCCGCCCGGAGATTCGAATGGGGGACTATTTTACCTCCGGAATATTTTACCCAAGAGGACGCCATCATCATGTAATCATACAGTAAAGCTGCATGGCCTCGGGAAAAATTATGCTGTAGTTTCCCCTTGCTTTCAGCCGTTCGCAGTACCAGCACAGCAAGGCCGTTTTGGTTATTGTTACAAGGCCAGATCAGTCAATCATCCAGACTGTTGCCCTTGCAACTACTGAAAAGGCTGCTGCCCCTCTTCAGGAACCACACGTTTGTTTGGCCTCTGAACAGATACCTCTCCGTTGTGGTTGCACCTACGGTACGGCTATCTGTATCGCTGAGGCACGCAAGCCTCCCCACCAACGGCAAGGTCCATGGTTCATGGGGGGGGGATCTTTCTGATATGAGAAGAATATAGTGAGGACCCATAAATTGATACTGTCTCTCTAGGCAAACTCTATGATTATTTCAGAAGCAAAGTTCAATTCAATCAACTTTAATTCTTAGCCCCACTTGGACTAATTTATGTTTTCATCCTTTAAAGCAAATTACTCAACACTGAGCTCGATCAACCCAAAAAAAAATAAAAGTTCATGTAAGCAATCAAGACTAAATTACATTTAGGATAAGTTTAATTTAAGTGCCTTTTTCATCACCTGTGAAGCAGGTATTTTAGACAGTAACATTTACACTCTGCGGCAATGAATTTTTGCGCGTTTGATACACAAAAACAAATCACTACTTAGTTAGAAAAAAGATACTCGGTTTTCTGCACACTTAGGAGGGGATCCTGCTTCGTTTCATGATTAGAATAAAGTTACGGTTCAAAACACGGGCTTAAAGTACTTGGATTATTATTGAAAACACTCACACAAATATACTGGTACATGCTCTGATACATATCTGTGTGCCTGAAGTTGGTAGAGCAGTGGCGATGTAGTGGTGGCAAGCGAAGTGGCGGCTAATTGTACTCTGGCTCTTGATGTTGAATGCTCTTTAAAATGGTTTAAATGGCTCTGAGAACTATGGGGCTTAACATTTGAGGTCATCAGTCCACTAGACTTAGAACTACTTAAGCCTAACTAACCTAAGGACGTCACACACATCCATGCCCGAGGCAGGATTCGAACCTGCGACCGTAGCAGTCGCGCGGTTCCGGACTGAAGCGCCTAGAACCGCTCCGCCACAACGGCCGGCGGAATGCTCTTTACAATTTCTTCTTGGCGACGGATTTTTTTCGTGTCAGAGCCATTCCGTATTGCCGAGAGTACTCTGCAACAGCCAGATCCACATCCGAGGCTATTTTCCATGGAAAACGGCTTCCAAATGCCTCCCTTGGTATCTTGATGTCTACCGTGCAACGGCTAGCCACTGACTGCGTACCGTTCGCACCTAGTAGCCGCCCAGTTCGATCGCCAAAACCACCTTTTACATCGCGCCAAGTCACTTCCATTGCTGAGGAACTTCCCTACAGCTTTTACATTTCACAGTACAATATCCCTAAGCATGAACCAGCTTCCAATATTCAAATTTTTCTTTATGAACATACATATATTATAAAATGTTTTTATTTTTAAACATCATTTAGCTTTTACAAACTTTAACTTTCCTGTCAGAAATCAATTATCGTGACTATCAAGGAACAAACACTTCATAATCACAGGTACATAGCTCCAAAGAATAAATCTATTTCTAATCAGTACTGGTGTTACACTTAGGCTACCTTCGGGGATGTCTCGCTGTATTTTTATCTCATTAAATGTCTGACAGTTTATTGCTGTTTTGGCGTTTAAACCTGAAGCAATATTTTTATCGCAGTTCTGTGGAGGAATCCCAATGTTTTCGTAATCTCGAATAAGAAGCTAGGTTTCACGTGATAAAATCCTTTAAGTAAATCAATGAGCAGCAGAGCACATTTTATTCTAGTTACTGAGGTTATGGCTATTATGTCTCTGTACTCAACGACTACTCCTCTTCACCGCGCACGACTAATCCTGACTTAGTGGTGAGGAGGTAAAGCTTTTGATTTATAATCCTACATATAATTTTATAATCCGAATTCAGGAGCGAAATGGACCAAAGTTACTTAAATTATTTTTTCCTAAACACTTTGGGATTAGAAAAATTTTGCTCTCTTTATATCCGCCAGGTTTCACTGTCCCACTTAAAGTCTCGCCTGCAAGACAAGTAAACTTATTGCAAATTAAAAACCAGTATCTGATGCAAAAGTCAATCGGCAAACCACCGAGTGCAGAAAATTTTTTTAGAGGAGTCTTGCATACTGTCCACTGAAAGTCTTATTTACTAACTTCAGAGATTATTACTTCGTTGTCATCTTCCGTTAGTTAAGGTGTTAAAATGGTAATGATTTCTTCGAGAGATTCTTTATTAACGTGGGTGGGAAAATACAGTGCTTCATAGTACTTATGGAGCTCACTGATAATCTCAAAAATGGTTCAAATGGCTCTGAGCACTATGGGACTTAACATTTGAGGTCATCAGTCCCCTAGACGTAGAACTACTTTAACCTAACTAACCTAAGGATATCACACACAGCCATGCCTGAGGCAGGATTCGAACCTGCGACCGTAGCACGAGCGCGGATCCGGACTGAAGCGCCTAGAACCGCTTGGCCACCGCTGCCGGGTGCTGATAATTTCCTTCTGCGATGTAAGTAATGTACCATGTAGTGCTTCGATCTCGTCGATCAACGATCTTCCTCTGTTCTTTAAGTGTCAAAGTAAGTAATTTAAACAGGCCGTTTCATCCTCTAATACTGATTTCGCTTTGCACTTAATTTTAACGCCTTCAAATTGCTCCCACTTTTACCTGTTCAAGTAGGCCTCGTAGCACTGCCAAATAAAATTCCGTTGCATGCTTCTGGTCCCTGGCTCTGTGGACACTACAACGTATAAGAACACTTCGTTTGGCACGCTTAATCTACCAGTCTAACATTCTAGGGTGCGTATCTATCGATTGCAAGCACATTGTCCATGCTTGAGTTATTTCGTGCTCTAAGTCCTCTTTGGGGAGGCCTTTAAATTATAAAGACGAGTCGGTTGTGCAGTTAAACTGACGCATGCGAGCATGTTAGTGTGAACACTAAAATATACTGTAATTATTTCTGCTCTAAGTAAAGATCTTGATCCAAATTTTGTGAAATATAAAGCCTGTGAAATTTTCTACGGGGCCTGCATGTTACATGCGTGTACTCAGCTGCGTCTTTCAGGTTGAGGTCATTAACTAGCTGTATCAATTCCACTGAGTCGTTAAAATTTTGTCTTTGATCCTTAATATTAAAAAAAAAATTGAAATCACCTCCAATTATAAGACTACTAGGGTCTTCACGCAATAAGTAAGTAAGTTCTTCTTTATAAAAAAATGGCTCCGAGCACTATGGGGCTCAACGTCTTAGGTCATCAGTCCCCTAGACTTAGAACTACTTATACCTAAGGACATCACCCACATCCATGCCCGAGGCAGGATTCGAACCTGCGACCGTAGCAGCATCGCGGTACCGGACTGCAGCGCCTAGAACCGCTTGGCCACTGCGGCCGGCCTTCTTTATAAAACGTTGCACTGTTTAATCTGTCGGAATTCCAGGAGGGTGCGTATGAGTTAGTAAGAGAGACACCCATAATTACCCTTCCACATTCAAATTTTCCTTCTTGATTCATTGGAATTCCTTTGCTCAGTGGAAACGCTGTTTCGAGGGAAGTATTAATTTCCACGCACCTTAATATCACGGGTGAAACACGATATCGGTACTATATTCACATAAGAATTATTTTAAAAACTGACAACTTCAATTCTGATCCAATTTTATTAATATTTGTTGTTGTAATAGAGTACACTTGCATCATTGCCTTATTACTTAGGAGATGTCATTTTTTGTCATAAATCACTGTTACACTACTGGAGGCCAGATAATTGACTTCTTTACCCAGTTGGCTAAGCCCATCATCCGTTTCTTCTCTGACGATATCGTGACGTACATTTTTTGATTTATGGTCTGAAGTCTCAGACTTTGGGTTTGTTGGTTGCGGAGACGGTAAAGTTATATGACATTGCTGTGTCTGCGTTCAGAAGTACGATGCAAAGCTCCTTCGGACATGCATGCAGATCCGAAGTAACAGGCACTGTGGCGGCTGCAGCCGTTAAGAAATACATGAAAAACGTATTCATAGTTGCGAATAAGGACAACCATCAGCTGTATAATGGGGTAACTACAATGAAAATTTGTGCCTCCCAGGAATTCAAACGCGGATTTCCCGCTTACCGCTAGCAGTACTTCTTATCTTTAGGTCATCCGAGCACGATATGCCGTCATCTATATGTCCACCAGCACTCGCACGTCGGCTACGTATACACTGACGGGCACAGCGATATCGTATTTATCCCCCAAAACCGGGATAGCGACTTTCAATTAAAATGTTTCCCCTGTATGGAAACATACAGAACGGAGGTAGCCTAATGGGCCGGCACGGTAGCTCAGCGTGTTCGGTCAGAGGGTTAGAAACCCTCTTAAAAAAAAAAAAAAAAAAAAAAAAGGACTGAGTTAATCGCTCAACGATGAACTTGAACAAGCGTCATGGGACGTCTGCCCCCAACTAATAGGACGAACGAAAAACGAACAAAATGAGATCACAAAAATAAAAAAAAATTTATGCGCACGGTACTTACAAGGCAGTAGCCGTGAGCAATGCCGAGGTTGTGAGTTCGAGGCGCACCTGGGGCATAGTTTTATTTCGTAGCAGTCGATAAAAAGAAAGATGGTAAGCCGACCGCTCGTGATAAGTGGGAAATCTGGGTTCATGTCCCAGTCTGGCACAAATTTTCATTGTCGTCGTTCCATTGTACAGCTGATGATTGTCCATATTCACAAATGCGAACACATCTCATGCACATTAAGGTTAGGTAGTGATTTGATCCAATGCCGACGTACGTCTTGTGATTCCGTACTAGGTGTCGACTTCCTGACATTCGGCACCACCGCTGCGTCACCGACTGTTATGAATGTCTGTTAATTATACTCTACCTCTTGTTGTTCTACGACTGTGGCTTGTTGTGACTTATCAGTTATCACGTAGCGGCTGTGTATCAGCTGGCTGTTGACTAAACACTGCCTCCTGTTTACCTACTATTTCAGTCTGTCTCGAGGAAGTGGGCTGCGGTTGTTGTGTCTTCTGATTGCCCACGTCGAAGCACCGGGGTAGCATCGCAAACAGCTGCACGTGTTGTTGCGTGATATCCATCACCTCGCTATTGTCACTGATTGGTTATGTCTCCTGCAACGATGGGACGTGTCACTGTATGTCACCAAATCCATTTGCATTTCTCCCGCTTAGTCCAAAAAGCATCCATCCTGTGGTTTCTGCTTACGATCTGCAGGAGAATTACGGGGATTTTCGTCACCTGAATGACCACCAGTACGTGCAAAAGGTCTTTTATTGTTTTGCAGATCACTGTCAGGGGAAGAGCAATCGACGTTCGATCGTGTCACAAGGGGTGGAAATGAATTGACGACAGGAATAGTTTGAGAACCTATTGCCACGTTCGCTACGTCTTCCTGATCTGCCTTGTCATCAGTGACCAAAACATCATTCAAAGTCAGTTTACGACTTTGGGTGAAATTAGTTCAGAGTACAAATAGACGGAAATGATCAGATTCCTTGCAGATATAGGTTGTCGGAGTTTGACCAGTATACAAGGTGAATCGCCAATAACTTGCTCCAGAAATATTGCGGAAATGGAAAGCGCTCTTGATGTGCGGTTTTCACAGAATCATTTGTTACTCAGGGGCTCGTACTTGAGCCAATCAACAGGTTGCAATAATATTTAGAAAGTGTATTTTTTGCGCAAACACACACTTTTTTAAAAAGGAAAAATGCGTATCACCATCATCAAACTAAAAGTAGGGTAAATGAGAACGTCGGTAGTATTTATTGCAGGACTTCAGTGCGAGTCGTTTACAACATATCGTATTTTGAAAAGTTTCCATACGACACTAGTTTGTGTGTGATAGTCCAAGCAGTAGGTCTTGAGTGGAAGATGGAATTTACCGATGCAGAAAATGCCGACATGCTCATGGCGTGTGGAGAGCACAGGAAGAAGGCAGTCCGTTCTTGTACGGTGTATGAGGCAAGATATCCCAAGTGACGTCAATCATCTCGGCCATTATTTATCAACCTCTTCAACCGGTTACGTGAAAGTGGCAGGGTACCACACAGATAACGTAACAGAAGGAAATAAGTGACGAAAGGAGAGAGGAAATTAATCTTCTTGCTGGTGTTGCCATTGATCCGCTCGTTAGCTCCCGTGCAATCCCACGAGGAAGTGGTGTCAGTCAAGCAAGTGTTCTACGCATTCTCCATCGACATAGGTTTCATCCCTATCACATTGCTCTCCATCAAGAGGATTTTAGGCCTGCAGACTTCTTTCTGTGGGGAATTGCGAAAGATGCTGTCTACAAGGACATGCCAACTATATCCGATGATATGTAGGGACGTATTACTGAAGCCTGCTCGGACATCTACGCTCGAATGCTAGAACGTCTGCAGCTGTTTTTCCATACCAGTCTGGAAACGGGTACAAGTGTCGAAGTGGGAACTTTTCAAAATACTACATCTCGTACACGATTCGCACTACAATGCTGTAATGACATTCTAACTTATCCTACTTTTAGTTTTTTAATGTCAAATAGACATTGTTCCATTTAAAAAGTGTATGTTTGCATAAAAAATACAGTTTTTAAGTATTAATACAATCTGTTTATTGGCTAACAATACGAGTCCGTGGCTACCAATCCATTCTGTAAAAACCGCACGTCAATAGCACTTTCCACTTCCGCAGAATTTGCGTTGCAAATTTTAGCTGATTCACCCCATACGCAGTGTGAGCTTTGTGGACGTCTACAAATAAATGTCGTGGGATGTTAATTTCCACTTCCGTCTTTACAAAATAAACGCCATTAAAGTATTGTATTTAGTATTGCTTGGACTATCTTCCACTAACCATTTCTTTAACTTCACCATATCTAAACAGGTCGTCTTCAGTTTTGCATTAGCTGTGTCAGTGGGTACGACTAATACACGCACTGTCCTGCATGTTGTGTCGGCTCCCAGAAGAGACGCTGCACGTTTTGTGTCGCCTCTGCAGGAGAATTACTAAGTCAACCTGGTTACCAGTTTCACTGAGAATTCTGGGTACAGTAATAGGAGTCAAGAATCTTACAAAAACACAGTTACTATCAGAGTTAAGTTGCGTAGTATCCATAAAATCATAGTTGAAGCCAATTACTTCTGTCAGGCCGGCCGCTGTGGCCGTGCGGTTCTAGGCACTTCAGTGCGGAACCACGTGACTGCTACGGTCGCAGGTTCGAATCCTGCCTCGGGCATGGATGTGTGTGATGTCCTTAGGTTAGTTAGGTTTAAGCATTCTAAGTTCTAGGGGACTGATGACCTCAGATGTTGAGTCCCATAGTGCTCAGAGCCATCTGAACCATCTACTTCTGTCAGGCATTTACGAATCTCGAGTGTAGTCGGTTGAACTCGGTGAGTTTCCTTTTCAAAAGCAAAGACCAGGGTATTTTTCCCAACTGACTTAACCACGTTGTGCAGCAGCCTTGGGAATCCTCAAAACCGAAATTCTGTCAAATGATGAATACTCGACAAATTAATAAAGTTGCCACAAACAAACGACATAAGGCGGTGTGTTGTTCTTAGCATAAGTTAGATTAAGTAGTGTGTAAGTCTAGCAGTTTGGTCCCTTAGTAATTCACACACGCTTGAACATTTTTTTTTGGACACAAGGAGAGAGAACAAAAAAAAAAGTGTAAAAACTGGCGTAACCAAAGACTGCACGGAGAAAACAGCAAGAACGTCCTACCGTGGTGAAGGCTAGAGCCAGAATGTGTCGGGAACTTGAACCCTGGGGCCCCTAGTTTAAAAGCTTAATGCTCAACCGACTGATTTGTCCGGCCTCACGCAACACGATCGTGGAACAGCTGCATGCTCTGTGAGTGATTCACATACAGCACTAACTGGATTCTGGCTCAACTGGCATTTTTACCGGCTACCCATTGACGCTATCATTTTATATGGGGGACGTACTTCCATGCAGCTGCGATAAATCGAGAAACCGAAGGACGCAGCAGTACCGGTGTCGCACTCGAATGAATGCATCGCGATTCTTGAAAGAAATGAGTGCCCTGTCTCCACAATACTATCAAGCACAAGCAGTACATTGCATACTCTCTGCCTCAGCGACGGCACGAGGGAGGGCCCGTGACGGCATTCTACGATCCTAACCTTCGTGCAAACTGAACAGATAGCCATTGAAAGGAGTAGAGGTCTTAGTTGAGAATGGTGTCAGTGGCTTGCATCTTCATTTGAATCTGCATTTCACGTATGTGCGAAAATTTCTACTCGTTTTTACGCAAAACCACACGCAGCCGGTAGGATTCGAACCTACACTCCCAAAGCGAACCTGATGTCGAATCATCCGCTTTAACGACTGGGCCACGACTGAGGGTAACAGTCGGTTCTCTCGGCATATGAAAATTCAAACATTTGGACCAATATGCTGATAGAAAAATGCCTAGCTGCACTCGTTTCCGTAGTGTTCCCATTGTTACAAGACAGGCCGCTATGAAAGTATTAAAATCTTTGCCCAGACAAGGACTTAAGCCCTGGACCCACTAGTCTGAGAGCCTAATCCTGTTAATATTTAACGCAGCTACAAAATTGCAAATATCCGCCATAACACCCGAGAAAATGTTCCTGACGAGAATTATGACGATTACACTGCATCTCCGATCGTTAAAATAGCGGTAGCGTTATTAGTTGACGTTCGGATATTTTTCATCAGGTAGAGTATGCAAAATATAGGTTTCATATCATAAGATTAGCACTCTGCTCGATTAAATTTCACAATTAAACGGGTTGTTGGCGGAACGACGAGCAACAATAACGCTCCTGCGGCGGGTTGGGGCGGGAGGCATGACTCCGGGCCATGTAGTCTCTTGGTGACGGCGTCACTTCGTAGTGGCGGCAGCTGTGTTGAGCGGTCACAGTGGCGTGGGTTACTTGACGCTGTGTTGGTTGCATAAATAAAGACGTTGCGATTACTCCTATCCTGTTCCAAAAGTACCGGCAGTTGTTTAAACATTCAGTATAGGTATCACCAAAGCCGTTAATGGTTTCTGGTGTGAGCAGAAGTTCCTTACGTTTTTAGAAAAGTTGCTACTCCATCACTAAGAAAGTGGTGTTTGGATGAAGTTGAAAAATAGCCGAAACTTGTGTTTAGATGTAAACTGTTCGATGTAGACTATAGGATGGTTGCAGCGCTGGTAGGCTGCAGCGATTTACAGGAAGACCAGCAGAGGATTGACGATCATTACCATAATAATATTGGCATAACCATCATTACTCGTTAATCTCAGTACAGTTGGCGAAAAGAGTGGCTACAGTATTGGTCTTGCCATGGGGAGAAAATGTCAAGGTGATGGAATGTTATCATCACCACTTTTCTGAAAAAAAAAAAAAGAAATACATTCATAAAATTCTTATAGTGTAAGGCTGATTGCATACGGCCTGATGTCCGCTGAGACTGCCCTAATCTTTGTAGAGTGCTCGTCAGCAAGTAGGGGTATGCTCTATCAGGCAGAGGCGGAACGAGGAAGGAAGGAAGATTAGAGTTTAACGCCCCATCGACAATGTGGTCTTTAGATATGAAGCAAAAGCTCGGATTATGGAAGGATGGGGAAGGAACTCGGACCTGCCATTGTAAAGGAAACATCTCTGCATTTACCTTACTTGATTTACGGATATTACGGAAAACCTAAATCTCGATAGCCGGCCGGGAATTTGAACCGTCGTCCTTCAAAACGCGATTCCAGTGTGCTAACCACTACGCCACTTTACTTGGCGAGAGGGGGATCAACGGACCCATAGTTCCAGCTGCTGCCTTTGACCGTTCCCACCCCACAGGAGATTACTGCCGCTGAACATGCTATTGAGAAAATCATTTTACACGCTTAAACTCTAGCCAACTCAGCAGGCTGCTGTGGGCGTGATAGGCTGCATCCTCAGATGTAAAATGGTGCATCACTGATGTGGGAGTGGTAGCGGCGGTGGCACATGCGCCAATAGTGACATGGCACCTCCCAGCTGAGAACGATTCACATGGACTGTGGAGAAGCAGACATCCCGTATTTTTTGCCTGCCTTTTTCAAAAAATGAGTTGCAACTATCCCCTGAGCTGGTAGCAGCATAGGTGAGGGGGTACTGGTGTAATTTAGCGATGTATGTATGTGTCTATGACCTTACTGGCCTTTCCCATTGTTGGTTAAAGGTCCACTGTAATCTTACAGTGTCATACTTCTCAAGGTATCCTCATAGTGACGTCGCAGTGTTTTTCTTTAACACACCTAAGCACAAGGTTACTATATATCTAATCGATGTTAAGTATTAATTTCGAAGACTGCAACAGGCTGTCACTGTTTATATACAGGATATCAATGTAACTTGTCTCACTAATGGACTGTGGTGATTCTTAAACATTTAAAGTGTCGTATTTATGATCTCGTAAAGTGTGTATTTTGAAAAAAATCAGCAAAATTATAACAAATAGCTCCACCAACACAGCAGCAGCCTGTCGGTTGTTTAAACGTAGGATTTTCGTATAAAATGTATAAATAATGCACTGTGTTAATTGTTAGATAATTTAAGTTTCGTATTTTTGATATCAAAATGTGCATATTTTGGAAAAAACTGCAAAATTGTAACGAGTAGCTTCAAAATCTGTTAATAGTAGGCTAAAACGATAGAATAATTTCAGAGATGCAGTGTTGAAAAAAAAAATATCGATGAACATACAGAGGACAGGGAAGTGGACGAGGGAAGGCACCTATTTTTTTGGTACAGAAGGCTGGGGCACGTGGCAAGTGTGCAGATGGGATGCTACGCAGAAGAGGAGCGACGAGGACTCCTAAAAGACTTATAGTCTCATATGTACGATCTCCGGAAGTGGGTACTTCGGAAAATCAACAACACAATACTGTAATGAATGGTCCAAAACTTAGCAATGGAACAAAACAGAGGAATGCTTGTAGTAACGTTATTTGACGCAGTATTCTGATGTATGTTGCAAAACAAATTCTTATAATTAGGTAATTAACAACGCTTATAGAAATTATATGTGATTAATTGGGATAACCTGGTAATAAATTATGACAGATGATAAAAGTGATAAGTCAAGTGGCTACTTGAAGACAACAACGGACACTTATCTCAGAGAAAACTGTGACCTATGACCTTTCTATTATTCTTTTTGTATCATGTCTTTTGAACAATGCGAATAAGTTCCATAACGTTATGCCAAGGAGGAGAAGAATTTGTGATGCTCCACCCAGATTTATGCTAATGTGTATACGTATTCGCCTATCATTGACTGTGAGCGGCGATCGGAACCGTAAATCTTTGTGGGTGGACACTCGCGTGTAATAAGTAATTAGCATTCACCTTACTTATACCTCTCTAGAATGCAGAGTTTGTATCTTACCACACAAATAGAATTTTGATTAAAGGAACCGACAAAATAACGTTATTAAAAACACTGAAGATGAGGGAACAAATATTAATGGGCAACGCTTTGATATGACAATGTTACACAGCAAACGACTAATATAGACATTATCCATGTACTGACTTAACTAGCGGGATCAAGAATATTTTCTTCTTCACAAAACGACTCTATCGTGAACACGAAACATTTAGAAATAAATGTTCAGTGAAATGTAGAGTGAAAATAACCTGCTAAGCATTGAAGATGCTTAGCTACTGCGTTAGTGCTTTTATTAGTAGTGTATCTAGCAATCATTATTTTCATGTTGCTTTACAACATCTCATCACTCTGTGTGGAAATGTGCTTTGTATTATTATCAAAACATCACATTTTATTTCGAAGCAAGCCTGCAATGATGTGGTTACACTTCCATTAGACAACGAAACACTGTATCCTGCATTTTTCAAACTGGAAGTTGCGTTGTCAGACGCAAAGCAATTTATGAAATCGTGTGGACTGACTGCCACTGCAGTATTTTTCTGTTGTCCGAAAGTAAAATTACACAGTACCTTTTGGTGTCTGCATCAACAAAAAATGTACTTTAGTCTTTTCACAGGTGGTGAACTATGCTTATAGCCTCTAACGAAAATTGGTACATTACAATCAATTTGCAGTTTTTAATTGTGACTTAGATGTTATTAATTTTTCTATCGTCATACTCGGCCAGCAGAATAGATCTTGCTGGCACATCATGCATGCCGTAAGGCAGCATACAACCACTTCAAACTGACCCATAAAAATATATAGCCACCTCTTCTTTCTCGGATAAGAGCTACTTAAAACACTGCAGAATTCATAGTAGCAACTTTGTCCCATCCATACGAGACTTATATAACAATTATGATCAATTCTGTCCAAAACAACATAACATAACATCTTCGCCATTTCACATGTAACTCGAGACTGTGTTCCGCTTCTACTTGCAGTATGTTCTAGTGAGTAAAAAGGCGGCAGTTCGGCCGCCAAAACCCTTCTGCCGGGAAGTCCCTATTGATTATGTCTTAAAACTAAAGCGATGACCCTCTAAATTTGTATTTACGAAAGTTCTATCACAATTACAATGACGAAAGCAGTTTTACAAAATGCATATGACAATGAAGAAGTTATTACTGAGACAATAAAGTTC
The DNA here is from genome assembly GCF_021461395.2 of Schistocerca americana. Lineage (NCBI taxonomy): Eukaryota > Metazoa > Arthropoda > Insecta > Orthoptera > Acrididae > Schistocerca > Schistocerca americana. Next base: position 596,147,711 of record NC_060121.1, on the reverse strand, counting down.
AAAACGATGTATCTACGATTTGAGATTTCTCATTTATCTGTCTGGTAGCAGCAGTGATAAGTGAGTTCATTTTACCGCTAGATGGTCGAAATCTACCGTACTTTGCTCTAACACCTCACTGCTTTTTATATATTGGTATCCATCTATGCATGGATAAAACTCGTAATAATAAGTTACGACAAAAAGATTTATGTTATTGAAATGAAACAGTATGCAAGGTGGTAATGATACTTGTATCGTTACAAGTTAGGAGTACTTTTTATATGGCACATAGCACTGTTGTTGTCAACGTTAAGGGAACTGATCTGAAATGTAAAGCTATGTCCACATGTGGACGAGACTTCGGTTGTGATCGTCATCAAGAGATATGGAAGTTGTATAATTATTATTGGAGAATATAATCATACTTTCAAGGAATATTTGTGATCATTATTCCAGTGTTTTGTTTATGACATTATGTATTACTGTCGGCAATTTGTGCACCATAGGGGTAGGTGTTGGTTGGATGAGTAGTAAAAACCTGCATCATGGTCATTGCGCTGTTTGGGGAATCGTTATTTCACTAATTTTCCGTTTTTATGTGATACAATAGTTACCATCCACCCTCCACTTCAAGCTATACGCTGTCACTTGTGTGTGCTCATGCTGCCCGTAATTGTGAGAACGATTTGATAAATAAATTTTGTAGGTCAAAGAAATAATATTGTACTTCGAATTCTTTACAGACACTTCGCTGAAAACGGCTGGAGTTACATAAGATCTATATCAATGTGAGCTGTTGAGTTCCTCTTATATATAGACATACTCCTGTCTTTTTGTCTGTGTGAGTATTTTAAATGAGAATATCAAAGTGAAATATATATTATACATTGGCACCTAAGGTGTCAGTCAGTCTCTCTCTCTCTCCATATATATATATATATATATATATATATATATATATATATATATATATATTCATGTTTTGTTGTTTTGTACTGACAGAAACAGAGGTACCTAGCTCATGAGAATTTGAGAATTCCACATAGCTGCATTCCTGCACAAACTTTAACCTTTATCACTTCCTCACCTGTGCCACTTGATTGCTATTAGCATTATTTTTAGTTCAATAAGTAGTACAGTCACTGAATATTTTCCTACTAGTGAAAAAATTGTTTCTGATTCACTGTCTCCTGTGTAGCTACTTGATGAAGTGTTTAGAATGATACTTCGGTATGTCCGCTCTTTCACGAATTTATTCTGTCTCGTTTAGTACAGATTGTGAACGTTAGTTTTCAGATGTGTATCCCTGTTAGACAGACTTGCATATTCACTGAATTCAGTGTGTTATGGTTAAGACTTACTTACAGTTTAAGATGGAACACCAGCAGTTAGCTTATGTACAGAGGTAGATTACAGAGGTTGATTAAATTCGGGAAGCTGGAGTAGCTAGCCAACTAGTGATAGACCTATTAGCTGAAATTTTGCAACAGCTAGATTTATTAACCACTTAACAGACGGAGTTGGAAATAATTGTTCCAGATGTAGTAACCAAACAGGGTGAAATGACAGCTCAGGTTACCGCAATAGCTATCAACTAGTCAAGTCTGGCCACCAAAGAAGATTTAGCTGCTGTTACTAATCAGGTATTTGATACAGCAACCCGGAAGAGTGAGACGATGATTCAAGTGACGGAGATTACTAATGAGATGGACGAAATTCGGAAGGCCCAGGAACAATTTCTGATTGGACCTCGAAAGCTTTCTTCCAGTTCAGTGAAACAAGAATTTGGCAGTAAATACGAACACAGAACAATTAACGGAAAGGGTAACTAGTTTATCTACGGGACAGAAACAGCGGACAGAAAAAAAGTTCATCGAATATAAGAGGCACTTTTTAGCAGAGCTGAATATGGGGATGATTTCTAAAGAGGAACTATGGCACAATGTTGTCACTAAAGTATCCAGATAGCTGTTACGAATATGTCTGAGAGAATTAATCAACAGATAATCAAATAAAGCAATATTTCAAAAAAAGAAGGGAATGATTTCCCACTTTGGAGAACAAGAATTAACGAAACTGTAGAAACTTTTATGCGAGAGGTAGTAGAGTCTGGAGGGAATTTCAAGAATGTCAGAGCGAGCTTCAAGACCTGGATCACACTGTGATAATTTACCCGAATGTCAGACTATGACAAATCATGCAAATTCCAGTTACGGCACTCTTCTAAAAGCAACAGGTTAAGCAAACAATGTTGATGGAAGAAAAACTTACAAAGCATTAGCAATGTCAAGCTTGTTTACGGGATAAGAAGACAGTCAATGCGATCGTGTTCATATGTGGCTTTAAGATGAATCCGGCCGTACACACAGCAGATCAGTTATGTATCAGTTGTGTATTCACGGCAGCAGAACGTTATGGGGTACTGAGATGAGGGAGACTTGTGAAACCTATGAGATATTCATTCATGAGATATTAGTTGTGTGAGATTCAAGAACAAATTAGAAAAGAAGTGTTCAATCTAAAACCATTCTCCTACAGGAATTGTAGCCTAAGGACATACATACTGTGAGAAATGTCTGAATGAAGCATGATACCGGGATGAGCCAATAACCTACTGGGATATTTTACATATATTAGAGCCGAAGTCGCCAGTAGATAATTGAGAAAAAGTGCTACATGTCTCTGAACGTAATCTGAAGGAGTTCATGCCAGCTCTGATTTTACTCAGGTAATCCAAGAAGATGTTAAATCATGACTGTACAAAATTGTTATTATTCGAACGGAGTGAGCTCAAGAAATGGGAATGGCAGTAATCAGCTGCAGCAGGAACAAAATGTTAATAGCCCATCTCACGACAACCAAAACAATGGATATGTGAATAACACAGGCCAACGAAAAATTTTGTTTGAAAAACTTTTTTTACTTTGATAGCTGATGGTTATAGATTTTTATGAGCTGAATCCAAATCTAGCCTTAGTTTTTTGTATCGCCCATAGTTTTCGAGTAATATGCCTCTTATTACATAGTATAAAAATCCTATGCTATACGGTAAACGGTGAAATTAATGAAACGCTTTGTTACAACATAAGCATAGTACGTATTTACAGTAAGCTACTTAAAACAATGATATGTTTTAATAGAGGTTTCACTTGTCAGCTGGAATTGCTTTGTATTTTCTTTCTCTTTTTCCTTTGAAGCTTCTTGTGTAGCTTTTTCTACGATGAGTCGCTTGCTGAACTTCTCGGTGAAGTGACCAACAGTAGTCCCCAATCATGTTGGTGTTCCAGCGGCCTTGGTAGCGTTTTTCCATCACTTTCATATCTTGGTCAAAACGCTCTCCTTGCTCCTGACTAACATCTCCCATATTGTCCGTTAAGTAACAAGGTGACTGTTCAGAAAGTGAACTTTCAGGCTCATATAACATCCTAAAGTTTAAAACTTCTTTAACATTGTAGCTATAATAAAAACATATTCTCGATCTTTTTCATGTCCTAAGAACTTTGTAACGACTTGCTTGAATGATACCAATGCTTCTTCCTCATTTAAGGTCATTGTGGATTCAAAGTTAACATCAAATATCAATTTTCCAATGTCAGGTCCGACAAAGACGCCTTCTTTGAGTTTAGCTTCCGAAAGGTGTGGAAACGTTTGGCAGAGATATTTAAAACATGGTCCATCTTTAGGCAACGCCTTTACAAACTGTTTCATTAGTCCTAAATTAATATGTACAGGTGGTAGGAGTACGTTTTTTTTATCTATAAGGTTTTTGCGTAGAATGTTTTTCTCACCAGGTTTTAAAGACTCCTCACAGGCCAGTTCTTTCTGCACCAGTGTTGATCCCTAGCCCTACTGTCCCATTCACACAAGAAATATGGAAATTTGGTAAAACCATCTTGCTGACCAAGGAGCATGCATGCTACTTTTAGTTAGCCACATATCATCCAACCATGAGTAGAATAGCGCATTTTATTTAGCCCTGTTTCTAGGTTTTGACAGCTTTCTCTCATATGTACAGAATGTCCAACAGGTATAGATGCATACATGTTACCATTGTGTAATAAAACATCCTTTAAGATAGTTATGGATGAATCAATAAACAGCCTCCAGTCTTCCTTTTTTTATTCAATACCAAACTCATTCATCAGACCAGGAATGTCTGAGCAGTACACTAAATCGCCTGCTTTTTGAAAAAACTGGAAAAATTGCTGCTCTCTCTTTCTATACATGTATATGTTGGTTCCAACTGCCAGTAAGTTCTTTTCTTTTAATCTAGAGCCAAGCAATTCAGCTTTTTCTTTTGTTCAGCCCAGGTCCCTAACCAGATCGTTAAGCTCGATCTGAGTAAACAATTTGCGCTCTAGACTTTCTGTATTACAATGGAATTCATCATCATCTGGTTCATGTAAATCAGATTCTACACCAGAGAATACCTCTGTTGGAATAGACTTTAAATTATCTGGTAGTTCGGGAACTGGAAAATCTACACCATACCCTACTGGTCAGATGGTGGATGGAAGGTTAGGGTAGCTTATAACCTTTTTGTTTTTCGAATTATGGCCAGTAATATCAACACTGCCAAAGTAGCAATCGTCAGAATGATTTCTTAGCACCCTCCATATCATAGGAACAGCAAATCTGAAGGCTTTTTTCTCCTTTTTGGACCATTTTCTTATATCTCTAACACACACATAACATACTTTATGCGGCGCCCAAGATTAGATCCAAAGTTTAGATCCAAAGTGTGATAGATAAACTGTTTCTGCAAAGTCTGTGAAGTTTCTTTGGTGTTTTTTAATCACAAATATAACATATACTGTCAGCAGAATTTTTACAACCACGATTAGACGTTGTACTGGGCACATGTACAGGAAACGCTAAAGTGAGGTTAGGTTGACAGTAAACAAAACACCATCTGTTAACAGAACAATAGAATCGACCTTTTTGCATCAAATGTTTTTTAGCAGTGCTACCAACGTCATCTACATTCACTACACCTCCTTTTAAAATTATTTTAACTATATGAAAGCTCTTAAATTGTTTAAAAAATCTCTTAATATAATCAATATAACTGTAAAATGTGCAGAAATGATTAGTGATACAGTTTTTCAAGTATCGTATTTGGATTTCCCACCATAGAAAACATAAGATTAAGGTATTTTCAGCAAAAAAGGTTTTCCACCGTTGGCCTGTGTAATTGTACTGAAAGTGGGAACGGAAGTAAATTTCTACCCAACCGTAATTACCTGGACCGACAGGATAGAAGGCACAGCGCTGGACAAGGACACAATCAGAATACTCCACAGTGAAATCCTAATTACCAGCAGTAACAAACCAATGCCGATTGGTGGTCATAAGCCCCTGTCGTAACAGAAGTTGTTGATGACACTGGTCATGTAAATGAACAGCGCCTGGGAAACTTAACCTCACTCTGTTGATCTCTGGAGGAGCAACCATGAGACTGGACAGGGGCTACCACAGAAATGTCAGTTCTTTTGTTATGACAACTGTACAGTAAGTAGGTCTGTGCAGCCGTAAGTAGATACAACCAAGAGAACACATCGTAACCTCTGTCAGCAGTTAGGGCCATCGTAAGAGATAATCCGATTACAATTATTCTGGACACTGGAGCATCGGTGAATGTAGTCACGACTAATTTCTTTAACATCTCTGAGCGGATGAAGTTAACAGTCTTCCCCCTACACAACTGAAAGATCATCGTTGCAGTAGGTATGCGATCAAGGAACGTAAGGATATAGAGACACATAACTATCAAACTAGGGAACGTAGCAGGAGCATTCACCTTCCAAGTGGTTGAAGGTTTATTGGTGGGATGTATCCTAGGAATGGAACAAAGCAGGGAGAAGGACACGAGGATTGACTTCTCCACGGGCCAAGTCTCTTTTCTGATCACTAGACCTATAGCCCGGGTCAAACTGTTATGGGAAGAGCAAAGTCACAGTAAATACTGCCGAAAATCACTGATTACACTTGTAAAACAATACCAAAGTACCCAGACGTTCCCTGTGCATGCAATTCAAGTGCTTGGTGTGGCAGCCCAGGTAAAACAGAAATTTGTCAGAGAACCTTACTATCCAGCTCAAGCAGCAACAATCGGACCTCTTACTGCACTACTCACAAGTATTTGAGGAAATGGCTCTGAGCACTATGGGACTTAACTGCTGTGGTCATCAGTCCCCTAGAACTTAGAACTACGTAAACCTAACTAACCTAAGGCAATCACACACATCCATGCCCGAAGCAGGATTCGAACCTGCGACCGTAGCGGTCGCGCGGTTCCAAATTGTAGCGCCTAGAACCGCTATTTGAGGAAAGGCCAGGAATGAAACATTCCTTGTGAGGCACTTCAGAGGGATGAAAAGATTAGAAATGCAGTAGTCAACATATGTAACGTAAACAGGATTATGACAAGAGCTTGTACATATGCAACGATTTCAATTTGGAGTGAAGATATCATTAAAGACCCATCATCATTCATCATTACTGAATAGAAAGAAGAGGAAGCGGCAATTATTACTTGGAGGACTTTTTGAAATATTTAAGATGCCCAATACCGTAATATATTTGCTTACTTATCCAGACATATATAGTATCAAAGGACTTCATCCACACAAAGTCATTAAAAGAATTCTGTGCTTGAGGAAAGCTGTGAAAATTAGGTATCACTGTTTGTTGTTAAAATATTTTTCGAGACTCTTCATTTGTAGTAGATAAGATTACTCCTGATGATTTTGAGCAGTACTGAGATTTTTGAGATTATTTAAGCTGTTCTTACTACATCGATGAAGAAAAAGTTCATAATCCAAATGAGTATAAAGGTTATCAAGTTGATAGTAGTACTTCACTTTGCCTGTCCAAATTAGAAAGGTAGACAACTCAATCACTTTAGCTGGAATAATTTCATGAGACACAGTTTCTGTTTGCAAGAGGTTTAGCTTGTATTTGTCAGCAATATCAAGCTGGTGCAAGTGTGGTAGGTTATGATGGTTATTGTGTTCTGCTCTGCACTCCAAAACCGGATCCTTCTGTGGAACCGCTTACTTTGTTTGGACTGTCGATTCTGGGTGTTGTCTTTCTTATATGACGTTAGTGAGCTGAATTCATATTGATTCAGGGGACGTAACTTCTTGTTAGTGTACGTCATACCTATGCTTACAGAACTTTGATACCAGCGAAGTCCACGAGAAGCCAATATAAAGTGACAGACACTAGACAGCGAACTTCTACTGAAGATGATGTTATATTTTGACCTGTAAGAAGTGCGACAATGTATTATCAGATGTCAGTGCTGAATCATGATGTAGGTAAATATCTCGTCGCGCACAGATGAGTGAGGTTCCCAACTGCGCTCACCGAAATGCAGCTCAACAATTGTCCAACGCAGGTTATTTTCTTGCCGCTGTATTGAGAGGAGTGCATTTACCGGTCCTGTTTCCGATGACAAAACTGTGCATGAACCAAAGACACCCAGTAGCACTACGATATAGTTATCCATCAGTTCGCCAGTGGAACGTATCTCAGACACATTGTGGTTATAAAGTTTTATTCCAAATACTCGGATTAAGTTTGTAAAAAAATTCTGACTCTGAATGAACTAAGTCTAGTGCATAACCCCTCCAAATCAATAGAATATTTAACAAACTGCATGTACTAATATCCTTTCTTACGGTACGACCACTAAGAATTACTTATACACTCCGAATCTGTTTCATTTCACATGCCCTAGGCGTGGGCATGGCACTCTAGCAATCCTCTTCACGATCGTTGCACATCCCCAGGACTGCTATGGCTGCCACTCTAAGCTAATCTTCACCTACCCTTCGGCTGCAGGCAGACCTCGTGGCTACGTCAAGCCATGTTTTTTCTTCGCTATTGATTGTTTCTGAGCTGGAACCTCCGCCTCTGCCAATGAACAGTGCATACTATGAACTAAATTGAAATTTGCTTAGCAAATCTCTCAATATATCTTCATCATTATTTGTATGCTAGTTGAAAGAAAATACTATTTGTGAATTCTGAGATGTAAAATCAAGGTTGACACAGTTTCGTTCCACGTTTTCCGTATCTCTCTTCAGAAGCGGTGCCCAAATGGGGCAGCTCACAGCAAATAATTTAACACACGGCTGCAATAGCCGCTCGTGATGGAAGAAAAGTGTCAACCGTAATAACTGATCAACCTTGGTATAGTTTCAGTAGCATTTCAGAATTGCTACAAGTTAGTAATAGCTTCAGATCAATAAGCTGCCAACATTCACTCGGGTAGCCCACAGTAATATTTCAACGGAAGAATTAATTAGTTGCTGTTATTAAGATTTTAAGCAGATGTCAAGCATTTTTATAAAATGTATCCAGTCGTACTCTTTTGCAAAGGAATTAAGGAATGCACCATGCTATGATGGTAGCAATAAGGTTAAAGAGTGAGAATTTTAATCCCGTGGGAGTTTGTACTATTGTGCTTTGTACTATCTCTTTCTATATCGTATCTTCTGAATAATATAAATAAGTTTAATAATGTTACCCTAACGATAATGTGTATGTACAGCAAGAGTGTTAGGTGCTCTCTGGATTTTTACGGCGTTATTCTGTGAATTTACAACTTCACAAAAAAAGAACTCTGGTTCAAGACTTGAAGGAGAAAGGTTGAGAGTACTTTTTGTGTAAGAACTAGTACTGTTGTAGTCGTCATCAAAGGAACTGATTTGAATACAAAGCTATGTCTGTATGTGGAAAAGATTTCAATTATGACTGATGTCAGGGATAGGAGAAGTGTGTAATTAATATAGGAGAATATAATTATAATTTCAAAGTATGTTTGTGGCCATTATTCCAATATTTTTCTTTCCTTGGTATCACCATTTATTATCAGCAGTTTATGGACCATAGAGATGTGTGTAGAATGGGTGAGTGGTACAAACCTGCGTCACAGTCATTGCCCTGTCTGAGGAAATTATTATTTCACTGATTTTCAGTTTTTATACGCTACGACAGCTACCATGCACCCCCCACTTAAAGCGCTACACTAGCACACGTGTGGACTTTCTACTACCCACATATGAGTGAACGATGCTTTAGATCAAAGAAATAATATTGACATTGGAAGTCATTTCAGACACTTTGCCGAAAACAAGATGGAGATTCGTGAGACCTAAGCCAGTAAGAGAACAATGGAAACTTGTCTCAGGGTGGAGTCCCTGACCTTTGGCCTTGATGATCCTCTACTGTATTATACTATGATACATATATTTACGGTTATACATACACCCACCCGTACAACTGCCCACCTACTCACCCACCCATCCACCCACTCACCCTTGCCAACCCACCCACCCACGTACACACACACACACACACACACACACACACACACACGGAGCCATGACATTTTCCCTACCAAGACTTCTGGAGATTCCGTTGGTTGTAAAGCAAATATAGGAACTGCTGATCCTGTCTCATGCATTTTCATTTGGGAATACATCTGTTCCACATTCGCTTCACTGGGATTAGCTGTAAAGTACTGAGCTGTACAATGGAATGGATGTCGACAACCTAACCTACTTTGCAGAGTACGGAGTGAAATATATTGAAAAGAAAAAGACAACATTTTAATAGTATCGGTCTGAGTTTGATCAGTTACACGCTACAGTTTTACGTAACGCTAACATTTACAACCACTATATATTTAATACTTCAGTGTGCAGACATTGTACACTTACAAACTAATGTTAACGTAGTTAGCTGCCAGTCAATTTACTCACTCCATTTCATTGGAAGCAGTTGAACATAAGAGATTAACCATTATTTCATTTCAGGTTTTACAATTAAGAGTTCCCACTGTGTGGGTTAGTGAATATGTATTAGATGTAAAGCGTTCATCTGACTTGGGGGCGAACTATAAGCATATCGATTACATGCGGCCACCATTTCGGCACACAAACTTCAAGTATATATATTTTTAACACACTGAAATCAGTCAAAAAGGGAAAATTTGTGGTCAAGAGTCACAAAATCAACGCCAAGAAGTCCAAATTTCCTGTTAGTGTTAGCTGGCATGCTGCATTTTGCACAGAGAGGCTACGGAATCAGTATTCAATACCGGTGCGAGATTTACCGAATTAACGACCGTGGGGTGGTACCACAAAAAACCTGAGTGCGGCCCTTAGGTGGTTCCCCACGCTTATTTAGGTAAATGCTGGGCTGCTTCCCAAATTACACCTCAGGGAGTACGGTTAACAAACAGCAAAACGCGATAACACGCAGAACAAAGTTTGCGCGACACAAGCACTGATGCCGCGCGAACTTCCCTCCCATGGGTTACCTTGACAACTGTGGCGTCAGAAAGAGCGTCAAACCAGAAAGTTAATTAAAAAATAAAATTTGTCAAATCGTCACTAGACAGAACAAAAGCTAGAAAAACGAAGGCATGCTTGTCTACTGTATCTTCGCTTCTCTTTCCCGCGTCCTTCGATCCGCATGCTACTCCACACGAAGTCTCCCTCGACTTCTGCAGCGCTTTCCTACACTACCACGCGTGCAGTATGCCCTCGTTATGCCGTGTCGCGACGTGCAGTGCCTATCGTTAGTCGCCCATCACTGGTAGCAGATGAGAAGCTCATATCCGTTAAGAAACTTGGGAGGTCAATGATCTCACTTGGCTAATGTTTACTTGGGCAACTTCGGGCTAGTTTGTCTCTGAGATAGTGACACATCGGACAGCACACATTACAGCCTTGATGAGTGTATGCACTGTAGGCTTCATAACAATAAGCGACTCGGAAGCAGATGCTAATTCCTTCACTAAAATATTTGCTGGCTGGATGGTCAAAAAGCATTCTCGATGTGACAGTAATATCATACCTCGATAATCGACATGCACTCTTATTCTGTTCAAATCAACGGGTCATCACACAGATTTGTGTTTTCAATGATTCACTAAATTCATCCCAGGAAGGTTCCTCCACAAGAGATACGGCCAACGTCCTACTTCATTCTGTCCAATTAAGTATTATATCCGTAACTACTATGTCGTTGGTGGGAGCGGAAACCATATTTTCATTCCTTCTTTCTCTGGAACTGTGTATCCTTCTTAGACAATGAATGGCCATCCTTTTGGTCTAATATGGTGGTAGTAGAGGAATTGTGGAAAAGTTTAAACGGTTTGTAAATCACGCTCTAGAGAAATACACTCCTGGAAATTGAAATAAGAACACCGTGAATTCATTGTCCCAGGAAGGGGAAACTTTATTGACACATTCCTGGGGTCAGATACATCACATGATCACACTGACAGAACCACAGGCACATAGACACAGGCAACAGAGCATGCACAATGTCGCCACTAGTACAGTGTATATCCACCTTTCGCAGCAATGCAGGCTGCTATTCTCCCATGGAGACGATCGTAGAGATGCTGGATGTAGTCCTGTGGAACGGCTTGCCATGCCATTTCCACCTGGCGCCTCAGTTGGACCAGCGTTCGTGCTGGACGTGCAGACCGCGTGAGACGACGCTTCATCCAGTCCCAAACATGCTCAATGGGGGACAGATCCGGAGATCTTGCTGGCCAGGGTAGTTGACTTACACCTTCTAGAGCACGTTGGGTGGCACGGGATACATGCGGACGTGCATTGTCCTGTTGGAACAGCAAGTTCCCTTGCCGGTCTAGGAATGGTAGAACGATGGGTTCGATGACGGTTTGGATGTACCGTGCACTATTCAGTGTCCCCTCGACGATCACCAGTGGTGTACGGCCAGTGTAGGAGATCGCTCCGCACACCATGATGCCGGGTGTTGGCCCTGTGTGCCTCGGTCGTATGCAGTCCTGATTGTGGCGCTCACCTGCACGGCGCCAAACACGCATACGACCATCATTGGCACCAAGGCAGAAGCGACTCTCATCGCTGAAGACGACACGTCTCCATTCGTCCCTCCATTCACGCCTGTCGCGACACCACTGGAGGCGGGCTGCACGATGTTGGGGCGCGAGCGGAAGACGGCCTAACGGGGTGCGGGACCGTAGCCCAGCTTCATGGAGACGGTTGCGAATGGTCCTCGCCGATACCCCAGGAGCAACAGTGTCCCTAATTTGCTGGGAAGTGGCGGTGCGGTCCCCTACGGCACTGCGTAGGATCCTACGGTCTTGGCGTGCATCCGTGCGTCGCTGCGGTCCGGTCCCAGGTCGACGGGCACGTGCACCTTCCGCCGACCACTGGCGACAACATCGATGTACTGTGGAGACCTGACGCCCCACGTGTTGAGCAATTCGGCGGTACGTCCACCCGGCCTCCCGCATGCCCACTATACGCCCTCGCTCAAAGTCCGCCAACTGCACATACGGTTCACGTCCACGCTGTCGCGGCATGCTACCAGTGTTAAAGACTGCGATGGAGCTCCGTATGCCACGGCAAACTGGCTGACACTGACGGCGGCGGTGCACAAATGCTGCGCAGCTAGCGCCATTCGACGGCCAACACCGCGGTTCCTGGTGTGTCCGCTGTGCCGTGCGTGTGATCATTGCTTGTACAGCCCTCTCGCAGTGTCCGGAGCAAGTATGGTGGGTCTGACACACCGGTGTCAATGTGTTCTTTTTTCCATTTCCAGGAGTGTATGTATCGGCTAAGTCGGTTAAGAACGGAGAAAGATCCACCGTGGTTTAATAACAAAATCTGGAAAATGCTGAGGAAGCAAACACTGTTGCACTCTCGGTTCAAAAGATAAAGCACAAATGACGACAGGCAAAAGATAGAGATTCGTGCGTCTGTAGAAAGACCGGCTCGCGAAACATACAACTACTACAGCCGTCACTTCTTAGCAAAAGGATTTAACCTAGAACCGGAGAAAATTCTGGTCCTTTGTACAGATCGTAAGCGTGTCGAAGGCTTCTATTCAGTCGCTCGTTGACTAGTCTGTGGTGGCAATAGAAGACAGCAATAGGAAAGTTGAAGTTTCAGATTTTGCGTTTAAGAAATCGTTCACACAGGAGGATTGTACGAACATACCGTCGTTTGACTATCGCACAGTCTCTCAATGGAGGACATACTAATAGGCATCCATGGCACAGAGAAACAACTGAAAGAGCTGAAAACAAATAAGTCATCAGGTGCGGGTGGAATCGCAATTCGGATTTACAAAAAGTACCCAGCAGCGCTGGCCCCACAGTTAGCATTTATCGTGGTTCTCCCACTCAGCCCAAAGTCCCAAGCGAGTGGACAAAAGTGCAGGTGACTCATGCATATAAGAATGATGAAAGAACTGCCCCGCATAATTACAGACAGTTATACTAATTTCGCTTTGCTGCAGAATCCTTGAACATATTCTCAATGTCAATGTAATAAACTTCCTTGAGACTGAGAAGCTTATGTCCACGAAACTCAGCTTGCCCTTCTTTAGCATGATATCCTGCGAACAATGGATGAAGGGCAACATGCAGATTCCATATTCCTAGATTTCCGAAAAGCGTTTGACATGGTGCCCCACTGCAGACTGTTAACGTAGGTCCAAGCACACGGAATAGTTTTCCAGATATGTGAGTGGCTGCAACACTTCTTAAGTAATGGGACCCAGTGCGTTGTCCTCGATTGAGAGTGTTCATCAGAGACAACGCTATCGTCAGGAGCCCACAGGGAAATGTGATAGGACAATTATTATTCTTTCAAAGAAGATCTGACTAACAGGGTGAGCACCAATCTGCGGCTGTTTGCTGATGATGCTGTAGTGTTGTCGTTGGCTGGCTGTGGGAGGATATAAGATGACTTAGACAACACTTATTTTTGGTGTGATGAATGACATCTTGCTCTAAATGTAGAAAAATAAGTTAAAGCCGATGACTAGGGAAAACAAAGTTCGAATACAGCACTAGTAGTGTTCTCTTGCCATAGCCACTTAGATTAAGCACTTAGGCGTAACGATGAAAAGTGATATGAAATGGAACGATCATGTAAGTACTGTAGCGGGCAAGGAAAGTGGTTGACTTCGGTTTCTTGGGAGAATTTTATGAGAGTGTGGTTCATCTGTAAAGGAGCCCGCGTATGCAACACTAGTGTGGCTCCTTCTTGAGGACTGCTCGAGTGTCTGGCATCCCCACCAGGTCGGATTAAAGGAAGACATCGAGTCACTTCAGAGGCGGGCTGACAGATTTTTTAGCGGTAGGTCCAGTCAACATGCAAGTACACTGAGGTCACTAAGACGTGGGATGGCGACATGCATATTTACAGATGGCGGCAGCATCGCTTGACAAGACATAAAACGTCAGTGCATTGACGAAGCTTTCATTTGTACTCAGGCGATTCATGTGAAAAGGTCTGTGACCTGATTAAGACCACACAACGGGACTTAACAGACTTTGAATGCGGAATGGTAGTAGGAGTTAGACGTATGGGGCATTCCATTTCGGAAATCGTTAGGGAATTCAATATTCCAAGACCCAAAGCGCCAAGAGTGTGTCGAGAATACCAAATTTCAGGCATTACCTCTCACCACGGACAAGCCAGTACCCGAGGACCTTCACTTAACGATCGAGAGTAGCGGCGTTTATGTAGAATTGTTAGTGGTAATAGACAATCAACATTGCGTGAAATAACCGCAGAAATCAATGAGGGAGATGCGACGAACGTGTCCATTAGGACGCTCAGACAAAGTGTGGCGTTAATGGGCTATGGAGCACACGACGGACGCGAGTGCCTTTGCGAACAGCACGACGTTGCCCTCAGCGCCTCTACTGGGCTCCTGACGATGTCGGTTGTACGCTAGACGACTGGGAAAGCGTGGCCTGGTCAGATGGGCCCAGATTTCAGTTGGTAAGAGCTGGCGGTAGGGTTCGAATGTGGCGCTGACCCCACAAAGCCATGAACCCAAGTTGTCAACAAGACACGGTACAACCTCGTGTTGACTAGGCGTCGACTGTGTGTGCATTTATCATTGACTGGAAATAATTATGTTCGGCGGCATGGAGATCATATGCAGACATTCATGGACTTCACGTTCCCAAACAACGATTGAATTTTTATGGATAACAAGCCCACGTCACTGGGCCACAAATTTTAGCGATTGCTTTGAAGAGCATTTTGGACAATTCGAGTGAATGATTTGCCCACCCAGATCGAGCTACTTGAATCCCATCGAACATTTTCGGGACGTATTTGAGAGGTCCGTTCGTGCACAAAATCCCGTACCGACAATACTTTCGGAATTTTGACAGTATAGAGGCGGCACGGCTCAATATTTCTGCAGGGCACTTCCAACGGTTGTTGAGTCAATGCCATGTCGAGCTGTTGCGCTACCCCGGGTAAAAGAAGTTGCGACACGATATCAAGAGGTATCCCACGACCTATGTCACCGCTATGTGTTGTGGAGATACTTCGGAAACTCAAACGAGAATCTCTGGAAGGAAGATGTCGTTCTTTTGAGAAAATTTGTAGAATCGAAATTTGAATGTGACTGCAGAACGATCCTACTGTGACCAACGTACATTTCGCGTAAAAGTCATGAACGTAAGGTAAGAGAAATTAGGGCTCGCACGGAGGCACACAGAAAGTAGTTTTCCCCTCGCTCAACTTGCGAGTGGAACAGTAAGGGAAATGATTTGTACAGTGGTTGACGGAATATGTATGTATAAGCACATGTGGATGTAGACCAGAGTCACTCGCTCACGATCATTGGTTTGAGAATCGTTAGTTTTGTGCGTCTAGTACGTATGACGGATGGTGAAGGTACACTGACCTCTGTCTTTATGCCAGTTGATAAAACAGTTACATATCCTTTAGAGTATACAAAATACAGCATTTACTACAGAAGGTATATTTTTGCCTCTTTTAGTTTAACAGGTGAAAAAAATCAATGCAAAGTGATACAAAAGGATGCACTCAAACTGAAGAAATATATAGAGTAATCGAAAATAAGTTTGGAATGGGAACTTGTGGACTTGGAAGCAATCCTGATTCAGTGAAAACTTTGAAACGACAGGAAAAAGAAGAACAACCAATGCGCACGCACCTTAAGTTCAGCAAAAATAATGTATCGTTCTTGTGAACGTAACAACTGCATATCACTCAAGTGCGTTCTGCCTGCTGTCACAACGTTAGGGTATTGTGTATCAGCTGCTGTATAATTACATACACTTTCCATTCGTGCGCTCTGAGACAGTTGGGTTATTTGTGTTGCATTACTGCTGTCAATTACTAGTGTACACTGTGGCATTACCAAAGGCAATTTATTGTGAGGGTACATCAGAGGTCTCATACACATGTTACTAAGTTCGTGGCCGAGAGGAGTGGCCGCGCGGTTTGAGGCGTCATGTCACGGACTGCGCGGCCTCTCCCGCCAGAGGTTCGAGTCCTCCCTCGGGCATGGGTGTGTGTGTTGTTCTTAGCATAAGTTAGTTTAAGTAGTGTGTAAGTCTTGGGGCCGATGATCTAAGAAGTTTGGTCCCTTAAGAATTCACACACATTTGAACATTTCAACCAGTTCACGGTGAGGAAACACTTCCTTCCAGGGTACCTGCAGCATCTGACGATGTTCGTGGAATGCCTGCTATAGTAGAAATAGTGCGCCAGCATTTTCTATGAAGATATTACTATTGTATTGAACGTGGCGGTCGCCAATTGAACAACTTCTGTAACATGCATTACTGAAAGAACCATAAGTTGTCTTATCTGAACTTGATATATTTGCCTTGATTGGCCTTGTTATTCCGGACTTTCCAAAGCTTTCACTGACTAGGGGTTACTTCCAGAACCATGATTCGTATTTCGAAGTCGTTGTATTTCGATTCCTCTATCAGTTCCTTCAATTTGTTCGCAACCTTTTCAGTCACTTTGTATTTTAATTTCACGACTAAATGCTTACATTAACTGGTGGGATAATATAATTTAAAAAATAACCTTAGCTGTAGCTGCGTTCCTTAGGAACAGTCTATTATTAGCCCTGAGGACACTAAATTTTCTGCCAATCAGTGTTTGCCGGTGGATATGTTGAATATGCTGAGTCTAGCGCTCAACAGGCCATAAAAATTCCATATTTCATCAAGGCAACTGGTTCACATCATCAAGGTATTTGTGAAAATCAGATATAGCCCTCAGTATACTACAGTACACTCTTACCTACATTCAAACTTCCTTAGGATTTCCTTAGTGCGAACAGTTGCAAGCCTGGGCATCTACACCTATAATTAGTTTATGAGTGTTGTGAATCTGAGAATTGTTTTGCTTCCATTAGTAAGTCAAAAGTAAGAAGTTTGTTTAGGAACTGGAACTTTCCATTTACTTGTGGTCTGTGTTACGCTTATGTAAAAAAATTAAAATATAAGATCTTGGCTAGATCGATACTGCTACAACGATTCAACATGGTCGAAAGACTGCACATAACAACATTTTTGCAAAGTGCTACTTCGACCGATACTTGAATATTTTTCATCCGTCCTAGATCCTTGCCAAGCAGATTAATAGAAGAGATAGAGAATGTCTAACGATGACAGGCACTTATGTCACGGGGTCTACTCGGCGCGACAGCGTTAAGGAGGTGTTCGACACACACTAGTAGCTGATGATACAAGAGAAGTTTACTGCTGAAATTTCGTGAACAGTTGTTCCAAGAAGAGTTGGGGATCGTATTTCTTCCTTCAGCACATGTGAAGCGGTAGGGAGGTGGTTGGGGAGTGGTAAAGTCGTGAACAAATTAAATCGTATTATCATAAATAACAATTTATTGTCTCTTAAATAAACAAACTCTTAACCGCAAAGGAAGTGCCAGTGTTCTTTAAGCAAAAAATTAACTTAAAACAAGGACAATTTTCAAAATTTTAAGAGCACAGAACAATTGTACAAGTACGGCAGCACCTAAAATGAAATACCAAACGAGTTAAGACAACATTAGCAATTTGAAACCAATAGCTTCTCGTCAAGCGATAACAGTGAAAAACTTGAGAGAGGATGTGTCACTCTCTCAATTATTTTCGTATTTAAGGCCAGTCTTTAATGATGATACTACACCCTAGTCATTAGTTTTGTCAGACGACAGGAAGTTGTCAATCTGAGTTTACGTATTCACTTTGGACCGGACGCTATCGTGGGACCCATCAGGTGGTGTCGTCCCTCTGCCTGCCAAGTCTTTTGGGAAGCCTTAGGCCTTTGGAGGAATTGTAGAATGGAAAAAATGATTCAAATGGCTCTAAGCACTATGGAACTTAACATCTGAGGTCATCGGTCCCCTAGACTTAGAACTACTTAAACCTAACTAACGTAAGGACATAACATATATCCATGCCCGAGACAGGATTCGAACCTGCGACCGTAGTAGCCGCGTGGTTCCGGACTGAAGCGTCTAGAGCTGCTCGGTCATAGCGGCCGGCTGTAGAAGGGAACACAACATTTATAGCGGCTCTGAAATGGTCTATGTTGGGACACAAAAGCACTTCTCTTAGTTTAGCTGAGGCCCCTAGTCAGACATGCTGTAACGTTCCGCCAGTCCAGATAATGATCTGTGTGATAAATTTATTGCCCACTTTAGGTCCAAACGGACCTTCAAAACACACTGCCTAAAGCGGCCATGGAACAAACAAGTCGGGAGCATGATGTCTTCTCCTCCCTGTGGAGGAATCTACGAGCCAGGGATTGGCTGCTTCTCCAGAAGGGAAAAGAATATTATTAACTTTAATTAGGAGTGGCCAGAGGGTAGATTAGACGAGTTAGAGGGGAGACGTGGAGCCCATGGAAATCTTGTGATTGGCGCAAACCCTTGTGGGAGTGATTACGTGAGTGCTTTTTTCGAGTTTACCGAGGTTTGATCGAGAGGAGTGGAGAAATGCGGTCTTCTGATTCAGATCCCGGTCTGGAGAGGATTCCAGTCTTGACTCTTGTTGTGAGCGGGTTGCAGTTGGGACACTCGCCATGAGAATGACTCTGTACTGGCACTGGCCTTGACTGTGGAGTCTGTGCTGAAGTCTTAGCTGTGCCGACAGTCTAGACCTCAGTGATCTTGGACAACTCGCTGTGCTAAGGCCAGTCCTGCTCGTATCAGGTCTGCCACCTTGACGTTTGATCCCCTTGTATGCACTGCCATATGTGTCAAATTTGTCCGTGGTATGACTGGTGAATGGAGGTCTCACACGCTGGAATCCGCTGAGATTTCAGGGCTCCATCAGAGGGTAATTATTGTGATCCATCTAACAGATAGCTAGCCAGTGACTTTGCATATTTTCCCGATGAGAACGAATTACAGGCGCTGCACATCGCTACTCTGCGGATGCTTGAACCACGATTGTCATCTGAGACAGTGATACACATCGAGAAAAGGGGTATAGTATTCCTGCTCTTTCTTGTTAGGGTAAACAGAATCAAAGTCTCGCCACTTGTTCTCAGCTGCACCAACGTAGTATAACTTCTGTTTAGAATAAATCCATCAAAGTCTATTCAGTGTTAGATAATTTCAGATTGTGTTATCCTTGTTTTGAGCCAGAGTAAACAGATAAACCTTAGTTTTTGCCAACTAGTCGCATCCAGTGAACTGATTATTTGTTGCGTTCATTTGTATTGCAACAGTTCATGATTTATTTATCATCTCGCTTAACTTGCGTTCTTGTCGTATTTTAAGATCAATAAAGTTTTGACATAATTTTTATAAAAGTTTATTCTGGTGTTGATATATTAATCTCCCACCTATAACTGACTACAATAATGACAGAGCCACCATTTCACTCAATTATTTCAGCATTCAAGTTTTATTTAACATTCTGACACAGGCGACAACCTCCAATGCACGCTAGCAGCAACAACCACAGTCAAAGGGTAGAACCAGTTTAGCAAATGCATGGTCAGGTAGACAACTGGAAGGCATACTACACTCCTGGAAATGGAAAAAAGAACACATTGACCCCGGTGTGTCAGACCCACCATACTTGCTCCGGACACTGCGAGAGGGCTGTACAAGCAATGATCACACGCACGGCACAGCGGACACACCAGGAACCGCGGTGTTGACCGTCGAATGGCGCTAGCTGCGCAGCATTTGTGCACCGCCGCCGTCAGTGTCAGCCAGTTTGCCGTGGCATACGGAGCTCCATCGCAGTCTTTAACACTGGTAGCATGCCGCGACAGCGTGGACGTGAACCGTATGTGCAGTTGACGGACTTTGAGCGAGGGCGTATAGTGGGCATGCGGGAGGCCGGGTGGACGTACCGCCGAATTGCTCAACACGTGGGGCGTGAGGTCTCCACAGTACATCGATGTTGTCGCCAGTGGTCGGCGGAAGGTGCACGTGCCCGTCGACCTGGGACCGGACCGCAGCGACGCACGGATGCACGCCAAGACCGTAGGATCCTACGCAGTGCCGTAGGGGACCGCACCGCCACTTCCCTGCAAATTAGGGGCACTGTTGCTCCTGGGGTATCGGCGAGGACCATTCGCAACCGTCTCCATGAAGCTGGGCTACGGTCCCGCACACCGTTAGGCCGTCTTCGGCTCACGCCCCAACATCGTGCAGCCCGCCTCCAGTGGTGTCGCGGCAGGCGTGAATGGAGGGACGAATGGAGACGTGTCGTCTTCAGCGATGAGAGTCGCTTCTGCCTTGGTGCCAATGATGGTCGTATGCGTGTTTGGCGCCGTGAAGGTGAGCGCCACAATCAGGACTGCATACGACCGAGGCACACAGGGCCAACACCCGGCATATGGTGTGGGGAGCGATCTCCTACACTGGCCGTACACCACTGGTGATCGTCGAGGGGACACTGAATAGTGCACGGTACATCCAAACCGTCATCGAACCCATCGTTCTACCATTCCTAGACAGGCAAGGGAACTTGCTGTTCCAACAGGATAATGCACGTCCGCATGTATCCCGTGCCATCCAACGTGCTCTAGAAGGTGTAAGTCAACTACCCTGGCCGGCAAGATCTCCGGATCTGTCCCCCATTGAGCATGTTTGGGACTGGATGAAGCGTCGTCTCACGCGGTCTGCACGTCCAGCACGAACGCTGGTCCAACTGAGGCGCCGGGTGGAAATGGCATGGCAAGCCGTTCCACAGGACTACATCCAGCATCTCTACGATCGTCTCCATGGGAGAATAGCAGCCTGCATTGCTGCGAAAGGTGGATATACACTGTACTAGTGCCGACATTGTGCATGCTCTGTTGCCTGTGTCTATGTGCCTGTGGTTCTGTCAGTGTGATCATGTGATGTATCTGACCCCAGGAATGTGTCAATAAAGTTTCCCCTTCCTGGGACAATGAATTCACGGTGTTCTTATTTCAATTTCCAGGAGTGTAGTTAAAGTGATTGCTGTCAGGGCGTAAACTTGTAGTCGCCTGTAGCCTTTCAAACAAGCCGCAAGACCAGAGTAGTCTTGCAAACTGAACTAGCACACTAGGTACGATCACGTCGTTACAGAATAGATCGCTAGAATACAAGAATGCCCACGAGAAAGTAAATCTATAACATTAATTCGAATACGCCACTGCCGGCGGACAGGTTACGATTTTTTAACACGGCCAATAAAATTTTTGTAATAAGTGAGATCTCTCAAAATGTTAAATATAATCGAAGTACTGAACGTAGATACAGGCGAGGCCCACTGTGAACGTGGAGATGATTTTAATATTTTAAAACACTCTGCCATCAGGAAATACAGTAATGTACCAACAACCGCCTTTTGATTATGATACGTTCACAAACAGTTTCACCAAAAGGATTTGACATCAACAGTCCTGATAAGTAAGCTTACTACCAGTCATTCAGATTATTTAAAAAGTTATAAAACTAACTGTGAGTGCTACGAGATATTGTAGCAAAAGACCATCTGCCAACACGGCAGTGAAATTAATGAGGTAACTAAATGAAGTTAAATGCTCAGTTAGAGGAACTAACAGATAAAACAGTTAATGGCTCTCTACAGCTAGCAGTACAGACACTGAACATGTCAGCCTAATCCCACTGCACGAACAGAAGGAGACAAGTAAACAGGCAATGTGTTAGTAGCACAAGAGGCGAGCACATTCAAACAACTTACATAAACTGCATTTATCACATTAGCTGGTCAGCTGTTCTACAAAGGCATAAGATACTTCCTAGCTGGCCAACTGTTCTACGAAGACATAAAATACTTCCTTCCTATCCATCGTAAAAGATTAAACAAAATCCTCAGGTATCTCTTCTTCCCATTTCTCTCTCTCTCTTTTTAATTGATCGTGAACTTAGTTACACTCAGAGGCACATGGTTCTGGGCTCCCTCTTGAATTCAATACAGTAATAATTATGAACGGCCATTAGCTTCCATGTAATATACAATATATAATCTTAATACCAAAAACACAAGTAAACAAGCAACAAGGAGTGAGGCAACTTTCGTGAGTGCAAGAAATACTAACCCCAAGAAAGTATTTAGGGGAAGTAATCGAACATGCAACGCACTAACAAATGTCACCACTCAGCAGTATGACAATGGAGTGCCAACACTGCCAACAATAAATTTAACGGTTAACCCATGTTCGTGACAAGTCACAAAAAATGCTCTTGATGGCTAGAGATAGCCCAGTACTAAAACAAACGAACACACACACGTCACATAATATATCAGACCAACTGCAGAAAAATAAATCACAAACTTTAAAGGTACTCAGGATGCCAGGGGCCGCAACACTTGCTTACCAAATTCAGAATTGCTGTCCATAGCTGGAAATGCCAGCTCACGACAAAATCCACAGTCCTGAGGCGAGACTGATTCCCAAGCCAAGTTTGCTTCCTCAAAATGGTTGAGTATCTTCTACCTAAATTCCAACTAGCGTGTCGTTGCCAAAACCACAGACCCCAAGTCATGTGCCGACTTAATGCAACGTTCCATCCACAGCTATATCAACACGTCTGCGGTAACTGCAGACAACGAATTGTACACAGAAAACAAGACTCCTCAAGTATGCAGCGCACATCCACATGTTGCTGCTCGACACCGCCTCCTTGCTCCCTGGCAGCAACTGGTCAGAGACATTTGCTGTGAGTGGCTACTATCGCTATAAGTGAGCAGCGCAACGGAACGTGCATGTATCAATACATTTAAAAAAAAGATCATGACGAGTAAATCAGAGTGAGCTGTGCGTGGCTCGTGTTCCCGCCATCATGTATTTTATACCCTGTTTTTAACGTACTTCCACCTCACTACGTTAATTTAAATTACTACTGTCACTGAGTCACTGCCTTGCCTGGACGTGAGCGGCGTTAGCAGCGCGTATCGATATACCACCTGTCGTAGTATCTTTGCTCGACTGCTATCATTTCCCGGTCGTTGTCTGTCGTAAGCTAGTTGAGTCACGAGTTTGGGCCGCCAGTCAGTTGGAATGCGTCTGGAGGCCACGGTCTTGGTGGATTGTTGGTCGGTCGTCCTACCGGACGACGCGTTTTGGCTCGCCGATCGTTCATGAGTCGGCTGTGTGTGTGTGGTTCGCTGTTGGGGAAGTTTTCCTGTGAGCAACACCGAGGGTTTGTATTGCTGAAATTTAGCCGCCATGCGGTGGAATTAACTATATTGGTTGACTACAGTTCAAGTACAAAAGCGGAATTTTCTGCCTTGTGGCCGTTAGTGTTCCGGTTACCTGCCCTGGCCACTAACTTAATTTCAGGTAGTGTCCTTTCCTCACCTTTGGTCGCTGTCCAACACGGTGTGTGGTTTTGACAGCTTAATACACATACATATTTTGTTGTAGATAATCATGCCCGTAACATTTTGTGTTTGAATTCCCATGTACCGATTTGTGGCAAGCAAGTAGTTTGTCGGTCGGTCGGTGGCTGTCCCTTGGTTTGTTTCCGTTGGATCAAGTGTAGTTGGGCTCACTACCTGTCTCACCTAAGTAAACGAGGGCCGACCGACCCATTGGAGGCTTCTGAATGCTGTTGCCTTTACTGTCTTTCTCACCAGTGTTTGATTGTCTGTTTATAATCTATCATAGTCAATGATAAAAGAAAAATTCTTGGTTTTACTGTGTTTTATATAAGTAAGTTTGAATTCCGACAAGTGGACATTTGCTGAAAGGTTATTACCGTTGAGTTGTCTTTTCTTTTAGTCCGGTTTCAGCTACTTAAAACTTAAGGCTTATGGTTATATTTTTTCAAAATTTTGGAAAATTTAATGTGGGACTTGAGCCTTGGAACCTTATTCTTAAAATTACCTTCCAAGGTTAAACATTGCGGCCTTCTGCCTTTGAAAGGTTATGGTTATTTATTTTAAAATCTTGAAAATTTTATTGTGGGCCTTCAGCCGTTTGTATTGCGTCTTGTTTATGTTTGTCTATCCCCCTTGCCTTGAGGCTTTCGGCGTAGCTGTCATATATATATATAGTTGTAAAGATTCGGCTATGGGCCGTTTTGGTTCAAAGGCGTTATTAAATTACAATTTTGAGTGTAACTGACCGACACCTTATTCGGCCATTTCCACAATCCTAATCACTTGTTCTGCCCAGCAGGTTTAGAGGGCGTATCACAGAGAAATTAGACAAGTTACAGGTCTTTACCTGTAGTCATTCTTCCCAAAGGAACTTGGGTGAATCGTAAAGGAAAGAGAAGTACCCTCCCCATACACCGTAAGGTAACCAGCAGGGTGGTCCAAATGGCTCTGAGCACTATGGGACTTAACATCTATGGTCATCAGTCCCGTAGAACTTAGAACCACTTAAACCTAACTAACCTAAGGACATCACACAACACCCAGTCATCACGAGGCAGAGAAAATCCCTGACCCCGCCGGGAATCGAACCCGGGAACCCGGGCGCGGGAAGCGAGAACGCTACCGCACGACCCAGCAGGGTGTAACTGTAGGTGTAAATGTAGATGTTTTTGTAATAACTTGATGCATTTTATGCCTAAGCACTCGAGCACACCTAATCACAGATGGAAATGGCATCTGCAAAAGTGCATTGGATAAAAAGTGTTTTAGCTCTTCCAAAGTGTCAGCTTAAAAGTATTATGTTGTTACAAAAGTAATGACATCGTCCCAGAAACGGGACAAGCAAAAGGCGAACATTAAGTCCAAGAACATGATGCTATCGTCGTCTTCATCGAAGGACTGAAATATACAGGTTGAGGACTCAGTGCTAAGTATAGCAAGCAGCTCCAACTGTTCTGCAATACCAGCTGCATAACACACGCCAGCGTGACTGCGATTATGTATATATACACTACTGGCCATTAAAATTGCTGCACCACGAAGATGAGGTGCTACAGACGTGAAATTTAACCGACAGGAAGACGATGCTGTGATATGCAAATGATTAGCTTTTCAGGGCATTCACACAAGGTTGGACAACGTGCTGACACGAGGAAAGTTTCCAACCGATTTCTCATACACAAACATCAATTGACCGGGGTTGCCTGGTGAAACGTTGTTGTGATGCCTCGTGTAAGGAGTAGAAATGCTTACCATCACGTTTCCGACTTTGATAAAGGTCGGATTGTAGCCTATCGCGACTGCTGTTTATCGTATCGCGACATTGCTGCGCGCTTTGGTCGAGATCCAATGACTGTTAGCAGAATATGGAATCGATGGGTTCAGGAGGGTAATACGGAACGCCGTGCCTGATCCCAACGGCCTCGTATCACTAGCAGTCGAGACGACAGGCATCTTATCCGCATGGCTGTAACGGATCGTGCAGCCACGTCTCGATCCCTGAGTCAACAGATGGGGACATTTGCAAGGCAACAACCATCTGCACGAACAGTACGACGACGTTTGCAGCAGCATGGACTATCAGCTCGGAGACCTTGGCTCCCGTTACCCTTCATGCTGCATCACATACAGGTGCACCTGCGATGGTGTACTCAACGACGAACCTGGGTTCACGAATGGCAAAACGTCACTTTTTTCGGATGAATCCAGGTTCTGTTTACAGCATCATGATGGTCACATCCGTGTTTGGTGACATCGCGGTGATCGCACATTGGAAGCGTGTATTCGTCAATGCCATACTGGCGTATCACCCGGCATGATGGTATGGGGTGCCACTGGCTACATGTCTCGGTCACCTCTTGCTTGCATTGACGGAACTTTGAACAGTGGACGTTACATTTCAGATGTGTTACGACCCTTGGCTCTACCCTTCATCCGATCCCTGGGAAACCCTACATTTCAGCAGGATAATGCACAACCGCATGTTGCAGGCCCTGTATGGGCATTTCTGGATACAGAAAATGTTCGTCTGCTGCCCTGGCCAGCACATTCTCCAGATCTCTCACCAATTGAAAACATCTGGTCAATGGTGACCGAGCAACTGGCTCGTCACAATACGCCAGTCACTACTCTTGATGAACTGTGGTATCGTGTTGAAGCTGCATGGACAGCTGTACCTGTACATGCCATCCAAGCTCTGTTTGACACAATGCCCAGGCGTATCAGGGCCGTTATTACGGTCAGACGTGGTTGTTCTGGACACTGATTTCTCAGGATCTATGCACCCAAGTTGCGTGAAAATGTAATCACATGTCAGTTCTAGTATAATATATTTGTCCAATGAATACCCGTTTATCATCTGTATTTCTTCTTGGTGAAGCAGTTTTAATGGCCAGCAGTGTAGTTCAGCTTCCTGAGATTGTTTGAGTTAGAATATCAACCAATGAAGCTAACTCGTCCATAAAAGTTTGCATTGTACTTTCGTTGTTTGTTTCTCTGCCATGTTGTAGCCTATTTCATAATTTCGCTTGGACTGAGGCATCTTGTCACGGGTCGCGCTGCTCACCCCGTCGGAGGTTCGAGTCCTCACTCGAGCATGGGTGTGTGTGTGCGTGTGTGTGTTGTTCTTAGCGTAAGTTAGTTTAAGTTAGATTAAGTAGTGTGTAAGTCTAGGAACAGGTGACCTCAGCAGTTTGGTCCCTTAGAAGCTTACCACGAATTTCCAAATATTTCATGATTTATAATTGGTACTGAAAGGTCTCTGTTGGATTCCTTTCATGTTAATTTCTTAAATCTGTTGTCATTTACGGCATAAATTCCTCTTCTAAATTTACTGTGGCGTTTCTGATTATCTTGGAGAAGACTGAATAGTGGAACGTGTTACTTTTACACATAAACAAGAACGATCTGTCACACTACTACACTTTAAAACACAGTTTATATGTAATTCATGTCACACAGTCTCATACTGAACCTACATCCGCTTCCTTTTATATACTGTATATGATAAGATACTGTCATCCCCCTTCCCTTCTGTGTGAGAGGATGAATGAGCAAATGTATTTCTAGCTGCATGCTTGAGGGTAGCAGACAAGCCTGTCTGCTAGAGAACAGTAGGACCAACGTCGGAACAGGTAGCTACGCTTTCTAAAAGCAAAGAGGTTTCTATCCTTAGTATGGACCTGTCCGTCCGTTGTCATGTTGGTATAGGAAGCTGCCCCTCTGGCCACTTCCGTTTGTATTTGTGAGCCACCCCTCAGGAAGGGACCAGTCAGTCTGTCCGTGGCGAGCGTCTGAAGTGGTAAGATCTCCGGCTAAACGCGTGACTACTAAGTCCGTAGGACAATGGATATCTTAAGTTCAGCCTAACTGAAAATTTAATCACCTTTATTTCAGGTTTAGCTCTAAAATATCTAATGTTATCTTAAATTGCAGCGCAGTGTAATTCGAGTGTGAAGTTCAGAATATATTCCGGTAGTTGCTTTGTCACTACTTTGTGAGTAAAGTGGAACCACGTGTTGATCAGTAACTCTAAGTTCATCAATCTTAAAAGCGAATGTGTGTGAGATTATAACGTCTCGTCTTGACAATATTTTTCAATTTAGCAACTTTTCTTTATGTTCAACCCACGTGGGGTGTACTTTGTGAGACCACTACCACGTGCTTATATAATTGTTTGACCCATCAGGTTAATAGTAAGACGTTAGTAACCAGTTCGAGGTTTTTCTTTTGTAAATTGCTTTTCGATCTAATTTATTTTAATTATCAAAATTATTGTGGAGTTACACTCTTTGTGTAAACCAAGTTGACCACGTGAAGCATGTGGTGTAATAATCAAAGTAGCCCTCAGCTATTCTTTTCGGGAAGATTTCACAGAGTTAATATGAATTTGGTATACCAGTGTGTGGTAATTACGTTACGGACAGGATTGTGCTACGAACGTAACTTCTTTGGGTGAAAATTGAATCGGTTGGTAGTGGTTAATTTTCTCTTGCATATGTTTCAACGTTCTTTGTGTGTTGTTTTATGAATGCAGTGTTGTTTGCAGTCTCCCAATCTTGGCTCCATATTTGATGTGTTCCGTAAGATTACAATCTCACATTTTCACAATCCTAAATAAGGCACCAGTTTAGTTAGGAATCAAGTTTAATATGCTGAAATTTCAATGATCAATGTTAAAATAAATTTACAAATATAAACTAATTTATTTATTTTTATTTAAATTCTCTTTTATATATATATATATATATACCACCGGTTGTCGTATGACTATTAAAAGATTATAATTCATGTTAGTCTCGTTGAGAATTGGTAAGCTAAACTGGATACCTGGTGAAACAGTTGCGCAGTAATGCAAGGTTAACTTCCCCAGACAGCTCACAGCTGTTAACCCGCTTTTATTGTCCATCAGTACCGCTTTCATAGCAAATTAAAGCAACAACGTTACAGTACATTTCATATTTCAGTGCAGTTTCACAGAAAACTGCTATGTATTGATGCCATATAATCCAAAAATTGCTTTCCCCATTAATTAAAGAATTGGTGGTTAATAAAGCAGAGGTGCTGGGTTCGTTTCTGGATGAAATTTTTTCTACTCGTGTTATTGAAAAGTCTGGATCGGGATAACTCATCCTCATGAGGGCAAATGAGAACATTCTTGAATAAATAAATAGCGGTATTAATAACCAAAATGCCAAAATGGTGTAAAATCAAGAGACACGAAGCTGGAAGAAACACGAAATTACTGCATTACACTTCCTTTCAAACATTTTCTATTGCGTTCTTCCAATCATTACTGATGTGACAAGTATCTGTTTGTAAAGGTTCTCGTAAAGGCGTAGTTAATTCGTTAACTTGTGTACAGAATTATTGTTTTCTTACATCAAACCGTATTAATGTTTATTTACGCAGAGTTAAAGTTTACTGGGTCCTAATTTTTTTTTCCACTGCTACAGTACCTGTGTGAGGGGTAGCAGCGTGCGGGTTAGGGATCAACACTGTATGCGTCAACCACAATTGTAATCAGTTTCCAGTGGCTTTGGAGAGGCGGGACGATGATGGACACAGTCCAGTACGAGTGTGTGCAGAGTACATAGCGCCACGCCATCCCTAAAGCCATCGGCACACGGGGGATGGGGCAGTTAACGCTGACATGCACGAAAACGGGGTCTTCGACGTCATGAGACACAGTGCCATCTGGCACACGGGACAGACTACTAAACGTAATTTTGCCCCCTCAGCGCTCTCCAGCGGCAGTTGTCGGCTCTATTTGGCTTGCAAACAATGCATTTCGAACACGAAAATGGTCACGCATAAAGTTCCTACGTTAACTCTATTAAAACACGCATTTTTTCTGTTGTCCATATGTGAGTCATGTTGTTCTATATATGTGATATACATAAATATAAACTTTGATTTGTTGAACTCTTATAAGCTGATACACTTACTGACTGGACATGTATTACATGTACACAGACGTTGAAATAGTGACTCCCACCAGACAACGTACTTATATTTCCATAACATCAAGTACTTCATTAATTATTTCTATTAATTTCGTATGGAAGTCCCACAGCCACGTAGAAAACGCGAAGGCGGAAAAAAAAGAAAGTTAGATTCAGAAGCACACAAAACATCCGCCGACCTAATCTCTGTGCTTATCTAACCTAATCTGACACAGTGCTTTCACCCACTATACTACACTGCAGCTTCATCATAATGGCCTTGGTGTTTCATTTTATACTATTTTAAAGGTTTTATTCACTGGTAAACTATTATCTTACATTTAATTATAACAAATCCTAACAATAACGATACGTTTGTCATGACTCTTCAATTTGCTGTTGGCTTAAAACGGATTACTCTCTTAACATATAATAACGAAATATGAATATTCTTTAACCACCAATATGACGTTCTCTCGTTCTTTTATTACAAAAAATCCTACCAATAACAATTATTTCTCGAGACATTGAATGTGCTAGTGATCAACAAACAGCATACATTCATGTAAGATATATGAATCTGGGCTTCTGCCAGGCCCAGATGAAGGTTTGGGAGGGGGAGGGGCAGGGGGACAAATCGGGGCATCTTCCCCAGGCGACAATTTCATGGGGCGCCAAATTCATATTACTGAAGGAAAAAATCTTGTTACTTAAAATGCGTAGCATCCAGCACGCTTTGATCTACCGATTGTTCATTTGCTTTTGAAACGCTTCCCTATTCGTTTTTGAACATTTTCTGGACACATTCTAAGTTTACTCCTGAACGAATCATAAGCTGATTTTTTGAATGCGTGCTTAGTGTACGTAACGTCTCTGTCAGGGGAATCCCCATCGCATGTAGAATAAAAAAGTTTCTCGCAGACGAAAGGGGACGAGGCTATAAGAGCTGAGCCATGCACACCTGAACAGATGAATGCCAATCGCTGTATGCTTATGTAGTTGATTGTGTGTACCAATGATACGCGTTGTTGTAGTTACTAGCGAAATCCATAGAGTCAGACTACCAGAGTGGAAATAAACGACTAACAGGAATAACAGGTAAGAAACATTACATATTATCCTCTCCATGTAACCAAGAAAATGAAATTTTGACAGAAAATTTTAGTCAGAATTATATGCTATTGAGGGCCAATTGTATAATAGTCCCGGATAGCAGACGCTTAAGTTCTATTCTCGGAATAGCGCGGAAAACGATTTGTAGAACACATAATAACGCCTAACTGGAGAATAAACGCGGGATAAGTGAATTGGTGATTCTGGTATGGTTAGTGAAGTTAACCCGAGAATAAGTTTTGACAGTGGTAGGAATAATTAAAGAAATAGTGATGACGATTGTTTGTTAGAACGAGGGTGGAGAATGAATGGGGGAGAATATGACGATTCCAAATTTATATAATAATTTCGTGCTGCTACTACTTTTAGGTCTCCTGCTTGAGAAACTGGAGCATATGAATGAAATGTGAAACTATTTCCTAACATACAACTTTTTGCTTGAAGTAGGCCTAATAGGCATTTAATGTTGGTATTTCGTGAACTACATTCTATCATGTTATTTACGTAAATGAGGTAGATAAAAATGGCCTTTGTACCAAAACAGTCTCGCCTATTTGACAGGTGTTAGAGCTGCTGCAGCACTAGAAGGCCTGTTTCGTTTTATCTATCTGACAGTGACAAAGTAGACGTAATCAAATCGAGAAACCACATCAGTCTTGGGTGGTCATGTTAACAGCCTTTCAGTATCAGGCAACTACATTTTGATTTTTCAAGTAGCAAAACGTTTGACGAACTTTGATGAGGTAATAGATTCTTCTGCAGAAAAGAAAGCACGCCGTCTAAAGCTGTAGCAAGATTAGAGAGAAAAAAATGCTGGGACCTGAGGACTGAAGAAATGTATTCTGCCCTGCTTGTCTCTTCTATTTACTACTTTTATGTTTCCTATATTTAATTTTATGTCACGTAAAAGAGAAAGGTATTAGCTAATAGACAATAAAGAGTGCAAATCTTCTGAAGACTTAATATTATCCCAGTCACAAATAGTCCCAGTATTAATTGTGTGTTCTTTTTAAGGGAGGCAGGAGAGGCACCACAGGACATTTTAATTTTCACTGTCCTGAATATAGGCTTCATGGCTTCCATTACAAAATATACACTTTTGAATTCGAATAAGCGAAATACGGTGACGTGCGATAGAAAAATGCTGTGTGAAGGGGCGTGGCACTGCACTTTGGCACACTTGACACCAAATAACATGTCTTACGTTTGCTCGAACGTATATGTTTTATGTATCAAACTCTTCGGAAGGATGTGCCATACAAAATGATTTTTGAAAAACGGTTCTCTTTTTAAATTTTTGACGTCTATCTCAAACGCTCGTTGGACAGGCGATTCAGAATTATAGTAGATCCGGAGCTGGCTTTTACTCAACACAACAAATGCAATATGGCGTCTTGCTTTCGGCGGGCTTCAAGCTTTCGGCCCGTGACGTATGGAGCGTTCTTACTTGCTGTTGGTTCTACTCCACGTGGCACGTCGCCGAAAAGTCGCAGAACTTATTTTGAGTTTCACGTGACGAAACGGTTCCTCAACGCGAAATAGCAGAAAGTGGCGTCACAAAACTCGTAGAAAGCCACATCAACTTCAGCTAACTCGTCCCGTGTGCCGACGGCTTAAGGGGTGCCAAAGCTATCAGTGGCCTGTTCATCACGACGGCGCTAAGCACTGGTACAGACGAGGGAGGGTTCGTGAGGCCCGACGTCACTACGCATACGGCGCAGCGTCAAAAGCAGCGCCTGAGCTTGACGCAACACCAGTGGCTGCTGCAGGCTGCAGTGCCAGCGAAGCTGCACCGGCCTGCCTTGAGAGTGCTGCCGCCTTCGCACTGCGCCGTCCAGGTCATTACTGCCCCGGTGAGTACCACGATACCAGTGCACTCTGGCGGTTCGCTTCTTCTGCGCTAACTGGTTTGTACAAACTACATAACCGTTGAATTTTCAGTTGGAGTGGTCAAGTCGCAAACTGTGATCTGCCTCCAGACATTATTTGTAGTATATAATGCCTTTTTACGGGTTGCATCCGTAATAGGCAACATATGGACATATGATACTTAGTTGCTCTGTTGTGGAAATGGAGATTTCTGTGTAGGCGCTGCCCGATTTGATATATATGATAAATTTATTGTTTCTGTGAGAGTTTACCAATTTAATTACCAGGATGCGTTTCGGAAGTACGCTCTCAGTCACAATTGTAGACTCATTATAAGAATCACAACCAGTCACGATGTTTCATTCCTTATGCACAGATGGATTTCCATATCACATGCTTTTGAATATGTTTGCGTTAAAGAGATATTTTACGCTGTAAAGCGTCCTGAATTGTGCGGAATTATTGTCAAAGTTTACGTAGTTTTTTTTCAATCTGTAGATTGTATACAAACACTTGAAAGAGATGTTCTTGTCTAAAGGTTTATTTTAAGTTTCCACGCCCATAGGAGCAGGTCCAAATGTAGGAGCTGTAAAACAAGTTATAAAAATTTGCTTCACATATATCAAATACGGAGAATATTTTCAGCCTAAGTAAAATAAGACGTGGGCCACTGAAATACTGCAGCGCAAATCTGAAACGTCAGAGTTAATGCTGAGGTACTAGAGTGCGGCACCGTTTTACTGAAAGATGCTAATAATTACTCCAATGACGAAAGATATTTGTTGTATAATAAGATAGATCCCCCCCATGAACCATGGACCTTGCCGTTGGTGGGGAGGCTTGCGTGCCTCAGCGATACAGATAGCCGTACCGTAGGTGCAACCACAACGGAGGGGTATCTGTTGAGAGGCCAGACAAACGTGTGGTTCCTGAAGAGGGGCAGCAGCCTTTTCAGTAGTTGCAAGGGCAACAGTCTGGATGATTGACTGATCTGGCCTTGTAACAATAACCAAAACGGCCTTGCTGTGCTAGTACTGCGAACGGCTGAAAGCAAGGGGAAACTACAGCCGTAATTTTTCCCGAGGGCATGCAGCTTTACTGTATGATTAAATGATGATGGCGTCCTCTTGGGTAAAATATTCCGGAGGTAAAATAGTCCCCCATTCGGATCTCCGGGCGGGGACTACTCAAGAGGATGTCGTTATCAGGAGAAAGAAAACTGGCGTTCTACGGATCGGAGCGTGGAATGTCAGATCCCTTAGTCGGGCAGGTAGGTTAGAAAATTTAAAAAGGGAAATGGATAGGTTGAAGTTAGATATAGTGGGAATTAGTGAAGTTCGGTGGCAGGAGGAACAAGACTTCTGGTCAGGTGACTACAGGGTTATAAACACAAAATCAAATAGGGGTAATGCAGGAGTAGGTTTCATAATGAATAGGAAAATAGGAATGCGGGTAAGCTACTACAAACAGCATAGTGAACGCATTATTGTGGCGAAGACAGATACGAAGCCCACACCTACTACAGTAGTACAAGTTTATATGCCAACTAGCTCTGCAGATGACGAAGAAATTGAAGAAATGTATGATGAAATAAAAGTAATTATTCAGATAGTGAAGGGAGACGAAAATTTAATAGTCATGGGTGACTGGAATTCGAGTGTAGGAAAAGGGAGAGAAGGAAACATAGTAGGTGAATATGGATTGGGGCTAAGAAATGAAAGAGGAAGCCGCCTGGTAGAATTTTGCACAGAGCACAACATAATCATAGCTAATACTTGGTTTAAGAATCATGAAAGAAGGTTGTATACATGGAAGAACCCTGGAGATACTAAAAGGTATCAGATAGATTATATAATGGTAAGACAGAGATTTAGGAACCAGGTTTTAAATTGTAAGACATTTCCAGGGGCAGATGTGGACTCTGACCACAATCTATTGGTTATGACCTGTAGATTAAAACTGAAGAAACTGCAAAAAGGTGGGAATTTAAGGAGATGGGACCTGGATAAACTGAAAGAACCAGACGTTGTAGAGAGTTTCAGGGAGAGCATAAGGGAACAATTGACAGGAATGGGGGAAATAAATACAGTAGAAGAAGAATGGGTAGCTTTGAGGGATGAAGTAGCGAAGGCAGCAGAGGATCAAGTAGGTAAAAAAACGAGGGCTAGTAGAAATCCTTGGGTAACAGAAGAAATATTGAATTTAATTGATGAAAGGAGAAAATATAAAAATGCAGTAAATGAAGCAGGCAAAAAGGAAAACAAACGTCTCAAAAATGAGATCGACAGGAAGTGCAAAATGGCTAAGCAGGGATGGCTAGAGGACAAATGTAAGGATGTAGAGGCCTATCTCACTAGGGGTAAGATAGATACTGCCTACAGGAAAATTAAAGAGACCTTTG
Organism: Schistocerca americana; assembly: GCF_021461395.2. Taxonomy (NCBI): domain Eukaryota; kingdom Metazoa; phylum Arthropoda; class Insecta; order Orthoptera; family Acrididae; genus Schistocerca; species Schistocerca americana. The sequence goes on along the minus strand of NC_060121.1, from coordinate 596,112,751 downwards.
GAGATAAGAGAACGACTTGTATGAATATCAAGAGCTTAGACGGAAACCCAGTTCTAAGCAAAGAAGGGAAAGCAGAAAGGTGGAAGGAGTATATAGAGGGTCTATGCAAGGGCGATGTACTTGAGGACAATATTATGGAAATGGAAGAGGATGTAGATGAAGATGAAATGGGAGATATGATACTGCGTGAAGAGTTTGACAGAGCACTGAAGGACCTGAGTCGAAACAAGGCCCCCGAAGTAGACAACATTCCATTGGAACTACTGACGGCCTTGGGAGAGCCAGTCCTGACAAAACTCTACCATCTGGTGAGCAAGATGTATGAAACAGGCGAAATACCCTCTGACTTCAAGAAGAATATAATAATTCCAATCCCAAAGAAAGCAGGTGTTGCCAGATGTGAAAATTACCGAACTATCAGTTTAATAAGTCACAGCTGCAAAATACTAAAACGAATTCTTTACAGACGAATGGAAAAACTAGTAGAAGCCAACCTCGGGGAAGATCAGTTTGGATTCCGTAGAAACACTGGAACACGTGAGGCAATATTGACCTTACGACTTATCTTAGAAGAAAGATTAAGGAAAGGCAAACCTACGTTTCTAGCATTTGTAGACTTAGAGAAAGCTTTTGACAATGTTGACTGGAATACTCTCTTTCAAGTTCTAAAGGTGGCAGGTGTAAAATACAGGGAGCGAAAGGCTATTTACAATTTGTACAGAAACCAGATGGCAGTTATAAGAGTCGAGGGACATGAAAGGGAAGCAGTGGTTGGGAAGGGAGTAAGACAGGGTTGTAGCCTCTCCCCGATGTTGTTCAATCTGTATATTGAGCAAGCAGTAAAGGAAACAAAAGAAAAATTCGGAGTAGGTATTAAAATTCATGGAGAAGAAATAAAAACTTTGAGGTTCGCCGATGACATTGTAATTCTGTCAGAGACAGCAAAGGACTTGGAAGAGCAGTTGAATGGAATGGACAGTGTCTTGAAAGGAGGATATAAGATGAACATCAACAAAAGCAAAACAAGGATAATGGAATATAGTCTAATTAAGTCGGGTGATGCTGAGGGAATTAGATTAGGAAATGAGACACTTAAAGTAGTGAAGGAGTTTTGCTATTTGGGGAGCAAAATAACTGATGATGGTCGAAGTAGAGAGGATATAAAATGTAGACTGGCAATGGCAAGGAAAGCGTTTCTGAAGAAGAGAAATTTGTTAGTATCGAGTATAGATTTAAGTGTCAGGAAGTCATTTCTGAAAGTATTTGTATGGAGTGTAGCCATGCATGGAAGTGAAACATGGACGATAAATAGTTTGGACAAGAAGAGAATAGAAGCTTTCGAAATGTGGTGCTACAGAAGAATGCTGAAGATTAGATGGGTAGATCACATAACTAATGAGGAAGTATTGAATAGGGTTGGGGAGAAGAGAAGTTTGTAGCACAACTTGACCAGAAGAAGGGATCGGTTGATAGGACATGTTCTGAGGCATCAAGGGATCACCAATTTAGTATTGGAGGGCAGCGTGGAGGTTAAAAATCGTAGAGGGAGACCAAGAGATGAATACACTAAGCAGATTCAGAAGGATGTAGGTTGCAGTAGGTACTGGGAGATGAAGAAGCTTGCACAGGATAGAGTAGCATGGAGAGCTGCATCAGACCAGTCTCAGGACTGAAGACCACAACAACAACAATAAGATAGATATACACTAATGGTTTGTTGTACCCAGTTGTGTCAATCTTCTTACTGCTTCTTGAAACTTAAGAAAAGAGCAATGTTTACCGTTTGTATAAGTACATGATTTCCTTTTGGCTCCAACTAACAGTATTCTATTGCAAATTGAAAAGCAAATCCCTGACATAATACCCTCAAGTGCATCAATGACCTACTCAATATTTTTCTAACCGTTGTACATCCAAGTTCCTGCTGTAAGTGAAAATACCATCTAACGCCAGTCACCAGTCTTTATGAACTTTCAACAGATTGTCGCACTACTCTGAGTAAGGTGGAAATGTTGGCACCATACTTCTGTCAAATTTAACGACTGATCAAAGAGAAAAGATCACCAAAATACATTATGTTCATTTTTCTACAAGCCCAACATTTTAAAATAGCTTTCGTGCCGCGGAACAAGCTCATGCATATGCCTTTGCACAGAACTCTGATACCTAGAGTGTCGGCCAGGCTAAACATTTATCCACTCTTCACACATTTCACAACGTCGATGAGACAACCATTTGGTCAGTTACCGAAGAGCCCAAAGTGTGAATACAGCAGCAGATCTGTTAGAGACGGTTCGAAAAATTCACATCTAAGATTGTGAATCGTTTGCGTAATAGGGGCGGTACCGTGTTTGCATACAGAGGACAGATGGGTCCTACATCAATTTTTCACGCTGACTCTTCTGAATCCCATGGTAAAGTTTCGATACTCTTCAACGGTACGCCTCGGATGTTAGGGACTTCTAAGTTCCATGAATGAAGCCAGGGTTTGAAAAATACTGTGTAGTTGCCAAGACTATCTGTGCATATTACGCTCGCTTCTATTTCTTCGGTAATGACAAACAGGTATGTATGAGTATGTGCCGCATAATACACGTTTCAAATTGTATATTTCGAGATATTTCCTACAACATCTGATTTTCCTTATGTGTTCTATAATGATGGCAATTGCAGTTCAAAGTAAGGTAAAAATACGCATCGTATGTACATGACTTTTTAACGAGCGTGACAGTGGGACACCTTAAGAAGATTGCGGGACGATTGCTGTGACACTACTGTATACATTAACGGGTTTGTACATTATGGCAGTACTGCCCTACGAATGTCCTCTGTGGATTCCACTTATAGAGAGGACATAAGGAATAATACTGCATAATTTAGGAAGAATGAGGTAGTATTACCAGCATCTTTCGTAGCAACTGGTACCTCATTGTACGTACAGAATGGGGCCAGAATATGTTGTAATGTAAATTGACGTAAAATACAGGATTAAAACAAAGGAGAGTTATATTACCATACTATTAACCATGTCACTGTGAATGATACATGCTTAGGTCTTTTGTTTTGACGATGACATCAGAGAGATATGATCAACCTTCTGACAACTTGTACACTAACCTCTATTGATTTACTTCGCAAGCCGAGGTATGTCACATCAGTATTATCCGTTTTGTGTCCGACCGAGGAGAAAATGACTCCTAATGTGCCTTACTTCGGGGCGTCACTCCTTTCACTTTATTCTCATGATCCATAAGCGTGCTATACGGTGCTGGCGGCAGAACGATCGCAGGGACTTTTTTGAATATAAGTTCTCTAAATTTGCATAACTGTGTTTCGCCAGAAATACCTTCTTCCAGTGATTCTCATTTAAGTTCTCCGAGAACTTCAATTACACTTGGCCTGTTACGATAATAGTGGCACGTCTCTGATTTCGTTCGATGTCTGCAGTTATGCCTACTTGTTAAGGGCTCCAATCACTGGTACAGTAATCTAGAATTGGTCGGACGAGTGTCTTGTATGCGATTTCATTTATGTGGGTACTGAACGTCTACAGATCCCTTATTCATGCGGCTTCTTACTTCACTCCTCAATGCTTGTACGATGTGACGTGATCAAGATGTTCACAACGAATGTTTTAATTGACACCATCAAATTCTTTCTCTTTGTTATAACTATTATCTCTCATTTATCAACATTTGAAGAGGATTGCTATTCATTACACTGGATGGAAATTTTGTCCACGTCTTTCTGTACCTCCTTGTGGTCGATCACCCAATGACGATACATTAGTGTAGGTAACAACACCTCTGCGACGAATCTTACAGCGCCGCTGATGCTATCTGTTAAGTAGTTTGTGCGTACTGAGAACATTAGACGTCCTATTACGGCCTAACTGGGGAACAACAGATGTTACTTTCAGTCCTGTAGAGTTTTCGTTCTGAAGTACTAGGTACAGGGCTCTATTAGTGAAATATTCCTTGAGCCAATCACATGTTGGCGGACATGTTCAGTAGACTCGTATTTTCAACGACGTCTATTGTTTGCAAGAAGTTATGTATGAACAAGTAAACCTGTATTTTTCAACAGTGGTCTTTCCTGAATCCGTGCCGGTTCCCTGAGAGAAGCTTATTTTCCACCAGAAACTTCATAATTTTTTAGCTTGGAGTATGCTGTGGGATCCTATAGCAGAGGCACGTCTTTTGTAATTTATATGCTGAAGAGCCAAAGAAACTGATACAGCTGGCTAATATCGTGTAGGGCCTCCACGAGCACGCAGAAGTGCCGCAGCACGACGTGGTATGGACTCGAATAATGTCTGAAGTAGTGATTGAGGGAATTGACACCATGAATCCTGCAGAGCTGTCCATAAATCCGTAACGGTAAGAGGCTTGTAGAGACCCCTTCTCAACAGCACGCTGAAAGGCATCCCAGATATGCTCAATAATGTTCGTGTCTGGGGAGTCTGGTGGGCAGCGGAAGTGTTTAAACTCAGAAGAGTGTTCCTGGAGCCACTCTGCAACAGTTCTGGGCGTGTGGGATCTCTGATTATCGTGCTGGAATTGCCCAAGTCCTTCGGATTGCCAGTGGACATGAATGGATGCAGGTCATCAGACAGGATGCGTACGTACGTGTCACCTGTCAGTATAGTACCAAGGGAACCATACCACATCACATGGTTTAATGGGGTTGTCTCCATATCCGTACATGTCCATCTGCTCGATACAATTTGAAACGAGACCCGTCCGACGAGGCAACATGTTTCCATTCACCAACAGTCCAATGTTGGTGCTGACGGGCCCAGCTTTGTGTCGTGCAGTCAACAAGGGCTCCGAAAGCCCACATCAATGATGTTTCGTTGGATGGTTTGCACTCTGACACTCGTTGATAGCCGAGCACTGAAATCTGCAGCAATTTGCGAAAGGGTTGCGCTTCTGTTTCGTTGAACTATTCTCTTGGTCCCGTTCTTGCAGGATCTTTTTCCCGTCGCAGCGATGTCGGAAATTCGATGTTTTACTGGATTCCTGATGTGCAAGGTGAACTTGTGAAATGATCGTACGGGAAAATCCCCATACAGGAAAATCCCCTCTTCGTCACTACCTCGGAGATGTTGGGTCCCATCGCTGGTGCGCCGACTATAACACCACGTTAAAACTCACTTAAATCTTGATAACCTGGCACTGTAGCAGCAGTAACCGATCTAAGAACTGCTCCGACCTAAGCGCCTTATTCTGCCTGTTGACATATTTCTGTATTTGAATACGCATGCCTATACCAGTTTCTTTAGCGCTTCAGTGTATATATTCCATTTTATTGTGATATACTTTGGTTTTAAGATGTCCCTAAAAGCATAAGTAACAGAATCTGAGATCAGGGTATCGTAGAGGGCTATGAATCGTCACCGTTACGTGAAATGATGTGCCTTCGAATGTTTTGACCGAGCGAGGTGGCGCAGTGGTTAGGAGGACGACGGTTCAAATCCGCGTCCGGCCATGCTGATTTAGATTTTCCGCGGTTTCCCTAAATCGCTTCAGCCAAATGCCGGAATGGTTCCTTTGAGAGGACACGGCTGACTTCCTTCCCAATCCTTTCCTAATCCGATGGGACGATGACATCGCTGTTTGCTCTCCTCCCACAAATCAACCAACCAGCCAATCAACCAATATTATGATTATTGCAACGGCGTGTTAACGGACATATAAATACAAATATAAATGTTTGTTCAAAATCGTTAATCTCCGAAAGTTCTTGACCGATTGCTTTGCAATTTTGCCACAATGTTGCATTCTAATGCAGGCGTGTTTTTACGAATCTAATACTTTAGTATTGGATATTTTTAATACATATAATATATAAATGTTTATATGTAATATGTAAATGGAAAACACATTTACCAAAAATCTCAAAAAGTTCTTCTCCAATTTACATGTTACTGTAATAAACTTTTACACACCCACCCACCCACAAACACATACTCACACACACACACACATACACACATACACAGACACACACAAATAATAAGCAAGGCTCAAGGTCGGAGAAATAGGGGAAGAGGAGAGAGGAGATGAATGGAGGGGTGGGAGGAAACGGACAGAGGGCAGAAAAAGGACAGGAGGAGGTGGAGAGGGAAGGGGTGAGGAGAAGATTGACAGAGAAACGGGAGAGGAGGTGATGGTCAGAGAGAAGGGGGAGATGGACAAAGAAGGGGGGGGGGGGCTAGAGATGGACATGGATAGGAGAGAGAAGGACGATAGGACGTATAACCAGTTCCCATACATATTAGAAGCATGTGATTTCTCTTTTCTCTGTTTTCCATTTAAGCGGACTGAGTCATAGCAAAGCGTCACAGGGTGCAGCTAGTATAAAAAATATGAGGACTGCTAATACTGTAGCATTAAGTATTACACCACACTGTAACCCTCGTAGCAATTAATGGACATCGGCGTCTTTGACAAAATTTTAGTGTGATAACGACTAAAAACTGATGCTAAGCGCTTTCGGGCAATCATTTCCAAGTAAGACTTCCTTTCTGCAGAAGTATTTTCAAAGAGGCAAAACCGGGCTAAAAATGGACGTTGCGCCTACCTTTACCTTGAAAGTTACTCATTCGACACGTGACCACAAGTGAACCAGGTACTGATGAGTGTATGTGTTACAACTGATTTTAATCTCATTGTGTGTATGTAAAAACTCGAAGAGATTCATGGTAGCGAACTTGAGAAAAATGTAAAAATTTCGCTTTATTCTGAAAGTGTCGTAATATATGAGGGTAAAGTGTAACCACCTTTAGTGAAATTAGGATCGAAATCATATACCAGAAAATTTGAAGTGGAATAACGTAGCAAACGCAAGGTACAGGCTCGAAACCACTGCACAGAAGTGCCATGAATGTAACTGAAGTACGCGCGGTCGGTCACATCAGATGGCTTTCGATGAGCCTGTATCAAATGCTTACGTGGACTCCGGTGCCGGAAAGATGAACAGGGCAATGGAGCACCACGCAGGTCGTCAGGTCCACTTGGTATATTCGATAGGGAGGCGGAAGCCCGAAATGATTTTTAAAAATTTAATTTGTGTCTAAGTGTGGCACCACACGTGCCACAGCAAAGATCATGAAATTACGTACTCCATGAAACGAAGACACACAATAAGGTGCATAAACAGGTGCAACAACGTGGAAGAAAGGCGAAAACGAATAAAACTGTCACCGTTTGCTTTACGGTCTATGCCGTATTATGGCTTGTCAGATGTAAATGTAACTGTGAACGTCAGTTAACCGCATTTCTGAAAAGGCAGTTTTTAATTATTTTTAGCTATTTGTTTTAAATAAGTATACAAATCCCATCAACCTTACATATCATTCATACCCTTGTGTGAATTATGCGAGACATACAGGGTGAACTCGAACTTCAGCGATAAAATTTCCGAGGCTATTCAGGAGCATTTTCTGATTATTTTGATGTAACTTAGTTACAGGGTAATGGCAATTCGTTAGCATTCTTACTCCCTTTATATTTTTATTTGTATTGCATTGAAAATATCTATATAACAGTTCAAATGTCAGGCGTACGCGCTGTACATTTTTCCTAGAAACAAAAATGTTGCTTTCACTCAATATTCTTGCTGTTGACAACGGCAGTTCCCACTTTACTCTTTGAACATCAGACTACATGCAGTACTGCTCGGATGTGTCTTGGGTTTGTCGTCGTGGCAGCGTTAGTTGTACTGTACACCTCTACGTAGGCTGACTGGAAGATACTGGCAGCGCGAGGCATCGTGGAATACCCGAACAGGGAGGGAACGTGTTACACGCGACTGGTGACAACTGTGCCATCAGTATTTGGCATGTGGCATGGACTCTTGAACACAGGCGAAACAATTTTTGGGAATCTTACATCAGCAACAATTACACCCTTATCACATCAGAAGATACGGTTTTTACACACAGCGAACTTCCCGTGTCGCGTGGAGTTTGCAAACTTATTCCTGCAGAAAACTACAATTTTTCTGAAACTTCCTGACAGATTAAAACTGTGTGCCGGACCGAGACTCGAGCTCGGGATCTTTGCCTTTCGCGGGCAAGTGCTCTACCAACTGAGCTACCCAAGCACGACTTACGCCCCGTCCTCACAGCTTTGCTTCTGCCAGTACCTCGTCTCCTATCTTCTGGCAGAAGTAAAGCTGTGAGGACGGGTAGTGAGTCGTGATTGGGTAGCTCAGTTGGTAGAGCACTTGCCCGCGAAAGGCAAAGGTCCCGAGTTCGAGTCTCGGTCCGGTACACAGTTTTAGTCTGCCAGGAAGTTTCATATCAGCGCAGACTCCGCTGCAGAGTGAAAATCTCATTCTGGCTACAACTTCTCTGTTGTTCACAAATGAAGCGATGTTAAAACAAAGGGCATATTCGACAGCAGGAAAAGACGTGTATAGATTGACGAAAATCAATACACAAATGTGTGTCGATGTTGTGAATTTTAAAATATTTCCGGCGAATAAAAAGTTCAAACAAATTTCTGGCTTGCAGCAGGTCGTCGTTTAATTCATTGCACGATATTTTGACTGGTCACCTACCGTTCGCGTACTCTGTCGTCTTCGATTAGAACAAACCGTGGAGATGATGGTGTATATCTGAAAAATGAATACCTGCAGGAGGATTGATTCCGACCCTACAGGATATGTGCAACATGCGGAAAATATTCCTGAACAACGTCTAACATTTTGTTGGTGATGTTCGGGTTTGTTCCGAGTATTTTCTGGGTCGTCACATGAGTAATTAACATTGGATCAAACAGTCATACGAAATTAGGAGAAATAAATTAAGCGCTCGTCTTTTTAGTTAACAGTATTCCAAGGCCCTGTAGCTTCATTCTACTCCTTCACTCTAATCCGCTACAAGACAGCAGAAGAGCATACCAGAAACATTATAAACACTGTCGCACTTCGTACCATTACAAAAAAAAATGGTTCAAATGGCTCTGGGCACTTTGGGACTCAACATCTGAGGTCATCAGTCCCCTAGAACTTAGAACTACTTAAATCTAACTAACCTAAGGACATCACACACATCCATGCCCGAGGCAGGATTCGAACCTGCGACCGTAGCAGTCACGTGGTTCCGGACTGCAGTGCCTAGAACCGCCCGGCCACCGCGGCCGGCAGTACCATTACAGATGAGAGATATAAAACATTGACAATGGAAATTGTTGCTCATCAAGACCTTGCTGTAAATAGCAATTCCGGATTTTTGCATTCCTCACGATACCCATTCTATATGGCATTGACAATTTACATTGCTCTGCCGAAAAACGGAAGAGAAACGGAGGCAGAAAGAGCTTATTGAAATTGATACGATCTGTCTTCGAATCACGTGACTTTGTTTTCCGAGTGCCTAGAACTACGCATGATTCGAGAAGGCAGACAACGGGCGTTGTTGATCTTCTCTGGGTTACCCGTAATCTCCCATCGGATGTCCTGTTTATGTTGGGAGTCAGATTTCATTGTGAAATAGTGAGGAAATTTTCAGCAGGTATTTCTGGACGTAACAGCTCTACGTATCATTGCTCGATGGTATTACAATGAGCACGGTGCTGGAGGTACTTCAACGTTGTTTCAAATACAGATGTTTTACAATCTGTCTACCATACGAAACGAAACAGACCAAATAATGCATACTAAAAGGTTGATAATAACTCTTGGAAAGTATACGTCAACATTTATATTCTACAAGGCATTGCACAGTACGGTGGGAGAATACGTGTTTCTGAATGGTGGGCTCCATGTGGTTCCCAAGTTGTGCAGTGACCGTAAACCATAAAATTACCAAATAAGCAGCAACCAGTCGCAAAATCATGTTTTCTTTATTTAGTTTTGCAAATCGATTTCAACTGATTAACAACCATCATCGGTGCTTTCAACGAATATGTGCCCTGAGTAGTAACACTGTCTTAAGCAGAGGTCAACTTTATGTTTGCAGAGGTCAACTTTATATTTGCAGAGGTCAACTTTATGTTTGCAGAGGTCAACTTTATGTTTGCAGAGGTCAACTTTATGTTTGCAGAGGTCAACTTTATGTTTGCAGAGGTCAACTTTACGTTTGCAGAGGTCAACTTTACGTTTGCAGAGGTCAACTTTACGTTTGCAGAGGTCAACTTTACGTTTGCAGAGGTCAACTTTACGTTTGCAGAGGTCAACTTTACGTTTGCAGAGGTCAACTTTACGTTTGCAGAGGTCAACTTTACGTTTGCAGAGGTCAACTTTACGTTTGCAGAGGTCAACTTTACGTTTGCAGAGGTCAACTTTACGTTTGCAGAGGTCAACTTTACGTTTGCAGAGGTCAACTTTACGTTTGCAGAGGTCAACTTTACGTTTGCAGAGGTCAACTTTACGTTTGCAGAGGTCAACTTTACGTTTGCAGAGGTCAACTTTATGTTTGCAGAGGTCAACTTTATGTTTGCAGAGGTCAACTTTATGTTTGCAGAGGTCAACTTTATGTTTGACCTCTGCTTAAGACAGTGTTACTACTCAGGGCACATATTCGTTGAAAGCACCGATGATGGTTGTTAATCAGTTGAAATCGATTTGCAAAACTAAATAAAGAAAACATGGTTTTGCGACTGGTTGGTTCTTATTTGGTAATTTTAATACGTGTTTCATTGTTTGCACTATCTTCCCTGCCACATTTGCAACTGGAATGCGGAAAAGAGATTGTGGTTATAGTTCTTTTGGTGCTTTTGCGACTTATCGGAAGAAGCCGTTGAATCGATTGTAAGTCTGTCTAAAATCAAATATCAAAATTTGCGCAACGGAATGTCACGAATAGATTGTCGCCAGTTGCTTCCTGTGATTTAATTTCACTACGTGAACGTAGACACCACTCACGGGTTACGCTCTAGGCCTGTTCCGATTGATCGAGTGCATCCTACAAGGCAGTTCTAGGAGCGATCTGCGATGGTGTGACGTGCGATCAGCACGCCGACAATGCCTCGAACAGTTGTTGCGAGTGCAGGAATCCTGGTGATGACGCTTCTTCTTTATTCAACCTGCTCTTCGTTTGACCTCTCTAGACTAAGTGGAGCCCATTCCAGGCCCGAATATCTAAAAAAAAAATTCTGAAAAGATAAAGCCTATTGAGCCCTACTCATTCCCTCACCGAAGGTTGCGACGCTAACCATTCGGCTATGGGACCGATTAGCCAGTCATCCTGTACACAACTCTTTCGAACTGTTTGATTCAGAATTGTTCTGTTACATGGACGTGGCCAGCCCCTCTCTTTTACTGATACTATACAGAGAGGGGCAGATATGACAAACCATCTACAATATATACTCAGCGAGTAAATACGCTGCTGTGTGAAACTTAAGGACGAAAATAACTTTCGCATGATGTGTCACTGCCAAGCAACGTGTATCGGTGAAACGTGGACCATTCGTAGAAAGAACTGCTACAGTATAATACAAAAGGTCACTGAAAGAAATACCGCAAGAGATGAACGGAAATGCCACTGTTATCCGAAGACAATAATTACACGGAAGTCACCCCGATTCATGAGAACTCCTAGGCCTTTCAAAAGGATGGACATGGTTCTAAATAAGGTGTGTGATCACAGCTCACAGAAATACATTCTCTGTGACATGTTCTCATGCAGGCCACAATGTTGGTACAGAATTCATGTGGTAAGGCGGTCTGTTTCTGCACCAGCGTGGTTGACGACTGCTGGATGGTCCTTGGTACACGTGAAAATGCTGTTGTGCGTCTCACCAATGCATCCTACACTTGCATGAGGAGGTTTAAGTCGTGGGGATGGGCAGGCCAGTATGCGAATATCCTCTAGCTCCAAGATCTCCTCCATCAGCGATTTTTTCCAACAGTGTTTATTTAATTTATACAATTGATTGTTTAACATTCCAAGTAATAAAACAGTATAAAAACAGAAGGCAGCAAGAAGAACTGATCCCGAGCCAAAAATCTTCCAGTGAGTGCACTTAACCAATGCTGCACAGCTCGGTTACCTGAAGTCTTGCTCGCAAATTTGAAGTAGACTTTTCTAACTCTTTGACTTTCTCCTCCAAAGATGTCTTTTGAAGATCTTCTACAGAATATGCCATGTTAGTTGCACAACATTTTACGAGCACATTCAAATAAAAATAGTGACCTGGTACTGTGAGCAACGTAGCACCCTTAGAGCCGGTAAGGATGATGTGACATCAGAGCGTGTGAAGTCGGAGAGTGCATCGTACTGCAGACGACCATCATAATTTTCACCACTCGTCACTGGTTTCTGCTTATCACTGAGAGAGGGCTACACAATAGGTTTTCGCCTGTTGTGTGGGGAGGCATAATGTTGCATGGGGGTACTGAGCTCCAAATCTTTGAACACAATATACTCTAAGATCAATGTTATTGTGATACAGGAATCGTTCCCCATGTGCATCTTTTCAGTGGTGTAATCAGCCTTGGCAATTTTTGTGAATGACAATGAGCGGCGGATTCTCAATGCGCAGGTGGAGCCAGCTGTTAGAACGAGAGCATATTCGGCGAATGGGCTGGTTTGTCCGTTCCCCCGATGTAAGTCCCGTCGGTCACGTGTGGGAAGCGTTAGAGAGACGAACTGCTGCTGTCAATCGCGCTGATGGAGAAATGGGAAGCCTGGCCCAAGAACTACTCATCAGCCTTATGGCAAGCATGAGAACGCGCTGCAGAGTACGCATTCCCGTCGTCGTTATCAGACAGTGTGTTAAGAACCTTGACCATCGTGTGTGTCTTCAGTCACGATTCAGTGTAATTATTCTCTTTGAATAAAAGTATCATTTCTATTCGGCCAACTTGTGTGTTTCCTTTAACGCATTTCCCAAGTTTCACTGAGCTGTGTTACTTGGCTGCGACACATCATGCGAAAGTTTGTTTCGTCCTCAAGTTTTGTGCACCAGCGTGTGATGAGGTGCGCTTTTCACTAAGCATTAGAGGGCTATTGACCAATTCTCTGATGTACGCATGTAATTTATAGCGCTTATAATTACCGTTGTTTCTGTGTATGTATGGACACGTAAAATAAACAATACAGCAATACAGATAAAAGGGCAGAAAATCAGTGTCATGTTATCAGGAGAATAGGTCCCAGAGCTGCCCTGCAATAAAAAATGTAAGCAGACGCGTCACCCAGCTAATTTTCGTATGTTTACTATTATAACGGTCTTATCAAGAGCTCAAAATGTAAACTTTGACCACTGGTACATACTGCACAGTAATTCCGGATAGACAATAGTACACGCTGAATTTGATCTGGACCTATTGCTCGCGGTCCTCTGTTATACAGCACGTCACATCTTCGAGAGTCGTCAGTTTCTGTTTGCAGACATTTTGCTTCAGTTTTAGACATATATAAAAGTTCAGAGATAAGTCTGTTGAACGTGCGGGTTAGTCCGCGATTCGCCAGCGTCCGATCCCGCTACCATCAAACGTTCTCTTCCGAGAGATTGCAATTGTCTTTGCGTATTTGTCATGACGTCTGTCACTTTAGTATCTATCACACAGACTACCTTACTCCCAGAAGAATGATTTTCAGTAACTGGGGCAGCGAATACGTTAGGCACAGTACATATTTGTAGTTATTTAAAGACACGTCAGCACAACAGGGTACATGAGTGATCTTCTTGAATGCCCACAGCCCACGTTGACTGACGAAGATCACTCACTGGTTATGCACTTCTCGCAGCCAGCATGGTTTTATAGTGGTCAGTGGAGCGTATTCCAAATACTGATTTTCCCATGGTATGCAGATAGACCTCTGTGACGTTTACAAGGCAGGAGAGAGTTGCTGGCAGAAAAGCAGCTGTAGGGACTAGTCGTGAATTGCGCCTGGATAGTTCAGCCGGTAAGATCATTGACCGAGAAAAGCAATTTTCCGGGTTCGTGTTTCTGTGCGGCACACAGTTTTCATCTGCCAGGAGCTTTCAAACAAGAGCACGTTACACTGAAATGTGAAAAACATACCATCATAACCAATTGAGGAGAAGCGTTGTATGGACCTAGTTAGTATGTCTGGTTCTGGCATTCACCAATTGCTGATCAGAAGTCACTCAAAGTTTGAAGATGGCGGCCATTTGTAATGTCAGTATAAAGTTTCAATGGAAGTATGCCGACAAAAATGCAGACGCCTTACAGGATGTCGCGGTATTCTATAGATTGTCTTGCTTTGCCGATTACCGTTGCTGGTTCTCAGTTCTTGGCGAACATTTAGGGAACAACTCTTTATCTTCTTATAGCTGGGGTCCACAGTCATGTAAAATTTAGTAAATGAAATCATGGTCGCCTTTTGTCTTAAAATTATTTATTCGCACAATATTTGCACAACTCCCAGCTGCAATTTCCACCGTATATATATATATATATATATATATATATATATATATATATATATATATATATATATATATATATAATTACACATAGAATTTCACTCACACCATGCCGGGCATATGGCATTTACTGTATATAACAAAATAAAATGCTCAAAATAATGATACGCTCGCTTATCGTGAAAGAACCAGTGAATGTGACGATAGCATGCATATAGGTGAGTTGATTTTTGTTTAAACGGTTATTAAAGCAGAATGTAAATGATATTGTATTATTTTAACTTTTTATTTATTTATATAACTTCCATGTGCAAAGCATGATGTGAGTGCCATGTACACGCTCTGGTTCCTTTTTCCCTTCGTAATAACCGGACCACCAAAATCGCAGTATTGTGTAGTACAAATAAATAATTATTTTATAGTCGAAAGGCGACCATGACATCATTTTCAAAGCTATTGTCTTGCTTCCTAAATGTTCACACTGAGTGTAGCATGGTACCTGCATGAACTGCACGATGCATAGGTGCTGTTTGACATGACTCACGATAGCGGCCTGGTTGGCCATAGAGATATTACTTTTTCTCATCGTATTTTTGCAGCTGTATTGCTTTTAATCACGTCATTACTGACTCACGGAGCTTACGACAACGTAGCGTAAACTATTAATTTAAAGAAATAAGATCTGTAACTACAAGAACAATGATTTCTATGTGGAATAAGAAATCTTAGGGATAACTAATAAACATATTACTGTTTAAAGCTGCTATACAATCTTCCTAAACGAGCATCATGAACCACGGATAAGCATCAGGTGTAGTTATCACCTATCATCAACAGAATGTTATCTCAGCGTTCTTTTCAGAAACTCCAGAAGCACGCCAAGCGCTATAACACGCGAACTTGATTGTTTTTCAGATTATTCCGAGGCTCCAGAAGCACACCGTACACGAGTGAAAATTAATGAAAATGGAATAGCATTCCAAGAGGCGTCATAAGCCATAAGAAACAGCGCACTTTTAGAGCAGTGAGTGTAATTCCTCGAGTAGTTAGAAATAGCAAAGGGCTTAGTTGTTCTCTTAGCTGGAAATTTATGACATATATTGCTAGTTTTTCAGTGGCGTACATAGGCGGACGAGATCAAAAACTACTTGAAAAAATACAGATCCCTGGAGATATGTTGAGTAATTAATATCTGGCCCAGATGACGGGTTATCTCTGCAATAACTATTTCGCTTGCGACTTATGAGCTAATTACTTGAAAATCGGTGAGGAAATCGTCATCGCAGACAACAGAACGGAAAATTGTGTTTATGTCTTGTTTTGACAATCTGATTGTATCTGTTGATGAACTGTATTTGAAAGCATTCCCAATTTTGTGCAAAACTACCACCGTAAAATATTGGCACCCTTGGCCTCAAAAAGTGTACTGTGGACACGATTAGTGGTAAACGCACGGATTACTTTCCAAGACGTACAAGTCTTACCCGTATCCTGACACTATAATCGAAGAGGCGTCAACAGTGTACTGCTTGAGTGAGTTTCTTAACGCCTTTGAGTGTCCATCTTCTATGCCTGATGTGAAAGCAAGGGTCCCAGTAACGACAAAATACTGAGACACTCAGAATCTGTAATGAAACGAAGTGGTCGTATGGCATTGGTGGCCAGGTGTCGCTCTGATCTTTGGAGGAGGTCATCTACATTTACAGCTACATGTACACTCCGCAAGTCACCTTACAGTGCGTGGCGGAGGGTACCCTAGCCACTTCCAGTCATTTCCTTTCCCGTTCCACTTGCATACAGAGCGAGGGAGAAACCATCGTGTATACGTATCCGTATGAGCCATAATTTGTCGTATCTTGTCTTCGTGGTCCTAATGCGAATTGCATATTGGCGACAGTACAATAATTTTGCTGCCAGGTTTGAATGCCGGTTCTTTAAATTTTCTCATTAGTGTTCCTCGAAAAGAACGTAACAGAACGTACGTCGCCTTCCCTCCAGGGATTCCCATTTGAGTTCCCGAAGCATCTCCGTAATAACTGCGCGTCACTCGAACCTACCGGTAACAAATCTGGCACCCCGCCTCTGAACGGCATCGATGTCTTCCTAATCCGAACTGGTGTGGCTCCCTAACACTCGAGCAGTACTCAAGAATAGGTGGCACCAGTGTCCTATATGCGGTCACCTTTACAGATGAATCACACTTTTCCAGGGTTCTTCCCCACCACAGTCCTCACATGCTCGTTCTATTTCATATCGCTTTGCAACGTTACGCCCAGATACTTGAACGACGCGCCTGTGTCAAAGAGGACACCACTAACGCCACATTCGAACATTACGGCTGTTTGTTTTTCCTACTCATCTGTATTGACTTACATTTATCTACATTTAGAGCTAGATGCCATTTCTCGAAAACAATTAGAAATTTTGTCTAAATCGTCTTGTATTCACCTACAGTCACTCAACGATGATACCTCCCCGTAGACCAAGCATCATCAGCCAACAAACGCGGATCCGTGACCTTGATATCTAAATAAACTGTAAAATTCGCTGCCTTGGTAACATGTTATTTGGACCGACAACCTGTAACCATTTTACAGACAACATGAAATCTAAAAAAGAGAAACAGAAACACAGAGGACTTTACTTCCTCGCCACAGCTCCCTCTAAGGTATGGTGATAGCTGTGAAGTTGAAATCGGTTTATGTCCAAACAAACTGAATGTTACCAAGACTGCGAATTCTGCAATTTCTCCTTTCTTCTGAATTTGGCCCCCTATGGACCGCGTAGAAGTTAAGGCTTTCTGACTCTTCTTTTCCTCTCTTTCAAGAAGGTCTTCATTATTACTCTTCATTTCTTTCCACCCTCCTGAGAAAAGTAATGTCTGGACCTTCTTTTAGTGGTTTTTCTTTAAATCCTTTTACGTTTCTGGAATTTTCTACGTTTTGGATCATCTCTATTTAATATGTTTCTCGTGCTTCTCTTTCGACCTCTTTTAGCCCCTTAGAGGTGGACCTTAATGACACGATGAAACTGAAGATCATTTTGCGAAATTGGTTTTCGTCCATTGTTGCTAGGTATCCCTAATATTTCAACCGTCGTTTCCGAACTATGTCTCTGATATTCTCGGTGCACTTCCATGGTTTTTCGTTTTATCTAATAAGTCCCAGTAGTTTTTTGAGGTCTTAGAATTTTCCGAGTATTTTCGTTTCTTTCTTTTCAATTTATTCCAACTATATCTCTTTGTTTAAATAAGGCACTCTGAAGTATAGAGTCCTTCTAGTTCCACTGAATTACAGTGCCTGATTTTGACCTTGTAGGACATCGCTCCTTTGTTGTTCAGTTCTGTGTTAGTTTGTAAGCAAGGTCAAATTTTATTGCTCATACTTTTACTGCTTCTTCATTCAGTCGTATGGGTGGTAGCCATTCTCCTAAGTATCTGAGTTTGTTCCTCGTTTTAATCTTCTCACATTTTACCTACGAGGATTTCTTCCCTTAGTGTCTGTGCTTCTCATATTCCGTCTTTTGGTATGAGACTTTGAGACCTGTTTTCTCAGCGAAGTTCACAAAACCTCCAAAATTCTTTGCGTATCCTTCCGGCTTCTAGCTAAAAGGGTAAAGTCAGCTGCATAAGCTAAACAACTGATTTCTCACTAGGTGCGTTACTTTTAATCCTTCCAACTTCAGGACTTTTTCTCAGGTTTCCATTATTTGCTGGAGGACGATACTGCAAATACTTGTGGCTGATCAGACTTCTTGCCTGACCCCTGTCTTTATTTAAAAGAGTTTAGAAATTACTATAAAAACCGACATAAAACCTAGTTATATGATTAATTACTGAGATATTTTTCATTCTTGACAAAAATTAAACAGCATAAATACCGTGAGGAAGACGAGCGATCACAGTTGTCAGTGTACATTTGGCAAAGTTTTCTACTATCATTACTGAGCCGACGAAGCATTCAAAAGTATCGCTAGTAACTACATCGGCAAAAACTAAAACTGAATAGGAAGTGCACTTCTTAGGCTGTCGTGTTAATGCAGATTCCGAGAAATCGCGTTTATTGTCAGTAACTTGGGATACTTTTCATACATTTTGCTGACAACTTCTTTATAGTTTTGTAATTTCGTGGTGTCTATGAGGGGAAACAGTTTTTAAACGCCCTGAGTATCGCCGTGGATCAAGAATGTGGGACAGCGCAGCTTAGCCCATTTACATAGTTTACTTAGTAGCACACCGCGGCAAACAGTACGCTTGAAGATTATAGCTCCTGTATCACCGTACGTCGGCCTTGACAACCAGTCGCATGTTCACAGCTGCCGGAGCGACACAGCTCAGGATGCATAGTAATGTCTGAAGCAGATATACCATTTCAGAAAAACCTCCAGAAACGACCCGCCACAGCGACCACGGAGGACCACAATATTGGGACAACACAGAAGGCAGTGGACAGGGACATGCAGACCGCATTCGTCTGCGGATTCGGGAGCCCGCACGTCGGTCGCTGATAACACCACCACGACGGCACCAGGAATTCCTGTGAGTAGTGCACCTCAGAAAAATAAAGAGTGAGACTGTAGAAGGTGTATGATGGAGCTCCATGTTGTGTCTATGTTGAAAACCAAGACAAAAATATGGGTAAATTGCACTCACTGTCAATTGGGAAACTATTTTATCAAGTAGAAGGTAGGATCAACAGAAGTGCTATAAGTATAACCACCGCTTGACGTAATAAGATAACACTTCGAGCTGAACTGAACCATATCAGCCAACTACCTACTCCATCACCAACTGTTTTCAAAATAACGCGCAGAAGCACATACAGCTCGTCCCATTTACCTGGAGCACCCGAAATAAATTTTTGTCCAGAAGCAAAGTAAGAAATGTATGAAGCAAACGTTGTTTAGGTAACACTGGGACGTTAACCAGCGTGATGATTTTCTTGTAATTTTTTATTCGTTACGAAGATATGAACAGCGGCCTGTATTTGTTATTCGGTAATTCAGTTTCTACCCTCAAGGACTGTTCGAAAACGTACACAGTTTGACATTCACATAAACTTGGCGCTATTCAAAATGTAACCTTAAACTTTCTTCAACTCTTGTGTATTAGCACGCTGTGCAATTACCCCTCCTAACGTAACTGGTCCACTTGCTGGAGTTGACAGTACACAAATGGAAACACAAGGACATTTACATAGGTTATTCAGTCAACAATATTAAGGTGAAGGTTTGTGTAAGCACAATGTACACCAACGAAGAGAAGGTAGAAATACTACTCATATAGCAGGATAGCAAAACATGAATTGCAAAAGCTCGTACGAGTGTCATGATGTACTGTGTAATATCATATCGTCAGTTCTAAACTTAGCCTGCGCTTCTCAGAAACTTTTGGCCCCAGATCCTCGTTCAAAACCAGCTGTTCCTTTATTTATTTATATATTTATGTGAGACTTTTTCAAACGTATGTTTTAGAGAATTTTCGTAAGTTACGAGCGCTTTGTCTAATTATTTCGTAGTAAATTGGCGTTTGTGATTTACAGTTACTGTAAATAAGTAACATATCGTGTCACCCAAGTATTTTTTTACTTTAACAAGTGTGCATTATGTCTCCATTCATCCGTGAATTAACGCTACTATCCATTGTTTGTGACCATAACCTGTAAAACGTTTAAAATATTGAACATAGCAGCGGTTAGAAACTGTAGAATTATGGATGCAATGGAAATCGTACAGCCAACCACTCTCGCGTCAAAAGCTTATTCAAACATTTACCTAGGTTTCGACAGATATAAACCTGTCTTTTTCAGAGGGAGTAGTAACACCTAAAAGCAGGATATACCAGTATATGGAAGTCATATGTCCAGCAAAAAGAAATATCAAAAATTACTTACAGTGGAAATACAAAATAAAATTACGCATCACATATTGCGTGGAAAGAGAAATAAAGTCATATAAATGCTATGGCATAGGGGAATGGCTTGTCAACAGTAAAAATGAGCGAAGTAAAATGTAGGCTACGTCCATCGTATACAAAAACAGACAATTAACAGAAGGGACAAGTTAGCAGGAAACATACGCACAGGTAGCGCTCAAATAAGAAGCCGTCCTAATCACAAAATACACCTGACATATTCATAAAATCATATTAAATTAACATTACAGAAACAGTAACATAAAAAATTATATTAAAGCAAATAAACGTACGCAAATGGTGAACGAAACTACGATGCACATTAAAGTAGGATAATGACGGATTGCGTCTTTGAGAAAACTAAGATCTCGAAATAGCGCAAAAGCACGATATAGGTGGTATGTCAATTTAAGAAGAAGCCGGAAGCCATCGAAAAAGTTTTCGTTTTTCAGCTGTAATTGATCACTGAGAATAAAGCCCCTATAATTGAGATTATACTTAAAAATTTGAAATTTCTCCAGAAAGTCCAATCTAAAACTCTTCCCTTCCCTATGCAAAAAATAAGGGAGTGTGCACATTATATGAGATGCTCCGCATAAGTAGAGCCATGAACGACACCGCCTCCTTTACCAAGTAAATGTTCTTAGGATCTAGCTTTAATTGCTCTTCCTGTCTGTCATATACAGAAACAGGGACAATCACTACACATTATTTTATAGAAGTCAGAATGAGAAAATGTTTTCTCAGTACGCTTTAAGGCGTGAATTAAATTTTTCCCAAGACTGTTGTTAGTTAAGAACGAAACTTTACAGTCATATGTCTTAGTAAGAAGGTTGCTTATCTTATATGAAATGTTTCCTAGAATAAGTGTGGAGAAGAAATTCCTTTCCTCTTTACCTTCTTTTTCCGGTTAGTAAACTCCTAATGTTTAATATTTTTAGCGGTTTCTTTATGCAGTATTCGGTCTACTTATGACGGTTCGTAGCCGTTATTACTGGCTATAGTTTTAATCAAACTTATCTCTTCCCGAAAATTCTCCGGGGATAATGGAGCAACCAAAGCACGATGAATATTATAATGGAAAAAGGGCAATTTGTGTGCCTCTGGGTGAGCCGAATCAACCGGGATAATGTCATCTTAAAAAATTCATTTTTTATACCCAAAGTAAGAACAAGGAAATTTAACTCACTATTTTCGATCTGCATTTCCTTAGTGAACATTTTTTCTCATCAAACAAAAATTGAATCGTCAACATATCGACCATAGAAGCTAACGTTACGTTTTAGCTCAGAATTATTCTTGCAGAAATCTTCTTCTAGGTAATTTATGAAAATGTCAGCTAAAATGACAGCGAGTGGGCTACCCATGGCCAAGCCTGCATATATAATTTATTGTTAAACACAAAGCAACGTTTCACAGAGAAGGTAAAAGTAGTCCAAAATTTTTCTCTTGTCGTAATAGGTATCTCGCTATGGTTGTTAATCATTTTAGCGCTAAAAGACTATTGATAATACTAGTATCAAATGAGATGCATAAATTAAAAGAGGAAGAGTAAGCTAAGTTTAAAGTTAATTATTTACTGCTCTGTAAGATATTGCACCAGGCACACTGCAGTTCCACTGTGTTTCTGTTCTCGGGCACTGGATGAGTTGCTCACTGTTCCTAAGCAGTTGGAAATGACCCTGATTACCGTCAGGCAATTGGAAACTGCAACGAACGGATGTGTTGGGAGGTCTGCGGAGAGTCACGTACCAGAGATACCAAAGGTACCTCAAGCATTATCCCCTACTGTGGACACTGCCTCTTCTGGAGGTCTAAACGTCGTGTACAGGAGAGACAGTGGCCAGACAGACCCTTTACCATCAAGTTAAATACGCTGACCCGCTGAAATGGCAGAGCCAATGAGATGCAGTTCACCTGTTGGGGAACGTGTTGTGGCCTGCGTCAAGAGCAGGTGAACACAAGAGGATAGGACTCAATAAATTGTCGGCAGTTGAAAAGCACGGCGAATAATGGTATCCCACAGAGGAGTGGCAACAAGGGTTGCGAAGGAAAATCTTCTGGACGCCTCAGCTTGTTGAAGAGGCTATTCCAATAGCCATCGAAGGAGCAAGTGGAACCAGCTGCAGATTGTGACACATGCTGGAGCAAACAATGCCTGTCGTCTGGACTCCGAGGTCATATTTGGATCACTCCAGCTAGCAGAGAAGGTTGAGGAGATCAGAGTTTCGTCGAAGCGGTATTATCCGCAGAGTAGATCATCGCCCTCTAGTTCTGTATCGAAGGCTTGAACTAGAGAATGCAAAGATCATGTGAGAAAATAGGTGCTGATTTTCTAGACTTGAGCCATGGCATTGATGACTGTAGGTTCCCAGTAAGTGGGTCAGGTGTGAATTGCACATCAGGCAGCTACCCAGGTATCTCACTGTGCATGGGATGCACACATGTTTTTTTCCCAGATTATCCGACTTTCAGTCCAGCCCAAATAACGATAGCTGTAAGAATCCTGAAAGTATCCGTGTAACATTCAAAGAAATGCCGCCACCGGCCCCCACCTCCCGCAGGTGAGAATACAGAAATCCTAGTGGTTAACAGCCAAAGCATAAACAACAAAGAGCCAGAGTTTGAAGCGCTCCTTAAAAGCAGTGACTGTCACATAATACTAGGTACAGCAAGTTGGTTAAGGCCTGAAGTACAAAGCAGTGAGGTTTTTGGAGAGAATTTAAGTGTATACCAGAAGCGAAATGCAGGTGACGTATTTGTCACAGTAAGTAAGAATGTAACGAGATAGAAACTGAAGCTGCATGCGAGATTGTATGGGCAAGACTCAGTATTAAGGATGGGCAGTAAACTTATAGCTGTGTCCTTTTACCGAACACCAGATTCTCATCTTGATATAACCGAAAACTTTAGAGGAAACCTCAGATCGCTTGTAGGTAAATTCCCCAATCATACTGTAATCACCGGAGTAGTTCTTAATCCTCCAACAGTCAACTGGAATAAGATATTTTGTGAAACATGACTAAATGCCTTCTCTGAAAACTACGTGGAACAGATAGTTCGGAAACCCACCCATGATGGAAATATATTATATTTACTGGCAACAAACAGACCTGACTTCTTTCAGAAAGTTCACATCGAAACTGTTATCAGTGACCATGAGACAGTTATAACAACCAAAGTAAAAAGACAACAGAAACAAACGATGAAAAGAAACAGTAGTGTGATATCTCAAAGAGGGGCTTGAAACTTTTTGCTCACAACAGGAGCAGATAAAGGAGCTATGGCTCAAGTTTGAAAGAATACTTGATGATGCACTGGATAGAAATGTACCCAGTAGAACAGAGGGAGCCCCATGGGGTACAATCACTGTAAAGATACTTCTAAAGACACACAGACTACTGCATTATATATGAGAAACAAAGCATAGGGCTAGAGATAGAGAGTTGCCGAAAAAAGCGCGTTTGACTCTCGAGAGAACATTGCGACAAGCCTTCAGTGAGTACCTTGTCAGAATATTGTCGAAAGATCTTGCACAAAACGCAAAGGAATTCTGGTCGTATGTAAAGGCTGTTAGTGACACCGAAGATAGTGTCAAGTCACTCACGAACGATAAGGCAACTGAGAGTAGCGAAGCAAAGGAAACAACGATCAACTCTGCTTTCAAATGTTCCTTTACGAAGAAAATCCCAGGAGTGCTGCCCCAGTTTAGTTCTAGTACCATGGAAAAGATGAATAAAATGGACACGAGTGTCATTTGTGTTGAGTAACAGCTGAAATCATTAAAATTGACCTAAGCCATAGGGCCCGGCTGAATCCCTATCAGATTCCATACAAAATGTGTGGCTGAGATAGACTCTTCGTTAACTATGATGTGTCGTAGATTCCTCGAACAAAAAGCCGTACCCGGTAGTTAAAAGAAAGGCCAGGTCACACCCGTCAAGATGGGTAACACAAGTGAACCACAGAACATCCACTTGTTGTAGAGCCTTATAATTTATTATGAACTACAACATAATAAGGTATTTCGAACAGAATAACCTTCTTTATGCCAGCCAGCAAGGATTCCGAAAATATCGACAATATGAAACAAAACACGCTATTCTCACATGATACACTGACGGAAAAAAATCACATCGCCAAGAAGAAGTTGTGCGACAGACACGAAAGTTGGTAGGCGTGTTTCTACTTATGAAAGATGATTTATATTCAAATGTCGCGCCAGTCGCATAAGAGTGGAGCTAGAAGCGCCACTATGAGAATGCGAATCAGGTTTGCTTTAAATACACGCTCTAACGGTCAAGAGTATTCCTTTAAGACGACAAAGACGCCATTATTAACACACCACAGAGATTGGACGAGGTCGTGTAATAAGGCTACGAGAAGCTGGACTTTATTCTACGATACTGCAGAAAGACTCGGCAGGAATGTAGCCACTGTACGTGATTGCTGGCAGATGTGGTCAGGAGAATGTACGGACGGCCACAAGGTTCAAAATGGTTCAAATGGCTCTGAGCACTATGGGACTCAACTGCTGAGGTCATTAGTCCCCTAGAACTTAGAACTAGTTAAACCTAACTAACCTAAGGACATCACACACATCCATGCCCGAGGCAGGATTCGAACCTGCGACCGTAGCGGTCTTGCGGTTCCAGACAGCAGCGCCTTTAACCGCACGGCCACTTCGGCCGGCGGGCCACAAGGGATTGGCGAGAGGGGAGACAATCATGTTCGGCGTACGGCACTGGCGCATCTTACTGCACCTGCAGCAGCAATTTGAGCAGCATTTGGTGCCACAGTGACACAACTATTACAGATCGGCTACTTCAAGGACAGCTCGAAGCCAGACGCCCTGCAGCGTGCATTCCACTGACCCAAAACCATCGTCATTTGCGAAATCGCTGGTTTCAAGCGATAGCTCACTGAAGGGCAGGGTGGAGGTTTGTTGTGTTTTCTGATGGAAGTTTTTTTGTTTGTTTCGGTGCCAGTGATGGCAGTGTGTTGGTTAGAAGGAGATCAGTTGAGGGCCTGCAGCCAACCTGTCTGTGTGCTAGACCCATTGAACCTACACTTGGAGTTATGGTCTGTGATGTGATTTTGTATGAAAGCAGGAGCAGAGAGCGTGATTATCCTACGTACCCTGGGGATTCCACGTCTGGTGATTTGACCTCTTGTGCTGCCATACACGAACGGCATTCCCGGGGGTGTTTCGCAAAAGGATAACACTCGTCCCGCAAGGTGTAGGACAGCCAAGTAAATCTCCTTTCCTTTTATAGATTGCCAGTTTGCTACACGACCACTGATCAAGTACAATAAATATTTAATACATTATTGTTGCGTGTTGTAATGTCTATCATTCTATCTAGGAACATTCCCACGACGACACTTCAGACACAATTGTTGCTAAAGTTATGGATGAATGCAGCCTGACTGTCGTAATCGGTGGAACGTCGACACGATTAGCGAAACCTAAGCAACGTGGCCCTCGATGTCATCTTGTCCTCAGACTAAAACCACACAAAATCTTAATTGGAAGGTATTCCAAGAATGCATGAGACAGATAATTTACCTTTACAGCCAATAACAAGACGTCATAACAATCATATAGTCTTCCCTCACCATAAACGGAATATTAGGAAAGAAAATGAATTTGAACACGTTAAATACATAACAGAATACCTAAAAGAATATAATGAAAGAGGACAAATGCAGACACATTATGCTTCCTTTATTAAGTACATCACAAAAGCAGAATAACGTACCATTCCACAAAACAAGCCGTCCCAAAAATTCCGTAATCCGTCTCCACGCTGGTGGGATAGAGAACGTGAGAAAGTACTTAAGGAGTAAAAGGAAGCGTCTAGGGGGCAGAATCAAAATATCACCCAAAGAGAACTTACCCAGTCTCTTTAACGTCTAGGGCAGAGTTAAACGCCTCCTGAAAGACAAGAATACACAGCGCCTTCACGTTTTGCTGTTTTAATTTAAAATTTTCGAAGTTGTCAGTGTAGGCCGATACCGGTTAAAGGTGTGAAGCGTTTTGTGATTGTGTCAAGTAAAATAAAAGTGTTCTAAGTTTAGTCAGCTTATGAAACGTCATTCTCTCACTTAACCTCGCCTAAATGCAAAAACACACTCTCTCACGTTAAATGAATAGCCAACAGCAAGTACTCCCCATTCAAAGGCAGAAAGAATTTTTGAATCTATTTTAAGCAGAAAACGATCAGTCTGTGGCCAGGTTTTCAGGTGCAAAATTCTTCATCAAGCTGTGCAACTGTTGCGCTCAAAACTCCAAGGTGGTGTGAAGTTAATATTAATATGTGAGGCCACTGTATGCACATGTTTGTATTATTGAGGAAGAGCCAGATTCGACGACCGATTTGACCACAGAGAGTCAGAATTATTAACAAAACTAAAACTCTCTATAAAAACTAGAGTGATGTAGCAGAAAAGATGACTGAAGAAAGTGCAGAAATCAGTTATTTTCAAGTAACTTAACGTCCTTGCACCATCAGAAGAGAACAATGATCTGCTGTTGTGAAGTTAGGCTAAACACATGAAAAAAATCATCTCTCGAGCCGATTGTTGAACTAAATGCCCCAAAAATCTTGTGTGTTCAAATAGATGTTTTTTCCTGACCTCGTATCCGGTCGGGAAGTAATGCCGCTGATCCCTCGAAACAGGGGCTGAAAACTCTTAGAAAATTTAATATTGATTTTTGATGTAAACAAATCACGAGATCAACGACAGTTATGAGTCATACATTTTCATTTTTAATAGGTCCACATGGGAGCTTTACATGCCACAATACGTCGAATTTATTTTTATTCAAACAAGTCAACTTCATTTCTTAATTTCGTATGACAGACGAACGTAGCCTGTTTGCAGAGAGGAAAATTTCCAATAAAGCCTTTTTCATTTCTCTGGACGTAAGGGGATTTAATGAAATCATAATGCGCGCGTCAGCAGCCATACATGAATATAATGTTTAAAACAAAGACTAAAGGGGAGATGTTAGAAACCTAATGTCGAAGGAAGTTTCAATGCGTACATATACTGGAAATGAAACGCACATACACGCCTCCAGCTGTTTTTAGATTCTACTTTTTTTATTGTTAAGAAGATTTGGCTCCGTGCGCGTACCGGGAGGAGTCATTTCAGATGTGGGAAGGGTACTACCGGATGCTAAGAAGAGCACAGGATGCAGCCAACTGCAGTCAGTGGTTCATATCGGTACGAAGTATGTGTGTCACTTTGGATCGGAATAGATTTTCTCTAGTTTCGGACGGCTAGTTGAAATGGTAAAGGCTGCCAGTCTCGCTTGCGAGATGAAGGCGGACAGAACCGAATGTAGTCCTCTGGCACAGTGCCAAGCGGATGATCTGAATCAGAGGCTCAGACAGTTTTGCGACTGAGTAGGATGCAGATTCCTCGACTTGCACATCGGGTGGAGGGTTTCCGGGTTTCGGTTAATAGGTCAGGCGTCCACTAAACACACCGGAGCGGTACACAGATAGCGGGGACTGGGTGGAGGGGACTGGGCGGTTTTTTACGTTAGACCGTCTCGGAAAACTACAGAAAGGAAGTTAGTCTAAAACAGTGCCAGATAAACACAGCAACCTAAAAAAATCCACCAACAAAAACCTAGTAATAATCGGTATTGTAGTTGTAAAATATCGTAGCTGTGTTGGGAAAGAAGCAGAGCCCCAAGCGCTAATAGAAAGCACTGGAGCTTAAATCGTTATAGGTTCGGAAAGCTGACTAAAGACGGAAATAAGTCCGCAGCTCGTGGTCGTGCGGTAGCGTTCTCGCTTCCCGCGCCCGGGTTCCCGGGTTCGATTCCGGGCGGGGTCAGGGATTTTCTCTGCGTCGTGATGACTAGGTGTTGTGTGATGTCCTTAGGTTAGTTAGGTTTAAGTAATTCTAATTTCTAGGGGACTGATGACCATAGATGTTAAGTCCCATAGTGCTCAGAGCCATTTGAACCATTTGAACGGAAATAAGCTCATGTGAAATTTTTACAATGGGCTTAACTATGCTCAGAAAGGAGGGGTAAAATGCAGTTGGTGGTGGAGTAGTTATTGCTGTCGGAAGTAGTTTACCTTTCAGTGAAACAGAGCTGCATAATACATGTGAGTTACCATGGACAGAGCTTATACTTGACAACCGGAATAAATTAATAACTTGTTCCTTTTACCGACTCTGT
This sequence comes from Schistocerca americana, assembly GCF_021461395.2. Classification (NCBI taxonomy): domain Eukaryota; kingdom Metazoa; phylum Arthropoda; class Insecta; order Orthoptera; family Acrididae; genus Schistocerca; species Schistocerca americana. The sequence continues at coordinate 596,084,283 of NC_060121.1, read as the reverse complement.
GACTCAGTTGATACGGTTGCTGAGCAGTTCAAAGAAACCTTGAGTCTCATTTGAAGTAGACAACTCACTCAGACAATACCAATTGGTGCTGACTTCAATCTGTCCTCCATAAGTTACCAAAAATATGTGTTTAAAGGCGGCGGTCGGCATTAAACGTCATCCGAAATTGTACTGAATACTTTCTCAGAAAATTAGTTTGAACAATTAGTTCAGGAGCCCACTCGAAGTGTAAATGGTTGCGAAAGCTTACTTGACCTCTTAGCAACAATAATCCTGAGCAAATAGGGAGCAATTAGCCACCCCAAGGTTATTGTAGAGGGACTGAATACCGTAACATCAAACCCACCAAAAATAAACGGAAAGTATTACTATTTAAAAATACATATAAAAATTCGCTTGACGCCTTTCTAAGAGACAGTCTTCACTCCTTCCAATCTGACTATATAAGCGTATACCAGATGTGGTTTGAATTCAAAGAAATTCTATCTATGACAATTGGGAGACATATACCAAATAAATTAATAAAGGATCGTACTGACCCTGAGTGGTACACGTAACAAATCCTAACATTGTTGCAGAAGCAACGAAAAAAGCGTGCCAAATTTGAAAGAATATGAATCCCAAAGACTGACGAAGTTTTACAGACTCTTGAAATTTAGCGTGAACTTCGGTGTGAGATGCTTTTAATACTTTCCACGACGAAATTCTGTCTCGGAATCTGACGAAAAAACCCTTAGAGATTCTCATCGTATGTAAAGTTCACCAACGCCAAGACACAATCAATATCTTCACTGAGTGATAACAATGGCGATGTGACTGATACAGTGTCACTAAAGCAACGTTACTAAACATGGTTTTCCGAAACTTCTTCATCACAGAAGACGAAATAAGTACTTCAGAATTCCATTCTAGAACAACTGCCAAAATGAGTGACGTAGAAGCATACATCCTCTCTGTAGCTTAAATCACTTAATAGAGGTAAGGCCTCCTCTCCACATAGTATACATGTCAGGCTTCCAGAGTATGCTTATACAATAGCTCCGTACTTAGCAATGATATACAACCACTCACTCGTGGAAAGATCCGTACCTAACGACTGGAAAGTTTCACAAGTCACATCAATACCCAAAAAAGGAAATACGAGTGATCTGCTGAACTATTGACACATATCACTAACGTCGGTTTGCAGTGGGATGTCGGAACGTATACTGTCTTCGAACATTACGAATTGCCTCGAAGAAAACGATTCATTGACATATAATGAGCAAGGATTCAGAAAATACCGTTCTTGTGAAACACGACTAGCTCTTAATACTCACGAAGTATTGAGTGCTATCGACAGGGGATGTCAAATTTATTCCATATTTTTAAACTTCCTAAAGGCTTTTGCCACCGTTCCTCTCAAGCGCCTTCTAATCAAATTGCGTGCCTGCGAAGAACCGCGTCAGTTGTGCGACTGGGTTCGCGATTTCCTGTCAGAAAGGTCACAGTTCGTAGTATCTGACGGGAAGTCATAAAGTAAAATAGAAGTTATATCTGATAATCCCCAAATAAGCTTTATATGTCCTTCGCTATTTCTGATCTACGTAAACGGCTTAGAAGACATTATGGGCAGCCTCCTTAGATTGTTTGCATATGATGCTGGCATTCACCGTCTTTTGACTGGAATACTCTCTTTCAAATTCTGAATGTGGCAGGGGTAAAACACAAGGCAGTTATAAGAGTCGAGGGGCACGAAAGGGAAGTAGTGTTTGCAAAGGGAGTGAGACAGAGTTGTAGCCTTTCCCTGATGTTATACAATCTGTATATTGAGCAAGCAGTAATGGAAACAAAAGAAAAATTTGGAGTAGGAATTAAAATCCATGGAGAAGAAGTCAAAACGTTGAGGTTTGCCGATGACATTGTAATTCTGTCAGAGAAAGCAAAGCGCTTAGAAGAGCAGTTGAACGGAATGGACAGTGTCTTGAAAGGAGCATATGAGATGAACATCAACAAAACCAAAACGAGGATAATTGAATGTAGTCAAATTAAATCAGGTGATGTTGAGGGAATTAGATTAGGAAATGAGACACATAAAGTGGTAGATGAGTTTTGCTATTTGGGGAGCAAAATAACTGATGAAGGTCGAAGTAGAGAGGATATAAAGTGTAGACTGGCAATGGCAAGGGAAGCGTTTCTGAAGAAGAGAAATTTGTTAACATCGAGTAAAGATTTAAGTGTCAGGAAGTCCTTTCTGAAAATATTTGTATGGGGTGTAGCCACGTATAGAAGTGAAACATGGACGATAAATAGTTTGGACAAGAAGAGAATAGAAGCTTTCGAAAAGTGGTGCTACAGAAGAATGCTGTAGAATAGATGGGTAGGGCGTGTAACTAATGAGGAGGTACTGAATAGAATTGGGGATAAGAGGAATTTATGGCGCAACTTGACTAGAAGAAGGGATCAGTTGATAGGACACGTTCTGAGACATCGGGCGATCACCGATACAGCATTGGAGGGAAGCATGGAGAGCAAATATCGTAGAGGGAGATGAATACAGTAACCAGATTCAGAAGGATGTGTGTTGCAGTAGGTACTCGGAGACGAAGAGCCTTGCACAGGATGGAGTAGCATGGAGAGTTGCATCAAGCCAGTATCTGGACTGAAGATCACAACAACAACAAAGTCATCAGGTGATCTAAACCAATTAAAAATTATTTAGACAAGATATGGTGGGAAAAGTGGCAATTGACTCAAGACAATGAAAAGTGTGGTCGTTCACATGCGTACTAAAAGAATTCCGCTAAAGTCGGTTACACGATAAATCAAACAAATCTAAAGGCTGTAAATTCAACTAATTAAGTGTGTCCTAAATTGGAACGATCACATATATCATGATCTTCAAAATGTTCAAATGTGCGTGAATTCCTAAGGCGCCAATCTGCTGAGGTCTTCGATCCCTAGACTTACACACTATTCAAACTAACGTAAACTAACTTATGCTAAGAACAGCACACACACCCATGCCCGAGGGAGGACTCGAACCTCCGGCAGGACCAGCCGCACAGTCCATGACATCGCGCCTCTAACCTCGCGAGACCTCAGGGCGGCTATATCATGTTGTGGGGAATGCGATCCAACGCTGCGATTTCTTGGCATAATGCTTAGAAAATATAACACGTCATCTAAAGGGACTGCCGACACTGCGCTTTTCCGTCCTCTTCTAGATTATTGCAGCACGTTGTGGGATCTGCATCAGATAAGATTGACGGAAGACATCGAAGAAAATCAAAGAAGGGCAGCTAGTTTTGTGTCATAGCGATGTAGTGGAGAGTGTGCCATGGACATGATACGTGAACTGAGCCGGCAATCATTAAAACAAAGGCGTTTACGTTGCGCAAGATCTTCTTGTGAATTTGAAATCAAAATTCTCCACAGATTGCGAAAATATTTTGAAGGCCCCCACCTATATAGGGTGAAAAGACCATCTTAATAAAATAATAGAAATCAGAGCTGGTACAGAAAGATTTAAGTGCTCGTTTTTCCGGTGCGCCTTTCGAGAGCGGAACGGTAGCGAAATAGTTTGAAGGTGGTTCGATGAACCGTTTGCCAGGAACTTAAATATGAATTTCGGGTGAGTGTAGGTTCAGAAGCGTAATCGCATAGCATTTCCTTCCTCTTCGCTGTACGTAAATGTTGTGCCTCTTCCGAGCTTGTAGCTGCTGGCTTGTAACTCCTAACGGTGGTTGAAATCCCTCCAACGCATTGATGAAGTGTCTGGCTGAATTCCCAAGTTGTCGTGCAAACAACATCAAAGCTGCTTCTTTCTAACTAGAAGGCCAGCAGCACGTCCAAGTGCGTGTTGGGAGTTAGCTATTTAGCGTCGCCCGGTTGTGAGGACATTCCGGGCGGGCCAGGCATTCACTAGAAGTCAATTCTGTGTGGCCTGGGAAAATCTCACGCACCAGCTGCAGCTTAAACGTCCCTGTTTGTCCTCAGCTCTCGGTGGTGCTCGGCGACGAAGTATTAACAGTTTTCTTTTCTTCTCCAGTATATATCTGCGTCACATTGAAATTATGTGCAACATTCCCTGCTCATAACTCTAAAAACAGAATGTCAAATACTATAAATGTTTATCTTCACCACGTTCACTTGTTTTCTTCTGTATTTCCATATGGAGAGCTCGCAATCTCAGTACGTGAAGAACTCTTCGACAGCTGACTTCGCGCGCGCGCGCGCGCGCGCGCGCGCGCGCATGTGTGTGTGTGTGTGTGTATCAGACAGAGAGAGAGAGAAAAAATGTCAGTTAACATACTTTGACGTTCAGTTACTGATTTTTGTGTAGAAATTCTTTTTGCAGTTGTTCTCTCTACAGGTTGTTAATGGTTTTAAGGTTCTCAATTCTTGCTCGATCTCTGTTGTTAGTGACCGCGTGTCAGTAGACGCCCGCAGAAAGACTTCAATGCAAGATGCCTATAACAGTTTCCACAACGAAACTTTGTCCCGAAACTTGGCAGAAAATCCAAAGAGATTCCGGTTGTATGTGAAGCAAGCGACAAGAATCAATCAATGCCTTCTCTGCGCGATAGCAATGGAGATACTATCGAAGACAGTGCTGCCAAAGCAGAGTTACTAAACATAGCCTTCCGAAATGCCTTCACAAAAGAAGACGAAGTAAATATTCCAGAATTGGAATCGAGAAGAGCTGTCAACATGAGTAACGTCCAAGTAAATATCTTCGGAGTAGTGAAGCAACTTAAATCACTTAATAAAAGCGTCTTCTGGTCCAGACTGTATACCATTTAGATTCCTTTCGGAGTATGCTGATGCATTAGCTCCATACTCAACAATCATATACAACCGTTCACTCGACAAAATATCCGTACCCAAAGACTGAAAAGTTGTACAGTTCACACCAATATTCAAGAAAGATAGTAGGAGTAATGCACTAAATTACAGGCCCATATCGTTAACGTCGATATGCAGCAGGATTTTAGAACATATATTGTGTTCGAACATTATGAATTGCCTCGAAGAAAACGGTCTATTGACACACAGTCAACATGGGTTTAGAAAACATCGTTCCTGTGAAACACAACTAGCTCTTTATCACATGAAGTGTTGAGTGCTATTGACAAGGGATTTCAGATCGATTCCGTATTTCTGGATTCACGGAAGGCTTCTGACACTGTACCACACAAGCGACTCGTAGTGAAATTGCATGCTTATGGAATATCATCTCAGTTATGTGACTGGATTTGTGATTTCCTGCCAGAGAGTTGACAGTTCGTAGTAATTGACGGAATGTCATCGAATAAAACAGAAGTGATTTTTGGCGTTCCCCAAGGTAGTGTTATAGGCCCTTTGCTGTTCCTTATCTATATAAACGATTTTGGAGACAAAAAAAGATTCACATGGCTCTGAGCACCATGGGACTTAACTTCTGAGGTCATCAGTCCCCTAGAACTTAGAAATACTTAAACCTAACTAACCTAAGGACATCACACACATCTATGCCCGAGGCAGCATTCGAACCTGCGACCCGAGCGGTCCCGCGGTTCCAGACTGTAGCGCCTAGAACCGCTCGGCCATGATTTTGGAGACAATCTGAGCAGCCGTCTTCGGTTGTTTGCAGATAACACTGTCGTTTATCGACTAATAAAGTCGTCAGAATATCAAAAAACCTGCAAAACGATTTAGAAAAGATATCTGAATGTTTCGAAAAGTGGCAGTTGACCCTACATAACGAAAAGTGTACTCATGTACATCATTGCTACTTCGATGTACACAACGAACTGTGGGGGCGAAAGATTACACACCTGTCTTACACCCTTTTTAATCCAAACACTTCGTTCTTGGTCGTCCAGTCTTATTATTCTCTTGAGTCATCTATATACTGCATATTCCCCACCTCTCCCTGTAGCTGAGCCCTCTTTTTTCTCAGAATTTCCAACATCTTGTACCATTTTACATTGTCGAACGCCTGTTCCAGGGCAACAAATCCCACGAACGTGTCTTGATTTTCTTTAGTCTTGCTTCCATTATCAACCACAACGTCAGAATTGCCTCTCTGGTGCCTTTACCTTTCCTAAAGCCAAACTGATCGTCATCTAACACCTCTCCAATTTCCTTCTCCATTCGTCTGCATATTATTCTTGTACGCATCTTGGATGCATGAGCTGTTAAGCTGATTGTACGAGAATTTTCGCGCTTCCCACCTCTTACAGTCTACGGATCTGTGTGGATGATATTTTTTCGAAAGTCAGATGGCATGCCTCCAGACTCACACATTCTGCACGCCAACTTGAATAGTCGTTTTATTGCCACTTCCCCTAATTATTTTAGAAATTCTGGTGTACTGTTGTCTATCCCTTCTGCCTTATTTGATCTTAAGTCCTCCAAAGCTCTTTTAAATTCTTATTCTAATACTGGATCCTCTATGTCTTCTAAGTCGACCCCTATTTCTTCTTCTATCACATCAGACAAATCTTCCCCTTCATGCCTTCAGTGTACTCTTTCCACCCATCCGCTCTCTCCTCTGCATTTAACAGTGGAATTCCCTTTACGTTCTTAATGTTACCACCTTTGCTTTCAATTTCATCGAAGGTTGTTTCTACTTTTCTATATGCTGAGTCAGTCCTCCCGAAAATCATTTCTTCTTCGATTTCTTCACATTTTTCATGCAGCCATTTCGTCTTATCTTCCCAACTCTTTCTATTTATTTAATTCTTGAACGACTTGTATACATGTATTCCTGAATTTGCCTGAACTTTTGTGTATGTCCTTCTGTCATCGATCAGCTGAAGTATTCCTTCTGTTACTCATGGTTTATTCGCAGTTATCTTCTTTGTACCTATGTTTATCTTTCCAGCTTATGTGATTGCCCTTTTTAGAGGTATTATTTCCTCTTCAACTTTACTGCCTATTCAACTATTGCTTATTGCTGTATCTATAGCCCGAGAGAACTTCAAGCATATCTGATCATTCCTTCGTACTTCCGTGTGCCACTTCTTTCTGTATTAATTCTTTTTGACTAATCTCTTATACTTCAACCTACTCTTCGTCACTACAATATTGTGATCTGTGATTTATACCTGCTTCCGGTTAAGCCTTACAATCGAGTATCTGGTTTCGGAATCTGTGTTTGACATGATCTGAAATCTTCCCTTATTACCCAGTCTTTTCGATGTATACCTCCTCGTCTTGCGATTCTTGAAAAGAGCATTCGAGATTACTAGCTGAAATTTATTGCAGAACTCAATTAGTCTATTTCCTCCCTCATTCTTTGTCCCAAGTTCATAATCTCCTGTAACCTTTTCCTTCCCCTACAACTGTATTCCAGTATCCCATGAGTATTAGATTTTCATCTACCTTTACGTGCTGTATTATTCTTTCAATGTCCCCACATACTTTCTCTATCTCTTCATCTTCAGATTGTGACGTCAGCATGTACACCTGAACTATCGTTGTCGATGTTGTATTGCTATCGATTCTGATAAGAACAACACTGAGTGAACTGTTCCCAGTAACACACTCTCTGCCTACCTTCTCTTTCATAACGATTCGTACTCCCGTTACACCAATTTCTGCTGCTGTGATATTATTCTTCAGCAAGGTCCGAGCAGGCACACGGGGGGAGGGGTTTATTAGTTATTGGGAGCTCCAACGTTAGGCGGGTGATGGAGCCCCTTAGGGAAATAGCGGGAAGGTCGGGGAAGAAGGCCAGTGTTCACTCTGTCTGCTTGCCGGGGGGTCTCATCCGATATGTGGAGGAGGCCCTACCGGCGGCGATAGAGAGCACTGGGTGCACCCGACTGCAAATTGTTGCTCATGTCGGCACCAATGACTCCTGCCGTCTGGGTTCAGAGGTCATCCTCAGTTCGTACAGGCGGTTGGCGGAATTGGTGAAGGCGGAAAGCCTCGCTCGCGGGGTGAAATCAGAGCTAACTATTTGTAGTATCGTTCCCAGAACCGATCGCGGTCCTCTGGTTTGGAGCCGAGCGGAAGGCTTAAACCAGAGGCTCAGACGATTCTGCAGAGATCTGGGGTGCAAATTTCTCGACCTCCGCTATCGGGTGGAGAAATGTAGGGTCCCCCTGAATAGGTCAGGCGTGCACTACACACCGGAAGCGGCTACAAGGGTAGCGGAGTATGTGTGGAATGCACATGGTTTTTTTTTTAGGTTAGATACTTCCCTCCCTAGGCCCGACAAGACGCCTCCTGAGACGCGGCAAGGTAGGAGTAGGCAAAATGCAACAGCGAATAACAATATTAATGTGCTAATAGTAAACTGCAGGAGCGTCTACAGAAAGGTCCCAGAACTGCTCTCATTAATAAACGGTCACAACGCCCATATAGTACTAGGGACAGAAAGTTGACTGAAACCAGACGTAAACAGTAATGAAATCCTAAACTCAGATTGGAATGTATACCGCAGAGACAGGCTGGACAGTGAAGGGGGAGGCGTGTTTATAGCGATAAGAAGTGCAATAGTATCGAAGGAAATTGACGGAGATCAGAAATGTGAAATGATTTGGGTGAAGGTCACGGTTAAAGCAAGCTCAGACATGGTAATTGGATGTCTCTATAGGCCCCCTGGCTCAGCAGCTGTTGTGGCTGAGCACCTGAAGGATAATTTGGAAAATATTTCCAGTAGATTTCCCCCCATGTTATAGTTCTGGGTGGAGATTTTAATTTGCCGGATATAGACTGGGAGACTCAGACGTTCATAACGGGTGGCAGGGACAAAGAATCCAGTGAAATTTTTTTAAGTGCTTTATCTGAAAACTACCTTGAGCAGTTAAACAGAGAACCGACTCGTGGCGATAACATATTAGACCTTCTGGTGACAAACAGAGCCGAACTATTTGAAAAAGTTAACGCAGAACAGGGAATCAGCGATCATAAAGCGGTTACTGCATCGATGATTTCAGCCGTAAATAGGAATATTAAAAAGGGTAGGAAGATTTTTCTGTTTAGAAAAAGTGACAAAAAGCAGATTTCAGAGTACCTGTTGGCTCAACACAAAAGTTTTGTCTCAAGTACAGATAGTGTTGAGGATCAGTGGACAAAGTTCAAAACCGTCGTACATAATGCGTTAGATGAGTATGTGCCAAGCAAGATCGTAAGAGATGGAAAAGAGCCACCGTGGTACAACAACCGAGTTAGAAAACTGCTGCGGAAGCAAAGGGAACTTCACAGCAAACATAAACACAGCCAAAGCCTTGCAGACAAACAAAAATTACGCGAAGCGAAATGTAGTATGAGGAGGGCTATGCGAGAGGCGTTCGATGAATTCGAAAGTAAAGTTCTATGTACTGACTTGGCAGAAAATCCTAAGAAATTTTGGTCTTATGTCAAAGCGGTAGGTGGGTCAAAACAAAATGTAAAGACACTCTGTGACCAAAATGGTACTGAAACAGAGGATGACAGACTAAAGGCCGAAATACTAAATGTCTTTTTCCAAAGTTGTTTCACAGAGGAAGATTGCACTGTAGTTCCTTCTCTAGATTGTCGCACAGATGACAAAATGGTAGATATCGAAATAGACGACAGAGGGATAGAGAAACAATTAAAATCGCTCATAAGAGGAAAGGCCTCTGGACCTGATGGGATACCAGTTCAATTTTACACAGAGTACGCGAAGGAACTTGCCCCCCTTCTTGCAGCGGTGTACCGTAGGTCTCTAGAAGAGCGTAGCGTTCCAAAGGATTGGAAAAGGGCACAGGTCATCCCCGTTTTCAAGAAGGGACGTCGAGCAGATGTGCAGAACTATAGACCTATATCTCTAACGTCGATCAGTTGTAGAATTTTGGAACACGTATTGTGTTCGAGTATAATGACTTTTCTGGAGACAAGAAATCTACTCTGTAGGAATCAGCATGGGTTTCGAAAAAGACGGTCATGTGAAACCCAGCTCGCGCTATTCGTCCACGAGACTCAGAGGGCCATAGACATGGGTTCACAGGTAGATGCCGTGTTTCTTGACTTCCGCAAGGCGTTCGATACAGTTCCCCACAGTCGTTTAATGAACCAAGTAAGAGCATATGGACTATCAGACCAATTGTGTGATTGGATTGAGGAGTTCCTAGATAACAGGACGCAGCATGTCATTCTCAATGGAGAGAAGTCTTCCGAAGTAAGAGTGATTTCAGGTGTGCCGCAGGGGAGTGTCATAGGACCGTTGCTATTCACAATATACATAAATGACCTTGTGGATGACATCGGAAGTTCACTGAGGCTTTTTGCGGATGATGCTGTGGTGTATCGAGAGGTTGTAACAATGGAAAATTGTACTGAAATGCAGGAGGATCTGCAGCGAATTGACGCATGGTGCAGGGAATGGCAATTGAATCTCAATGTAGACAAGTGTAATGTGCTGCGAATACACAGAAAGATAGATCCTTTATCATTTAGCTACAAAATAGCAGGTCAGCAACTGGAAGCAGTTAATACCATAAATTATCTGGGAGTACGCATTAGGAGTGATTTAAAATGGAATGATCATATAATGTTGATCGTCGGTAAAGCAGATGCCAGACTGAGATTCATTGGAAGAATCCTAAGGAAATGCAATCCGAAAACAAAGGAAGTTGGTTACAGTACGCTTGTTCACCCACTGCTTGAATACTGCTCAGCAGTGTGGGATCCGTACCAGATAGGGTTGATAGAAGATATAGAGAAGATCCAACGGAGAGCAGCGCGCTTCGTTACAGGATCATTTAGTAATCGCGAAAGCGTTACGGAGATGATAGATAAACTCCAGTGGAAGACTCTGCAGGAGAGACGCTCAGTAGCTCGGTACGGGCTTTTGTCAAAGTTTCGAGAACATACCTTCACCGAAGAGTCAAGCAGTATATTGCTCCCTCCTACGTATATCTCGCGAAGAGACCATGAGGATAAAATCAGAGAGATTAGAGCCCACACAGAGGCATACCGACAATCCTTCTTTCCACGAACAATACGAGACTGGAATAGAAGGGAGAACCGATAGAGGTACTCAAGGTACCCTCCGCCACACACCGTCAGGTGGCTTGCGGAGTATGGATGTAGATGTAGATGTAGATGTAGATCCTACATTCATCTGACCAGGAATCCTTGTCGTCTTTCCATTTCACTTCTCTGACACCTACTATATCTAGAGTGAGCCTTTGTATTTCCTTTTTCATATTTTATAGCTTCACTACCACATTTAAGCTTCTGTCATTCCAAGCCCCGTCTCGTTATCGTTATCCTTGCGTTGTTTACTCAGTCTTTTGCTCATGGTCACTTCCCCGTTGGCAGTTCCCTCCTGGAGATCCTGATGATGGACTATTCGGTAAACTTTTGCCAATGGAGAGATTATCATGACACTTTTTCAGTTACAGGGTACATGTCCTATGGATACACGTTAGGTGTCTTCAATGCAGTGGTTTTCATTACCTTCTGCATCCTCATGCCGTTGATCATTGCTGATTCTTCCGCCTTTGTTGGTAGTTTGCGACCCCAAGGACAAGAGAGTGCCCCGAATCTCTTCCGCTCCTCTGCCCTCTATGACAAGGCCGTTGGCAGAATGAGGGTGACTTCTTATGCCGGAAGTCTTCGGCCGCCAATGCTGATTATTCATCAAAATATATCGGGTGTCGGGTTTGAAATCCGGGAGCGATGACGTTTTGATTATTAATCAAAGACGCTACCGCTAAACCATGTGTGCATATGAGAGGCTATGCATACCCGAGTTTTATAACTTAACCGACTGCGCTCTCTGCCTGCTTCTGGAAGAACCCTTCATACCCATTCAATATGTGTTAGTTAGTGTGGTTTGAGAGATCATGCTCTTAGACCACTGACTAAACAAGAATCTAAACAGAAACATCGAATTAAATACATTAATTAAAGCCACCAGTTATTCTGTCCGTAAAGGAACCGCATGTCTAGTCTCGTTCCCACTGACCGGAAATCGAGCTTCGTTAGAAACCTACATTCCGTGTTACACAGTATTACTCTCCACATCGTATTTGTCCCTTCTCTTCTAGCCCCGACGAAGTTCCAAAGAAAATTGTTAAGTATTAGAGATATAAACAGATGAATGCAGTCATAAAGGAGGAAAAACATTTAAGCTACGGAAGAAATGACTTATCTGATGTCAGATGTATTCTGGGATGCTTATATAACAGAATAGTCGGAGAAGTTGGAAAAAATTCAATAAAGTTACACAGAACTTCAGAGGTCTGGTTAGTCATCTCGAGAGGGTCAGAGCAAAAAATCAGTTACCGTAAAAAAAAAAAAATGGTGAGCATCATGTCGTTGAGCTTCGTAAAAGTATTTGACCCTATAATTTACGTACCCTTGCTTTTGGAAAGGTTGGCTCGCACAGTACTAAGTAATACACTTATGTCCTGTAAGAACCATGATAATAATCAGTGCAAACAGGGCATGTTCAAAAGTGTACAAATAGCCCTGTCTCCTGTAGGACTTAACGAGTTCTTCACACAGTGAGTCTCCTTTGGAAGAAGTCGATTTCCTGATCAACAATTAGGTTCAGGCTGTCAGGCAGATATATGGATGGTTTCTTTAATGAGGCCGAGGCCGTTTCTTCCGCCATCAAGTCTCCGTAGCGTCACAGATAGCTTCGTCCAGATGAACAGTAACCTCCTGCAGGGTATCCGCAATTGCAGTCGGATCGAATCACAGACGTGCTTACACGCCAAACACCACCTACCACGTGTTAAGTGTTTGCACAGTGTAAATATAGATGTAAGTAATATTTATCAATTTGTTGTTGAGAGTGTTTACGTAAACAATGGGACCTGGCGTTGCTATGACGTTTACCGCGATAAAATCGACTTTGTCCGACCCTTATTGTTCCAGAGAGCACCGTTGCCGTTACGAACTGGTAGTCGGTTGCGAGCCCTTCTCGGAAAAATAAAGGTTAGTAAGAATTCAGCCAGCCGCTATTCGTTGCACTAATAACGATACTGGACAAAAAGTTAGTCGCCCTCGGAAGACAGCACCCTTATACCGGCTAAAGCCCCAGCTGCCCTTAATAATGACTTCAGTTAGGCAAGTGAGAGAGTCCACAAATTTCTTGAGCCATGCCGCATACACCGAGTGGTAACAAAGTGCAGCTACCCACAGGGGTCCAGCGTGGGCTGTATTTTTTTGTTTGGTCGTTAGTCTTCGAAAACTTAAAATAATTCTCATTTATTGTTCAGTTTCAGTTGCATATTTTTTATAGTTCGAAAATCTGCTGACCTGGCGCTGTAATAGCAAAACGCCGTGCCTGTAAGCAGTGCGGCGCATCTCAGAGCGATCAGTTCCACCGTTGAAACGTGGAAGGAGGTTAGCTTGTCGAAGGAAGAGGTTGAAATCAGGTAGTCCATTGAACAACGTGTTTTACAGTTGCTGGGAAACCATAGTTTAGAAGACAGTCCTATGGTAACAAAGGGAAGTTTTAAAACACGACTTAATGTTCGGAAAAGAACGGTTGCGAAAACCATTCATAAGTCCTTCACCGAATTTCAATTGTCAGGCAGCGTTTGTGATAACCTAGTGGGGCATGTTGTACCAGAAAACTGTAGTTACGCCTGAAAATGTCGCCACTTTTCTATAAATATTCGGCAAAATCCAAGGAAGTTCGTCCGAAGAAGTGCAGCAGAGACTGGTTTGCTGTATTCCGCCACACATGAAATACTGAGACAGAGCCTACACATTCAAAATCCAAAGCCATCAGGCTACTTCTGTACGAGCTGCGCAACACAGGGCTGACCGTGGAATCTCACAATGGCCGGTAATGAAGGATTGGTGCTGACAGCATCTGTTCACAGCTGAAGCACACTTCCACTTGAGCTGAGTCGTGAATAAGCAAAAATTGTTATTTTGGGGTTTCGAAAGTCCCCGTTTGTGTGAAGCGAAACCGCTGAATTATCCAAAGTTACTGTTTGCGCTGTGGTAATCAGGACGGCATTACCGGCCCGTTTCTCATTCCAGAAACTGAACGTTACTTTGCAATTTTGGTGCAATTTGTCGATGCCCAGCATGAAGAATTGACCAGGTACCGAGTGGTTCACGCAAGATGGGGCACGACCACATCGCACTGACAAGGTGTTTCGCTATCTTGATGAATAGTCACTGTGTTGTATTATTGGAAATTTGCTGGGGCAGGGGTGGACCGGCTTCAACATTCGCCCGATACGATTCTACCATTTATGGGGCACGTTGATAGACACTACCTACTGGAATCACCCCACCTCGCTGGAAGAGGTTGAATTGGTGATCTGTGTAGCATCTGAATCCATTTCCGTTGGGACGTACGGTATGTGATCACAGATTTCATTGTTCATTTGCGCCAACTCCATACTGCTAGTGGTGGATATTACGAAGACACTTTAATACACTTGCAAAGACTACTTGCAGAGGACGAGTCTAGTTATGCACACTAATACTGCACGAATTCACAGCGTTCAGCGTCATCTGTTAGCAGCTTCAGTAACTACTTCGAAACTTCTGTACAACTTATGCGTAAAATTCATATAGCTTTCACAACAAACAAACCTTTTGTTGCACTCATCTACCGATCTTAATTTTAGAGACATTTAATTTTGAAATTAGGGAATGCTTCCCTGAACACATTGTAACATTGTAACATCTTGTGCAGAAAAGAGAAGCTATACGCCTTTTAAAGCATTTTTCCCCAAAAATGCCGATAGTGAAAGCATAACGCTCAGTCACAGAGTGGATCCAAAAATATCCGGAGGTAAGAACTAAAATGAAATACTTCCCTGACTCTTTGCAACAATTTTTATTTTCTCAAAACTGCGATCTGTTGATAGCCTAAAAAACCGAAGAAGTCGTTAGTGAGACATCATTGCAGAGGGTCGAATAAGAGTTCTTTCTGTTCTTGTTAACTCGTTACACTGACGAAGCAGTTAGACACAGATATGCTAGTGACGTGGACGCGTGTTTTGCATAAATATTCAACTGCTGTGCACCGGCCCGTTATTCTGAAACACTTTCATGGGGGCTTAATTATAAAATAAAAATAGTAATTTTAGTAGCTGTGTGTCCGGTTACGAAGTCTCGTAACCGGTTGGCCGTGACTAGTATTAGTACGCAATCTGACTGCATAAAATAACAATAAAGAATGAAAGGAAATTTCCGTTAACACAACTGATTAATTACGTCCCCTGCAACTATAAAAGATAAGAAACAATAAAGCACAAGTGTAACTGTTTTGTGTGTGGTAGTGTGGTTCAACGTACATGTATCTGGCACGGTTCTTCCTCAGTACGACAAGAAATTTTAAACACCATTTACAATGAACTAATTGAAAAAGCACAAATACTATAATTGCACATAGAAACCAGAATTACAAGTCTAATACATGAACGCGAGCCAGATGCTTTGTTGACCGAACCTGTGACCAAGATGCATTATTATTAAGGAGATTTGAAATAAATTTTCTTTGTCACCTCCATATATATTGACGAAAAATACACTATGATCATTGCAACATCTTCCATATATACATTACACCAACCGGCGGCCGGAGTGGCCGAGCGGTTAAAGGCGCTACAGTCTGGAACCGCGCGACCGCTACGGTCGCAGGTTCGAATCCTGCCTCGGGCATGGATGTGTGTGATGTCCTTAGGTTAGTTAGGTTTAAGTAGTTCTAAGTTCTAGGGGACTTATGACCACAGCAGTTGAGTCCCATAGTGTTCAGAGCCATTTGAACCATTTGAACACCAACCGAACAGCATCTACTCTCTCCCACAACAGAACAATAACTGCACTCGACATGCTCTCAACTAGTACTGCTCTCGACATCCTCTCAACAAGTCCTGCCCACAGCAACCTCTGAACTACCACTGCCCCAATGGAGGCGGCGTAATAATACTCTTTGGCGCAATCTCTGGCGCTGTGACTCAGTGTAGCCACCTTTCATAAGCCCTTCCTCCACGGGCTAGAATTTGATGGTATTTTTGGCAGCATTGGTGGCGAAAATACCACCAAATTCGTCCAAAAAAATACAGACAAAAATAAAAGATGATATCTGCAGTATTTCTTGTGTCAAGTGTCACTTGCTATTGCAATTGCTCATGAAGAACGCAGTGTAATAACTGTCAATGGTCTAAACCTAGTGTTAGTATTTCATGTCGTTAGCTTCCTTTCTATTAGCATAAATTTATACAGCTTCCATAAAACCTCCAGCTCATGTGATTCAATGAAGTTTCTTGTACCAATGTCGTTCGTAGAATTATAGCAGTTCATTTTCTTATCTTAAAATATAAAGCACTGAGCGTAAGCAAAACGTGCAATAGCAAGTAAATATACCAGTAGAGAATAGAATGTCAACAAATCGATGTAGCACAATCCCTACAACGAGGCTGTGCCAAGCGAACAATCTACTCGTATAATTAATACCATAGTGTGACCTAAACTCCATGTTCATACACAGTATATCAGCATTTCTATATACCAAATTAAAGAGTAGTTATGACAACAAAACAGAAATGTGTAAATATGCAATCCATATGCAAAGCAGCAAATATATATCTTACATAATAAAGAGGTCATTAGCATCATATCAGCATGAGCAAATAAATGTTCATATGTAATCTTAATAAGTAAACATAAAGGCGCAAGCAGATAAATCACAAAGTATAACTTACATACATAACCATATCAGCACAACTAATCAGGTGACAACTATGATTTAAATAAACAGGCACAGCAGACACATAATAAAAAAATATGACATCAGTGAAAAAGCAGTGCAGCCAAGCGATGCATAATATACACAAGTAACAACCCTGTTCATTAATGAATCAGTTAACACATCAGTTAACACAAAGTATAAATCACGTAATCGCGAGCAGCAAATTACGTCTAAAGTACGTACCAAAGTGGAAATATGTTACCTGAAAAATAAACTCAATTAATAGTTACCTTTTTAGTTTATTACTTTCTTTTTCGAAATTACTTTCTTCTTGAAATTTTCTCGATAGCAAGTCCTCTTAACGTCGGACACACACAGAATTTACCTGAAATTCTTGAATATTTTATACAACTGTGTCCTGAAAAAACTGAGCATTAATAACATAATTTACCAAGTCATTATTGCTTTTTACTGAATTTAATCAGAGAAATTAGACAGTGTATTTGTTTACGGCTGTCAGTGCATTCGCACTGAGCGCTCGATCATCTGTAGGTACGCGTGACGTAGGAAGTAATTGTTTGCGGTCAACGACTGCCTTGTGCGGCGCGCAGACTTGACTGTTGCTTTGAGTATGTGCCGCCGCCAGAACACGGCGCGGTATCCTTATATTCTCTGCGTGTGTTAGTTTCTCAAAAGTATGTCAGTCCACAAAAATTTTAACGTTCGGTATATGATGTATTCCCTTAGAGCACCGTGATTTAAGAGTTTCTACTTCGACAGTGTTATCATGAATAATTTTGCGAACTCTATATGCACCGTTATAAAGCAGAAAAAATTTGCGACACTGATCCCACGTTCTGTGATTCTGATGACAATAAAGACGACACAGTTTATTGATTTCCTTCATCCATCTCTCTGAAGCGTTAGATTGAGGGTGAAAAAGTGAAATGAAAGTTGGTTTAATCTTACGACGCCGTAGAGTACGAAGCCAAAATTTAGAGCGAAACTGTGATCCATTATCTGATATAACCTTATCAACATGACCCACTTCGTTAAGAAAATGTTTGATGAAAGCCTTAAATACTGAACGAGCTGTTGATTTGCGTAAAGGTGTAAAACACACATATTTTGATGTCAATTCCACTGCTACCAAAATGTACGCAAAACCATTAGTAGAACGAACCACTGGACCGAACAAATCGACTGCAGTCATCTCCTTTAATTTAGCTGGAATGATAGGAAACAACGGTGCTCTGTGAGAAATAGTTGGTGGCGTAGCCTTTTGACATAATTTGTATTTGGCAAGAACAGATCGAATACGTTTTTCATATTACTGAAATAGCAATTTTATCGTAATTTATGAAAGCGTTTTCTGGGACCAAAGTGTGCATAATTGAAATGTGCATACCAAATCAATTTATTAACCCACTCATCAGGAATGCAAACAAACCAAACAGAGTTGTCAACCCATTTTCGTTTAAAAAGAATATCATTGCGAACTAAATAATACTTTCTAATCGCTGCGCTTTCCTTTGTCATAAGGCTGGTATCTATTGTCCTGTCTGTTTCGTCTATCATTTCCAAAATTACCGTTATAACGTCCGTTCCGATCATTAGCCCTTTTCTCTGAAAATCTATTGTGATTACCGTTACTGAAAAAATTACAAGAAGTTCCGTCGTCGTTGTCATACTCAAGTTCTTGTAGCAAAGTCTTCAAAGTCTCAATGTTGTCTTTACATCTTCCGCCTAAAGCAATGTGTCTTATCGATTGGGGCAACTTAGTTAAGCAAATGCGAATTAATTCAGTCGGGCTATAAGGGTTGGAAAGGAATTGATTCTTTCGAATCATGTCCTCAAACTATCCAGCCGGCGTGCGGAACTCAGACTGTTTAAATTACGCTGCATAATAAGACTGTGTTTGACTCTTGTCTTGGGTGTTTTCGGACCAATATGCCGATAGAAATGCATGATAAAAATCATTTTAATTATTACAATCTCTAATAAGTGCGCGCATGCGCGTCGCCGGTTCGTTTTTCACCAATATCCTGAAAACTTTCACTTTTGGGTAAAATAGCCATATCCAGTTATTCTTTACTGACTCCTTTCCTAGATAGATTGATAGTTGAAGAGTTGTTTTGATAGATACAAAGAATAGTAAAATAGTAGGCAGCAGTGCAGGAAACTAAAAGGGAAATAGCACCACTACAGCTCGGGGCCCTGTGCACGCTACGGCATATATTCACTTAATGTAGTGAATCCCCTGAGGACCTAAATAGCCACACATAAATTCCAGTTTGTGACTTAGTGACCAATTTGGTGGAAGTGCGTACATAAATTGATCTAACCATGAACATGGATGTATGCCATTCTTAGAATTGCGAAAGATCTTAAATTTCCGAACAGTTAAAAAGTGTATATAGTCAAAGTTTTCGCCTCATGGCGTCAAAGACCTACCGCGTCTGCCCCAGTCCGAATGTCGATTATTGTCAAGTTCGCGCTCCTGGCGCTCTCTTGTTGCATCTCGTAAATGAAATAAATTATTTTCTTCAAAACCCGCTGCTATCGGTGGTTCCAAATTTCTTCTACTGTCTTTTCCTACGATTTCGCTTTCAAGTTTGTTTAACTTGCTTCCGTAACGCCTCAAATTCCCTTTTAACGCGTTCATTAAATTTTCCCTGATTTTCAACATGTTTATTTATGTTCTGGTACTCTTCTGTTTCTGCAAATGGCAGTGGAGCTGTATAATCTGAATCTCTGTCCCCATTTAAACTAAGACTTGTCAATTTATCTTTAATCTCCTCAACTCTTTCCGATAAGTCACCTATTTGTTCTTTCTGTTTATTTACGTCTTCCGTAAGTATCGCGACTCGGGTTTCAGTATTGACACATTTAGTAGCTATCTGTTCATATTGTTGTGTTAGGTTATTTATTCTTTAATTTGGTATGGATTCCTCGATTCTTTCAAATATTTCTTCCTTATCGTGTGCACGTTGTAAATTTAACTCTGAAAATTTTTTAACTGTCACGCGATCTCTTTCTTCCTGTTTCCTATCCTGTTCCTTTTGTCTAATTTCTATTGAAATTAATCTATTATTGTGAGCATTCAAAATCGTTTGTACTTCTTCTCTGATTTCTTTCTTTAATTCATCTTTCATGTTTTTGAAACATGTCCCTATTCGTGAGTCTAAATGTGTTTCCATTGTTCCCATACCAGTTTCTAACCGTGTTGCCACAGTTTTTAATTCAGATCCTAACTGTGATCCCAGTTAGTCTAACCGTGTTTCCATTGTTCCCATCTGTGATCCCAAATGTAATATAGCACCCATCAACTGCTCCATATTAACTGGTTCAAAGTTCTTTTCGCCCCAAGCATTTCCCGTAAAACTTCCTTCGTCATAGCAGTAAAGTTATCTGTGTTCAGTACTATTTCAGAATCTTCTGTCGTTAATCTCGTATTCTGAAAATTTTTTGATTGTGAAAATTTTTGAACTGGTTCTGGACTATTTCCCGGCTTATTAAGTTGTTTTCTACTTCATTATTCATCATTCTGTTCTCCTGTGTTGGCGAGTTCGCCATGTTAACAATTTCGTCATTCTGACTATCCATCATTTTTGCCTTTTTCATCGATCGCGTAATCATTTACAAAACATACAAAACTCGTCACTATACGAAAATTACACACAATATAGCACTTTGTCACCAACAATACCATCCACACGAAATGCTTCCCGACAAACACGATTAACGAACAATTGAAATATTCATAATTGCATAAAATTTTCAAACCCGTATACAAGACATCAAAAATTAAATTCTGCGAAAATACCATTAGAAGAATGACAAGACAACTACAAATGTTCAATTACCAAACCTACACATGGATTATAGACTACAATTACTAAACTACAAATTACTACAACAATACTACTGTCTGCTATTTTTACCGTAAAAAGAATTCCAAGAGACGATCCGAAGCTGCGGTCGCCACGTGCATGGGGGCTTAATTATAAAACAAAAATAGTAATTTTAGTAGCCGTATGTCCGGTTACGAAGTCTCGTAACCGGTTGGCCGTGACTAGTATTAGTACGCAATCTGACTGCATAAGATAACAATAAAGAATGAAAGGTAATTTCCGTTAACACAACTGATTGATTAAGTCCCCTGCAACTATAAAAGCTACGAAACAACAAAGTGCAAGTGTAACTGTTCTGTGTGTGGTAGTGTGGTTCAACGTACATGTATCTGGCACGGTTCTTCCTCAGTACGACAAGAAATTTTAAACACCATTTGCAATGAACTAATTGAAAAAGCACAAATACTATAATTGCACATAGAAACCAGAATTACAAGTCTAATACATGAACGCGAGCCAGATGCTTTGTTGACCGAACCTGTGACCAAGATGCATTATTATTAAGGAGATTTGAAATAAATTTTCTTTGTTACCTCCATATATATTGACGAAAAATACACTATGATCATTGCAACATCTTCCATATATACATTACACCAACCGAATAGCATCTACTCTCTCGCCCAACAGAACAATAACTGCACACGACATGCTCTCAACTAGTACTGCTCTCGACATCCTCTCAACAAGCACTGCCCACGGCAACCTCTGAACTACCACTGCCCCAATGGAGGCGGCGCAATAATACACTTTGGCGCAATCTCTGGCGCTGTGAGTCAGTGTAGCCACCTTTCACACTACCCAACAAACCCTCGTCAGGTCACCACAGTTTGATTTCAGTTATCTAGATAATTATTTAAGTTAAATTCTCTGATTGTTACTTCTACTAAACAATGCCCAATTGATTTCTCTATCCTTCTCCAAGAATACTGGTGCACAGTCTCTTTCTAATGACCTCGATGTCAACGATTCTTTGAACTTTAATTGTCCTTTTCGGTCGGCGGTTCAGAAAAACAATTGCAATGTGGTGACACTAGTCGCATTACTGTAAGTCGGAAATACTACTTATTTGTTCATTACAGCCTTTGTGGGACGTAAAAACTCCTCTTACGTATTTGAGTCGATATCACACAAAGGTTTCTGAATACCGTTCATATTTATGTTAAGAACTTACCAAACCTTCTCCGCTACCTGAATATTTTATAAGTGATTAGAGATCTCTCATCACAAATGGTTCGTGTAAGCACGGTGGAGGCCAAGTCTGCAATTGATGTAACGTATGGATATTACCCTTCCACTAACAGCTAAGAGAAGAGAAACGGTAGTAGTTAGAATGAGTCTATAAATAACTGCGTCCCAAATAAATTCCAGCTAGTTCGCTGAAACTGACTTGCAGCTGTTAAGATGTGTCGTTGCCAATGAAAGAACGGTCCCTGAATTCTGTAGTCAAACTCTTGTTTCGTTTTTTCAGTTAGTGCAAAGTTTGTATTAAAATTGTAAAACAAACGTTATACAAGCCTTTTAGGTGAGGGGTTGGTGTTTCTCGGGAACTATCCTGATCATTCACTTCTTTCCCGGATCAAGCCCACACAGAAGCAGGATCTTAGCCATTGGCTAACAGCCGCTGTCCATGTCCATCCTCTGTTCTCGGGGTCATTGGCCCCTAACTTCCAACGACGATGATAGTCGCCAACGCAGTTCTGGGTCAACCTCTGACGCGTGGGCATATTGTGTGCTCAGTGTGGCCGTTGTCGCTGTCTTATCTTTGGTGGCAGGCTTGCCAGCAACCAGCACGCGACACTTTTCGATCCAAGTAGCAGAGATAAACTTGCAAACACTGCCCGTCCTATCGAAGTAAACATACGGGTTTGAAACAAAATAGGGGAACATCACTATCTCACAGCAGCTAAAACTGATGCCACATTTGTTCTTAGATTTTGGGGGTCGTAGGACACTGGTGTATTATTTCCGTGTGATCAATACTCGCTTGGAACGGTTTCATTTCTACAAATGACTTCCGGTACAACTGACAGTCAGCAGGTCTCAGGCTACACATTCTCAAACGATGCAAATTTTTTACTACCCATCTTAGTATTCTGTTTATACGCGCTAAATAGTACATTGTTCTTATTTCACTATATGGTCAACAAGAACATCACATAACAGAAACTACTTTAAGGACTGAGACATAAGAGGTGATAGAGGCCAAAGGAAGAACAAAGAGCACATGGCAAAATTTACTTCTGAGTGATATTTACTCGCTTAAGGTACTGTGTTCGAAAAGAAGAGTCATGAGTAAACTATATCGACAAAGTGTTGTTCATGAATTGCTGCCTACAAAATACATGAGGAGGAGACGATATTATAACATCCAGTAGCTGGGATCACACTTAAATGCCTTGCAGAAGGTTCATCGAACTACCTTCGCAATAAATTATTATTATTGCACTCTCGAACAGCGCGCAGAAAAAGAAGAACACTTATATCTTTCCGTGCTAGCTCTGATTCCCCTTATTTTATTACGATGATCGTTTCTGCCTGTGTAGATAAGTATTAACAAAATATTTTCGAATTCGGAGGAGAAAGTTGGTGACCGAAATTTCGCGTGAAGATCACTCTGCAACAAAAAACACCTTTGTTTTGATGATTTTCACCCCAAATCGTGTATCATGTCCGCGACACACTCTCTCCAGTTTCTCGACAGTACAAAATGTGTTGCCTTTCTTTGAACTTTCTCGATGTACTCCGTTAATCCTATCTGGTAAGGATCCCATGCCGCGCAGAAGTACTCCGATAGAGGGCGGTCAAGCGTATTGTAGATAATTTATGTAGTAGATCTGTAGCATCATTTAAGTGTTCTGCTAATAAAATGCACTCTGTTTCGCTTTCCCCACAACATTTTTTTGTGTGTTACTTCCAATTTAAGTTGTTCGTTTCTAGCACTTCATCCGGCGGACAGTATTATCGAAGTTTTTGGATCTTTCTCTTTTCGTAGAGATAACACTTGGCAATCCGTATGTTGTGGTCTGAAATAAAAAAAATTTTTGAAGACTTGTACAAATCAGAATTGAGATCTTAGCTTCATTTATTAGGAAATATTTGTTAACTTGCAGCCTCTTGAACACCTCTAATATACATTTGTAATTCTTGGGTACATGATGACAATTAACGAACTATATGAAGAAAAATCGTAAATTAGTTACAAACTACGGCGTGCACGCACTTTATTCGACATGTAAACGTCACTACAGACAACTGGATTTAGATTATGACATGTTTGATATGCCTACCATCATAGGCAATGATGTGGTGCAGTCGAACAGCGAAATTCTGCATGAGCTACTGAAGTGTCGGATCATCGATGCTGTCGATAACCTCCTGAATGGCTGTTTTCAGCTCAGCAATGGTTTTGGGGTTATTGCTGTACAACTTGTCTTTAATGTAGCCGCACAAAAAGGAGTCGCATGTGTTCATATCCGTAGAATATGGCAGCCAATGGAGGCTCATGGCAGTGGCCTCTGGGTACCCCAGAGTCAGAATGCGGTCCGCAGAGTGCTCCTTTAGGACACCGAACACTCTCTTGCTTCGATGGGATCGTGCTACGTCTTGTATGAACCACATCTTGTCGAAATCAGGGTCACTTTGGAAAATGAGGATGAAATCATCTTCCAAAATCTGCACGTGCCGTTCGGTAGTCTCTATGCCATTAAGTAATATCGCACCGACTATTCCGTGACTCCAGATTGCACACCACACAGTCACCCGTTGAAGGTGAAGTGACTTTCTCAGTTGCAAACTGCGGAGTTTCAGTTCCCCAAATGTACCAGTTTTGCTTATTGGCGAACCCATTCCAAAGTGGGCATCGTCGCTAAACCAAACCATCATGCTCATACTGATTCCCATCATGCCGCGCTGCCAACCGTGCTGTTTAGCGTCCTAACGCAAACCGTTCAGAAGTTATGACGATTTTATTTCATGTAGCTCAATAACTGTATCCCTTTAGTTAGTTGATTTTGCATCCTTTATATTTGACTGATTCATCGTATAATCGAAGTTTAACGGATTCCTTTCAGCACTCCTGCGGATGACCTCACACTTTTCATTATTTAGGATCAACTGCCAACTTTCGCACCGTACTGTTATCTTATCTAAATAGTTTTGCAATTGGTTTTAATCTACTGATGACTACACTAGACGATAAACGACAGCATCATCTGCAAACAACCGAAGACGGCTGCCCAGGTTATCTCCTAAATCGTTTATACAGATAAGGAATAGCGGAGGGCGTACATGCATATAACATTACCTTGGGGAACGCCAGAAATTACTTCTGTTTTACTAGGTGACTCTCTATCAGTTACTACGAAATGTGACCTCTTGGACAGAAACTAACTAATCCAGTCGTATAGCTGACATGGTATTCCATAAGCACGCACTTTGATTACAAGCCGATTGTGAGGTACGATGTCAAAAGCCATCTGCAAATCTAGAAAAAGGAAATCAATTTGAAATCCCCTGTTGATAGCCCTGAACACATCGTTTAGTAAAAAGCCAGTTGTGTTTCACAAGAACAATGTTTCCTAAACACATGTTGACTATGTCAATAGACCGTTCTCTTCGAGGTAATTCATAACTTTCGAACACAATGTATCTTCCAAAATCCTGCTGCATATCGAAATTAATGATATATTGGCCTGTAATTTGGTGAATTACTTCTGTTGCCTTTGTTGATTTTTAGTGTGACCTGTGCAACTTACCAGTCTTTGGATACTGATCTTTTGTCAAATGAGCAGTTCTATATGATTGTTAAGTATGGAGCTACTCCATAAGCATACAATGAAAGGAACCTAATTGGTATACAGTCTTAAGCGGATGACTTAATTTTATTAAGTGATTAAGTCAGAAATGATCACTAATGAATAACTATCATTTGCATTCACATCTACATTTGTATTCCAAAACATAAACGGAACTTATGCATTTTGCGTAGATACCCACTTCAGGAAAAGGGTTCTTTACAAATATATTTACAATTATTTGCATTATATGACAAATATGTTCAGAAACATTTACAAATGTATATTGGAGGTGTTCAAGAGGCTGCAAGTTAACAAATATTTCCTAATAAATGAAGCTAGGATCTCAATTCTGATTTGTACAAGTTTTCAGAGAAATTTTTTTATTTCAGACCACAACATACGGACTGCCAAGTGTTATCTCTACGAAAAGAGAAAGATCCAAAAACTTCGATAATATTGTCCGCCGGATGAAGTGTTAGAAACGAAGGCAGAAGAGAGCTGTATCAAAAACGACTGACAGAATTCCTGTGGGGAAAATGTACCCAAATTTGGAGACACAGTGGCATAATGGTCGCCGATGTATCGAGGAAATAGCAATAGGTGCCCAAGAGAGGAAGAATAAAGTAAAAAGCAAAAGGGGTGTGAGAATCTGAAACGATAAAACTGAAGAAAGATTAAAGTAATGGACATGTTTCTTGCGTGCAACACCAGCAGCAAAGTTCTGAGGACAGCAAAGAAAGATATAAAGTTAAAGAAAAATTATAGTAACAAAATATTTAGAGAAGCACAACAATCAGTTTGGGATACCTTTATAGGTCAATAAAGAACTGGCGTCCAAAATTATGAAATTCTTAAACATATGAACAAGATCGAGAATGAAACAATAAGAATGGATGTGATAAATAAAGTTCTATCGGTGAAGTATAATTATTTGTTGTTTCCATGGAAGAAATAAGAAGACATATCAGAAGATGACGATGAGCCTGTTAAAATTAACCTCATAAAAACAAAAAAGCTTCACATATTGATACATTAAATTAAAATACGGGAAATGAACTGGTGCAGATAACAGACGTGCAGAATTATTCAAATATTGAAGCCATGACACTGCACAGTTAAACATGTTGAATACATGAAACACGGAAAATAACAGAAGTAAGGAAAGTAACTTCGATGATTGTAAAATCACAGAGCTGTAGGTGAAACGTAGCTGTATGTCTCCTCAACGCTATATATGAGTTACATGCTTGAATAATAATAAACTGGAAGGTTGGATTCCATTGGGAACCATGTGCTCAACGACAGCGATATCAGTATTGTAAACAAGAAAAATGGCAGTATCAGTTGCAAGGACTTGGAAATCATTCATTACAGCAAATCGATTTCAGTCTCTATCTGACAATCTTCAGGGCTAAGAAAGTATAAGACAATAAATTAGACCTGAAGACCATGTAATATAACATAGGATTGAGTCACATTGGCTACATTACATTTATGGCTTACAGTACATACAATATGTTAAAGTCTTGAAGACTCATATAATAAAAGCACATATTACAATTTAGTTATGGCATCAATACAGAAGAACGTAGCAGCTGATGAACAAATTTTGAACTGAAGTTGCAACTTACAATAAACTGCAGCAAAACTTGGTACATGGTGTAGGCATCACAGTGCCCTCTTTACTCAAATAACTTATTACTCAGAATGCATTTTATTAAATAAGGGGGGCCAAGATTTCGTACAAAAGAATAATGAAAACCAATTAACAATTAAAGACACAAGCTTTGTAATCCCACAAATCAAGAATATAAATGAACAAAAAATACATCAACAAAAAAACTATGTCGTATGACGTACTGTTCATAAAAATCAACAGACATTAACAAAAATTTACAGGACTGTAATTCAGTTAATACGTAAGGAAATCCAAAAAAGTAATAACAGTTTGCGCACAATCATTTTAGGTTAATAATTATTTTTGCTTCACCTGGAAATGACAACTTCTAAACCAACAAGTGCAGTGAGCGACTGCACTGCGCTTCATAGAAAAATGCCATAAATATCCGTAGGTATACATAAAAAAAACATATGCATAGGATGAATAACCATATGGTTTGATGTTTTGAAGCATATAGAACGAGAAGCAAATTTCAGCATCTCAACTTTTTAAATCGGGGTTCTAGGTCATCAACACAAAACCAGTAAGTCATCGAACTATGCAGGATGCATGCTACCAGCCATAATATATTCCGTGATTACAAATGTAGTTATATTCTCAGAGAAAATATGTAAATGTTCCACAACACATAGAAGAAAAGCCCATTCCATCTTTTCTATCAAATTGCAATGAACATTGTTGTTTATTGATAACGATTCTGAGCTTTCTGAGCACACTACTCGTTGACTCCTCGTGTGCTGGCCTACTCAGCTATGGTCAAGTGACCACTTTGTCTGCCGCATCTGCGCCAGGCAGCTACTGACTTATTCTTTGCCTTCTGCAGCAGAACTTGATGTAACTGGAGTACTTCACTGATTAACCAGGTCTGTTGAGCAGCTCAAATGCAGACACATTACCTTCAGATTTTGAGCAGACAGTTGATGCGAAGCTGCGAAAGTAATGGATGACATAAAAATCTGGCACTGCTTTGTAAACATTACTCTAGACCACAATGGAAAACTGAAACTGCCGTGAACGTGGTTGGAGAATTGAATGCTGGATTGTTTGGGACAAAGGGTGGTTGTGCTGACATACATCTGCTTTTCCATCCTTTATTTGACTTCCCCTACACAGGTTTCTCTGAAGACATAACGCTCAGATTCAATGAGAAGTTGGAACACTTAATATCATACCAAAACATTCAGTTCAGCTTTGTCCTAAAATGTAATCAGAACGGCGTTCAGTAAACATTAAATGTGATACCAAAGTGCATAAGGGTTCACAAACTAGAATTCACATTCAAGAAGTTAAATACTTAAGTTTTTCCCACGTGCCCAGTCAGTAATAAAAGTTACTAGATGTTAGTAGCTCGCCCTCCAAACTACACCCACAGGTGCTTAAACTGGAGCTCTAACTCATTACGTTTACTGAACTTAACGTCACTGAAAACTATGGCAATAGGCACTTATGGTAAAATGTAATTGATTAATCGCCACTAGCAGTAGATTAAATTAGGTTTTCAATTTAGAGCGGTGACTTAACCCGTTTATAGAGAAGCAGGCTCTAGCGTGATTAACACTAACGGTAAATCTCAGCATACTGCAGGAACTTTAGTAGTAACCAGCGCTCTACACTAATTTGTGACTAAAGAATTAGAACAGTTTTTGCTTTAGGAATTATCCGAAGAGATCTCAAGAGAGCCACTGAGAAAAGTGAACGACCACAAACAAACACGTTTCCTATTTTGTAAATAAAAAATAAGAATTTTCTTGCTGCACCGTAATTTATTTCTCCCGGACGCGTTTTACCCTTTATAACTGTAACGCACCTTCAGTGGGTTCTACAACGATACGCTTTTCTTTTGATGTGTTATTTTTAAATCATAAAACTGTTCATGTCACCTTTTTTATGTAAAAATAAGTACTTACTTGGCGTTCTTTGCGTTCTTGCTTGGCACCTGCGTTACCTCTCATCTGGTCTAGAGATTGCACTACCTATTCATTAACGAAACGTAAGCACATTTTTGTATTCCGTACTTTTTCTTTGACACTGTTCATGTTATTTAACCTTTTTTTGTGGTACACTAACACTCGTCTGCCACTAGTTATAGATATTTGTTCTAAAACTGTGCTAAGGTTAGGTTGGCAACGTGTAGTTAAACAAACCAAACAGGATGAAACACAAAGTGAACTCACAATATTTAAATCGTTAAAATCACAGTTTTAGAACAAATATCTATAACTAGTGGCAGAAGGGTGTTAGTGTACCACAAAAAATAAGGGTAAGCAAGATGAACAGTGTGAAGGAGAAAGTTCAGAATATAAAAATGTGTAGACGTTTCGTAAATTAAGTGGTAGTGCAATCCCCAGACCAGATGAGAGGAAACACTAATGCCAACCAAAAACGCAATGAACACTAAGTAATTACTTATTTACATAAAAAAGTGACGTGAACTGTTCTACAATCTACATATAACACATCAAAACAAAACTGTATCGTTCTAAATCCCACTGAAGAGGCTGTTATGTATCCTCACTTATTAAAAAAAGAAAATGATGTATTTGATGATTAAAGGGGGAAAGAAATGTAGCACTTTTATTTCCTTAAACTTGATGAAAAATGTAAAGTTCTTCATACGAGATTGACAGAAGATGGATATATACAACACTGTTAAGAGAACTGTGGCCATTTCATGTAATAGTAAATGCAATACTAGTCAAACATCCCACGTTAACTACTGTTTGTTTAAAGATGTGGCTAGCTTCATAAGAGTGTGAAGACGACTATTCTTTTATAGAGCAGAGTAAATAGGAGAAAATGAGCTGTCTTATTTTCAGGGTAAATGTGGGATCTGCATGTACAGCTGCTGATAACCTAGAAAACATTTATAAGTAGCTGAAAACAGTAAATGAAAACGAGCTACATTGTTGTATAAACATATGTGGCTGGCTGCGTCCTGATGTACCTGAAATAATTTAAAATTCTGTCCACATGTGTCTGCAGTGCTTGCACATTTTATTTCTCTTGATTAAAGAAGTCAGTTCTTAGGGAATATGTAGTCGCCTTGCCCAGTTGTAGGTGAATTTAGGGAATTGCGGCAATGGTTGCCAACATTTATCATACAACTGCTACACTGAAAGTGCAGCAACTCCGAGAAAACTTCCTTTACACACATAATAACAGTGAATAAAATCCGTTATCTTATGTTAACGAACAATCGTTACATCCTGAGGTAAACACATCACAGACCTTTCCAGTCATGTAACAAAAAGTGAGGGTACAAGTTTGCGTATTTTCTTTGGTTTCTTTGCATCGCAGACACAACTATTGTCTTAGTTTATTGGTTTTTTGTGCTTTTATCACTTCGTGTCTTTTCACACTCAAGAAAATAATTATTTAGCCTTTTCCAATTTCCAGGCGACAATATAAATGCAACGCAATTGTACAACTTAATAAATATGCACATATCCGCAAAATAAGCAGCACGGGAAGGTTTACCAAATGTTTACAGAAAACAACCAACAAGAATCTAGTTCCTAAAAATCCAAACACTCAATATAACATTACAATCACAAAGAGCATACATAAAGCAAACACAGAGCAATTAAAGGAGACGACGCATGTCCGTCCAACAATCAATCAATCAACCAACAGGAGTATGACAAATTAATAAAATGCAACGAGTTAAATTTAAAAATCTGTGGGACACGGCTCTCTTATATCACATGTCGAACACCACAACAGAATGACCATCAAACGGACTGTAGTACCTCCAGCCCAGATTTAGATTCTCATGATTCTACATAGTATCCATACGAGACTTTTTGGTCGTTTCTCCCTAATGACATACAAAACTTATATCCTCTTCAAGAAACACATTACTCGTTTCATACCACTGAGATATGGAATCAGATCTCAAGCAGATGTCACACTGACCTCAAAACATCAGCTAACACAAGACGTCACCCATACAACCTGTAAACCTCTAATCCTTCACGTAGGTGGACTACCACAACACACGACACGTTTGCCTCATCACCGATCACACCTCATTGCGGAACCACGCACAACTGAACTACAACAGATTCAAAAACGCCAACCAAAGTCATACCAACCCACTCCGACAACAGTGTCGGAGCCTGCTGCAGAAACACTAACCTGCTCCTGGTAGAATATGATCGAAGCTAGCCAGAAATTTCAAATTTCGAAATTAATTAGGAAGCATGCAATTAATTTATCTTAGATAATTAGGAAGCAACGTGACAGCGTAAAAAATCAAAAACTTTCCTCTTCCAAGCACATATCGCGTAGTATCTAACTCTGCGCCGATTTAGTTGCACATAATTAAACAAACTAAGCAAATGCTGTAACCACAATTGCGGAAGTATAATACAAGACTTCAGTCGGATTGCGAAACTCAGATCTCAACGTACAGCTGACAGTATAAGCATAAGGAATAAAATTTCTATGAACAAACCTCCAAACGTTTCGCACACATGGTAAACATAAATATCCCATTAGGAACGGCCCGTCACTCTCGAAACTCCACCACGCGATCGAAACGGTTTCACTAGACGAGGTGCGAAATCCTGCTGGCAACACGCACACGCTCACTAGTGCAAAAAAAGTGACCGACAGAAAATTAGAAACTGTTTCTACACGCGCGGTTTGCACACCAAAGACAAAAAAATGGTTAAAATGGCTCTGAGCACACTGGGACTCAACATCTGAGGTCATGAGTCTCCTAGAACTTAGAACTACTTAACCTAGCTAACCTAAGGGCATCACACCAAAGACAACTCGTATTCATAATCACTAACCATGTGTCGTTTGCTGAACCACTCCCAGTACAGCCATCTTATTTCAGAACAGGTGATTCATAGTAGATAGGGAACATAAACGCACAATACATTCGTCACAAACTACGGAGACGTTGATTTGCCAGTTCCTCCAAGTAACATGTCATACCACTGCAGTCGGAAAGTAAGAACTTCCTGCGATGCTTCTAACATTCGACGAATGAGTGACCACAATCAAACAACAGGACAAAACAGCTGAAGCACTTCAGCTACACGGAGGGGTATTAAACAGCATGCAACTCCACTGTACTGCCCATGACGGCACTATTGAAAGAGTGTCGTCAAAACCTCTAAAAACATTACTTAACACCTCGGCGACACGATGAACGAAAGCTATCACCACAACTGCAAAAGGCGGCTCATACTGCGCTACTCCATCCGCACTGCTCTTCATGTCGCTCGAGAGAAGACCCCAGGCTCTGGCCGCTGCACACCTCAGGACGGGAGAACAGTCACCAGAGAGTATCAGTTTGGCAACAGCGCCGTACACATCAGTTGATGGTATTTCAAAAGACCGCAGGGCAGAACGACACGGCACAAAACCACATTCGAGGCGATCGTTAAATGTAAGGCCGATTCGATACGGATCACTAAACTGACACACAGTATTTTTAGCGCAGCGCAATATGACTTTCAATAATCCCTACAAAAGAATGGCCCTGACTAACAATAACCTATACTTTTCATGAATCACTTACCTCACAAAAATCTTCGTTACTCGAACTACTGAAATGCAGCGAGCGCCAATACTGCCAGCTAAATAAAAGATTCTAACTACTGAAGGCACTAACTACTGATAGACATAGTTAGCAAATTAAAGATTTTGATAGAGAACAAACAATATATTTACCTTAATAGTGTTCAAAAGTCATATCATGACATCCAGTCTTACAAATTTCTTTTTTCTGACGGACACACGTCCAGATCGTCCGCTCATAGTAACCTCTCAAAACTCTGGCATCTCTCTCCCCATATCCACCACTGCTGGCGGCTCGCCTCCTATTGCCCAACACTACGGGCTGTTCACATCCAACTACCCAACGCTACAGTAGCGAATATTCCAACAATGAGTCCAACCAGCCACAGACTGCACACAGCGCAGTCAGCGATTTTAATAGAGAGCCCTACGTGGCGTCACCAACATAAAAACCTCAACAGCCTACTTACAATATAACAGTGTGCGTAAGTCAAGTTGACGAACATTTGCGTGGCTGGTTTTCATCAAAAATACACTTTTGTGCAAAACTTAGGGACAAAAATAACTTTATATGATGTGTCACTGTCAAGTAACATAGCTCGATGAAACGTGGACTGTTCGTAGAAAGAACTGCTACGGTATACTGCAGAAGGTAACTGAAAGACATACTCAATGAGACAAACAGAAATGACACATTTGTTCAAAGACAAAAATTACACTGAAATCGCCTTGATTTATGGAGGTCCCCGGGACATCACAAAAGACGGGACGTGCTTCTTAATAGGGTGTGTGATCACCATATACATACTCTGCAACGTGCCCCCATCCTGGCCGCGCGGCTGACACGAAGTTCCTATAGTATAACTGGCGACCGCCGGGATCGACAGCTGCAGGATGGTGGTTGGCGCATGTGTAAGTGCTGAAGTACGTCTCTCTAAAACATTTTACATGTGCTCGATTGTCCATTCGCAGAATATCCTCTCGTTCCAAAGAGCTCGCCCACCTGCGCCATGCTGTTGCGTATTGTCATCCACAAAAATGAAGTCCAGACCGAATACTCCACTGAAAACCCACAAACGGGAAAAGGACAACAGGTCACAATAACATTGACCAGTAAATGCAACGTGTTCAATAATTTCGAGGTCAGTACGCCTATGTAACATAAAGCTACCACACACCATGGCACCTGGACCAGCAAAATGATCATGTTTGTCAATGTTCCCGGTTGCGTTACATAGTCCCTTCTCTCGCCATATAAGGGTATGTCAGGCAACCAGAAACACTGTCGAACATGATCGTTTTTGTGATCCACGTATTATGGCGTGGAGACACATAACGTGGCATGGGTGCACGAACCTCCAAATCTTTGAGCACGGTACACTCACTACTGAACGTTACTATGACACTGCAGTTCTTTCCCATGGGCATCTTTTCCGGGCTGCATTCGTCCGTGCTTCCATTTTTATGGACGATAATGCCGAATCGCATCAGATGTGCAGGTGGAGGAGCTCTTACAACGAGAGGATATTCGGCGAATGGACTATCCTGCCCGTTCCTCCGACTTAAGATCACATAGAGCGCACCTAGGATACGTTTGGCAGACGTATGCACTAACCATGGTGCAGCAGTCGTCAACCGCACCGGTGGAACGCTCTACCACAAGATCTCCTTAACAACCCTGTAGCTAGCATGACAGCCTGAGAACACGTCACCGAGCAGACACAGACGTGCCTAGTGATCACACACCGCATTAGGGACCGTGTCCCCTCTTTTGTAGTGTCCAGAGGATTATCACGAATCGCGGTGACTTCAGTATAATTATTCTCTTTGAACAAAAGTGTCATTTCTGTGCATCTCATTGCGTATTTCTTTCAGTTACTCTCTATATTACTTGTCAGTGACATTATCACGTGAATTTTACTTTCGTCCTAAATTCTGCACGCCAGTGTACTTACAAACGCAATTCGGCACATTAAGTGAAGGACATTTTTGTACAATATGTTCACTACTTAAACAATGGAGTGAGGATGAGAAAGAATTGTGATAAATGTTGAAAATTTATTATTTGCATATCATATTTATGAAATAGTTATTCTGCGTCTGTTTAAAATGTGGTTACGTTAGTTGCTTTGGCACTAGTTTGGTCTAACAAGGGGAGGCCGCCAATTGAGAAATTCAGATTCGATTCATACTGCGCATAATAAAAGCTCATGGCCAGAGGTGTAATGTGGCAAAGCACCAAGATGCACTTCTCAGCCGTTGTCGAGAAAATCGACAGTTAAAAGAAACCGTTGCGGTGAAATACTCTCACTGATTAATAGTTTTCTACAGCGTCGTGGCGCAGCGGTAAGCGCTCGGGTTTGTAATCCGAAGGTCGCCGGTTCGAATCTCGCGCCATGCAACTTTTTTTTATAGTATTTGTTTTTTGTAATTCAAATATATATATATATATATATATATATATATATATATATATATATATATATATATATAATTCCCAGCAATCCGTTGCAACAATTATGCATATAATAAGTTGTTGAAAGTCGTTTGTCGTGGAAAAACTGGCGACTTCGAACATCATTATGTTTTCCGCAAACAAAGTTGTATTTCACAAATGGTATTAATTGTCTTCATAATGTTAACCACGTATAGTTAACGGAAGACGTAGAAGCGATATTCCGAAACGAATACTTATAGCGTAAGTCAAACGTTCCAATTAGAATAGAGACCCCACGAACACAAATTTGCTGTGGCAGGTATGAAATATAAACTCCATTACTCGCTTGTTACACTTGAAGGCCAGATGTTGAATGGGCCGAAACGAGCCGCCGCATAACAGCGTAGTTGCCTGCTAACTTCGAAAGAAGGTAGATGCGATCCCTAGCGCAACTTATAACATCGTCGAAAATCAGTGCGGACGGGAGAGCTTTGGTACACCCTGTTAAACAAACGGAAAAATGGAGGCGGTACAATTGATCCGCCTTCACCAACATGCATAAGCAATTCATCAATAGTTTATATATATATATATATATATATATATATATATATATATATATATATATATATATTTGAATTACAAAAAACTAATAATAAAAATAAATTGCATGGGGCGAGATTCGATCCGGCAACCTTCGGATTAAGCACCCGGGCGCTTACCGCTGCGCCACGACGCTGTAGAAAACTATCAGTCGTAGAGAGTATTTCACCGCAACGGTTTCTTCTAACTGTCGATTTTCTCGACAACGGCTGAGAAGTGCATCTTGGTGCTTTGCCACATTACACCTCTGGCCATGAGCTTTTATTCTGCGCAGTATGAATCGAATCTGAATTTCACAATTGGCGGCCTCCCCTTGTAAGTCTAGCTGTGTAGAATTACGTGAAAGTGGAGAGCAATATACAGCGTGAGTAAAAACTTTATACACAAAATTTTAAAATGTGTGGAGAAGGTAAAGAGACACATTTTTTCTATTTGATAAAAATGTCACAGGTGTACCGTTTCCACGCTAGGAGTTAATGAATGTTCTGATACGTTCAGAGACGGTGATCCGTGTGACCACGATTGTTTTAGAGATTTTACTGAAAAAGGTATCCATTTACATTAATGCAAAATTGGCACCAGCGAACTAATGATTGTCTAAAACGCTCAAACAACGAGGTGTTTCAGGAATAATGGCAGCAGCTTCGGCCAAACGGTCACCCAGTTCTTCTCGTGTGTCTGTCGGTGTCTCGTGCACCAAACCGTTTTTCTCACGACAAAAAAGAACTCCATAAGAGGTCAGCCACATCCCTGAAACATCACTAGCGTGAGAATGTTCAAGTACTCCTACGGGGGAAACTGTGCTCCTCTGACCTTCTTTTACATAAAAGAGCGCTTTTTTACGTTCTCTAAACAATCTAAACTTCGTATAGTATAGCTTTTACACACCCTACATTACTTGTCTGTTTGCCGTCTTTGTGGAATCCACAATGTATCTGTCACTCTTCTAGAAGGACATCCTTGCAAGAGAGCTTCTGAAACCATTGTACCAACGTCATCCAATATGTTTGACATTATTGACTTGCGGTGTGAGTCTAGCGACTACACCTGTGCTCTCTGTACGCCTTGGACTTGATCCAGATTACTACATGACACCAGGCCCTGAGGCGAGTGGAGCTGAGCCATAAAGAAGTAATCCAACAGCTGAAAACTCCACATCCGGTCCTCATCCGACGGCTAATCTCCACCAGAGGCTTATCTGTTGCAACAGCGCAGCTATCTCTAACGTGATCGCTCGGAGTGCCGAAACTGACGCGCGTAAGGCGCCAGTGCAGCGTCATCAGAGTCGGCAGCTGGGGGCTTGCTTCGAAGAAGGTTCGTATTACTGTGTATGCTTGTGTTCTGGAACTACTGTAAAGTGATCTTCGGTAATCTAACTAATTAAATAACTTATTACTTGTACAAAGATGCGGCTTTCGATACCGAGGCGTTTGTAATGTATATACAAAGTCTGTACAGTAGATGCCTCACCATCAGCATTTCCCCACTTTTCATAGATTTTGAAATAAGGCTTTTCTAAAGGGGTAATTATTCTCATACATGATGAGTCCAGAAACTGTGCAAAAATTATTACTATCCCAGAAAGATATGCTTGCTTCAAAGGAACTTAACAACTTATTAAAGAAGGAGCGTAGTGATATAGCACATGGTAACGCTGAGAATGACATTCTTCTTAAATATAATGAAACGTACTACTCGTCAATGCGACGCCGAACTCTCCAGCACAGTCCGGTCCCTTTTTCATACCAACAATACATAACTGGCCTCAAACTACTACCATCTTACATTTAACATGTTTCATTACTATTTTTGCGAAAGAGTTTGCTTTAAACATCAGCATTTTATCACCGCACTCTTCTTCACCCAATATGGCGGCCGCACTAAAAATGCGTGCAGTTAATCGCATTAATTGTACAACAAACTATCTGTCATATAGTGTACAATCACTTATTTTTGGTATTTTGTACATTGTTTGACACATCAAATGCCTCGACAAAAACAGTGCTTCACTTGTTTTCGAACTTGAACTTAGGCTGCGATAAGTTTCATTAAACTCGGTCAGCTCAGTGGCATTGGACGAAACTTTCGTTACACACATATCCTTGCGCAAGGCCGGAAAACGCCATGACACAAAAGTTGGCTAATGTCTTCAATTGGGTCAAGTTGCCTTTGAACAAACGCCTATATTCGTTCCGTTCGTTGCTATAAACATTTTTGCATGTCGTTTTTAATTAGTTTGCTCGGCATACCGGCCGGGTTTGCTCTCTGCCGGAGTGCAAGAACACGTCTGCAGTAAACAGTTTGTCCACCATCAAAAAATCACTTGGTCGATCGATTTTTATTGAACATGTCACAGCATAAAGACACAGTTCAAGGTAGTAAAATAGCCGTGTACTAGCACACTATGAAAAATAGTATGGTATTAATACGAACACTGAGCATATTTTATGCTGTAGTGTCATTAATGCTACTTAGACTACGCGGAATCCCAAGAATATTTTCTTACGCTTAATCAGATTCGCACCTGCTGCCTCTGGCAGAACGTCTTGTAATTTGTATTTTTCAAGCACGAGTTTGATTTGGATTCTATGTTGAACAGTAGGCCACACCAGTAAAGAATTATCGACGCACCTTATTAATTCTACCATTAAAAAAATCCGACATGATCACATTTCCTGCATCAAACAAGTTAAGATACATTTGCTTTACAAGATATGTTTGAATCAGTAAGTCAGATATTGTTATCGATCGAAGTATTTTGTGACTTCGCTACAGCTTCTCAGTGTGTGAACCATGCCATTCTCATTCAAAAGATAAAATATTTAGTGACAGTAGGTACAGTATTCTCACGATTTTTATCTTATTTACATGCCATGAATCAGAGGTTATTAGGTCTGAGCCCATCATATAATAATACAGTACTCAAAATCTGAGGGAAACATGTAGGGTGTCCTGCAGAGATATGTCTTGGGTTCTCTATTCTTTCTCGTATACGTAAGCCATCTTCAACTTATACTGTCAGAAGATATAAATTTTGTCCAATATTTAGCTAACGCAAGTAGAGCAATAAAAAGTTGCACCGTAACTCTTCATGAAAAAGCAGCTTATGAAATATTCGAAAACATTAACAGATGATTCAAAGCCAATGAATTTTATTAAATTTTGACAGGATTCGTACATTTTTCTCAGTACTTCTCATAGAGTTCCACAAGGTATAGCGCGTGGTAGCCACGCGGTCTGAAGCGTCTTGTCACGTGTCACGGTCCGCGCGGCTCCACGCATCGAGGGTGCGAGTCCTCCCTCGGGCATGGGTGTGTGTGTCGCCCTTAGCGTAAGGTAGTTAGTTTAAGTAGTATGTAAGCCTAGGAACCGATGGCCTCAGCAGTTTGGTCCCATAAGACCTTACCACAAATTTCCAAAAAATTCCACAAGTATAAGAACAGTGCACGCAAACAAATACACTCCTGGAAATGGAAAAAAGAACACATTGACACCGGTGTGTCAGACCCACCATACTTGCTCCGGACACTGCGAGAGGGCTGTACAAGCAATGATCACACGCACGGCACAGCGGACACACCAGGAACCGCGGTGTTGGCCGTCGAATGGCGCTAGCTGCGCAGCATTTGTGCACCGCCGCCGTCAGTGTCAGCCAGTTTGCCGTGGCATACGGAGCTCCATCGCAGTCTTTAACACTGGTAGCATGCCGCGACAGCGTGGACGTGAACCGTATGTGCAGTTGACGGACTTTGAGCGAGGGCGTATAGTGGGCATGCGGGAGGCCGGGTGGACGTACCGCCGAATTGCTCAACACGTGGGGCGTGAGGTCTCCACAGTACATCGATGTTGTCGCCAGTGGTCGGCGGAAGGTGCACGTGCCCGTCGACCTGGGACCGGACCGCAGCGACGCACGGATGCACGCCAAGACCGTAGGATCCTACGCAGTGCCGTAGGGGACCGCACCGCCACTTCCCAGCAAATTAGGGACACTGTTGCTCCTGGGGTATCGGCGAGGACCATTC
Source organism: Schistocerca americana (assembly GCF_021461395.2). NCBI lineage: Eukaryota > Metazoa > Arthropoda > Insecta > Orthoptera > Acrididae > Schistocerca > Schistocerca americana. The sequence continues at coordinate 596,044,677 of NC_060121.1, read as the reverse complement.
GCAACCGTCTCCATGAAGCTGGGCTACGGTCCCGCACACCGTTAGGCCGTCTTCCGCTCACGCCCCAACATCGTGCAGCCCGCCTCCAGTGGTGTCGCGACAGGCGTGAATGGAGGGACGAATGGAGACGTGTCGTCTTCAGCGATGAGAGTCGCTTCTGCCTTGGTGCCAATGATGGTCGTATGCGTGTTTGGCGCCGTGCAGGTGAGCGCCACAATCAGGACTGCATACGACCGAGGCACACAGGGCCAACACCCGGCATCATGGTGTGCGGAGCGATCTCCTACACTGGCCGTACACCACTGGTGATCGTCGAGGGGACACTGAATAGTGCACGGTACATCCAAACCGTCATCGAACCCATCGTTCTACCATTCCTAGACCGGCAAGGGAACTTGCTGTTCCAACAGGACAATGCACGTCCGCATGTATCCCGTGCCACCCAACGTGCTCTAGAAGGTGTAAGTCAACTACCCTGGCCAGCAAGATCTCCGGATCTGTCCCCCATTGAGCATGTTTGGGACTGGATGAAGCGTCGTCTCACGCGGTCTGCACGTCCAGCACGAACGCTGGTCCAACTGAGGCGCCAGGTGGAAATGGCATGGCAAGCCGTTCCACAGGACTACATCCAGCATCTCTACGATCGTCTCCATGGGAGAATAGCAGCCTGCATTGCTGCGAAAGGTGGATATACACTGTACTAGTGCCGACATTGTGCATGCTCTGTTGCCTGTGTCTATGTGCCTGTGGTTCTGTTAGTGTGATCATGTGATGTATCTGACCCCAGGAATGTGTCAATAAAGTTTCCCCTTCCTGGGACAATGAATTCACGGTGTTCTTATTTCAATTTCCAGGAGTGTATATACAAAAGTAGGGAACGTCAAGTTTTTCGAATTACAAATAGGTCACAAGCTTAACTGTAAAACTCAGACCCCAGAGTTAATGGAGCGTCTACTTCACTACATTTGCAGTACCCCTCATTACTGACATAGCTGATATGAAAATGAAGAAAATAGTTTATTCATCTGTTACCACTCACTGTAAGCGTAGCTGACTGGAGTAGTATCTTCTGAATACAGAAGTGTGATATAATTATCATAGCTGGTGTCAATTCTGGATCACCTTGCAAAGACTACACTAATTTTGGCATTTTGACAGCTGTTTTAAAATATTTGCATTACTTAGTCCCAATGACTGTTAGAAATACGCAAAACGGGAACATAATATAGGATTATAAACAGTTTTAGGTTTAGACATTAGTACAGGATAGGATCAGATAACGCGTATTTAACAACCTTCCAGGGCCTACAAATGTCTCGTCAGGAATGTGTTGAAGTTCAACATCGAATTAAAGATATTTGTTATGAGCAATAGCTTCTACATCACGACAGATTATCTTCAAAGGAGCTCTTAAAATTAATGTTCATCTCATTTTTAAAATTAATATTAGTATTGAAAGACAATACTGTAATGTTTCCAAGAAGTACGCCATTTCACTGTATTGCCCTTCAATAAAATGTACACCCATATTTTTTTGACTCCCTAAAGAGGCCTCTCCGCCGGATCCGTGGAATATAATAATAAAAAGAAACACTCTATCTACAGGCCACAAGTGGCCCATCGGGATCAGCCGACCGCCGCGCCATCCGCAGTGGAGTACTCAGATAGGAAGGGCGCGGAGTCAGCACAACGCACTCCTGACCGATATGATGCTGTTCTTGACCGAAGCCGTTAAGATTCGGTCAAGTAGCTCCTCAGTTGGCATCACGAGGGTGAATGCACCTCGAAAAACGGCAACAGCACATGGCGGCCTGGATGGTGACCCATCCAACAGCCGGTCACGCCCGACAGCGCTTAACTTCGGTGATCTCACGGGAACCGGTGAACCCACTGCAGCAAGGCCACTGCCTGAATCCGTGGAATAAGATAAATATATTGTATTTTATTGTATCGTATAACAAGTTATGTATTTTGCTCCTCGGGTTAAAGGTATACACGAGTATATCTGAGTTCATTAACACTGTAGAATACAAAACGTACTAATAGTGATCTGTGGCTGTGCTATATTGCCGTGTAGCTTCGTGAGGGCGCGACTAAGTTTCAAGATACAGATCCGGAAGGTTCAGGGTCAGCGTCCGATCGCTGCTAGGAATACCAAGTAGCCTAATACCGTTGTTCTGATTTCACGTTGAGGTGGTCCGGACAGCTGGTACTGAGGTCGTAGGAAGGTGACTTCGCACCACCTTCAGAAAAATCAAACAACAGAGCACTGTTGTATCGAAACAAACCTGCGGTTTTAAGAATGGTTTTCTTTTAATAAACACGACAGTTCACAGAGTTATGACGGTAATAAGTTATATTTTTCAGTGTAACATTACTCATTTTATTACACATTCAATAGCTGATTTTCTCTTAATATGCCATGAAGTTTCAGCTGATTTTCTTGTTTTTCACCGGAACTATAAGTAACTACACTGTTTTTCAAGCTACTTATTCGTGATTCATCTGTGTAAATGTATACACCAAGCCATTTATCGAATAGTGAGTACCAAGAGAAAGCATATTTTAATACAGAAAATTAACGTGCAACTCCTTACCACTAGAAATTCGGAAGGTGAAATGTACAGTCGTGCTCAAAAGTATCCGAACGACCTGTATTCGCATGCAACCCGCATAACGCAGCTGCCTAGCAGGTCCTCTACTCGCTCCTCAGTACAGTCGCTTGACTATTGAAAATGGTTCCAACAAGTCACCACTACAAAACACTGTTGTGTATCGCAAAACTCAAGATGTAAAGTTATACCACGATACTACAAATATCAGGGAACACCTTATCAAACACAAGACTGTCCTTAAGGCTTGTAAGCTCACATTTATTACAATAAATGACATACCTGAAATGTTACCATTCTCATTATTACGTCAGATAGGTAATGCACATAGTACGTTCGTCGTATTAATTATTTCCTCTGCAAAGTAATATACCATACTTATTATTTAACCCAAAACGACATTAAAATTTTAAGTTATTCACGAGCAGCTAGTTCAGAATATGTATGGACTTCAAATGACACGACGAACCGTCTCGTTCTGCATATGGATTCAAACCCATGTCATGCTGTCTAAGTAAAGATTTCGTGACTGACGGAAACTATCAGTCATTTCTGACTGTGCATACAGAGTGTGACATACCTCGATTTTAGACAGTATCAGTTAGCAAATATCAACTTTAAATTACGTAATGTAAACATTTTTTACGGACAGGAATTCCTACACAGCATATATTGTCCCTGTTAACGAACTACGAGAGATATTAAACATTTCTTCCTCACAAGTAACTTACTTGAAATGCCTTGAGTTAAAGCTATGTGTTGGACAGGGATTCGAACACAGAACCTAATCAAATTGTAATCGAAGCATAATCAACTGTGTATATCGGATTTACTCGGCAGTAGCTAATTGTTTTAATTGGAATGACGAGAGGAACATTAATTTTTTCCTTCTCAGGACTCCAGCCCGACACCTAAGGCAGTAATATTCTACAGAAAACGAACGTTAAATATGGGTTCGTTACACCAGCAGCAACATGTGAGCATGTTTGAACTAGAAATAATATGACGAGGAGTTCAGTGCTGACTGGAAATCGAACCCCACACATATCGTTGTTGACTACACACACCAGCATCCTTGAACTTTACAGTGATTTCGCAAATAGTTCTGTGTCTCACTGGGAGTCAAAAACGTCAGGTATTGTTACTGTGGACAAAGAATGATAATACATTAAAAATCAGAATCATTATTCACCAGCAGATATGTGTTCTCATGCTAGAGCTTGATAATCCATAATGAAAACCTTAGTGCTGGGCCAGGATTCCAACCCATTCACGCTCAATATGTGGAGATGTTGAAGAATCTGTAGTTTTGATCAAACAACACACTGTAGTCGAGCTGTATTGTCATGAATGGATCAAATTCCGCGTTAGGGCCGGTGTGAGTTGCATTCCCAGTTCAGAACCAATTTTGTCGACATACAGAAGCTCAAATAAAAGATGGAATATGCGTCCTGTAATCTACATAGCGTGTGTTACGTCACTAGAAATAAATAACCAGTATAATAAAGGTTTCTACATGTCACCACACCTGACTTTATTGTGTTCAACCGAACGTCTACTTGGTAGAGAAGGAATATCAGGACTAATGTAACTGTCTGTCTCTCAGAAGTCTAGATCCGGCTATATGCATTATCTCACAGATCTCTGGATTACTGAAGTTCTGGTGGTGCCATAACTTCGTGTCAGCTAGAAGCGTAATGGTAAGTATCGCGCACCATGGATAACATGTCGCGAATACGAGTACATCCACTGCTACATTTTTAATACGCAATTCTGCTGTCTGCTGAAGTAATGAATGTAATGAAACTTTGAACATACTTCCCTTCACTTCTCAACCCAAAATAGTCGCATGTGAAAAAAGAGCTATCTTCTGCGACATTTTATTCTATTTAGGTTTAATAGATGGCCAGGCTGCAGATGCATCTCGAAACTTTTGTGCGATGTATGGGGAGAGCGCATCGTGCCAAAATACGTCAGAAGAGTATTTTCTACACTAGCTCTCGTGTGGTAGTGGCATTTTATTCTTCTTCAAACCTTTTTTGACAGCTTTAACTCAGAACAAGTTTTCTACGTGCGTGTAATCAATAAACTGCTTGTACATTGTCAGACTGTTATAAAGAACATCAGAGAATTCGCATATATCGTTGATGATTAACTTCTCTCTCATGTTTACTATTGTTTTAACAACACTAAAAGGAACCTTACGAAAATTGTGCACTGTACTACAAAAAATGAAATTAAAATACTCATGATAACCTTACGACGAAAGTCTGTTTTAATAAAACTGAGTATCTGTACACAAGCGTTCCTCTATCAGCGTGAATTGGTGAAATACTACTCACTTAGGTTTCGAGTGGGACTATGTTCAGTTAGTATGCTGTGTCATACTCAAGAGGTATGCAAATGTGGCATTTCATAAATAAAATTATGTATTCCTAGAAGCCCAAAATTTGCTTGTCAGCAGCGGAAAGTGGCCTTACCTGTAGTGCAGCATCGTAAGTTTTTCACCATTTCACTATGAGCCGAAAGTACTTTCTTGCGATTTCGTTATCGGTGTTTGATCTGACTGCTTGTAGCTCTTTCACAAAAGGGGTAAAAAGATTTTTGTCAGCGGTACTGGAACCGCGAACAATAACAAACGCTTTGTCACACGTTAGGACGTTACCAAAGAGCCAGCAAAGAGGTATGTATTTTGGCTTCCTCGACGAGCCCAGTAGGACTCGTAAACAGCTATTTGAAGGACGAGATTAGTTGCGATTTCCACGTGCAACGACTTTCCTGGACTGAAAACCGCAAATTTACAATGATTTGTTACACGTCAAGCGATAATCACTCAGATTATTCAATGGAAATGACAAGAAAGATCAAGCGAACTTTGAGGCGTAATTCCGTGTACTCCAGGAAGTAACTCGTCAATCACAGAGTTGCCAAACATAGCTTTCCGTGTTGCCAAATCTTAGCTACAGTACCAGCAGTAAGAAGACGAACCGATGTGTGCCTGCAGAGGGCTGGGAAGTGACCATAGCTGGCGTCTCAAAGACGTAGCTGCTATGGCCTGGAATACGTAATGTGTCTGATTCGCATTTATCTAACTAGGTTTAGGGACTGGAGCGTAGTTACTAATAATACTCAGAACTGAGTGCAAACTAAGCATCATAAATCAGTAATTCTCATAGTTGTTTTTATATTTCTTTCGTAAGTGTTCTCAAAACTAAGAAATTCATTCACGGACGTTTTTGTGCCTCACCAATAGTCGAGCACAACAAACAAATAATGAAAAAAGAATGTGTGTGTGTGTGTGTGTGTGTGTGTGTGTGTGTGTGTGTGTGTGAGAGAGAGAGAGAGAGAGAGAGAGAGAGAGAGAGAGAGAGACAGAAGAGAGAGAGAGAGATAAAAATAAAAAAAGTATGAGAGAGTAAAACATTGTTGTAAAGAAATTGAACCATGGTAAGTAAAGAAATCTTTCATTAAAATGACACGTTCCATATCATTACAAAATGTCATATTCATTATCTATGGAACAAGTATTAATCTAACCTAATCTAACCCAATCTAATCATATCATATTGCTAACTAGCCATGAAGACTCATAAATTGCCGAAATTTTCGCCAATATCAGTAACCAAATCTAAACTTGAAAATAAAAGACGACTGTTTTTGTAATAAACCTGGACTCCTATCAACACCCTTTCGTCTCTGTTAACTAATCACGAAAGATGTCTGATATACCTCCATTCAGAAGTAACAAAGTGTGCATGCATTTAAAGATGAAGCGCATGATGTGAAGTTCTGTGATGGAGATGCGAACCAAACACATAATCGGATTGTTAACTAAGTAAAATCAAATGTTACTCATTGGTTTTTCTTACCAGCTGCTAGGTGTTTGAATCTAAAATAAGGATACAAATTTTTTTGCCTTAGCGACAATCGAACCGCACACCTACCGTCCTTCTTTATCATCCAGGAATATAGCTTAAGTATCAATTGCTTACTCACCAACAGTAAGATGTGTGCGTGTTTGACCAGAAATAACGACACCCATTGCAATTGTTGGTAACACATGTACAGACATTAGAAATGCACGTTAATTTTCACTAGCAGGTCGGTGTGCACTCGATGCGGTTTGAAATGAAATTATGAATATTTTCTGTACTGGATCAGGATTCGGGCCTACATACTTACATTTGGAGGAGAAATAGAGAAGATTGCAGTCTTGGGAAAAGGAATGAAATGACTGAACTATACTCTTCAAAGAGTGTGAGATCTTTGGAAGAAGAGAGAGAATTCGAATCACAGTCCAGCACCACATTTTTCATGTCTAGTTCAATCAAGTGCAAGTAAAATAAGAGCTCTGTTCCTTTAAGTGGCTATCATTTCATCAAATAAAATAAAATTTGCTAAAGTAAGTAAGTTTACTGGCGACAGTATTTCTGTTTACCATGACTTCCACCTTTTTGTCATTGACTAGCGAAAACCGGCTCTACCCAGCTGGTAATGAAGGAACGTGATATTTAATGCGGATCTGGATTATAACGTCTTTCTCTTGAGGTTACCAGAGGTATAGTTAATCTGTTTGTTCCTCTTAAAAGTACATGTCTGAACCCACGCATTGCATCTGTGATAGCTCGTTCCAACAGAACGTTGTGGCCACATTTCCCAGCCCCAGGAGTGTGCCGTAACAGGTGATGCACTTAGCTTACAATATTAGTCATGTTGGAAAAAATACGAGTCTATTAAATGGTTAAGTAGAAGCAAGCTTCTGAAGCGCAGATCATGTTATTCTCATGTCAGCAGGATGGAAAGGCTCTCCTAGGCATCATAGATTCAATGTGAAGCCATTTACAAATTTTCACTAATTGAACAAATTTCTTAGTTCGAGAAAATCCACTGTGAAGTGTCAAGTTACCGCATAATTCGATTACTACCGTCATTATTACTATCATTTTCTACAGACCGCTGCTGTAACACATGTGCTTGAAGATCATTTATAGCCTTTTGGTAATTACAGAAGTAGTTGCCCAAGAACGGGTTCTTTCCCTGTCGTGGAATCCTTTTCAGGTTAATATGAAACATCAGCAATTAGTCGTAGATTACAGTAAAACTAAAGTAATTGATGAAGACGTTATTTGATAGCAAAAACGAGGTGCCTTTCTTCATTTATTTGCGTCTAGAAATGGCTGTAGAATACTGCCAACCCATATGCCAAAGAATCTTACTGCCTTCCGATATACGTCGCTGTCAGTTCTTCCATATAATTTTGTCGACGTGACCTGTGTCAAGTTGTGTATGACAGAGAATGTTTTAGGAAATTAATTGTTTTCCTTTCCAATAAACAGAAAGATTTTCATTCTAAGCTACCCAAGTTCAAATTTCCGCAATATTAGTTCAAATTTTATATTCGCTTCTATAATGTAGGAAAGTACTTCACTGTTGCAAAACCCACATCCGACTCATTGGCCTTACTCTTAGTCGCTGACTATAAAGTTTAGCTCAGAGTGACACTAGTTTGAGCAACCTAATGTAGCGAAGACTACCTGCCAGTGCTCTTTCTCACCAGAAAATACGCAATTCACTCACTGGACTCCATAATTACACTGTAACAGTAATTTCTGTGTGTATGCAGTGCATACGGATTGTCGAATCTAGTGGTACTCTCTCTTCCACTTGCGTATACAATATGCCTGACCTAAATGGGCCCTTTATCATTACAGGCCCTGGGCAGTTGCAACATAATACTGACAACAGTAATGTGCTTATGTGGACAACGTCCCTGATCGTTTTACCTGATTTCTTAATCATTTAAATAAAACAACGTGACCTTCCTGTGGAAGACATTTCAGCCTCCTTTTCCTTCTGTGAAATTTGTCAGTAAGCATTTTTGCCTTCCAACCAGGGAAATTCGCCAGAGTACGCCCGGTAAATGATTCTTCTCAAATCGACTTATGCAGCAACGTTCACAGATATCTCAAACCGGAAAAGCTCTTTTTCCAGGTACGAAGGTAGTAAAACAAACTTCACACAGTTTGTGTCAGGTTGATCTTTTCATCTGATAGCACTGCGTAAGTAATTTGTCAAGATATATTACAAGTAGTGTTACTGTAGCTGTGGAAATCATTGGTTTTAAACGTGCTTAACACCAGTGGGTACAGTACTGATAAATAGTCAAAATGATTATGAAGTTCATCCGCAAACTCAAGCGTATTTATAATATTGAAGCTAGACTGTGTATCCTTGTCTTCCTTGAGTGGGCGTTGGAGGGCGTCTACACACATGTATACAACACTATGAATACTTCAAACGCTTTAGTTAACGTTGCTGTCATAAATTAATTTTTTTTTAATTCTTCTGAGTCTTTAGTGTGCAGTATCTGTTTTAGGTACAGTCTTAGACAAAAAAAAATTGACCGCCGAGTCGTCCATGTAAGGTTGTCAATACAGTCGCGCTCCCCTCAGAATTCTATGTCCGGCAATATGCTCAATTTGTCAACATTGTAGTCTGCAGCATTTCCCGTAGGAAGTCTTGACTGCAGTCTGAGTACATCACTCTTGACTATGATTGTAGTTTTGAGGTAAAACGCTAGAGTAGCTAATACGACGTTTGGCAACCGAAAGCACAAGTTGACAAAACTTTTATCGCCCCTTTCCACGTGGTGCTGAAGCTGTGAGTGTAATTCAAGCGATTCTACAATATATTTCGCTTTCTGTCACATTGGTAATAACGGTTTGGTTCACCAATATTTTAGCGAGAGATTTCTTGGCCGACCATCTGCCTCGAAACACCGCATGCGTCTGAGTTCTGTGGGAACCGTTTGCTGCCTACCGACAGGGGCTGAGGCACTGCACTGCCTCGCCTTCTGCCGACGTCGTCTCCTCCACTCCTCACTCTCGATGGACTACAATCATAGCCAAGAGTCAGACTGCAGTCAAGACATCCTCCGGGAAATGCTGCAGTCTACAAAGTTGCCAGATCAAGCATATTGCCGGACATAGGATTCTGAGGGGAACACTACTGTATTGCCCATATTACGTGAACGACTCGGTGGTCAATTTTTTTGTGTAAGACTGTATCTACAACACATATTGCTCTCCAAAGACCCAGAAGAATTAAAAAAAAAAAAAAACAAAATTAGTTTATGACAGCAATGTCAACTATAGCGTTCAAAGTATTCATAGTGTTGTATACATGTGTGTAAACGCCCTCCAAAGCCCACTCAAGGAAGACAATTATACACAGTCTAGCTTCAATATTGTAAATACTCCTCAGTTTGTGGATGAACTCAGACTTAGGTTGATAATCATTTTGAATATTTATCAGTACTGTTCCCACTGGTGTTAAGCTCGTTTAAAACCAATGATTCCCACAGCTACAGGAACACTACTTGTGATACCTCTTTGACAAATTACTTACGCAGTGCTATCAGATGAAAAGCTCAACCTGACACAAACTGTGTGAAGTTCGTTTTACAACCTTCGTACCTGGAAAAAGAGTTTTTCCTATTTGAGATATCTGTGAATGTTGCTGCATAAGACGATTTAAGAAGAAACTAAATTCCTTCAGCTACAACTATGTTTAAAGAAAATGTCTTAAAGGCGCTAAATAGTGCTTTGTGAATCGTTTACCGGACGTACTCTGGCGAGTTTCCCCGGTTGGAAGACAAAACAGCTTACTGACAAATTTCACAGAAAGAAAAGGGGGACAAAATGTCTCCCACTGGAAGGTCACGTTGTTTTATTTAAATGATTAAGAAATCAGGTAAAACGATCAGTGACGTTGCCCATATAAGCACATTGCAGTTGTCAGTATTATGTTGCACTGCCCAGGGCCTGTAATGATAAAGGACCCATTTAGGTCAGGCATATTGTATACAGAAGTGGAAGAGAGAGTACCACTAGATTCCACAATCCGTATGCACTGCGTACACACAGAAATTACTGTTACAGTGTAATTATGGAGTCCAGTGAGTGAGCCGGCCGGGGTGGCCGTGCGGTTCTAGGCGCTCCAGTCCAGAGCCGCGCTGTTGCTACGGTCGCAGGTTCGAATCCTGCCTCGGGCATGGGTGTCTGTGAGGTCCTTAGGTTAGTTAGGTTTAAGTAGTTCTAAGTTCTAGGGGACTGATGACCACAGCAGTTGAGTCCCATAGTGCTCAGAGCCATTTGAACCATTTTCCAGTGAGTGAATTGCGTATTTTCTGGTGAGAAAGAGCACTGGCAGGTAGTCTTCGCTACATTAGGTTGCTCAAACTAGTGTCACTCTGAGCTAAACTTTATAGTCAGCGACTAAGAGTAGGGCCAATGAGTCGGATGTGGGTTTTGCAACAGTGAAGTACTTTCCTACATTATAGAAGCGAATATAAAATTTGAACTAATATTGCGGAAATTTGAACTTGGGTAGCTTAGAATGAAAATCTTTCTGTTTATTGGAAAGGAAAACAATTAATTTCCTAAAACATTCTCTGTCATACACAACTTGACACAGGTCACGTCGACAAAATTATATGGAAGAACTGACAGCGACGTATATCGGAAGGCAGTAAGATTCTTTGGCATATGGTTTGGCAGTATTCTACAGCCATTTCTAGGTGCAAATAAATGAAGAAAGGCACCTCGTTTTTGCTATCAAATAACGTCTTCATCAATTACTTTAGTTTTACTGTAATCTACGACTAATTGCTAATGTTTCATATTAACCTGAAAAGGATTCCACGACAGGGAAAGAACCCGTTCTTGGGCAACTACTTCTATAATTACCAAAAGGCTATAAATGATCTTCAAGCACATGTGTTACAGCAGCGGTCTGTAAAAAATGATAGTAATAATGACGGTAGTAATCGAATTATGCGGTAACTTGACACTTCACAGTGGATTTTCTCGAACTAAGAAATTTGTTCAATTAGTGAAAATTTGTAAATGGCTTCACATCGAGTCTGTGATGCCTAGACAAGTCTTTCTATCCTGCTGACATGAGAATAGCATAATCTCTGTGTCAGAAGCTTGCTTCTGCTTAACTATGTAATATACCCTCATTTTTTTCATCGCAACTAATATTGTAATCTAAGCACATCATCTGCTACAGTACAGTCCTGGGGCTGGGAAATGTCGCGACAATGGTCTGTTGGAACGAGCTATCACAGGTGCAATGTGTGGGGTCAGAAATTTACTTTTAACAGGCACAAACATATTTACTGTACCACTTGGAACCTCGAGAGAAAGACGTCATAATCCAGAATCCGCATTAAACATCATGTTCCTTCGCTACCAACTGGGTAGAGCCGGTTTACGTAGGGAAATGACATAGGCGAAAGTCATGGTAAATTGACATACCGTCGCCAATAAACTTACTTACATTAGAAAATTTAATATTATATGATGAACCGGTAACTATTCATAGGAACAGGGCTCTTATTTTACTTGTGCTTGATTGAACTAGAGACGTTGAAATATATGGTGCCGGACTGTGATTCGAATTCGTATCTCCTCTTTCAATGATATCAATCTCTCGGAACAGTTTAGTTCAATCATTTCCTTCCTTTTCACAAGACTGCAATCTTCTCTAGGTCTCCTCAAAAGGTAAGTATGTGGGTCCGAATCCTGATCCAGTACAAAAATATTCATAATTTCATTTAAAGCCATATCTTGTGCACATCAGCCTGCTAATGAAAACTAACGTGCATTTTTAATGTCTGTTCATGTGTTGCCAGCAATCGCAGTAGGTGTAATTATTTCTGGTCAAACATGCATACATCTTACTGTTGGTGAGTAAGCAATTGATACTTAAGCTATATTCGTATATGATAAAGAAGGTCGGTAGGTGTCGCTCAGGCACAAATATTTGTATCCTTATTTTAGATTCAAGCAACTAGCAGCTGGTAAGATAAACCGATGAGTAACATTTGAATTTACTTAGTTAACAATCCGATTAAGTGTTGGGTTCGTATCTTTGTAACAGAACTTCACATCATGTACTTCATCTTTAAATGTATGCTCACCTTGTTATTTCTAGTGGAGGTATATCAGAAACCTTTCGTGGTTAGTTAAGAGGGACGAAAGGGTCTTGATAGGAGTCCTGATTTATTACAAAAACTGTCGTCTTTTATTTTCAAGTTTAGATTTGGTTACTGATATTGGCGAAAATTTCGGTAATTCGTGACTCTTCATGGCTAGATAGCAGTATGATATGATTAGAATGGATTAGATTAGATTAGATTAATACTTGTTCCATAGATCATGAATTCGACATTTTGTAATGATGTGGACTTGTCATTTTAATGAAAGATTTCTATACTTACCATGATTCAATTTCTTTACAACAATTTTTTACTCTCTTATACTTTTTTATTTTTATCTCTCTCTCTCTCTTCTCTCTCTCTCTCTCTCTCTCTCTCTCTCTCTCTCTCTCTCTCTCTCTCTCACACACACACACACACACACACACACATTCTTTTTTTTTTTATTATTTGTTTGTTGTGCTCGACTATTGGTGAGGCACAAAAACGTCCGTGAATGAATTTCTTAGTTTTGAGTACACTTACGAAAGAAATATAAAAACAACTATGAGAGTTACTGATTTATGATGCTTAGTTTGCACTCAGTTCTGAGTATTATTAGTAACTATGCTCCAGTCCCTAAACCTAGTTAGATAAATGCGAATCAGACAAATTACGCATTCCAGGCCATAGCAGCTACGTCTTTGAGACACCAGCTATGGTCACTTCCCAGCTCTCTGCAGACACACATCGGTTCGTCTTCTTACTGCTGGTACTGTAGCTGAGATTTGGCAACACGGCAAGTTATGTTTGGCAACTCTGTGATTGACGAGTTACTTCCTGGAGTACACGGAATTACGCCTCAAAGTTCGCTTGATCTTTCTTGTCATTTCCATTGAATAATCTGAGTTATTATCGCTTGACGTGTAACAAATCATTGTAAATTTGCGGTTTTCAGTCCAGGAAAGTCGTTGCACGTGGAAATCGCAACTAATCTCGTCCTTCAAATAGCTGTTTACGAGTCCTACTGGGCTCGTCGAGGAAGCCAAAATACATACCTCTTTGCTGGCTCTTTGGTAACGTCCTAACGTGTGACACAGCGTTTGTTATTGTTCGCGGTTCCAGTACCGCTGACAAAAATCTTTTTACCCCTCCTGCGAAAGAGCTACAAGCAGTCAGATCAAACATCGATAACGAAATCGCAAGAAAGTACTTTCGGCTCATAGTGAAATGGTGAAAAACTTACGATGCTGCACTACAGGTAAGGCCACTTTCCGCTGCTGACAAGCAAATTTTGGGTTTCTCGGAATACATCACTTTATTTATGAAATGCCACATTTGCATACCTCTTGAGTATGACACAGCATACTAATTGAGCATAGTCCCACTCGAAACCTAAGTGAGTAGTATTTCACCAATTCATGATGATAGAGGAACGCTTGTGTACAGATACTCAGTTTTATTAAAACAGGCTATCGTCGTAAGGTTATCATGAGTAGTATTATTTCATATTTGATAGTACAGTGCACAATTTTCGTACGGTTCCTTTTAGTGTTGCTAAAACAATAGTAAACATGAGAGAGAAGTTAATCATCAACGGTATATGCGAATTCTCTGATGTTCTTTATAACAGTCTGACAATGCTCTAGCAGATTAAAACTGTATGCCCGACCGAGACTCGAACTCGGGACCTTTGCCTTTCGCGGGCAAGTGCTCTACCATCTGAGCTACCGAAGCACGACTCACGCCCGGCACTCACAGCTTTACTTCTGCCAGTATATCGTCTACTTCCTTCCAAACATTATAGAAGCTCTTCTACGAACCTTGCAGAACTAGCACTCCTGAAAGAAAGGATACTGCGGAGACATGGCTTAGTCACAGCCTGGGGGATGTTTCCAAAATGAGATTTTCACTCTTCAGCGGAGTGTGCGGTGATATCAGCGCACACTCCGCTGTAGAGTGAAAATCTCATTCTGGAATGCTCTAGCAGTTTATTGATTACATGCCCGTAGAAAACTTGTTCTGAGTTAAAGCTGTCAAAAAAGGTTTGAAGAAGAATAAATGCCACTACCACACGACTGCTAATGCAGAAAATACTTTTCTGACGTATTTTGGCACGATGCGCTCTCCACATACATAACACAAAAGTTTCGAGATGCATCTGCAGCCTGGCCATCTATTAAACCTAAAAAGAACAAAATGTCGCAGAAGATAGCTCTTTTTTCACATGCGACTATTTTGGGTTGAGAAGTGAAGGGAAGAATGTTCAAAGTGTCATTACATTCATTACTTCAGCAGACAGCAGAATTGCGTATTAAAAATGTAGCAGTGGATGTACTCGTATTCGCGACATGTTATCTATGGTGCGCGATACTTACCATTACGCTTCTAGCTGACACTAAGTTATGGCACCACCAGAACTTCAGTAATCCAGAGATCTGTGAGATAATGCATATAGCCGGATCTAGACTTCTGAGAGACAGTTACAGCTTTTCTTTTGCACCTCACGTCATTTTCAACAAACAGATAGCGCAGTAGAGTAGCTCAAGTAGAAATGAACGCATCCTATTTTAATTTCTGCATCCTACACTGTTGGAAATTCTGTGTGGGTGGCAGTTACGTGATTTTATTTCGGTGATTACAAAATAGAGTCGAATGAATGCACTGGGTAGCTGTGGCACCTAGATCATGGCGATTCGGTCAGCCAAGTAAATGAATGTACTGAACATGCTGCAAACCACTGCAGGGAGCCTGTGTGTCGGTATTCTGGTCCTGTGTGGGGCAACGGCATTACGTGTAGAGCAGTCGGTGGTCTGTTGCATTGATATTAGGTTCATGTACTTATGCCGATGATTTTTGGTAGGGAGAGACAGATTCTATTCTCTACTGGCTACGCCAAGCGAAGAAGGTATATTGGCATTATGGTCTGAAATTCACGTTAGTGATGATATTCCTTCTCTACCAAGTAGACGTTAGGTTGAACACAATAAAGTCAGGTGTGGTGACATGTAGAAACTCTATCACCAGTAACCTTCATTATACTGGTTATTTGTTTGTAGTGACGAAACAAACGCTATGTAGGGTCACAGGACTCGTATTCCATCTTCTCTTTGAGCTACTGTATGTCGATAAAATTGGTTCTGAACTGGGAATGCAACTCAGACCGCCCTTAACACGGAATTTGATCCCTTCGTGACAATACAGCTCGACTACAATTTGTTGTTTGTTCAAAACTGCAGATTCTTCAACATCCTCACATACTGCGCGTGAATGGGTTCGAATCCTGGCCCAGCACTAAGGTTTTCATTATGTATTATTAAGCTCTGGCATGAGATCACCTATCTGCTGGTGCCTAATGATTTTGATTTTTAATGTATTTTCATTCTTTGTCCACACTAACGATATCTGACGTTTTTGACTGCCAGTGAGACACAGAAATATTTGCGAGATAACTGTAAGTTCAAGGATGCTAGTGGACAAAACTCCGGTAGCTGACGTCTCTTTGTGTGTAGTCAACAACGATATGTGTGGGGTTCGGTTCCCAATTAGCACTGCACTCTTCGTCATATTATTTCTAGTTCAAACATGCTCACATGTTGCTGCTGGTGTAACGAACCCATATTTAACATTCGTTTTCTCTAGAATATTACTGCCTTAGGTGTCGGGGCTGGAGTCCTGAGAAGGAAAAAATTAATGTTCCTCTCGTCATTCCAATTAAAACAATTAGCTACTGCCGAGTAAATCCGATATACACAGTTGATTGTGCTTCGATTACAATTTGATTAGGTTCTGTGTTCGAATCCCTGTCCAACACATAGCTTTAACTCAAGGCATTTCAAGTAAGTTACTTGTGAAGAAGATGTTTAATGTATCTCGTAGTTCGTTAATAGGGACAATATATGCTGTGTAGGAATTCCTCTCCGTAAAAAATGTTTACATTATGTAATTTAAAGTTGATATTTGCTAACTGATACTGTCTAAAATCGAGGGATGTCACTCTCTGTGTGCCTAGTCAGGAATGACTGTTAGTTTCCATCTGTCACGAAATCTTTACTTAGACTGCATGACCTGGGTTTGAATCCACATGCAGAACGAGACGGTTCGTCGTGTCATTTGAAGTCCATACATATTCTGAACTAGCTGCTCGTGAATAACTTAAATTTTTAATGCCATTTTGTGTAAAATAATAATTACGGTACGTTACTTTGAAGAGGAAATCATGAATACGACGAACTTACTACGTGCATTACCTATCTGACGTAATAATGAGAATGGTAACATTTCAGGTATGTCATTTATTGTAATAAATGTGAGCTTACAAGCCGTAAGGACAGTCTTATCTGTGATAAGGTGTTCCCTGTTATTTTTAGTATCGTGGTATAACTTTACACCTTGAGTTTTGCGATACAGAACAGTGTTTTCTAGTGGTGACTTGTTGGAACCATTTTCAATAGTCAAACGACTGAACCGAGGAGCGAGTAGAGGACCTGCTAGACAGCTGCATTATGCGGTTTGCATGCGAATCAGGCGAAATCCAATAAATGTCGCTCGGATACTTTTGAGCATGACTGTACATGACTGTGACAGTAAACATAAATGTTAGGCCTCCCAGTCAGTTTTAATAAAGTATTTTTTCTTAAGAATATAACTCTTTGGGGTCATTTTTAATATTTCCTTAACTAAACGTCAGAAAAATAAAGAAATTCATTACTTTTTATGGCTGCATAATGCCCAAGTTCCTAGGACAGACAGCTGCAGTGAAGGATAATGAAGACTGATTTTAATCTAAAAATCTAATGTCAGTATAACAATCCATCTAAAATTAGACTTCATTATTTACAACAATTTTCATTGCAGAATAGGTGTGTTGCGATATTGTAAACAAAATGTGTGACTTCTTGAAAAGGTGCCATGAAAGTGTGTGGCTTGTGAAAAAGACACACTGTTTTTATTACACGTTTAAGTGCAACACTTGCTTCTTTTCTGTTCGATGAAATATTTATTAATAATACTGTGAGACGTTAGATTTTAAAAAAATGTATGGGTGGATGTCGCCTAAATTCTGTACTAGATTTCATTAGCTTAAAAATCGAAATAAAATCTTTGAATAGGAAGTCGCATTTGTTTCAGATTTGGCGAGCATAATCCCACCGCGACGTACATCCGTCTTATGATTAATGGTAATTGCTGTCTTGCAGATTTTAAAGTGACACTTTCCACCGTAATAAACTGAAACGTCCCCTTTTGAATAATTATACAAGACTGTGCTTAAACTGACACACAATGTTTTTAGCGCAACGCAATCTGACTTTCAATAATCCCTACAAAAGAATGGCCATGATTAACATTAACCTATACCTTTCACAAATCACTTATCTCACAAAAATCTTCGTTACTCGAACTACTGCAATACAGCGAGCGCCACTACTGCCAGCTAAATAAAAGATTCAAACTACGGAAGGCACTAACTACTGATAGGCATAGTTAGCAAATGAAAGATTTTAATAGAGAACAAACAATGTATTTACCTTAATAGTGTTGAAAACTCATAATATACATAGCAGTTCATGACATCCAGTCTTACAAATTTCAAAACTCCGCCATCTCTCTCCCCACATCCACCACTGCTGGCGGCTCACCTCCAACTGCGCAACGCTACGCGCTGTTAACGTCCAGCTGCCCAACACTACAATGGCGAGTATTATAACAATGCCAACCAGCCACAGACTGCACACAGCACAGCCAGTGATTTTCATACTGAGCGCTACGTAACGTTGCCAATAAGAAAACATAAACAGCCTACTTACATATTAACATCCAGCTGCCCAACACTACAGTGGCGAGTATTACAACAATGCCAACCAGCCACAGACTGCACACAGCACAGCCAGTGATTTTCATACAGAGCGCTACGTAACGTTGCCAATAAGAAAACATAAACAGCCTACATACATAGCCCCCATGCTCCCCGCAAAAAATTTTACAAATTGTTTTGGGCAGTGGCCAATAATGATTTGATAAAATTTTTCATAACTACAATAACAATGAAATCAAAGGCACACACTTATTGATACAATGTTGGTCAAAAGCTAAAATTTTCTCACAGTCCATAAAGACAGTCTTGATCGTTCATCACAGTAAAATAGCAGTGTTTTTCTCAAAGTCTGAGCAGTAGAAGAAAATGCACACGGAAGTAGAGGATTTCCATGCAGTCTTGAAGAAGTAGTGTTGTCCTTCCAACGAAAAGACAGTGCTGACTCTTGACATGCAGACAGGTAATGGTCCACAACAGAGCAAACTCACCGCAGAGTCAGTCGAAGTTTTGAAGAATATTGGTACGTAGGTCATCACAGAGTAGACCCACTGTAGTCCTGGTAGAGATTACAGTATTGGTGGGCCACCAGAGGTGCATACCCACTGTAGTCCTTGTAGAAATAATGGTAATGGTGGGCCATCAAAGATGCAGACCCACTGTAGTCCTTGTAGAGACGGCCAGCAGCCATCTGTTGCAACTGTGCAGGTGCACATCACCATCGTAGAGTCTTGCGGACAATATAGCAAGTCCATAAACCACCACTTGTGCACTCACAAAGTTTTTTGGAATTGTCCTTAGAACCAGCAATGCTGTTAACCAGTCCCTTGCTGAATTATTAACATACGTGCAAACACTAACAGTCCCTACTTCTTACATATTGTCCATATACTGTGACCAACAGAAACGTGTGCAGTGAAATGTAACTTACAAGTTACTTAGTTTGATGAAATGGTGTCAATTACAATTTTATAACATAAGAATACAATAACAAAGGTACAAAATACATCATTAAAGAACATAACAATATAGATAACAATTGTAGTTACACAGGCTTTACAAAAGAATAGAAATAAACATATACATCAGTGTTACAGGAATTATGACATAAGTAAATATATAAAATAATGAGAATAGTTTTCGAAACATTAATTTCACACATGAGCATTGAAACAGAGCAGAATAAATAATGTCTAAACATCTTTACAAAGAAAATAACATATTATTTGAAAAATTCTACAACATAAATCTTATTAGCTAAACACTTAAAGACAGGAAAAAGACAAATACACAAGGGAACACAAACATATAGAGGGATAACACAAGGAAACGACAGGGTTTGTTTTACTGCAGTATTTTGCAAACAAAACTTTCTTTACTTCTCGGAGATCTCCCTTCATTCTTCATTATTTCCAAAAAGTCCTATCTATACCTGCTTTCTGTACTTTTTTTTGTATAACTTCTCAATGCATTTCTTCCAATGCATCGCAACTCATTCTCTTATATAGTCTACCCCCTCTTAAGCTAACTTAAATCTACTGAGCTCAGATGCTAAACTAAGGGACGAGGCAATGCAGCAGCACAAAACAATTAACACAAACCGCAATGACAAAAAAAAAATGCAGATTTGCAAAGCAAGCAGCATTTTAGAAATTAGCAAAGCAATTGCAATATTACAACTAATATAAGGCAGTATGCAACAAACAAGAAAAATAAATCAGTAGTAAAACTGGCTTAACAGAGTAATGTAAAGTGAAATTTAGTAGCACTATGTCTGGCAAACAGCAGCAGCAAATGCAATAACTTATATCTAAACATGACATAGCTCAAGCAGAAAAAATATTACACTAAAGACAACAATGCAGACAAGGGAAATGTCTATTCACATCTTAATGTCTATGTAATTAAAGTGGTGCACCACAAGAAGTTGTTCTACCAAAAAATTACCAAGTACTTGAAAAGAAAATTTCGTATGCAATTCCTGTGAAGGGAAATGTCTTTTTATGCTCCTTCGTTTTTTTTAATAAATCGTAAAATTATTTACTGGATCTGTAGGCATAAAATATTTATATTAGTACATCTATAAAATTTTATTTTAACCAATGCTGCAGTGGAGCTAGATACTAGATATTAAACAAAATGAGCAGTCTCTCAACTACAAAGACAATAGATATAAAATGTTTCTCATCATTTCATTAGGCATTTTAGGTAAATATCATAAATTACTAGCTCCACAGTGTAATCATATGTTTTCAAGTTTGAGCGTGTCATATTTGCGATGCTTTCGACAAAGAAATGTCAATAGCGAGGATAATAGCCTCTTTTTTTCTTTTTGCATCGAATGGCTTTCTTTTGTCAGACGACTATCTCTCAGCTGGGCGCCCAAAAGGCATTATGTCAAGGTCACTTACCTTTCTTACTGAAATATTTATGACAGCAGTTTCCGCTACAGTGGCAGTCTCACATAAAAAAATTCACAGGTTGAGAATTTGCATTACAAATGTGTAGAAACAAAATCCTATTGATATAACAGTGTCCAAAAAATTTTCGTCGGCATTGTAATACATTCACGCATTTACATACATTTCATAACTCTTAAAGTGCGATTCTTGGTTTCCAACAACCTTTTTCACAAGCCAGAGTCCCTAACCACTACTCATTATTCCTTACCTTATTCGTCGACACTTCTTCAATATTTCATCATAACAGATACCCGAGGCATAATCAAATAACTCATATAGCATCAGCTTATTGATCATAAACATACCGCAACAGCATAATACACATAGTCATCGTAATAACAACATCATAACACCTCAGTCAAATCTCAAAAACGTCATAGCTTTCTGCAATAATGTCAAAACCTAAATAAAAAACCTCTGCTCATTTCAACAGTGTCATCTACCTCCAACATACTTTAAAAATCATGATCCCATACCAAATACATTATTCAGAGCTCTCATAGTATCACAATGGTTCCGAAAAAATACGAACAGTTCACAAAGTACAGACAAAATACAATTTCGTAAGTATGAAATTATCCAACTGTGTAATTGCGTAAACATGTGTCACTGATGTAGTAAAAAAAATGTTTATCTCTCAGTTAAATGATCAAATAGCTGTGTAATTTGTGTGTTAGAGAAATATGGTACCGTTGTGCAAAGTTGTATAAGCAAATACCATATTAGCTAGGGCTCCTTGTGCTTGCCAAACACATGGTACACAAACTAAGCGTGTACCCCCCGGAGGATTAATGTAATTATACCCTCAGGTGTTACAGATTACAGCAATGGAATGAAATGTATCATGGAAAACTTTCTCTGTAATTCAAAAATCTTGAAAAATAAATGGCTTAAGTACAAAATTAATCTCTCAAATGCGTGTCCTGTAGCGCTAAATGTGCGTCTTGCCGTAAGATAATTCTGTGGAAGTGTCGTAGTTATCGTCCTCTGTAAGCAAAGTTCTGCTGAAGTCAATATACTTACCTCATCATAAACGAAAGTGAAATGCTTTGCGTATGGATACCGTAGTTATTACGTACCTTACCATGATCAAGAAAGTACTATAATGTAATGTATTGTTGTGCTATGAAAAAGGCTGTCTCATTGTAGCTGTACCACAAAAGTTACTACTAAAACATGTTTTACTTTCCAGAATAATACAGAAAAACTGTGCAGAAATAAAACAGAAACACTGCAAAAGCAACATTGTATATTGTCACTCATTAGTAGCATCGTGATAAAATCGTGCAGCTGTCACATAAACTAACCACTGTGTCATCTGGTATCTCACAGAAAGTACTTTAAATCCAGAATGTATTTTCAAGTAAACCAAAATGTTGCATTAAAATCTCATTAGCAGTACTGGTAAATGTTCTAAGTATGTAAGCCTTATAGTCATTACGTAATCGTGCAACTAACAAGCAAGAATGTACACACACAATAACACTGTGACGTCTGTTCACTATAACAATGCATTCGTAATTTCTGTTTAAATAAGTTCTCTTGGTTCTTGATTGGATATTTAACTTCAAACATTGTTGCATGGTAACAGTTTCTAAGTCTGACAATGCATACTAGAAATGTGAAGTAAGAGTTTTATGGCAAAGACAAAGTTAAAAAGCAGATTATCTTTCAATAAACGGTTTTACATGTGAAATGTGGTGTAAACCTTTACTCTTCCTAGTACGCAGAGTTTCAACTTCAACACAATTATCATGTGGTATACATCGGATTCTGTAAGGTCCATTGTAAACTAGAAGGAATTTGTGACTCAAGTGTTTCTTCTTATGTGACAATGAATGAGCTTTAGAGAACTTTCTGACCAATATATAACTTCTTTGCATTTACTTTACCGTGTAGTTTACTCCTTTTGTTTGCTGCAGATTTTATATTTTTAAGAGCCAAGTCAATTATGTCTTTGTGTCGAAGTTTACGTGTATTCGGGAAAGGTACAAGCTCTCTGATTCTGTTCGGTGGTTCTTCATTCTTCAGTACAAGAGTAGGTGGTAAAGCAGTGGAGTCATGAGGCATTTCATTCAGTACGTTTTGAAATAAGTGTAGATGTATGTCCCAATGCTGATGCTTTCTGTGACAATAAAGTCTGCAAAGCTTATTGATTTCTTTCATAATCCGTTCGGAGGGGTTACAATGTGGTGAGTACAATGAAATAAAAACAAGTTTGATTTTATGATTCCGAAGCATGCGTGACCAAACAGCAGATCTCAATTGCGGTCCGTTATCTGAAATGACTTTACTAACGTGTCCAACTTCACGTAAGAAATTTTTAACAAAGGCGTTGGATACAGACCGTCCAGTGGCTTTACGTAACGGAGTGAAAGAAACAAATTTTGAAGTAAGTTCAACAGTGACTAGAACGTACGAAAATCCATTAGATGTTCTGACAAGCGGTCCCAAGAGATCAACAGCAGCAAATTCTTTTAATTTAGAAGGAATGATAGGAAACAGCGGAGCACGATGAGAGATAGTAGATTGTTTCGCCTTTTGACAAAGAGAATTCGAAGAGTCTTGTCTAAGACTCTTCGAATTCCCTTTTCCACATTGTTAAAATAACAAGTTGTCCGAAGAATATGATAACATTTTCGTGGACCAAAATTTGCATAGCTGAAATGAATGTACCAAATGAGCTTATTAACAAAATCATCTGGAATGCAAAGAACCCATAGCCTGTCATCAACAGTGCAGCGTTTGAACAGTATGTTGTTTCTCACCAGATAATAATGCCGAATCTGTGTGTGTGTCTTTTCAGGCCATTTACTTTTGATGTCTTTCCAAATCGGATCTTTATCTTGTTCATGAGCAATGTCCTTTAAAGATGTGGTGATGAAGTTTTCAAAGGCGACTTTCTGGATGTAAAGAATACTGAAATTTTTCTCGAGGTTGCCTTCTGTGTTACTTTTCTCAAGCCCAGCCGGGGCGCGTGACAGTGCGTCCACAACAATGTTCTCCTTGCCGGGAATGTAGACTATTGTGAAGTGGAATTCTTGCAGAAACAATGGCCAACGTTTTAACCTGTCATGATTTAATTTTGAAGACATAAGAAATTGTAATGCACGATGATCACTGTATACTTTTACGTGCTTACCAGAGAGAAAGAAACGGAATTTGTTAAATGCCCAAACGATAGCTAAAGCTTCTAATTCAGTAACGGAATAATTTTTTTTCAGATATTGTTAGCACTCGGCTAGCAAAAGCAATGGTTTTCTGAATGGTAGTGTCATTTTCTATGGCTTCTTGAAATAAATGGGCACCAACACCGACTTTAGAAGAATCCGTGCTATGGCAGAAATCTTGTGACAGATCTGGATGAGCTAGTATTGGCGCGTTAAGTAACACTTCTTTCAAAGAATTGAATTCCAACTGTGATTGTTCGTCCCAGTTCCAAATAGTATTTTTTCCAGTGAGAGAAGAAAGTTTTGGTGTAACACGAATTTGCATATTCAGAAAACGACAGTAAAAATTTACGAGACCTAGAAAACTGCGGACTTGTTTTTTTGTGGATGGAACTGGAATGGCTTTGATTGCTTCTAACTTTTCAGGATCCGGGTGAATGCCTTCAGAAGAAATAATATATCCCAAAAACCTCACCTTTGACCTACCGAATTCAGACTTTTCCAAGTTATCTGTAATTCCAGATTCTGCAAAAATACGTAACAAACTGTTGAGGGTGCGATTATGTTGTTCCCATGAAGCTTCTGCTATTAGAATATCGTCCACATATAAGGTGATGTGACGTTTTAAGAACTCAGGTAATATGGAATTTAGCCCGCGAATGAATGCTGCCGAAGAAATGTTCAAACCAAAAGGAAGTTTCCGAAACTGATAACAAACGCCGAAACAAAGGAAAACTGTGTATTTTCTACATTCTGGATGAAGTTCAATCTGATAAAAACTGGATCTGAGATCAATGGAAGACAACACTTTTACACCATTAAAATTTTGAAGAAGTTCTTCCAACGTTTGCGGCCTGTCTGTTTCAGGAATAATGATAGTATTGATTTGTCTCGAATCCAAGACAAGCCTGATCGATCCATTTTTTTTCTCAACAACATGTAATGAATTGTTGAATGAGCTTACTGCAGGCTCAATAATGCCCTCGTCAAGCATAGATTGTATTTCTGTTCTAACATGGTCCCTATAATGTGCTGGAATTACGTATGGTCTAACACAAAATTTAGTATGCTCACGAACACGAAATTGGTATTGAAATCCCTTGATTGTTCCTGTTTTGTGAGTAAAAACTGTGGAATGTGCTTGTAAAATCTCAAAAAGGTCCTGCCTATCAGTGTCATTGCAATTCTCAATTGTTTGAATTTTATTCTGAATTAACTCATTAGTATCAAATGTGTCGTCGATATCATCCCTGTCAGTACTTGCAGAGTGATTGTTAGTGTCTAGTTCCGTAGAAAATTCCGAACTGTTGTCTAACAGAAGGTAAAGCTGATTAATTTCCTCGTCATGGTTTGAGAGCCAATCTTCAAATTTCAAAGCTATTGACTTACCTTCTTTCTCTAAACTTATTTCAGCATCATGAAAGTTTAAGATTGCTTTGTATTCATTCAAAATGTCTACTCCCAGTATAATTTCCGTCGACAATAATGGAACAATAAGAAAGTTCATAGAGAAGCTGTGGCTTTGACAAAAGATTTCTAAGTTGGTTTGTTGGCGTACATCTACACTTTTTCCAACGATTGCACCTTGTAATTTAATCTTATGTAACGGAAGTGTGGGACAATCGTTCGATTTGTTGCATTTGCTAAAGGCTGTTTCACTAATTACTGAAATGGGACTGCCAGAGTCACGTACTGCAGTAAATTTTACGTCATTTACTGTAATGTGAATCAAAGGATATGCAATGTTGTTATGTTTTACGTCGTTTTCCTGGAGTAAGATGTCCCTAATGTCTTCCATTTTTACATAATTACTAGCTACGGCAGCTGCGTCGTCAGTTTCATACATACGTTTTGAGGCTGCCAGCGGTATGAGTCATTGCCTATTGTCTCTTTGTTGGCGCACGTCGTTATTGGGATTTGGAGACCTAACTTCTACAAATTCACCTTGTCGAGAGTAGCCTGCTCTGTTTGAATCCCGCCAGTTCTGATGCAATTCAGGTCTGTCGTTACGATCATATCATGTGTCGTCATGTCGATAGATCCCATAGTTTCTTTCTTGTCGGTCACGTGGTGGAGAATTTCTCCCTGAATCGTAACTGCGCGCTGGACCATTGCGTCTAAAGTTATTCTGTCTCCCCTGATAATATTTATTTTGGTTCCTATATTGTCTGTTTCTCTGATTGTCTCTGTGATAGTCATTGCTGCGGAGAGGTGATCTTTCCCTGCAATTATTACTACTCTGCCAACGGTTGTCATACGGGTGGTGTCTGTTTTGGTCACGATTTGTGTTATGAGAATAGCCTTGTCGCGTCCAGTTATTATTTCTTTCATCGCGGAATTGCGACGGATATGACCTGTAATTGTTGTGTTCCTATTTTCGGGTTCCGCGATTGTCAGTGTCAATTTCTAATTCTTGTAAGAGTCCCTGAAAAGCTTCAATGTCGTCTTTGCAACGTCCTGCCAAAATAATATGCCGTAAATGTTCAGGCAATTTGATTAAGCAAATGCGGATGAGTTCTGAGGGGCTGTATGGGTTTGACAGGTACTGATTCTTGTGCAACATGTCTTGAAAATATTTCACAAGACTGGAAAATTCAGATTGTTCGAAATGTTTCATCATTATGATGCTATGTTTTACTCGGTCTTGTGTAGTTTGAGACCAATATGCTGAGAGGAAGGCATGATAAAATTCTCCTTCACTGTGACAATCGTGAATGACCGATCGCATTCTTACAGCTGGTTCATTCTCTAAATAGCCACACATAAATTCTAATCTGTGCTCTAATGACCAGTTGGGAGGAAAACAATGAGAGAATTGATGGAGCCACGCTTGTGGATGAATGTCGTTGCCAGAATTCTTAAACGTTTTGAATTTACGTGTAGTAATGAACAGCTTATAGTCAAAATCATCATGTCGGCGAGTCGCATGTCGGTCATTGTTACGTCGTGTCGGCGGTTCCATCTCAAAATTCGGTGCACATTGCCAATTTCTTTCATAACTTCCGAAATGCCCTGTGTTATTATTATGTGGCTGTTCCGTATTTCTATGTCCCTCTTCCCATATTGGAGCGCGAGTGTCCTCTGAAATACGTAATTCTTGTATTACCTGTGTCAGCTGATCTTGTACTTCCCGGATTTCTCTTTTGTACTGTGTATTGATTTGATTTTGATTTTGTTTGAATTTTCTAATTTGTTCGCACTCTTCTGTGTCATTAAAGACTACCGGTTTTGTGTCATTCAGATTATCATCTACCTTCGTAGATAAATTATTTAGCTGATCCGAAAGTTCAACTACTTTCTCTGATAATGAACTAATTTCCTCCATGTGTCTTTCTGAACCAATTTTCAGAGTATCTACTGTGTCCTTTAAGTTTTCCTGAGTTTTTGCAAGTTGCGTAACCAAATCGGTAGATGCAACTGAGTCAGTTTTAGCTTGCAAGGTCTCATGATTTTCATGAACAATAGTTTGCAGTTCTTTTATGGCTGCTTCGTGATTCTGTAATGCATTTTCATGCCGCGAAAAAATAGGTTGAAAATGCTCACAAATTTGTGTTTTTACGTCATTACAGACTTTTTGCCATTTCGATTCAATGTTACGTAACTCTGTAGTTAAATCTTCACGTGTTTGTTCAAGCGTGGTGTCTAACTTTTGAAGATTTTGTTCCATTGCGTCTAACTGTTGCTGTATTTGTCTCTGGTGTTGTTCCATTGTGTCTAACTTTTGAAGTTTTTGTTCCATTGTGTCTAACTTTTGAAGATTTTGTTCCATTGTGTCTAACTGTTGCTGTGTTTGTCTCTGGTGTTGTTCCATTGTGTCTAGCTTTTGAAGCTTTTGACCCATTTGTTGCATTAATTGTAATAACAATGCACTGGTGTCTGAAACATGTTCCTCAGTGCTTTTCGGCAGTGAATTTGCACTGGCAACATTCACATTTTGACAAGCGGAAAATGTGTCTTGACTCATTTGAGAAAACGGTGAGAACCCAAAACCTGAGTCTACAGTATTTGCAATATTGTGTTCTGTCATTCCCGATTCCTGAGGCGAGCTGTTGCCGACCGATCGATCGATAATGCTTCCCTGTTCACTACCTGTTTCAATGTCTACACCATTATTTGACAGCCGCTCCATTTCCCTATGCACAGTTACTAAATTACTACTTCGAATATTAGTTAATTCATTACATGGTCGCGATAACACACTGCTTTCGCCTTCACTGTCATTTCTCAGTTTACTTTGGAGCCTGGTATTACGTTTTTCACACGCCATTATTGTCACAATATTTCACACGACAACACAGAAAAGCACAATTTGAAGAGCAAAAATAAGAGAACACATTAACATAGCACTGAAAATAATATCTAGTTAATTGCAGCTGCGAAATACTTGGTGCAAATCTACATGCGTGCCACACCTGTTTTACTGTACAACAATGAAAGACTGCAGCTACAAAGGAAATTCTCTCTATAATTGCGCGCTAGCAATAAACAATAGCTACACTAATTACACAAACTACAAGAAAAAAATCAGAAGATTCCAGTGAGGTATCCTAGGCTAAGGGTCGACATATGAAACGTCCCCTTTTGAACAATTATACAAGACTGTGCTTAAACTGACACACAATGTTTTTAGCGCAACGCAATCTGACTTTCAATAATCCCTACAAAAGAATGGCCCTGATTAACATTAACCTATACCTTTCACAAATCACTTATCTCACAAAAATCTTCGTTACTCGAACTACTGCAATACAGCGAGCGCCACTACTGCCAGCTAAATAAAAGATTCAAACTACGGAAGGCACTAACTACTGATAGGCATAGTTAGCAAATGAAAGATTTTAATAGAGAACAAACAATGTATTTACCTTAATAGTGTTGAAAACTCATAATATACATAGCAGTTCATGACATCCAGTCTTACAAATTTCAAAACTCCGCCATCTCTCTCCCCACATCCACCACTGCTGGCGGCTCACCTCCAACTGCGCAACGCTACGCGCTGTTAATATCCAGCTGCCCAACACTACAATGGCGAGTATTACAACAATGCCAACCAGCCACAGACTGCACACAGCACAGCTAGTGATTTTCATACAGAGCGCTACGTAACGTTGCCAATAAGAAAACATAAACAGCCTACTTACAAAACGTTTGGTATTTTATTACCTTTCACACTTTCCTACGCGCAGAGTGCTGGATTCGAAAGAATTTAATCTTACTTCCAATAAAGTGATACTTGTGCAGTTCCCGCTTACGTATTTGTTTTGAGCCGCAAAGGAACATCGTTGTAGAATGTGAAATGTGCAGGACGGGACGTCTCGTTTTCCTAAAGGCTGTATTGTAGCGGGTACTGCGTCAGCATACCATGTCTCCTCACAAACAGCAGCCACAGGAGGTTTTTCGATATACAGTAGCGAACTGCCGGTTAATGCCATAGATACTGCAAAGAAATCTGTATGTGGTAGTCACGCTTTCGTTTTGACAAACGAACATGGCACGCCATGACTATCGATTATATTGTCCACTGATGGAGTTTCTGTCATTCATCGCGATATCAACAAAACGCGAAGCTCACAGTGACAGTTGAACGAAAAACTTCCTTATTTAATTGTCCCCTCATGATGACAGTCTTTGTGGCACCGTTTTAATTGATTGTGTATGTTAGACATTTCTACACCTGTAATATAGTATTGCCCACAAAAGCTACAGATAGCTTGATTTTGGACTAACACTAATTCAATAAACAGCCGAAGACTGCTGTTGCATTCAGAGAGGTGAGTGGCGGTGATGATGAACTGGAAGGCCCAATGGCAATACTATTGAGAATAAATAAAGTGAGAGGATGCTGAATAGGCGCCCCGTAATGCTGACAGCAAGCACATGGATGTTTGGTGTCCTCTATAGGCTACGGTCGTGACGTCAGCGATGCGCTGTTCCTCAAGGACGGTCTCTCGGCTCCACACCTGGCTATTGGGGCAGCGTTGCAGGCTGCTACGCTCAGAATTCGACCCGCTGCTCACTGGCTGTACTCAGACAGAGGCTGGCTCTGCAGTGCTAAATCCCGGCAGTGCCGTGAACGAGCCTCGTGAGGAGCCTAGCGCTGGCGGCGGCAGGTGCGACCCAGTCTCGATTTCATGGCTGCTGCTGGCGGTGCCCGGCGGTCTCGCTATGTGACGTGGTCCTGACCTTGGACTTCGGCGAAGAGAAGTGAATGCCTGTGCTTCAATATTCAGACATATTTATATGGCTCCGAGGAGCATTTGTTTCACTATAACTTGGTACATAGTGACGTCATCCCTAACAAGAAACTTGCTCTGGTGTAGTGACATCGGCCCGCCAACTACAGCCATTACTGCTGCGCGATGCAGTTTCCTGCTGAGCTCGCAGTCCCCTTACGTGTATGTTATTTTGAT
The DNA here is from genome assembly GCF_021461395.2 of Schistocerca americana. Lineage (NCBI taxonomy): Eukaryota > Metazoa > Arthropoda > Insecta > Orthoptera > Acrididae > Schistocerca > Schistocerca americana. The sequence goes on along the minus strand of NC_060121.1, from coordinate 596,014,226 downwards.
GCACATGCCGCCACACTGTCTGTCGGCCTGTGGGTGCTGATGCAATACTTCGTAGTGGCTTTCTCATAATCTCTTATTACATTTGCTAAAAGGCTTATTATTTTTCCTAAAAGAGTAGGTAGTGATACTAAACTGCTCATCTCTGGCCTCACATTTATTGCTTTAGCCTGGTTCCTTATTGAAATTATCCTCACCCTTAATGTGTGAAACAAGTACATACCAGTAGATCGGCCATTCTTAGTTACTATACAATTACTTTATTAATCTCACGACTCCATAAATTTATTTCTTATCCCTTGCCCGTATGAGTTACCGTTCCACACTTAAAAACAAAAAAATGACACTGTTTCTTTCTTAATAAATTAGGCTTAACGTATTAGTTTAAACAAAATATTCTCCGGCTCCATGAAACTCGTATGCTTTCATCTCTTCTGTCTAACCGGTAGTTTTTCAACTCTTTGTTTTGGAACAACCTTCGTAACTTTGTCCTTTTAACAAAATATCTCCTTACACTTCCCAAGACTATATACCACAAAAATTATCCTCACGAGGAAACAACGTACACCACTATCATTCAGAACACTTCGACAGGCAGTCCCAATTATTCCCCAAATTGTAGTACTCATAACAGACCGAATTCTCCTCGACATGCTTGGGTATCTGGTATTCCTGCTCACTGAAAACAACTTCCTGGTGCCAGATGAGACTATACCATACGAATTACTCCTTGATGTATTTGTACAGGGATTACCTGGTTTGTCTTGTACAGTAGACACATCCCGTGACTGCTCTACACTGGCAAAAGCTTCCTATCGCCGAAGGTTAACTTTGGCATGACGCTCAATCAGAACGTTTACTTTTGGTCTCGCGTTTCACCCTTCACACTCATTGCGTACATCAGGCTTCAGTTGTGCTGCAAACAGCTCCTTGCTTTGTCTGCAGATCTGTGACCCAGTACTTGCATTAGCGCTACATCGTGAACCTCTGGCGTACACTCTTCGACAGATTCAACCCCGGCGACTTTATTATTCACTCTATGAACTCGTATCCTCTTTCTTTACCTCCATTCACCTACTTCTTCTACAACATCTGCAACACAAATATCAACAGTTCCCGTAGTATCTAAAACAAAAAAAATCATCTGCAGCTGCCTCGCGGAGTGGCCGTGCGGTTTGAGGCGCCATGTCACGGACTGCGCGGCCCCTCCCGCCGGAGGTTCGAGTCCTCCCTCGGGCATGGCTGTGTGTGTTGTTCTTAGCATAAGTTAGTTTAAGTTAGTTTAAAGTAGTGTTTAAGTCTAGGGACCGATGACCTCAGCAGTTTGGTCCCTTAGGAATTCACACACACACAAACACACACACACACATACACACACACACACACACACACACACACACACACACACACACGTCTGCAGCTCCACTCTGCGCGGCACTAATATCACCAGCACATGCACTTTCCTGTGCACCTGGTCCAAGATCTTCGGCCTCAATACATCATCCGTCATCACTCTACAGAGCAGATATTACTGCACTGAAACCACCCATGTTGCTATCCCGATACTGAATTACCTTGTTGCAGCCCACGCTCATTCCGTCTGGCGCTAAAGCTACGTCAGACTTCGCAGTTCCACTGAATATTAAAGCTGGTATTTCTACATTTCTCTCGTTAACTGCAGCAAAGTCATTACTGTGCCCATGGCATGAATATCCAGGAACCTGTATTTGATACCATCTCTAACTGATTTAATCTTCCCAGAACAGACAGGTTCAACTACATTAACGGTAGACGGCCGTCCTGTAGGAACAGGTAAACTATCCACAAACCTGGTACTCTCCCTATCAGCTTCCTCCGTTCGCTCCTTTCTACGTTCCCTCTTTTCCTTCTCATAATCCTCTTCGTAATTAACATATTCCTCACATCTCAAGGCCTGTTTTCCATTATACAGTCCTCGTGCTCTCTCCGCATCTTCTCCCTATACTCCACAGTTCTGTGACATTCTATTTCCTTCAGCTCAGCATCAATTGCTTCTGATATATCGCTCTACCTTTCCGCTAATAGCTTATCTATTTCATCCCTTAAAATTCTAAAGAGCTCCTCTATGGTATGCCCCTGCAGTATCGTAAACACTGCCCTCTGTAGTACTAACCACGACGAGGTTACCCTTACGAGTTATGCAGTCGTAAACAGAAGCAAAAAACACTACTTCTCACTACCTTGGACTGTTAAATACTGACTTATATTACTTACTCTGCACAAAACAAAATCAGATCGCAAGAACAATTAACAGTAACACTATCATATTACTTCTTACTACCACTTAACTAGTTTCACCAGAGTGACTGCTCATAATCACTACTACACGTCGAAACAACGACAAAACTCAGTTTCACCTCCTGAATCAGTACTCACGATTAACAGCTTATACTACCAGACAAAGTGCCGCATCTCTTGCCCATGACATGCATCCTGCCCATATCAGCCAGGTGAAAACTAACATTTATACTTACACCTCCTCAAAATAATGTCTGGGTTCACTTGTCAGCTGCTGAACGTGCAAGTACAATTCAGTCATTGGCAAAACGCACTGACTTGCCGTGACCTCATAGTGAAACAAAAACAAAATAAAACGACTGCACTCATCACACAATGTGTCAAGGAAATTGTATTCCTGCAGTAGTAGAGTTATCTTTTTCATCCATAGATGTTGGCTGTAGGCGTTGTTGTTCCCTCTGCTATCACCGAATGGCGTGGTGAAGGGCTCGAATACCATATTCCTGACACTACTCTGACGACTGTAGTTACACACGGAGGGGGGAGCGGTGGTAAAGGCGGCCTGAAGGCCCTGTGGAAACACTGCCGACAGTAAAGAAGGCTTTCATTCAATCTCCATACACACTTTGTCGTGGCTTGGTGAGGTAAAACACTCTTCATTCGGTTTGACCGTGACCAGCAGTTACACGGGGGTGGCAGCCTCTGCCCTGGTGAGAGAATGCTGCGTAGGCGACCCGTAATGCTAACAGCAGGCCGAAGGACGGTCAGTGGCCTCTTCAGGCCATAGCCGTGAGGTCGGCGACGGCGACGGCGACGGCGACGGCGCCTCGGACGGCTCCTTGCCTCTGCACACAGCCACTACTTCAGCATGCGGAGACTGCTGTGTGTGGGATTCAACCCGCACCTTCCTCACAGGAGCCGGACAGATACATAATTCAGCAAACTTAGTAAAAATGTATGTACGGATTTTTATATTAAAACTTCAAACTCATCCTATGTCACAGTGAATAATTATGCAAGAAGTAATGAATTTTGGTTGAGGTAGTTTTAAACGATATTTTCTATTTACGAATGAAATTATCGACAGCCGTTGGTATTTAAGGCTTCACGGTTGTTTGTATCACAACATATCTATCTTTCTCCAGTTGCAAATGTAACTAAACTTCTGCAAGATGAATACCAGAATCGGTACAAAATTTAGTCTAAGTGTTTCCTTGTAAGTCACATACGTAAGTTAACCTACTTTATGTCACTGTCCATCCGCTCTGTGTGGTCAAGTGACCGCTACATTCGTATCCTCATCACCTCTTACGATAGCACTGTTCGCAGACGAAGCGAATGCTCTAGTAGGAAGCTACGATTTACTCGGCAGTTAAAGTTATCCGTTTACTGATATACAACGACCAAGTGACTGCCCTCTCCGATTGCTCTGGCCTCGCACTGATTGCTCATCGGTTCCTATACACTCGGATCTTAATAAGAAACTTAATGACGGTTAGATGTTTACCAGAGAGTTATCACAGAAAAAACCAATGGGAGAACGAGCTTGGTCGCACCTTCTGCTCTGCTCGTCGTTGTCATATTGGACTGTGGTCCACAGTAACCGCAGCTAACTTCACTGTTGTCATTCCTTTTCGTTACGTGCTGTGTCGTCCGAACAAGACACAGCCAGGTCAAAAGCACCACAAGCGCAGAGATGCGAGCTGGTGACAGTGCCATACAGACTCGCCACTTGTTCGAGTTTCACCAGCGACACAGGCGGCGCTGAGGGTGAAGATATCTACTTCACCTCGGCCAACTGCCGGCCGAGTACAATCCGCCAATCACCGGACAGAACGGACAGAAGCCTACTCGGAAGATAAAAGAGCAGCTGGCGCCCAATTTGTTATAGGTCATCGTCCAGGGCTGACTTATGCAGGGAATGTCGTTTAGTGAACTCTTAGAAGTGAACAGACAGTTGTTGTAAATTGCATTTGCTATGCAATCTGAAGTTTACCTACAATTATTTGCACTTAGCCATCGAGGGCCTTTTTTTGTTATATTACAAGCAATGTTGCTGACTCAACAATTCAACAAGTCATAACCTTTTAACTCGTTTGTGTGACTTTGTTACTAGTTTGTTGGATTGTTGTAGAACCTTTTACCTGAACCTGGGTCGTAGCTGTGTAATAGTGGCAGGCAGAAATTGTCTTAGCGGTGTACTGCACCAGAAGCCGCTTCGCGAACCCACAAGCTCGGCCTAACGTAACTACAGTGGGGACTCTGCCTCCACAGTAGCAGCCACGAGGCTTTTACAAAACTGGCGATGAGGGTTTACGAAATTATGTGTTTTGTTCCCCCTTGCTGATCTTTTATAAGATGCAAAAGAATATCGGCAGCTAATAGCGAAAGCAGGTAGGAAAGTGTTAAGCCTATTCTGAATGTGCGAGACGAACTTAGTACTGCAGATTAATGGAAAACATACAAAGGAATTCAGTACTAGATTGCACAGCTGTTGCTTCCACGGCCATATTGGCATGCAGGTAACGACTAATCGCAAATATTTCCCCTTTGCGAGTATGTCACTCGCTCTCAAGGGAGTGGTCCAAACCGACATGTCGAAACCAGGCCTGATATTTTTCGCATAGGAAGAATACACTGAACAATTGCATTGTCACAATTTTAGCTGGTAAGGCGCACTGCAAGAACTCTTTTAAAGGACTTGTGAAGTTACTCATATTTTCCGCATGGAGAGCCACTTATAACAGCGGTGTGTACAGCCCTTCCTGCCCAGAGCGCGAATCGGCGAATAAGCAGAGGCAGCCGTGACGAGAGAACGTAGTGCACCTATGGTGTCCAAAGTGCTTAAACCCGAATTTTAAGCAATTAAACCACATAAAAAATGCCTCTAATCATTAACTGTTTGAGCAACTTGCAGTTCATATCGACAGCTAAATTACTGCAGATGTAATTGTCACACAAGTGACTAGCAGAGGAAAGAAAATCGAGACAATGTATGATGTTACATTACAGACGACGTCCATCAATAGATACTTTAATTTGTAGACATGAAATATTTTATAACAATTCTTGTAGCACAGTTAGTACGATAATTTTCCTAAATATGTATTTTACTAACAATGAAACAGTTCCTTGTTATATATTGTAGACGTCAAAAAAAAAAAAAAAAAAAAAAATTGTGAAGTGTCTCTTGCATGAAGAAAACAAATATTTTCCTTACATTAGGCACGCCTGATAAAAGAAAAAATAATGCAAAAAAGCACTTCACAGTACTTACTAGTTTTCTTTTCATAAAACTGGGGTGAAGAAGAAATGATCGTCGCCGTTGTTCTGCATATTATGTTACGTACAAGGCATACATGAGCAAATTCGCAAAACATGGTGATGCAAACTGACAATGACAGATGTCTGAAGTTCAAAAATACCGACCCGCTGATAAACCTGAAATGACAAAGAGACAGCGGAAATTATATTTTCCCTGCAATTTTCTGAAAACTGTTCCACTTAATAGAAAAATTTTCGTATCGAAAGATTGAACCACAATATTAGTTCTGGTTGGAACCTAATTATGTTAACAGTGTTTCCGTCTTCCTCCGAAAGACAGAGGTATTGTTATGTTCAGGCCAAGAGTCCAACAAAAGTAATGAATTATTTTCTGCAACTGGTACGGAGACGTATCAGATGTAATATTGAAATTTATTCCCTCCCATTTTTCCAGATTTTGATTCATACAAGATATTTCCTACTGAACTGTCGTTTTTTCAAATTTTCGAGATACATTTTCCCTGAGGTTTCTGAAGAAAGACATAAACCTGCCTGAACAGTAATCCACTGATACTTATCACTGGCACTGTTGTAAACGTATGTGCCATAGCATTCATCAACTACAAAGCGACTGTGTCTCTTTCCCTCCAAATGATGAAGTGCCGTTTGCACTCAGTTCTTGCACGAAACCTGACTGATTGGTTGAATACACAGCACTTCTTTCCCACTGGTGTAGTGCATAATTTAAAACTGTCATGCACTAGCAAAGTATCACTTGATGCACTAATTAACAACCTGTTCTCTTGAGGTACAATTTTCAACACTGACAACGCTACAGGTTCATCTGGGAGTGAGGTCTAGAACTGCATGTTCAACACTATGTTGACCTCAGTGTGAGGGTACTGCATGGTCTTCAGGAGCGCCTCCCATACGTCGTTGCGGATTGCGGCGAGCGCTCGCTGATGTCTGTAGTATCGATTTGCATTGCTAACTTTGGCGTGCAACGCCGTCTCTATACGTTTTCACAATTGGACTTATCGTGAGGTGACACCTATGTGAACTAAATATTGCATCTTACATACCCCCAAGTATCTACAAATTCAATCACCTATTCTTCCTCTTATACTGTATACCCGAAATAAGTAAAATTTCATTATTTGCTATCCATCCTGGTGCTGAAATCTTAATGGTCAGCAGTGAAGTACACAAGTACACATCCAAACGGGGAGAGAGAGATTAGGGCTTAAGGTCTTGTCGATGAAAAGGTTATTAGGGGATCGTGTACAAACGCAGATTGTGGCAAGGGAATTGGCAATGCTCTTTCAAAATAAGAAGACGTGAAATCCAAATGTGCATGGATGGACGTGAATTGTATCCGTCCCCCCACTCCACCCGAGGGCAAGTCCACAGTAGTGTCTACCGAGTTCAGGCCAACAGGTACTGTGAGCCATACTTGAGCAGGAACGTGAATCTTGGCAGTAGTGACGTCCTCAGTGGGCTGCCTTGTGTCCTATCGTTAGGCGTAGGAAACACCAGTCAACATTCTTCAGTTAATCTTTCCGTGTCGCGATGTCTATTGTTCTGCAAACACGAGCCCAGTAGATCACGAGATTCGCGGAACACGCAAGAAGGTATCAATTGCTCGGTTCCGTTTCTCAATGTCTACTTGAAGTCAGCGTGCTTGTGAAAGGTCGGTACCGCAGAGATTTGATTTGTGATTAGTTAGGACATTCACGGATATTTTGTCTAGTAATATCTCCGTCCACTTCTCGTGGAGAATATCACCCAACGTGATACTGAGTAGGCTGACGATCTCTGAATTGATTCTAAATACTACTAGATCAATGCTTCAAAGCAAAAGTGCTCCACGAACAGATGATTGACACCGGTTTGCGAGCAGCGAATGCTGCACCCCTCCATCGTCAAAAGGAATGGAATGAGGATTCGTGTAGCGACGTGAGTAAACGAGGAAATCGCTCCTAAGGGAAATGCTTGAGGAAATCGAGAATGTCTTTATATTTCCTGTAGCATTGCAGATCAATTACTTTCAGCTGCAGACCAGAGCATACTCGGCACAGAAAGCTTTTTCATTTACTCATTTAGTTGCGATAGGAATCCTGACTTATTTCTCGACATGATTGGTGCTCTGTCTGCAGAAACAAAATCTAATCCAATCCATGATAGAGCTACATTTTCTACACTTTCTTCAGTGCTGTTGTGAGTATCACATCCAGCTGCTTGCTTGCGGTATCTACACTTTCATAGCGCACTAAGCAATAGTAAGAAACTCTGTACAAAGATTTAGCAGACTGACTCTGAATGTCGTCTACTATAGCCTACTCATTTCGTAACGACGGGTACAGACCTGCATCGGGGTGCAAGGACAACACTTTACCTACGATTACAATCATGTAATAGTCTTCGTGTTCATTCAGATAACCTGCACTTCTACCAAAGTATATCCAACAACTTAATTTAACGTTTTAAAGCATTATTACCTTTTTGCAGATGGGAAGGTGATTACAAGTCAGTGGTGGTTGGTAACCACTAAGCCGCAGTTACCTCGCAAATGGTTCTTTTGGGGACCTACGTTTACTCAGACGTTTTTGCTTCTAGTGTCGCGTACTTCCAACTGTTTGCTTTTACGTTATTGACAGTAATACGCTCTTTATTCGACTGGCACTCGTTTTGAGTTGAACTGTGTGGAACATACACCAGCGTTTGTGAAAATTACAGTACCTAGAAAGAATAACATGAATGACCTCATGGAAAAGCTGATGATATTGCAATATTTTCTAAGGACGAAAGAGATTCGCAGATAATGTGGGGAAACACTTCACAAAACTGCAGCTAAAAACGAATTACCAGTATCTTATGAGAGTACATAATACACTGAAAATAAATACAAAAGCAATATATATAAAAGCACGACAGGGAACATCAGAACAGTTAATAAGTTTAAGTTTTTGGAGAAGGGATACAATCAAATGGATCAGATAACACCCCGAGTAAAGAAAGGTAGAAGAAAATGGAATTAGCCTGCAAACTTAGCCAAAACCGATGTATTAAAAGACCAGTGTCACTCCAAGCAAAAATTAAACACTGCGCCACAGTATGAGAGAGCACTTGGTAGAGCACTTGCCAGCGAAAGGCAAGGTCCTGAGTTCTAGTCTCGGTCCGGCACACAGTTTTAATCTGCCAGGAATTTTCATATCAGCGCACACTCCGCTGCAGAGTGAAAAATCTCATTGTGGAAACACATCCCAGGCTGTGGCTAAGCCATGTCTCCGCAATATCCTTTCTTCCAGGACTGCTAGTTCTGCAAGGTATGCAGGAGGGCTTCTGTGAAGTTTGGAAGGTAGGAGACGAGGTACTGGCGGAATTGAGGCTGTGAGGGCGGTTCGTGAGTCGTGCTTGGGTAGCTCAGTTGATAGAGCACTTGCCCGCGAAAGGTAAGATCCCGAGTTCGAGTCTCGGTCCGGCACACAGTTTTAGTCTGCCAGAAAGTTTCACTGCGCAACAGTAATTGAACCATAGGCACTACACGGATATCAATGCCGCCTAACAGTCAATAAAAGAAGTGAACAAGAAGAACTGGAGAAGAAAGAAAGGAAAATGTTTAGAAAAGTTTGAGGACCACGAATGAACAAAGATAAGAACTGAACGTAGAGGAGAAACTAAGATCTTTACAGAATGATAGAAAAGTTCACAGACACAATAAGGTAGAGGAGATTAAATCTTTACGACCGTATTTACAGAATGAGTGACATGGGCTAGCGAAGATAATTTTCAATTTCTTTTCTAAATTAAAAAATACCACAGTACAGATGGAAGAGACAATTGTTGCAGAAGACAGTACACTGAACAGGGAAAATTTCAGGCCTCTGATCAGTACTACGAAATTTTCTGTCCAACAACAAACACCGCATCCTAGCAGGGTGATGTCATAAATGGACATGGTCCTGGCCGGCCGGAGTGGCCGAGCGGTTCTAGGCGCTACAGTCTGGAACCGCGCGACCACTACGGTCGCAGGTTCGAATCCTGCCTCGGGCATGGATGTGTGTGATGTCCTTAGGTTAGTTAGGTTTAAGTAGTTCTAAGTTCTAGGGGACTGATGACCACAGCAGTTAAGTCCCATAGTGCTCAGAGCCATTTGAACCATTTTGGACATGGTCCATCAGCCAACGCACAAAGAAGTTATGGGAAGATAAGAACGGTCTATACTTGATTAAATTCTTAGTAATAGAAAAGAACAGTGTAATAATGACAAGCGATTGCGACTGCAGAAAGATTATGTACTATCGCGCCCACAGTGCCCAATTTTGTATGCCCAGATCAGAAAGGCCAAACTCAGATGAAGAAGAATTTTCAAGAGGACGTGCAATAAATGGGGCCCGATGATGGCTCTACGATCGCACGAACGGACGAGGATACGGGACCATGCAGTGTGACTACAGCGTGCAACTGCCGCTACGTTGTCGGCATGGGCTTGACGGACCATGCGGTTTCGCCCACAGTGTTGGCTTGATGCAGAAGCGCCGCAACAAATGTGAACCTGTCTTCGTCGACTTTAGCTTTCATCGCCCAGAAACAACAGTTGTCACAGAATTTAATAGAGCCATGAAGCTCACCAGGGAATTTTCGATTGTAAAATGTGGTCCAGTTATGCCTCATAGTTGCTCGATGTGGCTGTGGTGACTTTAAAATCCAAAGGTAATAGCGTGGTAGTTTGGTGTGTCATTCGGTAGAGAATGCGACCTCTAGTTCTACGTTTTGAGGAAAATCCGAAAAAAATCGCTACATAATGGAAGTTTTAGAGCTGAACGTCGTGTCCTTTCATCAAGAATTTACACTGCCGAACTTCAATAGATTAATGCTCAGATATCTGTTGTGTGTAATGTACAAGACTTTTTCAATGAGACGATGGGTACTGCAGCTTGCATGATCTGCTCGTTCGCCTGACGTGCTGCCTATCGGTCTTGGACGTAATTCGTGGTCAGTTTGCTCGTCAGTGTTTTGCAGTAATCATTGTTCACTCGTATGGAAACGAAATGGCGGGAGAGTCCGCTATGCGATTGACTTTATGTCATGACTTTTGAAGATTCCATACGCAACTCACGAAGTCAGAGGCCATATACGTTAATCAGAGAGAAGATTATGACCACAGACCTATTATCGACATAAACTCGTCCAGGCGATAAGAGCGTTATCTGGCGAGGAATGACTGCTAGTCAGACACACGCACGATGCATGTAGTATCACCGAACGTGCTGTCCCTGTTTTAGAATGAGAAAGGCGCGCTATGTACGTATCTGAGCTTGACCGAGGGCAGATGGTGATGGTCCAGAGGCCCAGCACGAGCGTTTCGGAAACCACACGACTCGTCGAGTGTTCGAGAAGAGCTGTGGTGAGTGTGTTCAGCAAGTGACGATACCAAGGTGAAACCACGTCCAGACGTTGTGAGGTTGGGAGGCCACCCCTCACTACAGATATCGGACGTCATAGCCTGGGGAGACTGGTAAAACACGACAGGCGGTGAACTCTCGCGGAACTAACATCGGACTTCAGTGCTGGGCAAAGTGTGTCTGAACACACAGTGCACCGAGCACTCCTAACGATGGGCCTCCGTATCCGATGACCCATGCATGTGCCAATATTAGCACCACAACATCGACAACTACTGCTGAAATGGGCACGTGACCATCGGCACTGGACGTTGGCGCAGTGGCAGAGCGTTGCAGGTCTGGTGAATCCCGTTTCCTTCATCATCATGCCCATGGGAGAGTGCGAATCCATCGATCGTCATCCAGGGGAACAGCCCCTTGACATCTGTGTTGTCGGAGACACAAGCTGGCCATGGCTCCATTATGCTTTGAAAAACATTCACGTGGGCATCCATGTGTCAAGTGGAGTTCGTGCAAGACACCATGACGGCCAGATTGCATAGCGCACTGGTTGCAGACTATGTACATCCTTTCATGATGATCACGCCTTCTGACAGCAGTGGCATTTTTCAACAAGATAACGCCCCGTGTAACAAGGCCAGGAGTGTGATTGAGTGGTTCGAGGAACACAGTGGCGAGTTCCAATTGATGTGTTGGCCCCGACTCGCCAGCCTTGAACCCGGTCGAACACATCTAGGATTAAACCCGGTCGAACACATCAAGGATTGAAGCCTGTCAGAGCTATCGGCCCCCTCCTCAGAATTGACGGGTGTTAGGTGACTTGTATTTGCAAATGTGGTGCCAAATCTCTCCAGTGATCTACCAAGGCCTTAGTGTTTCCATTCCATGACGCGTCGCCGCTGTTATTGGTGAGACAGCTTTAAGCTGAAGCACACCACTCCACACCATATCTGAACGAATCTGTTTGTGATGGGGTAACACGGAATGGTGGCGCCTTCTGTACCTAGTCGCGGAGTTACCTTCTCTACTTTTAGCGATTATTTATATTTATGACATCTTAATTGTTGATATATTGCCATGTTCCCTTACGTCTGATAAAATAAGCCCCTTTCAGTCACACGGGGTTGCAATTGTCATTAATATTAGTGCTTTCCGTTATCACTGCTGTTACAGGAATGCTCTGCTGTGAAAGAGCTCCTGACCAATGGGTGTGAAATTGATGTATTTCGTTGACTTCAGGAGAAATCTGTGAACCAACATGAGGACGTCGGTGCTGTGGGCGCTGTTACTGTTTGCTGGTGTCTCGCAGTGCGCACGAATTCTTGGAATCAATCCAACGAGGTCCATTAGTCACCAAACGCCGTTCTTAGCTATTATGGCAGCACTTGCTGAAAAGGGTCACCAAGTTACTGTGGTAACAACACATCCTTTGAAGGTACGTGAACTTCAAGCACATTTGTTTCTTGGTAGTAAGGAGTGAAGGAAGCAAGATTAGATCTTAAGTCCCATGGATATAGAGGTCATTAGAGAAAGAGCACAAGCTCGGATTACGGAAGGATGGGAATGGAAATCAGCCATGTCCTTTTCAATGGAACCATCTGAGCATTTGCTCTAAGTGATTTACAGAATTCACAGAAATCCAATTCTGGATGACCGGATGGGGATCTGAACCGTAGCCCTCTCGAAGCGATTCCAGCATGTTAACCAAATGAGACTTCGGCATGCTAACCACTGCCCTCACTCTCTCGGTTTTCTTGGAATCGCCAAACGCATAAGCTCATTATAAACATTACCACTTCCACAGAACTCTGAGTTGAGGTAGACAATTACGGTAGAGGCCACGGAAAAGTAAATTCCATGTTAGTGTGGGACGAAAAAGGTTAGAATAGTTTTAACTAGCTTAGCGCCTGCTGCTTCGCCCTCGCAGACTGTATGGTCTGCACCGATTTTTTTGTTTTTCTGAAATCGAATGTTTACTTTGTTCACAAACTGCAACGCCTTCTAAACTTCTCACACATTATTAAGGCCATAGAAGTATGGTCTTTTCATAATGTATTTCTGACCAAAAGCGAGTCTGATAGCTGAAGTCCAAGGTTTTTGTTAATAAGGCCTTTCCTTAGAAACTTTCATCCCCCAATACATATTTCTTTATATCTAATTGAAAAGTGTAATACGAATTACCATATACTTAACTTTACATTTCTGTAATGCAACGAAATGGTTTCCTAAAGATTTTTATTCCCTGTTTCACACCCTTAGGGGTTGAATTTCCAAAAACAGTAAAACACTTAATTTATTATTAATTTTAATTTTTAATAGATTAGATTGGGAGGAAAATGCTTTCATAACGAGATAGTGTCATAAATCTTTACATCCCCTATTTCACTACAGTAAGGGGTTGTTGTTGTTGTTGTTGTGGTCTTCAGTCCTGAGACTGGTCTGATGCAGCTCTCCATGCTACTCTATCCTGTGCAAGCTTCTTCATCTCCCAGTACTTACTGCAACCTACGTCCTTCTGAATCTGCTTAGTGTATTCATCTCTTGGTCTCTCTCTATGATTTTTACCCTCCACACTGCCCTCCAATGCTAAATTTGTGATCCCTTGATGCCTCAGACCATGTCCTTCCAACCGGTCCCTTCTTCTTGTCAAGTTGTGCCACAAACTCCTCTTCTCCCCAATTATATTCAATACCTCCACATTAGTTATGTGATCTACCCATCTAATCTTCAGCGTAAGGGGTTAAATTTCCAAAACAATGAAACACGCATTTTTTAAAATTTCTAACGGAGAAGTCAAATACCAATTTTCATACATGTACCTTTACAACAGCTTTGGTAGTTCTTTAATAACGATTTATTAAGAAAAGAAACTGATAGAGAGGAAGGTAGACTCTCACCCACTATTTTACCTCCTTAGTGGTTGAATTTTCCAAACTGCGATAAATAGTTATTTTTTATTTGGAAATTAAGAAACCATACACCAATCTTCGTAGTTCTAGCTTCAAAATTGCCTTAATGGCGACATACTTTCGAAAAGCTTTCCGTGACACATTTCATCCCTTTAGCAGAGGAATTTCGAACAATTCCTTCTTAAACGATGCCTACAGCATAAGATCTACACCCTCTCCAAATTTCAGGTATCTGTACTTAGCAGTTTGGGAGGGACGATGATGAGTGAGGGAATCAGTCTGGTTCTATTTCACCCCCTGACGGGTTGAGGTTGAAGAACAGTGAAACAAGTTCTTTTTATTTCCAACCAAGAAACCAAACTCAAACTTTCGTAGATTTAGCCTTTAAATGCTTTCATAATGAAGGATTCTGTAAAAATTTCATTCCCGACTTCATCCGCTTGGGAGTTGAATTTCCAAAACACTGAAACACGTATGTTATCATTTGTGACCGAGAAGTCAAATACCATTTTTCATAGATGAAGCTTCAAAAATGTTTTAGTATTTCTTTTTAACCATTTATTTTAAGAGAGAACTTTGACCCACCATTTCACCCTAATTGCGGCTAAATTTCTAAAACTGCTGAAACACGGATTTCTTTATTTCTACCAATTTTCATAGGCCTTCCTTCAAAATTGTTTTAAGCAAAAACTTCCACAAAACCTTTCATTGTCTATTTCTCCCCATGAGGGATGGAATTTCAAGAAGTCCCTTCTTAAACGACGACAACAGTATAAGATGAATACTCTCTCCTAATTTCAAGTTTATATCCCTAGCGGTTTGGTCTGTGCGATGGTGAGTCTGTAAGTCAGAACATTGCGTATATATATATTGCACTCAAGAACAAGAACTTCTAGCAGCGAAAGTGATCGGTAACAGACATCGTCATTTCTAAATCAGCCTAAAAGCAAATTGAAGCCGACAGTGAAAACTTTTATTATCTTTGTGTAGTAACACCAACTGTTGTATCAGATTCGAGGTAATTACCATTGTTTCTCTTAAGATATTACTTGTCCTACATATGTTCATGACTCTGTGTCTAAGTGGTAACTATCAGACAAGAAACAGAATGTTTTAGGGTTAAATTCAAAGTAAGTATTTTTTCTCATATCTTTTTTGACATCCAATAACGATTTGTCTAATAGAATAATATAAAGCTGTATCATGATTAATATCCATGTTGAACTGTAGATCCTCCAGCGACTAGGTAACTTGATTCAAACGTCAGGCAAAGGCAAAGACGAACCACCATCAGCAGGACCACCTTGAGTAAAGAACTGT
The DNA here is from genome assembly GCF_021461395.2 of Schistocerca americana. Classification (NCBI taxonomy): domain Eukaryota; kingdom Metazoa; phylum Arthropoda; class Insecta; order Orthoptera; family Acrididae; genus Schistocerca; species Schistocerca americana. Next base: position 595,999,054 of record NC_060121.1, on the reverse strand, counting down.
GCTATCCAAACCAGTTTTTGGTGTCGAGTGCAGCTTTAGTCACGTATACACTAGACCTAAGGCGGCTTTGCGATGCGCCAACGGATACAGAGTAGTTATACTCCACACAGTACTAAAACGGATATATTATACTTACAAACTATATCAACTTCATATTGAAATCACAGTTTCTTGTCAAAAAATATAAATAGTGTAACAATTCCTACACAAATATTAGTCCAGTGTTGCTAAATATCTTTTGGAAAATGTCAACTTAGCGGATGTGTGACAGAGACGTTCTTGCTATACCTCTGCTGAAAATAACCAAAATCTGAGCAGCCAACATTTGTAACTGAGTAGTTCAAATATATTTGTTCTGCATGTAAAATAACAAACGACCGTTTTTTCTGTAAGTATGAAGCTATTGCCTTGGTGGAACGACAATTTGCCACTTACTTTTTCCTTCCTCGGTTTTTCTTTCAAGCGTTATCACATTCACACACTCCTAAGGGATATGCAGTCTGATGAAGAATTCGCGCACTCGGACTTCGCAGAACGATTATTCACGTACTAACAATACAAAAATGTTTCTCAAAAACTTTCGTCCTGCGCATATTTCGGGCAGTAAATGGACGTTAAACACTGGCAATCTGGCAACACTGTAATCACGTGTACGCCAACTATCTTTGTTAGGTTATAGCAAATGTACTGTGCAGTTGATGCAGTGGATAATTCTTTAGTTACCGTGCAGGAGATCGAAGGTTCGATTTTGTGCCGAGGCGTATTTGTTTTTATTCGCTGAAAGTAGTCTTGAGTGGTATGGTATCTGGCGTCTTAATCGTTATACAGCGATTGCAGAGAGTCTTCTATAAAACATTTGCAGGTATGTTCCAGGAACACCCGAAGCGGAAGAATAATCGTTTTCATTGGTCAGCCTTTATAGAAACCAATTGCACGCTGTGGACGCGCATCGCTCCTTACCATAGCATCTACTAGATTCCAAACTTGTTTATGTGTACCCTCCCCAATCGTTCCCTCAATTAATACCAACTGTTATTATTGCTCCGTTCTGGTCCATTACATTTAGTTAGGATCTTATGTCACCAGCAGGGCTAGCAACGTACTTTGCAAATGATTTCGATGGGAGCACGACGGGCAAAAGGATTCTTTAAAAGCTGACCAATGAAAACAGTTGCACTACCAACGCTGTCTTCATGGTACGTAACTGCAAATGTTTTGCAGAAGACCTACTGTAATCGCTGTATGACGCTTAAGACACAAATAAGCCTCGACCCAGAATCGAACCCTGGACCTCTTGCATGCTAACCCAAAACGGTATCCACTGTATAAACTGCACAGCGGTTATATCGTCTCCTGACGAAGATACTTGGCGTAAATGTGATTCCGGGTTGCCGGATTGCCAATCTTTAACTCCCATTTACTACCGGAAATATCCGCAGGACGAAATTTTGTGACAGACATTTTTATACTGCTACTATGAGAGGTATCGCTCTGCGAAGGCCGAGTGCGCAAATTTTTCTTCATCCTGTATAACATTCCATCAGAATTTCTAAAATCTTTGGGGGAAGTGGCAACAAAACGATTATTCACGTTGGTCTGCAGAATGTTTGGTGATACACCATCTGACTTTCCAAAAATTTCATCCATACACTTATGAGGGTTGCAAGAGCTGATGAGTGCGAAAATTATCACACAATCGGCGTAACAGCTGCAAGAATAATGTACAAAAGAATAGAAAAGAAAATTGATGTGTTAGATGTCGATCAGCTAGGCTTTAGGAAACGTAAAAGCATCAGAGGGGAAGTTCTACGTTGCGGTTGATAATGGAAGCAAGGTTAAAGACAAATCGAAATGCTTCATAGGGTTTGTCGACTTGGAAAAAGCATTCGCCGATGTAAAATGGTGCAAGATGTTCGTAACTCTGGGGAAAATAGGGGTAAGCTATATGGCAAGACGGTTATTCAATATTTATATACTAAAAGTAAGTGTACAGTGTGGGTGCCGCCAAAACTGAGAAACGAGTCCCGGTACAAATAAGGGAGTTATATTATGTGATAGCCCGCTATCCCCAATTCATGAAGAAGGCTCCCGATTTTCCTGAACGGTGTGCTTTTGAAGATATGAGGACTAGGAAGTTCCGCCCTCCAGAAATTTCTAGAACATTCGAGAATATTGAAACACATTCCAGAACATTCAAGAGTATTCTAGACCATTCCACAACGTTACAGACTGTTCAGGAATGTTCCACAATTATCTGAGATGTTCTGGAATGTTCGGGAAGATCGCAGGTTATTGTGGAACATTCCAGAACACTGTCCAATGTTGTGGAATGTTCTGTAGCATTGTGGACAATTCGAAGCGTTTCTGGTATATCACTTAAAATCTGGAAAGGGGTAAGAATCGCCTGCCTCTTATTGCGGTGACTGAGACGACGTGAAGAGAGAATAGAGGACGAGGGGATGGGCAGATAGGAAGGAAGAAGGGAGATGGAATTAAAGAGGGGAGAAGGAGATGGACAGAGAGTGGGGGCGTGGAGGAAGTTAACACAGAAATGGAGTGGTGGATATGGACAGAGAGAGGTGGGGATGGATGTAGTGGACAGGAATAGGGGGATGAATAGAGACAGGAAGGAGAAGAGGTGGATACAGAGAGATGGGATGAGTAGAGAGAGGTGGGAGGAGGACGTGGATAGAGAGAGAGAGGGGGGGGGCAGGAGGAGATGGGCAGAAAGACGAAGGAAAGGGACATGGACAGAGAGACGGAGGGCAAAGGATATGGACAAGGAAGAGACGGACAGAGAGAGGAAGGAGGAGGGAGTGGACTAATAGAAGGTTAGAAGAAATAATTATTCGTGCAACGCCGGGTTGCTCAGCTAATATACAACATACACAAGAACCAAGAAGGAACAAAAAAAAAAAAAAAAATGGTTCAAGTGGCTCTGAGCACTATGGGACTTAACTTCTAAGATCATCAGTCCCCTAGAACTTAGATCTGCTTAAACCTAAATAACCTAAGGACATCACACACAGCCATGCCCGAGGCAGGATTCGAACCGGCGAGCGTAGCGGTCGCGCGGTTCCAGACTGTAGCGCCTTTAACCGCTTGGCCACCCCGGCCGGCCAAGAAGGAACAATAGGAACGAAGTGCTCGGGTAAAAAGGGTGTAAGGCAGTGATATAGTCTTTCACCCCTACTGTTCAATCTACACATCGGAGAAATAATTATGGAAATAAAAGAAAGGTGCAAGTGTGGAATTAAAATTCAAGATGAAAGGATATCGATGACAAGATTTCGCTGATGGCATTGCTATACTCAGTGAAAGTAAAGAAGAATTACGGGATCTGCTGAAGAGAATCAATAGTCTAATGAGTACAAAACATGTATTGAGAGTAAATGGAAGAAAGATGAAAGTAAAGAGCAGTATCACAAACGGGAACAGCGATAAACTTAACGTCAGGATTGGTGGTAACGAAGTAAATGAAGGTAAGGAATTCTGCTATGCGGGCAGCAAGATAACCCATCACAGATGGCGCAAGGTGGACATAAAAAGCAGGCTATCGCTAGGAAAAAGGGAGTTCCTGGCCAAGAGAAATTTACGAGTTTCAAACATAGGACTCAATTTCTGAAAATGTACGTTTGGAGTACAGCCTTCTATAGTAGTGAAACATGGACTGGGAGAAAACCGAAAAAGAAGAGAAACGACGGATTTGAAATGTCGTGTCACAGAAGAATGCTGAAAATTAGGTGGACTGATTAGGTACGTAATGGGAGGTTCTCTGCAGAATCGGTGAGGAAAGGAAAATATGGAAAACATTGACAAGAAGAAAGGACAGTAAGGTAGGACATTCGTTAAGACACCAGGGAATGATTTTCACGGTACTAGAGGGAGCTGTGCAGGGTAAAAGCTGTAGCGGAAAACAGAGATTGGAATATACCTAGCAAATAATTGAGAACGTAGGTTTCAACTGCTACTCTGAGATGAAAAGTTTGATACAGGAGAGGAATTTGTGGCGGGTCGCATCAAACCAGTCAGAAAACTGATGAGACAAAAAACAGATTCCTATATATGAACCGTTTCCTTCTGATAGCCACTTATTTTCTCAGTACTGTCATACTCAGACATTTTGGATTAATTACATACTCCAACTCAGATATTACTGACAGATATTCATGATAGTTTGTAGTGTAAATGAATGACCTTGCATATGGCATTTTGTTTAATGGTATTTTCGTTTTCGGCCTTACAGCATTTTCATTGTTAATTGACGAGTAATCACAAGGTTAAACGACTAAGAGTTATTTGAATCAGTGACAAACACTGCCGTAACTTTTACTGACGGCAAGTTCCAGCCACGTGTAACATTAAATGTCAACTATCAGAGTACTCTCTTGACAGGAAACTGCCGTAATTCTTTTAAGTCAATTATGTTTCAGTTATACATGGTCAAACTGCAAATTCAGGAGAAATCTGGTAGCAAAGTAACACACGGTGAGTGGAACAAGGGAATAATGATATCAAAAGATTTTACCTGTTCCTGGAATTTAGTTGTTGCTAACACGTTTTTGTCCATCAATGTCTTCATAGTCTCCCGCACAGGCTACTTTCTCGTAATGCCAGACAGTCGCTTCAGTAACTCAACAATTTTCAGAGAAAGGAAACCTTTGCTGTTCTTCATCCAGTCACAAAAAAAAAAAAAAAAATAAATAAATAAATATCCGCAACATAATTTGTAGGTAGCTGGTTCGAATGCTAGTAATAAGAAGAAATTTACATTGCCTGTATTTGGTCGGCAAGTGAGAAAATAAGATGGTGTAAAGTCCCTTAACTCTTAAATCAAATTCCGAATTTGTCTTTGGTGCCTAATGGAGTGACGCCTTCTTATGCTGTTGATGGTCATTAATTCATAAAATGAGGACCTTAAAGTCGACACTCACTTGCTGTTATTGAAGATGGTAGTCTATTGGCAGACACAGATCCAACCAGCCCCCTCCGTCACCGGTATCAACAATACGAGGACGGCACTCCACTTCACGTGCACTCATTATAAACACTTACCCGAAGCAGCCACCGATAAAGCATCAATTAAAAGGTAATACAGGCCGTGAACCACACGAGTAAACAAATGAATAAATTGTAATAAAGAATATATCAAATTTAGTAACTTTCACTATAATTTTCCGAGTAAATCGTATAAAGTAAGAAATTAATCACGAGTGTAGAACCTTATCTTGATGTCAAACGAATACAATAAATCGTTAAAGGACCACGTCGTCATCAACAAGTAAGCTCATGAATAGCCTGTTAAGCATAGCACTCGATAATGGTAACATGGTTATTCGGTGGAATGTTGTGCCCTTACGACACCATGCTCTATCTGGACACCCTGTAAATTAACTCTCGTTATCTACGCTGGGAGAAACTGACGAGAAACATCGTGTGAAATATGTTGTATTATACAATGAATTTACATATTTATTTGCCAAAGAAGCAAATTTAACCTGTTAACAAAAATGCCTTACTATCAGTCTTTCACGGTAGATCAAAAACATAGCGCCACTCCCTAATAAAAACTAAGCATTACACAACTACTTCCAGAAAAAGCATATTCCAACTAAGCTCTGAAATTCAACAAATCAACTAACTACTACCCAAAGAAAAAAACCAGCGTATGCTATTTTCCGGAAAACTGACATTTTGAGACCGTGGCTGTGTACAAAATAAAGACTGGTTGTTGCAGAGAACGTTACAGCAACCAGCCACTTTTTATAACGCTATTTATCACATAGCTAGCGCCGTCAGCGGCTTCTTCGCGTTAAGATATACTTTTGTTGCAGATTAAATTACTTTTAACTTTTTATTCGGCCATATGCTGAAAATCCCTTGAGGTGATGGTGTCCTACACCCAAAACATGATCTCAGAAACTGTCTGCTTAACTGTAATTGTACCTCATAACGATTTCAAACAATGTAAACGAAGTACTAAAGTGAAAATTTTCGACATAAGTAGCTAAAACATGTCCAGTTTAATAATTTGTTTACATCGTTTGAAATCGTTACGAGGTACAATTATATATATGTATTCATAAACTGTGCTAAAAGAAAGAATTTGAGTTTGATATTGTTTTAGCGTAGGTTTTGGGTGGGCTGGAGTTCAGTCTCCAGGCTGTCCAGGTGTAGGCTCAAATTTACAAAGAATTTATCACACGTTAGGTATAATTCTTCACAAAAGAGAAATCAGTCACGCTAACAACAGAGTAATAACAAGCTACCTTCTGTAAAATGGTACACTGTAAATCAATCAATATGGCTTTCACATTGGAGGAAAACAGAATTCCGCAACACAACAACCACACATGCCTATCCACGGACCTCTCATGTGTAACATTTCTGACGACTTGATACATCCTGTGCGTTTCACTTTACATTATGTTGCATCACTCTACCGATCCAAATACAGACAGTCGGTCGCTAAAGGACACACACGGTACTCCTCTTTTAGTCTGCAGCCCCTGTCTGCGTCTCCATTGGAATCGCTGTCCTCACGCCTGGGAAAAGTCACCGACCATCCTATGGGGGTTGTTCTGTTATCACAGGGGTAAAGCCCCGTGTTGACTGTTAGTCAGGTTCCGTAGACAGCTCCTTGGCATACTAGCTTGGAGAGGACTTCCCATTCTTGACTCCCCGCCAGCCGATTGCCTCCCAACTGTTCTGTGGACAACCACGGGAGTGTATGAACGGCATCCTCACTGCCACCGGACTGAAGTCCACCACGCACCCATCGCAGTCCACAGCTGTGTCTGGCTCTCCCGCTGGTCAGTTCCAGTCTACAGTTTGGTTATGGTCAGCCCAAGACCCCTGCTCCCGTCACACGCTGCTCAGAGTGGCACCAGAAGCGTCAGAAACGCCCCCGACCGAGAGATATCCAAGTACCAGCGCGAGAGCATTGCTAACGCTGTCGGCCGGGTGAAGGAAGGAACAAAGACTGCGGCGAATTGTAAATTAAGGGTAGATTCTGATTGTATGTAAGTACTCAAATTTTATTGATCTCATTAATTCTTAAAGTGACACATAATTAGGAGGTGATCCGCAGTGTACAAGTCTGTCATCATTATCATTATCACCTTGAACCGTTTCCATCCCCAGGCTAGGTCTGTTTGGAACGTTAGCCTCGCCTTCTAGACCTGTTTTCCCACCATCTTTTTGTGGTCACTCTGGTCCAGTCATCACCTCTTTTGTCAGCACACTCTTCCACACCTTTCACCCATCTATACGCTGGTTTTCCTCTTCGTAGTTTCTTTCTTTGACTATTTACCTTACCCTCCCATTCCTCATCTCCCTTTGTTTTTCCTATCCTACTTCTGAGGAATTGCATTTCACGTGCCTGTAATCTGGTTATATCTCTTTTCTTCATTAGCCATGTTTAAGACGAATAGGTCAGTATTGGGATGTAGTATCTTAGATATATTACTTCTTTGTATTTTTGTGGGACACCTTTGCTTCAAACCAGGCTCCTACTAATTCACAGGAGTATTTATGTCTATCTGCCACTTGCCCTAATATCATCCTCATTCCTTCCATTTTCATCTGTCACACTGCCTAGGTACTTGTCACTTTCCACCTTCTTCAATTGTTCGACTCCAGTACTTACTGCGCTAGTTCTATTTTTCTTTCTAGTTGCGATAAGGGTCTCACATTTCTATGCATAAGTTTTCATTCTACACTGTCTCGTAATTTCTTCTCGAGCATCCAGCTGTTGCTGAATCTCCTCCTCCCTGTCCTCCAGATCATCAAGTCATCTGCGTACACCATTCCTTTCATCCTGTCTTCTCCAGTTTTTTCTGCCACTTTAGCTATTACCTGATCCACGACCACAATGAAGAGAACTGACAATGTACGTGTCTGCTGAAACTAATCCGCCCTTTCATTTCCGACTTTCACACATCCTAGACTTCCATAGTACGTCTCCTTTCCGCTTGTTGTGTTTCATTCCCTTCTTGTTTAGTGCTTCTCAGACCTTTCTTCTACAGACGCTATCAAATGCCTTTTGTACATCGAGAAAGGCCATCACCATGTCTTCTCCGAATTTGTAGTGGCGTTCCTGGAGTTGCCTCACTGCAAATATGAGATCAAAGTTGACCTTACAGGTCTAATACCATGCTGTTCGTCCCTCAACCTGTTCTCGACCGTCGTTCGGGTTATGCTCTCCAGGATCTTTTTATATAACGTGGTACAGTTTGGTGTCAGTGTGACTTCCCTATATTTTCTACAATCCTTCCTACTTCCTTTCTTGAAAATAGGGGCAATTACTGCCTTTTTCCAATCTTCTGGTGTCTTCCTCTCATTTCACATTGCCTGCATCACAGATGCAGTCACTGTTTCCCAAAACTCCCTGAAACACCTGGTGCCATTCCCCTTTCATCTTGTCCAGTTCGGTTTCCGTATCTTTTTATGCCAGGTCCTTAACCCCCCCACCCCCTCTCCCCAAGAGACAATCTCTACTTCCTTTAATCCATTATTCTCATCTCCAAATCCGTTCGGATTTAATAAGACCTGAAAGTAATCTATTACAAATTCTAAAACTTGAATACAGAACGCTTAAGCTGTTTAGCCGCATCGCTGTCCATTAAAATTTCAACACCATGAAAACGTTATGCAAAAAAACATCACATTGGCTGAAGTGTACTATGTGCTTGGATATAACAAATGGTTAGAATTCCAGACCAACGGCACAACATAGGTAAGCGTAACGCCATTTACGTTCCATACCTAAGGAAATACTCCGCAACAGGATACTCATTGCACTTAAATGTTGCTTGCTCGTGAGAAAATATTCTTATATCTTCACCAGCGTACGTTGGTATTCGATAACGACAGGATCGCGATATTAAGACTGGGATTCAACGTTCTACGCTACTGCCACTTTCATTGGTTGGGATCTCATGATCCTATGTGACTATTGAGTCGACGGCCTTGCTATTCGTAGCGTCTAACAGAATCACAGAGGGCCAGAGGAACAAACACCTATAAGGACAGACATACTGATCACTCAGCTGTGTAGTTTCACACGCCCACGTCACCAGTCACGAGCTGCCGGCCGCTGGTGGCCGAGCGGTTCTAGGCGCTTCAGCCTGGAACCGCGCGACCGCTACGGTCGCAGGTTCGAATCCTGCATCGGGCATGGATGTGTGTGATGTCCTTAGCTTAGTTAGGTTTAATTAGTTCTAAGTTCTAGGGGACTGATAGCCTGAGATGTTAAGTCCCATAGTACTCAGAGCCAATTTTTAGTCACGAGCTAGGTTGGACTGCGGCAAGGCACGTACCGACACGGTAGGTATGGTGAGATCTGGGAGACCACAGAATGTCAGCAAGGCGACACCGGCTAGGGCTCTTCATGATGCTGCTGCAGGGGGAGGCGTGCCGACGGTGGTGCGCCTAACGACGACACTGGATACAACAGTGGAACCGTGTCGTCTTTTCAGAAACTGTGAGCGACGGGAAAAGCCCACCGTGGTTCAACAACAAAGTTAGGAAACTACTGCGAAAGCAAAGAGAGCTTCACTGCAAGTTTAAACGCAGCCAAAACTTCTCAGACAAACAGAAGCTAAACGATGTCAAAGTTAGCGTAAGAAGGGCTATGCGCGAAGCGTTCAGTGAATTCGAAAGTAAAATTCTATGTACCGACTTGACAGAAAATCCTAGGAAGTTCTGGTCTTACGTTAAATCAGTAAGTGGCTCGAAACGGCGTATCCAGACACTCCGGGATGATGATGGCATTGAAATAGAGGATGACTCGCGTAAAGCTGAAATACTAAACACCTTTTTCCAAAGCTGTTTCACAGAGGAAGTCCGCACTGCAGTTCCTTCTCTAAATCCTCGCACAAACGAAAAAATGGCTGACACCGAAATAAGTGTCCAAGGAATAGAAAAGCAACTGAAATCACTCAACAGAGGAAAGTCCACTGGACCTGACGGGATACCAATTCGATTCTACACAGAGTACGCGAAAGAACTTGCCCCCCTTCTAACAGCCGTGTACTCAAGTCTCTAGAGGAACGTAAGGTTCCAAATGATTGGAAAAGAGCACAGGTAGTCCCAGTCTTCAAGAGGGGTCGTTGAGCAGATGCGCAAAACTATAGACCTATATCTGTCACATCGATCTGTTATAGAATATTAGCACATGTTTTTTGCTCGTGTATCACGTCGTTCTTGGAAACCCAGAATCAACTCTGTAGGAATCAACATTGATTCCAGAAACAGCGATCCTGTGAGACCCAACTCGCTTTATTTGTTCATAAGACCCAGAAAATATTAGATACAGGCTCCCAGGTAGATGCTATTTTCCTTGACTTCCGGAAGGCGTTCGATACAGTTCCGTACTGTCGCCTCATAAAAAATGTAAGAGCCTACGAAATATCAGACCAGCTGTGTGGCTGGATTGAAAAGTTTTTAGCAAACAGAACACAGCATGTTGTTATCAATGGAGAGACGTCTACAGACGTTAAAGTAAGCTCTGGCGTGCCACAGGGGAGTGTTATGGGATCATTGCTTTTTACAATATATATAAATGACCTAGTAGATAGTGTCGGAAGTTCCATGCGGCTTTTCGCGGATGATGCTGTAGTATACAGACGAGTTGCAGCATTAGAAAATTGTAGCGAAATGCAGGAAGATCTGCAGCTGATAGGCACTTGGTGCAGGGAGTGGTAACTGACCCTTAATATAGACAAATTTAATGTTTTCCGAATACATAGAAAGAAGGATCCTTTATTGTATGATTATATGATAGTGGAACAAACACTGGTAACAGTTACTTCTGTAAAATATCTGGGAGTGTGCGTGCGGAACGATTTGAAGTGGAATGATCGTATAAAATTAATTGTTGGTAAGGCGGGTACCAGGTTGAGATTCATTGGGAGAGTCCTTAGGAAATGCAGTCCATCAACAAAGGAGGTGGCTTACGAAACACTCGTTCGACCTATACTTGAGTATTGCTCATCAGTGTGGGATCCGTACCAGGTCAACGGAGGAGATAGAGAAGATCCAAAGAAGAGCGGCGCGTCTCGTCTCAGGGTTATTTGGTAAGCTTGATAGCGTTACGGGGATGTTTAGCAAACTCAAGTGGCAGACTCTGCAAGAGAGGCGCTCTGCATCGCGGTGTAGCTTGCTGTCCAGGTTTCGAGAGGGTGCGTTTCTGGATGAGGTATCGAATATATTGCTTCCCCCTACTTATTCCTCCCGTGTAGATCACGAACGTAAAATTAGAGAGATTCGAGCGCGCAGAGAGGCTTTCCGGCAGTCGTTCTTCCCGCTAACCATACGCGACTGGAACAGGTAAGGGAGGTAATGACAGTGGCACGTAAAGTGCCCTCCGCCACACACCGTAGGATGGCATGCGGAGTATAAATGTAGATGTAGATGTAGATGTTTTCGCTTTTTGTACAGCATCACAATGGGCGTAGAGGCTCCGAGGAGAATGAACTTCGAGACTGCATTTGTTTTCGTCGTACAGGGCCAGCACGCGTCTTGATGGAAGATGTCATTGTACACTCATCACGATCATTTGTACATAGCTTTTAATGTGAACAGAAGGGAAGTGTGGTAGGTCCGCTGTTGTTTTCTACATAAATGATCTTTTAGATAGGGTGGATAGCAATGTGCGGCTGTTTCCTGATGATGTTGTGGTGTACGGGAAGGTGTCGTCGTTGTGCGACTGTAGGAGGATACAAGATGACTTGGGCAGGATTTGTGATTGGTGTAAAGAATGGCAGGTAACTCTAAATATAGGTAAATGTAAATTAATGTAGATGAAGAGGAAAAAGAATCCCGTAATGTTTGAATACTCCATTAGTAGTGTAGCGCTTGACACAGTCACGCCGATTAAATATTTGGGCGTAACATTGCAGAGCGATATGAAGTGGGACAAGCATGTAATGGCAGTTGTGGAGAAGATGGATAGTCGTTTACGGTTCATTGGTAGAATTTTGGGAAGATGTGGTTTACAAAACAGTAATACTACCTATTCTTGAATACTGCTCGAGCGTTTGGTATCCCTATCAGGTTGGATTGAGGGAGGACGTAGAAGCAGTTCAGAGGCGGGCTGCTAGATTTGTTACTGGTAGGTTTGATCATCACGCGAGTGTTACGGAAATGCTTCAGGAACGCGGGTGGGAGTCTCTAGAGGAAAGGAGGCGTTCTTTTCGTGAATCCCTACTGAGGAAATTTAGAGAACCAGCATTTGAGGCTGACAATTTTACTGTCGCCAACTTACATTTCACGGAAAGACCACAAAGGTAAGATAAGAGAGATTAGGGCTCGTACAGAGGCATATAGGCAGTCATTTTTCCCTCGTTCTGTTTGGACCAGGTAGAGAAGATGCTAGTTGTGGTACGAGGTACCCTCCGCCACGCACCATATGGTGGATTGCGGAGTATGTGTTTAGATGTAGATGTAGATGTTAGCTTCCTTCTTTATTAAAGCTAGTTGCCTATCTAGAAATTTTCCGTGACGTTATGTTTCAGCAAAGTAACACAAAACCGCTTGTTACACGTGCTGCCCTGATCTACCTCGGTATCGGGGGTGTTCGACTGTTGCCATTGCCCAGCACGCTGTTCACGTTTCTCACCCATTGAAAACGTCTGGTCATGGGTTGCCAAAAGATTGGCACGCCACCATCCATCAGCCATTGTAATTTATGAGCACAGGCATAGCTGAAGCTGTGTGGAATGAAATACCCATACGTATAATTTACGTTCAGTTTGACTTGAGGCCAAGCCTGATTATAGCCCTTGTTGCTGCCCTAGGTGGCTGCTTTGTGTACTAAATATCACATAACTATATCTTACCAATTCACCCACATATCTAACCGTTTATTGGTCCTAATGTACCGCGAAGGCACAATAACTAAAATTAGTTATTTACTGCCCTTGTTAGTGCATAAATTTTAACGGCCTGCGGTATACATTCACCTACTCTTGCAGGATTTCACATGTAACCGCTTCATCACTTTGTTTAGAGGAACAGGGATTACGCCGAGTTATTTTTGAACACCCTTAATTGGATTGATGATATACATTTTTGTACTTTGTTAACTGAGAAACATAAATCACTACTGTTAAAAGAACGTAATTCTTTTATCCTCTAGCAGACTTAGGTATAACACACTTGTATCACCCTTACGATACATTTGTAATGTCAATATGCAAGCTGTGAGTATTTCGAATCGTAAAAATGACAGTTTAGATTTTCAAGTATTTAATTTGCTTACAGAGTGTGTGAAATATTGCAGTAAATGTAAATAATTTTATTGCGTTTCAAGCTACTGACACTGATATGGTCTTTGAAGATGTCACACCCCTCTGTTACCTTATGTGCTCATCATGTGAGTCTGCATAAACAAAGCAGTTCATTCCACAATTTAAGTAGTATGTTGTAATTAAACAATTATTCCTTCCTAAAATCGAATACTTTCTTCATTTCTAAAATCGAACACCTTCTTCCTTCCTTTCTTTCTGATACGGTATTTGTTTGTCTTTTGGCTTTGTTGTATGTGTAGCATGTTTTTATTGGATCATGGTGTTATTTAATAGTCTATTATAGTAGATACAGCCTATACACCTTTTAAAGACCCTAGGCACCTTTGTTCTGACTAAAAACTTTACCAAAATTTGTTATTGTGCCTAATCTTTAGTAGGCCTGTATTATTTTTAGAGATAGCAATGATTTCCATAGATCATATTTTCATAGTGGTGCATTATCCCCCCTAAAATGTGATCGAGAACAATTTAAATGTGAAAATATTTAATGTGAAAGTATACTGCCACTTACATCAAAAGTAAGCATAAAATAAATACATTCAGATGGATAGTTTGCTTATGTGCTTGCCTCCTTAGTGTAATATTTTAGGTAACACATTTTTTCTGTAATTTTAAACCCAGGTCAAGTTAGTTTATGACATCAATTCCTTAGGCCTAACGTCTAATGTCAGCTGTTGCTTGTAGCTATTTAGGCATGGAAACAGCAACAACAAACATTGTACATGTTTCAAACCCTTTATGTTTTTTATTAGTGCAGATATATGTTGCTGACAGTTAGAAACTTATGGCAAAAATATCGAACATTTAACGTTTCTGCTAGGTGTACATCTGTTGGTGACTGTGAGGAACATATGGCACAAAGATCGAACATCTGACATTTCTAAAAGTGCAGCTATGTGTTAGTAACAGTAAGCATCTGGGGCGTGATATAGCAGTCCTTTTTATTATGTGCTTTTTTGGGTTTATGGAATTGCATTTAAACTAAAAAATGCGTATGACAACTACATATTACCAATCTGTAATTTGATAAGGAAATTTCGTTTAGTTATTTATTGACCCATGTCAATGTTTAATAGCAAATGTTATAGAGCTTCGAATGAAATTTACCAGTGCAACTGGTTAGCCAGTCCACAAATGGCTTTTGGGAAGTTAGTAATGAAAACGTACTTTGACCTATTTTTTGATAAATTTTTTGGATACTTTTGAGCACAGACCATATAAGGAGTACAGTGTAATAGGCTTTTTCATTTTAATAACAGCTCTGATTGGAGGAAATGTGAAGGAGGTGTGTGATATATTTTTATTTTATAAGTAAAATGTTCAGCCATTCACTCTTGAGCATAGCCTAAATGGAGATGCATTGTAATAGGCTCTTTCATTTTGATACTAGGCTTTCAAAGTGGTAGAGGAAAGGTGGCCTAAATTCTATGCAGTGTGTGGGTATGCCATTTTATGTATACAATAAATCTCTTTGGTCTTACAGTCATTTTAATGTTATGCCAGAGACATGTATAAGTATGCAAATAATGCAATAAATAATTTTTAACGTCATTTTAGTATTACATCAGATGTAGATGTGTGTTAACAAACAATTAACAAACAATGTAATTTGACACCATTTTTATGCCAGAGGTTTCGGAGCCTTTCGGAGTGGCCGAGCGGTTCTAGGCACTACAGTCTGGAACCGCTACGGTCGCAGGTTCGAATCCTGCCTCGGGCATGGATGTGTGTGATGTCCTTAGGTTAGTTATGTTTAAGTAGTTCTAAGTTCTAGGGGACTGATGACCTCAGAAGTTAAATCCCATAGTGCTCAGAGCCATTTGAACCATTTTTTTTTTTTTGTCTTTCGGAAGTAACGAATATCTCTGACTGATCTGAGGGTTATGTAGTTCTTTCTTTCATATTTAGTGCTACTCATATTTGTAATAGTATGCTCTGACTGATTGGAGCTAGGGAAGTGTACGTCAGAAACAATGTAGTTTGACACACTTTTAACAGATCATTTGAATACCACACTCTGACTGGTTGGAAAGAGGACAGAGGTGGAGTATAAAGCACAACTGAGCTATTTCAATCAATTTGGGCCCTTAGTACTGTGCTATGACTGACCAGAGATAGGGAAGACGAGGGGGGGAGGTGCATAGGGTTTTTAGTATCCCACTAGCATAGTTTGGTTGCTTTCAAGAAATTCGTTTTCAGAAAAAAAATTGTCAATCTACAGGTTGGAACATGGAAAGTTAGGTGCCTTATTCAGGCAGGTAGGATAGAGAATTTAAAAACGAAAATGGCGATGTTGTAGTTGAAAACTGGTGAAGCTCAGTGGCAGGATGAAACGGAGAGTACTCAGGAGAGTACAGGATTGTAAGTAAAAAATCAAATATTGTTAATAACGAGTAAAAAAATAGGAATGTTGGTAAGTTATTCCGATCAGCATACTTAACACATTATCACAACCAAGATAGACACAAAGCCAAAACTAACCACAGTAGTACAAGTTTATGTGCCACCTATGTCTGCAGATGATGAAGAGATTGAAAGAATGTATGATGAGATAAAAGCAGTTATTTAGATAGCAAAGGGAGAAAAAAATTAATTATCATGGAGGGCAAGAGCTAGATAGTAGGAAGAGGAAGAGAAGGAAAAGCAGTGGAGGAAAAGACTGAAGCGAAGTTGCATGGTAAACATTTTTCACAGAGCATAATTGAATCTTCTCGAACACTTGATTTAAGAATCGTGAAAAAGGGTTATATTCGTGGAGGAGACTTGGAACACAGGAAATTTCAAGTTGATTACATAATGGTGAGCAAGAGGGATTTCAGAACCAACGTTAAACTGCGAGACATTTTCAGAGCCAGGTGCAGACATGGACCACAACTTATTGATTATGAACTGTAGATTAAATATGAAGAAACTGGAAAAAGCTAGAAAATTATGGAGATGGAAGTAGATAACTTCACATAAATAAAAATTTTTGAGAGATTCAGAGGGAGCATTAGGCTACTATTGATTGAAACAGATAAAATGAGTAGAAACTAATTCTGTAGATATTAGCCAGCCGCTGGTGGCCGAGCGGTTCTAGGCGCTTCCTTCTGGAACCGCGCGACGCTACGGTCGCAGGTTCGAATCCTGCCTCGGGCATGGATGTGTGTGATGTCCTTAGGCTAGTTAGGTTTTTAAGTAGTTCTAAGTTCTAGGGGACTGATGATCTCAGATGTTAAGTCCCTTAGTGCTCAGAGCCGTTTGAACAATGTTTTTGTAGATATGAGCTATAAAATAGTGAAGGCTGCACAAGATCAAATATATAAAATGACAAGGCTTAGTAGAAATCCTCAGGTATCAGAGAAGCAGGTATGGCTAGAAGACAAATGTAAGAGGATAGAAGCATTAGCTGTTGCACCACAGATTTGTCTCCCAGAAAAACACTAAAAATTTGTTAAAGTTCTTCACAGGCGACACCAAAATCGAAGCTGGTATCACCTGAGTCAATGACTTCCGCACTGGTAGCTACAAGGGAAATGTTGACGAGGTCAGGGGGAATGCAAAAATGATTGTGAGATAGAGGACTGGCCAAGTACTCAAGTCTATGAAAAGAGCAGAATGACATCATGGCAACAGAAAAATACCATCATACGAATGACCAGAGTGCCAAAAGATGCCTAAACACAGTGCAGAACTGACTATTCAGCCACTGATGCAGCACAAGAGAGCGTCTGGAAGACGAAGTTACTGAAATCTGGCGCCACCATTTACTGAAATCTGACGCCACCATGAGATCTAACCAAATGGAAAAACTAGTACATAATTATGATGCCATTGCCACCTCCACTGCAGTACAGTGCATGGGCAAAGCGTTTCTTAATCAGTGACCTCCGTTGCAGCTGTCCTGTGGAGGGGTGAGGCTATGTCAGTCGACTCTATGTGCGCCTAACTGCATACGATCATCTATGGAGCCAAATGTCTCACTGATAAGACACTACCAACGCACGCTGTAGAGACAACTTCTGTCTCACAACTGATGGAGTGCAAAGACTGCCACCTACGTGCTGACCCAGTGGGGGCTTAACCAGTGGGGTCAAAAACCTGATCACCACTCGCTACCAGTGGAGGGACCCACTTTTGCTTCTGGTCCTGTTACTGTGGCCGACACTGATGCTGCCAGCCTCTGTCTCCTAACTGGAGGCGGTAGGTCGAACAGTACATGGCATCAAGTATTTTAGGTTGGGCTGAAGGGCGAGTCTCGTGGGACATGCCTTCGATATCGATCAGAGTGATTTGGAGATCAACTCGCAGAGCTGCTGTCCACCTCAACCAGTGTGCACCGTGATGGCTATAACACTGACCAGACATGAGGTAATGACTGTCACAGGATCCGTCCACTAGATAGCAATACTGGCAGGAAGATGCCTGCCCACTACTCCAGATGGGGTCCATGTACCACTGGCACGACTAATCTGCCAGAGTCCCGGGATGATAATCTTGTATTTCTGAACAATAAGTGGCTCTGCGCACTGTGGGACTTAACTTCTGAGGTCATCAGTCCCCTAGAACTTAGAACTACTTAAACCTAACTAATCTAAGGACATCACACACATCCATGCCCGAGGCATGATTCGAACCTGCGACTGTAGCGGTCGCGCGGTTCCAGACTGCAGCGCCTAGAACCGCTCGGGCACTCAGGCTGGCTCTGAACAATAAATATGTCACTGTGAATAACGCTTTCCTGGCGCTTTCTGCCATAAACATATCTCCATCACCACTCTCTGCTTGACACAATCCTGACGACTTGACCCTTATGTAACACTAGAGGAAAGATGCGTACCACCTCCCTGTATAATTAGGAAGACATCTGGAGAAAAGATAAGAAGATGCAAGAATATCAAGAGCTCACGCTGAAAAAACAGTACAAAGCAAATGGGCTGTACAAGTGGAAGGAACTTGAAGGCAATGTTATGGAAAGGGAAGAGAGCGCAGATAAAGACGAAATAGGGAATAAAAAACTGCGAGAAGTTGAGAGAGCACTAGAAGACCTAAGCTGTAATAAGGCCCCTGGAACAGACGACACTCCCTTGCAACTACATATATCCTTGGGAGCGCCAGAGATAACAACATTATTCCAGCTAGTGTGTAAGGTGTATGAGACAGATTAAATACCTGCAGACTTAAAAAATAATGTAATAATTCAAATTTCGAAAAAAACAGGTGATGACAGGTGTGAATATTATCGAACTATCAGTTTAATAGATCTTGGTTGCAAAATACTAGTACGAATTATTTATAGAAGAATGGAAAAAATGATAGTTGCCGACATTGAGGAGGATCAGTTTGGATAAACACTACTGATGGATTAGACTTCAGAATTGTTCCAACTGGCCGACTGCTACCTACAAGGCAGTATGACGGAGCAATCTCTGATCGTGGGGTATGTGATCAGCATGTCGCCAATCCCTCCATCCATTATCACCAGTAGATGTATCCTGATTGCTCCACTGCTTCTTTATTCAAGCAATTGCTTATTCGGTCTCGCAAGGGCTGAGTGGATCCCGTACCAGTCCTACACACCCCAGAAGAAATGTGAAGAGATACTGAGAATCGAACCGATCTCTTTCCACACTGAAGGCAGCGATGGTAACAATTCGGATATGGAGGATTCCAGAAAAAAGTAGGACACGCAATGTAACGCTTACCCTATAACTTACATTAGAACACAATTTAACGAAAGATAAATATAACGTTTATAGCTTCTGTAGATTTGGAGAAAGCTTTTGACAATGGTGACTCGAATACACTCAGTGAAATTCTGAATGTAGTAGGAGTAAAAACAGGGAGTAAATGGTTATATACAACTCGCACAGAAATGGTAGTTACAAGAGTCAAGGGGTAAGAAAGGAGAGCAGTGGCTGACGAGACAGTGAGACACGACTGTAGCCTATCTCCGATGTTATTTGATCAGTTGAGCAAGCGGTATAGGAATCTGTAGACAAATTTGGAGAATGAATTAAAGTTCAGGAAGAAGAAAACAGACTTTGAGGTTTGTGATGGCATTGTAATTCTGTTAGAGGCAGCAAAGGACTTGGAAAAAGCAATTGAATGAAGTGGACAATGTCTTGAAAGGAGGATATAAGCTGAAGATTGTTGTTGTTACTGTGGTCTTCAGTCCTAAGACTGGTTTGATGTAGCTCTCCGTGCTACTCTATCCTGTGCAAGCTGCATCATCACCCAGTATGTACTGCATCCTACATCCTTCTGAATCTGCTTAGTGTATTCATCTCTTGGTCTCCCTCTACGATTTATACCCTCCACGCTGCCCTCCAATACTAAATTGGTGATCCCTTGATGCCTCAGAACATGTCCTACCAACCGGTCCCTTCTTCTTGTCAAGTTGTGCCACAAACTCCTCTTCTCCCCAATTCTATTCAATACCTCCTCGTTAGATATGTGATCTACCCATCTAATCTTCAGCATTCTTCTGTAGAACCACATTTCGAAAGCTTCTATTCTCTTCTTGTTCAAACTATTTATCGTCCATGTTACACTTCCATACATGGCTACACTCCATACTTTCAGAAACGACTTCCTGATACTTAAATCTATACTCGATGTTAACAAATTTCTCTTCTTCAGAAACGCTTTCCTTGTCATTGCCAATCTACATTTTATATCCTCTCTACTTCGACCATCATTAGTTATTTTGCTCCCCGTCGAATTAAATCAGGCGATACAGTGGGAATTAGATTAGAAAATGCGTTACTAAAAGTACTAAATGAGTTTTGCTATTTAGGTAGCAAAATTGATTATGACCAAAGTAGAGAGGGTGTAAAATGTAGATTACCAATAACAAGAAAAGCGGTTTTGAAGAACTGGAGTCTGTTAACATCAAATATAGATTTAACAGTTAGGAGGTCTTTTCTGGAGTGATCAGTCTGACGTGATGCCTTTTATACAAATGAAACTTGGACGATAAACTGTTCAGAGCAGAAGAGAATAGAAAGGTTCGCTATGTGGTGCTGCAGAAGAATGCTGAAGATGAGAGGGGTAGATCATGTAACCAATGAGAGGATACTGAAGAGAATTGTGGTCAAACGAAATTTGTGGCTTCGCTTGACCGAAAGAAGGGATCAGTTGATAAGGCAAATTCTGAGGCACCAAGAGATCACCAATTTAGTATTAGAGATACGTGCGTGAGTGAGTGTATGTGGAGGGGGGGCGGCGATAAAAGATGTAGAGGGAGACCAAGAGATAATCACAGTAAGCAGGTTCAAATAGATGTAAAGTGTAATAGTTATTCAGAGATAAGGGGCTTGCCCAGTATAGAATAATAATAAGGGTTGCACCAAACGAATCTTCAGACTGAAGACTACTCCAACAACATCCTCTGATTGGTTGGAATGGGGATAGCGAGAAGGAATAAAGCAGAATTGGTGTGTTTCCATTATCTTGGATATTTATTTTTTCATTTCAATAGTGAACTATATTTTGCTGGAAATATGGGGCTTGGGGAGGGAGAGAGGGTTCTTAATTTCCTAATTGCATAATTGGGCTACTTCCATCATTATGTTACATTCTTACTGATCTTGAAATTGCGCATAAATGTTTATGGCTCAAATGGCTCAGAGCACTATAGGTCTTAACTGCTGAGGTCATCAGTTCCCTAGAACTTAGAACTACTTAAACCTAACTAACCTAAGGACATCACACACATTAATGCCCGAGGCAGGATTCAAACCTGCGACCGTAGCGGTCGCACGGTTCCAGACTGTAGCGCCCAGAACCGCTCGGCCACTCTGGCCGGCTAAATTTTTATGGCTTAATCAATCGAGAGAGCACTTTCTCCGAATGTATGTCGTTCTCTGTTCTTGAGACCGTTGCACAACTGAAGAGCAATTTGAGAATCACTCTGTAGAATGAGCTGTGCGAGGTCACAGGGTACACGAAACAAGTGAATGAAACACGTAATGGCCCGCCTCTACACCCATACCTTGCAAACCACTTTGAAATATACGGCAGAGGGCAATTCCAGTTGCACCACGTATTACAAAGCCAAAGAAACTGGTACACCTGCCTAATATCGTGTAGGGCCCTGGCGAGCACGCAGAAGTGCCGCAACACGACGTGGCATGAACTCGACTGAAGTAGTGCTGGAGGGAACAGACACCATGAATCCCGCAAGACTGCTCATAAATCCGTAAGAGTACGAGGGGGTGGAAATCTCTTCTGAACAGCACGTTATGAGGCACCCAGATATCCTCAATAATGTTCATGTCTGAGGAATTTGGCGACAACGGAAGTGTTTAAACTCAGAAGAGTTTTCCTGGAGCCACTCTGTTGCTATTATGGACGCGTGGGGTGTCACACTTTCCTGTTGGAATTGCTTAAGGCCGGCCGAATGCACAACGGACATGAATGGATGCAAGTAATCAGACAGGATGCTTACGTACGTGTCACTTGTCAGTGTCGTATCTAGACGTACGAGGGTCCCATACCATTCCAACTGCACACGGCCTATACACCATAACAGAGCCTCCAGTAGCTTGAACAGTTGCCTGCTGACATGCAAGGCCCATGGATTCATGAGGTTGTTTGCATACCCGTACACGTCCATCCGCTCGATACGATTTGAAACGAGACTCGTTCGACCAGGCAACATGTATCCAATTCAATGTCGGTAGTGACGTGCCCGGGCGAGGCATAAAGCTTTGTGTCTTGCAGTCATCAAGGGTACGCGAGTGGGCCTTCTGCTCCTAACGCCATATCGATGGTATTTCGTTGACTGGTTCGCACACTGGCATTTGTTGATCGCCCAGCATTTAAATCTGCAGCAATCTGCCGAAGGATTGCACTTCTGTCACGTTGAATGATTCTCTTCTGTCGTCGTTGGTTCCGTTTTTCCAGGATCTTTTTTCCGGCTGCAGCGATGTCGGAGATGGTCGTACGGGAAAATCTCCACTTCAACGCAGCCTCAGAGATGCCGCGTCCTATCGCTCGCGCACCGATTATAACACCACATTCAAACTCACTTAACTCTTGCTAACCTTCCATTGTAGCAACCGTAACCGATCTAACAACTGCGCCAGACACTTCTTGTCTTATATAGGCTTTGCCGATCGCAGCGCTGTATTCTGCATGTTTACATATCTCTGTATTTGAATACGCATGCCTGCGAATATCAATTTCTTTAGAGTTTGAGTATAGTATCTTCACTTTCCATACGTCGTACACAGCGCGGGAGAATGTGTGTTTAAATGTTCTCGTGAATGCTATAATAAGTCTACTATTGTCGTCGCGGTCCGTAAGGTCCCTAACTCGTTGTAGTACGTTACTAGGTTCATCACATAATACATGTTCTTGAAACTTTGTAAGTACGTTTTTGCGGGATACTTGACGTCTTTATTCAACCTTTTGTGATTTCAACTTTTTCAACATTTCCGTGATGATCTCCTGAATACGTTCTGTGTTAACTGTTGATCATACATGATATGCATCCCACACTCTTGAGAAATCTAGTAGGATGGGATAGTCGACCATCAGCTTTATGACTGAGCCTACCCCGTCAGTCCAAAATATTTCGGGACTGGATTAATAAAAAATGGATGAAACTTAAGATGGTGGTTTCAGTACTTCATGTTTTCTGCTTAGTTGCATATGTTTGACGTTGTGTCAGCTGTTGGGGCGGTCTGAGTTATAATATTTTTAAACAATCATGTTCACCATGATCACTTGCTAATCTCTTTAATGATTACGGGTTTCGAAGATCTGTGCTGTCATCATCGGATCTGAACGTTATAATGTATCTTGTAACATATTAAAAAAAGTTTATGAGCTTTGTAAGGAAGATCAGCATGCCAAATACAAAGTGCCACAGATATAAATCATAAATCAGGTTGTACTGATGTCTTAGCCCAGTCGTTCACTTAACATCGCAATGGTGACTGAGCTAGTACGATACTTGCATACATGACGCTGTATATGATTGTTTACATTGCCGTACTCGACAATCGATACGTACTCGTATAAATTCAATACTACAATTCCGCATAGTCTCTATCTTCTTGCGTACACCACATTGGCTCTAATGTCGGTTATGTCGTCAAGTGGTGACACTTCGACACATTGGTATTTTGTGTTAGGTTTCTACTTATTTATAATACCAAGTCTGGTCACCGATGATGATTTTTCTATAACAGAATTATCCGCTTGTTGCATTTCACAAACATTGTACACACTTTTCTCTCCTTCAAATCTTTCTATAGAACGTCTTTAGCACCTGATTTAGGTATGTTACTCCGTTTGCGATTTGTAACATAAGAATGCTGACATACTATTCCTCCACGTACACTACTTAATACTGCCTGCTCGCAACTGACCAGTCAATGCACATCAGTTGTTTACGTATGTCCATCCTTCTGACTTCGACCATTCACTTACGTAATACGGGAAACACCTGCAGCCGTCGTTTGATTTTATCATATTATATTGCAACCAGTTTCGGTGGCTTAGTACACTATCTTCAGAATTTAACTAGCAGTGAGGGGGTGAATCTAAGTCGTATACACGCTCCCATCAGTGGCCAAGGTTCAGTGGCCAAGATCTATGAACTGGCTTCCGTAGAATACTATTACCACGTCGGCAACAGTTTTTAGCATGGATAGGGACTGCAACTGCTGTGTGCGGATGCAGGCTGAGTTGGCATCCCTTCGCTCCCAGCTTCAGGCAGTGTTGGCTTCGGTCACGCAGCTTAAGGCTGTTGCCAATGGGCATCACTGTGGGGGTCCGGATGGGGGTTTGTCGGGGACGGCCAGCTCGTCCCACGCATCCCCCGATCGGACTACGACTGTGGCTGCCCGGGATACTGCCCACATTGAGGCTGATCCCTCACCTGTGGTAGAGTGGGAGGTCGTCTCGAGGTGTGGCAGGGGGCGAAAGACATTCCGGAGGGCTGAACAGAAGGCCTCTCCAGTTTGTCTGACGAACCGGTTTCAGGCTCTGTCTCCAGCTGATACTGATCATCGGCCAGAGATGGCTGCTTGTCCTGTTCCAGAGGTTGCCCCTCAGTCTGCAAGATCCGGGCAGTCGCAGAGGGTGGTCTTACTGCTAGTTGGGAGCTCCAACGTCAGGTGCGTAATGGGGCCCCTTAGGGATATGGCAGCAAGAGAGGGGAAGAAAACCAATGTGCACTCCGTGTGCATACCGGGGGGAGTCATTCCAGATGTGGAAAGGGTACCGGGTGTACCCATCTGCAGGTGGTCGCTCATGTCGGCGCCAATGATTTGTGCCGCTGTGGATCGGAGGATATACACTCTGGCTTCCGGCGGCTATCTGATTTGGTGAAGACTGAAAGTCTCGCTAGCGGGATGAAAGCAGAGCTCACCATCTGCAGCATCGTTCGACAGGACTGACTGCGGACCTTTGGTACAGAACCGAGTGGAGGGTCTGAATCAGAGGCTGAGACGGTTCTGCGACCGTGTGGGCTGCAGATTCCTCGACTTGCGCCATAGGGTGGTGGGGTTTCGAGTTCCGCTGGAAAGGTCAGGAGTCCACTACACGCAGCAATCAGCTACACGGGTAGCAGGGGTTGTGTGGCGTGGACTGGGCGGTTTTTTAGGTTAGATGGCCTCGGGCAAGTACAGAAAGGGCAACAGCCTCAAAGGGTGCGGGGCAAAGTCAGGACATGCGGGGACCAAGCAGCAATCGATATTGCAATTGTAAACTGTCGAAGCTGCATTGGTAAAGCTGGAACTTCGAGTGCTGACAGAAAGCACCGAAGCTGAAATCGTTATAGGTACAGAAAGCTGGCTGAAGCCAGAGATAAATTCAGCCGAAATTTTTACAAAGGCACAGACGATGTTTAGAAAGGATAGAGTTCATGCAACCGGTGGTGGCGTGTTTTTCGCTGTTAGTAGTAGTTTATCCTGTAGTGAGGTAGAAGTGGATAGTTCCTGTGAATTATTATGGGTGGAGGTTACACTCAACAACCGAGCTAGGTTAATAATTGGCTCCTTTTACCGACCTCCCGACTCAGCAGCATTAGTGGCAGAACAACTGAGAGAAAATTTGGAATACATTTCACATAAATTTTCTCAGCATATTATAGTCTTAGGTGGAGATTACAATTTACCAGATATAGGCTGGGACACTCAGATGTTTAGGACGGGTGGTAGGGACAGAGCATCGAGTGACATTATACTGAGTGCACTATCCGAAAATTACCTCGAGCAATTAAACAGAGAACCGACTCGTGGAGATAACATCTTGGACCTACTGGTATCAAACAGACCCGAACTTTTCGTCTCTGTAAGTGCAGAAAAGGGAATCAGTGATCATAAGGCCGTTGCAGCATCCCTGAGTATGGAAGTTAATAGGAATATAAAAAAAGGGAGGAGAGTTTATCTGTTTAGCAAGAGTAATAGAAGGCAAATTTCAGACTACCTAACAGATCAAAACGAAAATTTCTGTTCCGACATTGACAATGTTGAGTGTTTATGGAAAAAGTTTAAGGCAATTGTAAAATGCGTTTTAGACAGGTACGTGCCGAGTAAAACTGTGAGGGACGGGGAAAACCCACCGTGGTTCAACAACAAAATTAGGAAACTACTGCGAAAGCAAAGAGAGCTTCACTGCAAGTTTAAGCGCAGCCAAAACCTCTCAGACAAACAGAAGCTAAACGATGCCAAAGTTAGCGTAAGGAGGGCTATGCGCGAAGCGTTCAGTGAATTCGAAAGTAAAATTCTATGTACCGACTTGACAGAAAATCCTAGGAAGTTCTGGTCTTACGTTGAATCAGTAAGTGGCTCGAAACGGCATATCCAGACACTCCGGGAGGATGATGGCATTGAAACAGAGGGTGACTCGCGTAAAGCTGAAATACTAAACACCTTTTTCCAAAGCTGTTTCACAGAGGAAGACCGCACTGCAGTTCCTTCTCTAAATCCTCGCACAAACGAAAAAATGGCTGACACCGAAATAAGTGTCGTCGAGCAGATGCGCAAAACTATAGACCTATATCTCTGACGTCGATCTGTTGTAGAATATTAGAACATGTTTTTTGCTCGCGTATCATGTCGTTTTTGGAAACCCAGAATCTACTCTGAAGGAATCAACATGGCTTCCGGAAACAGCGATCCTGTGAGACCCAACTCGCTTTATTTGTTCATGAGACCCAGAAAATATTAGATACAGGCTCCCAGGTAGATGCTATTCTCCTTGACTTCCGGAAGGCGTTCGATACAGTTCCGCACTGTCGCCTGATAAACAAAGTAAGAGCCTACGGAATATCAGACCAGCTGTGTGGCTGGATTGAAGAGTTTTTAGTAAACAGAACACAGCATGTTGTTATCAATGGAGAGACGTCTACAGACGTTAAGGTAACCTCGGGCGTGCCAC
This sequence comes from Schistocerca americana, assembly GCF_021461395.2. Classification (NCBI taxonomy): domain Eukaryota; kingdom Metazoa; phylum Arthropoda; class Insecta; order Orthoptera; family Acrididae; genus Schistocerca; species Schistocerca americana. The sequence continues at coordinate 595,972,364 of NC_060121.1, read as the reverse complement.
GGGGGAGTGTTATGGGACCATTGCTTTTCACAATATATATAAATGACCTAGTAGATAGTGTCGGAAGTTCCATGCGGCTTTTCGCGGATGATGCTGTAGTATACAGAGAAGTTACAGCATTAGAAAATTGTAGTGAAATGCAGGAAGGTCTGCAGCGGATAGGCACTTGGTGCAGGGAGTGGCAACTGACCCTTAACATACACAAATGTAATGTATTGCGAATACATAGAAAGAAGGATCCTTTATTGTATGATTATATGATAGTGGAACAAACACTGGTAACAGTTACTTCTGTAAAATATCTGAGAGTATGCGTGCGGAACGATTTGAAGTGGAACGATCATATAAAATTAATTGTTGGTAAGGCGGGTACCAGGTTGAGATTCATTGGGAGAGTCCTTAGAAAATGTAGTCCATCAACAAAGGAGGTGGCTTACAAAACACTCGTTCGACATATACTTGAGTGTTGCTCATCAGTGTGGGATCCGTACCAGGTCGACAGAGGAGATAGAGAAGATCCAAAGAAGAGCGGCGCGTTTCGTCTCAGGGTTATTTGGTAAGCGTGATAGCGTTACGGAGATGTTTAGCAAACTCAAGTGGCAGAGTCTGCAAGAGAGGCGCTCTGCATCGCGGTGTAGCTTGCTGTCCAGGTTTCGAGAGGGTGCGTTTCTGGCTTAGGTATCGAATATATTGCTTCCCCCTACTTATACCTCCCGTGTAGATCACGAACGTAAAATTAGAGAAATTCGAGGGCGCAGGGAGTCTTTCAGACAGTCGTTCTTCCCGCGAACCATACGCGACTGGAACCGAAAAGAGAGGTAATGACAGTGGCAAGTAAAGAGCCCTCCGCCACACACCGTTGGGTGGCTTGCGGAGTATAAATGTAGATATAGATGCAGATGTAGGTTGTTTACAGTGTTAGTTCAAGCTGTAGTTCACTGCGTTGAAGCAGCTTGTAAGGCAGGAATTAAATCCTTCTCGGAACTTTTTGTGCAGATGGAGTATGAGATCATTCCACTTCTTTTTGAGTCATCAGTCTTCTGACTGGTCTGATGCGGCCAGCCACTAATCCCGCTCCTGTGCCAATCTTTTCCTCTTAGAGTAAAAATTACTACGTAAGTCTTCAATTATTTGCTGTATGTATTCGAATCTCTATTCCTCTACAGTTTATTTCACAGCTCCTTACAGTACCATGAAACGTATTCACTGATGTCTTAAGAGACGTCCTGTCATCCGGTTCCTTCTTCTCCTCAATTTTTTTCGTATATTCCTTTCCTCGTCTATTCTGTGTAGAATCTCTTCATTCCTTACATTATCAGTACACTTAAAATTGAACGTTCTCCCATAACATTGCATCTCAAATGCTTCTATTTTGTTCCATCCAGGTTCCCCACTATTCTCCAAACGTACATTATCAGAAATTTCTCCCTCAAAATAAGGCCTATGTTTGATACTAGTAGACTTCGTTTGGTCAGAAATGGCCTATTTCGAGTGCTCGTTTGCTTTTTATGTCCTCCTTGATCCGCCCGTTCTGGGTTGTTTTGCTGCCTACAGCAGGATTCCTTAACTTCATCTACTTCGTACTCACCAGTTCTGATGCGAAGTTTCTCACTGTTCTCATTTCTGCTACTTTTCATTAATTTCGCCTTTTTTCGATTTTCTCTCAAACCATATTCTCTACTGATTAGACTGTTCATTCCATTGAACAGATGCTTCACCTTCACAGAGGATAGCAGTGTCATTAAGGAATTTTATCACTAATATTGTTTCAGCCTAAATTTTAATCCCACTTTTGAACCTTTCTCTTATCTCCGTAATTGTTTGTTGGATTTATATCCTGAATAGTAGGGATGGAAGACTACATCCCTGTCTTACACCAATCCGAGCAATTCCTTCTTGGTCTTCTAGTCTTATTGTTCCCTCTTCTTCCTTATACATATTGCATATTGCCTATCTTTCCCTATATGTTGCCACTTTTTTCTCAGAAATTCGAACACCATTTTACATTGTCGAACGCTTTTTCCAGGTCGTCAAATCCTATGAACGTGTATTGATTTTTCTTTAGTCTTGCTTCCACTGTCAACCACAACGTCAGCACAGCTTCTCTAGTGCCTTAACTTTCCTAAAGCCAAACTGATCGTCATCTAATAGATCCTCAGTTTGCTTTTCCACTCTTCTGTATATTAATCTTTCAGCAACTAGGATGCATGTCCTGTTAAGATGACTGTGCCATTATTCTCACACTTGTCGACTCAAGCTATCTTCGGAAATGTGTGGATGGTTTCCCAGAAGGTCTCAAGGTATATTGCCAGTGTCATACATTCTGCACACCAACGTATGTAGCAGTTTTTTTGCCACTCCCTAATTCAGATGGTGTGTTATCTACCACTTCTACCTTATTTGATCTTAAAACTTATAAGATCTTTTAAATTCTGATTCAAATACTGGATCTCCTATTTCTTCCCTGTCGGCTTCTGTTTCCTCTTCACCACACAAGTCTTCCCTTTCAAAGATGCCTTCCATGTACTGCTTCCTCCTACCTGCTCTCTCCTCTGTATTTAACAGTGAATTTTCCATCGCTCTCTTAATGTTACAGCTCTTGCTTTTAATTTGACAGAAGGTTGTTTTGACTTTTCTACGTGCTGAGTCAGTTCTTCTGACAACGATTCCTTTTTTGATTTCTTCAAATTTTTCATGCAGCTATTTCGCTTAAGCTTCCCAGCACTTCCAGTTTATGTCACTCGTAAATGATATGTAGTTCTGTATTCCTGAATTCCCCTAAACATTTTTGTACTTCCTTCTTTCGTCGATCAGCTGAAGTATTGCTTCTGTCAATCAGGTTTTTTGCAGTTACTCTCCTTGTACCTATGGTTTTCTTCCGAACTTCTGTGGTTGACGTTTTCAGAGATGTCCGTTACACTTCAACTGTACTGTATTGAGTAACATCAACTGTACTGAGCTATTCCTTGTCGCAGTATTTATACTCTAAGAGAACTTCAAGCGTATCTCTTCATTCCTTAGTACATCCGTATAACAGTTGTTTGCTCAATGATTCTTCCTGACTGGTCTCTTAAACTTCAGCGGGTTCTTCATTATTACTTATTTGTGATCTGATTATATATCTACTCCTGGGTACACCTTACAACCAAATTTCTCACTTCGGAACGACTGCCCGACTGTGAGGTACTCTAACTGGTATATTCCTGCATTCTCAGTCTTTTCCAGGTATACCGCCTCCTCTTGTGATTTTTGAACAGGGTATTCGTTGCTACCAGTTGAAATTTATTGTAGAACTCAATTTATCCTTCTCCTATCTCATTCCTACTACCAAACCCACATTCTTCCATAACACTTCCTTCTGTTCCTTCTTCTAAAAACTCATTTCAGTCCCCCATAACTATTAGATTTTCATCTTCCTTTATGCGCTGAATTATCCTTTCAGAATTCTCATATACCTTCTCTGCCTCTTCAACTTCTGCTTGCGACGTCGGGATGTGTAACCGTTGTTGTCGGTGTTGGTTGTCTGCCGTTTCTGATGAGAACAACCCTTTCACTGAAGTGTTCACAGTAACTCACTCTCTGACACCATTTCCTGCTACTGTTGATGTTACTCAATACTCATCTCACCAGTAATCCTTATCCTCTTTCCATTTCTCTTCAGTGACCTACGCTGTATCCATAATAAGCCTTACCGTTTCGCTTTCCAGATTTTCTAAGTTCCCTACCACGTTCAAACTTCTGACATTCGATCCCAGGACTCGTAGAATGTTATTATTTCTTTGGTTATTCAATCTTTTTTCTTAAAGTCACCTCCCTGAGAGATCCGAATGGGCGACTAGATGGGAAACGTTTGGCAGTGGGGAGATCGTCATGACACTTTCTCAGTTGAAAGTCACATGTCTTGTGGATACACATTATATGTAATTTATACACTGATTTCCATTGACCTCTACATCCTCATTCCTTTGATCGCTGCTGATTCTTCCGCCTTTCAGTGGTAGTTTCCTACCCTGAGACTGTCCTGAACCCCTGTCTTCTCTTCCGCCCTCTTTGACAAGACCGTTGGCATAATGAGGGTACTTTCTTGTGCTGGTAGTCCTTGGTCACCATTGGTGATGATTTTTACTCAAAATTTAAACCGAACTTAGGCCGGGAACATTTTGATTACTAGTCAAAGACCACCCTAGACCACGGGTGAACCATGTGATAACCAAAATTTTTTACATCCAAGTATTGATGCGAGTTTACCGAGTCCAGTTATGACTAATTAATATTGTACTAATAATAGCGTAAGATTCTGCGTTTTGTGACGCACTTAATTTTAAATTTCTGAATATGTTAAGTAAGTCTCTAATCCGTGTACCGCTCCGAATTCCTCACAAGATCTTGCTGAAGAATTGTCCGGTCTTTTCCAGGTAATACTTCTTGATGGCTAATTCCATCATCAACAAAAAATCTGAGGTGCTTCTTGATATTGACTGGCAGTTTGTTAACATACAATATGAACAGTCCCGGTACACTTTCCTAAGTTAAACACTTTTTTTTGTGTAATCTCGTGGATGGGCGCGTCCATACCCCCAGTGTAGGGCGGGTCGAAATATTATGAAGAACATTATGAATGGTCAGGGAGCCATCATATTATAATAAGTCAAAATAACTTTAAAATACCAGCTGATGATATCTCACACTCTGCTTCTTTATGTTTCATCGTTGTTTCATGTCTACGATGTAGCACCTCTATGAAAGAAGCGCGTTCACATTAGTTACGTATTTGTTATGATGGACGTCGGAGCTGTAAAAATAAATCTGTCAATCGCCCCATGGTGAATCGTTTGCCTTTCTTCTCCTTCGAAGTAGAATCGGATCATAATTATTGCAACAAACCGTAAGAGACTTGATGCTACCCGTTGTAATGTATTAAAGTGTAACACAATACGTATTTAAATATAACAGCATAACGAACACAAGAGATTTACAGAGACGTATTTTCCGTTGCAGGTACCACCAAAAGGTTTAACTCAAATCGACGTAGCACCTTTGATCCCCATGGGCGAAACGAAGGAACAATTTGAGGACATCGCTGAAGTTACTAATAAAGAACTTCAGGAATCAATATTACCATGGAGCGAACACATATGTGATACTACTTTAGTCTATCCAGAAATACAACAACTTTTGAGGTAAGTGCACTTGATTTTGGTAACTTTGCTAAATATTTACATGTACACTATATCAGCTGACTTATACTAATCCTTCGTGTACAAATCGTACAAAATATCTCGATTACCATCCTGGACGTCAGTACACATAGAACTAGAGGTGTATCATTCACTGAAAAGAGCCGTCTCAAAGTCTCATTCACTTTCGTCCATTCTTTCGTTGAGCAATGATACAAAGTATGTAGCTCTTTTGTAATCTTTGTAAAATGTATTACGTTAAATTACCTAATATCGTTCGAGAAATCTGAAATAATAACGAATTTCCCTAAAGGTGGATAGACACAACACCATAAAACCTAATATTAGTACCTCCTATAATTGTGGCTGTCAGCTCATTTAAAAAGGCCAGTTCATCTTTGTAACAGTATATGGTTGAACTGTGTAAGCATTCACTTGAGCACGAACAACTGCTGCAATTCCGCACTGCATTGATAATGACCTGACACAGGTCGAAATCTGATCTGCATTGTGACTATAAATGTCATTTTAAAGCAACTTAATTCCGCGACTGATTGCTGCTCTATCTATCCCAATATAACCACAGTCATTGCGTGCACCCACCCCATGGAGGGCAACCTGAGTATATGATACGTCGCAGTAAACGGTGCACAAACTGCAGCGTTATTCCCAGATATTCAAACGACTTGATTGTGTCAAGCAGGACACTAGTAATACTGTATCTCAACATTACAAGTTTGTTCGTCCTAATAATCCGCATTAACTTGATTTTTTTTTTACATTTAGAGCTATCTGCCATCCGTCTCACAAACCAGAAGTTTTGTCTGTGTCATCTTGTTTCCTCCTACGGTCACTCAACTTCTACACCTTACCGTACACCACGGCATCATCAGCAAACAACCGTAGATTGCTACCCACCATATCCGCTTGATCGTGTATTTAGAAAATAATGATAGTGAGATCACACTTCTATGTGGTACTCTTGAGGATACCCTTCTCTCTGATGAACACTCACCGTCGAGGTCAACTTATTGGTTTATACTCGTATTACTTCGGAAGTCTTCGAGCCACTCAAATATCAGGGAACCTCTTCCATATGCTCGTACCTTCGCCATCAATCTGCAGTGGTGGACCGTGTGAAATGCTTGCCGGAAATCTAGAAATATGGAATCTACCAGCTGACCTTCATCCATAGTTCACAGTAAATCATGTCAGAATAAGGCAAGCCGAGTTTCGCACGATGGATGCTTTCTAAAACCGGATTGATGCGTGGACATAAGCTTTTCGGTTTCAAGAAAATTTAAAATATTCGTGCTGATTCAAGGCTTCTGTAGCAAACCGATGTCAGGAACTTAGTCTGTGATTTTGCAGGTCCTTTCTTTACCCTTTTTGTATGGAAGAGTTACCTGCACTTTTTTCCAGTCGCTTGGGACTCTGCACTGTTGCGTGAGATTCGCGATAAATGCGAGCTAGGTAATGAGCCAGTGTCGTAGAGTACCCTTCGTAGAACCTAACTAGAACTCCATGTGGACCTGGAGACTTATTTATTTTCAACTCTTTCAGTTACTTATTTGCGCTTATTACTACGTCGTCCATCTAGGAATCTGTTCGATGGTCAAACGACAGTATGTTTTTACGATCCTTCTTCGAGAACCATATCTTAAACGCGAAATTTGAAACTTCGGTTCTCGATTTGTTATCTTCAACTGCAACACCAGACTGGTCAATGAGTGACTGGATGGAAGCCATAGATCCCCTTAGCAAATTTACATAGGACCAGATTTTTCTCGGGCTCTCGGGAAGATCTTTTGCTAAGATATGACGGGTGGTTGTTGTGTCCTTCGTGCATGGAGCATTCGAAAGACACACGAATCTCTTCTAAGCATTGCTTGTCGTCATTTGCGTGATCTTTTTTTTAATGAGAATGCAACAACCTTTGCTTCTTCAGCATTTTCTGAGTTTCTTGGTTAAATCTTGGTGGGCCTTTTTCGTCGTTAATCCGCTTACTAAACACATAGTTCTCTTCTCCGGACAACGATTTGCAGTTAGTTTAAACTCAATTGATCATCTGAGAGGCTAAAGAATGCTATCTGCTCTTTCTATCAGACATGCTCATCTAGCCTTTTTGACTTGGTTTACTAATTTTCGTAACCATAATTGGTATAATAACATCATGATCACTAACCTCCGTCTCTATGCTGACGCTATTGACAAGATCCGACATATTTGTATGTAGCTGCAAGGTCCAAGATATTTCTACTGTGTGTGTGCTGGGGAACTAACTGTTCAAGTTTGTTTTCAGGAAACGTATTCAAAAGTGCTTCACAGTACTGCCTGTCTATATCCTCCGCAGTGAATCCATTGAAATTCCAGTCTATACTCGGTCGATTAAATTCGCTCCAGCTAGTATTGCATGATCTTGGTATCTATGCACCAATTAGCACAGACTTTCTTTGAATGACTCCAAAACTGTCACAGCGGAATCAGGCGGCCGGTAAAAACATCCAGCAATTAATTTGGTTCCACCTAGACCTTTTATACGCCACCAGATAGCTTCACAGGCATCAGTAGAGACAATATTTTTGTCAATTGACGTCTAGTTTATCTTTCCGATATATATTCCATGACTCGCTAAACATCTCAGAAGTTTCTGCCTCAGGTTTTACCCAGCTCTCGATACGAAGAATAATTTCAGCCAAGAACTTTACTGGAGGGCAGTAATTTCGTGAGCTTTGTTACGAATAACTCGACAATTTACTCATAACACTTTGACAGTCGAAGTCTCATTACTCTGAACGTGGTCTGAATACACTTTCTGCGTATCGACTGACGAGGTTCATCAGAGTATCTCAAATTACGGCCTTACTAGAAAACCCGCATGAGCACTTCACAAGTACTCTGCTACTTTAGTAGATGCTTCTATTGTGTAGTTCACCCCTGTTCTGTCAAGTGGGGTCCTAGACTGCCACCTGATAACGCAAGTCTAGAAAAGACTGCCCCAGAGTCGACGAAGCCTTTGATTGAGACCCTCCACTCCGCTCGAACTCAAAAGACCTCAATCAACTCTGGGAAGAATGTTGCCGATTGTGAGCTCTACTTGCACCTCGCACGAGAGTCCAGCACCCTTCAATACCTTCACCAGCCAACTGTATGAACTGAGGATGGCCCCAGAAAATATGCGACAGGCGTCGTTTGTGTCTGAGTCGCAACTTCCAGACCACTGCACTCTTCGCACTCGATAGCCGCAGGCAAGACTACAGCCACATCTCGTCTGAGGCCCATGGGCAGACATACCAAGCGCACACTGAACGCTATCTCCCTGACGGGCTCCATAACGTGCCTGACGTTGGAACTTCCGATAAACAGTTTTTCTTCTTTTTTATTTTGAGTAATCAGTCTGCTGACTTGTTTGCTGCGCCCCACCACAAATTCCTCTCCTGTGACAACCTCTTCATCTCAGAGTAGCACTTGCAACCTATGTCGTCAATTATTTGCTGGATGTATTCCACTCTCAGTCCTCCTCTACAATTTTTACCCTCTGCAGCCCCTCTAGTATGATGGAGTTATCTCCTGATGTCTTAACAGATGTCCTATCATCTTGTCCCTTCTCGTCGTCAGTATTTTCCACGTCTATACTCTCCGATGCTGCACAGAGCGTCCTCTTTCCTTACGTTATTAGTCCACCTAATTTTCACCATTCAGCTGCCGCACCATATCTCAAATGTGTCGATTCTCTTCTGTCCCAGTTTTCCCACAGTCCATGTTTCATTATGCAGGTTTTCAAACAATAACTACGTACCCTCCGACTTAGAGTTGAAATATTAAAAGTTTTGGCTGGTTTCATTGTCTAGGGGCTAGAATACGAAGTTGCCGCATTACAGGCCAAGTACTGCTGAGTGTACAGTATACGATAAGAATACACACATGAATCGAATGGTCGAAGGTTTCTATCACTGGGCAATTGCGAATTATGAAAGTAACATATAAATTTATCAATGAAAGACTACAATTAAATAAAATCTGCAGGTACTATCTTAACGACTTTGAATGATGAGCACGATAATAGAAGTACTTTTGAGAATGCTGTATATTTCTGCAAAACACTTACTGGTGTCGATGGTCCAGCAATTAAATAAAATATGTTGAATAACAGGGAAACAATAGATTCCTACTTCACGTAATTAGTTATGAACATTAACATAGCTCGCGAGATATTCACTTCTAAACGCACACTACGTCTTCACTGTAGAAGCCACGAAAATCACACAAGAGCACAAGTCGGTACTCCAAAATATTTCTATTTCTCACAACCGCGCGCAAACTGCTCCACTGTCCAAGTCTTTCCCGCCGACTGTGCGTCCGTCGCGCTGTACTGTCCGCTTCCAGCCCTCACTCCCGTGTCCTGTGCCGTACCCTCCAGAACTCCCCACTGCTCATAACTACCTCGTGTCCTCCCCAGGGATGATCGCTGTGACTGGCTAGAGCGCTCCCGCCCTGTCTTCAAGCCAATGCCCACTCACAAACATAATGAAACACATTCGAAATACTGGAGTTACATTTAAATAACTTGAAATGAAATAAATATTCCTACGGCTGAACCATAAACACGCTCTAACACACGTTATTAGATATATAAACATATTAAATAAACATATATCAAAGGAATAGAACAAAAGGTGTTCCAGTAGCCTAATGTCTCTGTGCTTTCTAAAACACAGTAAACATTTAACCAGTTTCTTCATGAATAGTATATATCAGATATAAACAAAGACATAGATGAATAAGTATATTTATAAGCATGCTGCTACCGTTTATAGTGTAACTGTGGAGTACTTAAGGCCTGATGCCATCGATGGTAATCGGCCACTTTGACCTCCAATAACTCATGTACTATTCAAGTTACATGCCTGTAATTTATACCAATTTAGTCTTACACTAATAGGTTTCTAAAGGCAACTAACATACAACGCTGTGCTCCAAACGTACATTCTCAGAAATTTCATACTCAAATTAAGGCCTATATTTGATATAAGTAGACTTCTCTTGGCCAGGAACGTCCTTTTTGCCACTGCTAGTCTCCTTTTGATGTCCTTGCCCCATCTGTCACTGCTTATATTGCTGCCTAGATAGTAGAATTCCTTAACTTCATCTACTTCGTAACCACCAATCCTGACGTTAAGTTTGTCTCTGTTATCATTTCTGCTACTTCTCATTTCTTCTATTTACTCCCAATCCATATTCTGTACTCATTAGACTGTTCATTCCATTCAGAATATCATGACATTCTTCTTCACTTATACTCAGGATAGCATTGTCGTCAACGTATCCTATCATTAATATCCTTTATCCTTGAATTTCAATTCCACTCCTGAGTTTTATTTCCATCGTTGCTTCATCGATGTACAGATTGAACAGTAGAGGCGAAGGACTGCATCCCTGTCTTACACCCATTTTAATCAGAGCACTTAGTTCTTGGTCGTCCACTCTTATTATTCCCTCTTATTTGTTGTACGTATTCTATATTACCCATCTCTTCCTGTAGCGTACACTTTTTTCTCGGAATTTGGAACATCTGGCACCATTTTGTATTGTCGAACGTCTGTTGCAGGTCAGCAAATCCTATGAAAGAGTCTTGATTTTTATTTAGTCTTGCTTCCATTATCAACCACAACGTCAGAATTGCCTCTCTGGTGCCTTTACCTTTTCCAAAGCGAAACTGATCGTCATCTAGCACATCCTCAATTTTCTTTTCCATTCATCTGTATATATCTTCTGACAGAAACTTGGATGCATGAACTGTTAAGCTGATTGTGCAATACATTCTCGCACTTGCCAGCTTTTACAGTCTTCGGCATAGTGCGGATGATATTTTTTGGAAAGTCAAATGTTATGTCGCCAGACTCATACATTCTATACACCAACTTTAACAGTCGTTTTGTTGCTCCTTTCCCCAATGATGTTAGAAATTCTGATGGAATATTATCAGTCCCTTCTGTCTTATTTGATCTTAAATCCTCCAAAGCTCTCTTAAATTCTGGTGGTAATACTGGATCCCCCATCTCTTCTAAATCGTTTACTGTTTCTTCTTCTTTGAGATCCGACAAATCATTGCCCTCATTGCTTCAATGTACTCTTCCCACATATCCGCTCTCTTTTCTGCATTTAACAGTGGAATTCCCGTTACACTCTTAATGTTGTCACCCTTGCCCTTAGTTTCACCGAAGGTTGTCTTCAGTTTCCTATATGCTGAGTCGGTCCTTTCGAAAATCAAATCTTTTGCGATTTCTTCTCGTTTTTCGAGCAGCCATTTCGTCTTAGCATCCCTGTACTAGCTCTTTATATCATTCCTCAGCGACTCGTATTTCTGTATTCCTGAATTTCCCTGAACATTTTTGTAGTTCCTTTTTTCGTCGACCAGCAGAGATATTCGTTATGTAACCCGTGGTTTATTAGTAATTACTTTCTTTGTCCCAAGCCCATATTCTCCTGTCACCATTTCTTCTACTCCTTTCCCTAACGCTGCATTCCAGTCCATCATGACTATTAGGTTTTCATCTACCTTTACGTATTGTATTATTCTTTCAATGTCCCCATGTACTTTCACTATCTCTTCATCTTCAGCTTCTGACGTCAGCATGTACACCTGAACTATCGCTGTCGATGTTGGTTTGCTGTCGATTCTGATAAGAAGAACCCTATGAGTGAACTGTTCGCAGTAACACACTCTCTGCCTACCTTCCCTTTCATAACGATTCCTACTCCGGATACACCAATTTCTGCTGCTGTGATATTATCCTATATTCATCTGACCAGGAATCCTTGTCGTCTTTCCATTACACTTCACTGTCTCCTACTATATCTAGATTAAACCTTTGCAGCCGGTCGCGGTGGTCTAGCGGTTCTAGGCGCGCAGTCCGGAACCGCGCGACTGCTACGGTCGCAGGTTCGAATCCTGCCTCGGGCATGGATGTGTGTGATGTCCTTAGGTTAGTTAGGTTTAAGTAGTTCTAAGTCCTAGGGGACTGATGACCACAGTAGTTAAGTCCCATAGTGCTCAGAGCCATTTGAACCATTTGAACCTTTGCATTTCTCTTCTCAAATTTTCTAGCTTCCCTACCACGTTCAGGCTTAGACATTCCATGCCCAAACTTGTGGAATGTTATACTTTCGTTGATTATGCCGGCCGGGGTGGCCGAGCGGTACTAGGCGCTTCAGTCTGGAACCACGCGACCGCTACGGTTGCAGGTTCGAATCCTGCCTCGAGAATGGATGTGTGTGATGTCCTTAGGTTAGTTAGACTTAAGTAGTTCTAAGTTCTAGGGGACTGCTGACCTCTGATGTTAAGTCCCATAGTGCTCAGAGCCATTGATCTATTTTTTTGTTGTTGTTGTTGATTATTCAATCTTTTCCTCGTGGTCTGCTCCTCCTTAGCAGACCCCTTCTAGAGATCCAAAAGGGTGACTATTCCGGCATCTTTTGCCAATGGAAGGATAATAATGGTACTTACCCTAGCCGATATGTGCCTGCTTGGACTCTGCTGAAGGAGTGGCCACCTGTTCACTAACATGGTCTAGAGGCGAGACCAGACGCCCAGCCTCCACAGTGACCCTCCACCTCAAGTGACGCGTGCCACAACCTCCACTTACCGTAATGTGAGGGCGGATCTACCGCATGGTGTACACTAGGAGACTCTTTGGCAGCGTAACCCGTGGGGAGTCCCTTGCGAAACGCCAGATGTCTGCCTCTGCTGCACCTCCTGCCAGCAGGGTGAAGGTGGCTGACCGCAGCCAAAAGCGCATACAGCTCTTCGCCTACTGCGGCCATTTCCTCACGCATCCAGGTCGAACACTGGAAGAACGTAGATCTAGGAATCATTGGTATAACGTAAATTGTGGCGATTGTGGTGGGAAAGTAACAGAGCTCCAAGCGCTAGTGGAAAGCACTGTTACTCTAATCGTTATAGGCACTGAAAATGGAAATGAGCGTATGGCATCGTTGGCCGGTAGGCCCCTATTCGGGGAAGTTCGGCCGCCAAGTGCAGGTCTTATTTCATTCGACGCCACATGGGGCAACTTGCGCGCCGGTGATGAGGATGAAATGATGATGTGGACATCACAATCCCCAGGCGGAGAAAATCTCCAACCCAGCCGAGAATTGAACCCGAGCCTGCTTGCATGGGAGGAGAGCGCGTTACCACCCAGCTAAGCAGGCGGACGTTGTAGGCACTGAAAGCTGGCTAAAGCTGGAAATAAGTTCGACTGCAATTTTTGCGAGAGATCTAACGGTGTTAAAAAGGAATGGGCTAAATACAGTTGGCGGTGGCGTGATTGTTGCTGTTAGAAACAGTTTATCTTGTGCTGAAATTAAAATAGATAGTTTCTATGAATTAGTATGGGTAGAGGTCATTCTCGTCAACATGAATAAAACAATAATTGGATCGTTTTACCGACCTCCCAATTGCTGAAAGGTTGAAAGAAAACTTGAGTCTAATTTCAAAAATGTACCCGACTCTTACAATTATAATTACTGGCGAATTCAATTTACCCTCGATATGTTGGCGAAAATACACGTTTAAATCCGGAGGTAGGCATAAAAATTATCCAAAATTGTGATAAACGCATTTTCTGAAAATTATTTCGAGCAGTTAGCTCATGGGCCCACTCGAATATTAAATTGTTGTGAAAAAGCACTTGATGACCTCTTAGCAACAAAAAATCCTGAGCTAATAACAAACACAAAAACGGATACAGGGATTAGTGAACACAGGATTGTCGTTGCGAGACTGAATACTGTAACTCCCAAATACTCCGAGAACGAATGAAAAATTTATCTATTCAAAAAATCAGGTAAAATTTCGCTTGATACCTTCATGAGAAACGATCTCCACTGTTTCCTAATTAACAACGCGAGCGTAGACCAGATGTACCTTGAACTCAGAGAAGTAGTACTGAAAGCAATTGAGAGATTTAAACCAAATAATTACGGTACACATAGCAGGTCAGAACACTGTTGTAGACACAACGAAAAAAGGATTTTAAATTTAAACTAATGGATATCTACAAGATTGGAGATAATTTACAAAAGCCCGAAATTTAGCGCAGGTTTCATTGCGAGAGGCTTATAATAGTTTCTGTAATGATACTTTGTTTTGAAACCTGGCAGAAAATCCAAAGAGATTCTGCTCGTATGTAAAGTATGGTAGCGGCAAGACACAATCAATGCCTTCCCTGCGCTATGAGAGCAGGAAATACTATCAATGACAGTTACTAAATACAGCCTTCAGAAATTCCTTCACCAAAGAAAAAGAAGTAAATATTCCAGAATTCGATTCAAGAGCAGCTCCCAACATGAGTAACTTAGAAGGAGATATCTTCGGAGTAATAAAGCAGCTTCAGGCACTTAACCCATTACTGGCCAAAACTCTATCGGATCATTTTTTGCAAACTTTTATGCATAAATATGTTACATTGAGTGATTAAGTGTATAAAAAGTTATTTTGAAAATTTTCAGTTTATTAGAACAAAAACTACAGACCGTCCCATTTTTGGGACATTGGCCATTTGCGCTATCCAAATTCACATCCTTATTCTCCATCCATAATATTGTAAGAAACAACACAAACAATAAATAAAGAATGTTTTAATGTTATTGAATGTCTATTCAGTATGAAATGAAGCAAAACATTTGTCGTGTACATCAACATTGCACCTATCACAAATTTTTGTTGTTTTTTTCTTGTAGTAAGCACATCTCTTTTGTGTTTTACTTGGCACAATGAAATGATTTCCTGGATCTAGTCGTACATCTGTGCTCACCCGTCCTCCCATCAATTTACTTCCTAGTGGTCCTCTGCGTTTTGGTACTGATCCTGTTTTCTTTGATAGGTAAAACATCACTAATCTCTGTAGGACATCCAAAAGTGAGAGCTTCTCATTAGAGTTAGCAATTTGGTATGCGCGCCATGTGTTTACTACGCAGATATCTATCATCTGTGTGAATAATGGCCACCACCATTTCTTTGACCTTATCTTCATCCTATAAAGTGATATCTGCTTTTCCAGTAGATCTACGCCGCCCATATGGGCATTGTATTCTTCAATGAGATGTGGCATTGTAACAGATATTTCCTTTTTCTTTGCCCGTGAGTATCTTTTAGTAGAACTCAGAGGAGTAATAGTACTGTAATTTGTCGCTACACATACTGGTTTGTCGTCACTCCATTTCACAACCAGAACTTCGTTCTCTTTGTCAAACATGTAGTCATAGAATACTCGTTCCTTTTCTTTTGCCATTCTTTTCGTGTCAATCAAAGGACATGCAATAGTTCGGATCTCTCTTATTGTGCCTGTAGCATTAATTTTACTATTTCCGAATGTGATCAGTGTGTCAACACTGGTGAAAAAGTTGTCAAAGAAAAGCTTATAATTCGGATACTCTGATTCTGGAATCATGCTGGTTAGTTCATTGATTACCCTTGCACCTAAAGGCTCCTGTTTGTTGTCAGTCTTGGCGCAGTATGGCGAAAAATTATAAAGAAAGCCATTGGAACTTGTAAGACACCAAATTTTATATCCAAATTTGATAGGCTTTCCCCTTAGAAACATTTTAGCTGAATGTTTGCCATATTAACGTACCATCATTTCATCAATTGACAGTTCTGAATGTAATACGCCAAATTTACCAAATTCCTTTTTCAACATTTCAAAGAACAACCTCAGTTTGTACATCTTGCCGTTTCTGTCTATTCTGGAGTTGTCATTGAGATGAATGAATCTCTTTATTTCCCGAAACCTATTTCTTGACATGGAGTTGAAGACTAAAGGAACACCGACACCAAGAGCCTGTTCCCAGAACATATTCTCATGGGGAAGCTTATGATAACCACTCAGAAGTACTATGCCAATAAATGATTTTTAGTTCGTCTTTGGTTGGCAGAAAATTTATTTTGTTAGGTTGGCAAGCATAGATTTCGCTTTGTTCAATAATAGTATCCATTAGTTTCTCAGAAAAAAAATCCTCGAACACCTGGGGCACTGTCTTATTTGCTAGATATTCCACAACATAATGTTCGTTGCTCTTCCCTGGTTCACTAGTGTTTGTGTACGTTGGTTGACATTTATACCACTTTCATTTATATTTTTTTGTAGATAACGTACCACTTTCTGCTCCATCTCCTAATGCTTTCCGTCTTTTGGCTTCTTCAAGTACAACTGTAGCATTAGCTTCGTCTCAGCTGGTTATGAGCTCTGATGTACCAGCTACATCTTGTACAACAGACTCATAGTTCAGTACATTTTCGTCAATGTCTTCTTCATCTGTTATTACATCTGCATTGGGTGGAGTAATCGCCAATTGTACGTCATCATCTTCATAGTCACTCTCTTGATGGTTCTCCAGTTCGGCTAGAATTTCTTCAAGTGTAAGTCCACGCGGCATGTTTTTATCCTGTTGGAACCCTAAAATGCGAATAGAATATGAAAAAAAGCAGATATAAAGAACGCAAAATGCAATTCTTCTTTGTATAATACATGTATACAAGAATAGGGCACATCAACAATAAATGATAGTGTAACATACCATTGTCCCATTATTGGGACGCATAAAATACATCTATGTTGCACTTACTTGAAAAAATCTGAAGTATACTTAATCTTACACGGACATCCATATATTCATAACAAACACGCCCACACAACTAAATCACAGCTCATTGTCGTCCAGGAACTACCAGCAAACATACAGTGCTGCCAAGTGCAGGAACAAAAAATCGGCAAGTTTATAATTTTCCTGGCGTGAAGTACTTAGAAAAAATTAATTTTACATTTACAGGCATTATAGCAGTAACTTGAATCTACAGGTGCAACAATGAAGGCTAAAAGCTCCGTTGCTTACGTAGAAATAAGTAAAATATACGCGTCCCAAAAAAGGGACAATGGCCAGTAATGGGTTAATAAATGCAAGTCGTCCTCTCCAGTATGCATACCAATTATGTCCCTTCAGACCATGCTGATACAGTAACTCGATATTTAACAATCATATACAACTACTCGCCCAACGAAAGATTCGTATCCAAAGATTAGAAAGTTGTGCAGATCACACCAATATTCAAGAAAGGCAATAAGAGTAATCCACTAAATTACAAGCCCATATCATCAACGTCGATGTGCAGCAGGATTATGGATCATACAATGTATTGCACAGTATGAATTGCTTGGAAGAGAATGGTCTGTTGACACACAGTCAACGGAGGTTTAGAAAACATCACTTTTGTGAAGCACTCACGCGAAGTGTTGGGTGCTATCGACAAGGGATTTCAAATTGATTCCGTGTTTCTTATGTCCAGAGAACTCTTGACACCGTTCCTCATAAGCTGCTTGAAATCAAACTTCGTGCTTATGGAATATTGTCTCAGTTATGCTACTGTATTCGTTATTTCCTGTCAGACAGGTATAGTTCGTTGTAACTGACGGAAAGTCATCGAGTAAAACAGAAGTGTTACAGGCCTTCTGATGTTCCTTATCTGTATAAACGATGTAGGAGACAATAAGAGGAGCACTCTTAGGTTGTTTGCAAATGATGCTGCCCTTTATGGTCTAGTAAAGTCATCAGAAGATCAAAACAAATTGCAAAACGGTTTAGAAAAGATATACAGGGTGGTCGGAAATTCCCGTTACAGACTTCTAGGACTTGTAGAGGGGAGTGAGTACATCGTATTTGGAATAGGAATCCATGTCCGGAAACGACATCCGACGAGACTACAGAGCGTCAAAATTATAGGCACGGGCGTCTGTACGTATACACCGGGTGATTCCGTGATGATGTTACAGACTTCCTAGGATGATGGAGAACGATAAATGTATTAATTTTAAGTAAGGATCCCTGTACCGGAAACGAACGAGTCGAAAGTTATAAACGAAAACCGTTCTGATACATCTGACAGTTGAATACATGTACCGGTTCTTGTTTTGCGAAGAGTGGTAACTTTCAGTGGTGGTAGTGTGGGCAAAAACGAGAAAAAATGTCCAGTAATCGTGCGCTCTAAAGTACGTACCTTAACAGCTATGAATACACTTGCTCAGTAGAGGAGATGTGTTTCACATTAGCGAAGATGAACGAATGGTCATAGCTCCTCAGGTATGCAATTTAGAGCCCACGTTTATTGAACATTTTTTCTCGTTTTTGTCCACACTACCACCACGCACTCCCTTCTACAAGTCCTAGAAGTCTGTAACGGGAATTTCCGATCACCCTGTATGTATGGCACGAAAACTGGCAATTGACCCTAAATAATGAAAAATGTAAGGTCATTCAGACGAGTGCTAAAAGGAAGCCGTTAAACTTCGGTTATACGATACATCAATCAAATCTATAGGCCATAAATTCATCTAAATACCTAGGAACTATAATTACAAACAACCTAAATGGGAAAAAATGTATACAAAATATTGTGGGGAAGACAAACCAAAGACTCCGTCTTCTTGGGACAACACTTATAAAATACAACAGATCTACTAAAGAACTGTCTACACTACATTTGTCCATCCTCTTTTGGAGTACTGCTGCACAGTGTAGGATCCTTACCAGATAGGACTGACAGAGCACATAGGGATGAGTTCAAAAAGAAAAGCACATTTTGTACTATCGGGAAACAGAGCAGACAGTGTTATGGACATAACACAAGAGTTGGGCAGAACATAATTAAAATAAAGGCGGTTCTCCTTGCAGCGGGATCTTCGCAAAAAATTTTTTTCACTAACTTCCTCCTCCAAATGCAAAAATATAGAAATATAATCTTGACACCGACCTACAAGTATACAAGTAGTGCGACAAAGGATGGGGACGGGGGGGGGGGGGGGGGGGGAGGCAGGCATGAGCGCACATTTCGGGTTGGGGTTGCCTACATCAGGGGCAAGTATTCATTCAAGGCGAAATCTATCGTTCTCTTTTGATTGGCACGTCGTTAATCTATTGTTATGCTAAGAGAATTGAGACCGAAGGGGTTAATCCATCCTTTTGATTGACAGATCCTGAACCTATCGTTCCCTCACCCCTCCTCCTCCTCCTCCTTATCCTGCCCCTCACCTCCTCCAACCCCAACCCTCAGGGAATTTCCTCACTGATACAAACACACGTTTAATATTAATTTGATTGATTAATTAATTAAATAGATCACATAATTAAATCCACGATATGGCAAACCCCACAGTCCTCCCCCTCCCAGAAATTGGCTGCGAAATGATTCTGTTGGTCGTTCATTTGGAGAGAAATCGATTGCAGTGTATGAAATACAAATTATATGATTTAGAAAATGTGTGGAATACTATTTATTTAAACCGTTTGGGGCCTGCTGTGAGTGTCTCTATCGTCAGAGCAGCGCAGCAAAGGTCAGATCCGCCCAATGTCCTAATTACTGATCACGTTACTAAATACCGCCGACCACAGACCACATGTCGGCCTCCTTTGACCTTGCGCTGTAGTGTAACGATGCAAGTTTTGTATAAATTATTTTCTTTTGACATATGACTATGTGCAGACTTCGTCACCTACGTCAGTTACAACACACTTCAAAACTCGTGTTGACTTCCGAAGGACTCTTGATGTTTTGTTTCGTACCTGTGTGTCTTAGTTGCACACAAGTCCTGTTTATAAGGTCTCCACGGTGTAGTGTAACGATTTTCTTTTGACATATGACCATGTGCAGACTTCGTCACCTACGTCAGTTACAACACACTTCAAAATCATTTAAATTCTTTTTAAATTGTCTCTGAATGGTTCTTGAACGAAACTGTAAAACATCATCATTTGAGTCGTATGCGCAGAATTTCGTCACTCAGTCCAATTTGTTTCTGCAAACCTTTTCAATTTAGATGTGGTTTTGTTTCTTCTCAGAAATTATATTAATGCAAGTTATCTGACTCGATAAATATTAGAACCACATTGAATAAACTTTCCAGAGTCAAACTCGCGATGAACGTTGTCAAAATTAATAATCGATTCATTCACATAATTCTTCATAAATAAATTCTCGGAACACGGATTTTAACTTTAGCAGTATCCACTAGTTTATTATCTTCCTACATATAGACGTGAACCTGAGCCCTGACAAGATAGGACTGACTATTTACAACATGATTAAACTTTCTATAACATCATTGTTGTAGAAACATTACAAATTCTTACTTTTTCAGTTTTTAGAAGCACGACGCAACAACTTGGTTTCAGGATCTTCTGTTGCTCTTTGGCTGTCGACCCGCGACGTATAGTGACCAGCAATTATCTCTCTGGCCCCGGCAGTGAAGATGCTGTCTCCGTTCGTTGCGCCGCCCTCTCCGTACATGAAATATAAAAAAATAAACACATAACTTTAGATAATTCACAACAATCACAAAGATTACAAAAATACATAAACAAAACACTAAATTAAGTTTATATTCACCTGCAAACTGGGCTGACACTGGTGGATGGGTGACGCTTCAATTTCGCGTCCCACTACAGCGCCCCCAAATTCAGTTAAGGAATTTGTCAGAAAATCGATTGCAGTTTATGGAATATTGTTTACACAATTTAGACAATGTGTGGACTATTGTTTATTTAAACAAAAGGTACAAGGTGATGTTTGGAATATAGTTTATTTATTTGGTTGTAGAATTTGTTAGGAAATGGACTGCAGTGCATAGAATATTGTTTATTTAAACAATTTACAGGACAGATGTATGGAATGTAGTTTATTGAAAGGATTTGTCAGAAATTCGATAGCGCTTTTGTAAACGCTGAGTAGATTTACTTTAATTTCTGCCGGAGTCAGAGATGTCAAAGCTCGTATTATTCATTTTCCTTACTTTTGGAAGCGCACTGGTGTCTAAGCACAGATGAAAAAATCATAACAGTTACATATCTAAAAGTTCATGACATATTTCGAAACCCACCGTCACTTCCTCCAAACAGAGAAATTACTAGAATCTCAGTGCTAAACTATTTACTACAGATCGAGAAATATGGAGCAGTCATATTGCACTGACAGATAAACGCTGCAAAAGGGGTCTGCAGATCATGAATGGAATGAAGTGCAGTATAGTAGCCAGCTTTTGGGGTCTCCTGTGCGTGTCTCTATCGCAGGGCACCGCAGCTAAGGTCAAATCCGCCCAATGTCCTAATTACAGATCACTTTACTAAACACCGCCGACCACGGACCACGTATCGGCCTCCTTTGACCTTGCGCCCCCAAATGAAGCATCAAGTAGCGACATTCTGTTGATCAGAGAATTACAGACTCGCTTCCTGTCTTTGTCTTTCTCAAGGGGCCACTCCCGGATTGTGTGAACCAACGTCCCGAAACACGCTGACGGAGGTTTGCATCTCTCCTCAGGATACAGTGTCCCTATTGGCTAATGCTGGAGACAAAGAAAGAGCTGATGCAATTTAGATATCAAAAGTACAGTTAAATAAGTCACTTGCACTACTCTCTCAAATAAATTATTTAACAGTACATAGGAGTCAAATAGATCGCTTGAAACACTCACCTCCACATTATGATGCTCCTTCTTCATAATGAAACTTCGTTTCAACATTTGAGTATCACACACAAACATTAGAAATGAAGTAATCAAATTTACACCACAAATAGATCGTAGCGCTAAATTTATCCGAGGTCTTGTATGCACCAGCATTTGAGAGCACAATCAGCCTCCTCCACCACAATGATCCACTAAACATATCTGATAAAGAAAAGAATTCTACCCATCACACAAACTACTGATTGCAACGCGCTCGCTGTTTGCTGGCTATAGTGTAGTTTCCGCCTGCACGAGCTGGGAGATGCACCCACACCTTAACGCATGCACGTATGCAATGCAACTACTGGAAACAATAAACTGATCAATCGGGAATTTTACGTCGCGATTGGGTTTTTAAATGTGTGTAGAATTCCTAAATTGGTTCTCTCTGCTACACTCGGAAAGTTGGATGCCTACTGCATGATAGGATAGCGACAACAACAAATACAAATTCAAGACAGTGTCCACTGCAGATTATTGATCAGCCCTAAACACGACTGACTTAAACTAAGAATCAGTCTGTAGCACTAGCTGCCGTTTGGTAGATGTCTGAGGCAGCTGAAAACACTCACACATCCCGTGCACTCACCTCCCAGAAGTCCAACGAAGCTCACCAAACCCCTCAAATGCCTCCTGCACCAACGTTCAAGGACTGGAGGAAACTACAGCCACAGCCACAGTTGTGGACGTCCGTGTACGTCAGAGTGTACCACTATTGGCTATGGAGGGCATCTGGGGGTGATTGGAGTAGTAGTAATTCAGATGTTATTACCATGTCCAGTGCGAACGTCCATCATTTTGAATCTTCTCTCACAGAATACACGCACATCCACTTCTGCCGCGCTCACCCAGCCCACTGGTAACTTCGCCAGCCTTCGTTGCCGCGGGAAAGATCACACAGGTAAGCGCATTTTTTGTACCCGTCAAAGGCTGAGCTAATCCGTTACGTCCAGTTGCCGACTCCTCCTGACCACCCTTGGAAGCAACCGCGGTGCACTGCGGATTAAGCAGCTGCCTCTTGGAAGTATACAGTAGTTCTAAACAACTCCACCCCGACGTCAACCAACCAGTTCAAAATGTCTGCTTTACCCAATCCGAGGCAACAATTTTGTTGATCATTCACCTTGAGTTTCTCACGCGAAATGTAGATTTCTCCCGCTTATGTAAGTGTATACATACAGAAGAAATCGGACAATATACTCTTTTCATGTCGCTAAAGCATCGTTACTTATTGTGGAAATCCTGTACAGGACTATGGCATAGGCTGTATTCCGTCTAAGTATTCTTTTATCACTTAAAGAAATCTTTCGTTATCTGTCACGTCATGCATCACAGGACTAGAATATTAAACTCATTTTTGGCTCATGTCAGAGTACTAGGATCTATCACCGTCACAGGATGCCTCCTCACTTTCGAACTCTCTCTTAGAGTAACCAAATGTCCCGCCACCTTACGAAGTCTCTTAAGGCAACTGCACAGAGAAGTAAGTATAAGTTTTATACTATGTATCACTTAATAAATTCGGTAATAAATCTGATTTTATTACGATGGTCCTCTCTATCTAAATAGGTGGCCGGCTGAAATATAATTAAAGACATGGCTGCAACGAAAAAAGTCATATCCGTGGTGCCCTAAACATCACACATACCCACCTGGCAGCGTGTCACTGACATCAAATTGATGGACTAATTAATCAAATTGATAGTGAGAGCCTCTTCGATGGCGAGTAATATTTCTTTTTCGGTAGTCGGATTACACTCAACACGTGGTTCGAATAGGAGTCCCTGGAGGGGACACGATTTTATTTTCGAGGAACACTACTGAGAACCGACATTTGAAGCTGACCACAAAAGGATTCCACCGCCGGCAACGTATATTATGCGTAACGACTGCACAATTAAAAACATGATCACAACGACTATGTTACCATCAACCTGCATAAAAAGCGGTCTTGGTTCTTCAGGCACACAAAAGAGTCGCCGATAATGTATTACTTTCTGGTAGAAATCGTGTCTGCCATTTGGAATCAAGTCTCTCCATACTTGCGTTGGATCCTATTGAGACATCTTTTAACGATTGTAGCCACTGGTGAATAGTATTTGTTCCACTCTCATATCTCAAAACAAGTCACCTTTTCCGAAATTATCTGCTACAGCAAAACTCCGATGTGGTTTTAAACAGTCCCTCTGAATCTTGTAACAACTCCTCAGTCTCTGCCCCGGCCTGCCTGCAGCTTCGTCCATGTGATCATCTCTATTTAAGTCGGACCTGAATGGAATTAATGTTGATGCAGTAATTTGTTCTGAAAGCGCTGCTGATATTCAAGACAATAAAAGTGGGTTAAAAGCTGTGAGCTATCTGGGGAAGTTAACCTTGCACTACTGAGCAACTGTTTCACCAGGTATCCAGTCTAGCTTACCAAATTCCTAACCCAATTAACATTCATACAATGTAAGCTCTCACGGCCGGTATTGTCTTCACTTAAAACTTCCGGGCTGATAGGCCGTGGTCGAAGTATAAAACTCTCTCCTGACGTTTCGTCTCCGACTGCGGGAGACATCCTCGGAGGTAAAGCGCCGCTTTCTGGTAGAAATCGTGTCTGCCATTTGGAATCAAGTCTCTCCATACTTGCGTTGGATCCTATTGAGACATCTTTTAACGATTGTAGCCACTGGTGAATAGTATTTGTTCCACTCTCATATCTCAAAACAAGTCACCTTTTCCGAAATTAAGCGCCGCTTTACCTCCGAGGATGTCTCCTGCAGTCGGAGACGAAACGTCAGGAGAGAGTTTTATACTTCGACCACGGCCTATCAGCCCGGAAGTTTTAAGTGCAGATTAACATTAATTATAATCTTACATCGAAACACAAATTAGAAAAGAAAAACGTCTAACTGGTTACTATCGTCTTACTATTAACCTGATGGGTCAAACAGTTGTATCAGCACGTGGTATTGTTCTCAAAAAGTACGCTCCCACGAGGGTTGTACATAAAGAAAAGTTGCTATATTGAAAAATATTGTCAAGACGAGACGTTATAATCTCACGCACATTCGCATTTAAGATTGATGATCTTAGTTAGAGTTATGGATCATCCACACGTGGTTCCACTTTACTCACAAAGTAGGGACAGAGCAACTACTGGAAGATATTCTGAACTTCACACTCGAATTACACTGCACTGCAATTTAAGATAAAATTAGTTATTTTAGATCTAAACCTGAAATAAAGATGATTAAATTTTCAGTTAGGCTGAGCTTAAGAAATCCATTGTCCTACAGACTTAGGAGAGACGCACTTAGCCGGATATCTTACCACTTCAGACGCTCGCCGCGGACTGTCTGGCCTGGGCCCCTACCGAGGCTGCTTAACAGATACAAACGGAAGTGACCAGAGAGGCAGCTTCCTATACCAACATGACAAGGGACGGACAGGACCATACTAAGAATAGAAACCTCTCTCCTTTTAGAAAGCGTAGCTACCTGTTCCAACGTTGGTCCTGTTGTTCTCTTGTCTGCTACCATCAAGCATGCAACTAGAAATACATTTGCTCGTTCATCCTCTCACACAGAAGGGAAGGGGGATGACAGTATCTTATCATATACAGTATATAAAAGAAAGCGGATGTAGGTTCCATATGAGACTGTGTGACATGAATTACACATAAACTGTGTTTTAAAGTGTAGTAGTGTGACAGATCGTTCTTGATTATGTGTGAAAGTAACACGTTCCACTGCTCAGTCTCCTCCCAGACAGTCAGTAACACCACAGTAAATTTAGAAGTGGAATGTATGCCGAAATGACAACAGTTTTAAAAAATTAACATGAAAGGTATCCAACAAAGACCTTTCACACTATATCCACCACCTTCTGCAACTTGTGTAGAAACAAGTTGAGCTGAGTTAATGCAACAGAACCGTTTTTTGACCACTCAGTGGAAATTTTATCGGGAAAATTAAGAAGACTCCACATCATACAAGAACTGGAAGAGGGACGAGGATTTTGTTATTGCGCTGCAATGTGTTTCTAAGCTATATATAGGTACTGCAGTCCAAAGGAGATCTACGTCTCTTGGGATGCATTGAAGTATGTCACGAAAACAAGTACCATCTTCCTGCTGGCATCGAGCACGTGTGCTGATTCCTATTGAATATACAGGATTTGATCCACTCAGTCTCCAGTGCAAAGTTTCATCACCTATACTGTAGGAGGACCATACCCTACAGACTATAAGTCTCAAGAGAGGGTCCTTGGTTTTTTGTTTGATACAAATTTTTTTGCTGTAAGACGTTTCGTACACTGCCATACATTTTGTTTTTTGCCGCCACAAGTTCGAGGTCTGTGTCATGTTCTAAACTGACATTAACACATTTCGATCCATTGGCTCTCACAGAAAACTAGAAATCGCATGGTGTAAATCATGTTGCTGCTGCTTCAGCAACACACACACACTGGATGATTGAAATAAAAGACAGTCACAACATAAGGTAACTGGAAGAGTTTTGTGGCATTGTGGATCGTTTCTAAACTGTTGTTCGAATTTAATTCACAATCTCTGTATTTAAGCTCACCTTTCAAGCGATGGGGTAGCTGATGGCTCGTGTTCCATGTCGATTGATTCCTCATATTGCAGTCATGTACGAGATCACTGTTTTGATATTAACCATCCACAGAAGGTGTTGCCCCTCCACCCAGTCTCTTTCTCCATCTCAAACAAACGATGTCAGTCAATCATTATGTGGTAATCAACAGCATACCAGTGGACGTATGGGATAGGAAAGACACCGCCGATATACTGTAAAAAGCATCACAGTTGATAGTGTGATTAATTTTACCAGTTTCTTACAACGCCCACCAGTGACACGGGAGTGTGCTTCCCAATTTCTGTATCACCGCTAAACCGCCCCTCCTCTACTTTGCAAGTAGCATTGCGAATATAGATAGGTTACTGTCAAGTATGTCTGTCTATTGTTAAATCTCGAACATGTACACCAAAGCAGTTGCGCGTCTTTCCCCATGCAGATGGGAGTCACAGAGCATTCTTGATTCCTTAGAATAAAGTAAGAGACTGAAAGATATCTTCGCACTGTTTCTGACCAACGCTCTGTACTGCACTGTAACCGATTTAATCTCCAGCTGACCACATGAAGAAACAGAGTGAACTTAGTCTGTAATACCTATACCGCACCTGTCCAAGAGCACAAGATTTCTCCAGATGCGCGATCGTCAAGGAGGTTAACACCCCTTATCGGTGTATTAGATATGAAAGTGTTGTGATGATAGACAGTTAAGAACAAGAAATGGGTGCATTTTATGCATGATGGAGGTGCGCATGGGCAGAGTCTGAATCATTTCAAGTACATCAACTGCACTATCAATTCTAAAGCATTGTTATAGTGTCTGGGTTTAGTACCAAGGAAGTTTTGGTAAGAGAGAACGTAAACACATGCGCTTGGATGTGTGTCTCTCTCCCAGCTGGTACAGACGGAGGCTACGCTCTAGTTGGTGAATGGCATGCGCCTCGAGGTCGCTGGTTTGTGTGATTAGTAGGATTCTTTTTTTCATCAGATATATTTAGTGGAACATTGTGGTGGAGGAGGGTGTTGCTGCTCACAAATTCAATAATGTTTGTGTGAGATATTGAAACGTTGAAAACAAGTTTCATAATAAAGAAGGACCATCATCAGGTGGAGGTGAGTGTTTTAAGCGACCTATTTGACTGCTGTAAATTGTTAAATAATTAATTTTAAAGCATAGGGCAAATGACTTATTTCACTCTTTTTTGATATCTAAATTGCATCAGCTCTTCCTTTGCCTCCAGCATTAGTCAACAGGAACACTGTATCCTGAGGAAAGATGCGAGCCTCCGTCAGCATGTTTTGGGATCTTGGTTCACACAATCAGAGAGTGGCCTCTTGAGAAAGACAAAGACAGGAAGTGGTTCTGGAATTTCCTGATCAACAGAACGTCGCCACTTGATGCTTGTTTGGGGAGTGCAAGATCAAAGGAGGCTGACATGTGGTCCGTGTTCAGTGGTATTTAGTAGTGTGATCTGTAATTTGGATATTGGGGGGATCTGACCTTCGCTGCTGTGCCCTGACGATAGAGACACGCACAGGAGACCCCATACGGTGGCTACTATACTGCACTTCATTCCGTTCATAATCTGTAGACCACTTTTGCAGGGTTTAGCTGTCATTTTGAAAACTGAGGAAAATAAATAACAAGACCCTTTAACATCCCTGACTCTGGCAACAAATGTAAAGTAAACCTACTCAGCGTTTCCAGGCACAATCAGAAAAAAAGCGTCGCAATTGTTTAAATATTCCATACTGCGGTCGATTTTCTGACAAATTCTTTAAATAAACTATATTCCATACATCTTCTTCTATCCTGCAAATTGTTTAAATAAACAGTATTCCATACACTGCAATTAATTTCCTGACAAATTCTTCAACTAAATAAAAAAGTATATTCCAAACACTGCCTTGTATCGCGTAAACTCTTTAAATAAACAATATTTTCTAAATTGTGTAAACAATATTTCACACACTGCAATCGATTTCTCCCCAAACGACCTATCAGTTTAGTCTTTTTCCCACCAGTTGCCGGGATGGAGAGAGGAAGGGTGGGCAGAGGGGGTTTCCAGATGGTTCATTTAATTTAGTGACTTATTTAATTAGTTACTCAATCAGACTGATATTAAAATTGTGCTTTTTTCGGTGAAGGGAGTTCCCTGAGGGTATGAGGAGGTGGATGGGGAGGGGGTGGAGGGGGAGAAGGAAGAGGAGGAGAGGAGGAGGAGGGGTGGGGGATTGATAGGTTAAGGAACTGTCAGTCAAAAGGGAAGGTTATCTCGCAAGTGGTCATAACTTGTCAATCAAACGGATTGATTACCTCCAGGGGTCTTAATTCTCTTAGCAGAACAATAGATTATGGACTGTCAGTCAAAAGAGAACACTAGGTTCGCCCTGAATGCATACTTGCCCCATATGTAGGCAATCCATAATGTGTGTTGTCCCACTACTCCTACATACCGAAAAACTACTGTCGAAATAAAATAAGGGGAATCAGAGTTCGCACGGAGAGATATATGTGTTCGTTTTTACCACGCGCTGTTCGAGAGTGAAATAGCAGAGAAGTATTATGAAGGTGATTCGATGAAACCTCTTCCAGGCATTTAAGTGTGATTTACGGAGTATCCATGTAGATGTACTTCTACAGACATACTCTGCGATACACCTATATACAGGGCGGAGGGTTCCTTGTACCACTATTAGTCATACGTTCTCCTGTTCCACTGCAAATGGAGCGAGATCGGAACGACTGTCTATACGCCTTCGTACAAGTCCCAATTGACTTGGTCTTCGCGTTCGTTACGCGAAATGTATGTTGCCTGCAGCAGACTCGTTCTGACTCAGCTTCAAATACCGTTTCCTTTCCTCCAGAGATTCTCTTTTAGGTTCACGAAGCATCTTCAGAACATTCGGGCGTTAATAAAACCTGCGGTTAACAAATCTAGAGGCACTTTCTGAGTCGCTTCGATGGCTGCCTGTAATTTTTCTTTATGGCTTCTTGTAATTGCTCCTTTTCGAGTGTTACAGTCTATTCTGTGAGTGTTTGCTGCTAAGGTTTTTAAAGTGAAGAATGTGTTTTTAGACAAGCTGTTGTCTGGATTTATTCGGAAAACACCTAAGTCTCGTACATATAACATGTATTTAACAGCGTCTAGTCCGAGACCCACTTTCTGTACTGTAACTAATCATCTGTTTTCAGTCTAATTTGGATGTAGACCACGACTAGTTAAACCGCACATCTTGGTAGTCCCGACTTCCGCAGCAAGAGTACGGGTATACTCCAGTGCTAGCAATGCCATTTCCAACAACGCATGTATCCGTCTCAGTTTTATTAAGACATGGCCGACCGTGACACTCGGCTCGACAAGGTGCACACACAGGGTGAATGGCGAGGAGGCAATCTTGTCAAGGTCACCACCTTGATCACAAACATACTCTCTGTCCCAGCTGTTTCCCATCCCAGCCAATGTAATTACATAGACTAATTTTCTGAAATCCCTACACAAAAACGTTAAGTCCCAAAGAACTCTGCACATGGTTAGAAGATAGTCTTGATCTGGTACGAAGCCCCCAAACATTCTTGTAAGTAAGGGTATACACGAAGCTCATTACCACTATACATTCTCTCTCCTATCACTCTGCACCTTGAAGGGCTTTCTGATCACGGTTGATGTTCTCTGTACGGTTCTGCCCCTAGTCCTACTTGAGTACCTTCTCCACTTAACTTTGCCATTTCTTTTGTGTTCATGTGAAACTGTCAGCTCACTTTATCTTTCCCCCTGTCTGTCTACCAACGGCAGTTTCCAGCCAGCATCTCACTTGATCATAATTACTTTCATACTACCTTCAACCCACCAGAAACACAGATTTCACTTCCGCTTCCGTATCAAAATATTCCTGCTGCGTAGTACGCAGTTCCTAAGAGAGGTTCTTCAATTTTCCTGTTGTTCTCCTCTCTACATCCCAATGTCCTGCATCTAGCTCCCCTCTTATTGAAAATATTTCGTCAAAAATTGGCAACAAATTCCCCTACTAATTACCGTGTGGCAGATCACACACTTTTGAGTCATTATCAATGAGAATGTGGAGTATACGATAGTGCGTTAGTTGCAAGAATTCAGCAAAGTATGTCAAGTTTGCGAGTTTAAGTGTTTGTAAACAAACAAACAGAACGTTTGATGTAATGTTGCCACACTCTTTTGCCAATTTTCGAAAACCTGACCGAAAAATGAATTGGTAGTTGCTTTGTTTGCAGACGATCTGCGCTACTAACATCGTTTGGTTACGATTCACGGCGTTTATACGCTGTAAAATTTAAATCTAGAGCCATCCCATCCTACTACCAAATAGCACGACATCTGTTCAGAAACAAGATTTAGAAACATGAAACTGCATTGTTACAAAGAGAGTAACAGTGCTGAAATAGTGACCTGAATTATGTCAGAAGAATTTATACTATTTGGTAAATCTTAACAGATTTTCCCATATTTAAGAAGGAAGATTTCGGCCTTGGTCACGAGATTTCAAATAATACGGGTCGTTTCTAAAACGACGCACTGTGGAAACTATATACATTCATTTATGTAAAAGCAATTGGCCTTACACCAAGATTTAAATAAACCACTGTTCAGTCTAATATAAAGATTTTTTTGTTTGCAAGACACATGCTTTTATGTGTCACTCGGGGGCTACCTCGTAGTTTTTATTTCAGTGCACTTAATTCCATTTCATAAATATCCCTTTTGCTAGGGCAAGCCAAGATCCTGCATAGCTTCCGTTCCCCCACTGCTGTTACTCCCGGATACCCAGTGGGAGAACATAGGGCAGGTGGCTGCGTCCCACGTTAGAGGTCTCCATAGCCTTATCTTTCAATGATATATCGCAAAACAGAAACTTACCCATGATGTTCTGCCTTACCTTGATAGAGAGTGTTCTGCTATTGCACTGCCTGTCACGTTCTCTGGATCTAGCTTGATCCTATTGAAAACGTCTGCTCGTGGGTTTCCTAGAGACTGGGACGCCACCAGACGCGAGCCACAAGTGATTAACTCTGACAAAGAGCCGAAACTGCGCATAACAGCGTTCATGCATCTGTCATCCAAGCATAGTTCAACTCTATGCCCACCTGGAATATCTCTGCCTGAGTCGGTAGCCCTATGTACTAAGTATCACATCCTGTGTAACCCCAAATAACGTACAAATTATATCATTTATTCTTTGTATTATACTGCACGCACATAAGATGTAAAATTTCATTGTTTGCAATTCTACCTGATTTTTCAACTTTATTGATCAGCAGTTTACTATTGCAAAACACCTTACTACAGAAACTTCTAGAATCCTGCGGAATTTTCCAGAAGTCCGCTATCTAACTATTATTACGTTTCGTGGCCTCCTTTCGTGAAAAGCAGTAATCGGGATAACACATCTTTACTTACTAATTTAGAAATAGAAAAAGTGTCGGTTGTAAGCTAAAACACGATGTGTATGGAAACTGAAATCAGTTGTTCATATGTGCGAGTCTGTTCTTCCGGACATTTGCAAAAGGACAGACACCACTCAGCAGTCTTATACACTCTAAGGCAGAACAAACGACGCACCACGAAGGAATTACCTGAATGGGACGGAAATCAGTAGACATGATTTATATGTACAGACAACCAAATGATAGTACACTACTGGCCATTAAAATTGCTACACCAAGAAGAAATGCAGATGGTAAACGGGTATTCATTGGACAAATATATTATACCAGAACTGACATGTGATTACATTTTCACGCAATTTGGATGCATAGGTCCTGGGAAATCAGTACCCAGAACAACCACCTCTGGCCGTAATAACGGCCTTGATACGCCTGGGCATTGAGTCAAACAGAGCTTGGATGGCATGTACAGGTACAACTGCCCATGCAGCTTCAACACGATACCACAGTTCATCAAGAGTAGTGACTGGCGTATTTTGACGAGCCAGTTGCTCGGCCACCATTGACCAGACGTTTTCAGTTGGTGAGAGATTGTGCTGGCCAGGGCAGCAGTCGAACATTTTCTGTATCCAGAAAGGCCCGTACACGACCTGTAACATGCGGTCGTGTATTATCCTGCTGAAATGTAGGGTTTTGCAGGGATCGAATGAAGGGTAGAGCCACGGGTCGTAACACATATGAAATGTAATGTCCGCTGTTCAAAGTGCCGTCAATGCGAACAAAAGGTGACCGCGACGTGTAACCAATGGCACTCCGTACCATCACGCCGGGAGATACGCCAATATGGCGATGATGAATACACGCTTCCAATGTGCGTTCACCGCGATGTCGCCAAACACGGATGCGACCATCATGATGCTGTAAACAGAACCTGGATTCATCAGAAAAAATGACGTTTTGCCATTCGTGCACCCAGGTTCGTCGTTGAGTACACCATGGCAGGCGCTCCTGTCTGTGATGCAGTGTCAAGGGTAACCGCAGCCATGGTCTCTGGGCTGATGGTCCCTGCTGCTGCAAACGTCGTCGAACTGTTCGTGCAGATGGTTGTTGTCTTGCAAACGTCCCCATCTGTTGACTCAGGGATCGAGACGTGGTTGCACCATCCGTTACAGCCATGCGGATAAGATGCCTGTCATCTCGTCTGCTAGTGATACGAGGCCGTTGGGATCCAGCAGGGCCTTCCGAATTACCCTCCTGAACCCACCGATTCCATATTTTGCTAACAGTCATTGGATCTCGACCAACGCGAGCAGCAATGTCGCGATACGATGAACCGCAATCGCGATAGGCTACAATCCGACCTTTATCAGAGTCGGAAACGTGATGGTACGCATTTCTCCTCCTTACACGAGGCATCACAGCAACGTTTGACCATGCAAGGCCGGTCAACTGCTGTTTGTGTATGAGAAATCGGTTGTAAACTTTCCTCGTGTCAGCACGTTGCAGGTGTCGCCACCGGCGCCAGCATGGTGTGAATGCTCTGAAAAGCTAATCATTTGCATATAACAGCAATTTCTTCCTGTCGGTTAAATTTTGCGTCTGTAGCACGGCATCTTCGTGGTGTGGTAATTTTAATGGTCAGTAGCGTATTTTGAATTATTTATTCAAGAGAAAAACTTTCACAAACTGAACTGGTCAACAACGCGTCGGTTCACCTATGTCCATTATTCAAGCAGTTATTTGGCTTGTCATTGATTTACTGAGCCGTTGGATGTCCTCCTAAGGAACATCGTGCTTTCCGTCTGACTGGCGCGTTAGATCGTCAAAATCCCAAGCTGGTTGGAGGTCCCTTACCATAATGCTCCAAACATTCTGAACTAGTGGTAGATCGTGAGTCTTTGCTGGCTCGGCAAGCATGAAACAAGCAGTGGAAACTTTCGCCAAGTGCGGACGGGCAGTGTCTTGTTAAAATGTAAAACCAGGATGGCTTACTGTGTAGGTCAGGAAAACGGGGCTTGGAAATTCCTCGAGGTAGCACTGTAGCCAAAGGGTGCCGCAGATGTCAACCAAAGCGATTCTGCTATGGAAGAAAAGGCACCATAGACCATCACTTCATGTTGTCGGGCCGTATGGTGGGCGAAAGTCTGAGGCGTCTCGACACACGCTTTCGGCCTAGAGTATCTTTGACTGGAGTAGAACTGTCTTGAGCGATGATTCCTGCTTCGAACTGTGCCATGATGAACAGCAAAAATGTGTCAGTAAACGCCCCGGACAGCAGTGGGATACCCAACTGACTGTCAACCGCGATATGGTCCGACAACGAGGAGTGATGCTCAGGGTGGCATTTGTTTTCATTGCAGAACCCCTTAGATGTCATCTGCGACAACCCTACAGCGCACCAGAAAGTCATGGATATTCTACGCCCCGTTTTGTTGCCTTTCTTTGCAAGCCATCCTCGTAGTACATTTCAGCAATATAATGCCCACCTGCACTCGTCAAGACTTTCTACTGCTTATCTTCGCGCTTGCCATATCCTATCTTGGCCAGCAGGGTCACCGTTGAGAACGTTTGGAGAAATATGGACAGGGCCCTCCAATCATCTCGGGATTTTTACGATCCAACCCGACAAACGGACAAAATTTAGCATGATATCCGTCTGGAGGACATCCAACAACTCTGTTAATCAATGCCAATCCGATAGGAATCAGAGGTGGAACAACGCTTTATTGACTTGCTCAGGTTGTTAAGGTCTTTCTCTTGAATAAATTATACAATTTATCTGAAATTGTAATCGCTTATTTGTCTTAAGACCCCAGCCAGAATCGGACATTGAAAAATATCCAGAGGCCACTAGTGAAACGTTGTGCCGCATCGGTACACAAAGTCTCATTTACTGCTTTAAGCGAACGGTCGCCTTAACCGCCTCAGCTGTCGGGGCACACTTTCTGCCCGTTATCATCACTGCTCGCAGTTTCACCTGATCCCCGCAAGAGTTCAGACGTAGTGTGAGTCTGCACTAAAGGTACCATTATTCGCCGTCAAGGTGCATGTACTGTATACATTCTATATTCGGTATGAGGCTGGAAAGTGTGCTCGGATAGCTAAAGCGGTTAAGGTGACCGCTTGCATAAAGTGGGAAATCCTGCCCGATTTGGACTGAGGTCTGAATTTCTCTTACATCATGTATATATAAGGCACTGAAACAAGAAATGGTGTTTGCTCTTTCGGACATGTCAGAAAGAACAGATGCTACACATGTAAATAATATATACACGCCTTGACGGCGAATAATGAAACCTTCCGTGCCGATTCGCGCTACGTCCGAACTCCTATGGGTACCAGGTGAAGATTCGAGCTACGAGGATAATGGACGCTGGACACTACCTGTATAATGTGCGACTAGTTGAGGACTCGGGTTGGATGAAAACGTGAGCAGATAGCAGGAGCAGTAAAGGCGACCACTCGCGTCAAGCGGGAGATCAGGATTGGAGTCCCGGTCCAGCACAAATTTTCGCTTTGCACCATTGGAGTTATTTTAATGCCCAATTGATGCTGAGGTCTGACTTTCTCTAACATCATGAAACCGACCAGTTTGTAATGTATTTCAACATTTATTTGCTCATCTGTAAGCTTTCGAACCACTGCACGCTCATCGTCATACGGTAGGTATCTAAAGACACTTTATACCTTTTACCAAATACAATTAATTTCTTATGTCGTATCGACGTCATTTAATCTCGGGCTTTGTGTGTATTGCTAAGCATTCAGGTGCACTTAGCTTAACAAATGCGATGACTGGCTGCAGTTACCACTCAGTTCTTCCGCTACTCTCAGTAGAGTGCAATGATCAACGCCCAGATTGGAATAAGTAAACTATTTTCCTTGCATTAGTACTTAGGTGGTGTCAGAGAGAAAACGTTTTTTTTTTTTTTTGTTTGAAATTATGTTTTAAGTTCGCTGGAAGTCATAAATGCTCTGATTCTCAAATGTTAGATGAATATTGTATGCGTAATTTTCGCGGCATTAGTCACACAGTTTCTAACTCTACTACATTGAAACAAACTACATCTTTGATACTACGAAAATACACGTTAATTTTTTAGTCACACAACTTTGGAAAGAAGGCATCTGTAATGTAACTGACAATCAGAAGATAAATTTGGAGCAATGAGTTATTTGAGGTGATTTGCACACGACTGTTAGGCATTTTAGTCGTTAATACCTTCTCTGGTCAGTAAACTGCCGCTTATAAAAACTATCAGTTTAATAAGCCTAGGCTGCGAGATACTAACACGAATTGTTTACAGACGAATGGGAAAACTGGTAGAAGCCGACCTCGGGGAAGATCAGTTTGGATTCCGTAGAAATGTTGGAACACGTGAGGCAATACTGACCCTACGACTTATCTTAGAAAATAGATTAAGAAAAGGCAAACCTACTTTTCTATAATTTGTAGACTTACAGAAAGCTTCCCCCCTCCCATGAACCATGGACCTTGCCATTGGTGGGGAGGCTTGCGTGCCTCAGCAATACAGATAGCCGTACCGTAGGTGCAACCACGACGGAGGGGTATCTGTTGAGAGGCCAGACAACCGTGTGGTTCCTGAAGAGGGGCAGCAGCCTTTTCAGTAGTTGCAAGGGCAACAGTCTGGACGATTGACTGATCTGGCCTTGTAACAATAGCCAAAACGGCCTTGCTGTGCTGGTACTGCGAACGGCTGAAAGCAAGGGGAAACTGCAGCCGTAATTTTTCCCGAGGGCATGCAGCTTTACTGTATAATTAAATGATGATGGCGTCCTCTTGGGTAAAATATTCCGGAGGTAAAATAGTCCCCCATTCGGATCTCCGGGCGGGGACTACTCAGGAGGATGACGTTATCAGGAGAAAGAAAACTGGCGTTCTACGGATCGGAGCGTGGAATCTCAGATTCCTTAATCGGGCAGGTAGGTTAGAAAATTTAAAAAGGGAAATGGATAGGTTGAAGTTAGATATAGTGGGAATTAGTGAAGTTCGGTGGCAGGAGGAACAAGACTTCTGGTCAGGTGACTACAGGGTTATAAACACAAAATCAGATAGGGGTAATGCAGGAGTAGGTTTAATAATGAATAGGAAAGTAGGAATGCGGGTAAGCTACTACGAACAGCATAGTGAACGCATTATTGTGGCCAAGATAGATACGAACCCCACACCTACTACAGTAGTACAAGTTTATATGCCAACTAGCTCCGCAGATGGCGAAGAAATTGAAGAAATGTATGATGAAATAAAAGAAATTATTCAGATAGTGAAGGGAGACGAAAATTTAATAGTCATGGGTGACTGGAATTCGAGTGTAGGAAAAGGGAGAGAAGGAAACATAGTCGGTGAATATGGATTGGGGCTAAGAAATGAAAGAGGAAGCCGCCTGGTAGAATTTTGCTTAGAGAACAACATAATCATAGCTAATACTTGGTTTAAGAATCATGAAAGAAGGTTGTAAACATGGAAGAACCCTGGAGATACTAAAAGGTATCAGATAGATTATATAATGGTAAGACAGAGATTTGGGAACCATGTTTTAAATTGTAAGACATTTCCAGGGGCAGATGTGGACTCTGACCACAATCTATTGGTTATGACCTGTAGATTAAAACTGAAGAAACTGCAAAAAGGTGGGAATTTAAGGAGATGGGACCTGGATAAACTGAAAGAACCAGAGGTTGTAGAGAGTTTCAGGGAGAGCATAAGGGAGCAATTGACAGGAATGGGGGAAAGAAATACGGTAGAAGAAGAATGGGTAGCTTTGAGGGATGAAGTAGTGAAGGCAGCGGAGGATCAAGTAGGTAAAAAGACGAGGGCTGGTAGAAATCCTAGGGTAATAGAAGAAATATTGAATTTAATTAATGAAAGGAGAAAATATAAAAATGCAGTAAATGAAGCAGGCAAAAAGGAATACAAACGTCTCAAAAATGAGATCGACAGGAAGTGCAAAATGGCTAAGCAGGGATGGCTAGAGGACAAATGTAAGGATGTAGAGGCCTATCTCACTAGGGGTAAGATAGATACTGCCTACAGGAAAATTAAAGAGACCTTTGGAGATAAGAGAACGACTTGTATGAATATCAAGAGCTCAGAGGGAAACCCAGTTCTAAGCAAAGAAGGGAAAGCGGAAAGGTGGAAGGAGTATATAGAGGGTCTATACAAGGGCGATGTGCTTGAGGACAATATTATCGAAATGGAAGAGGATGTAGATGAAGATGAAATGGGAGATACGATACTGCGTGAAGAGTTTGAAAGAGCACTGAAAGACCTGAGTCGAAACAAGGCCCCTGGAGTAGACAACATTCCATTGGAACTACTGACAGCCTTAGGAGAGCCAGTCCTGACAAAACTCTACCATCTGGGGAGCAAGATGTATGAAACATGCGAAATACCCTCAGACTTCAAGAAGAATATAATAATTCCAATCCCAAAGAAAGCAGGTGTTGACAGATGTGAAAATTACCGAACTATCAGTTTAATAAGTCACAGCTGCAAAATACTAACACGAATTCTTTACAGACGAATGGAAAAACTGGTAGAAGCCAACCTCGGGGAAGATCAGTTTGGATTCCGTAGAAACACTGGAACACGTGAGGCAATACTGACCTTACGACTTATCTTAGAAGAAAGATTAAGGAAAGGCAAACCTACGTTTCTAGCATTTGTAGACTTAGAGAAAGCTTTTGACAACGTTGACTGGAATACTCTCTTTCAAATTCTAAAGGTGGCAGGGGTAAAATACAGGGAGCGAAAGGCTATTTACAATTTGTACGGAAACCAGATGTCAGTTATAAGAGTCGAGGGACATGAAAGGGAAGCAGTGGTTGGGAAGGGAGTAATACAGGGCTGTAGCCTCTCCCCGATGTTGTTCAATCTGTATATTGAGCAAGCAGTAAAGGAAACAAAAAAAAATTCGGAGTAGGTATTAAAATCCATGGAGAAGAAATAAAAACTTTGAGGTTCGCCGATGACATTGTAATTCTGTCAGAGACAGCAAAGGACTTGGAAGAGCAGTTGAATGGAATGGACAGTGTCTTGAAAGGAGGATATAAGATGCACATCAACAAAAGCAAAACGAGGATAATGGAATGTAGTCGAATTAAGTCGGGTGATGCTGAGGGAATTAGATTAGGAAATGAGACACTTAAAGTAGTAAAGGAGTTTTGCTATTTGGGGAGCAAACTAACTGATGATGGTCGAAGTAGAGAGGATATAAAATGTAGACTGGCAATGGCAAGGAAAACTTTTCTGAAGAAGTGAAATTTGTTAACAGCGAGTATAGATTTAAGTGTCAGGACGTCATTTCTGAAAGTATTTGTATGGAGTGTAGCCATCTATGGAAGTGAAACATGGACGATAAATGGTTTGGACAAGAAGAGAATAGAAGCATTCGAAATGTGGTGCTACAGAAGAATGCTGAAGATTAGATGGGTAGATCACATAACTAATGAGGAGGTATTGAACAGGATTGGGGAGAAGAGACGTTTGTGGCACAACTTGACCAGAAGACGGGATCGGTTGGTAGAACATGTTCTGAGGCATCGAGGGATCACCAATTTATTATTGGAGGGCAGCGTGGAGGGTAAAAATCGTAGAGGGAGACCAAGAGATGAATACACTAAGCAGATTCAGAAGGATGTAGATTGCAGTAGGTACTGGGAGATGAAGAAGCTTGCACAGGATAGAGTAGCATGGAGAGCTGCATCAAACCAGACTCAGGAGTGAAGACCACAACAACAACAACAGAAAGCTTTTGACAATGTTGACTGCAATACTCTCTTTGAAATCCTGAAGGTGGCAGGGGTAAAATACAGGGAGTGAAAGGCTATTTACAATTTGTACAGAAACCAGATGGCAGTTATAAGAGTCGAGGGGCATGAAAGGGAAGCAGAGGTTGGGAAGGGAGTGAGACAGGGTTGTACCCTATCCCCGATGTTGTTCAATATGTATACTGAGCAAGCAGCAAAGGAAACAAAAGAAAAATTCGGAGTAGGTATTAAAATCCATGGAGAAGAAATAAAAACTCTGAGGTTCGCCGATGACATTGTAATTCTGTCAGAGACAGCAAAGGACTTGGAAGAGCAGTTGAATGGAATGGACAGTGTCTTGAGAGGAGGATATAAGATGAACATGTTCTGAGGCATCAAGGGATCACCAGTTTAACATTGGAGGGCTGTGTGGAGGGTAAAAATCGTAGAGAGAGACCAAGAGATGAATAAACTAAGCAGATTCAGAAGGATGTTGGTTGCAGTAGGTACTGGGAGATGAAGAAGCTTGCACAGGGTAGAGTAGCATGGAGAGCTGCATCAAACTAGTCTCTCGACTGAAGATCACAAGAACAACATAGACTATGGGAAGTTATCTGTTGGAATAATCGATAATCATGACTTCGATCAAGTTCAAACGATGACCAATGAAAATACGATTTCATTGCCACATTGGAGTTACCACTGTTCGATACAGCGCGACTATTGGATAAGCGTTGGATGACATACGTCTACAGGTGATACTTTCGATTAACCACAGGTAATAATGATTGAGACAAGTTAGAGGACAGTGGGTCACATCGACAACATGTAAACACAAAATAGGTCGAAAACATTGTATTAATTAGCTGCGCTATTGAAATACCACGTCAGAGACTCTACGATACATTCTAATCAAAAATAGTTATTTATAATTCCTATTCATTCGTACTGTTGTTTAGCGATTTCATAATTTGTATCAGAAACCCGGTTCGAAGAGAGCTGTAGTGAACTGTCGGTGCAAAGTACTTCGACTCCTTTGACCTACTCATTCTTCGTTTGCTATCCACCAACGTATCCGGACCCTCGTAGAACTCCCTTCTAAAATTATGTCCAAAGCTTAACAGTTTTCGTTTCCAGTATTTTTTTACACAAACTACGAATATACAAACAAGAAAATAAACGTAGTAGGGAACAGGACAGTAATACAATACAAACGTTTAGAAACAGCATTTAAACGTTTACTACAGAACTGTATGTTATTCGTCGTGACATTTTATGTCAAGTGACTACTCATCAGTCGCATTACTTTTTACGATCTCACAACATCTATAAAAGCACTTCATATTTCGGCCTCTGCTTACCACAATGTTGGCAATGCAGTTTAAGGCCTCTACTAACCACAACGTTGGCAATTAAATTTGTCACAGTGCAAATGTACACTGACGGGAAAAATTCGCAGCACCAAAAAGTCCTTAATGGACAGCAATAAAATTTCAGAAACACATTTCTCTAGATAACACATTTAAGCGATTGACATTGCAAGTTCACAGTTAAATGCTAGCACGAGATTAGCCACTCCAAATGTGCAATACTAGTACATTAACAACCGGTGTAACCACTAGAATGTTGATTCCAAACATGCAGACGTGCATGCATTTGTTGTACAGGTGTTGGATGTCAGTCTGAGTATGGCGCTGCAGTGGTCGTCCGATGATCTCCCCATATGTGCTCGATTGGATACAGATATGGTGATAGAGCAGGCCAAGGCGACATACTAACACTCCGTAGAGATGTTGAGTTACAACAGGTGTATGTGGGAGATGGTTACACTGTTAGGAAACATTTCCAGAAAGACTGTTCAGGAATGGCGCTACAACATGTCGAATCACCAGATTAAGTGCAGATTTGTAGTCAGGGCGCTCGGGGAAACCACGAGAGCTCTGCTGTTATACGAAATCGCATGCGAGGCCAGATCTCCAAGTGAGGTCCAGTGTGTCTAGCACGCAGACAGGTTGCTTGTAGGCCCTCAACTGGCCTCATTCTAACCAAAACACGGTCATCACTGGCACCAAGGCAGAACCAGCTTTTATCAGAAAACGCACGAGACCTCCACTCTATACTCCAATGAGCTCTCGCTTGACATCACTGAAGTTGGTGGCTGTTTGGGGTCGGTGAAACGCATGCTACAGGGCGCCTGGACCGGAGCTGTCCATGGAGTAACCGATTAGTAACAGTTCTTTGTGTCACTGTGGTATCAAATTCTGCTGAAACTGCTGTTGCAGATGCAGTACGACCACGATGGTCTTCCCTCTCGGCTGTGAAACGTGGCGTTAGGAGCCTGGTCTTCATGCGACCGTACGTTCTACATCTACATCTACATGGTTACTCTGCAATCCACACTTAAGTGGCTGGCATAGGGTTCATAGTTCCATTTTCGTACTACTTCTCTAACATTGCACTCTCGAATAGCGCGTGGGAAAAAGGAACACCTAAATCTTTCCGTTCGAGCTTTGATTTCTCTTATTTTATTATTAAGATCATTTCTCCCTACGTAGGTGGGTGTCAACAAAATATTTTCGCATTCGGAAGAGAAAGTTGCTGATGGAAATTTCGTAAATAGATCTCGCCGCAAAGAAAACGACCTTTGTTTCAGTGATTGCCACCCCA
Organism: Schistocerca americana; assembly: GCF_021461395.2. Classification (NCBI taxonomy): domain Eukaryota; kingdom Metazoa; phylum Arthropoda; class Insecta; order Orthoptera; family Acrididae; genus Schistocerca; species Schistocerca americana. The sequence goes on along the minus strand of NC_060121.1, from coordinate 595,930,195 downwards.
ACTCGCGTATCATATCAGTGACACTCTCACCCCTATTGTGCGATAACACGAAACGAGCTGCCCTTCTTTGCACTTTTTCGATGTCCTCCGTCAATCCTACCTGTTAAGAATCCCAAATCGCGCAGGTATATTCCAGCAGAGGACGGACAAGTGTAATGTAGGCTGTCTCTTCAGTGGGTTTGTCACATCTTCTAAGTGTTCTGCCAACAAAGCGCAGTCTTTGTTTCGCCTTCCCCACAATATTATGTATAGGTCTTTTCCAATTTAAGTTGCTCGTAATTGTAATTCCTAGGTATTTAGTCGAATTGACACTCCTTAGATTTGTGCGATTTATCGTATACCCAAAATTTTGTCGGATTTCTTTTAGTACCCATGTGGATGACGTCGCGCTTTTCTCTGTTTAGTGTCAATTGTCACTTTTAGCACCATACAAAAATTCTCTCTAGATCATTTTATAATTGCAATTGATCGTCTGATGATTTTACTAGACGGTAAATTACAGCGTCATCTGCAAACATTCTAAGGGGGCTGCTCAGATTATCACCTACATCATTTATGTAAATCAGGAGCAGCAGAGGGCCTATGACACTACCTTGCGAAACGCCAGATATCACTTCTGTTCTACTCGATGCTTTACCGTCTGTCACTACGAACTGTGATCTCTCTGAGAGGAAATCACGAATCCAGTAACACAACTGAGTCAATACTCCCTATGCACGCAATTTGATTAATAGTCACTTGTGAGGAACGCTATCAAAAGCCTTCTGGAAATTTAGGAATGTGGAATCGATTTGAGATTCCTTGTCGACTGCACTCATTACTTCATGGGATTAAAGAGTTAGCTGCGTTGCACAAGAACGATATTTTCTGAATCCGTGTTAGTTATGTAACAATAAGTCATTTTCTCCAGAAATGGTTAAAATGGCTCTGAGCACTATGGGACTTAACATCTGAGGTCATCAGTCCCCTAGAACTTAGAACTACTTAAACCTAACTAACCTAAGGACATCACACACACCCATGCCCGAGGCAGGATTCGAACCTGCGACCGTAGCGTTCTCGCAATTCCAGACTGTAGCGCCTAGAACCGCTCGGCCACTTCGGCCGGCTCATTTTCTTCAAAGTGATTCATAATGTTCGAGTATAGAGTATACTTCAAAATCCTTCTGCAAATCGAGGTCAGTGATATGGGTCTGTAATTCAATGGGTTACTCCTACTTCCTTTCTTGAACATTGGTGCGACCTGTGCTGCTTTCCAGTATTTAGGAACAGACCTTTCGTCAAGTAAACGGCTGTATATAATTGCTAAGAAAAGCGCTGTTGTGTCTGCATACTCTGAAAGGAGCATGATTGGTATACCATCTGGATCGGAAGACTTGCCTTTCTAGAGTGATTTGAGTTGTTTCGCAACACCTAAGATATCTACATTTATGTCACTCATGCTAACAGCTGTTCTGGTTTGAATTCTGGAATATTTACTTCGTCTTCTTTCGTGAAGGAATTACGGAAAACTGTATTTAGTAACTCCGCTTTAGTGACACCATCATCGGCAACATTTCCATCGCTATCGCGCAGTGACGGTATTGACTGGTTTTTGCCACAAGTGTACTTTACATACGACCAGAATCCCTTTGGATTTTCTCGTAACCACCCCTGCCAGAAATCGGGTACGCTCTACCATTCCCTCTCATTCTTTTAACACTTGCGAATGGGGGGGGGGGGGGGGGGGAGGGAAGAGCGACTAAAGGTATACTTTCTTCTCCTCCCCCCCCCTCCCGCCCCTCTTCAAGACTACTAACTTCTGTTACTCCTCTGTCGTTCCGCCAGACTTATGTGGGAGGAAGTAATATTTTATCCGATCCTCCTAAGAACAAATGTTCTCTGAAATATCACTGTAAACCGATATATTGATATAACGAGTGTTTTGCGGGCACTTCTTTAGTGGACGAATGATGTGTCATTATTAAGCTTCTTCCAATTAACATCATACTTTCGCTTGTCTTTCTTTCACTTAGGTCACACCTGATGGCTTCTCCTACATATTTACAGCCCTTATTGTTTTCAGATATTTTCCGTCAGTAGCTTGCGGTGCGGTGTAATTTCTTGCCGGCTCAACTGCCAGGCTCTGCACTAATCACCGATCCTCAGCAAGTCTACCTGCATTTCGCCACGATCTTCTGGCGTCCCATTCTTCCTACACATAAGAACAGCCTTATGCGGACTCATACGTTATCCACTAGATCGTTTCTATATTACCAGTAACAATCATATAACAATCTATAACAATCCTCTGTAATACTCCAGAACTCACTTTTACAGGTGTTCATTTCGTCCCGTTAAGAACAGCGTATCCAGTTCTTTTAGCTAATTATAGAAATCAGCTTTCAAAAGCTGAAAGACTTCTATAACTAGCAATCAAACAGTTACCATTTGAATGTCTACCGTCCAGAATCGGTATGCCAGTCAGGTAGAATCGCTGTGAGCAATGAGAGAATCATGCCATCGACGAAGCAGTTGAAGATACCCGTTTGATAAAACACTGTGTCCTGCTGCGTGAAGGAGTCCGTAACTGTCTTTTGCATATCGTCGTCCAACAGGAATCTCTTCAAGGCGTCTTTAATTGGAGCGGAGGTGTAGTAGCCGCATGGGGAGAGATCAGGACTATACGGTGGGTGCTGGTGTGTCTCTCCCTCCTGTCCGTAATGGATGATGCTGGCCTCTCAGATCGACCGGCGTCTTCTGTCGAAGCGCGATCAGTACGGAACTTGGTGCACAATTCTTCAACTATGGTTTTGGACTGACATGCTGCCCAATACACATTCCTCCCTCTCCGATGGATGTCTAGTCGTTCTTGCCCTTCGGCAGCCAAGAAAAGACTAATAGCACCTTTGTCGTGTTTGGACGCTTTTCGTAATAACGTCGCTGTAGTTCACACTTCCCCATTTACAGCACGAGCATCGAAAAGACGCGACTGCAAATCTAGTACCTTGCTCATATGTCGGTGTTTGTACGCCCGCATGGGAGTCGGACTAGGTTGCATATGCGCTACGAAAACATTTCTGTTGGCCCTTATATATGTTACGATGACCGACACATCTGTATTTTCTGCCCCTAAATGTTTGGTTATATTGATAATATAAGTAATTGTATTCAGTCACGGGGATGCAAATTACTAAATGTATTTTCACTTTTAAACAAGACAACGTATCACTTAAATATTTTGTGTTTCAGATCGAAGGACAAATTTGACTTGGTCGTCCTCGAGACGTTATTCTTCTGGTGCTATTTTGGCTTTATCCATGAACTGGGTTCACCACCTGTCGTCGGATTCCTCTCGGTGGGGATGACCCCCACTCTTAACAGCCTGATTGGAAATCCGTACAATCCGTCCTATATACCAGATTCACATTCGGTGCTCACATCTCACATGAGCTTCTGGGACAGAATGCGCAACAGTTACGACGTTCTGAACTTGCTAAGCCACTTCTACAACCATGTCCTTCCTGCACACAGCAGACTGATAGAGAAGCACTACGGCAAACACGTACCTGATCTCGAAGAAATGATAAGCAACATCAGTTTAGTAATAGCTGCCAATCATTTCAGTATAGACTACCCACAGCCATTGCTGCCAAATGTGGTACAGGTCACAGGAATGCACATCGTTCAAGAGAGGAAACCGCTGCCAAAGGTAAGTTCTGTCTCATATTCTACCATAGGGAACACAGCAATGTTAACTGCTTGTTCTTATCGGAACTGTATGCTTAGAATGAAGAACTATAGAAAGAAATGTAAACAACGATTAGCGATTTCCGTGTTTATTTATGTGACTTTATTGTCAAGCCTATTGTCTGTTGAACAATGTCGTCGCTTGCAATGAACTGTCCACAGAGAAATTACTCATAAGTGACGTGATTATTCTTTAGTATTTACACATTTGAGTCTTATTTACATGCACTACTAAATAAACACTGTACCTTACAATCAGTTGTAATTGTGAAAACGCATTATTACAGTCTCAAACGAGAAAATTTCAAATCTCAGCATGCAGCTCTTTACATACCAACACAGCAATGATTAAATGATGTCATATGCCTTTTGTCTAAATGAGTTAGATGGAATATGTACGACATCAGTGACATGATAACGCTGTCAGTATTTACAACATACTATTGAAATCTGTGGTATTACATTCAATGATGAAGAAGTACCCCTATAAGGATTGATATGTGAAGACAGAAAAAAACAGCAAATTAAGTCTTTGTTGAATAAGATAAAGCGCTTTCTGTAGCATTAAGGATACAACGTGTCTGTACTCCAAAAATATATTTTTTGTGGAAGGAGGAATGAAAGCATCGCACCAGATACTGACGCCTCACTGACTGTTATTGTAGTTGTGGAACAGTGCCCAATAGATGAACCAGAGAGCCGACACAGCTTTACGAAAGCTACATAATGTGGAAATAGCGGATTCTTGGCAGATTCTTGGATGGTATCAGCAACCTATTACTTTGGTATGATTTTGGGAGAAACTCTTTTTTGCAAGTCATCCTTCTTTACCATAGCTAAAGAGGGTGCTACTGAAGAGTAACAAAAAATGCTAAAAACACTCGGACTTGCCGGCGTCAAAATTTAAGCTGATCTATTGTAGACACATCGATAGATATCTTCTGTGGAACACTCATCTGGTACAGGAGATGTGAGACACTTCAACGTATGCAGAAAGGTCATCCAAGAGTGAAGGAGTGTAAGAGATGACGATGCGCCAGTTTAATTGCTACAAGACCCCTAAACGGCAAAATAGCCCCAGGGCATGCAGGTGTTAAGCATACTCCAATTGAGATATTGTTCACAAATTCTTTGACTGTTGGGAAACTCATCGCTAGTACGAATTTAGAGACAGAATGCCCCAGAGTCCTGGCTTGCTGTTTCGGCCGCCATCGAATGTGCTACGATCATGCTTCTTGTCCATTTCGTGTCCCACACTATGGCCAGAACCAATTTTGATTAAACACCACGCCAAAATCCTCTGTTTACCGAGAAAACAGGAAAGCCATGTCTCCCCAGTAAAAGGGCTAGTTCATACAATGAAGGCTTTCACGACCGGGTCCTTAGTTGCTGATAAATCTTCCGGGCTTCAGGTCGTGGTCCGTAAAACAGTAGGAACGGAAAAAAATCTTGGACAGCGACCATACAACCCGAAAATTTACAAGCATGTAATTGAACTGCTTTTCATACTCTGTGAAACTCGTAAATCGTATGATCAGCCATGCAGTTCTGCGAAATGAGAGAAACTTGCATTCCAATAGCCATTGTGAAAGTAACATACTGTGAAGCACTCACCATGGTAAGGAGCGAAGCAGACGACCCAGTCATCATAAACAGTAATCTTCGAAGTGAAACTCAAACTATATAGCACATGGTGAAACATGGAACAGTAATCCAGTTTATACTTAGCAGAAGAGCCTGTGATACTACATTTATTGTATTAGGGAATTAAGCTATAAAATAAAATAAGAAACCTCACGATTTTCTGTGTGTCTCTGAAACGAGAGGAGGAAATTACAGATCATAATTTCCTTTGTAGAGGAGTGATCTCGTGCCAGGTTAATATTAATGAAACGCCGTTGAAACAGTAATTATTACTGCTAACCAAGGTAGCGGTGACCACTGGAGTCATAAGAGTCCTGGAGAGTTTCTCAGTGCTCGCTTGTAAGACATACATAGTTCACTGTAGGAACGGCTGTTCAGGGTGGTAATAAAAAATATTGTCTGCCCTGGCAGTCTGGTGTTTTCTTGTTGGAACTGCGTTTTTAAATAGGATCCAGCATGGTCACTCAGCTTCGCTTTTGTCGGTGTCCTGGAGCATAGTCGTTGCCCACCACGGTGGACCTTTAGGTAAGCTCCTTGTTAACGAAAGACTGGCTCTAAGTTTTCGTGCACTAATGAGAGGAATGAGAAACTGGAGACAGAGTGTGATGTTTGTTATTTGCGAGACGTAAAGAATCTACGTGAATCATGCGATCGGAAGACAACCACCTGTCACCCTGACATGAAATAGCGAGATGCTACGGCCTAGAGACTAGTTAATAGGGAATAATGTTCCGCTGTTGTTCCTCATTGCTATTATTTATCTCTCTCTCACTCGTCTCAACCCTACAGCGGCTTTCTTTACAGTAATACGTACGAGGGGGGTACAGTAACTAAAGCAATACTTTTTTCTGAAAGCAGGCTGGTTTTATTCAGGATTCCCACACGCCATAGTACTCCCAACTCTTCTGGCTAAACAAACCTGTTGTTTGTGTTGTGGTCTTCAGTCCAGAGACTGGTTTGATGCAGCTCTCCATGTTTCTCTACCCTGTGCAAGCTTCTTCATCTCCTAGTACCTACTGCAACCTACATCCTTCTGAATCTGTTGAATCTCTTTACACAAAAAAACCTATTTTTCAATATCTCCGTTCAATGTAACAACCTTGCGCCACGTTACTGAGTGGGCCTGTATGCCCGCATCGCATGGTACCACTTTACTGATCGAGTCTGATGCAATGTTTTGTTGCATCAAATGCCTACCCATCATCGACTCACTGCTTCCCATGGAATGCATCCTTCATTGGACCAAACAGGTGGCAGTCGGATGGTGTGAGGTCCGGGCTGTAGGGTGTGTGAGGAAGAACAGTCCAATAAACTTGTGTGAACTCCTCTAGGTGGACGAGTATGTCAAAACCAGTAGAGAGGTCCAGTTGAGCATAGAGGTGCCTGATACTGATCCGTCGATCACCTCGAGTGATAGTGTCCGCACGTTCCTACACAGCAGCAGTCACAGCTGTGTGTGGCCGGCCGGAAAGCGAGAGATTGGACAGAATTATGCGACCTTGTTGCGATGACGTCATACGCCTCGCCCTACAACCCGCTGTGCTTTCCTTCACTGCTAGGTCTCCTTAGGAATTTTGTAAGCGCCTATGAAATCTGCGATGCTCAGGTTTTCCGCCAAAACAAACTCAATGACAATTCTCTCCATTACAGACGCCATTTTGAACGCTACGGAAAGCGATCTGTCTGAACTTCATGAAACTAAAAAATTTAATTGATACTTGATCACGTGTAAAACCTTTTACTGGATACAAATGCACAATTTCATTCGGATTTCAGTGTTTAGAATTCGTTTTCCTGTTTGTTTACAAAATTTAAATGCAGAATGCATTTCAGTTAATGAGTCAAGTTAGGGCTTTTTCCGATGTTCTGATTGTGGTACGACGCTTCCAGTTCACCTAATTTTCCGTCATAAGCTTCGCCTAATCGATTTATAGTTGCCTGCTTCATTGGCGTCTGGAAGTAGGATCGAGTCAGGTGCTTCCAGGGCTACCTTCGTTGTGCTGTTAAAGGAAGTGGGGGGTGGGGGGCAGGCGAGATGTACAGTCAGAGACTGTTGTGCATCAGAAAGTAATATGAAAAGGGGACGAAAATAAGTACGATTGTCGCAATAGCAGAACCCGCCTGCAAGGTTCCTCTTGGTGAGGTAGGCCTTTGCGCAGAGGCCGAAGTCGGCGCGGGTAAGGTGCATGAGATACGCATCTGGATGGCATCCTCAAGTCCCTTACCCTTATCCACAAATATGTTGCCCGCAATTGCGGATATTAAAATTTCGCAAGCCATTTTAAGCCTTTCAGTTCACCTGATTTCAAACGGTATGATCACCTATGGCCCATATTTTCGGCTGTTGCTGACATAGCTTGTAGTTTATATTCCATTCACTAAGCAAGTAGAGGCCCATTGTGCCATATCCTCGATACAGTTCCGTAAGCTACAGTTCTCTGTCATATTTAATGAAATTGACTTTGTAAAATTTTCTGCAGAAGATTTCCACTATACAGGGAATCCAGATGCAAGGAGTCACATAGTGCATACTGTATAAAGTAATTCATATAATTTATTCATCGAACTTATCTTAATCCCTGATAATGTTAAATCATGTTCACTTATTACATTTCTCAGAGTAGTAATCGTCGCATTGTGTACTTGTATTTAAGAGGTACACTTATAGATACACTGATTTTATCCTGAACTTAATTCATGACTTATTCGCTACACAAACAAGAGTCAGACCATGAAACGTACATTCCAAGGGATGGGGTATCTTAAAACTGCCTTCAGCCATAGAAAATTGCATACGCGATCTCGAAATAGGAATGGCTCAGGTGTAAGGTTGCTTCTGGGTGTTATGGGAACAAATTGTACAGGATGACTTGCACAGGATTTCTATTTGGTGGGATAAATGGCAGTTTGCCCTTTTGTCTCATGATATACTGCGAACCATGTATGAAGGACAACAGACCTACTCCATATTATAGATTTCCGAAATGCATTTGAATCGGTGCCCCAGTGCAGACTCTTTACAAAGGCACTAGCATATGGAATGGGTTTCCAGGCATGTGAGTGGCTCAAAAACGTCTTAAGTAACAGAACACAGTATGTTGTCCTCAACAGCGAGCGTTCATCAGAGACAAGGGTATCGTCAGAAGTGTCCCAGGGAAGTGTTATAGGACCACTTTTGTCCTGTATATACATAAATGATTTGGCGGACAGGGTGGGCAGAAGTCTGTGGTCATTTGCTGGTGATGCTGTGGTGTACGGTAAGGTGTTGAAGCTGAGTCACTGTAGAGGGAAACAAGATGACAGACAAAATTTCTAATTGGTGAAATGAATGGTAGCTAGCTCTAAATAAAGAAAAATGTAATTTAATGAGGATGAGTAGGAAAAATAACCCTCCTCCTCCATGAACCATGGACCTTGCAGTTGGTGGGGAGGCTTGCGTGCCTCAGCGATACAGATAGCCGTATCGTAGGTGCAACCACAACGGAGGGGTATCTGTTGAGAGGCCAGACAAACATGTGGGGCCTGAAGAGGGGGAGCAGCCTTTTCAGTAGTTGCAGGGGCAACAGTCTGGATGATTGACTGATCTGGCCTTGTAACACCAACCAAAACGCCCTTGCTGTTCTGGTACTGCGAACGGCTGAAAGCAAGAGAAAACTGCAGCCGTAATTTTTTCGGATGGCATGCAGCATTATTCTATGGTTAAATGATGATGGCGTCCTCTTGGGAAAATATTTCGGAGGTAAAATAGTCCCCCATTCGGATCTCCGGGCGGGGACTAGTCAGGAGGACGATGTTATCAGTAGAAAGAAAACAGGCGTTCTACGGATCGGAGCGTGGATTGTTAGATCCCATAATCGGGCAAGTAGGTAAGAAAATTTAAAAAGGGAAATGGATAGGTTAAAGTTAGATATAGTGGGAATTAGTGAAGTTCGGTGGCAGGAGGAACAAGGCTTCTGGTCAGGTGGATACAGAATCAAATAGGGGTAATGCAGGAATAGGTTTAATGATGAATAAAAAATAGGGATGCGGTAAATTACTACAAACAGCATTATTGTGGCCAAGATAGATACGAAGCCCACACCTACCACAGTAGTACAAGTTTATATGCCAACTAGCTCCGCAGATGACGAAGATATTGACGAAATGTATGATGAGATAAAAGAAATTATTCAGATAGTGAAGGGAGACGTAAATTTAATAGTCATAGGGGACTGGAACTCGATAGTAGGAAAAGGAAGAGACGGTAACGTAGTAGGTTAATATGGAATGGAGGTAAGGAATGAAAGATGAAGCCGCCTGGTAGAATTTTGCACAGAGCATAATTTAATCATAGCTAACACTTGGTTCAAGAACCATAAAAGAAGGTTGTATACATGGAAGAGGCCTGGAGATACTGGAAGGTTTCAGATAGATTATATAATGGTAAGACAGAGATTTAGCAACCTGGTTTTAAATTGTAAGACATTTCCAGGAACAGATGTGGACTCTGACCACAATCTATTGGTTATGAACTGTAGATTAAAACTGAAGAAACTGCAAAAAGGTGGGAATTTAAGGAGATGGGACTTGGATAAACTAACAGAATCAGAGGTTTTAGAGAGTTTCAGGGAGAGCATTAGGGAACGATTGACAGGAATGGGGGAAAGAAATACAGTAGAGGAAGAATGGGTAGCTCTGAGATAGGAAATAGTGAAGGCAGCAGAGGATCAAGTAGGTAAAAAGACGAGGGCTAGTAGAAATCCTTGGGTAACAGAAGATATATTGAATTTAATTAATGAAAGGAGAAAATATAAAAATGCAGTAAATGAAGCAGGCAAAAAGGAATACAAACGCCCAAAAATAGGATCGACAGGAAGTGCAAAATGGCTAAGCAGGGATGGCTAGAGGACAAATGTGAGAATGTAGAGGCTTATCTCACTAGGGGTAAGATAGATACTGCCTACAGGAAAATTAAAGAGACCTTTGGAGAAAAGAGAACCGCTTGTATGAATATCAAGAGCTCAGATGTAAACCCAGTTCTAAGCAAAGAAGGGAAAGCAGAAAGCTGGAAGGAGTACATAGAGGATCTATAGAAGGGCGATGTACTTGAGGACAATATTACGGAAATGGAAGAGGATGTCGATGAAGATCAAATGGGAGATACGGTACTGTGTGAAGAGTTGAGAGAGCGTTGGAAGACCTAAGTCGAAACAAGGGAGTAGAAACCATTACATTAGAACTACTGATAGCCTTGGGAGAGCCAGGTATGACAAAACTCGACCATCTGGTGAGCAAGATGTATGAGACAGGTGACATACCCTCAGACTTCAAGAAGAATATAATAATTCAAATCCCAAAGAAAGCATGTGTTGACAGATGCGAAAATTACCGAACTATCAGTTTCGTATGTCACGGCTGCAAAATACTAACACGAATTCCTTACAGACGAATGGAAAAACTGGTAGAAGCTGACCTCGGGGAAAATCAGTTTGGATTCCGCAGAAATGTTGGAACACGTGAGGCAATACTGACCCTACGATTTATCTTAGAAGGTAGATTAAGAAAGCTTTTGACAATATTGACTGGAATACTCTCTTTCGAATTCTGAAGGTTGCACGGGTAAATTACAGGGAGCGAAAGGCTGTTTACAATTTGTACAGAAACCAGATGGCAGTTATAAGAATCGATGGGCATGAAAGGGAAGCAGTGGTTGGGAAGGGAGTGAGACGGGGTTGTAACCTATCGCCGATGTCATCCAATCAGTATATTGAGCAAGCAGTAAAGGAAACAAAAGAAAAATTCAGAGTAGGAATTAAAATCCATGGAGAAGAAATAAAAACTTTGAGGTTCGCCGATGACACTGTAATTCTGTCAGAGACAGCAAAGGACCTGGAAGAGCAGTTGAACGGAATGGACAGTGTCTTGAAAGGAGGATATAAGATGAACATCAACAAAATCAAAACGAGGATAATAGAATGTAGTCAACTCAAATCGGGTGATGCTGAAGGAATTACATTAGAAAATAAGACACTTAAAGTAGTAAATGAGTTTTGCTATTTGGGGAGCAAAATAACTGATGGTGGTCGAAGTAGAGAGGATATAAAATGTAGACTGGCAATGGCAAGGAAAGCGTTTCTGAAGAAAAGAAATTTGTTAACATGGAGTATAGATTTAAGCGTCAGGAAGTCGTTTCTGAAAGTATTTGGATGGAGTGTGACCCTGTTTGGAATTGAAACGTGGACGATAAATAGTTTTGACAGGAAGAGAATAGAAGCTTTCGAAATGTGGTGTTAGAGAAGAATGCCGAAGATTAGATGGGTAGATCACATAACTAATGAGGAAGTATTGAGTAGAATAGGAGAGAAGAAAAATTTGTGACTCGACTAGAAGAAGGGATCGGTCGCTAGCACATGTTCTGAGAGGGCAGCGTGGAGGGTAAATATCGTAGAGGGACACTAAGAGATCAATACACTAAGCAGATTCAGAAGGATGAAGGTTGCAGTAGGTACTGGGATATGAAGAAGCTTGCACAGGATAGAGCAGCATGGAGAGCTGCATCAAAACAGTCTCAGGACTGAAGACCACAACAACATGTCCTGATACACCGTTAGTAGCGGCCTGCTTGATACAGTCATGTACTTTAAATACCTGGGTGTAACGCTGCAAAACGATATGAAATAGAACGAGCGGGTCAGGATTGTAGTAGGAAAGGAGAATGATCGACTTCGGTTTATTGGGAGAATTTCAGGGAAGATTGGTTTCTGTGTGAGGGAGACGGCATATAAAAGGCTACTGCGGGCTATTCTTGAGTACTGCTCTGGTGTTGGGAATCTACACCAGGTCGGATTAAAGGAATCCATTGAAGAAATTCTCAGGGGTGCTGCTATATTTGTGATGGTAGGAATTCTAGGACAATATAAGCATCTATATATTAGACCGCGTAGAAAATTCTGCGACCCAGTCTTGATTACCGCTTGAGTGTTCGGAATCCCCACAAGGTCGTATTAAAGGAAGACATCGAGGCAAAATGGTTCAAATGGCTCTGAGCACTATGGGACTCAACAGCTGAGGTCATAAGTCGCCTAGAACTTAGAACTAATTAAACCTAACTAACCTAACTAACCTAAGGACATCACACACACATCCATGCCCGAGGCAGGATTCGAACCTGCGACCGTAGCGGTCACTCGGTTCCAGATTGTAGCGCCCAGAACCGCACGACCCCTCCGGCCGGCACTCATTTTATATATCGACCTTGTAAGGTAGGGGGAGGATCTCTCTTACATTTTGTATTTTCAATAGGAAATACAGGACTTTCTGGATGGAGCTGAACACGGGTTCATATACTTCAGCCTGGGGTCGAATATGAAGAGCAGCTTCCTTCCTGAGAACACACTCGCAGCGTTGCTGCAAGCGTTCGCAGAACTGCCGCAGAGGGTGCTCTGGAAGTTCGAGGCTACAGAACTGCCTGGGAGGCCAGACAACGTGATGATAGCTGGCTGGCTGCCGCAGCAGGACGTACTCGGTATGGGCTCTCAATTGTTTCTCTCCTCTTAAAAGTCAACTAAATGTGTGAAATGAGAAACCACCTCGTGCGTTCTTTCTTTACAGCTCACAAAAATATACGACTATTCATCACTCAGGGAGGTCTGCAGAGCTTCAACGAAGCAGCTTATTTCGGAGTTCCTCTCATCGGGATTCCATTCTTCTTCGATCAGAAGTATGAAGTTGCCAAGATGGTTAATGCCGGAATCGGAAAGAAATTGGTGCTAAGGTCTCTAACGAAAGAAACTGCTCTGGATGCTCTCAACGGCGTTCTCCGAAATTCGAGGTAAATTTGCAATTATTTTGTCGGTTATAAGAAAAAGCAATTTCTAGTACTTAATGAACGGCGGTAACAAATTCTGTTTTATCAGTCTCGACATCGAGGTCGTTATAGACGGAACATCAGGTCAGATAGGATGAAGATAACTATAAATTTGCATTCCGGCTTTCACCTGACAAAATTTAGGGAAACCATAACAACCAAGATGAGGATGGCTGGACGGTAATTTCAATCTCAGTCCAACCGAATAAGAATATATTGTTTCAACCACTTTTGCTTAAAGAAGAGGCGCAGTAATCAGCACATTGGACTCGTTTTCGGGAGGGTGGAAGTTCAGATCCCCGTCTAGCTATTCAGTGTTTGGTTTTCAGCGGTTTCCCTAAACTACTTAAGGCAAATGCCCGGGTGAAATTCGTACAGTAGTTAGATGCACTTACTCTGAAAGGTTACATAATGTTTCATGTCAATTGATGTGTGGGAAAGTCATTTATTAATTCAAAGGGTGGTGTGCGATTTTTACGCACAGGAACAGGGCCTGCCGGCATAACGAGGATACGGAAGGCAGATGGCACGCACTCAGCGTGGAAAGCCGTTCTTTAGCCACAAGGCTGTTGAGTGCAGCTAAAAGAAACTTTCAGCTTTTCCATCGTCACCTTATGTCACTACACAACGGGAGGAATCCTCCATGGAATACAAAATATATAAAGAAACTTCTAAGGCAACAGTGACTACATAATGCCGAATGAAACGCACTTGGCTGTCAAAAAAGCAGTGCGTGACGCCTTCACCGGCTACCGAAGCAGTGTCTTATCGAAAGATCATAGATATTAAATGGAATTTGGCATGTGTGATTAGCAACGGATGTAACTAAGCGACTGATCAAAGGACGTGCGAGTTTGAAGTACGCAGGCAGAGTGCAGTGTAGCCCCTCAGGAGTTATCTGAAATCAACTACTGCATTAAACTTACGGGAGATTATACCCAACCACAATGAAATTTCCTTAATTTAGCAATATGGTCCAAACTCGAACTTTGAGTTTGATTTATGGGGGGTTTTCATTCTTTACGGCTTTACAAAAAATAGTTTGTTACAACCAGGAGTAACACAATAAATATATGAGCATTCTACAGTTCATTAACACAAAACTGATGCAAATAATTCTGTTACCAAGGGCAAAGTTGTAGAGAACACAGGAAGTGGAAGTGAAATGTAGAATTCCGCCGCAAAATCACAAGTCCGTTGACATACCAAGCCTAGTGACTGTTGAAGTCCAAGTTCCAGCATAGCATTCGGGTTTTAAGTCCAGAGCGCAGCCACATCGACATCGAATAGCAGGTCCATAGCAGAGTAGCAATTCCGAATTGTAGTGTTAGTAGCGGTGTTAATTAAGGCTCCATATTTAATGAAACCGGCGGCTGGCGTCGCTGTATATTCTGGGCGTCCAGTCGCTGAGTGTGGACAACTGCTGCGGCTTGCAGCGGGCGCCCACGGGGGCGGCCTGCGATGCTAGCTGCGGGCCACCGTACCTAGAAGTGCGGCCTACGGTGCATTTCTCGGCCGCGCGTGAATGTTGATTCACACTTGGAACGTCGCGGTCACGTCCGTCACGTAAAGGGATTCTCCTCTGTAGTTCAAATGGTGGCATTCACACACGCCGTCAACGGAACGTCATCGACAAGTCACGTCACGTCAAGGTTTCGGTGGGTCATAATGTAGCCTACTTGGAGAGAAACTGTTACGTTAAGTACACAGTGTGAACTAATACGAAATTATTCCCCACTGGCTGCTAAGGTCTTAATATGTACTGGAAGACAATACTAAGTTAGAGTATTTTATTTTATACATTGAAGCAATACACTGCAAACTAAACACTACATATCTTGTTCAATGTGCTTTATTCGCGATTTTTCCAGTGGAATAGCGAACAGAAAAAGCGGGAGTAAATCTGGTGTGGTACGCAAAAGTTTAAAGTAAGATTTGTAATAAAATAATGACGGTCAGCAGGAAGAAGAAATAAGTGTAAGCATAGTTCGAGTACGCTAAAACGGCTCATCTATAAATACCCCAGGCAAACCATCTGCTTCTGCCGAGGCGATATTGGACTCCTAAATGTTGAATTTCTCTTCGTAATTTTTATTTGTGTCATCAGTAACAGGTAAAAAAACTTTTGTTCAGACACTGTAAAACATTCATAGAACGATGACACCTCCCACCTCCTCTTCCAGCTCCTTATAAAGAGAGTGGAACTCTCCTTCATAGTTCGATTTTTTAACATTTTTCTATCCCAGACTATTTTTGCTCTGCGGTGTCATGGGACATTCGCACCGAACAAATGAATCGAACAAAACGAGAACAACGAAAAAAATAGCGCAACGGCCAAGGTAACTGTCTGGGATTCGGAGAACGCGGGTTTGAATCTCGAAGAAACCTAGCGGATGTTATTCTTTTCGTTTGTATTTTTCCATATCTCAGTTGATAGGGATAGGAGGCTTAATAAGGTAAGTAAATCAATAAGGAATGATAATAATAAGGCAGGCAAACTAATTTACCAAACGCCGTGAGATAGTAAAGTATTAAGCCTTGTCACATGAAAACAACTCCGAGTAAGAGTGCTGCGAATTCCTCACGAGGGATCACAGATAGCCAACCGCTCGACGCTTGTTTACGGCGAGGCACGGGACAGAATGCACGCGGGGAGAGTTATGTTGTCCCGGTTGCCTCTTCGTCATATCATAGTTGTGCACCTGGAAGAGTGAAGGTGTCCAGCAAGAGCCTAATAGAAGTCAATCGGAAAGAATTGTTTTACGTCATTAGGCTGCCGCGAACCTCGCGGATACATGTACCACGATTTTTCCATCGTTAATGTGCCGATTGAAATTCGTTTTCTGAATGAATACAGTGTTCTTCCGTAGGTAACATATGACGATTACTGTAGGCAGTTTGTAGTAATTAGCTCGTCTGTTTATGCCGTAGTAACTACTTATTGTTTGTTGTGTCATATCTTTCAGGTGCATAATCTGAATAATGGAGGATGTACACCCTTCGACTAGCGCTGTAATATATAGCTGGGAGCCTGTCACAGACGATGGCAAGTGGGAAGTTACCGACGCTGTGTTTTGGTTTGTAAAAGTGTTGCGAGAGAGATGCATTATCAACGCACTACCGGAAGCACGCAGTTCTGTTTCTCAGCGTTTGAGAAATTTATTTGCCTACCTTAATATTATCATTCCGTATTGATTTACTTACCTTATCAACCCTCCTATCCCTATCAATTGAGATATGGGAAAATAAAAACGAAAAGAATAACATCCGCTAGGTTTCTTCGAGGTTCAAACCCGCGTTCTCCGAATCCCAGACAGCTAACTTGGCCATTGCGCTATTTTTTTTATTGTTCTTGTTTCGTTCGATTCATTTGTTCTTTGCGGATGTCCCATGACACCCGTTCAAGTTCGGTGTTGAGCCGTTTTTAATTAGAGAGGGCAGCTAACCCTCTGACCGAACACGCTGAGCTAACGTGCCGGCGACTATCGGTGCTGTCGGCGAAAAGCGTTTACCATTTCGATACAGAAGCGGCAGTTGTAAAAGTTTCTTACCTCGATTTCTGGAAAAGTATGCGTTTTCGGGCCCATACCTGATGATGAAAAAGGCTCTATTTACAATTATCTATCGATCCCGCCAATTTTGAGTCGATTGCTCGTCATAACATTTAGGGGTGATTTTCTCAAAAACGCGGGGGTACTGACCCAAAATATCTTACACTCCTTCGTTTTAGGTTGTTCACAAGCGACCTGCCAAATTTGAGCATAATCGGTTGGCCGTGTCTGAGGCCTTCCCCTTGTGAGAGCATCCCACGGCGGCCGCGACACTCCTTCGAACAATGAGCAGTATAATACTTTGTATCGCTCGGAGTAAAAAACCTTTTCGTCTCGAAATTCTAGACACATACACCTTTCAAAATACGCAAGAAAATGTAGGATTTTCCACAGATTTTGATGAGAACCTGGCCTTGAAGAAGTGGGTTCTTTTAACTACGCCCTTGACATAATTTTTTCGCAAATGGTCGCTTCATACTGAGGATGGGACGTGGACGCTGTTCTGAAAGCACTAAAACTCAAACACTCTCTGCAGGTGGAAAAGAAATCACTAGAAGTTAAGTTCACCATACCAAATAAAATCCTAATAATTCCTACGAATTACAAGCTGTTGCTGTCGATCGTGGCTATCGAGCATTCTTTCTGCCTTAGATATTCTATAGATCACAATGAAATAAAACCTAACGTGGGTGGATAACGAAATAAAGCGTTCCTCGAAAAACTACGTTGAGATCGGTAAAACTGAAATACGTGAAATATTGTTGAAAGATATCCAGGTGGGGACTGTTTGAATTACTGGTTATGTTAGCATAATTTTAGTGTTCAAACAACATTTATTTTTTTCTAAAAAACAGGTATAAATTATGATAAACAAGTTGTTGATTGAAAACCGTAAACAACTAACAGATGGTTTAAGACTACACTGGACACGGACCCTGGGTTGGCACAGACAGCTTAACTCTGGCCTTAAAAATGTGGATAACGCAATCTGAATTGAACTGACGCTGGGCAGATTAATCAAATGTACTAAAGTTTCTCTATATAGGTGCAGCTGAGAGCAAGTGGCGATTGAGATCTGTACGCCCTGACAGTGCGGAGCGCTAGTACGCTACCCTGTTTGCTTCGTGCGGTGATGTACATTGCAGATGGCGAGGTACGTGCGGCAGAGGTGAGACGTGGAGGCGGCACCTGTGAATTGATCGTGACCACGAAAGAAGTGCAAAAAACTCACGGTCTAGCGACCAGGCAGGCGGATCGCAATTTACTGTCTACCAGAGCTCTGAAATCAAGGTAGATTTCAATGTGTGACACATCCGTTCGCTGGTCATACCAAGAACCAATATGACTCACTTATATGACAGAATGCACAAGGATACCAAATGTCAAGACTGATAAATCAAAAATGAGTAAGTGTGCCCTCAGCAAACGAGCAGTACAAGACGTTTGAAGTCACACTGTTGGTACAGTAACAACTTCACCACAGGATCCTCGTCTAAACTACTCGCAAGTGAAGTCAGTCTTAGGATATGTCCCAAGTACCAACCACACATGCCAGAGCCTCGACTAGAAATGCTTCCAGACCTAAGTCCCGTACCCGTGTGCTTCGCACCAATCCAGGAAAAAAACTTCCGTTTACCTGCAAAGTGCACGAACGACGCCACCTTTACCATCTCTTGAGCTAATAACAAGTCTTTAGAGACACTAAATCACCCCTCCCACATGACAGCACAAACTCATGTCGAACCAGGGCAGGAGTCAAGAAACCTCCATCTCTGAAAAAAAGGAAACCGCCAATTACTTTTTTTTAAGTTTTCGCAGTGGGGGAAGAGACGATTTTCTCTGAAGTCGTGTTGCTTCCCACAGCAACAAGCGAACAGATAAAGATCTTTATCTGAATCATCTTGTAACACCACACCCGTCACTTATCTGGTTTTGGCGTGTGTTCACTCCAGCTAATTGACTAACAGATCAACAGAGTGTGCAAAACTGCCGCAATATCGGATAACACAAAGAAAGTAATAAGGCCCTGTGACTTCTAATTGAACTGCGGTGGCAGTGTTGACATTAATTGATTCACAATTGATCACTTTGAATTAAAAAGGGGTGCACATTGATCTCATATTCAGCTATTGAACAACAGATGCAAATGTTGAACATAAAATTAATTAAGAAAATGACTTGGGATTTCAACTACTTGATTGAAAACAGATGCAGTCGATTAGCACAAATTTATTTTAACTCTCGACCATCCATCATCTCATTACATGACTCTCCTATCAGGCAGTGGTAATAAATTGCGTTTACGTGGAGTAAAGCGCGATAAATCAAATTTAATTCCTATCGACTGACCCAGGTGTAATGCGAAGTGCGAGAAGAATTCCCCAATACACGGTCCATGAAATCCTCGTGGAAACTTTGCTGATGTGATCCAACAAATAAATGTGGCCTAATTCAAGCCGCAGTGGGTGCAATATCACCGAATTCAGCGTGGCAGGGCTTCGTCGTTGTGAGGACGTCAGCTGGCCTCGTGGTACTGCAAGGCTGCACTCGTCTATTCACTCCTAGCTATCTTGCTCAGTACATAGCTGAACCAAAACTTTGTATCTCCAAGCTCAATCGTTCCATTTGCTAAGTCCTAAACTGCAGAGATGCTCACTCTTTCTGAGGCAAGAACGCCACATTCGCACTCTAGGCAAGCTGAGAATGAAAGACCCCTATGGAGACTTCTCCCAGTCCAATCTTCGCCTCGGTTTCCCCTCCAGCAAAATCACTTACGCCAATTGCAGCGCAAGTCACGTTAATTATGCGTCGCTTCCCAGTGCCGACCAATGCTTGCTCTGGGAAGTCAACAAATTCCCACAAAATTTCCCTTCCTCTCAATTTCTGCTATTTAGCTCCTCCCAGGCCACCCATCAAGGTTAGCGTCTGCTCAAAACACCAATTTTTCCGGAATTCTGACTCCCAGGAGAGTACTTCAAATTCCTTGGTCCTATGTTCCCATTGGAGGCCGGCGTATTTCATTCTGTCGCTCTTCACCTGATTTACTTCAGACTCTGCAGACTGTGAATTCAGCATGAAGTTGCTATAGTCACAAACACGCATATTTTGGCCTCTGTTGACCGCTCCACCATAGCTTTACGTGGGTTTCTCGCATGTTTCACTGAAAATGGGACGACAGACATTTATCAATAGGCTTACAAGTTTTCCATCTGCTTCCCAGTACACCAGCATGGGGTCAACCACCCACTCACTGTCACTCATCTTAAGGCAGCTGGAGGCCGCACCCCGTTAGCGCTTTCTCAGAGCTTGAGCCGCCCTAAGCTGCCTATTGTCGCTTCCCATCGCTGCTCCCCAGCCGGCCACGTTCAGCTCTGAATACTTCCCTGGGATAAACTAGCCTCCAGTTAATCGACGCGTTTTCACAAAGTTATCATGTTGTGTGAATTACTTTACGTCACCTGACATTAATTATTCCAATACGTCCATACTATACCCTCTACAAGATGCATTGTGCCTTGTCAGTCATTTTTGTTCAGCCCTGCTGTTCCCTCAACGTGAGTTAGGTGATCTTTAATGACTTCATGTAAGGGGCATAGTTCTTGCCATCTTAAAACTTGTGCCTTGGAGCTTGTTAGTCCTAGCTACGAGGTTTAATAAAGATACTATCTCTAATCGTTTCTCAGACGCCGGATTTTTCTTCCTTTTTTTTGAGAGATGGAGGTTTGTTGACTACTGCCCTGGTTCGATATGAGTTTGTGCTGTCATGTGGGAGGGGGGATTTAGCGCCTCTAAAGCCTTGTTATTAGCTGGGGGAATGCTCACTGACCTATTTTCGCATTTGGCGAACACAAAAGCTTGTGAATTTCTATTACACATGAAGAATTGCTAAGGAATGGGCTCGCCGCTAATTGCTTTCAACTCCCAACACGCCGTTTCTACAAGTTAAGAACCATAAAAATACCTCATGCTTTTAGCGCCGTACCAGGCTCTATCAACATCTGCCCAGGCTGTTATCTTTCTAGAATCTTGCTCAAGTTGTAGTGAAATCTTTCATAATTTCCATATGCGAAAAATAGGTGAGTGAGTAACTTGTCCTCTCTCGTAGTCACATGACTCCTTTGATAGATGAATTTAATTTCTGCAATGATTATCTATATTCTGAAACGAAATGACTAACCTGAATACACGTCAAAATGTTTTGTCCTAATTGCACTTGAAAGCAGCACGAAGTACTCATCACGCCATCAGACTCCTAATCGCTAACTCAACATTTTCTAAAGCACCCACATTGTGGACTGGTGTAACATCCCTGAGAGGTGGCGGATGGCAGTCAGTCATCCAGAAAGACACCACGGTGCCAGGCGTTTTGTCCAATCAGGTGGATGCTAACAATGCCCAGCATCCATTGCACGAGCCTCCCACCAGCATACAGAATGAAATTTGAGCCGGCGTTCGGTGGAAATCTCTACAGCTTCCCCATTTGTCGGCCTGACTATTCGCAAGACTGACTTTTTAAAAAGAATGGTGCTAACTGTCGTCTCCGGCCAAATCACGCGTCAAGCAATGTTTGGAAATTAACTTCAGCCGCCATAAGCACGCCTCTACAACGAGAACCAAGAAAGCTATTCTGATTGTATGATCGCTCACGTACTTCCAGTCAGCCACATATTCTTACATCGATGAATAGGATTTCGATAAGGGGTAATGTTGTATACTGATAAGAAGTAAAAGACAGAAAATGAAATCCACAAAGTTGGCTCCCCCACATAATCCAGGATCAAGTAACAGAAAACTAAATGGAACCAAGTTAATCATTACAAGTAATAGTTTCATGAAATTTGTCTGAAACAGTCGCCTTTCAAATTCATATAAGAATATAACGAAATTAACTTAACTTAGCGTCTCGGCCCAAGAGACATTAACCAGATATCGAATTGCTAGCAATTTCGCTATGTTACTACACTCCTGGAAATTGAAATAAGAACACCGTGAATTCATTGTCCCAGGAAGGGGAAACTTTATTGACACATTCCTGGAGTCAGATACATCACACTGACAGAACCACAGGCACATAGACACAGGCAACAGAGCATGCACAATGTCGGCACTAGTACATTGTATATCCACCTTTCGCAGCAATGCAGGCTGCTATTCTCCCATGGAGACGATCGTAGAGATGCTGGATGTAGTCCTGTGGAACGGCTTGCCATGCCATTTCCACCTGGCGCCTCAGTTGGACCAGCGTTGGTGCTGGACGTGCAGACCGCGTGAGACGACGCTTCATCCAGTCCCAAACATGCTCAATGGGGGACAGATCCGGAGATCTTGCTGGCCAGGGTAGTTGACTTACACCTTCTAGAGCACGTTGGGTGGCACGGGATACATGCGGACGTGCATTGTACTGTTGGAACAGCAAGTTCCCTTGCCGGTCTAGGAATGGTAGAACGATGGGTTCGATGACGGTTTGGATGTACCGTGCACTATTCAGTGTCCCCTCGACGATCACCAGTGGTGTACGGCCAGTGTAGGAGATCGCTCCCCACACCATGATGCCGGGTGTTGGCCCTGTGTGCCTCGGTCGTATGCAGTCCTGATTGTGGCGCTCACCTGCACGGCGCCAAACACGCATACGACCATCATTGGCACCAAGGCAGAAGCGACTCTCATCGCTGAAGACGACACGTCTCCATTCGTCCCTCCATTCACGCCTGTCGTGACACCACTGGAGGCGGGCTGCATGATGTTGGGGCGTGAGCGGAAGACGGCCTAACGGTGTGCGGGACCGTATCCCAGCTTCATGGAGACGGTTGCGAATGGTCCTCGCCGATACCCCAGGGGCAACAGTGTCCCTAACTTGCTGGGAAGTGGCGGTGCGGTCCCCTACGGCACTGCGTAGGATCCTACGGTCTTGGCGTGCATCCGTGCGTCGCTGCGGTCCAGTCCCAGGTCGACGGGCACGTGCACCTTCCGCCGACCACTGGCGACAACATCGATGTACTGTGGAGACCTCACGCCGCACGTGTTGAGCAATTCGGCGGTACGTCCACCCGGCCTCCCGCATGCCCACTATACGCCCTCGCTCAAAGTCCGTCAACTGCACATACAGTTCACGTCCACGCTGTCGCGGCATGCTACCAGTGTTAAAGACTGCGATGGAGCTCCGTATGCCATGTCAAACTGGCTGACACTGACGGCGGCGGTGCACAAATGCTGCGCAGCTAGCGCCATTCGACGGCCAACACCGCGGTTCCTGGTGTGTCCGCTGTGCCGTGCGTGTGGTCATTGCTTGTACAGCCCTCTCGCAGTGTCCGGAGCAAGTATGGTGGGTCTGACACACCGGTGTCAATGTGTCCTTTTTTCCATTTCCAGGAGTGTATTATTATATTTCCCTATGGACACAATGCAGAGTCGGACGGTTTTCAGATGATTCTCGAGGTAACATACACTTTCCAGCATAGAACAATATCACAACATTACAAATTACGTAACAAAATGTCCCACCTAAGCAACAGTAAGGAGCGTTATGTGCAACATCCGACAATACATCCAACATCATGTCAGTATTATTTATTTGGCATGTTATATCTGTATGGGTATCTCCATTACATGTCCAAAATATAAGAACGAATTCTTTATTTCCAATGACTGTCTGCTTATCAGCAAAACGTCAATATCTTTACCATCTGTATCAACACCAGTCCAGCTCACAACGTGACATCTGGCACAGCTATAGACATATTTCGTCATTGACACATTACGACATTACGAATAAATGTATCGTGTAGGCTGAGTCGACCTCGACAGAAGGCCCAAAGATAAGTCTACAGTGACGTCACAGTAAAGTAGGGCTTACATCAAACGTTCCGTAGCGTCAATTGGTAACATGAACTTTGGCCTATGAATCTTACTAATTGCCACGCGGTTAAAAATGGGACAAAAGATCTTTACTGATTCATTAGATGTCTGCGGTAGCAGTGTAATCTGTATAAATAAAGCGAACATGTTAAGACACAAGTCATATGTTAATCACTTGCAGATCTATTGAACTTGGGATCAACACATTCACCAGTAATCGTGTCCCTGGTATCATCTCCTAATGCAGTGGGCGGTACTCCTTTTTGGGCTAAACCTCCTTAATACCTAAGTTTCGTTTTTGTTTATTGAGATTCATATCGTCTGAAATGTGTTGCGCATTTTAGATTACTATGATGCTTTTTACGTGATAATAATAATAATAATAATAATCTGTCTTCAGTTTGAACGGTCTAAAATTCTGTACTTTAGATTTGATCGTCTTATGGTAATTGAATGAATTAGGTTTCTCACAAGACGCCTGTGTCAGAAAATGTATGTAGTGACTCATACAGGACGATTCTTAACAACTGAAAACGCTACCTGAGCACTCTAATGGAAAATGTCTATATGTCCGGACAACGCTGAAGAGAAGGAAGCAAAACGCACACATTTCCGTGGAAAAATAAACGACCAATACAGTAAGTGCTGAGTAAAATTTCTTAGTTCAAAGAAGAAGCTGTATACTTGTACCACCAAAATATTAAAAGTCGTACTGTTGCTTAGAGTTCTTAGTTTTAGTGCGCGAGCAGTAGGGATTGTATTGCACCGAATCTTTTATTTCAAGCAAAATGTATTTTAATGCATTAGGAAAAAGCGTCAACCATTCGTTACACGTGCGACAGCATGCGCAACCAATACGTTCCAAAACGCCCCGCATAAAACTGGGATTTTTCCGGGGACCACACCCCTGGTTCTATTGGTGATTAGAAGGTGGGGGTCAAGTGTTTTTGATAGCCCTTAGACTAGAGAGTATTAGAGTGCCTAATAGAAGTCTCGTCTTACTGTAAATATTCTACAGCACACGGCCAAAATTTGAATATTACGCACTTCATCCAGCTTAAGCTAATGTAGAAAAATGGTTTGCTCATTTTTGTTACATGTGATCTATGGTGGCTCGTAAGGGACTTATGGAGACGTCATTTCGTTCATTGATGGTCCGTGTGAAAACCCAAAAATCATGATTTTCGGATATCAAAACAGAAGCGCGGATTGCAAGACGGCTATGCACAGCAAATAGCTGAATTTTCCCGGAGTATTCCTAAGGTCCCGATCTCGAACAAACCTGAAAATTTTCTTTATGTGTTTGTCAGTTGTCGAAATACAGAGGTTGAAAGTTATTGGAACGATCTGTTGTAATAAAATGACGAGGAACGTCTTAGTTTTGGTTAAAGAATTTTTCTGTTTGGTTATTTTTGCGTTATAGCTCGCGTGTTTTGAGAGTAAGCCGTTTTTAGGCAAGCCTAGTTGTAAACGTAAAAACAGGCACGTAGAATCAGGTGTGCCGCTAATACGTAGTTTACAAACTGACGTAGCACCGAGAAATACGCTGTAAAGTGTCTGTGTTATCATCAAATGGCTCTGAGCAGTATGGGACTTAACATCTGAGGTCATCAGTCCCTCAGAACTTAGAACTACTTAAACCTAACTAACCTAAGGACATCATACACATCCATGCCCGAGGCAGGATTCGAACCTGCGACCGTAGCGATCGAGAGGTTCCACACTGAAGCGCCTAGAACCGCTCGGCCACACCAGCCAGCTATGTGTTATCATCACAAGATTTTTGGTAAACCCGTGTTGTTTTAGCACTGAATCGCATGCAGTATTTTTGTGTACATAAAATCCAGTCTGAGATGTAAAGTTATATAGTTTTGAGTTACTTTAATTTGACCTTAGTAAATTATCAAAATTTTACGCTGCAATAAAGTTCTTTTGATGTGAGTGAAATGTCCTGATGTTGCAAAGAAAAGAATGGAACCAACGGAAAAATGCTCCTATCGGAGAAAATAATGAGAATATGTTCCTGTTTAATAAAGGACTCTGAAAGGTGAGGTACCAGGGCCACGTCCTACTTTACTCAGCACCCTCAAAAATTTTCCCACAAATTCTTGCATGTGAACATATTAGCGCTTTTTTATGCTGAGAAAGGAGACAGTGACACTGGCGAAGAGATGGAAAAGTGATAAAATTGGACGATAGTAGACAGTGACTGTGGTACATAAAGAGCTAAGGAGACAATGGCAGTGGTAGAGAAAGTGAGAACACAGTGCCAGAGGAACATAGCTGACAGTGACAGAACAGGGCTGAAAAAAGAGTGAGGGAGACAATGGCAGCGAGAGAGGAATAAGAGACGGAGAAAGTGGAAGTGGGTGAGAGCCAGTGATTATGGGAGATAGTGAGAGGCAGAGCCTATGACAATGACAATGAGGAAGAGAAAGACAGTGACAGTAATAAGAGGTAGCAGCAGAGGGAGCTAATTTATGAAATAGCGCAATAAGAGAGAGCAAGAGGGAGGTAGTGACGGTGACAGTGAGAGAAGACAACATTAGTTGGAGAGTATGATGGACACTGGCTGTCAGACAGTAACAGGAAGACGTAAAGAGACATTGACACTGACTTGCACTTAATGAGTCAGTGAGAATGGACAGATTGGAGTGGATGGGTACGAGTGACTTGAAAATGATTGACTAGTGATTGTGAGTGAGTGACAGTTAGGGAACTTGTGGGAGTACATGTTGAAAGGGTACAGTACCGCCCGACATTGAAAATAGGTACAACATACTTCATTATTTTTGTCAGAACAACACATTTTTTTTTGTAAAATAACTCAATTTCAATTAATACAGTGAAGCCGGATACCAGTGTGGGAAAGAATGACAATTTATTTATTTAATTGATCACATGTGCACTACCACAAACTAAATCCCTACATCCAGTTTGGTGAGATCTGTGAAATGTATGAATGTATGGTCGTCTGCTAACCGCAGATAGTGAATGTGAATATATGATCATCTTTGAGTCGATCCTTTCGCCACCTTTGGTGGGACCAAAGAGATGAAATTTGCCTGAGCTTTGAGCGCCTGAAATGTGGCTGACCAATACGATAGCAAGGTGCTTCCCCCACCTCGACAGAGATGGGAGAGGACCGAGAGAACGGCCATGTTTCAGCACTCTGCAGCTGGATCTTGTGCTGTTAAGACCTGCATTCATTCTTATTTATCGAGTAACATGAACTCTAGTACTCACACTCAAGTTACAAGTTATCCTCCCATATAGTTAATACGCAACGGAAACACGCATCTGACTATCAGTAATTTACAGAACTCTGACTGTACACTACGCACTGACAATACCACATTTTCTTTTGTCTTTTATTTAATGGCTTTTGTCAACATGTGGCCACCGCACACATTATAAATTCGGGACATTATGACAACATAGAATTCGAAGGAAAAGTCCACCAATCTTTTCCTTTTCACTGTCTTATTTATTCCGATAAATTCTCTAACCCAAACACACAAATTCTACAACCTACAACAATAACACATGAGAAATTCCGCCCAGTTGGCATGGCCTTACAATGGTGAATCTCTATATTATGGTCTCGTAATTACTTTTAACGCTACAGTGCACTTTCTGGATAGGATGGTGGATCTTTTATTATACCTCACACTTCGACTCTCACAATCATCATCACTAAACTTTCCTCCAGACCGAGCGGTACCGAAGGAACAAGCATAACCCACTAATCTTTTGAAACTACCTCGCTACTCTCCCATGCAAACCACACATACCCAAATTACATGACATACAACACACTACCATAGAAAATACTACACAGAGAATGGTCACAACATTATCACTTTCAGCTTTCCCACTTCAATTAATATTTATCCCAGTTTCACACGACACTGCCCCACTTCGCAATTCTACTTTCCTACTATGAACTCTGGAGATATATGCACGTCTTCCTGTGCAATGCAAGCCAAGTGGCGTTGTTGGATAGACGGCCGACTCACCTTGATTCTCTCTCAGAGTTTAAATCTAGCGTCACACGGAATCATATCACGCAAAGTAACATTAAGAACATATTTATCACAAACGCGAGTCCTCAACTGATACCATGGACGAGTACTTCTCTTTATCCTTTGTCTCATACATAGATTGAGACTTACACAGTACCCACCACGTGGAAGTACTCGTCTCTTATTTCAAGTCCTGCACACGCCATTTCTTAAATATTTCAACTTATGGTACACACGCTATTTCTTAAATATTTCAACTTATTGTACACACACTAGTAATTCAGCTTAACTTAAGCACATGGAAGTATTTCAACTTATTGCTACACGTGGTTTCATTGTGACCGTTGGTCACTTCCGAAGATTACTACAATCCCTTTAATATTACCTGCCTGACATTTAATTCTCCCCACAAAAGTTCCTGAAATAGAGAAATTAATATTTCAAACTACTGATAAATATTCCACATGCATACCATGTCTCCACTCTTTCATCATTACGCAGCACAACTAAAACAGGTCTTAACAGCACAAGATCCAGCGGCAGAGTGCTGAAACATGGCCGTTCTCTCGGTCCTCTCCCATCTCTGTCGAGGTGGGGGAAGCACCTTGCTATCGTATTGGTCAGCCACATTTCAGGCGCTCAAAGCTCAGGCAAATTTCATCTCTTTGGTCCCACCAAAGGTGGCCAAAGGATCGACTCAAAGATGATCATATATTCACATTCACTATCTGCGGTTAGCAGACGACCATACATTCATTCATTTCACAGATCTCACCAAACTGGATGTAGGGATTTACTTTGTGGTAGTGCACATGTGATCAATTAAATAAATAAATTGTCATTCTTTCCCACACTGGTATCCGGCTTCGCTGTATTAATTGAAATTGAGTTATTTTACAAAAAAAAAAAAATGTGTTGTTCTGACAAAAATAATGAAGTATGTTGTACCTATTTTCAATGTCGGGCAGTACTGTACCCTTTCACCACCAGCTACCCGTGCAGAAGAATATGGCACGGTACTATCCTTGCAATGCGAGGGTAGTGCCGAATATTTTTTTTTTTTTTAAGAAAGCTGTATTAGAACAAACTTAGCAAGTAATCAAAATAACCAGGAGGAGACCTTAGCCCCTGGTGACCTCAAATTGACGACCAAATGTTGTTACTTTACCAAATTATTGACACAGTTGTTGCATTATTGTACTCTCCACAATCCAGAGTAACGTACACATACATATTTACAACAATCCAAATGGCAAATAAAACATCACATCATACAAATAAAAAATAATGGTGAGATAAAAATTGGCTCAGTTACCGGGATTTTCGTTATTTTTATGAAATAAAATACTAATTGTACTCATGAAATTTTAAGTAGCTCACTGTCCAAAAACAGAACAAGTAATCTGACATTCATAAATTGCGTTGTAATAATCTTTACCTGGCAATGTCTAAATACGAAACAAAATCAACAAAAGAAAAAATTTCGTACACTAGTTACACGTAGAAGTCAGGCTCCATATCAATACACGCAATAAATAGTTAGCAATAAGTGCTTGAATCCACCAGTAGGTCTCGTATCTTAATCTAGTGCTCATTTCTCTGTTGTCACACATTTAGACGACAAGAACTTGCATTTCGACTAGCCTTCGTTACACTTTAATGTGAAATATCACCACTGTGATAATAAAATAAGTGGCTTCAGGCAACACACCAACAAGATCATAACTGTCCACGACATCAAAATGCATCAATTAATTCCGATATTTGTTGTGCAATGCAAACTCTTCTCCCCTGTGACAACCCTACTGATCAATGCTAAAAGGGCCGCTACGTTAGTATGACGCCACTGGCTAATAATTAAAGCATCCTTGTACCAAATATTCTAATAAACATGCTACGTGAACTTGATAACCCAGAACAAACAAACAAAAACCACTAACTATTCTAAACACAAATGTTAATGAAATACAATTACACTTGCTGTCCCTTCAGGAATGAAACATATAAAAAAAATTTTACACAATTACAAGTACAAATACATTATTCCCTATCTTGCGAGTCACACAGAATCATTTCATTCTGTGATTTTCTTGGGGTCTAAAAAGTTGCTGACAGGTTCCCTAGAAACACTGTCTCAGTGTCAAAGCTCTCCCATGGTTACCCGGACGAAAGTCTTTAAGTCACTCAAATCGGCATTTTGAACACGCACTGAACAGTAAACTGTATCTCACATTAAACACAAATGCCATAGTCACTCTCAGCGCACGATCCACACGAATCTGGTCGTCCAAAAGTGGCCCTACAACTACTATTACCCACGGTTCTGTCCTTTCAGTTCATGGTGTAATTAAAAGTCGTAAGTTCCAACAAACAGCACTTATTCCCGCACCAATTAAAGAAATGTCTCCTACTACAGACGCAAATGTCAATGTCCCACTCTAGTTTCTTGCGTTCATACAATAATTAGTCACCAAACGACAACTGTCCTCTTCAAGAATACCAAGCGTCCCATATGCAATTCCCAATGCACACTTAACAAGTCACTGCCAAAAGTTTATGGATCCCACCGTTCAGTGGTCAAGACAAAACAAAACGATCGTCCTGTCTGCTAAAGACAAAATCTTTTCCACCACTCACAACGTGGGAACACCAGTCCTTCACTTTCCACCTTATGGAGACGTAACGAGCAGTCATCTTCTTTCACAGCTCCACAGTCCAGTACTAGTTAATAGTTGCTGGTAACTAATGCCCGCCGGACTCTGCGTCGCGTCGTTCATTCTGCCGTGGCGCCGCCGCTCGAGCTCGTGCAGTTGAGCAGAAGAAACCACCCGCTGTTGCCTCCGCGGGATACTTTCCCCAGTCGTAAGGGTGGCGGAACTTATGAATGGCCAGTGGTACGTGCGTGTTGCCCCAGGCCGTTGACCTGCTGCAGCGGGCACGTGGAGTGTACCCCGACCGGCAGTGGAGTGGCGAGTGCCGGGGTTCTGTTGCCGACGTCTGCTTGGCTTATGTGGTCTACATCTACATCTACATCTACATTTATACTCCGCAAGCCACCCAACGGTGTGTGGCGGAGGGCACTTTACGTGCCACTGTCATTACCTCCCTTTCCTGTTCCAGTCGCGTATGGTTCGCGGGAAGAACGACTGTCTGAAAGCCTCCGTGCACGCTCTAATCTCTCTAATTTTACATTCGTGATCTCCTCGGGAGGTATAAGTAGGGGGAAGCAATATATTCGATACCTCATCCAGAAATGCACCCTCTTGAAACCTGGCGAGCAAGCTACACCGCGATGCAGAGCGCCTCTCTTGCAGAGTCTGCCACTTGAGTTTATTAAACATCTCCGTAACGCTATCACGGTTACCAAATAACCTTGTGACGAAACGCGCCGCTCTTCTTTGGATCTTCTCTATCTCCTCCGTCAGACCGATCTGGTACGGATCCCACACTGATGAGCAATACTCAAGTATAGGTCGAACGAGTGTTTTGTAAGCCACCTCCTTTGTTGATGGACTACATTTTCTAAGCACTCTCCCAATGAATCTCAACCTGGTACTCGCCTTACCAACAATTAATTTTATATGATCATTCCACTTCAAATCGTTCCGCACGCATACTCCCAGATATTTTACAGAAGTAACTGCTACCAGTGTTTGTTCCGCTATCATATAGTCATACAATAAAGGATCCTTCTTTCTATGTATTCGCGTGTTCGGTGTAGCCCCACAGCGCTACGACACCCAATCAATCAGACCCTTCTGTGCATCTCGCAACATTACAGACAAAAGGATATTCTTACAGCATTTAAATACTCATTGAATACATGTACGATCTATTAGATACATTGGTAATAAAAGAATCTTTGTTCTAAAAAAAACATAAAATCATACACCCTAGTTTTCTACACATACAACACCAACATTTATCTCTATTCTATATACAGCCCACACTTGTGCTATTGATTGTACCTGTCGTCCCTCATACAAAACATGAAAGTGTAAAAAAAAAACAAAAGGAATAAGAAACAATCTATACAGCTCATAATTACAATATCAAATAGTAGATTACTCTAACATCCTATCACAGTGAAAATATTAGAAACTGTTCATTCTAAAACTACAATATACAGTGAACCATTGTGCTTGTGACAGACTGAAATTAATACCCCTTGAAAGTGTTCTAACAAAAAATAAGAAATAATCTACACAGCTCACAGTTATCTACCACATGTTATTAACTAGTAAACTACTTTAACATCCTAACACAATAAACATTTTAGAAACTGGTGACTCTAAATCTACAACATACAATGCACCTTTGCGCTTGTGAGAGACTGAAATTAGCATCTCTTTATACATTTTACATTTTATTATATATAACAACATTTCTAGGACACGTATGTACCATCCACATGTCAGATCCTGACCTGACATCGAGGTTCCTCCAAATCAAACAATAAAGCACAATAATGTTTTAGTTATGGATCGGTAGCATCCCCTTTACAGGAGTGTGCGCTTTGATCACACTACTCTACGACTCTCACTCACCAGACATCACACTTTCTTCTCATTCAACCCATTAATACACTAACAGAATAGGTCTAGAAGTCAGCTAACCTTAACACCACCACACTCACGACAACATACCATTCCTTTGCTCCCTTATACTCAACCACATAACACATGAAGCTGTTTCAGAGATAGCATTCCAGCCTCCGAATTCGTCCTTTCAATCTGGCACCTCTCTCCATCGGCTTACGTCTGCATTCACTTCACCGATTATTCATCCTGCTAAATATCACTTAGAATTGCGACATTTCATCTAAGAACAAAAAATACACAAATTATTCCTCCTGCAAAATAACTGTACACATTCTTGGTACCGTTTTGATTAGTTATACTGGTACCAGGCTTCAACAACAACAACAACAAAAAAAAATTTTTTTTACATAGCAACTGTTATGGTAGGAATTAGATTTACTCTTATATTACATCTTACGTCAGTATTCCACAACGTTCACCATCTGGATCTCATACTCCCTTTATGTCGTTTCACATTGTGCAGTTGTCCTCATCTCTTCATTCGTATTTCGGCTCTCCGTCCGTCCATTACTCCATCATTCCCTGGTCTTCCTTCGCCATTCACATCTATCTTGATTGCAGCATACACCGGCCTCTCTGTAACATACATCTAAGACATCTCCACATTATTCAATTCTACTCACCTTTATTTACCACTGTTTCATCACGTCGAATCTCTCTTTATTAAACACACTGCTCCACGTCGCTTCTCTCCTTATATATCACCTTTATCCACTACTATTTATCACGTCGCTTCTCTATCTACCATCTTTATCCTCTCATTAATCATCACGTCGTTTCTGCTTGATCCTTATTCATAAGACAAAAAAATACGTACATACACCACTCTGTCGACTCCTGTTCGTGACTCATTCGACCAGTCTATTCCGTCATACTTCCTGACACCCCGCCTGAAAATTGTTATGTTCGATTTGACCCTGCACAACGTTACACACCACAAATAAATACACTGACTATCTACCATAAATTGCCTACTTTCGATCAATCCTTAACTTTTCCATAATTTGATGTTAGAAATGTGATGAAGCCCACGCGATTGTTTTCCCTTGATCGTCTCAATCAGTACAGCATTTTCATGGACAATTCGCCTCACTCTGAATGGTCCACTATACACAGTAAAGAATTTGCTAGTTAGGAATCTGAACTTACATGAAAATTAAATGTGTGCAGAGAATATACAAGCTGGGAGAAACGGGACAGCCCAAGTGTTAGAATTTTTGGTGCTAGTGGTCTCTTTCCCTAACACCAGATTCCGAACATCCACATGCAGCACCTCATAACTGTCGCTATGACGATGACATACTACCGATCAGATGGCAGCTAATCTAAAAACTTTGATCACAATGTTGACTTTTTACATTACGTGTTAAGTACCTGCAATAGTCAAAT
Source organism: Schistocerca americana (assembly GCF_021461395.2). Classification (NCBI taxonomy): domain Eukaryota; kingdom Metazoa; phylum Arthropoda; class Insecta; order Orthoptera; family Acrididae; genus Schistocerca; species Schistocerca americana. The sequence goes on along the minus strand of NC_060121.1, from coordinate 595,896,555 downwards.
CGCACTAATTACACTGGACTCATTGGCATTATTACATAACATTTTAGCAACTGGTTTCTTTGAGGAAACAGTCCTTTTACTTTACTGTTCCAAATAAAAATTTGCAAATTTTGCTCTGAGAGACCAGCCTAACAGATTCCATTACTGGTGTTTTATTCTGTGATCAGAAGTATGGTATTTGCACTCCTACATATCAGTAGAGTATGTCTGCTACATAGACAATTTTCAGTGCCAGCTGTGTTTTAAGGCAAGATGCTAAGTGCTGATATGTTGGATTAGTTTCTCCTATTCTTCAATCCATTATGACAAGAATGAAATGCCAGGATTCCATGCTCTCCTGCCATTCTGATAGTTTCTGCCGTTCCTATCCTCGACTCTGTCTGACCTATGAGTCGTTTCACCGTTCACAATGTTGCACTCATTACCCAGTTCCTGTAACAAGTGTTGAAATGACGTGGAATCGTCTAAGCCTCTGCCTGCTATCACTATATCTCTGCGCAATTTCACTGGCAACTTCGCTCTACAGATCCTAATGAGCTCCCCAGGTTCGTATGTCACATCCAAATACCTATTTCGTCTCAGTATTTCCTGATAGTACGCCACTGGATCTCTTATACCACCTTCGTTACCATTTCGCATCATCAATATGCTTTGCGTAACCTGGTCCTGCTTACTTTGCGACCATAATTCATTTAAATAGCTACTACAGTCTTTAATAACTTCCTGCATTTTCGCTCTAGCCTCGTCCCTCAAATGGTTACACACAAACTTCATTTTGAGGGGCAGTCCCCACGATGAAGGTAATGAATCTTGAAATTGAGAAAGCCTTGGACTATACCCGGTTGGGTTTGCCACCTGCTTTATCCGAAACAACCGTTCTTCTGACTCTCTGAATTCGTCTTCCTCTTTCTGCCTATTTTCGCTTTTTGAGTTTATCTCAATCTCCCTCTGCAATCTACCTGGTGGTGTGTCACCTTTGCTACTGCACGCTAACTGCAACTGTGCTAGTTCCTCACTATTTTTCCTACTTATTACTAATTGCGCCTCTTTGAGCTGTAATCGTATTCATTCTGACCACAACTTCTTTGATTCGCTCATCCGGCAACACGTCCCTACGTTCTGTAATATCGCTCTCTATTGCACTTATTTGTACCTCCAAATTATTGGCTTTTTCTTTCACAGCATCCTGTACTTGCTTCGACACACCCAGATTCTTCTCCCCCTCATCTAACCGATTATTAACTGTGGGCAGACGCTCATCGATAACTGCATGTAGCTTCCTCATTGCCTCTTTATTTCCCTTATCCAATGCCTCCATACTTTCCTTACTACCTTTATCCATCGCTTCCCATCTTTCCTTATTATCTCTATCCATCGCGTCCAATATTTCCTTAAACTCCCTATCTCTCTCCTTACTCTCCCTATCCATTGCTTCCAATCTTTCCTTATAATCTTTATCCATCTTCTGTAAAAACTGCAGTAGCACACTGTCATTTGCTACTATCGGTGCGCTCACATTGTTTGCCTGAGAACCCGTCGCTTCGCTAAGGGTAGCTGCACTTTCACTGCATACTTGACCTAGTCCCGGCTCGCCCGCGTCATCGGGAAAAGCCCCCGATTGTGAACAAAGCCCGCCGCATAAAGGATCACCTAGCCGCGGTCCGCTGAACAATTCAGCCCCTTCTGAGTGTTTGCCGTCCCCGCTCATTAACCCATGGTCAACAGCTACTTCCTGCTGCACTGCTACGTTCACCCCAGAATCACTATTCTCCATGGTGACTACACTTTTCGACTGCGACCTAGTTACTACGGACATTACGCAAAAAAAATTATACAACGATCTTCCAGCCTCGGACGATATAGCAATTAATTACATAAAAAAATAAAAGATCCTCACCAATCCAGAAAGAAATTGCAAACAGAAAAAATTTACTTCTTAGCGCTATCACAATATATTCCATCAAAATAAAAAAAATCTTAACAGCAAACCCTAACAGCAAGATATCCTGCCAGAATATCCTGGCAAAATATATCCTGGCCAAATTATCCTGGCAACATAATATCCTAACAAAAAAATCCTGGCAGGGTCGAAATTATGAGAGGCACCCACATGCCTTGCTCATACTGTGGCATCAAGCAGTCAGGCCTGCAAGCTGAGTGGTCTGCCAAGCGAGTGGATTCATTCTTATTTATCGAGTAACATGAACTCTAGTACTCACACTCAAGTTACAAGTTATCCTCCTATATGATTAATACGCAACGGAAACACGTATCTGACTATCAGTAATTTACAGAACTCTCACTGTACACTACGCACTGACAATACCACATTTTCTTTTTGTCTTTTATTTAACAGCTTTTGTCAACACGTGGCCACCGCACACATTATAAATTCGGGACATTATGACAACATAGAATTCGAAGGAAAAGTCCACCAATCTTTTTCTTTTCACTCTCTTATTTATTCCGATAAATTCTCTAACCTAAACACACAAATTCTACAACCTACAACAATAACACATGAGAAATTCCGCCCAGTGGGCATGGCCTTACAGTGGTCTCGTAATTGGTTGGTTGGTTTGTTGGGGGAAGGAGACCAGACAGCGAGGTCATCGGTCTCATCGGATTAGGGAAGGACGGGGAAGGAAGTCGGCCGTGCCCTTTGAAAGGAACCATCCCGGCATTTGCCTGGAGCGATTTAGGGAAATCACGGAAAACCTAAATCAAGATGGCCGGACGTGGGATTGAACCGTCGTCCTCCCGAATGCGAGTCCAGTGTCTAACCACTGCGCCATCTCGCTTGGTTGGTCTCGTAATTACTTTTAACGCTACAGTGCACTTCTGGATAGGATGGTGGATCTTTTATTATTCCTCATACTTCGACTCTCACAATCATCATCACTAAACTTTCCTCCAGACTAAGCGGTACCGAAGGAATAAGCATAACCCACTAATCTTTTGAAACTACCTCGCTACTCTCCCATGCAAACCACACATACCCAAATTACATGACATACAACACACTACAATAGAAAATACTACACAGAGAATGGTCACAACATTATCACTTTCAGCTTTCCCACTTCAATTAATATTTATCCCAGTTTCACACGACACTGCCCCACTTCGTAATTCTACTTTCCTACTATGAACTCTGGAGATATATGCACGTCTTCCTGTGCAATGCAAGCCAAGTGGCGTTGCTGGATAGACGGCCGACTCACCTTGATTCTCTCTCAGAGTTTAAATCTAGCGTCACACGGAATCATATCACGCAAAGTAACATTGAGAACATATTTATCACACACGCGAGTCCTCAACTGATACCATGGACGAGTACTTCTCTTTATCCTTTGTCTCATACACAGATTGAGACTCACACAGTACTCACCACGTGGAAGTACTCGTCTCTTATTTCAAGTCCTGCACACGCCATTTCTTAAATATTTCAACTTATGGTACACACGATATTTCTTAGATATTTCAACTTATTGTACACACACTAGTAATTCAGCTTAACTTAAGCACATGGAAGTATTTCAACTTATTGCTACACGTGGTTTCATTGTGACCGTTGGTCACTTCTGAAGATTACTACAATCCCTTTAATATTACCTGCCTGACATTTAATTCTCCCCACAAAAGTTCCTGAAATAGAGAAATTATTATTTCAAACTACTCTTAAATATTCCACATGCATACCATGTCTCCACACTTTCATCATTACGCAGCACAACCAAAACAGGTCTTAACAGCACAAGATCCAGCTGCAGAGTGCTGAAACATGGCCATTCTCTCGGTCCTCTCCCATCTCTGTCGAGGTGGGGGAAGCACCTTGCTATCGTATTGGTCAGCCACATTTCAGGCGCTCAAAGCTCAGGCAAATTTCATCTCTTTGGTCCCACCAAAGGTGGCCAAAGGATCGACTCAAAGATGATCATATATTCACATTCTCTATCTGCGGTTAGCAGACGACCATACATTCATTCATTTCACAGATCTCACCAAACTGGATGTAGGGATTTACTTTGTGGTAGTGCACATGTGATCAATTAAATAAATAAATTGTCATTCTTTCCCACACTGGTATCCGGCTTCACTGTATTAATTGAAATTGAGTTATTTTACAACAAAAAAAATGTGTTGTTTTGACAAAAATAATGAAGAACATATATATATTCGTAGGTCAAAATTAGTAGCAAGATATTTAAAAGTGTTGAAGGTAGAATGAGGCAGATGGTACCCTACTTTTCAGGTCAGTCTTTTGATAAACTGGAGTATATTCGTTTTTGATGCGCTATTATTGCCAAAAACGCACTTTCTAGCCTTTCGTCACTGTTCACATAATTTTATGTCGTCGCACGGCAGTATGAATGGTGTTTCCAATAGGTATGCATAAGGTGAAACTCTTGTCCACAGCTACCGGGAGAAGATGGAACAGTTCTCGGCGGTTTACCGGGAACACCAAGAGACGTCGCTGCAGAGGGCCGTGTGGTGGGTGGAGTACGTGCTGCGCCACGACGGGGCTCCCCACCTACGCAGCGCGGCCACGCACCTGCGCTGGTGGCAGCTGCTGCTGCTCGACGCCATGGCAGTCTTGCTGGCAGCCGCTCTTGTGGTCATCTTTGTTGTTTACAAACTAGTGCGGTGCCTTCGGAGTGCCCTGCGACGGAACAACAAGCAAAAGCAAAGCTGAGCTGTTTTTTTTTTTTTTTTTTTTTTTTTAAATTGTCGCTGACTACTCTATGTTGCTAAAGACGTTCAGGCAGTCATTAGTGTATGTTCCAAAGACACTAACAGTGTACGTTTAAGTAATTTCGCTAATGAGAGGTAGTGTTAAGCCGTCGGCATAAGGGACGAGGCCGCCAGAGCTGAAACGCACGCAGATGGTATGTCCAACGTCACGAGACAGCACTGTCAGCGCACTGCACTAGCTGGTTAGCTTGATATCGCGTTCTCAGCGATCTCCAGCGACAGTTTTCGGCTTTATCTGGCTTTCAAGCTATACAGTCGGTTCACGAAAATGGACACGCATAGAATTCCTACGTTAGCTCTATTAAAATACACATTTACTTTCTTGACAATACACTAGTCATGTTGTTCTCTCTGTGTTGCATGTTAATAAATATTTCATTATCGGTGATAAACTATTATCGGTGAACGGGTAAAAGACAAAAATGATGGATACGTATCCACTCAATAGGGACAGCAGCTGATAAAAGTTCACTAAACTGAACGAATCCACTCCTGACAGAGAGCGCACTTATCTTTACCCATCAAATATTACAGAAATTATTTCTGTAGTCCTACAACCTTTTAGAAAACACAAAGGTAAAGAAGAAAATTGCATACAGCAGGACGCGATCCCTCTACCAGTGCACCTTCAGTTCTATAAAGTGGTGCGTCAATCAACTACGTTGTACTGAAAGTTTACAGTCGGCACTGTCGTGCTTTATGTTACACTCTTGTAAAGGTTTCAGTCGCCGAAATGTCATTAATTGACATCTAAATACAATAAATAATAACAAGAATGACACGTTTTCATGAATCGTTCCCTCTTATCTTACTATCATGACACGCGATCTATAATGCAAAAATAACTAAATACGTAAATTCGTTAACCACCGAAATGACATTTCTGGTCGCTTTATTACAACAAATCGAACCAATAACGATTCGCTCTCGAGACACTCAATGTGATGGCGCCTAGAAATAGACTATATTCATAGAATGTGGCATGTAACAAAAAATCACCCGAAAATCAGCTTCTACCGAACACGATAAATACAGTATGGCGTCTTGCTTTCTTCTTGTGACGTGGGGATCATTCTTGCTTCCTATTGGTTCTACTTTACGTGGTACGTTGTCCAAATATCGCAGAACTTATTTTGTCATTCACGTGATGAAATGAATCCTCAGTGTGAAATAGTAGGAATGACGTCGCAAAACTCGTAGCCTGGGAGCTTGAAGTTGTATAGAAATTGAATCATTGTAGAGTTCCTGTATAATCTCGTAGGCTGTGCTCACACGGAGCGACTGAAAAGGAACGCCGCACGCAAGTGATCTGCGTTGTCAACTGGTTGCCGACAAACTGGTAACGCAGTTCCGCAGCCAGGAAAACTTTGGAACGAGAAACTGCAACTGCAGTGTGCGATCGTGGCTGTGAGGGAGTATCATTAGTCGCACCCGAGCATGTGGTCGACAGATACAATCTCAGAAGAATAACTGGTTCTCTATTATTATTATATACGAATAAGAAAACTCTGGAGACATCCGTATATCCAAAGAAATATAAACTGCAGGATATATGTACAATAGCAGCCAACGAGCTGTAAGACAGCACCGGAATCAGTAGCTTTTTCTAGAACGGCTAAACAGTACTACAGTGTGAGATTTTCACTCTGCAGCGGAGTGTGCGCTGATATGAAACTTCCTGGTAGATTAAAACTGTGTGCCCGACCGAGACTCGAACTCGGGACCTTTGCCTTTCGCGGGCAAGTGCTCTACCAACTGAGCTACCGAAGCACGACACACGCCCGGTACTCACAGCTTTACTTCTGCCAGTACCTCGTCTACTACCTTGCTTCGGTAGCTCAGTTGGTAGAGCACTTGCCCGCGAAAGGCAAAGGTCCCGAATTCGAGTCTCGGTCGGGCACACAGTTTTAATCTGCCAGGAAGTTTCATATCAGCGCACACTCCGCTGCAGAGTGAAAATCTCATTCTGGAAACACCCCCAGGCTGTGGCTAAGCCATGTCTCCGCAATATCCTTTCTTTCAGGAGTGCTAGTTCTGCAAGGTTCGCAGGAGAGCTTCTGCAAAGTTTGGAAGGTAGGAGACGAGGTACTGGCAGAAGTAAAGCTGTGAGTACCGGGCGTGAGTCGTGCTTCGGTAGCTCAGTTGGTAGAGCACTTGCCCGCGAAAGGCAAAGGTCCCGAATTCGAGTCTCGGTCGGGCACACAGTTTTAATCTGCCAGGAAGTTTCAGTACTACAGTGATTTGAAGCTGTTAATGTCTTCCGCCACAACACGTCGTTACTTCTACACTCCTGGAAATTGAAATAAGAACACCGTGAATTCATTGTCCCAGGAAGGGGAAACTTTATTGACACATTCCTGGGGTCAGATACATCACATGATCACACTGACAGAACCACAGGCACATAGATACAGGCAACAGAGCATGCACAATGTCGGCACTAGTACATTGTATATCCACCTTTCGCAGCAATGCAGGCTGCTATTCTCCCATGGAGACGATCGTAGAGATGCTGGATGTAGTCCTGTGGAACGGCTTGCCATGCCATTTACACCTGGCGCCTCAGTTGGACCAGCGTTCGTGCTGGACGCGCAGACCGCGTGAGACGACGCTTCATCCAGTCCCAAACATGCTCAATGGGGGACAGATCCGGAGATCTTGCTGGCCAGGGTAGTTGACTTACACCTTCTAGAGCACGTTGGGTGGCACGGGATACATGCGGACGTGCATTGTCCTGTTGGAACAGCAATTTCCCTTGCCGGTCTAGGAATGGTACAACGATGGGTTTGATGACGGTTTGGATGTACCGTGCACTATTCAGTGTCCCCTCGACGATCACCAGTGGTGTACGGCCAGTGTAGGAGATCACTCCCTACACCATGATGCCGGGTGTTGGCCCTGTGTGCCTCGGTCGTATGCAGTCCTGATTGTGGCGCTCACCTGCACGGCGCCAAACACGCATACGACCATCATTGGCACCAAGGCAGAAGCGACTCTCATCGCTGAAGACGACACGTCTCCATTCGTCCCTCCATTCACGCCTGTCGCGACACCACTGGAGGCGGGCTGCACGATGTTGGGGAGTGAGCGGAAGACGGCCTAACGGTGTGCGGGACCGTAGCCCAGCTTCATGGAGACGGTTGCGAATGGTCCTCGCCGATACCCCAGGAGCAACAGTGTCTCTAATTTGCTGGGAAGTGGCGGTGCGGTCCTCTACGGCACTGCGTAGGATCCTACGGTCTTGGCGTGCATCCGTGCGTCGCTGCGGTCCGGTCCCAGGTCGACGGGCACGTGCACCTTCCGCCGACCACTGGCGACAACATCGATGTACTGTGGAGACCTCACGCCCCACGTGTTGAGCAATTCGGCGGTACGTCCACCCGGCCTCCCGCATGCCCACTATACGCCCTCGCTCAAAGTCCGTCAACTGCACATACGGTTCACGTCCACGCTGTCGCGGTATGCTACCAGTGTTAAAGACTGCGATGGAGCACCGTATGCCACGGCAAACTGGCTGACACTGACGGCGGCGGTGCACAAATGCTGCGCAGCTAGCGCCATTCGACGGCCAACACCGCGGTTCCTGGTGTGTCCGCTGTGCCGTGCGTGTGATCATTGCTTGTACAGCCCTCTCGCAGTGTCCGGGGCAAGTATGGTGGGTCTGACACACCGGTGTCAATGTGTTCTTTTTTCCATTTCCAGGAGTGTATTTTGAAAATCCAGATATCATGATATAAAGCTCACTGAATATTCATGTATCAGTGTGTCTGAGTACGGTAAACTCACCCTGGTGCCCTTCGAACGACGCACGTGCACTGCGAGTTGTGTGACACCTTGCTTTCAGTTGAGAGAAACAAACTGCATGTCAGGGTGGACATGATCCTAAACGATAGAAACAGGCTTGTGTTGATCCACTGTGCCTTCTAGAATGACGAAATCACTCAGGGAATGAGCTGAAAACATTCCCCAGACTATAACGCTCCCTCTTCCGGACTGGATCCTTAGAGGATTGTTGAACTGTTTTTGCCATCCGCCCGATGGAGCATATAACGCAATTACATCTGGGTGGACAGTGGGTCAACAGCTGCACGTTTATTCGATCGTACGTATCTTCGCAGTCGTCGATAATCCCTGTCATCTGTGGCCCGTGGTGCAACACAGTTGCCTCTTCACCGGATTTGGAAAGCACCATTTTGCCATTGACGGTATACCTAAACCACGGCGGCACGCGAACTGTTTACAGACGTAGCTGTTTCAAAAATACTTCCAACCATTGCCTTTCCGACAGCACATAAATCACTCCGTTTCCGCATTGCGACGGCGACTGCACTGTTTTCAGTTTTCAGCGTCGCCCCGTCACGTTTCTTGTACCCTCCACTGCTCGCGCTGTTACCTACCGTCTGTTAATGATTGTTGAACGTTGACGTAGAACATAGGCAGTGGTCACATTAATGTGACTGAAACATGTAATTATGTAAAAATATTCTTCGAGATGATAACTGAAGCTTTATGACTATACCCCATAGGTTATCGCTGTGCTATGGTCATTAGAAAAGAAACAGTTAAGTCTTTCGCCAGGTACGGGTTACCAAATGTCCGTCCATCCTACAGCTGTCCTATATCCGGATATCTGACTGTCCGGTATTCAGCCGAACATTGCCACATAGCCATATACACATCTGAAGGTCTCGGCGAGGATCATTTGGTGGATTCGAGCTAATTCAGTCTCCGTCGTTCACGAGTGAAGCGAGCGAATCACATATTGATTGACTGACTTGACTATTTGATTTGTAGCGAGTGGCAGTCACTTTCATCTGTTGTTTATATGAGGCTACCACTGAAAATAATTTACTAAATGCAAGACAAATTACGAAAATTGTCGTAGGTATATAAAAGATCGCCTGCTTGATAATACTCGTATTTTGAGGCAAACACAGACAAAAAGTATTTTTCCGTTTGATGGGCCAATCTTAAATTTCAACTGGCGGAAAAGGAAAAGACGGGGATATCTACTAATGCCTTATTTTATATTTCATTCTTTCGTTCTGAACTATTTTATTACATTTATTAAAAATACTGTTTGTCCATAGCTAAGATGATTAGTATTGTTCAGTAGATGCCTATTATTGAATACTCTATTTGACTGAACTTGTTTGCGATGCGAGGATATTTTTGAGCAACGTAGTTATAGCAAAGGGTAAAAGTAATAGAAAATGCCTAAATTCCTACACCCAATGAAATACGTTTTTGTCTAACAGACACATCACTAACAAAAATCATTTGAAAATGAAATATTCTAATAATTTCCAAGCAGTTAATAAAGGTACAGACAGCTGCTGCTGTCTACAGCGTTCTTTACTATCCTCGATATAAGTTCCTCTTCAGCATCGATAGAAAAGCAATTGTACATGTCAGCATTGCTTGGAAGGGAATGGCTGTAGAATGGAAACGACGTTAAAGGTAAAAACTATAATTTTTTAGTAGTAAATAGACTGCAACGGGCAATGAACCACTCTCCATGGTAGGAAGGACCAGATTTACAAGACTCCTTTAATTAACTTTAACCTACTATAAAATGCCAAGCCGTAAATACATTTACCAAAAAGCTGTGCCTGACATCAACGACAGAATTTATGCAAAAAATAAATAGATTTATTCCAGGTGCACTCACGGTTTCTTAGCTTCTGATATATGGACCTGTTTGCATAAAAACTGAGTTTCGCAGTTCATTGTCTCCTGAATTACATGTGGAACACGAAGTTCTTGCTTTGAAGCCTTTTTAAGCTCGTCACACTGGAGAAAACATAGCGAGAAACCTTAATACTATTGCAGATTGCTGGGATATTGTCGAAAGCAAACATATTTTACTCATTCATGGCTGAGGCGCTAACTCATTGAAATGTGCTTGAGAGGCTGAGTGTGATTCTGTTAGGTGCTTCGTCCATTCGCTTCACAAGGGTCGATAAGGTCTGAATATCCAGCCTGAAGCAGCGGATTGATCGGGACTGATGGTCATCTCGTAATGCATTTCAGCAATTTCAGCTTAGCTGAAGGAAAACTGTTGACGATTCAAAATCAGGTAAATTTACTGGAGCGTCAGTTGGTGTAAAGTATTAGCACGAGGTGGAATTCGATCATATAGTAGATGTGTGTCCGCTGGAACAAAAACGAGCTATTTCGCTGCACGTGGTGTTTGAGAAAGTTGTGCATTCAACTTCTGCAACGCTTTGAAATAAGAAAAATAAGTTCTGGTCCGCAATTTCGAAGTAATACCACGTTTCGAGGCAGTAAATAAGCATTTAAATAAGAATGGGTCAGCACAAATATCCCCTGAGTTACCAAACGTGACAGCCTTGTGGAGAGGTGAATCAGAAAGTCGCTTTAACTCTTTCAATGAAGATTCATTTTACTTGAGTGTAAACTTTCTAGACCCAAGATAATATGGTGTTGTAAAAGCGGAAATAATTGGACACAACGTGCTATTGGAATTTTGCGAAGAGTCTTCCACCAGTAGTAGTTGATCTCCAATACCTGCAACGAGAAGTGAAAGAGGAGAAACTCAGGAAACTGTGACTTGCGAAGCTCACGACACGTTTTACAATTTCTGTAACGAGGTAGTAAATGAAAAATAATAATAGTCAGTGCGGCGGTCAACAAACGAAGGCTACTGTAAGCGAAATTGACTATTATTTGAACACATTTTCAATCGATCGCAATCGAGACGCATATATTTGCTGGTCAGCTATAGCGAAAAAATATCCAAATTTGACAGTTTGTCAGAATTTTATCTTCCAGTGTCTTGCAGTAATGTATACTGAAGTGGCCAAGAAAATCTCGGCCCTATAAGTGGAATGTTCCGATGGGACGGTGCTTGGGTTCTGTGGCTGCAATCAAAAGAATTTACAGAAGACAGTCACTGAGCATAGCATTAGGCACTATTATTATACTCCACTTTTGTGCAATGACTACTAGTTGAAATCCAAAAACAAGTCCCTGGAAAACGCTGATACAAGTCAAACACGTTAAATATTCACAGTAAACATCAGTCTGGAGGCCATTTCTCAGGTACGATTTCGGTGGAGAAAGTAACATCTGCACTAAGGCGATACTAGACTATTCTTTACTACAGCCACACAGCATTTCGGCTAGATCTCCGTAAGAACTGGGTAAGAACTCGCATGAACTCGACTGGGAACGAACTGGCCGAGTTGCAGCTGGGCGATCACTTTGTCCTCGTGACCCATGGCGCCTGTGGCGCCACAGCTCAGGGGGAGTGGCAGCTTTGCCGCTAGCGATCGCTGTCATTTCCGCGGTCTGACAACGGGGAAAGCCTTAGTGCCAACCTCGGAGCCTCGAACGATTGTTACGTGTACGGTGTCAACAGGTTACAATACCAAATACACATCTAAAGACTTTTCTTTGATACTGACATTGTTTTGAAAGACAAAGAAAATCCCTAATTGCGTTTTAATGCAGAGAAATTGTTGTACATTTACTATAATTCGCCTCTAGTTTAGTAAGGGTGGTAATTTATTTATTTTTTTTGTTCAAATGAATAATAAAAGAGGGTGTGGTTTGAAGATATTGTAGTTTTATTTGTGTAAAGATAATCTTATATGTGAAATAAATAAAGTCGACTTTATGAAACTTTCGTGATTTCTTGAAAATACCGTATCCGCCAGATATTGACCTAATGCATGTTATTTGGCTGGATAGTAGAATTAGGTCGAATACTGGTTAGTTGCTGGATATCCGATTCACCTGTAACTGTTATACCATTTAATTCATCATTTTATTTTTCTATTTTTATTTTATTTTACATTTTGTGAATGATGACCAGTCTTGGTCTGACTAGAAGATCATTTTCGGGTCTAAGTTAAGAAAAGGAAACTTAAAGTAAGACAATACATAAATTACATGAGTGTAACACTAAAAATTATACTGGCAATGGTACTATCAATAGCATTAATACTTAATGAACTCGTTCGTATATAGTTCTACAAGAGTAATTTGAAAGTAGTGGTGAGCATGTAATACAAAACTACGTAAAAAGTACAGACGATCCAATGGGAAAGTTACATAGACAATCACGACACAAGCGCAGTTGAGTGTCCAGTAAATTGATACAGTGTAAAGAATATTCTTCCATCACAAAAAAAGAAGTTATTGAAATAAAAATACGTTAAGCTAATACTATTCAGTAGGTATGACATTTTACAAGACAAAAGTAAAAACAGGGAAGAACGTCACAGCAATTTGCACGAAAACATTGTACATTTATGGGTGTGTTTATACATTATGTAATACAAAAAATGCAAAATAAACGAAAGTATCTAATTTGCGTTATTTTAGTCCTCCATCCGTTAAAACCGAACTTGAAGAACTTGCGATCATTTAAAAGATAAAACTGTTCAGGATTCGTAATTTAATATGACATAAAAGTGTAGTTTAATGTGACATAAAAATAGAAAAGAAAATCTGGGTACAAAACCAGCAGTAACTTTTATGAAACAGAATTACTGTATACTAACAAAAGAGTTGCAATAGTGTGGGGAAACACACAGTGGCCATTGTGGTGCACCACATACGTGTCAGGTTGATTGACGAGCGAGGCTTCAGTTTGTTTTTCACATGTCGCAGCCTGCATTTCTGCGACGACCACAGTTTGTCTAAGGCCAACTGATATGATAAACACGTTACCGTTAGCGGACCGAGAGAGCACATCAGGTCCTGTGCATGTACTGGAGAGAGTCCTCGTAAATAGTAAAATAAACACTGCTGGAAAATTCATGTCTTTCATTAATATATTTGTAACGTTCTGTTCGTTTGGTAAATTTCCAGCTCTTCATATCATATCATACTGATACAGAAAAAATACTATTTCAAACTATAGTCAAAGTGACGAAAGCGTACCTTGTTAGCCCGATGCAAAATCTCCATGTTATTGTCAATGCCACTGGTTTTATGGCAATGTGTTGACAGACGTGTATCAAGTGCAGTTTGATTTTGTGTAAGTTGTGATGAAAAGAAATTGGAAATAATATCTAATCTTCCTGAAGTTTTGCTACACAATGTCTGCTGAGTCTTAGAGCCACTTGATCATATGTGGAACAGACGTTCGGGTTTATCATAATCATTTTTGATGAGGTTTAGATAGGCTTTCCGAAAGACCTTTCCAGTAAATCCGTCTGTCTTCACATCACTACGGTAGATATGTTTGTTGGTGGTTGCCACAGGACATACTGTTAGTTGCAACTGAGTTGGAGACGAGAAATGTTATTCAAAGTCCAAACAATCTAAGGTTGCCACTGAGATATATCCAGAATAAGATTATGCCTAATATGATTAAAATTTATGTATCATCTGGTTTAATACATTATTTTTGCATTTTAGAATTGAATTACAGCCCTTTTGGAACATAACAACAACATAAACAAGCACACAAAACATTACTTACAACACGAAAGTTTTCTTTATCACGACAAAATAAAGTTATGGACTTATTTTTTTTTAGGTATATATCTAGTCCTAGCAAACACTGAAAACCCCGCGGCACAATACAGTATCACGCTGCTAGAGAATTCAAAACAAGATGGCACCCCGTTATATAATTCCTCGTGAACGTTACTCTATGAAACCTCTTAAGATGCTATACTCCTAAGAGAAATTTACTACGCTTGACAAATAGATAGCAAAATTCAAAAAAATAGCTGTACAACTAAACACATTCTCAGACTGCATCGAGAACAGAGCCCGGCAACGAGGTGGTAGAGACAACGGATTCTAAAATTTTTCTCTCTGGATCTCAGATGAGCGCTTGAGATTGGCCAATGAGTGTTTACTGTTCCTCACCTTGTCTTACATTTATCTGATAAATCAGTAACTTAATGAAGCTGCGTTTACTGAGTAGAGAAATGTTTTTTTCATCTTGTTATTGTTGTTGTTGTCCATTAACCGGAATACTGATTTGATGCAACTCTTCATTCTAGAATGCTCTGCGCAAGTTGCTAGTGCAACCCACATTCACTTACACGTACTTACTGTAGTCGAACATGGCCCCATTTCACAGCTTGTACATCCACCCCCTCCCCATCTCCCTCCAATGTCGCAGGAATTTTCCTGTCAACTTACACCTTATTTTAATCAAGTAGAGCAATAAAGGCACTTTCTATCCAACTCGATTGCGTATCTTTTCATGATTTACCCTATCAAGCCATCTTATCTACACATTTTTTCAGTTACGTAACATTTCAAAAGCTTCTTTTCTCTTCTGGTGTCCTATTATCTAATTTTTTCTTCCATATAAAGCTACACTTTAGACAAATGTTTACAGAAAAGACTTCCTAACACTGGAATTTGTATTATAGCTCCTTTACAAAAAAGAGGTGAATAGAGAAAGATTTTTGGACTCGCTAGCCCTACCACTTAATTTACGGGCTCAGAACAGTAAAAATGTGTTGAAGACCATTCGTAGAATTAAAGGTTTAGTTATGCAGTTACTTTTAGAATTTTTCCAGTCTGGATTTTACATACTTCCACTCTTGTACTGACAAATAGTGTTGACTTTCGTCTATAGCTTTCTTTTTCTGTATGGTGGTTATTAACAGAGTTATGTTGACAACAAATTCCAACCTAGACGCAGGTCTTCCACGACTGTTGCACCTGAATAATGGGATAATAGGTCTGAGTGAGAGACATGTAGATTCAGCGCCAACCCGAAAGGAAAAGCGTGCTCGTTTCACCTAAGGGACACAAAAGAGTCCGTAGTGACCTCTGTCTGGGCTGCACTTTGGTCCTTGGCACAAAATGTCACACAGCTGCACTCAGTACTTCCCGGCAGAAAGTTACTGTGATAGCCTACGCAATGATGCAAAAGTTCCTACATCACCTTCTGAATGGGCAATATCATACTGATACGGAAAAAATACTATTTCAAACTGTAGTCAAAGTGACGAAAGCGTATTTTTCACTAAAATGTATCATTAAGAATAAGCGTTTATTTTTCCAAAACCAGTGAGCCAAGCTGGAAGCAAAGACAACTTCCACAAGACCACCGCACAATCTCCGCTGTGTTCTACTGTTGACACAGTACTCCAACAAGCACCGCGCACGAGGTATTCACCGTGCCCACACTTGGTCACGTGAATAGCGTAGCACGTAACATGACTCATAAATCTGTAATTCCGTTGCTGCACAGACCAAAAACAAAGTCGTTTTCGCCATTAATACTGATTTAGCGCATTCATTCTTACTAGTATCGACTTTGATCGAAATCGGACCAATTATGTTTATAAAGTAACGAAAGTCAATTATTTTTAATGTAAGTGATTAGAATTTATGCATATACTGATTCTTAGTCCTTATCTGAACAGAATGCAGGTTTTTAAGTCTCACCTGAGTGCTATGAGACAAGGAGAGAGAGAGAGGACGACGAGAAACAATGAGAGAATGAAAGACAAAAATGATAATATTTGCTCTATTCTACAATTTGACGATACAGAAGCAGAGTATAAATAATATTTTCAGTAAATATTCTTTCATCGTTCGCTAAATGTCCTTGCTCGCTAGGCTCACAAACGTAAAATTTCAAACCACTGAAACATCGAACTCCACCTTTCACAGCATAAAACTGACCACACATAAAAACTGGTTGTCTTAATAAAATCCCAACTTTTACGAATATTTGTCCTTGTGATTTATTAATGATAATAGCAAACGCAGAAATAATTGGGAACTGCGTTCTTTGAAACTGAGAAAGTAAAATTGTACCAGAGTAAGTAGTATGTACATGTCTAGTCAAAACTCGCTTATTTTGTATGATTCCAGTCAGTAGTTAGCAATCAATAGCATCATTATATAAACATTTGACGCACATTCTGATTCCCTTACCTAATCTTTCTTTCGTATTTATATTTCTGATAAGAAGAATTATGCAGTTAATTATGAATTTTAATTTGTATGGTGGTAAACCACATACACACAGAGGATTTAAAGGCTTTAGTGAATAGCCATTATTAATTTTGTATTCATTATCACAAATTATTTTTTCAAATCTGTGACAAATTTTTACTTCACCTGGCACAGCATTAAGTACATCATTATTTATTATGGCACAGACTTAATTTTTTGGGCCTAGATTAACTGAATTTAACGATGATTGTGATAAAATATGTTGTGCAATAGTGCCATAAATATCAGTAATGATATTATTTTCGACACTGACTAATGGCTGTGATATTTCAATAATACTGTCACCAAACTATGGAAGTTTCCTTGTTTATTTCAAAAAAATCCACAGACTCTACTTTATGTGACACAGCCCTCATATTTTGAGTTAAAGTATATTGACGAAATTTATGAACTCATTCTAACTTGTAATGCACTTCTCAAGTAGAACTGCATGTGATCCATGTAAAATCGACGATTGGTAATATTTATCAAAAATCACCACACAGAACAACAGTGTCACCTCCAGATGGTTTATGTTTATTACATTCATCTGTACACAGATCTCTAAATAATCTGTCTATAAGTTTAAATACTTGATGTGGACACATGGTAACTTCATCAGCAAGAATCAGTGAACATCAGTTAAAGTATGGTCCACAGTAATTTTCTGATGTTATATTGGGCACTGGATTTTACAAAACTGGAGTGGGCAGCTTAAACAAATTGTGCAAGATTCTACTTCAAATTAGAAGATTTGAAGCTATGCCTCTATAGACTGTTACAGTGTAAAGAAGATTGCAAGAATTTAATTTGTATTTCGTGTGAATTTTTTATCACAACCTGCATGAACAGTTAAGCAAAACACATTTGTGCCAGTATTAGGGTACTAAACTTCATAAGTAGTACTGTCAGTTACAGTAAGCTCTTCATTATTATCTCCTTGTAGCTCCTCGTGTATTGGATCCAAGATATCTACTTCAGGAAGTTTTGGCAGTATTGTTAGAGCAGGTAATCCAGATAACCAACATGTCAAATTGTGACTATTCAAAATATCATCAATTTATAATAGTGATCTACTCTGAGAAATTTGTCCATTTTATTCCCTTAAGAAATCGTCGCAATAGTATATTCTAAATTCAAGCCAGAATACTAAAGCAACAGGTTGTATGTTTAAAACACAAATTACACCAAATAAATGATACATTAGCTTTGACGAATTCAGTTACTTTGCTTCATTGAAACATTCATGTCATTCATGGTCAGACATTCAGCAGGTAATATATTGTAAACATTGCAATTGTAAGTTTCAACATCTTCAAATGATTTAGCACCACAAATGTTGAATAAGTGCAAACATAAATGAAAACTTTCTGCGTCCTTTGGAGACACTACATACATGTGTGTTATCACTTTGGCCTCATGATATACTCTCTTCTTCCATTTTTTTCGCCTTCTGTCGAAACATACATAGTGCAAAGGCATTCGCCGATGGATTGGTTTCACTTAATACACTCCTGGAAATGGAAAAAAGAACACATTGACACCGGTGTGTCAGACCCACCATACTTGCTCCGGACACTGCGAGAGGGCTGTACAAGCAATGATCACACGCACGGCACAGCGGACACACCAGGAACCGCGGTGTTGGCCGTCGAATGGCGCTAGCTGCGCAGCATTTGTGCACCGCCGCCGTCAGTGTCAGCCAGTTTGCCGTGGCATCGCAGTCTTTAACACTGGTAGCATGCCGCGACAGCGTGGACGTGAACCGTATGTGCAGGTGACGGACTTTGAGCGAGGGCGTATAGTGGGCATGCGGGAGGCCGGGTGGACGTACCGCCGAATTGCTCAACACGTGGGGCGTGAGGTCTCCACAGTACATCGATGTTGTCGCCAGTGGTCAGCGGAAGGTGCACGTGCCCGTCGACCTGGGACCGGACCGCAGCGACGCACGGATGCACGCCAAGACCGTAGGATCCTACGCAGTGCCGTAGGGGACCGCACCGCCACTTCCCAGCAAATTAGGGACACTGTTGCTCCTGGGGTATCGGCGAGGACCATTCGCAACCGTCTCCATGAAGCAGGGATACGGTCCCGCACACCGTTAGGCCGTCTTCCGCTCACGCCCCAACATCGTGCAGCCCGCCTCCAGTGGTGTCGCGACAGGCGTGAATGGAGGGACGAATGGAGACGTGTCGTCTTCAGCGATGAGAGTCGCTTCTGCCTTGGTGCCAATGATGGTCGTATGCGTGTTTGGCGCCGTGCAGGTGAGCGCCACAATCAGGACTGCATACGACCGAGGCACACAGGGCCAACACCCGGCATCATGGTGTGGGGAGCGATCTCCTACACTGGCCGTACACCACTGGTGATCGTCGAGGGGACACTGAATAGTGCACGGTACATCCAAACCGTCATCGAACCCATCGTTCTAACATTCCTAGACCGGCAAGGGAACTTGCTGTTCTGACAGGACAATGCACGTCCGCATGTATCCCGTGCCACCCAACGTGCTCTAGAAGGTGTAAGTCAACCACCCTGGCCAGCAAGATCTCCGGATCTGTCCCCCATTGAGCGTGTTTGGGACTGGATGAAGCATCGTCTCACGCGGTCTGCACGTCCAGCACGAATGCTGGTCCAACTGATGCGCCAGGTGTAAATGGCATGGCAAGCCGTTCCACAGGACTACGTCCAGCATCTCTACGATCGTCTCCATGGGAGAATAGCAGCCTGCATTGCTGCGAAAGGTGGATATACACTGTACTTGTGCCGACATTGTGCATGCTCTGTTGCCTGTGTCTATGTGCCTGTGGTTCTGTCAGTGTGATCATGTGACGTATCTGACCCCAGGAATGTGTCAATAAAGTTTCCCCTTCCTGGGACAATGAATTCACGGTGTTCTTATTTCAATTTCCATGAGTGTATAAAGAATGGTAGTAATTTATTTTATTTTTTTCACGTTTTCAGCTGCATTCCATTCTTGTCCTTCTGTGAAGTAAATGTTTTGTCTATGGGTCAAATGAACATCAACTGTAGTGATAGTGTGCTACTGAAAATACATTGCAAATTCACAAATACACTGTACCACTTGAGTTGATGCAGCATAACGGCCATTCATAAAATTTCTCACTTTGTCAATCTAATCTTCTTCCTTCTCACGTAATCTTTCATTGCGTGCTTCTATAGCTCCACTATTATATCCTTTATATATTTATTTATAAATGTATTTAACACTTTCAACTGTAGTGCAAACTTCAACATTCATGTGACAATCAAATTTAGGAAATAAATATGGACTTTATGGAACAACATAACGATTATCAAGTGACTGTCCTCGAACATTAATGCTAAAACCATTATCTTGCCATCTGTACAAAGAATAGCTCTTACCTGATGGTCATGTGGTTTTACAGAAACCTTTAGGAACTTCTTTGTGCATTTGCAATCCATCATACACACAGAATTTTGTTAAGTACACCACATGGCCCATGCATCACATGTTTCGCAATATGTTCATGCTGTTTACAGTGTGTTCAAACATCTGGAATTTCTGCAAATAGGGCTTCATTGATATTACAAATGTCTACTATTCTACCAATTTCACATAAAGTGGTTAAAACATGGGCCTGCGGAATCTCTTTTGTTTGAGACTCAGTAGTGTAAATCATAGCATTAACTTTACCAAAAATATGCGTTACTGCTGCATTAAATAATTCATTTAATTTAGACTTGAATACTCTCACAATAATTTGTGGACAGAAATCAGAAAATTCATATGGATCAATGTTGTTAGTAATTTATGGACAATTAGAATTGCAAATCGTTGTAACAAATAATGAACATTACTCAAAATGTTGAACACTGGACTTTTTGTTTAAGTAATTTTGATATTTATTTCTTGGAGAACCATTAAATAAAGAATACAAAATAACTCTTCTTCCAATATCTACAAGATTGTTCAGATTTATTTGAAAATGATGACAAGTGATTATAAATTTTCTGCATTAGAACATACTGATTTTTGCCTCATAAAAGTGAGTGTTGTAACTTCAATACCTACATAAATATTAAAAATGCACTGCAAAAATAAGGTTTTTGAATGATGTTAATGGCTGAAACCACCTCTCACTGAAAGGCAATGGCATGCACATTGCAACAGAGTATCGTTATTCCTAGGGAATGGATGTGTTTGATGGATTATGAAAATAATTTGCACGCCAACCAGTGTGTCCGTTAGAAAATAACAATGCAAATAGTAATTGATCCCGAGATGTTTTCGACCGAACCCATGTTTTCTTTGGGAAAGTGGTTCACCTGTGGTAAAAATAGCGGCAACATTAGTTTGAATTGCATCATTGTCATGCCAGGAGTCTAAATTTTTTAAATCCATAATAACCATTCAAATTACTGTATTTTCATTACCTGCTCTTGAAAAATATTCTCCCATCACAATGAAGGAACACTCAAAATGATTAGCGCATTCTAGTTCAGTACCTCTTTCATGTATTATATTGATATCAGTATAGCAGGACTGATTTGTTTGTTCATTTAGTCTACAGTGAACAACAACGTCTGTGTCATAAAAATGTAATTGCCTATTATCATGTTGAATGACAATATAGAGGAGTCATTGGACGTGACCTGTGACAAAAAATGCCATCTGTCTTAAAGCAATACACCCCACTTAAAATTGTGTGTGGAATTTTTGCCTCAGAACTGACCGTATCAAATGCTGCATTGCAGGCACGAATATTATTGAAATAATTCTTTGATTTCTCATGAACTCTTGGATCATTTGAAGAAGTGCGCCCTTGATTTCTCAAGAATTCTTGGAACACTGGAAATGCTTCCTTGATAAGGCCCTTTGAAAAAGGATTTTTATATTAATGCCAGCAAATTAACTTCTCACATGCGACAACACAATGTGAATACCGTTGTATCACGTACTGAAACCTCTAATGCGAAATGTTTTCCATTTCAAAATCTGCATCGTAAATTCATGAAACCGCAGTTGTGAGTGGAAGAATTATTTGAAATTACCTTAAGTGCACATTCAAAGGTATAGTTCAATAAAATTGTTGTATTATCGTTATGAATGTTCACATTCCTATTGCTCTGTCTGCGCAAAAACTGTGTCTACCTGGCTCTGCGCCTTTCACTCTGACCCATTACAGTTCCCGTCCCACGCATAGCCTAAAACGAAAATGGTTTCCATATAACAAGGGAAATCGAAAGTCATAGTTGTTCAAAATGAATAAATTAAAAATTAAGACCTTATTTCATGTTTCGTGGGAATGGTGGCAAATGACCAAAAATTACTCTTACAGAAAAGTAAGCGAAATAACGAAACCACTGTATAACATTACTTACAGACTTCATCGCTATGATATTTTGACTGTACTGTTAACATCGTCGACCTAACAGTGGTTGCATTGTAGCTGCCCAGTATGTATGTGTTACCGCAAACGAACCATGTAAACACGAACGTCCGAAGAATGTGATTTCACGAAACGTTGTTACTTTCGTGTGTCATTTCTACCATACGGCCTGATCAGTACGTAGGGCAGAAGTTGGTAACACTTCAAATATTGCCATTCACATAATGGAGATTCTACTGCGTGATAGGGAAGGTATTATCAGAGTTATGAATATGGAAGCATGTACTTCCTTTTACCACTCTTAACGGCTACGTACACTCTTGACCTTTTTTTAAATACATCTATGGCAAAGTACATTTTGAATTATGTGTTTCATTGATCTCCTTGTATAAATAATATTAAAAATCGCTATTTCAATTTCCGTATTTAGATATTAACATTATGGTGACTAGCACCTCTCAGGTGGTAGCATAATCATGAAAATACTTTGTAGATAATCTGCAGCAGAAAACCTGCGGAACAGCTAGCAATTGCATACTGCAACAGAGTGATGGTTTTTTTTTCTAGGCAGTGGATATATTTGGTGTATTATGGAACAAATGAGCATGATTCATTCATATGATACGCTGTGCAGTTTGCACTCTTTGTCGCCTATTTGCTCAAAAGATCAATCTTCCACGTGAATGAAGACAGAAAGTTTAACATATTTATCGCATCTTAAACTTTACGCTGGCGTGGCGTGATTTAATGATGCACCTCAACGAAGGATCGGCTGAAGAGAACGTACAGATTTCGCATTGCATCTTCTCTGACCAAGACCGCCTGATGTTAGAGGTGTTTTTCTTGACTTTGGGGGGAAAGAGAGAGGTTATAAATGCTTCGTTCCATGAACTTTTGACGTCTGGAACTTAGCGGGATTGCGGTTATAATTACGTGTAAGTACTCCTGTTATTGTACCGAAGTTCTTCAATCACTGAAAACTGTCATAGGTAACTTGGCTTTCATATCCGCTTGCAGGGGTTCGAGCAACTTTGATTTTTAGGTGGCTCGATACTTAATAGGCGGTATAAGTAGCATACCAACAGAATTTGTACGTATTGTAGACTCTGAGAGCACCTTTTAACACCGAGGGAGCAACCCCTACCATAATAGTTGCAGCCAAGGTTAGTCTCTTTCAAGATTATGAAGATTTTTGCTAATGAAGTGCGTAGTTCCCTTATCAGATTAATACAGGCATAGAAGAGTTTGGTAAATACAGGCTAGTTCGGCATCGGCTGGAAAAGCACATGAATGACGTTGAGCTCAGGCATCAACCTTTCTAGTCGCACCGTCATGAGATGGCCGGCAGTCATGCTTATCAAAGATTGTGAGCATAGTGCTCCGAAGGGGATAAGGGTTAATCGTTAGCCGGAGCCGAAACGAAACTTTAACTCGTGCTTTTGAAACACTTAAACTGAACCAAATAACAATTGAAAATTTCACGAGAGACTTTAAATTGTTATTAAAAAACGGAACGTAAATCTTTTGTTCACATGCATAATGTGCACGGGGTACTGTGCAGGAAAATTGAACTTTATAGCGCGACCAATAGTTCATCAGCGCGTTAAAACTCGAGCATCGTCGAAAAATACGTGAATGCAGAACCAAGCGCCAGAGCAACTTACCCAGCTCGTTGTAGATACATAATGGCTAACGAATGCGAACTACAGGCAAACTACACAGGTAAACCTATTCTAATTCAGGGATAAAATTCACAGCCTGGCTCGTAAACTGATGTGTGTATACACAGATGTAAATCCTGCTAATAATCAGAGCCATTTGGAAACACTCGGCGAAGTGTCAGAACTTTCATTGGAAACTAACTAACTCATTACTAGCACTTAGGTTAGTACTTAACGGAGTGATAGTTCATACGCCTGCACTCTGGTCATCAAGCTGCGATGGTTTGTCGCCAACGTATCAACAATCGAGGTTTCGTACACGTGTCGACATGACCACTAATAAACTAACTATAGGGTTTTAGCTAAATAAGTGCAGTTGAGCAATTGAAATCACTTTATACAGTTCTGACATTAGTCGTGAATTATGTGAATGCTAGATAACCTGAAGGTTAACTAATCTAGCATAATTTTTCGTAATGTCATCGACAGCTTGCTGTATTCTGCTGCAGATCTACAAATGTGCAGTTACTAGAATGGCTCACGCAGTGGAAGGCATAGATGCACCGCATAGCGCCTAGAATAGAAGCTTGAAACTTCCCCGTCCACGAGGTATGTGAACTGCTTCTGGTCACGTGCCCTTAACCATAGCCTTGTCGTTCCGTAGCGGCCTACCACCTTCTCTCTGTAACGTTCTACGTGTGCCTATTTCATACGACTTTCTGAGTTATATGCAGTTCTCTTGGTGGATATTGAAGAAAGACATTGATTTAAATATTAACACGTTTCACAAAATCAGTCACCTTGCCTTACAGGAGGTACGATTCTGTTTTAATTTCAGATGAAGCCTTTTCGAGTTTTGCTATTAACTGGAACACTACAGCAAATTTCCAGAGGAAAAACATTAGTACTAAAAAGGTACGCGTAATTACTACACTACATGTCACGTGGAAATGTAAGCAGCAGAACTGAATGCAATAACTTGACATGCTTGCTAAAATATGGAACAACCTTTGACTGTTTTCTCGATGTTTGCCTCGCATCCCGTAATGAGATGTTGACTATTTGTGAAAGGTAAATTAAAAATTAGATCATAATCGTAATTGTAAAAATAAGCCCAAGATTATGTGGACATGCATGTAAAAGACATACCTTTGTAAAATCGGATGGCTCGTTTGACAGCAAAAACTGTGAGACCTATGAGTAAGTTAAAATTCATCCTATCTTCACTCATATGGAAGATATAGACTCTTAAAATTGGCTAAATCTATTCGAAACACCTTGTGTATCTAACTGAGGATTTCGGCATATGTAATTCCGATTCATCATCTCTGATTGAATGCTAAACATCATACACTTTTGAAAACATACAATTTGAAAGAATTTAGTTTTCTGCGGTACTCGGAACTCTGTGTGACAGATAACACATTTGTGATGTTAGCGTGTTGTTCCTAAAGTTACGGAATCTAGGAATCAAAACATAACACTAGACTAGTTAGGTGTGTAAAGTGAATGGCAGCATGGTTCACCCTTTGTAGCACTCATGATTTAACAAGGAGTGGCTGGAACAAATTAATGGCTACTTTTTGGCTATGTATGTGCTACACAGTTTGTGTTAGTACCAATCAACGGTATGTAGCGCCTCTTAATAAAGGATATCACAATATGCTCTCCACATGGGACTAGACATGCATACAGTTTTCACTTGAGACGTGACATTCACAGAAAGAATTTACGTGGATCTCTAACAGGAATTGTCGTTCTTTCAGTTATCTAACCATAATGTTGTTATTATGCAATTCTATACTCCCCAGGTCAGCACTAACGTAGCGATTCTTTGTCAATAATATATTTTAATTACAGATTCAGTGACGATTTAACAAAAGGGAGCTACTCAAAAAAAAATTTCACGTTTCTGTCGTTGTGACATAAATGTAACACACATAATTTTTGACGATATCTTCTTTTTCTTCTGCCTTTCTCCTAAATCAGCACAGGGTGGACATGGTTACGAACGATTTTGGCAGTTTGAGGCGTAACCGGATGCCCTTCCTGTTACCACCTCGTCTCCCCCTTCCCCTCTGCCCCACTATGAGACAGAGTATGTGTGCAGTGTGATCCGTATGAAAGTGGGCGACAGTTCTCTAAATAATTGCGAATCACGTAACTGAAGGAACTTCGGTACCAGCCCAGTATTGATCTAGGGGGGTGTGGTAATCCCCCTAAAAAACCGCATCCAGGCTGGCCAGTATATCGATCCTCGACGCTAATCAGCCACGTCGATTCGCTGTGGGGCTGGCGTACTTCACTGTCCTGGATGTGGAGCTTAAATACGCATGGCTATACCAGTGGGTGTTAATTTTGCTGATGTACTAATATATTTCCCTTACTCGTTATTACCACCTGCTCAATTTATTACGTCATTATAACCTGTTCTTCAAATGTTTTTCCGTGGAACAAAAACTAAAGTTACTGTTAGGATGCAAAGAACAGAGGATCTGAGACATTCTGCAGTTCATCTTCTTATGACCTTTGTCCAGTGTGACAAGCATAATAGTGACCCTTTACGACCAGCAGTAGGCGAACATCAGTCGGGAGCAGCACTCACACCACACCTAAAAACGACAGTAAAAAAGCAGCCACCGGGGTCAATCGCTATGAAAATAAAATTTTCAAATTTGTAGTGCATTTAAATAAAGATGTATTAATTTCATAGCAATATACTGAATTACAAAATTTGGCATAGCTTGTGGTTGCAGAAGAGGTAAGAGTAAGAATATCGTTGTCCTAAACATTATGTCACTACCAAACACCCTCGCTGGCTGCTCAGCTTGATAGTGGATTCTGCTTGATATCGACGCAGACTGATAAAATTTCTTTGTATTTGTTAAATAGCTTTTGATATATGAATGAACAGAACCTGCGAATGCCATCTGAATTATGAACACGTATTTACACTGCAGCTAAAATTCTGCTTACTGACATTTTATCTCTTTCTCTAAGCAACAACATATCAAAATTTAATATCCATCTATCAGTATGTACTTTCACAATTTTTCTTGATTGATAAAACTGTGTCATGTATTACTATAGAACTGTTCACACTGATGAAAACTATTTGTCACATTGATGTCGACTACATCACGAACTCTTAATTCGTATGTAGTTTGTATGCACCGCTCACAAACAAGGTTTTACATATATTTAGGATTTCATCCTTCAGATGCACCGTCGAAGGAGCAATTTACACCAAGAACGTTTCTTCATCAGTTGTGTCATTAAAGCCCAACTTGAATAGGTAGACTTTTAGTCTGTTCCTTTACAATCATAAAATGACATACCGATTACAATTTCCACTCAACATTTGTAATATAGTGTCATCGCTCAATAGAAATATCGACAAAGCCTTACTGCAACCAATATTCCAGTCTGAACAGGAGGTGCATCCCTCTGTTATTTTCAGTACATTGCGACCAGGTATGTTTTGCATTTTGAATGGAAACTGAGTAAATATGTATTTCAGTTTGTACGTCATACCAATGGCCATTATGTACGAACAAGGCACAGCACACATTCTTTTTTTCAACAATATGATGTGCATTGTTTCCTCATTGCAATGCTCGTTGTAGCTTTAAAGGTTGCGGGATGAGGCAGCAACGAGAATTCCTAATGCTCTACCCTTCATTTTTAAATATATTTTATGTTAATTATTGTGGTAGATACATTTAGGTATCACCTCAGGAGGTAATACCGCTTCTTTCTCTTGTGGGAAACATCACTGGCTACTCCCAGGGCTAAGTATACAAAGGAAATTCTATTTTACGTCAGTAGAAAAGTCTTGAAACATTTTCCGATACTTCTGTACTGAATAAAATACGTAAGTGCTCTTGGGGAAAGAAATGAGGAAGAAGTTTAAAAAGTGTACATTATTTATAGGTGTGAGGTTTATAGCTACAACACCCAGAATACAAGAGCACTGGACCACTTAATAGACCTGATTTGAACGACATGCTGCTCTTCACTGAGCATGCCTGGATAAGGAATAGTGTGTCCGAAAATTCTTAAAACCCATAAATACTAAAGTACAGCTCAGTCAGATTAACCCTTATACGAAATATTAAATTTACTCCCTAAATGTAAGCATTCAGAACGGTATGACATCAGCAGCTGTATGTATAACTATCAGTGCATTCTCAACCTCGGCTTTAGTCATATCTGAGGTCCCCCCCCTCCCCCCTCCCCCCCCCCCCCCCCATCTTCCGTGCCTCCTCGAACTCCCTACATCCCACACCCTTAGCCACTATTCGTAGATTCCGGTATCGGGAATATCATGACAAGTTAGGTTAGAATTGCACCTTAAGTACTAATCTTCAATGTGTTCTTTAACATAATACGTATCCATTCCTGTGGTCCATTAATTTGATTGGTAGTTTTAAATTACCTTTATATATCAAGTTCGACAGAGGAGAACTTTATTACTTTTTTCTGAAGCTTGGTAACCAAAATGAGAGTGGTGTGTTTTGGGTTCATGCCCAGTATTCTATAGGAACTTAGTTTTACGATGACATCCTCATTTTTATACTCGCGAAACTAATTTTAAGATGAAGCACTATTTTAAAAATTCTGTTATAAATATGCTGTTAATTAATATCTTAATGTTTTATTACTGATATCTGCTCTACTCTCAGTTTTTGAGAGGTAAAACAGTGGAGTTCCACATCACGAAGAAAACCGTACGTTTACATACGATGTGTTACAACGTTTATGAATATATGCTCTTTTTGTGAGTATGGGGCATTGTTACCAACAGTTCAATCGCAGATGTACCACTAATTTTGTTTGATTCTTCGTACTGATTTTATACCCGACTGTGTGGTTTTACCACCATTTTGCCTGATTTTTATGTAACTGTTTTACACCCGATTGGACGCTTTCATTGATGTTGATCTTCCTTATCTTGCCATGTTGTACAGCGTTGTTTCTTATTTCAGAATTTATGTAACGATTTATACTTGAATGAGTGGTTTTACCACTCTTTTATGTCTGACTTTATGTAATGTTTTATAACTGAATGTGTGGTTTTGTTAACGGTGGAGTTTCTCATCTTGCCATGTCGTATTAGACTGTGTTAAAACTTTGTCTCTTGATCTGTTTGTTGGTATTGTCACAGTTTGTTTTCGTATGACTAGCATCGTAGAGAAACTCAAAATTTTTTTCACTTATTTTCTGAGTGTAGCAGTGAAATGATGACGTACAGGACATGATGACGTTCAGACACCATTTTGCTTACATTACAAATAGTTACTTAAATATCTTCTTGTAAAGCTTTTTGATGGTATTTGAAATATGCGTTTTGTGATACATGTTACTGCATGTGCTGTTAATCACTTTATATGAAACTGAAAAAAAAAGAAAAATATATGTAAAATAAAGCTGCAGCCTGAGGGTGCACTTCCGGTAAGCGCCTCCTATCCCAGTCTTCCTAATACCTTCCACGCTTTGGTGTCTCGTTTTAGTGAATGAATTTCAGCCCTGCACTGCTTTCCAAGATGTTTTTAACTAAAATGAACAGTAATGTGGCTGTCATAATATATGTTATTCCGTATGTTGCAGGTACGCATCAGTTGTCATCAGTTTTGTTTGTACTTTGGCACTATTTTGTAATGTACTAAATACTTACTATTTGGTTCCTGTGTTTTAGGATGATTTGATAATCAACTTACGGAACCAGTCATCAAGTGATAAAGAAAATTAATATTGCAACTTCGACGGTTCTCTGCAGTTTACCGCATAATTCGAAAATATTCCTACTCAAACGTAACACAAAATGTTACTGCAATAACTTAATGAAAAATCTGGTATTAATATTAGCAATCACCGATCCTGCCAGAGGAACTATTTCCCTGGCTTCGTAATTATCTGTCCTCTGTGGCCTCATAACGATGGAAAAACCAATGGAATAATTACTAGGTAATACTGGAGTGAACAACTACATTATGCAATAATTTTTGTATCGCAAGAACTCTCTGCCAACTTTTTTTTTTTTTTTTTTTTTTTTTTTTTTTTTTGGTCATCAGTCTACTGACTGGTTTGATGCGGCCCGCCACGAATTCCTTTCCTGTGCTAACCTCTTCATCTCAGAGTAGCACTTGCAACCTACGTCTTCAATTATTTGCTTGACGTATTCCAATCTCTGTCTTCCTCTACAGTTTTTGCCCTCTACACTCCCTCTAGTACCACGGAAGTCATTCCCTCATGTCTTAGCAGATGTCCTATCATCCTGCCCCTTCTCCTTATCAGTGTTTTCCACATATTCCTTTCCTCTCCGATTCTGCGTAGAACCTCCTCATTCCTTACCTTATCAGTCCACCTAATTTTCAACATTCGTCTATAGCACCACATCTCAAATGCTTCGATTCTCTTCTGTTCCGGTTTTCCCACGGTCCATGTTTCACTACCATACAATTCTGTACTCCAGATGTACATCCTCAGAAATTACTTCCTCAAATTAAGGCCGGTATTTGATATTAGTAGACTTCTCTTGGCCAGAAATGCCTTTTTTGCCATAGCGAGTTTGCTTTTGATGTCCTCCTTGCCCCGTACGTCATTGGTTATTTTACTGCCTAGGTAGCAGAATTCCTTAACTTCATTGACTTCGTGACCATCAATCCTGATGTTAAGTTTCTCGCTGTTCTCATTTCCACTACTTCTCATTACCTTCGTCTTTCTCCGATTTACTCTCAAACCATACTGTGTACTCATTAGACTGTTCATTCCGTTCAGCAGATCATTTAAGTCTTCTTCACTTTCACTCAGGATAGCTTTGTCATCAGTGAATCGTATCATTGATATCCTTTCACCTTGTATTTTAATTCCACTCTCTGAACCTTTCTTTTATTTCCATCCTTGCTTCCTTGATGTACAGATTGAAGAGTAGGGGCGAAAGGCTACAGCCTTGTCTTACACCCTTCTTAATACGAGCACTTCGTTCTTGATCGTCCACTTTTATTATTCCCTCTTGGTTGTTGCACATATTGTATATGACCCGTCTCTCCCTATAGCTTACCCCTACTTTTTTCAGAATCTCGAACAGCTTGCACCATTTTATATTGTCGAACGCTTTTTCCAGGTCGACAAATCCTACGAAAGTGTCTTGATTTTTCTTTAGCCTTGCTTCCATTATTAGCCGTAAAGTCAGAATTGCCTCTCTTGTCCCTTTACTTTTCCTAAAGCCAAACTGATCGTCACCTAGCGCATTCTCAATTTTCTTTTCCATTCTTCTGTATATTATTCTTGTAAGCAACTTCGATGCATGAGCTGTTAAGCTGATTGTGCGATAGTTCTCGCACTTGTCAGCTCTTGCCGTCTTCGGAATTGTGTGGATGATGCTTTTCCGAAAGTCAGATGGTATATCGCCAGACTCGTATATTCTACATACCAATGTGAATAGTCGTTTTGTTGCCACTTCCCTCAATGATTTTAGAAATTCTGATGGAATGTTATCTATCCCTTCTGCCTTATTTGACCGTAAGTCCTCCAAAGCTCTTTTAAATTCCGGTTCTAATACTGGATCCCCTATCTCTTCTAAATCGACTCCTGTTTCTTCTTCTATCACATCAGACAAATCTTCACCCTTATAGAGGCTTTCAATGTATTCTTTCCAACTATCTGCTCTCTCCTCTGCATTTAACAGTGGAATTCCCGTTGCACTCTTAATGTTACCACCGTTGCTTTTAATGTCACCAAAGGTTGTTTTGACTTTCCTGTATGCTGAGTCTGTCCTTCCGACAATCATATCTTTTTCGATGTCTTCACATATTTCCTGCAGCCATTTCGTCCTAGCTTCACTGCACTTCCTATTTATTTCATTGCTCAGCGACTTGTATTTCAATATTCCTGATTTTCCCGGAACATCTTTGTACTTCCTCCTTTTATCATTCAACTGAAGTATTTCTTCTGTTAACCATGGTTTCTTCGCAGCTGCCTTCTTTGTACCTATGTTTTCCTTCCCAACTTCTGTCATGGCCATTTTTAGAGATGTCCATTCCTCTTCAACTGTACTGCCTACTGCGCTATTCCTTATTGCTATATCTATAGCGTTAGAGAACTTCAAACTTATCTCGTCATTCCTTAGTACTTCCGTATCCCACTTCTTTGCGTATTGATTCTTCCTGACTAATGTCTTTAACTTCAGCCTACTCTTCATCACTACTATATTGTGATCTGTGTCTATATCTGCTCCTGGATACGCCTTACAATCCAGTATCCAATTCGGAATCTCTGTCTGACCATGATGTAATCTAATTGAAATCTTCCCGGATCTCCCGGCCTTTTCCAAGTATACCTCCTCCTCTTGTGATTTTTGAACAGAGTATTCGCTATTACTAGCTGAAACTTGTTACAGAACTCAATTAGTCTTTCTCCTCTTTCATTCCTTGTCCCAAGCCCATATTCTCCTGTAACCTTTTCTTCTACTCCTTCCCCTACAACTGCATTCCAGTTGCCCATGACTATTAGATTTTCGTCCCCTTTTACATACTGCATTACCCTTTCAATATCCTCATACACTTTCTCTAACTGTTCAGCTTGCGACGTCGG
This sequence comes from Schistocerca americana, assembly GCF_021461395.2. Taxonomy (NCBI): domain Eukaryota; kingdom Metazoa; phylum Arthropoda; class Insecta; order Orthoptera; family Acrididae; genus Schistocerca; species Schistocerca americana. The sequence goes on along the minus strand of NC_060121.1, from coordinate 595,864,220 downwards.
CATGTATGCCTGAACTATCGTTGTCGGTGGTGGTCTGCTGTTGATTCTAATTAGAACAACCCGGTCACTGAACTGTTCACAGTGACACACCTTCTGCCCTACCTTCCTATTCGTAACGAATCATACACCTGTTATACCATTTTCGCTGCTGTTGATATTACACGATACTCATCTGACCATAAATCCTTGTCTTTCTTCCACTTCACTTCACTGACCCCTACTATATCTAGATTGAGCCTTTGCATATCCCTTTTCAGATTTTCTGGTTTCCCTAACACGTTCAAGCTTCTGACATCCCCGCCCCGACTCGTAGAACGTTATCCTTTCGTTGATTATTCAATCTTTTTCTCATGGTAACCTTTCCCTTGGCAGTCCCCTCCCGGAGATCCTAATGGGGGCTATTCCGGAATCTTTTGCCAATGGGGAGATCATCATGACACTTCTTCAAATACAGGCCACATGTTCTGTGGATACACGTTACGTGTCTTTAATGCAGTGGTTTCCATTGCCTTCTGCATCCTCATGTCGTTGATCATTGCTGATTCTTCCGCCTTTAGAGGCAATTTCCCACCCCTAGGACAAGAGAGTGCCCTGAACCTCTATCCGCTCCTCCGCCCTCTTTGACAAGGCCGTTGGCAGAATGAGGCTTACTTTTTATGCCGTAAGTCTTCTGCCGCCAATGCTGATTATTCGTCAAAACTTAGGCAGTGGCGGGGATCGAACCCGCGATCGAAGACGTTTTGATTATGAATCAAAGACGCTACCCCTAGACCGCGGATACCTGCCAACTAACAACCACAATATCTTAAACTACCGCCAGATTGCAAAACGTACAAATGATTCTCTCCTATTACAAAAGGTACCTTAAGTGAGAGACTGACTTCAATGCGGTATAAAATCACGTTTTTCCGTAATTGGTATCATAATTTACGTCTGTACTCATAATTTTCCCACCAGCCTTCGTATCAAATTGGCATCACAAGCAGAAAGAGCTCACACGATTTTTGGAACTTTAATAGTGGCAACTACTTATTTACAGCTCGTACAAAATAGATACGTGTTTCAAAGTTTTACTGATCTCCAAAATAGTCACCAGCATTGTGTATAACCTGTTGCTAGCGATGTTGAAGTTGATACTCTTAGTAGTGCCAGTTGTGTTGACAGTTCGAGCGGCGCGGTCTATTGCCCGACGAATTTGTAGCAGTTCACAAGCAAATGCCGTGAAGTGTTTCCTTCAGTTTAGAAATGGAGTTGAACTCACGATGGCTTAAGTAATGAGTTTACAGCAGTTGATATAGCACTTAGCAGCCCGATCAGTCAAACAAATCAGTAACAGCTTGCACTGTAGCTGCTTGATCATTGTCCTGCAAAATGATGGTCAGGTCCTGCAGAAAGTGTCATCACTTCTGTCTCCATGCTGTTCATTTTTGGAAGACAACCTACGAGCAGCTTAGAGACAGAAGTGATGACACTTTCTGCGGGACATGACCATCATTTTCCAGGACAATGATCATGCAGCTACAGTGCAAGCTGTTAGTGATTTGTTTGACTGATCGGGCTGCTAAGCGCTATATCAACTGCTGTAAACTCATTACTTAAGCCATCGTGAGTTCAACTCCATTTCTAAACTGAAGGAAACACTTCACGGCATTTGCTTGTGAACTGCTACAAATTCGTCGGGCAATAGACAGCACCGCTCCAAATGTCAACACAAGTGGCACGGCTAAGAGTATCGTACGACTTCCACATCGCTATCAACGAGTTATACACAATGCTGGTGACTATTTTGAAGGTCAGTAAAACTTTCTACGAGCTGTAAATAAATAGTCGCCACTATTAAAGTTCCAACCCTCATATTTCACATAAAAAGCTTTCAGTTCTTGAGCGCAAACTGGCAGTCGTTTCGGTCAAAGATAATATCATTGTATCATCTTTTCAGCAGCATCTTTAAACAAAGAACATCGAATTAAGATGGTCTGTAACCATTTATAGCTGTAGGTCCAGTATAGTGTCTTAAAAAAGTTCAGGCAGTAGCGGACCGAAGTTGAAAAATTCAGGCGAGACGCACCCTTGTTACAGATGCCGGTCAAGTAACACCAAGCCACCTCAGAATACAATTCTTTTCTAAGTTGGACGAGATGCTTGTCAACGGAACTCGCGCGTCCTAGCGACAGTGCTGCTGCCTGCCAGATCCTGGTATCCACTCCATCACGCGTTTGAGATCACATTTTATCATGAGATATAGTTAAGCTTAGAAGTAAATACTTATTTCTGTAGGTCTTGTAATCATCTTTATCTATTTATTTTTTGTGTCTTCGGTGATTATGTTTTCATGTAGCATAGTTGAAAAATCTAGTCTCTCCCCACAAACAATTTATATGCGTTTCTCTTGAATTTTTTTCATTGTTTTGTACGCATAATAAGCAGTTCACTGTCCCCTTCAGGTCGGTTATACAAAAAATTATAGGCACTGTTCTCCCACTGGAAGACAGCCTCGATGATTCCTTTCCCAAAGCGTTTTGTGACGCAGGAGATCAATCAGATTCGTTTTATAACCAGGAGATATATAAAACAACTGACTGTGTTTGGAAAATTGCGTTTACCATACACACATCACTCTGTGGAGCTAACAGTAAGGCTTTGGAGAGAGGATGAGGTAACGTGATCATTTATTTCGTAAGTGTGAAACCTATCAGTTATCAATATCTCCCATGAATGACCGTAAATGGCTGGGAATGTCTGAAAAGTGAGTGCATTTGAAAAGTTTCTGTGAGAAACCAAAGCAATTAGGGTAGTGGATGAGCGCTGTTAACGTAATGGAAGGGAATAGCAGAGGGGGTGTTGTCTAGGTAAGGAATGGTAAGGAATGGTGGTAAGGAATGGTGGGCTACAGAGGTGATGCGGCAACTGTCATTGTAGGAAAGCTGGATAGGAGCAGAAATGATTAGCGAAAGAGTTACAACACTAAGCGGAAGATTTACTTAACATATATTTCTCCAAGCGTACGAGGACTCATTACAAATAATGTTGCAAGGAACAGAGTCATCTGTCATTGCTAACGAGGATGAACTAAAGCACAAAAGATGGTGTTGGAGCTACGTCTAGGTGGTGTCCACGTACCATCACGTAGCGCGCCGGCAAGAGTGGCCGTGCGGTTCTAGGCGCTACAGTCTGGAGCCGAGCGACCGCTACGGTCGCAGGTTCGAATCCTGCCTCGGGCATGGATGTGTGTTAGGTTAGTTAGGTTAGGTTAGTTACGTTTAAGTAGTTCTAAGTTCTAGGCGACTGATGACCTCAGAAGTTAAGTCGCATAGTGCTCAGAGCCATTTGTACCATCACGTAGCGAGGAAGTTCCAAGTGGAAGTGGGCTGTCTGGCTGCCGCCGGCCATCCTGTATCAGGGCGACAGAGGGCGCTCACAGTCCACAGCCGCTGAAGTTGTGGCTCAGCGGGCGTGCTCCATTAGGTCCACCAGAGCCCAACAACTATCGGTCGCTGAGAGAGACTTGCAATTCTGTTGCAAACTTTAACAACTGTAGGGTGGTACTGATACGCGATACCACAAGGGGCAATGTCAGAGATGTAATTTAATTCCAGACGTCACAGTGTGCAGTTCGCCATACTACTGTTAACAGTACGTCTCCCTACACTCCTGTTAGCCAAGGGAGGAACTTTATGGCTTCATGCTTTTTGGTTGCACTTACTGTCATTTTGTAAGTATACAGTCACACTTTTGTGAGCAATTGTACTAGGTCATGGATCAATGTATTAGAATAAAAAAGTTGAACTTCTAAAGGTGCTTAATCTCTTTATTTCACGAAATGGTTTCACATATTGCGAATCTGGACTGACATCAGCTGTTTACGGTTTGTGACAGACTGGGACTCGAATTCGGGTATTCCACTCACTGTGAGCAGTCGCCTTAACCATTTCTGCTGTCTGAGTACACCTCCAGTAAACACAGATATTGTAACCATCAATAATCTATTTATTTCAGTTACGTTATGTTAAAGAAGTGGTTTGTGATCAGTTTTTGGTTCCTATTTCCAAATTTTCACATGCTGAATGTAACTTGAAATGGCGCACTTTTTTTCTTCCGAAACTACCACCATGTGTCAGCTTTGTTGGAGGTGCTAGGTTATCATGAACTGTCTAACTACTAGCTTGATTGCATATTATTTATAAAACTCTGTGATAAATAGTGTTTGCATGTATTGTTGTTTAGCAGGATAGCCTCTGTGAGCGATGTTACAACTTTGTCCAAGTGTAACTGAACTGAACACACAATGGCGAAGTGTTGAGTGAAAGTGCGTTCAGAAATTACTTCTTGCCCATTCACGATACCTTTTCCCACATTTCGAATCAGTAGAGTTTTTACACGAACATATGATTTACCTGCACTAGATAGCACCAGGCAAGTGTGAAGCACACCACATGTTCTCCGTTCGAAAGCTACTATTTAGTGCTGCCATGCGTGTTGTAGAATGCAAAACTCTGTGTCTAAACTACAGGGGTTCAGTCTAAGACCCCTACGGGTGTCACGAATCGGCCAACCAGGGTGTTATGCGGAGGATCCAGTAATGCTCGAGAGCATCAAGAAAATATTATTGACAACATAACATTTACTAAGCAGAAATATAGGACTGTCTTCCTCAGGCACTGACAACCCTGTCAAGCTAGCAGTGTGCGAACCCAGCCAGCAGTAACGGGAGCACGTCGCCTATCAGTTCTGCTGCATCACAAAAGAATCGCTTGGCAGCCGTTACTTCACGGGCAGATGATACTCCCAGCGGACTCACAGCAGACAGCATGTTCTACGAGCTTATTTAGGAAACGCTCTCGTTGAAGCCGCACGGACAGGAGACTCGTCCAGAAGCCCAGCCTGTAATACTGGTTGTCATGTGGAATTCGACCCTGTAAGTAAGCAAATAATACATCAACTTTGTCTAAGGTGTTGCTATTACATTCCGATAGGAATCGTTTATGTGAATTACGACATTGTTGTGTAAACAAGAAAGGCACGATTCACCTTCTTCTGTTTGTAACTTCTCCATCCATCACAGATCATTTCAAATGTCGTAATCTTAACAAAACATTGGGCAGGCCACAATCCATTCAGTAGTCGAGGGAGTACCGACTAGAGTTCTATTAACACAAGTGATATGGTGAGTCTAATTCGTCTGATAACATACTTGAGATTAGTAAAGTACCAACATATACAGTGTAAAATTATTGGATTACTAGGGTTACTAATATGAAGTTACAAAATATGAAGATGCCAGGGCAAATGGATATGAAGCTAGAAAATGGAGCAGTAAAATGCCTGTTCCTAGCCATTAGTGAAATAGTGATCGAGTGTCGAATGCATTTTGATCATAAATTTCTCTCGTAAGGAGGCTGCAGTTATCGATTTTTCTACAGGAAAATGTGCTTTGAATTTCGATGGTTAAGAAACAATAGTATGCTGGATAAAACCCAAGTTGGATCTTGGTAAATACTGCCAGGATTTGAGAGTAAGATTACTTGGGACAAAAACTGTGGTAACGTTGAAGATACAGAAAGTTTATTAAAAGATTACTAAATCCACTACTATTGATTCACGGTTTTTAGCAGAAGCTAAAGATTTATTCTTAAAATATATTCATGTTTTGTAAGCAAACCTGGTGTTGTCAAAAAGCACCAGTTTAATTTGGAAGCCAACCACCATGAAGTGTACTGTTACAAAATGTAGTCTATCCCTTGGATCAAGATGGCAGCCATGGCTGCAAAATTTAAACAAATGCTAGGTTGGTGGTTCATTGAACCTTCTATTGTCACTGTTTTTTACTCCATTGTTATCAGTGGCAAAGCATGACGTCAGTTTTCCCTTGGTTCTCGACGAAAGGTCAGTTAATAAAATCATTGTAACTGTGAAAATACGTCCAGAGAACTAGGATGAGCAGCTAAAGAAATTTGAGGACGTAAGGTATCTTACTAGCATTGATTAAGAAGTTCCTGCTGGCAGGTGAGTCTTCCAAATGAATCTAGGAATTACAGGGCCTTTATCATTGGTGGATGTAACTACCAATTTTATGTGCTACCATTTGATCTCAATGTATGTTCAGGCATGTACGTAATCACGTTAGTTGCAGTACTTCACATTATACGATTACGATGTACTAGTAGCCACACACACCTGGGATGAACACGTAGGTTTAATAAGAAAGACCCTTCAGAAGTTCTCTGAAGCAGAAGTACTTGCATACTTAAGGGAATCAAAGTTTGTTGTATACATGGAATTTTCTGAAGGAATCGTACCTGACCTTGACAAAATCAGTGCCTTAGAACACTTTCCTTACACCAGCACAAAAAGACAGCTTAAGGTGTTTTCTGATTTATAATCGTTTCTTAGAAAGCTCTTATGAAATCAGCTTTTAAAGAGTACTGTCCTTTTGAATCTGCTGAAGAAAAATGCACAGTGGGTGTGGACCAATGGGTGTAAAAAAGATTTTGATTCCATAAACGACACCTATGTTAATTCAAATATACTGCACCATCCTGATATGAACAAGAATTTCTGATAGTGCACTCAAGCATCGTTTTCTGGTATAGGAGCTTGTCTGTCTCAGATGAGCAATGAAGTTGGAAATCCAAATGTTTGTGATATCAGTTTTGCAAGTTGAACCCTATCAGAATGTGAAAGCTCATACTCAGCCATAGAACTCGAAACAGTAGCAACAGTGTGGCAATAAAAAAAATAATTTTTACATTTGTGGGAAGAAAATTAAAGTTTTCTAGGATCATCAAGCTTTAAGCATTTTGTTAGTTTGCAAGTTACTTCATCTGAACTTACTTTGCTGGTCCTTTTTCTGCCAATATACTATTATTTCTGGTAGGGATGACAGCATGTCCAGTGCTCTGTCATGGTTACCTCAGGAACTAGCCAAATACATGGAACTTATTGAGCAGTCTAATGTCTACCATGTTCTACTCATGAAAGTTAATAATACACAGACAGTACTACCTAGATATGTAGAAGAACATTGCAGAACTACAGAATGCTGCCCAACATTTCTACGTTTTGAAAACATTGCTTACAATAAAATCAAGAGATAAGATAAAATAATACCATACATTTCCAAAATGATGTTCTGTTTTTACAGTAGTGACTCAAGATCTAACGTATGGTGCGCTTGTGTACCAGTTTCATGCCTGAATGCACTAATCTGATATACCCATGAGACACAGCAAGCAACTCTTTAAAACATTGTAAGGTGGGAGATTAGATGAATGTCAATTTCGCATCTTGTATGAGAGATTTTATACATCGTAATGAGAAGATGAGCCGGCCAGGGTGGCCGAGCGGTTCTCGGGGCTACAGTCTGGAACCGCGCGACCGCTACGGTCGCAGACTCGAATCCTGCCTCGGGCATGGATGTGTGTGATGTCCTTAAGTTAGTTAGGTTTAAGTAGTTCTAAGTTCTAGGGGACTGATGACCTCAGAAGTTAAGTCCCATAGTGCTCAGAGTCATTTTTGAGAAGATTAATATGTCACCTGACATACTTCGACGAAAACGAGCAGATTTGCCTATAAAAATGTGCAGTATGCAATGCAAAGGGATGACACTCAGTTTACGGTATTACCACACCAAACCTAAATCCTGCATGTCAGTGAGCAAGAGGTGAAAAAAGCTGCTGGAGGAAACATTTAGTTTGGTGCAGAAGTGAGTTGTGCCATCACGGGCCCGAGTACAACGGAACGCTTTTAAGGCGACTCATGGTGAGGGACAACGAATGCGCCGGGCGATGCATGGAGGAGAACAGGTAGCGGGTCAGTGCGGCGTGCTACGGAAAGAATCTTTAGAAAACTGCGTTGGGGAATTTCCAAATGGATACAAGCAGACCAGCGATGCAGTTGATCATGTGAAAGGCGTGTGGTATGCTCATAGTGTACGCATGTAGCTTTTAGACAGTTTTGCTACGAGAGACACAAGACCGAAAATTTCGGAGAACTCTCCTCTGAACCAGCGTCAATTGCAAAACAGAGCGCATCACACTCTGTGCGACGCAAAGGAGGATTTGTGTGTGAACACTGCGTTCACTTCAGATGACATTCAGTTCGAAATTAGCTGTAGCTACAACAGTAGAGAAACGAAACAGCCACATAGTTAATTGTTCTTGTGAGAACTGAGAGGGCATTTTAATATGCAAACAGTTCCATCCGTGCACGAGCATGTCGCCATATTTCAAGATTAGGGATGAGTGAAGGTTTTCTCGCTTGACGAGAAACATAGTACAGTTTCTGCTTCACTACCCGAAATGCCATCCTGAAATATTTAGTCACGTCCAGTATGAACAACTTAAGTTTTTGCTTGGCTGATACAAGTCTTATCTCAAATATCATCAATTCTTTTACCATCATCACTTGCCAATTTAGACTCATAAATAGTAGTTATACTAAGTACTAAACATTAATTCAGTAAGGATAAGCTCATTTCCTTAATTTTGAAAGTATTTCTTCAGATTGTGATGGAAATACAACCACTTAATCTTATTGGTTCTAGGGTATGCCAGAAGATAACTCCCCTCATGCAGACTACTAGCAGCCTTACAGGGAGCCCTGAACAACAATTGCCGTTTTCAGTTTTTCTTTCAAAGAAATTACGATATTGCATGATTTTCAGCAAAATGTGTTCCCCTATCTGGTACTTCTGTGTCCGTTACTATTTTTTTGTCGTAATATATCTTCCTTATATGAACTTGTTCAGTAAATGCAATTAAAACTCTCCTTAACTTTTCTTCCCAGGGACTAGTGTCTCTGTATATACAACGTAAAGAGTCAATCCATTAATTGCTCTCCTTCAAGTTACCTATGAGTTCTGCAAATGTAATTCGTGTAGTGTATAGTGGCAAACCGTTCAACACCTAGTCAAAAAGACCTATATATTCTATCCACCTTGCTTGATTATTGTGTACATAAGTCCTAATGAATTGGTTGAATTCTCGTAAAATATGTTATATTGTATTTCCTTGAGGATGAAAGAGTGAAACAACTTCATTTGCGAGGAAAAAACGTTTTCCATTTGTGGGAAGTAAAATCTGTCGCATTTCCTGACAGTGGAGTGGCAAGTTTGCCAACTGTTGGAACACAGTTTTTCATTATCCTCATTATGACGGGTCCCACTGCAGTCAACCATGTACCATATCATTTAATGTACTTAAAAAAAGTCATACAGCGCGACCACATATTTACTCCCACACTTACGTCACAGAAGGGAGCCTGTGACGCCAATGGCGACAGTTTCAAATGGCTTTGTTGGTATTATGGGGTGTACATCTGTATGACAGTACCTGTTTGTGGGTTTAGCTTTTTAACATTAGAAATGTTCTGCCACTCCACACCTGTTCTCTACCATCACACATCATCAAAAACAAGCAGTGAATGTGTTAGCGTCTATAGAATAAATGACTGGGGTAAGGAGTAGATCCTTATTCTATGACAGAGCACAACAGTGTTTAGCTGTACACAAATCGTTTTTAATTCAGGATTATTGTCAAGAAGCACACCATTTTATATAAATTGTAACATGACAATGTTAGGACACTTCTCAAGATAACGCATTACGCCCTATTTAATCGAAACAATACTGAACACGACAATATCACGTTTTAACCAGAAGGTTCTCTACAAATTATTCTTGCTACTACATCATGAAGTTGGCCGACATTACGACAAATCGTCCGATTCCAGTCCTAAGTTCGGTATTGTTTAGGACGACAATCAAGTCTACAGACGATAATTAGTTTTTATGACAAGATGAGCAAAGGATTACTCAAGGTTGCTTGAGTTCACAGTGGAGAGAAGCTGGTGAACCAACAAGTTTATGCCTCTGCTGGCGGTACTTACCTTAGCTCATTTCTCCTACTCGCAAATTATGCTTGCAGAGTACACTTCACTGATAGGTGTTTCTCATTCTGGAGTGTTCAATGCATTAGCAGATGTATATAATTAACGTAAATAGTAAGATGGTTTAAACACAAATGCTGCAGTGTTAATTATGCTACTTGCGGTAGAATGAAACCCAAGTGATGTGATGAGGGTAAGTTAATTCACTATTTTCAACGAAGAAACTAATGGGAAGATTTATTTCTAGAAGTTGTTTGAACTTACTAGTTAGAAAATTGAAAATACCCTATCGTTAAGACGTTGATGTGGTGGTGACGAAAAGATAAAGGAATCGTTACACAGACCTATTCGTTAACAAGGGAGTTGTCCAATAAGAAGTGTCGAAACCTATTCTGAAATTATTTACACAGGAAGAAGACAACGAAAGAAATGCACCATCAAAATTTTAGCTGCTAAGAGGTACTGCAAGTATTAAAAGAAAAATGCAGAAATTTGCCGAATTCGTAGCGCGCCATGCTGCAGTAGAAATGTACACCCCTACTGGCGCTGTAGCAAGTGCAACACACACACACACACACACACACACACACACAGTCGAGGTTGACGGTACACTTGTAAACAGGAAACCACAACAACACAATCCTATCATAATTTGTAAAGGACGTTCCAGGTTACAATTCGTTGATAGTTTCTCTGACACTACAGTACATAGTTACTATTCTCTCCAATTAGCCAGTCAAGTAACATCTATTACAAATTATCAGTTGCTTTTTGCAGTATTTCTAAGTATTGACAAAGCAGATAAAGCTGAATTAATACGTATTGAGTTCGAATCTCGGTCCGGCACACAGTTTTAATCTGCCAGGAAGTTTCATCTCATTCTACTATTTATTGTGCTTTTGTAAAGCATGCCTGCTAGTAGTTCCTTTTTTTTCTTCCAGTTTGACAGCAGTGTGGAATCCAATTAACTTTCTCATTTTAGCAATGCTGAAATATGAAGAACGTGGTTTCCAGCCGAAATCACCTACTTCTCATGAGAACATACATATGTCTCATTTGTTACTTGATTTCCTTGACATTTCCTTGACATTCATTCGAACGATATCGACATTTCGTTTGAAATTGTGGATACGTTAGGAGAAATAGGAAATAACAACGACGATTCCATGAATTGTGGTTCGGACGACGACAGTTGTGCCAGTAACAGTTCTGAAGACGAATATCCTCCAAGAAAAAAACTGCAACAGCATTAAGCGACAAAGAAAAGGCGGGAAAGGCAATGAAATATTGGTTAAACAAAGGAGGGAAAAGGCGCTTGAAGTTACGCAGTGTGCACAGACGTTTTCGTTTCTTAAAATCGGAGCGTGAACCGTAAAAATGGAAGACTGAATTACATGAAGTAAGAAATATGCGCCAAACGGAAATCCGAAACCATCTGAATGAAAAACTGTTCGAAAGATATAGAACTGCTCGTGAGAGGTTACCGATGGAGATTTACGAGACTGGGCCCTCCGAATTGCTTCTGACATGAACATTGCTAATTTCCAGGCTTCGTCGACCTGGCTACGCAGGTTCAAGAAATCTTACAGAATAAGAAGTCGCAGAATTACCAAGTTTACGTCACGTAAACATGTAGAGCAGCTGCCAGTAATAGACAGTGCTATAGAGAAATTCATAGCTGACGTATAGACGAAACTTGTTGTTATCTCCGCAACTGCTGTTTATAACGCTTATCAATCAGGTTTCCTGAAAGAACTGCGTGCATACGGCACTTTATCACTTCGGGGTGAAAAAAAGGAGTCAGTTGCCCAATCAATGAATGCAATGACACATTCATGTAGGATAATTCCAGTGATAAGTATGAGTGGTTTCCTGTTTCCCTAGCCTCGTATATCTGTCTTCAAGAACCGCAAAAAAATGGTTCAAATGGCTCTGAGCACGGTGGGACTTAACATCTGAGGTCATCAGCCCCCTAGAACTTGAAACTACTTAAACCTAACTAACCTAAGAACATCGCACACATCCATGCCCAAGGCAGGATCGAACCGGCGACCGTAGCGGTCGCTCGGTTCCAGACTGAAGCGCCTAGAACCGCTCGGCCACACCAGTCGGCCAAGAACCGCAAGGCAAAAAAGGACTAAGGATAAAAAATGGACTATTTAGTTGCAAAAAACTTGTAATCGACGTATCAAAATCTGCAAAAATGGGAAAGAATAATTTTCAACATTTCGTTCGAAACGTATTCCTACCAGCTGCAGAAACTAATGTATTGCTTTCGTTGGATTCATGGTCTGGACATAACAACGCCTCTGTTTTTATGGCGGACGACGAAAAATCTGTAGATGTAATGTGGCTTCCGCCTGGAATTACTAGTGCGATTCAACCTCTGGATAAAGAATTTTTTCGCCAGTGGAAAGCATTTTTGAGGAAATTACCAGGCAACATAATTTCCGATACATCTCTCTGATTTCAGGTTTATCAGCGGAACAGTATTCTTAAGCTCCAGTCATTTGTACATTACCAGTTTTCTTCGTCACGATTTACGAATTTGATCAAGTATGCCTGGTACGTAGCACAATATGCAGAACAGCTGATGGGACCGTTTCTGACTCCACCCCAGTTCTGTCTAAATAAAACTAGTGGATGCTGCGAAGTGCCTGACTGCATCTGTTTTTCCTTTGTCCTGCGTTCCTGATCCAAGCAAATGTTTGTTTTTGTCGCTCAATAGACAATTCGCATTTTTGTGACAACTACACGGAATAAATAATGAACTGTTTCACAGATAGTCAAATGTACAACATTTTTATAAGTTTCCCTTCAATGCTAGTGAGAAGCAAGGGAAAATGGCAGCCAACTTACAAGGAAAATTTTGGACCAGTGCTAAGGAGAGATGGAGATGCAGTTCCGTGTAAAGTGCACGATCTCCACGTATGTCACGCTTCCATACAAATTGAGACACTTTTCTTCCTTCCCTGCGCCATTTTGCATACTCCGTCAAGAACAGTATGCTCGCCATGCAAAATAATCCTCATTCAATAGCAAAGTTTCTCACTGTGGCTCTAACAAGATAAAGTTGTATCTTGTATGCCGAATATTAGCTCCAAAAACTAAAAACTAATTACATAGTGTTGTAGGCAATGTTCGCTACCTTGTGTTCTCTTCCGTTCCCTCTAGTATAAACGATTCAATCCATATATAAGCGAATGGTAGCGAATTTTCTGCAAATGCTCATTCGCACGATATCGCTTCCATTCCCTCCATTGTAAACCAGGCTTTAGGTGCTTAAATTAGGTGTCTGTGAACTCCGCATAATTCAGCTACGCAGCGCTGCGTGAGTGGTCGCAGAATCTCGCGCTAGGCGGGCTGTATAAACCGCTGTCATAAGCTGTTCTCCGCGCGGCAAAAGTGTGTAGCTTAAACATTTTTTTACAAAATACTTGCAGTGCCTCTTAGCAGCTAAAAGTTTGGCTGTGCATTTCTTTCGTTGCCTTCTTCTTGTGTAAAAATTTCAGGGTAGATTTCGACATGTCTTATTGGACCATTCCCTTGCAAGTAATTTCTTACGATGTGAATACTTTATTACAAGTTTCTTTGTATTTAGTAGTTAACTTGATGAATAAGTACAGGAAATGTCTTTCCAGTTCTTCTGGAGTCAGTACATAAGACCCTTGGCTCGATGAGGAGGTTCTACTGAAGCCAGACGTGTTTATATTCATGTATTTATGTTACCACGAAACGGTTTATATAGTTCTCTACAAATCTTGTAAATAGTAGTAGATCAAGAAAGTTTTGCATAAGTATGACTTCCTAGTTTCTTGAGATTTTGAAGATTGCTCGGCTTTGAGCCTTGATTTTCTTTCGCAATTAGTTACCCTTTTCGTGTCCCACACGTTGGCTTAACCTGACACTACATGTGAAAGACTTGTCACTCTACAAAAATGCAAAATCGGTCTAACCAGGCTGTAAATGGTCCTAACATGGAATTAGCATATACGCTGGTCAGACCTTTCTGGTAAGTGACATCAGGAAGTTACTGCTTCCTCATTCTGCTGCAATGTATGGGAATAATCTTTATGCCATGAGGCGAACTAACTGTCTTTTAACTATGTTAATTAGGAATATTATGTCAAGGAAATAAGACTCATGATTGTGAATAAGCCATAACAGCGACGAACACTAGAAACGTCATTGTGCCACGATCTGAGCTAGTACTGTGTAGCAGTGTGTTGTTATGAGCTGCAAAACAAACTAAAAAAAACTGCCAGCACATGCTTCCAACGGAACATGGTATTCACCAGTGATATACTCAGCAATGGGTTGTCTGGTACAAGCCTCATCACTGCGTAGTTGGTGTAAACTGCGACGTCTGCTACACGGGATGACATTTCTCACACTGAAAGATGCTCTGCCACAACTCACGGAAGTTGGCAACCTGAGGTATGCCTAACCACAACTTTGAGTAGGGGCTGCCCGGATTGTCGCTATAAACACTAGCACGCCACTGCTGTTAAATGTGAACGCTAGTTTTTAAAACTAGAAGAACTTGCTGACGGAAAGACTAAAGAAGTGGATGTTGTAGACATTAAATGAAATTAAGACTTACTGCACGGACTGTTTTATTATTAACTTAAGTAGCGTACGCTGTGTCAAAAAAAATTCGAATTATAAGAGGCTCTACTTCCCTCAAATAAAACCGAATCCATTCCATGTACCAAGAATTCACATTATTGTTGTATATGATAAAAAGGACTGTTATTTATAGTCTGATGAAAATTTGTTTTAATATATTTTTGTAAGTTTACGTCTACGTAGCATTAATCCAGTTGTATAACAGTTTCATGTGATCTAACGATTCTATGCTGTATGCTGTATGATGACAGAGAATAAACACTGGGTGAATTATCACGCCTACTGTTCGATGGCGAGCTATCTTGCCGAAAATCTAATCATTCACCTGGATCCGATCTCATCTGATAATACCATCTCAACCAAGTTCTCTGTCAGTCACATTTGGTCATCCTGCTGCAACATTCAACCTACAGCCATAACATAAACAACATGAAGAGCTCCACCTCTACTTTGTAAAGCAAGGATGAAATTCGTATTATGTAGCCATTGTCATCACCGACGTAATAATATAGGAGTTACGAGGACTGTTCAAATTAATGGACTTCACGCGAATCACAGCTTGTTTCAAAAATTCTAACCCCTAACTGCTGTTTATTTAAACTATCTGGAAAATACTGAATTCCGGTCGTTTGGTAAGCGCTAAAAACCTGATGTATTACTAATGGGAGCACTATACTGTACGTTACAATGAATGCCTTGAAAGTATTTACTCGAAGAAGATTATTGTATTATCTGAACAAGTTGTTTTAGACTTTTCACGTTAATGCAAGGAACATAAAGGCTTATGTAACTTCACACTTAATGAAATTGCGCAGTATGACCGTTGCATCTCATATGTTCCGTGCTGTCTGAAAGTAAACCTCCAAAATATTACAGCGGAATAGCTGCCCTTGTATCGTTGCCAATAATGTCACCGCATTCAAGCAAGTATTTATCTATCAGCTTTACCTAAGATGTTGCCATTACATTCCCATAACAATCGTTGATGTGAATTGCGACATTCTTTTGTAAATAAGAGGAGCACGATTCGGAATCAGTCTTTTGTCCTTCTCTCTTGCAGCAGCAAGGCATGTAAGCTTCGTTGTAATCAATTTTCAGAAGTTTGGTAGTAATAATTACAGTCTCGACATTTATCGATGTTTCGTTCGAGGAGCATTGCTGTTATCCTTTGTTATCAATGATATTAAAATTTTATGTATTTCAGAGTGATTGGTATAGGAAGGATATCAGCGCAAAAAAGTCGAACTTTAGCAGTCCAAATTTACCACACGAAGTCACTTAATACAGTGCAAAATTATTTGTTTAATATTTCCGTGTTTAATTCCTGTGGTGGTCACTGTGGCTCATTCCGAATTTCGAATAGTTCAGATTCGAAAGAAACAGTTTCAGCTTTTCTTTTCTTTTAACGTGTGAGTGACAACCTCCAGTTAGAAGACAATGGCCGGCAGCGTCAGTGTCGGCTATGGGAGCGGAGCGAGCAGCAACAGCGAGTCCTCTGCAGGGCGGCGGGTATCGTACGGCTTCTCATCGCTGTTGGTCAAGTCTCTTTTAGGCCAGCAGAATGATGGCGGTTACCGCATCCAGTCAGTGGAGACTCAGAAGTTGGCGTCACAGCTTACAGTGGCAGAGTCTGTCAGTGGAACTTGCGACTCCATAGGTCATCGTAGATGATTAGGCGCTCATAGGTCCGACTGACACAACCTCCCCTGTGACACGGGACTGCTGCAACTCAGAGTGATTAAGAAAGGCGGAGTCCTTACGCAGCACTCTGTTGCGATGTACCAGTTTTCTCGTGTGGTCGGCTCTCCTAGTGGCTTCAGACTTTCGTAACTTAGTCTTTCAGCTGAATAGTTACTGTTGCGTTACAACTGGGCTTTATGGCACATTGCTCTGTCAATAGTCTGACGATATTTGTCTGTTGCTATGATGACACTGTGTTTCGATTGCGGACTGGGGTGCTCCGCCGGTTCCATTTGTCGCAATCGCTTCCAGGTTCACCTCGGCCTGCTCAGCATTTCCTCCTGGCTGGCAGTTTGCCTGTCATAGACTCAAACGGCTTGACTCGTGGCGTCGCTAGTAAAGAACTTCAACAAATTTTTAGTGTTAACCTGCGATAGTATTCTGCGGAGAAGTTTCTTTCGTTTCCTTTTCCTTCCATTTTAGTCACTTTTATGCGACCATTTGTCTCTGGTCCCACACGTTTTATTGTCCTCGCTGTTTGTGCTGTAAATGTCCTGATGGGAGAACATCTTGGGAGTAGAAGTTACCTGATTCTCTGTCGATGCGTTGTTGTGGATAAAATGAGTCTTGCTCCATCCTTCGTGTTGCTTCATTGTTTCGAACGTGAGGCTTGTCACACTTAACAACATAATCAATATTTCCCCTGCATCCATTCTGTAATGCATTACGGAAACGAAACCCAATGTTAAATCATGTGTTCCTGTTTTTACTGTAAGTGCTCTCTATTGTAAACATGTTTCGAAGCTGGATGTCAGTGGCAGTTCCAAGCCTCATTAGAGTAAAATGTCATTTGTGTCCTAAGAGACGTAGTTTTCCTAGTATGTTTTTTTATACCACTCCAATCTCCATCTGCTGCCGGTGTATTCATCACAATACCTGTTTAAACGGAATGTGTGTGTGTCTAAAAGAGAATAGGACCCAAACTGAGTAGTTTTCCATGAAGTAGACGACAATGCAACCACCAACGCCCAACTTTCTACTACAGGCTTGCATAAAGGCATCCAAGTTGTCCCTTGTGCAAAACATTACTAATCTCATTGCTTGGCCTTATTTGATAACGCAAATTCGTTTGGTGGAACGAGAATGAAGTTGACGAAAATGAGATAGGTGGAAATAAAATAATATCAGTCGAATTCATGAACAGAGGCCTTATATGAATACTATCTTCCAAATTAACGATATATTCCTTTTAGCAGACGTCTTATTATAGCGTTGTAACCAGAACGAACCAGTCACCTTCTATCTGGCGTCTCTATTCAAGGTGCTTTTTCTTCTGTTCGTCAACAATATATCATTTTCACTCGATCCTTTTTAAATGAACAGCAACCATCCAGCTCTATTCAATGCAAGCTTCTATTGTCCTAGACAAATTGAAATTTTATATAATTGATGCTAAAGTCAGCCAACGGATAATGTCATATTTAACCAAAAGTCTGCTGAACGTTTTACTTAGTAATTCAACAGATATAGTCTGAGGACGTAATTCAGACTGGAGAGAAATAATATATGGCGTTCCCAAAGGTTCAATCTTAGACCCACTATTGTTCCTCATATATGTAAACGATCCTCTGTCTATTATACAATAGGGTCATTCCACACCAAGTGGTCTAAAACTGAAAAAAGTTCCCACCATCATGGTCTCCAATTTTCGTCAAATTTTAACTGTAGCTTTAGTCAAGTGTTGAAGTAAGTTTCCCAAGATTTCAGGCCTCTAGCTGCAATAGCTGCTGATCTAGACCCCCTTGTCTGAAGTGTACTTAGTCCGTGTGCATGCAACATAAAAAAAATGTCATATTTGGAGTCTAATAAAATCGAAACTAATTCATAAGAATGGTTAGTAAGATGCGACCCTGTACAGTTTTTTTTGCTGATTCCAACGAAATTATGTATAACATTACTCATGCAAACCCCGGTCAAATAACTCGACTCAAAGTATACTTCAAAATTTGTCGTGACACAACGCGACAAATTTTGACCAATATTAAGACTGCAATGATTTCCTTGCAGTTGAAGATATGGACTTGAACTTTTGGCCAAGCTTCATGCTTGTGCTAGACATAATGCAGCCGGATTTGCAATGATCCAGGCCATATGGTCGCCCTGCAGTATCTCTTCAAATTAGGCAGTGTCAGCACAAACGGTAAAATTTACCAAAGTTTCAAGCCAATTACTAAAAAATAGTTGGCCTGAATCTGCTTGTGAATAGTATCACCTAAAAGAGAAACTCTTGCTCTACAAGACTGACATTTGTTTTTTTTGCAACGCGACCATTAAGTACTCATTAACTCACATCAAAGTTGTTATATTTTGTATGCGCGATGCACTAATTTTTCTTCATTTCTAGGAATTTGAATCTTAATAGTCGCTTAGAATTACTGATATAATTGGATATTTCATTCGTGTTTTATTCAGTGATTGGCCAGTGAGAGATGTCAGAAGTTAATGAAGAAGAAGAATCGTTGGCCCCCTGTTCAATTGGAAAAGATGCTGCTGCATCGAAGTGCCATGTTATCTTCTATGCTAAGAAGACTGGATTCAAAGCGTTTAGTGATTTCACAGAATGTGACCAGAAATTGCTTGTTTCGCGTTCAGAAGCCAAACTTGACGAAAATTCCATCATTTGCTTCCACCATGAAGCCCTCTTCCTACATGAATATCAAGCGATGCAAAAGAAATGTTGCAATCCATTCAAGAAGAGGAATCACAATGTAAAAGCTGGACTTAGACTGCTTGATAATGAAACAGCTGCCAAACTTTGCCTGTTAAAGAAAAAAGAAGTGATTGATATAAAACCTGGTCAGAAGCTTTGCCCTCGCTGCATGTCGGCACTGAACCAAAAGCTAGAAGATTCATCATCACTATCAACCCAATCTGAACAAGATTTCACAACGGATGAAACTGAACCAGCCATCAACAAAAGTTTATCATTTATTGGTGCTTCACCATTGAAAAGAAGACAACTAAGTAAAAGAGATAAGCAAAGCTATGCAAAAAGAAAGATCTTGGATGCACAAAGTTTAATTGGGAATCAAATTGCTGCTGCTGTAGGAATCAATTACGATGAACAGCCAAGTTCAAGTAAAAGTCGCCCATGCAATAATTGTGCAGATCTTGATAATCTTATAGAAGAGTTGAAAGAAAAATGTAAAGTGTCAAATCGTAGGACAAAAGTTCAAATATTGACCTTGGTTCCAAGAAGCTGGACAATTAAAGATACGACAACAGCATTTAATGTATCAGAAAGAATGGTAAAGCAAGCGAGAAAACTGAAGAATGAGCAAGGTGTTCTAGCTTTTCCAGCAAATCGGCAAGGAAGGAAGCTTTCAGATGAAGTTGTTCAGAAAGTACATGACTTTTTTCAAGATGACGAATTCAGCAGACTTTGTCCAGGGAAGAAAGACTGTGTGCCTGTGAGAATTTCAGGAACAAAGGTTACAAGCAAAAGCGGTTGTTGCTTTGCAATTTGAAGGAAATGTACGTGTCTTATCAGAAGCAAAATGGACCAGAAATTGGCTTCTCAAAGTTTTGCGAGCTTAGACCAAAATGGTGTGTTACAGTTGGCTCTGCTGGAATGCACTCAGTTTGTGTCTGTACAATACACCAAAATGTCAAGCTTATGCTCACTGGTGCATCAATCAATGAAGACTACAAGGAAATTCTTAGCAAAGCTGTTTGCAGCTTGGAAAACAAGGATTGTATGCTTCATCGTTGTGAAAACTGCCCTGGTCCAGAAGGTGTAGAAGCAGTTATTGCAACATATTTTGAAGATAATGACCCTGAAGAACTGATTGAGTACAAACAATGGATTCATACCGACAGGGATACTTTAGAAACAAAGCAGCTTTCAACAGAAGAGTATGTTGAAGATATTGCAGCAAAAATTTGGAACCTGTCTTGTCATCACTACATTGCCAAGCATCAAAGCCAGCACCTGAAAGCTCTCAAAACTGATTTGAAAGAAGGCGAATTCATAATACTAATGGATTTTGCTGAAAACTATTCATTTATTGTTCAAGATGCAGTGCAAGGCTTTCACTGGGAAAACAGTCAAGCAACAGTTCATCCATTTGTAGTCTACTACTGTGAAAACGAAGAGGTGCAATGTGTGAATCTTTGTGTTATTAGTGACTGCCTTCGACACGATACGATTACTGTCCATGTTTACATTGGAAAAGTAATCAATTACCTGAAGACGCAATTTTCCAAAATAAGCCACATCCACTACTTCAGTGATGGTTCAGCTGCACAATATAAGAATTTCAAGAATTTTCTCAACTTATGCTATCACAAAGAAGATTTTGAAATAACAGCAGAATGGAATTTCTTTGGAACAAGCCATGGAAAGTCGCCTTGTGATGGCATTGGAGGCACAACAAAACGGTTGGCAGCAAGAGCAAGTTTGCAACGTCCATATGAAAACCAGATTCTAACACCCAAAGATCTTTTCAACTTCTGCAATGATAATATCAATGGAATCAAATTCTTTTTCATCAGCAAAGAGGAAGTTGAAGAAGAAAAAGCTTCTCAAGAAGAAAGATTCCTGCAAGGGCACACTCTAGCTGGCACAAGAGAAAACCACCATTTTTTGCCCATTGATATGACGACAATTAAGGTCAGTAGAGTTTCTAATGATGCGACATCTTTTTTGGCCAAAATTAGTGCTGCTGAAGTAGTAGTTCAAGTCATGGATCTTCAGCCTGGGCAGTATGTTGCTTGCATTTATGAAAAGAAATGGTGGATTGGAAACATCGTTGAAACCTCAGTCGAACAGAAAGATGCTTTCATAAGCTTTATGCATCCTCATGGTCCTGCAAGTTCATTTTATTGGCCCTTAAGACGTGATACTTGCTGGATTCCAGAACAACTTATCATTGGTGTTATTCCAGCTCCATCAGTGACATCATCTGGTCGGCAATACAGTTTTCCTGAAAGCATTCTCTTGCAAATCAACGATGCTTCCAGAATGATGAAGTAACTGAGGAAGACAGGCTTGGGAACCTGCATAAAGAAACCCACAATCAGGCTTGGGATCCTGTGGTAAAGACACCCTGTAATCAGGCTTGGGAACCTGCAGTAAAGATACCCACCCGTGGCTGTTACTGCATGGCTATCGGGCGTGGCCCCTATGGCGATGGGGATGCTGGTTTTATTGTGATAACCAGTAATGGCTCAGCCATCATGGACCAACGCAGGGCACTGCGCACACAAAATATAAGATACTTTGACCTGAGTAAATAAGCACTTAATGGAAGCGTTGCAAAAGAAAAATATATCCATCTCGTAGAGCAAGAGTTTCTCTTTCAGATGATACTATTCACAATTAAATCCAGGCTGACTATTTTGTAGTAATGGGCTTTGAACTTTGGTAAATAAAGCCATTTGCGCTGACACTGCCAAATTTGAAGAGATTTTGCAAGGCGACTATAAAGCCTGGGTAGTTGGAAATCCAGCTGTATTATGTCCAGCACAAAGATAAGACTTGGTAAAAAGTTCAAGTCCATATCTTTATCTGCAAGGAAATTATTGCAGTCTGAATATTGGTCAAAATTTGTCGCATTAAGTCACGACAGAATTAGGGGTACACTTTGAGTCGACTTGTTTGACCGGATTTTGCATCAGTAATCTTATAATTAATTTCGTTTGAATCAGCACAAAAAACTGTACAGGGTCTCATCTTACTAACCATTCTTATGAATTGGTTTCAATTTTATGAGACCCCAAAAATGGCATTTTGTCTGATGTCGCGCGCATGCGAACTTACTACCCTTCAGACAAGGGGGTGTAGATCAGCAAGTATTGCAGCTAGAGGCTTGAAATCTTGAGAAACTTAATTTAGCACTTGACTAGTGCTACAGATAAAATTTGAAGAAAATTGGAGACATGATGGTGGGAAGGTTTAGACCACTTGGCATGGAATGACCCAATAAATGGAGTTAGTTCTTATTGCTGACGACACTAGTATTGTAATCAGTCCATACAGAAGCTGAAGAAATTATAAACAATGTTCTTAAAAGTATCACTGACTGATTTTGTGCGAGGGTCTTAGCCTCCATTCTAAAAAGACACAGCCTATACAGTTCTGCACATATAGGGGTACTACACCACTGATATGCATAACTCATGGTAATGAAATAATGCATAGGTCGTAAATGTAAAAATTCTTAGGTAACTGTATCGAGAATTTAAACTGGGAAAAACACGTTTTGGAACACATAAAACAATTTAATTCAGCCACATTAGCATTACTGCAAATCTTGGGGAGAGACAAATTATTGATTTGACACATTTTGCATATTTTCATTTAGTAATGTTATATGGAATAATGTTCTGGGGTAACTCATCTTTGTGAATGAAAGCCTTCATTGCTCAAAAACATGCTGTAAAAATGATATGTGCTGCTCACTGATGATCATCTTGTTGACCTATGTTTAAGCATTTGGATATTCTGAGTACTGCTTCACTGTACGTTTGCTCCCTTGTCAAGTTTGTTGTAAATAGTCCACTACAGTTCAAAAGGAACAGTGATGTACATAATTACAATATGAGAAGAAGAAAGACATTAATTACTGAACATTAAGGTTTCCTTTAGAACAAAAATGTGTGCACAATACTGAAACTAGCAGTTTGGTCGCCTACCCAGTTGTATAAATTGTGTAACAGACAGAAATTTTAAAAAGTCAAAACAAACTGAAAAATTTTGTTCTTGTTAACTCCTTCTAATCTGTAGAATAATCTGTATTATTGTAATGTATAACAGGTGACAGTTAGAAATTACTGACTCATATCTGCACATTAAAAAAATTCTAAATGTTAAGCATGTAGCCATATTTATAAACCAATCTGCAGTGTGAATGTAAAATGACTCATTCCACATCGTTACAATTTACATGCAAAATGGTACATGAAACTAACTTATATTTAAGTTACCTTCAATTTCAGCTTTTTGGTTTTCTGACATCGGACCGTGTCTTGTAAATTGTTATCAGAAATGTTGATAACTGACTGTCTATTAAATATAATTTACTGTGCAATAATTATGATAAAATTCCCAGTTATTTTATGAATGGCTGCTCTCGATCTGGGCGAGCACATCACGTAGGATGGACAAGATGCTGTCGAAGGTCTCTTCACTGTTGGGGATGATCTGGTCAGCTGGCAGCAGCTGGCCATACTGCCCCTTGTCACGCAGTTCCCAAACGAAGACAAAACGCTTGCCCAGCACGCCCATCACCCAATCGAGGCTGGAGCCTGCCGCCGCATCTATAATAGGAATGGGCGATATTTAACTCAACTGTTAAAGTAACACATTTACTGGGTAATTGGAGACAGCTTTCTACCAGGAGGATACTGTACCAAGGAACACATCATGTTCCCTGATCGTGTATACTCTAGTGACTGCCTTAAGAACCATATGAGAGGAATATGTGCTAGGGACCGCCATAAGCAGTTTCTTGTATTTTCTACTGTTGTTGCTGTTGTGAGAAATGTAGGTGTGCTTTGTGCTGCGCTTGTAAATATTACGAGTTCTGCATATATAAGTGCTGTATAACATGTTAAATTTATCTGGAGGACGTTGCTAATTCTTCAGTTACGGGACTGTATTCTGCATATTTTTAGAACAAGTTACATAACATGTGGACGGTTAAGCCATACTTCATCAGTCTTGCATCGTCTTGTACCTTGAAAAGGAAGGTCTTCCACGTGGAGTGCTTGATGTTTGGAAACAAACTTAGTTCCTTCAGTGTGTCAACCATTATTCCTGTCACGAAAATGAAAATTTGAGATAGTTGCCAACAGTTTATATTTCAAAATGTTTTTAACACTTAGTAGCTTGTTGATGATAATTCTTGTTAATATGATTTCACTTACTGATTACTAATGTGTAGTAGAGTAATAACACACAGACCGTTAAATGCAGTAATGACATGATTTCCTCGTTTAAAACACTTTTAAATTTGAATAGAACATTTGTTGCTATGTACAAGACCATGTTTTACCTTGGAATAAATTTTCTCATTTGGAAAACCCTTACTTTCTCAGAGTAACTTTTGTAATATCGGAAAAAGATTGCAGCACATATGAAGTGAATGCTGTCGTTTAAGAGGGTTGAATGAAAAGTAATGTCTCCATCATCGTTAATTGTGTTTGAATGGGAAATTTTAATAAATCAAACACAGCAATAAGCCTTAGAATGTGATCTTGAATTACCAATATTCACTTTTACACATAATCACCAGCCAATTGGATACATAAGGGACTATTTTACCTCTGGAATATTTTGCCCAAGATGATGCCATCATCATTTAACCATACAATAAAACTGCATGCCCTTAGGAAAAATTATGGCTGTAGTTTCTCCTTGCTTTCAGCCATTTGCAGTAGCAGCACAGCAAGGCCGTTTTGGTCGATGTTACAAGGCCAGATCACATGATCTTCCACACTGTTGCCTCTGTAAGTACTGAAAAGGCTGCTGCACGTCTTCAGTAACAACATGATTGTCTGGCCTCTCAACAGATGCCCTTCCATTGTGGTCAGACCTACAGTATGTCTCTCTTTATCGCGGAGGCACACGAGCCTTCTCACCAATGGCAAAGTCCATATATACATATACATGGCTCACCAGCTTTCTGGGTTGATGCGCCACCACAAACACGGATTTGTCTCATGTGCCAAACTGTACATCTCGATGAGCACTCGCACCTGAAGTCCTCAATTATTTGTTGAATCTGTTCCAGTCTCAGTCTTCTTTGCAGTTTTTACCATCTACAGCGTCCGCTAGTACCACTGAGGTTATTTCCTGATGCCTTAACAATTGTCCTATCATCCTGTCTCGTCTTTTTGTCAATGTTTCTCATACATTTTTATCTTAGGGATTCTGAGGAGAACCTCCTCATTCTGTACCTTATTGGTATACACACATTTTAACATTCTTCTGTAGCACCACAGAGTTTGACCGCTTCGATTCTCTTCTGTTGTGGTATCCCCGCTATCCAAGATTCACTACCATACAACACTGTGCTTCAAACGCACAATCCCTCAAAATTCGTCACCAAATTAAAGCCCATGTTTGATTCTAATAGACTTCCTTTGTCTGGGAATGCCTGCTTGACAGTTGTAGTCTACTTTTTATGCCCTCCTTGCTTCATTCGTCATTTTGGTCTAAAGTAGCAGAGTCTCTTAACGTTGTCTACTCCGTGATCAACAATTCCAATGTTAATTCGTATTCTACAGTCATTAGGCTATTCGTTCAGCTCTACAGGATCTGTCATTCTTCTTCGCTTTCGTTGACGACAGCAATGCAGTCTCATCATTGATATCACTTTCGTATTTCAGTGAGACTCTTCAAACTTCCCTTTATTACTTCCCAAACAGCAGGAGGCGAAAGACTGTATCCCTGTCTTTTATATTAACCATGTTTCCCTGTAGCTTACTTATACTTTTCTCGGAACATCTTGCACCATTATACACTGTTGAATGCTTTGTCCAGGACGACAAATACTATGGATGTGTTGAACTTACTTCAGTCTTGGTTCCATTAACAAGCGCAACGCCAGAATTACTTTTCGGTTCTCTTTACCTTACTGAAACCACACTGATCGTCACCCAATGGATCCTTAATTCTCTTTTCCATTCTCCTGTATTTTATTCTTGGTAGCATATTAGATGCATGAGCTGTTAGGCTTTTAGTGCGATAGTTCTCACTGTCATCTGCCATTGCTAACTTCGGAATTGTGTGGATGATTTTTTCCGAAAATCTGGTGATTCGTCATCAGTCTCATGCATTCTGCATAAAAACTGGAATTAGCGTTTGGTTGCCACTTCCCAGAATGATTTCAAAAATTCCTATGTTATCTACCCTTTCTGTCTTATTTGATCACAAGTCTTCCAGAGCTCTTTAAAATTATACTGAATCCACTGTCATCCCTATCTACTCCAACTTATTTTCTAACACGTCATCAGACAAGTGCTCACACTGACAGAGGCCTTTCTGTGTATTATTTCTACCTTTCCTCTTCTGAATTTAGTAGTGGAATTCCCATTGCGCTCTTCACGTTTCACCCTCACTTTTCATTTCAACAAAGGATCTTTTGGCCTTTTTAAATGTTGACTTGTCTTTCTGATAGTCATTTCTTATTCGATATCTTTGTCCATTACCTGCATCTGTTTCGCCTTGGCTTCCCTGAATTTAAGGTTCATTTTGTTCCTAAGTGATTTATATTACCACATTTCTGTCTTTCTCTGAATAATTGTGTATTTTCTTCTTTTGTCGATGAGTGCAAGTATATCTCCTGTTACCAAAGGTTACTTCACAGTTACCTTTGTTGTACCTGCATTTGTCTGTCCAAAATCATTAGTCTCTCTTTTTAGAGATGTCTACTCCTCTTCAACTGAACTGACCCTTATGGTATTTCTCATTGCTAATTCCACATCTCTAGTGAACTTCAAATGAATCACATCACTGCTCACTTCTTTAGTACCCCACTTCCTTCTACTCTGGCATTTCCCATCGATTCTCATAAACTTCACCTTTCCTCATCATAATTACAAATATGTGAGCTGTGTCTACATCTGCACCTTAGTAGGCCTTACAATCCAGTACCAGTATCTGATTTTTGAATCACTGTGTGATCATGATGTATTCCCACTGAGTAGCATTTAAGTATGGGGTTTCTGGACCAAAGAGAACACTTTTAGATATTTGTTGATGTGAAACCAAGATTTCATTTTTGTTGTTTCCCCGATTTAAAAATTTAAAAATTTATCTAACATCAGAGCTGGATGAAGCATGGAGTGGAATTTTAGCAGTGAGAGTATAAACAAAAATTCTGGTAAAAGAAAATTTATTAGATCAGTAAGCTGCATACATGAACATGTATAGTGAGTAATATGATGGTTGCTCTTGCCTGCAATCTAGTACATGTGTGGACCAAAATTATAATTTATTTAAAAAATTAAAAAATAGAATTATAAAAATCTAAAATTTATTCAGATTCAATAACATCAACTGATTTATCTTTATTTTGATTTTTATCTCGATAAATCCAATAATTTTATCTAATTTATCATCATCTTCTGAAAATGTTTTAGTACAATGATCTTGAAGAGTAATTTTTATTTATCATCTAAAATTAATAAAACATTTTCATCATATTTAGTTATTAAAATTTAAGTTTTTGAAATACTGTAAGATTTATTCATTTTAAGTCCTGATAATTTAATGAACAATTCTGCACAACCATTATGATAAGTGTTAAGTTTACATACTAGATTTTCGATACTACCATTCATGTTCATTTTATTTATATATAAAAATATACATTTTCAGAAATTAAAATGTTAATCAAAAGTTTTAATTTTTTAAAATCTAATTTTTTTCTGTTTGAAAGGCATCTTTACAATTATGGGTATCTTTACAATTAATCTGAACATGGGGATAAAGTGTGGCCTCAATACTACTGTATTGCAAATGGAATGCAGTAGGATGTGCTATACATCAGAGCTGGATGAAGCATGGAGTGGAATTTTAGCAGTGAGAGCATAAACAAAAATTCTGGTAAAAGAAAATTTATTAGATCAGTAAGTTGCATACATGAACGTGTATAGTGAGTAATATGATGGTTGCTCTTACCTGCAATCTAGTACATTGCATATTAATTAACCCTAGAATTTTACTGTGGAGACCCCTGGAAGGTCTCTAGTCTATGGAAGAGGAATGTTCAAATGATGGTTTAATTACAAACACTTACATTCACACACACTTGACAGACTAACAGGAAGGAAAAGAACTGAAAACCTTCACCACAGCACACATGGGTAGGAAGAACAGCTGTTCTCTTGATATCAGCATGCGGGATAGATGAATAAAACTCGTATTCTATAAGAATGAAGCATAATTAAAAATCATAATTAATTCAGAATGAAACTTTCACTCTGCACCGGAGTGTGTGCTGATATGAAACTACCTGGTTGATTAAAACTGTGTGCCAGACAGACTCAAACTGAGGAACTTTGCCTTTCGCTGGCAAGTGCTCAGACGACGTATTGGCGGAAATAAATGTATGAGGATGGATGTGAGTCATGCTTGGGTAGCTCAGTTGGTAGAGCACTTGCCTGTGAAAGGCAAAGGTACTGAGTTCAAGTCTCAGTTTGGCACATAGTTTTAATCTGCCAGGAAATTTCATATTAGTGCACACTCCACTGCAGAGTTAAAATTTCATTGTGGAAACATCCCCCAGGCTGTCACAAGGCCATGTCTCCAGAATATCTTTTCTTCCAGGTGTACTAGTTCTGCAAGGCATGAAGGAGAGCTCCTGTGAAGTTTGGAAGGTAGGAGACGAGGTACTGGCTGAAGTAAAGCTGAGACGGCAGGATGTGATTCGTGGTTGGGTAGCTCAGTAGGTAGACCACTTGCCTGCAAAAGGCAAAGGTCCCTAGTTCGAATTTCGGTCCAGCACATAGCTTTAATATGCTAGGAAGTTTCATAATTAATTCAGATATTCTATAGCAAAAGATCACTATGGCCTTGGCACCATAAACTTTTTCATTAGATCATGAACATGTGGTCCTCAGAAACAAAAGTAGGCATAAAGAAAGTTATCAATTGAGACGAATTCACAAAAGTCAGTCATAAAATCACGGGAATCAAGCACAAGATATATGTTCTTGCTAAAGGGATAGTAAACAAAATGAACTAAATCACAATAAACTTAACAAGGTTCCATGTATTTGATGAATACTTCAAAAGAACAATAGCCTAAGCCATCCCTGGATTTTAATGCATTTAACACTCATGAATCATCAAATAAAAGTTGTCACACATGGTAATAAACTATGAATGATGAAAGGAATTATATACTTTTAATAGCTTTGAAGAATGTACATAAAACTCAACATTAACTTCTCATCGAAAAGACACACTTACTGCCAGTAGGTCTCACCCATCTCATGTCCCATCGAACACTTCACAAGCATTCACTCTTCAACCAAAACCACTCTGTACTTACAGAAGTGGCCAGAATAGTCCCTATTGTGGTGTCAACCTATGTGAATGGTTGGTCCCAGGCATACAGAAACCTCTTTGCTACCTGGTATGTGTTTCCTACAGTAGCAGACTACTACACCCCATGGATATACACACTTAAAGCCTTGCACACTCTCATTCTTACAGTCAACTCATTGGACAAGAAGAAGAAAGGATAGATACATTGAAATTTGGCGGTTAAATGTTTCAGACATGCATGTGGGGCTCCTACAAATACGAATAACCTCATGAAAAATTAGAATGAAATACAGATAATACACTGTGGCCATCACAAACACATTCAGCTGCTCAGTCTTTTCCCTTTTTGACCATTTGCACCAACAATTGGAGTGCCAGAGGCAAACAAATGAAGCTATGTGGAAATGGAAAAAACATGAAGAGGCTCATGCAGAGATCCTTCAAGTATTTATCTATCTTTCTGAAAATATTTCAAAAAGAAATGTAAAGATGAAGATGAAGATTTTATCACTTTCTTAAAGTTTTTATTCATTTACATCATTAAAATTTTGTAGTCAAATCTGTGTTAATCATGAGTTAAATTCTTTTTATAATATGAAATTATATATATATATAGTAACATCATTAATTATATTTCAGTTAAAAATGCACATAACTTGATTGTTATTTTTTCAGTAGTTAAAACATTAATTCTTCTAGGAACATTTATCACATCGGTAGGATAATTCTGAATAACATTGAATGGATTTAGATTTGCATCGTTATTTAATTGTGTTATTCTTTTAAAATCTCTACAAGAAACATAAGCATTTAAAAAGTTATTCAGGGGATCAAGATTCCACAATTCTTTAGTAGAACTTCATTTCTTCAATTTTTTGCATTAATATTTTGTAATTTAACTTCATCAAATAAAGGAGAACTTTCAACTAGTTATTTTTTCGGATTCTTGGAAAAATAACCAAAATAAAGTACGGTATATCATGTTCAGGAGTATTATAATAATTAGTAATATCTCATACTAAATGTTTTTCTATTTAATCTATCAAATTCAATTGTTTGTAGATCAATGAGAGAAACTGGAATTCTTGGATCTTTCAGTATTTCTTGTTTTAGTTCAAGGGAATATTCTGGTTAATATTTAAGGAAAAGATCAAGACTTGCCACATTCTTACAACAATTTGACCTTCTTTTGGAAATGTACTATTATCACTATTAGTAGTCCAGCAAAGAACAGAGTCTTCTTGATCCTTTCTTGAACTCTGAAACAAAATTACTATTAAATGTCGTAAAGCAAAATATTTCTTTAAAATCCTTTAAAATTCACGAAATAATTAAAATGGGTAATGTACTATATTTTGTTTGTTTACAATTTTATCGTTGTGAAGAATATGTCCTTTGATTGTTAATTCATTTGATATTGTTGAAGTTAATCAAATAATAGTTGATATAGAAATAAGTAGATATTCTAAGCTTGAAAAAAATTC
Organism: Schistocerca americana; assembly: GCF_021461395.2. Lineage (NCBI taxonomy): Eukaryota > Metazoa > Arthropoda > Insecta > Orthoptera > Acrididae > Schistocerca > Schistocerca americana. The sequence goes on along the minus strand of NC_060121.1, from coordinate 595,833,482 downwards.
TTTCTCTTTGTAATTGTAAGAACATCAAACAATTGTAATGCATAATTATCAATTAGTTTAATATTCTGTTTACCATTGTACACTGAAAAAACCGTTCCATCTGTGTGAATACCATCAAATGTTATATAAAGCTGTGAACAACTAGGACGAATTCATCCATCTCCAATATTAATATTACTTTCTGTTTCTAAATTAGTTAGATATAATTTAATATTTTTTGTTTCCTCATTAAAAGGAAATGAGTAATGTTGATAAGTAGCGATTTTGATCATGATTTACTAAGGAAAAATTTATTACTTTTTTTTTAATATTACTCCTACACAAACACAATTAAAGTCAATCAAATTATTATTTACACCAGTGACAGTAATTATTAAATTTTGAATAGTTAAAAAATTGGAATATTAATAGGATAATTTGATTCATAATTTATGGTCCGCCAAATTCAGCATTTTGTTTAAATGAAGAAATCATATTAATTTCACTATCAAAATGATCATTATGTTTAACACACATTCCATCAACTACATTAAATTTTATACTTATTAATTAAAGTGGAGTAGTTTTTGAATTATTTTTACCAATTGTATTTCATTAGCATCAATAATCTGATTATGATACCCTAAAAATTATCTAATACAATATTCGTTATCTATAAATAATTTTATATCCCTTTCAGTAAAAACTTCTTTAATGTGTGTGTTAGATTTTTTCGATTGAATAAATTTTTCAATTGTTTTGGCCAACAGGAATTTGTATCATTTCTGTGTGAGTACATAATTTATTATATGTTGTAAGAATATTTGAAGGTCAAAACCAACTAGTGAAACATTTTTATAAGTTTCTTTTATTGGAACTGTTAATCTTCTTTTCAGAACAAATGAATTATCGCTCAAGTTAAGTAATATTCCTACTTATATTATTAAAAATTATGTAAATAAATGACAGATTGCGAACCAAACATAACAATTCCTGAAAAAATATAAATGTAAACACAGTAAACTTTTACCAAATTCTATTAGATGTTCAGTAATAGGACCTCATGCTTGTGGAAAACAAAATGAATGATTGGAAATTATATTGTAGCCCCAAGATGTGTAAACTGGAAAAATTAAATCATATGTAAGCTTAATCGAAATGTTTAGATGAACCAAAATATCTAGAATTTATTTTAAAAATGTGAAAAAGTTTTAGACAAAATGAATAACAGAATTACTACTTTTATCAAAAATAATAATGGAATTATTCCATTAAATGAGTGTGAAAATTGTTCAGGTGTAGTTGTTGATGATTTTATTCTTAAAAATCAAAATATAGTTACAGACTGTTTTACTAGAGTTAGACATAAATGAAAACAATGTTTTTACTCCTATAAAACTTTTTAACATATACCAAAACAATTAATTTGAGGTAATCTATATTTTCACAAATTTCCAGACAAGATGACATAAATTTAAACCTTATTATTATGAATTCTTGGATGGTGCTTTAAAATTAGACGATTTTAAAAAGTGTGTAGCAAATGTTGGAATAAAGATGAATTTGATATTATAACAAAAGATTTGATAAGAAAAATTGATGATGTTAGATACAGAGGAAAGATAAAAATATTTGTAGACATTAAATGTAGAAAATAAAAACATTACACATAAAAACGTTGAATATAAAAACATTGAACCTAAACATGAAAATTATGAACATAAAATTAAGAAAAGAGAATATTCCAATTTTGTCATTGGTAAATGATTTGAAAAAACATCCAGTAGTTCTTAAGAAACCTTAACGATGCAAGAAAGTAAAAAAAGCAATTTAAACAATCATTTTAAAAAGGGAAAAACAACAACCCAGGACATATTATAAAAAATTTAAAATAACATATCAAACAATTATTGAACGAACTGAACAAGTTAAACATTGAATCAATGGCTTAAGTGATAACAGAGGAGTTGAAAAACAAACCTTTCCCTATAATCCAATATTACTTATTAGAATTTAACGATACCACAACAATTAAACAATGTGGTAGAGATGAAAGAGATTATATATTCAATGAATCAGAAATACGTGATTTATTTAATAAAATGAAGAACAGGTTAAAGACAGAAAAAGTCAAAAGACAAAGATGATAATAAATATATAAGTGAAAGTAAAGTTAAAATTAATCAGTCACAGTGAAGATTCTGTTATTGGATTAAGAGCTGTTGGTACTTTTAACTATACCGGTGAACATTCAGTTGAAATAAATCGTAATAAATTAAATTTCGGTGATAAGAATATGAAGGTACTGATGCATTAATGCATCTTTCAACTACAATACAAATTACTTTCGTAGATTTGGGCAAAGAATTTGATTCTCTTGTTTTACAAAACGATGCTAGAATATGATTCGACTCATATTCTGTGTTTTCTGATAACAATCCTTATAAAATGAAATCAATTATAGTAAATAAAATCAATTATTTGATAAAAAGTGTTGAAGATTATTTCTCTAGGTTTTCATATTTAATGGTTGATTCCAAAATATTAGTGAAGGTTTAATAAAAAATACTCAGAGAAAAAGTTGAAAATATTTGGATGAATGATGTTCATCAACTAATTGATAGATTAGCTATAACCCTTGAAGAAAGATTGGCTGGAAATAAAAATTATCATAATGAAAAAGTTGGAGTAACAAAAATGTTTGCTAATAAATTTAGTGATTTTATAATTAACAATCGAAAAGGAATTCTATATTTCATTAGAATTTTGAGTAATTTACTATATACATTTTGGGAATGCAAATATGGGAAAAGTTTAGTTAATAAAGCAATTAATACTTTTCCATGTTAAATGGATTTACTAGTTAATAACTGGTGTAGTCCTGGGAGTAATGTAAATGAGAGAGTAGCACATGGAGTAAGATAAATAAACGCAACTGATGACGCATGTAAAGAAAATGATATTTTGTATTGAGATAATAAAGAATTAGAAAATATGTGAATCTGATAAAAAACTCCTGTTAGCGCAAAACAAAGAATGTATAATCCAGATGCCATATTGGTAAAAAATTAGCTGCAACTTCAGTTAGCAGAGTAATGTATGGAAAACTAGGATTAGGACTTGGATGAAATTGAGATAAAATTGGATGGGGATTATAACAAAGCTTTATTAATGTTTGATATGTATGAATATATAACTTTAGTACTGGAATAAATCAAAATCAATTAAATTATAATTAACTAATGAATATCTAAGTAGTACTCAATCATTTATAACTGATGCACAAAAAAAGAAAAGGAGAAAAAACTGGTGAAAATTTGCTTAATACTTCTGCTTTTTGTGTTTAAAAAATACTTTTATATTATTTAATGAACAAAAAAGAAACAAAACACGATGGTAGATTTTACTGCTACTAGCGCCTGGTTCATCACTCCTACTTTTTGCATCTGCAGAAATATTTAAAGATTTTAATAATGCTTTATCTAATTATGAGATGAAGTAATTAGTCAGACAATTAAAAATTAAATATTTTGATGGCGAGTTTATGATTGATGAATTATCTGACAAACCTAAAAATTCAGAATGTGGAATCGCAAATTTATATTGGTAATCATACCGATTTTTGTCATAAGAATAAAAAAATAAAATTTGTTTTTGACTATTTGGTTGTAAAATATCAAAATTACTAGTACATTACTTAGGAAAAGGTGATTTTTATAACATCATAGAAAGGATACAAAAACTTAACGAATTTATTTGCAGTCTTTACGTTTGTTTTAAAACTATTATGGATAAATTATAGTTTTAATTATATTTTTAATTTAATGTATATTAAGTTTTCGAAATATGGTACCTGTTTAACTTGGCTCGATTTAGAAAAAGTAAAACATTTTCAATTGTTAGAACTATAATAAAACATAAATTAACTTCCAAAATTTGAAGATTTTCAATCAAAAACCATAAATTTTAAACCAGAAAGTGAAAATATCGATCAACAATAGATCCAAAAGCTCTGGAACAATTACCATCAGAATTTAAAAAATAAAACTATCATTACAGTTGTCAGTAGCAACATCTAAGGTATTTAATCATCAGTAGACTCAAAAATGGATAATGCAACTAAACAATTTCAGAAACATTTATATGTTTTTTTAAAGTACCTAGAGATAAAATGATACAATTAATGTATAAGGTACAGTGAACAAACAACATTTAGTCAATGGGTTAAAGAATCTTGTAGCTAAAACTGAATATAGATGTATTTTAACACAGTTGAATAATTATGTCAGTGAAATGGATTTTAATCAGTTTAATAGCAGTAAGCTAACTAATTAGTTTACCGAAAAGGAAATTGAAAAACTTTTTCACATTACTTCTTAAAAAGAAATTTAACCCCAAATTAAATGGTTTCCTTAATCTTAGAAACAAAGGATATGTAAAGAAATAATTGAATTTACCATTATAATTGGAGGTGAACAAAATATGCACATTTTGAATGATTTTATTCTTAAGAAGTGTTTTTGGTAAAAAATATAAAGAGGGATTTAACAATTAATGGTTTTGATCTGTTGATAAGTGTTACTGATGAACATTGCAAAATTCTCCTGTCATCCAATTAATAAAAATAGTGGACAAATCAATTTTTTTGACTATAAGATCAATACAGGGTGTACATAAAGTTCTGGAACACTTTCAATTACTTATTGCACAACAACCAAACATTGTACAGATGCCATACATTTTGAAGAGAAACTCTGAAAGTAATTTTTCAAATATTCGATATGTAAACCATAAGTCACCGGGCAGTGTCAACACAAAAATGAAATTCTCTCCATGCAGTCCATCGTGGACTGTGGCAGTCGCTTCCTGTATTCTCTCCGGGAGCTCTGCTGCATCACATGGTAGAGGCTGTACATATACCAGATTTTTAATGTGACCCCCACAGAAAATAGTCACACGGATTGAGATCTGGTGATCGGGGTGAAGAAGATTGGTCCATACTGTGTTTTATGTCTGATTTTCTTTGCTGGGCACAAGCAACCCATCATAACGAACTTGTTGTGCCACTGGTAAATGGCGTTCCTTGTTGGTGGCTTCTCACTATACTTGGTTATAACATTTGTTGAACAGCTGTAGCAGACTTGTATTTGTCGAACTTCAACACATAGAATGCTTCCTCCACACCTGTACTCGCCATATTTGCGACTAGCGCTGCCTATTGCCAAATTACCAAACCATGCTGTGGCGGTATAAATGAAAAAAAAACTTTTATTGTTTCTCTTCAAAATGGCATACGTATGAAATGTGTACAACGTTTGGCTCTTGTGCAATAAATAATTAAAAGTTTCATGGTCTTTATGTACACCCTGTAGATTCTGTTAAAACTGTTCCAGTTGATGTAAAATTAATGATATTTGGTGAAATAATTTAATTATTTTTATATTATATGAATGGAGAAACATAGTCACATCTAATGTTTCAAATCTAAAAAGTTTCTAACACAGCTAAAAATGGAAAACAAAGAATTAAAGGTGTATGTTCGATAGATTTGCTTATAAATACATAAATCTTCCGCTACCAGTCACGATTTTTTTAAATTTTACTTTTCTTTCGATATGTTTCGAGGAATAATTCCCATTTTCAAGTGCTTTTTTTGTGTGTTTTAATCCATGTCTTTTCATATTGTCGGTGTATATGTGTCTGCATCATTTCATTGACTACTCCGTGGACTACCTGTAGGAAGATCCTTGTAACTGTTTTATATATTTTTGATGTGTAAAGAGTGCTACAAGTTGCGTGTGATGTTTAATGTGTGTGAGACTCTGCACAACTGGACCATTAGAAAACGTAAAACTTAATGAAATGAAACAGACACACACACTGACAACATCAAAAGAAATTGCTTAATACACACAAAAAACGCACCTGAAAATGGGAGTTATTTCTCGAAACACGTCGTGCGAAAAGTAAAATAATGAAAATTCATGACAGGTTGGGGAGGATTTATATATTTATACACAAACCTATTGTTTTTACAGTCACAGGCTTTCAGAAACCATTTATGATGGATCAAATCAGAGTGTTTTTTCAATTTGTATAAATGAAAAAAGGAATTAAGTTAAAAAGTTTGTGGGTGATTGATTAAATATTGTTAAGAAATTTTTTAATGAATTACATAAAATAACAAGAAAAATTTTAAAGGAAGAAAATTTAATTTCTTTTGGAATAGATGATTTATTGCAAGCTGAATTCAAGAAAATGAAAAGCAATTTAAAAAATAAACAATGTAAATATTTATAAACTGTTGTATATGTTTCTTCATAACTGCTTTGATTTTTGTAGTTAAAGGTAAAAGAGGTAAAAATATAGTGACAGTATTAAAAATATTAAAAATTTAGAAGCAGATAATGGTAAGTAAATATTAATAGAAGATAATTGTTGAAATATTTCAGCGACCTTTAAGTGAAAAATGTGGAAAAAGTTTGAGTTACAAGGAAATTATAAATTTATGTACTTGTTTCTGAATTAGTTGATTAATATAATAACACAAAAGTTCAAAAATAAAAATAAAACTGAAAGATGTAATCACAGAAAATGAAAAAAGTTTCTTGAAAAGTGTTTGTGTAACAAATTTGTTAGGTAATATGCTAAATATAAAATTGGAGGTAAACTAAGAATAAATACATTTAGAAGAATTTTGGAAAAATGATATACAACAAATTGGTAAACAGAAATTTTTGAAATTGCAGATGTTATTCGACATAAAAGTTTTCTGGCTTAGGTACCACATCATTAGCCGCAGAAGAAGACCATGCAATCGTGGCCGAAATGTTTCCTTTTCTCCAGCACCAGTAGTTTTTATATTATGACGCAGTACCAAACCCAGAAAGCTTTTTATGTTGAATGACTCTGGCCACGGAAGCCTATGCAATTATATCAGATGTTATTCATTTAAATCCAACCACATATACATTGAAAGATTTAAATGGTGAAGAAGTAAAATGAAATTTTTATGAATGTGAACTATTGGAAAAGAACATCCAGATGTTTATCTTGTTGAAAAATGTTAAATAAGAAAGGTAATTAAGTATATGTTAAATAGTTACATTTTGATAATAGAACAATAGTAGGATAAATAAAGGAAAGTAAGTTTTTAAAATGTTCAAATAGCTCTGAGCGCTATGGGACTCAACTTCTGAGGTCATTAGTTCCCTAGAACTTAGAACTAGTTAAACCTAACTAACCTAAGGACATCACACACATCCATGCCCGAGGTAGGATTCGAACCTGCGACCATAGCGGTCTCGCGGTTCCAGACTGCAGTGCCTAGAACCACACGGCCACATCGGCTGGCTTTTAAAATCTAATTTAATATTTATACATAAATAGAGTTTGTTAATGAGAATTGAAAATGTTTATTATTGAATACTATGTCAATTATGCTTACTGTTTTATTGAAGAAATATATTTAAGAAATATATTGGAGAGTATATTATCATATTCAAATAAAGGGTAACAAACATGGTTTAATGTCGAAATCATTTGCAAATTTTAAATGTGAGTTAATGGAATCATCTGATTTAAATGAATTTTAATTATTAGATGAATATGAAAATCGTTTTGAATGTTATTTAAAATTAAATTGCGAAAAAAGGGCTTAGAAATTTAGTTTTATATTCGAAGAATCGCTCGCTAGAAAGCTATATTATCATAGAGTGTTCTCGTGAATAGTTGTTCAAACCATTGAAATAATTTCGATTGCAAATTATTCTTAACAGCCTATAAATTTTTTGAATAAATTTACTAAATTTGATACATATGTAATTATTAAAAGTTTTTCACGATTTCGATATCTATTTTTGATATTTATTTATGACTGAACATTATTAAATTTAATTCGAATAAAACATTTAACATAATTAAAATATGTAAACTAAAAAAGAAAATAGGGTCTTAAGTTTTCATCAGTTAATTAAAGAATGACATGTGATAATGAACAATTATTTGTTAATTTATTTCATGCAAAATTTGAATATTCATCATGTATTTCGTTTGATTTTTGATATAACTAACCTCAATTTAAATTTGATCTTTTAAATGATTTATTTAGAGTTGCTTTACTATAATATTTATTTATTGTTTGCAATGTTATGAACTGCTGGTAAGACTTCTTTATACACCCAACCTTGAAAATTTTCTGATATTGATATTTTTGGTTTCTTAATTAAAGAACACATATTTGGTTCATTTATAAAGTTTGTACATGAATGTATGTGTACTTGCGAATTAGCCCAAAATTATTTGTTATATATATATATATATATATATATATATATATATAACAAATAATATATATCTATATATATATATATATATATATATATATATATATATATATATATATATATATATATATATATATATATATATATATATACAGGGTTATTTCAAATGATTGAAACGATTTCACAGCTCTACAATAACTTTATTATTTGAGATATTTTCACAGTGCTTTGCACACACATACGAAAACTCAAAAAGATTTTTTAGGCATTGACAAATGTTCGATATGTGCCCCTTTCGTGATTCGGCAGACTTCAAGCTGAGAATCAAGTTCCTCTCACACTCGGCCCACCATGTCCCCATCAATGAGTTCGAAAGCGTTGTTGAAGCGAGCTCACAGTTCTGGCACGTTTCTTGGTAGAGGCGGTTTAAACACTGAATCTTTCACATAAACCCACAGAAAGAAATCGCATGGGGTTAAGTCGGGAGAGCGTGGAGGTCATGACATGAATTGCTGATCATGATCTCCACCACGACCGATCCATCGGTTTTCCAATCTCCTGTTTAAGAAATGCCGAACGTCATGATGGAAGTGCGGTGGAGCACCATCCTGTTGAAAGATGAAGTCTGTGCTGTTGGTCTCCAGTTGTGGCATGAACCAATTTTCCAGCAAGTCCAGATACACGTGTCCTGTAACTTTTTTTCACAGAAGAAAAAGGGGCCGTAAACTTTAAACTGCGAGATTGCACAAAACACGTTAACTTTTGGTGAACTGCGAATTTGCTGCACGAATGCGTGAGGATTCTCTACCACTCAGATTCGCACATTGTGTCTGTTCACTTCACCATTAAGATAAAATGTTGCTTCATCACTGAAAAGTAGTTTCACACTGAACGCATCCTCTTCCATGAGCTGTTGCAACCATGAGCTCGTAGCAATTGTAAGCGGTAAGGCTTCAGCTTTAGCCTTTTACGTAAGATTTTCCAAACTGTCGGCTGTGGTATGTTTAGCTCCCTGCTTGCTTTATTCGTCGACTTCCGTGGGCTACGCGTGAAACTTACCCGCACGCGTTCAACCGTTTCTTCGCTCACTGCAGGCCGACTTGTTGACTTCCCCTTACAGAGGCATCCAGAAGCTTTAAACTGCGCATATCATCGCCGAATGGAGTTAGCAGTTGGTGGATCTTTGTTGAACTTCGTCCTGAAGTGTCGTTGCACTGTTATGACTGACTGATGTGAGTGCATTTCAAGCACGAGATACGCTTTCTCGGCTCCTGTCGCCATTTTGCCTCACTGCACTCTCGAGCGCTCTGGCAGCAGAAACCTGAAGTGCGGCTTCAGCTGAACAAAACTTTATGAGTTTTTCTACATATCTGTAGTGCGTCGTGTCCATATGTCAATGAATGGAGCTACAGTGAATTTATGAAATCGCTTCAATCATTTGTAATAGCCCTGTATTTGCTTGTAACTTTGTTTTTCATGGCATCTCTGGAACTGACATTTCCAAAACATCACAAATATTTTGTGCTGTAACAATTGACTATTTGTTCTCCACTAATTATTAACAGTTATTTATTGTTATATATACGTTTGTTATTTTTATATGTAAAACCGAATTCATTTATTTATGATAAAATATAATACATGTAATATTATAGAACTGTTTTACTTCTGTAATTGGATATTCATATTAAAGACTATAATACACATTCATTAATAAATATTCAAAGGTGACTTTTTCTCTCATTTTTTTTCATATGGTATATCTGAAACAAGATAAAAAAATTCCCAAATTAGGAAAAACTATTAAATGTGATTAGTTTTTATTTCATTAATCGTTATCTTAATCATCTATACAACTAATCAATTCATTTAAGGAATCATGGTTATCACCTATTTTTGGGGATTTAAATTACAATGACAATATGGTAATGTAATAATCTTGGAATATAGTATGTTCATCATCATAGGAACTTAACAATTTTATTACATTCAGCTTTATACATTTCATATTTCAAAGATATAATTAAATTAATCGCTCTATATTGTTTCTCTTGCTAATTTTTCTAACCTTCAAACTTGTTAGAAGATATTACATTAATCATTTAGATTTATTCCTTCTTTGTCACTCAGTTTATAGCCATACATTTTCGATATTAAACTGTTTCATTCATCCATAGTTTTTACAGAGTTGTTAATAGTTTCTTGTTTACGTGTTGAATTCCTGAAATAATATCTTATGAATAATCACTTCGTTTATCATCGATTTCATAACTTTATAAATCATAAATAGAAGAATCTGTATCCATGTAACTCAAATGAATATTTTCAAATTATTTTAGTTTATTACATTATAATGGAAATCCAACATTTTCATTTTCGAAATATCTAGGATAGTCACTGAAAAAAAATTGGTTAATTGAATCTTACTATTGTTTCTTTTCATATGAACTGAACTAGATTTTCTGAAATTGCAGTTGTATGTCCACAATTTGGTTTTTAAATATATCATATGCATTTATCTGGATGTATTATTATTTCAATAGTTTGTCGAATATTAAAATTTTCCACTGTCTTACTAAATACTGATTTATTCATGAATCTATAGAAATATTTTTTTCAAAATCTTTTGTTGGTTTTAGTTTTCGTTTCTGTATTACAATTAGTATATTTTGTCAATGAATCCAGTTGTTCAAATAATAAGAATGTTAAAATTTTTGTTATTTTCACCGAAATTTAAACGTATTTTAAGAGTTACATGATTTAAAATATATTTTCCTCATTATTTAATGTTAATCATTTATTTTCTCCTTCTAGCAACAGTGTAAAAGCTATATGTAAATATTGCAGTTTTTTGGATATTCTAAATGTGCTTCTAATTTGCAACCATATTTATTGACATCTGTTATTTTAAGAATCCCTTCAGAATGAAAACAAATTGGATTTAACCAACTGAAATCTCTAAATGGTAGAAATGTAGACATTGCTCAATCATATACATTATCTGTGTGTAAACTGTAATATAATTTGATTGTTTGCCTGTCTCAAAATTTTTTATCTTTTTAGTATCTGATTTAGCATATCTTATAATATATTGAGAAATTCTACTTCGAATTCCTGTATAAATAAAAAAATCGCATCATAACTGTATAATAAATCTAATTTAATTTTTGTCATATGTAGCATAGAATCCTTAATCACACCAAAGATGTAAAATATCAAGATGGATCGAGTTTATAATATTTAATGTGGGTATTTCTAAAATATCTGCTAAAACTAAAAGGAAAGATTTAGTATATATAACCTTGTATATTCAACTAAATTTGGAATATCTTTTTTTACAAACTGTTTTCCCTCGATTCTAATCTTCATCAGAAATATTTTCTTTATTAATTCTGGGAAAAAAATTCTGTTTTGTGGAATTTCGTTTGTTGTAATTCATCTTCAGGCTCCCTATCGTCATATGGATAAATTCTTTTTTTAATGACTAAATCTAATTGTTCCCTTTTAAAATGTTCTGCTGTATCTCCAAATTGTTCTTTTGTAAGTTCAGAATCTGTCCAATCTGTCCAAATGTCTTAATGTTAATAAGTCTTCATCCTATTTACGAAAGGAAACATATTTCTGTTCATCTTTTTAATAGCATAAACTTTTTCGATCTATTATATATTCTTTATTAAACAAATAAACATCGTAATTTGTTAACGTATGAATGAAAACTGGAATAAACTTAAGATTTTGAGGATTAAGATTGCAATTCTTGTGCACAGCTTCACATTCTTTTCCTTTTAAATGATAATGCTATCTTACTTCTTTTATTCTTTACTCAATTTTTTTTGCAAATAAAATAAGTATTTGAATGTATAAAATTTTTATTAACTTCATTGGAATATTTCACTCACATGTTTTACCAATTTGTCTAAATTCTTGTTACAACATTTCAAAAAAAATGTCTGCGTCTTTAGCACTAAACGTACCATGATTCGAATATTTAACATAATGGTAGAATGAAATCGGTAAATGTTTCGATATTTATTATTATTAGGCTTTTCAGGAAAGATGTTGATATGCATTAGCATCTCTAAAAAGGCATTCAAAGCCTGTATTTAATACTAAAGGTATTTACAATAAATTATTGTAATTATAAATTTAATTATTTTACCTTCTACAGGCATATCAATTTGTTTTCTTTACATTCTTTACAATAATTTCCATGATTGTCTATATTTTCTTGAGAATAAAATACCTTATCTATCTATGTAAGGATAAATTTTTGATTTGTATTTAGTCATTGTGATTTAATTGATTTAGATAAAATTGTTTTCAAACAATAATGTCAATTGTTTTTATCTCAAATTTATAGAAGAACAACTTGTTTTCATTATTTATTTTTTATGGTAAAAAGGATTCACAATAAATTTTTCATTGTGTAAACATTCATTGAAATATCTGTCTTCTTTGCCAATGTTGGAATACCTGTTAAATAAACAGTAAATTATTTTTCCCCTTTTCAAAAATTTCATCTAATTATACACAATATTGTTATGATTTTTAAAACTTTCAACCTGATCATTTAGTGGACATAAATCTGATTATATTGAATAAGGAGAACGTTACTCATCTGTGTTTTTGGATTAATTACAGTTTTTGCTGAATCGATATAAGAAGAACCAAAAATGGATTGTGCCTTTTAATCTTTAATTCTTGACTATTTATGTAAAATTGAGAAATAACCTGATTTTTCTTTGAATTTCTTCCACTGCAGTTAAATTTTATTTGTTGTTGTTTGATAACAACCTTCTAAAGCAGCTGTTATAAAATTTTATTACTTGTTATAAAATTATATTCTTGTGATTTATAAAAATTCAGTATAATTTCATATTAACCTTAATAGCTATTCTTCGTGATTAAAGTATTTGTAAATTTATTGGTTACTTCTCTTTAGTATGATTAAAAAATTCTTGGGTTTTAACAATATTATCAGCATTATTAATTTTGTTAGTTGTTATCCTCGATTTAAGGCAGAAGTTTTTCTTGTAATTCGCTGAGGTGATTTTAAAAGTTTGAAATCGTCTAGAAAATTGATTCCAGACATATTTTTCTGTTAATGTTTTCAAAACTTCTTCATATTGTTAATATTACCCTCAGATCTTGTAATAAGATAGATAAATTGTTTTTCATCAAGTTTTGAGTTTTACTGCAATTTTTTGTTTTATGGATTTTACAAATGGAATTTAAAGATTTTTAATTCAGTTCATTATCATTATTATTAATATTGTTATCTGATTATTTGATAAGATCATTTAGTTATTGTTTATTGAATTGGGGATAATTCATTAAATTTTTTGTTTCACAGATTTCATGAAGTTCCATTATAGTTTTTAAAAAATATTACTCATATTATTAATATTATCGATACAATTTTGGAATGAGAGTGTTTTAATTTTTCTTCATTAAGTTCACAGTAATTTTGTAATTTTCGTAATTTACAAATTATTCATTTATATTTTTGTGTTTTAGTTCTCACTTCTTCATTACTCTTATAGTAAAATAATCAAATAATTCCTGTAGATCTCTTCTAGTTGCATTTGAATGGCCCTTTTACTTACAACAATTTTCTAAATCAGTATAACTTAATCCACATTTCTATTTAGAATAATTCTTTAAGATTTGAAATAGCTCATTTTCAAAGTAGATTTGGCTTTGCATTTATTGATTGCAAAAAATTAATCTTTTTAAAAAGTTGAAATATTTACATTTGAAATGTACCATTGAGTTTTCTTTCAAAATTTCAATCAATGATATAGATATATGAGGTCTAACAGAATTTACTTACATACAGAAAAATATATTAGAATCTTAATTTTGAATTAAATGAAAATTTTCTTCATGGATATACATAAACACGATCTTGGAGTGCTTCTTATCAAAGGAAAAAAATTAATTACATTTTTATTTTTTAAGTGAATGAAAATTTCGTTCATGGATGTAGATAACACAAACGGGAGAATCTATTTATAATGAAAAATAGTTACTAGACTTTTAGTTTCTAAATAAATAAAAATTTGATTGATAGATATAGATAAATTTTGAATGGGGGAAATGACAAATATAAAATTTTGGTTTTGTATCAAGAAATAAAAAAAATATCCTCTTTGGTCCAGAAACCCCAGTCATATACTACTCTGCTGGACTTATCTTGTGTCTCACGTGCAAGCATACTTCCCCCTCTTGTGGCTCTTTAACAGAATTTTGGTTTTCATGATCTGTCAAATGTGGCAACACTCTGCCATATTATTCCTATTCATAATGAATCCTACTCCCATTATACCATTTTTTGCTGCTGTTGATGTAATGCTACAGTCATCTGACCTGCAGTACTTACATTTCTTCCTGTTTCACTCCACTTGTCCCCTACATGTTGGCACTGAGCCATTGCTTTTCCCTTTTCAGATTTTGTAGTTTTCCTAACATTTTCAAACTTTAGTATGACTTGTAGAGCATTGTCCAATCGGTAGTTATTCAATCTTTGTGTCATAGCCACTTAACCCATTGGCACTCATTTCTGTGGGAAACTAATGTGGAATCTTTTGCCAATGGATAAATCGTAATGACACATTTTCAATTACAACCCATTTACTGTGGACTCCCCCTATATCCCTTTGATTCAGTGGCTTCGAGCGCCTTATGCGTTCTGATGCCGTTGATCATCGCTGAGTTTTCACTCTTTTAGGAGCAGTTTTCCGCCCCATGGGGAAGACAGTCCCTTGAACTTTTATCCACTCCTCTGCCTTATACACGGATATTAGCACAACAGTCTCATACTGGAAGTCTTTGGCTGCCATTATGTATGACTTTTATTCTGAATTTTAAACAGTGGATACGTTGAACCCACAATGTCTACATTATCAGCCATAGTCCCTATGGCAAGACTACAGGCTTTCTTATCAGAGGATGAGTCATCCACATTCTATTTATGTTACCAAAATGCTCCATGTCATTTTCATTTTTTTTCTGTTCATCTAAAGGTTTTCCTTAGCTACTTTAAGCACAAGAAAGGTACTAACTGGTTCAATGGCTTCGTTGTTAACTTTTTCTTCCATGTATTTATTATACACCATTGTGCCTAGGTATGATTATCACCCAGCAGATATGGTGTGAAATATTACATGTGCTGTGACTTCGAATATGCCACAGTAGCATCCTGATTTGTTAAGGCACATAGGAAAGTAGCTGAAGTGAGTTACCTAAAGTGCGCATCATTTATGTTGGCGGCCGAGTTTAGGTTCGCTCTGCGCATCTGACGTCACAAAACACAGTCAGCCAATGAACAGAGAATGACGTTGCCAGATCTCGACTGCAGTGCAGAGCATGGATGAGTGTCTTCAGTTTTAGAAACGTTCAGTCATCTATAAAGTAACAGAAGAAATGCAATGTCTTGATAGCAGACTTTATTTTATAGAAAGCTTGGAAAAAGTATTGTTTGTACCAATTGCTTCATATTCTATTAATTTACTAAACCAAACAAGCAATAAGACTCCTAATTCAGGCGATAGCAAGGAAAGGAGTTCGTATCAATCTCACGAACCGCTTTTTCACAATAAAGAGCAGCGGTAATTGTTTATTTCCTATTGTACTTCGACGAAGCGTGAGTTATTCATAGTCATACCAACAGTGTTTGTCAGTATTTTGCATGATGCCTTAGAGTCCTCATGGCGTGTTCTAGTTAGACGAGCTGTGTTAGCGCAACGGTTAATGTGTTGGGCTTCTACGCGAAAGGTTATGAGTTCGAACATTGTGCAGTGCTTAATACTTTCATTATTCAAAAACAATATCAAAGTGCTTTACGTCACGAATTATATTCGTTTGAATGCAATTTTTTGAAATTCCTAGTGCTTTGTCTCTTAATTAACCCTTTCGCTGCTGCAGACATGTGCTCCCCACATTCCGCGCTGTGCGCGATTTTGTCATCACTGCACTCCTCACCTGTGCAGACACATGGTGTTCCCACTGCTTTGACACACTTATCATTCGACTTCACAATAACTATTTGGCCCAAAAATTAGATTTTTACAAGTCTTCTTGACTGATACCTTCCCACCATAAATGACTTAATTTTGTTTCGATGTTCAATACAGTTATTATGCAGCATTAAATGTAGTAAACCATCGCACGAAATTTTTAAGAGTTTGCAGAGGTAGAAGTCCATAGCGTATACTTTCCGTATGGTCGATTTTAGTTGCCACAATGTTGAGATTGAAATGTGGACAAGATACCTATATTTCATATAAAATTTACTGTATAGCAATATCTCACTTAATTTAAGTACCACATAGGTGTCGTATGTAATATTGAGAAATATTCCGTCTTTAGCGACTGTAATAAAAGTTTTATTTACGCCGGATGCCTTTGGCTTTATTTTAAAGCACTTCAATCAATGAAAGGTACGGCACATACTCAATGGTACTCATGTTCTCTTTCTTATTTTTGTTCCACAGTCGCAGTTTTACCAATGGTACTGAAATATATTCCTCTTCTGCAACTGTAATAAGCGACTTATTTAGACCAGATGTGTTTCTCTCTTTTGAAGCATCTTCAGTGGACAGTATTTTGTCTCCTCCATTGCCAAGTCACCTTTTGTAGTTTTGTGCTGCGGTAACACAATATTCAACGTTTGTGTTGGCTGATCAGTGTTTTAGCAAATAAATGATGTTTGTGTGTGCCACACACAAAAATTATATTTGACATAGCTCAGAGCACTTCACAGATAGACGGTATATTCAAGTCCTAATGTTTTTGTAAGTCCACAGTCTTGTTTAAATTATTTTGTCTACTTCCTTTTGATTGATTGAAGTGCTTTAAAATAAAGCCAAACATGCTCAGTGCATATAAAATTTTTGTTACAGTCATGGAAGATGGAATATTTCTCAATGTTACATACGACATCTTTGTGGTACTTAAATGAGATATTGTTATACAGTAAACTTAATATGAAATTTAAGTATCTTGTCCACATTTCATTCTCAACATTTTGGCAACTAAAATCGACCATACGAAAAGTATACTCTATGGACTTTTACCTCTGCAAACTCTTCAAAATTTCGTGCAATGGTTTACTATATTTAATGCTGCATAATAACTGCGTTGAACATCGAAACAAAATTAAGTCATTTATGGGGGGAAGGTATCAGTCAAGAAGATGAGTAAAAATCAAATTTTTGGGCCAAATAGCTTTTCTGGAATCGAATGATAAGGGTGTCAAAGCAGACTGAACACGATGTGTCTGCACAGGCGAGCAGTGCAGTGACAAAATCGCGCACGGCGCGGATTGCAGGGAGCACGTCTTTGTAGCAGCGAAAGGGTTAATGCGGCCGTGGTGGCTTTACTTCATGAACTGCGCGCTTCCCCCTAAACGTAAGCTTGCGAACTATGCTATACTATGGTGCTGCTTATATTGGCGCGTGTGTCGTGTGCAACTGGCAACGCAGCAATCTCCCGCGTCTGGGCGGGCATGCGCGAGCCGCCAAGATAAAAGGATTGAACTATAGCAGCAAATGGAATGACACTGATAAGGCACCAACATGCATCTCATGTCACCTGACACCACGGGGTGTGCTCGATGCCGCAGATTTTATTTAAGTGAAACAAATGTGCATCCATGTTTCTACTTAGTTTCTTAGTAAAACTTTTACTTCTTGCGTAAGTTTCTCACTATAGTTGATAAAACTGAATATCATGCAAGACGTGTGGATGACACATTAGTGCTGATTATAGAGTCAATGACTTTTATGTTACACTTAGGTGACAAAATTCAAAGCCATGCGATACCTCCTAATATTGTGTCTGGCCGCCTTATTCTCTACATAGTGAAGAAACTCAGCGTGGCATGGACTTAACAAGCCGTTAAAAGTTCCCTGCAGATATATGTAACCATGCTGCCTGCATTGCCTTCTACAGCTGGCAAAGTGTTGCCAGTGAAGGATACTGTGCACGAACTGGTCTCTCCATTAATCCTGTAAATGATCGATTGGAATCATGTCAGGCGATATCCGTGGCCGAATAATTCGCTCTAATGTGTGGAATGTTCTTCAAGCCAAACGCAAAAAATTGTGGCCCTGTGACATGAGGCATTGTGATTCATAAAAATTCCATCTTTGTATGGGAACATAGTCCGTGAATGGCTGCAAATGGTCTCCAAGTAGCCAAACATAACCATTTTCCATCAATGATCGGCGCAGTTTGATCAGAGGACCCAGTCCATTCCATGTGAACACAGTGCAAACTACGATGGAGCCACCACTAGCTTGAACAGTGCCCTGTTGATAACTTGGGTCTATGACTTCGTGTGGTCTTCGCCACACTCGAGCCATACAACAGGCTCTTACCAACTGAAACTGAGGCTCGTCTGATCAGGCCAAGGGTTTCCAGTCGTCTAGGTTCCAACGGGTTAAGCCGTGACCTGTGTTATTAGCAAAGCGACTCGCGTCGGTCGTTTGCTGCCATAACCCATTAACGCAAGATTTAGCCGCACTGTCTTAACGGATACGTTCGTCGTACGTCCCACATTGATGTCTGCGGTTATTTCACACTCTGTTGCTCGTCTGTTAGCAGTGACAACACTACACAAACGCCACTGCTCTCGGTCGTCAAGCGAAGGCCTCGGCCACTGCACTGCCCATAGTGACAGGAAATGGCTGAAATTTGGTATTCTCGACACACTATGGATCTCGGAATATTAACTTCCCTACAATTTCCGAAATGGAATGTTCCATTCATCTTGCTCCAACTAACATTCCGCGTTCAAAGTCTGTTAATTCAGGTCGTACAGCTGTAATCACGTCAGAAACCTTCTCACATAAATCACCTGAGTACAACTTACAGCACCACCAATGCACAACCCTTTTATACGTTGATGCAGGGCTGTGATCCTGCATATTCGGCCACCGCACTCACGGATATGCTTCACCCGCCAGGTATGGAGCGTACCTAACCTTGGAGGTTGTCAACACAAGAGTGACTGAGCTGTTTACCGCAAGCGTCGTGCAGCCGCCACAGCCTCTGGAGGCGCGAGCTACGTCGATACGTTGTGTGCAGGTCGCGGTTAACAGCGCTACAGTCACAGGCATCTATGTGCGTCTTTGTGGTCACCTGTCCAGTTGACACTGCATCTGTAGTCTCCCGCGGATAGTAGCTAGGTCATTGCTCAGTCCCGCGGGAGCCAGTGTCGCTCTGGGCTCCAGGCTGACCATCAGCCGCCGTCGAGTGTACACTACGGATCCACCTACTGCCGTCAGACAGTGCTGTGTAGCCTCAGGTGTGAGCCAGTCCCGAGGGCCTGCTTTGCTGAACTGTGTCTTGACTGCCCACAAGCCACTACCTCGTGGGACTGTGCCAGTTCTGCATCCGGCTGCTCAGCGGTTGACTGTTCATGAGTGAGCTCATAGTCTCGTGCAGACACAGGTGTGTCTCCACGGCACTTGACTGGTCGTCGCCACTTCGATGTTCGTGCATTTCATCGTGGTATCAGTTAGGCATCGACATCTCGTTTGTAATCAAGTTGTGACAACATTCGTCCTGACAAGCTGTACTGAGTCTCGTTCACAGTCAATAAATAAACATTTGTTATTACACCATGTGTATTTCACTTCTGTCAGTTATACCTAACACATAAGGAACAGAGCAATGTTAGCCCATATTAATACCTTCACTAAGGATTTGTAAAAACAATATGGCATTAATTTCCTGGATCTTACTATGATGTATGGTGTTGATGTTATTAGAATTATCACCTGGGCTGTTAATCTCATTCAGACTAATTCTTACCACCCACAAGCCCAAAAGAATGTAATTTTCTCCCTTTTATCATATAGAAGTTAATACATCTACTTATATATTTGTAGCAAATTGCTTACATGTTTCTGAACTGTAGCGGTCGTCAATCTCATGATAACCTCAAATTTATTGTATTGTCTGTTTCTTTTAAGAGATTATTTATTTTTATACTTACAGATAGTATCCACTATGCTCCCGAATGTGTACTGCGTCCCATATCTAGCAGTCAAAGCTTCCACAGCTTTAGTGGTTATTACAAGCTGAAAAGAAGCACAGACTGAGTTATTATTGTTCGTTCTACAATGCTAGTTTCATAAAAAAATTTAAAAAATCGGTTCATAGTGTGCTGATAAACGATAACTGTTGACTCCAGGCAATCAGTGACAGTCATACTGTTTAAAGTTTTTCTTCTTACCATCAGGTTACAGCTGTCGATTCCCTTATAAGCAAATATGCGGTAGCTACCGCTAATGATTGATTGATTACATGATTGCCGAACAATGACTCGAAGCAGTTGAATCTATTACATATCTAGGAAAACACACACTGAGTAGTTTAAAATGGAAAAATCGTATGAAACTATGCGTAGGAAAGGTGGATGTCCGATTCATTAGGACAAACCCACAAGAAGTTTAGTCCATCTACGAAGAAAAGAGCTTACAAAACCATAGGTTAGTCGATACTCGGATAGTGCTCTTTGTCTGGGACACTTAAGAGGTAGGACTGATATAAGAAACAGAAAATATCCACAGAGGATCAGATCCAAGAAAGAGCAGTTTTCGTCATGGGTTCATTTAGCAAGCGCGAAAGCTTCTCAGAAGTGCTGAATCAAGAGAGATTCGAACTCATACAACGAATTACCAACAAACGTTCTGCCCTCGCACCATTCGAGAGTAGAACAGGAAAGGGGAATGCAGGAGTGGAGAAAGTAACAGAGGTTCTACAAAGTTCCCACCATCACAAACTTTGCTGTTGCTTGAGCAGTATAGGTTTAAATGATGGCGCATGTTTGTATGTTGGCGTACAATTCCTTATCATAAGATAGTCACCTAGTTTCCTGGTTGCAATCGCTCACAGCTATGGCTCATAGACTGCTGGATTGTGGCACTGCTAATGGAGATCAAAGTGACCAGTGCGAACTCTGAACTATACAGTTTTCTTTGTGCAATTGGAGAGGAACAGGTTATGTACCAGTACAGGCTTGCAGTCCCTTTCATGACTGAATTCATGATTAAACACAACAATAGTAACATCATTTTGTCATACAAGGTCTCCTCAGAAATACAAATAAGATCCACAACCGTCCAATAAACGTTTACTTATATATCTGTATTGGGTGAGATCTGTCGCCTCGTGCATGTAAGAAGGGAAAGGGTAAGCAAACGGCAGTGGCTAGACCAGAGCAGCAGGCGACCTCAACAGGTGGAGTACAGTGGACTTTCAATCCAGTGCAAGGGATATGGCGCTTGTTAAGTGCACGGAGCTGGGGACAGCGACCATAACAGCGGACACTGTGCACCTGTAGGAATACCACTGGAATAGTATCATTGAATTTCTGTTTCATAAGGTACGATCATAAAACACAGAAACCAAATATGCCAAAGACATCGCAGCGACGAGACCAGCTCAATGAACTTCAGTTCATGATCATATGACAGTTATGACATAAGATACATGCACTTGCAGTTATGAATATTATTGAACATTAAGTAAAATTACACACACACACACACACACACACACACATACACACACATACACACACACACACACACACACACACACACAAAACGCACACAAACGCGAGCGTGAGAGATACTTACCCTTCAGGTACTCTTTCGTAATGAGAGTCATAGCAAATTTAATTAATTTATGATTATGAAAACCCATATCAGTTACACGTAGCATGAAGTCAGCATTAGGTACTCAGATTGTGTTTCTCTTAATCCATGTAATACAAAATTGAAGGTCGATATAGTATATATTTTATTGAATTCTAAAATGACATGAATGAAAATCATTCATAATTTAAAAGCGGTGCAACTAATGTAGATTCCACAGGCAACAAGATGTTGAGCATGGAAAGACGCTTCATTTAAGCTTGTCATTGTTATCTATTTACTTAACGAATTTTTTATTGTTTCATAAGAAGGCATATGTGTATATTATGTGCGTTTTAATTAATAACGTACGTCCTATTGTAATGTAAGGTAGAGGAGAAGATAGTTCAGTTGATTTACTGTTTTACATGTAGTTATTGAACAAACGATGTGTTTTATCTGGGGTCCGTGGTCATATTTTGATCGTTTCAGTAACTGGCAGAGAAGGCTGAGAAGACTACCCTTGCGCATTGCCGGACAATGTGGCCGAGCGGTTCGAGGCGCTATAGTCTGGAAGTGCGCGACGGCTACGGTCGCGGGTTCGAATCCTGCATTGCGCACGGATGTGTGTGATGCCCTTAGGTTAGTTAGGTTTAAGTATTTCTAAGTTATAGGGGACTGATGACCTCAGAAGTTAAGTCCCATAGTGCTCAGAGCCATTTGAACCTTGCGCATGGAGTTTCAACGAAGCTCATGAATTGCGCACTGTCCTCATAGTCAGTGCGAGAGCGGTACCGAGATGCTCAACAAACTCCACTGCAGGCATTACAAGACAGGCGTTGTGCGTCATGGAGAGGTCTACTACTGAAATTTCGAGAGAGAACTTTCTGGGAAGAGCCGGTCGACATATTAATCCCTTCCAATCACATCTCACGAAATGACCATGACGAAAAAATTAAAGAGAGCCAAACAGCGGCTTACCGACAATCATCCTTCCACTCGCCATTCGCAAGTGAAATAGAGTAAGGGGGGGGGGGGGAGAATATCCCCCCACCACGCACCTTTAGGTGGCTTCCGGAATATGATGTACATGTAGATGAAGATGAACCTATGGTGGCTCCATGGTTACAAGTCGAGTGGAAGGACTGAACCAGAAACTTCGAAGGTTCTGGGCAAGCTGGGCTACGAGTTACCAGACTTGAGTCACAGAGTTGGAAACTGTACGGTACCCGTAAATGGGTCAGATGTGCACTACATATCAGAGACTGATACCCAGTTGGTGAACTATGGGTGGTGTGCACACATGAGATTTTTAGATTAGGCTACCCTCCATGCAGTCCTGATAGCGACAGCTATGGGAGACCCGGGAGTATTTGTGTAAAATCCAAATGAATGTCTCCCTCAGGCGATAGTATAAAAATTCCTAGTACATAAATGTCGAAGCATTCGCCACAAAGTGGTAGATTTTGGAGCGCTCCTGAAATGCGGAGAAGCTCACGTAATACTAGGTCAGAAAGCTAGTTAAAACGTGGAGTTGGTAGCAGTGAGATTTTTAGGGATAACTTAAATGTACATCGAAAGGATAAGCTGATGGGAAATGGAGGTGGAGTATTTGTCGCATTAGGAAAGAAAGCCAAATCCACCTAGTTAGAAATTGAAGCTGCATTAGAGGTTGTTTGGGCAAGATTCATTATCAGCAGTGTGCACAAAACTGTTGGATCCTCTTGACGTAACCGAAAGCTTTAGAGAAAATCCAGTTCACTTGTACGTAATTTCCCCAATCACACTGTATTTATCAGTGGAGATTTTAATTGTTCAACAACCAGTTGGGAAAATTACAGGTTTGCTAACGGCAGGCATGATAAGACAACCTGCGGAACATTACTAAATGCCTTCTCTGAAAACTACCTAGGACACGTAGCTCGAAATGCCACTCACTATGAAAATTATTACAAATTAAGTCAATAAATAGATTTGTCCTCTTTGAGGATGTCCACATCAAAAGTGGTATCAGTGACCATGAGGTGGATTGTGGCAATTATGATTACCAAAGTATAAAGGCCAACTAAAACAAGGAGAAAGATGTACATGTTCAACAATCTAGATAACAAAGCAGTAGTGTCATATCTCAATGAAAAGCTGAAACTTTTAGCACAGGACAAGAACACGAAGAGGAACCACGGATCAAGTTGCGCTGGATAGTTACGCAGGCAGTAGAACAGTTCATGATGAGGGAGATTCTCCGTGGTGTATTGTCACTGTAGAGGAACTTCTGAAAAAACGCAGTCTACTGCATAATAGATATAAGACAAAGCGCAGGGCTACAGACAAATACGTTAAGTCCTCAATCACCTCCGTAGTAGAATGTTATTAATGATCTATCACAGAAAAGGAAATTATGATCGTATTTAAAGGCTCCTAGTACCACAAAGGTTAGCGTCCAGTCACTCGTGGATGAGACAGAAACTGAAATTAAGAGTAGCAAAACAAAAGTACAAATGCTTAACTACGTTTTCAAATATTCCTTTACAAAGGAAAACCTAGGAGTGTTCCCCCTATTTAATCCTCGTACCACTGAAAATATAAGCGAAATAAGTGTTATTGTCAGCGGTGTTGACAAACAGCGGAAATCGTTAAAACCGAACAAATCTCCAGGCTCGATGGAATATCTATCAGATGATATGCTAAATTTGCGGATGAGTAAGCCTCTTCGGGCAGTATGATATAGTGTAGACCTCTACAGCATGACCTGTGGTGTAGGGAACCGGTACGGTAGCTCAGCGTGTTCAGTCAGAGGGTTGACTGCCTTCTGTAATTAAAAAAAAAAAAGTCTTAGGGAATGGATCAACGATACACTTGAGCGGGTGCCATGGCCATGGGACGTCTGCCCCGAACTAATACAGAGTACAGTAACGCGCAAATTGAGATAAAAAAGGGATAGTGTCTTTGCTTACTAATCAAAGCGTCATCAGTCCCGGATTCAAACCTCACCACTGATTAATTTCTGAAAAAAAGGCTACATAGCGTGTGACCAGTAACTGAAAAAGTGTCACGATGATATGATGATCTTCCCAATGGAAAAAGAACCTGACTAGTTCCTCATTCGGATCACCGGGAGGGTGACCATGAGAAAAATATTGAATGGCTAACTAAGGATAACGTCCTAATAGTCGGCGTGAGGAACTTCAGAAGTTTGAACGTGGTATGCAGGCTAGAAAACGTGAGAACGGAAATGCTAAAGCTCAGTCTAGATATATTGGGGTAAGTGATGTGAAATGGAGAGAAGACAAGGATTTCTGACTAGATGAGTACAGAGTAACATCAACAGCACCGGAAAATGGTATAACAGGAATAGGAATGGTTATGAATAGGAAGTCAGGGCAGGGAGTCAGTCACTGTGAGCAGTTCAGTGATAGGGTTGTTCTCATCGGAACCGACAGCAAACCAACACCGATGACAATAGTTCAGGCATACATGCGACGTCGCCAGCCAAAGATGAAGAGACACAGGAAGTATACGAGGATATTCAAAGGGTAATTCAATACGTAAAGGGAGATTAAAATCTGATAATTATGGGGGATTGAAATGCAGTTGTAGGGGTAGGAGTAGAAGAAAGGGGTTCGGGAGAATATGAACTTGTTACTAGAAATGACACAGGAGAAAGCTTAATCGAGTTCTGTAATAGATTTCAGCTACTAATAGCGAATACTCTTTTAAGGATCACAAGAGCAGGAGATATACTTGGAAAAGGCAGGGATATACGAGAAGATTTCAGTTAGATTACATCACGGTCAGGAACAGATTCAGAAATCAGATACTGGGTTGTAAGACGTACCCAGAACAGTTCTAGGCTCAGATCGAAATATAGTAACGGTGAAGAGTAGAATGAAGTTTAAGAAGCTAGCCAGGAAGAATCAAAACGTAATGAGGTGGGAAACGGATGTGCTAAGGAATGAGGAGATATGCTTGACATTCTCTGAGGATATAGATATTGGGATAGTGAATAGCTCAGTAGGCAGCTCGTTTAAAGAGGAATGGACGTCACGGAAGTACGAAAGAAAAATACAGGTACAAATAAGGTAGCTGCGAAGAAGCCTTGGGTAATACAAGAAGTACTCCAGTTGATCGATGAAATAAGGAGGTACAAAAATGTTCAGAGAAATTCAGGAGTACAGACATACAAATCATTTATAAACGAAATGAACAAGGAGAGCAGGGAAGCTAAGATGGAATGGCTGCAGGAAAAATGTGACTCAATCGGAAAAGAAATGGTTGTCGGAAGGACTGACTCAGCACGTAGGGCAGTCAAAACAAAATTCGGTAAAATTAAAAGCAAAGGTGGTAACATTAAGAGTGTAGTGGGATATACAGTGTTGAATGCAGAGGTGAGAGAAGACAGATGGAAAAAGAACACTGGAGTCCTCTGCGAGGGGGAGGACCTGTCTGATGACGTGATAGAGTAAGAAACCGGAGTCGATCTAGAAGAGATCGTTGATCCAGTGTTAGAATCATGATTTAAAAGAGCTTTGGAAGACTTAAGATAAAATAAGTCATAAGGGATATTTAACATTCCCTCTCAATTTTTTAAATAATTGGGGAAGTGGCAACAAAGTGACTGTGTGTAGAATATATGAGTCACGTGATATGCCATCTGACATTCGGGAAAAACATCATCCACAACATTCCGAAGATTGCAAGAGCCTATAAGAGCGACATTTATCACACATTCACCTTAACAGCTCTTGCATCCAAGTACTGACAAGAATACTACACAGAAGAATGGAAAAGAAAACTGAAGATCTGCAGGAGACTATCAGTTTGGCTTTAGGAAAGATAAAGGCACCGGAGAGGCAATTAAGACGTTGCGGTTGATAATGGAAACAAGCTTGAAGAAAAATCAAGACATGTTCATAGGATTTGTCGACCTGGAAAAAGCGTTCGACAGTGTAAAATGGTGCAAGGTGTTCGAAAATCTGAGAAAAATAGGGGTAAGTTACAGAAAAATATACAATATGTTCAAGAACTAAGTGGGAAGAATAAGAGTGGGAGTCGAACAACGAAGTACTCCGATTAAAAAGCGTGTAAGACAGGGATGTAGTCTTTCGCCGCTACTATTAAATCTATACACCGAAGAAGAAATGACTGAAGTAAAAGAAAGTTTCAAGAACGGAATTAAAATTGAAAGTGAAAGGATATGAATTATAAGATTCACTGATGACATTGCTGTCATTAGTGAAAGTGAAGAAGAATTACAGGATCTGCTAAACGGAGTGAAGTCTAACGAGTACAGAATATGGACTGAGAGTGAATAGGACATTGCAGTGGGTGCGCGACCATCGGGATTCGATCGTTGATCAATGGAAACGTGTCTGGTATGCGGGTAAATCACTGTTTTCCTGCACTAGGTTGGTGGGCGAATCCACAAACGCCGTCGTGGAAATGAACGGCGCCTCGAAACTTGTAGCGCGCCAAGGACTCAGGGTGGTGAGAGCAGTGTTATGCTGTGGAAGACATTCTCCTGCGCTTAGATGGGACCTGCGGTAGTAATCGAAGACACGCCGACAGTTGCAAACCACTTGCATCCCTTACTTCTTGATGTCATTCCCTACGCTGACGTCGTCTTTCTTCAATATAATTGTCCGGGTCTCGGAGTCATAACCGTGCTACAATGGCCTGAGGAGCGTTACACTGAAATCACGATGATATCTCGGAGATCAAATCCTATGGAACCCATCTGAGTCGCTACTGGGCGCCATCATCGCGTACACAAAACGGCGGCCGGTTATTTACGCGAATTACATGACCTGTGGGTAGACATCGAACAGGCGCACACGCACTCTTGTATGAGTTAACCGTTACAACATACCTCCACAAACCTACCAAGAAACTGTAGGAGCCGGCCGGGGTGGCTGAGCGGTTTTAAGCTCTACAGTCTGGAACCGCGCGACCGCTACGGTCACAGGTTCGAATCCTGCCTCTGGCATGGATGTGTGTGATGTCGTTAGGTTAGTTAGGATTAAGTAGTTCTAAGTTCTAGGGGACTGATGCCCTCAGCAGTTAAGTCCCATAGTGCTCAGAGCCATTTTTTGAAACTGTCGGATCGATGACATGCAGAATCAGAGACGTATTTCATTCCAAAGGTGGACAAACAAGCTACTAAGTAGCTGGTCATAATGTTTTGGCTCATCAGAGTATAGCTTAACGATAAACACGGCAAATGCGAAGGTGATTCAGAGTAGGTGGAAGGAGATTGAAGACTTGCTCAAGATCAAAACTGGTAACGATACTGTAGTGGAGGAAGTGGAGGAATTCTGCTAGATAGGAAGTGAGATTTCACGAGACTGTGAAAGTAAGGAAGACATGATAAGAGGATTGGCACATGCAAAGCTTCACTGATATCGGATACTAATATGGAACTGAGGGAGACGTTCTTGTAAGTGTACATCATGGATACAGTATTACATGAAAATGAAACGTGGACTTACGGAATCAAGAAATGAAAACATTAAAAAGTTGGGAACGTGTACCATCAAACTGTGTTAAAAACTATGTGGAAATAATATCGTGTATAAAATCGAATAGTTCTAATATGAGTGAGTTAAGATAGATTTCTATAGACGACGTTTGCCAAAAGACGGGAATGGTTAATAGGGCATTTGCGACAACATAGTTCAAGTTAAACTGGTACTAAAAACAGCGGTAAATATGACAACATAGTTCAAGATGGAGGGCAGCATCAAACGACGAAGGATTACTGCCTAATAAAGAGAAATATAAAAATAAAACTTGCTACTTTGGGTAGCAGGTCAATCTTCGTAATATCTCACGAAACTATTATGCGTATGTTAGCTGACTAATGGTGCAACGGCCAACATGGGGGTAGGAAATATGACTCCTGACGTTTAAAATATGCGGAAACGTAGTCTAGTCAGACATTCACTTATGAAATCTGTGTTTTTTGTAAGAAGTGAATATGCCAACAGTGTTCATCCGGGTGGTGTTAATTTAATCATCGTATGAGCTTCGTTTATTTGTACTGAGGGGGGACTCGCAGGTATGCCTACAACTATCTCATCCAGACGTACTCATTCCGGTACCGTCGTCAACGGGTGTGGATGCTTGATGAGTGCTTGTGTGTTCTACAGGATGATGAAAAAGTTCCATTACCCCTATGTATTATTATATATTACGTAGATGTTACGAATTGTTGTTTTTGTTCTTGTTGTAGGTGCTGATACAGGCTCAAATCACGGCTGATAAGTTTACTTACACCGTAGAGGAATGGATGGCAACGAGGACGTTGGCTCACGAATGACCCTGTGCAGGCAAATCAATAAGAGATGTTCAGCATTGTTTCACTCTCAGGTTTCAGAAAGCTCCCCCAGCAAAACCAAAAATTTTACAGTGTGAGGAAAAGCTCTTTGCAGCTGGCTGCGTAAAAGTTAAGTCCTGCTCAGGACGACGACCAACAACACTGGAAACATGTGTAGGGTCTACAGCGTGTGTCGGACGTTCGCCAAAGAAGTCCATTCGTAAGCGCTCACAGGAATTGGAAGTTCCATACTGGATCTACATCTACGTCTCGTGGTGTGTAGCGGAGGCTACTTCTGGTACCACTAACTGATTCCCCGCCTCCTATCCTATTACACTCGCGAATGGGAGTAGAAAGAATGATTGTCGGTAGGCCTATGTATTGGTTTTAATTTTTCAAATTTTATTATAATAGCAGGCAGTAATATGTTGTCCGACTCATCCTGGAAAAATGTTCTCTCGAAATTTCAATAATAAATCTCTCCGTTATGCACAACGCTTCTATTGTCACATCCGGAAAAGGTGATTGTTGAGCCGCTCTTCGTTGTATCTTCACTTTGCTCTCTCTCTCTCTCTCTCTCTCTCTCTCTCTCTCTCTCTCTCTAGCTCTCTCTTCTGCCAGTCATACCTGGTAAGGATCACATCCTGATGAACGGTACTAACGAATCGGTGCAGAAAACTCCTTGTAAGCCACTTCCTTCATGGCTGAGTTACATTTCCTTAAGATATTTCCTATGAATCTTAATCTGACATCTACTTTGTTTATGTGGTCGTTTCACCTAAGATCGCATTGGATAGTTACTCCTAGATATTTTGCGGTAGATACTGTTACCAGAAATTTCTTATTAATCGTTTTTATGTACAGTAGTGGCTTTCTCTTCCTTTTTATGCGTAATACGTTACATTTATTCACGTTCAGGATCAACAGCCAGAACCTGCACGATTGATCGATCCCCTGCAGGTCATATGCAAATCAATAGCATCTCTGGCATTGCTACTTTGTTGTAGACAACAGCATCATCTGCGAACAGCCCTAAAGAACATCCGACGCTACTACATCATTTATATACATTGTAAACAGTAACGATCCTATCACACATCCTTGGGGTGCTCCAGATTTTGCCTGTAAGTTTGTCGATTCTGTTCCTTTAAAAGTGATGTGTTGTGTTCCTTCTGTAAGGAAGTCTTGAGTCCAGTCGCAAACCTGGTCCAATATTCGATAAGCTCGTATATTTTTCACTAAACGACAGTGCGGGACGTTATCAAAGGCCTTCCTGAAGTCAAGGAGCACGGCATCAACCTGGGCGCCATTGTCTACAGTATTATGCAGCTCATGGAGGAACACAACTAGATGAGTTTCGACAAGATCCCTGTTTGCGGAATCAATGTTGATTATAGCAGTGGAGATCTTCGTACTCCAAAAACGTCATAATTCTGGAGCTGAACATAAAACATGTTCCATAATTCTATAAGATGGACTCGGCATTACAGAACCATATAGAGAGAAGCATTTAAATATTAGTTTGTTACCGAATTGAGTGATAATGACATGCCAAAGGTCATCAGGTTTTTGGGCTAGTGCTGCTTTTTTTACAACTTTTCCTTTGTGGAGGAAAGGGTTTTTCCGGAAAAGTGTGCAATATACTACAGTGCAAAAGTTAGAAATATTTATTTCTGGAATAAAGAAAACTCACATTTTGTAAAGAACGTGAAAACAATCCATTGCATGTCATGATCTGGGATGCAATGTCTACAATCCACTTTATAGGTACGCAATTCTTTTTCGGTGCTGTGAATCAAATTGAGTATGTCACCATGTTCGATAATTGGTTTATTCCACACCTGCAGGATCGGGAACCGCGTGGTCGTGCATGGTTGCAGCAGAATGGAGCACCAGCCCATTATATTCTCAATGAGGTATTTTATGATAAATGGATTAGACGTGGTTATGTTTCGAAAACGGTGGTGTACACACAGACACTCTGGAATAAATAACGAAGAATAGTCATACTACCTCAGATCTGTCCTTTGCCAAGATCGCATTAACACAATGTGATCATTACAAATATATGGACACAGGGTGGGGCTTTTTGATAACTCTATAGTATTGTGTAATCCATGAGTTTATATCGACGATGTAAACATCAACAAGGAGTGAATACAGTTTATACCTCTAGAACAGCACTAATAATACCAACAAATCCAATATTTACATTTGACACACAGATCACTGACGATGAAACATGGCGTCATTTCTTTGGGCCATTGAAGAGCTTTAGAGTTCAAACCATAACGTCGATGCTAATTCTGATGATCATATGCACTGTCACCTACTTTTAGCAAATACTGTAAGTATTTTATTTCCTTTGTCAAGCTACCTACTTGAGAACTCACTGCATTCCTTTAACAAACTGCGTTAGCATAGTGAGTCAGTGACGTTACAGTGACGAACTACTGTCAGAAGATCTTGCTGCAATTATTTGGATTATTTCTTGTAAGTGGTGGAAGCTTCTGTTCAAAATTCAAAACTAATGACAGCTGTGAAGTTGATGAATTTAACAAACGTAAAAGCAAACTAAGTTCAGAGTCTTAAGAAATTTTGTTTCAAATTAATTGCTAGATGCGACAACAAAACGATTCAATGGAGGGGAAGAGTGAAAAGACCCACTATTAAACTTAACAACATTAAATGAGGTACAACAATAATAGAGTGTTTAATTAAATGACTTAATTGACCAGGAAACCGTACGCCTAATACTACAAGAGGGATTTTAAGTTTTGACAGTAGCTACAACAAAATTGACGTAAGTATTAATAAAAGAATTCAAGAGGTCGTTTCATCACAATCAGACAGTGACGGACTTGAATAACTAGAGTAAATATTTCGCCAATCAGCTCTAAATTTATAATGACAGCTTGGGCGAATTTCATACGACTGTTACTACTGAGAAGCAATTCGAATAATGCAGCCTCCAACTAATAACCGTTGCATAAGGCTAAACAGCAGACCCCTAGAAGTCCAACTTAAAACTTTGCTCAAACTCAGATTGTAGTTTATGGACAACCATGAACGCACAAATGACAAGCAGCCAGAGAGCTTAACCAACATACTTAAAGTTGCTTATACTTTTAACAAGGAAAGATGCCTAAATTCTAAGATTCTTGAAAATAAACACATAATAAGAAGACCGTTACAGCCTGTACTGCAACACCAATTAAGCAAGCAGAATAGTAAATTAAACTCATGAATTCACTAGGGAGTAGTACTATTTAGAGTGCGCACAGCCTTTGACCTACTCCCGTAGAACGCATTGCTGTCCAATACACGATAACTGCGTACAGCCGGCCGAAGTGGCCGTGCGGTTAAAGGCGCTGCAGTCTGGAACCGCAAGACCGCTACGGTCGCAGGTTCGAATCCTGCCTCGGGCATGGATGTTTGTGATGTCTTTAGGTTAGTTAGGTTTAACTAGTTCTAAGTTCTAGGGGACTAATGACCTCAGCAGTAGAGTCCCATAGTGCTCAGAGCCATTTGAACCATTGAACCAACTGCGTACAGTTTAACATAAACGGTCAAACTTTTGATTCACTGAGGCGTCTCAGACAGCACCTCAACAACAAGGCACCAACAGCCCACAGCCCACAACGTAAAAATGTGTCTCAAACTGATCTTTTTAATTATTTTTTTAAGATCGCTTCCCCTAGACGTAGCCCGGCAGGTACAAACAGCCGACGCTACTCACAGTCAGTCACTGGTGCGTCGCGTTCCTTGCATACAACTCCGCTGGCCGTCCAAAAGGCCCTCCTGCCCCGCAACAGGCTCAGCGCTACGTGGTCACTTCCTGCACGCCGCGGTCCTTCCTCTGACCGTGCTTTTTTTGGTGGTAAGTTCCTATGGGATCAAACTGCTGAGGTCATCGGTCCCTAGCCTTACACATTATTTAATCCAACTTACTCTAACTTACGCTAAGGACAACACATACAACCAAGACCGAAGGAGGAATCGACCCTCCGACGGGGTTAGCCGTGCCAACCATGGCAAGGCGCCTCAAACCGCTTGGCTACCCCGCGCGGCTGGGACCCCGTGCTACTTGGAGCCAACTTCCCAACTGCGAGGCGCGCTGTCGCACCACAGAGGCGTGTTCGGACAAAGATAGCAGCACGAGGTCACAACCGACAATAGAGAGATCTAAGCGAGCCGCACGGCTCAGTACTAGCATTTCTGAGCACTCTTCGGTATGAACGCACTTTTATCAACAACAGGGTACACATATCACTAGGAAAAGAACAAAATAAAGAAATAAAGGATTCAGCCAGAATGCGCGAACAGGAAATAATTATAGGACAGCGATAGGAAAAGAGAGGCTGTATCAACACAGATATATCTGTAC
Source organism: Schistocerca americana (assembly GCF_021461395.2). Classification (NCBI taxonomy): domain Eukaryota; kingdom Metazoa; phylum Arthropoda; class Insecta; order Orthoptera; family Acrididae; genus Schistocerca; species Schistocerca americana. The sequence continues at coordinate 595,799,870 of NC_060121.1, read as the reverse complement.
CATTGTTTTTTTGTTGTTGTTGTTGTTGTTATTGTTGTAGTCTTCCGTCCAGAGACTGGTTTGATGCAGCTGTCCATGCTACTCTATCCTGTGCAAGCTTCTTCATCTCCCACTACCTAATGCAACCTACATCATTCTGAATCTGTTTAGTGTATTTATCTCTTGGTCTCCCTCTATGATTTTTACCCCCCACGCTGCCCTACAGTACTAAATTGGTGATATCTTGATGCCTCATAACATGTCCTACCAACCGATCCCTTCTTCTAGTCAAGTTGTGCCACAAATATCTCTTCTCTCTAATTCTATTCAATACCTCCTCATTAGTTATGTGGTCTACCCATCTAATCTTCAGCATTCTTCTGTAGCACCACATTTCAAAAGATTCTATTCTCTTCTTGTCCAAACTATTTATCTTCCACGTTTCACTTCCATACATAGCTACACTCCATACAAATACTTTCAGAAACGACTTCCTGACACTTAAATCTATATTCGATGTTAACAAATTTCTCTTCCTCAGAAATGCTTTCCTTGCCATTGCCAGTCTACATTTGATATCCTCTCTACTTCGACCATCATCAGTTATTTTGCTCCCCAAAATAACAAAACTCATTTACTACTTAAAGTGTCTCATTTCCTAATCTAATTCCCTCAGCATTACCCGACTTAATTCGACTACATTCCATGATCCTCGTTTTGCTTTTGTTGGTGTTCATCTTATATCCTCCTTTCGAGGCCATGTCCATTCCGTTCAACTGCTCTTCCAAGTTCTTTGCTGTCTCTGACAGAATTACAATGTCATCGGTAAACCTCAAAGTTTTTATTTCTTCTCCATGGATTTTAATACCTAATATAAGTGTTCGTTATTCCTATGCGCTTTTCGAGAGTGGAACAGTAGAGAAATAGCTTGAAGATGGTTCGATGAACCCATTTCCAAGCACCTGATTATGAATTGCAGAGTAATCATGTAGATGTAGATGCAGATGGGGTCTCTGGGCCAACAATGATATACGATTATTATCATAGTACAAACAAGGAACGTAGTTAAACATTACATTAGGACTATGTTCGTAAAATTTTTAAGTTGATCATAGTTTTAACGATTTTTCTGTACTTTGTATTTCAATAATTCCAGTCACTGCCCTAATTTATTTACTGAAGTTTAAGTATTTGTACTTGATAATTTTGCTAAACTGCATAAACACAGGAAATGGCCCCTGAGAAGATAAAGAGAACCAGTGTATCAGTTTTGATGTACAGGGTGATTTTGATAAATGTGGGCAAACTGCAACAAACTATCCCTAAGAAGATAAGGAGTAAAAGTGGTCATATAGTCATATGGCCAGGATTGCATTGTACGGGAGCTTCATGTACTTCAAATTAGAGATAAAAGATATGTAATACCTTTGAAAGCTCACATGTAAACACACCAGATATGTGCGAATGTCCCCTGTGTACTAGTGTTTGAGTGGAATGGTAGCAGCGAATCACCAACACTGAGACACTCTCAGCAAGCGGGTGGGGACTATTCGCAACTGTCTCATGGGACCAGTAATCCGTTCATCACGTCTGACAGGCGAAACACATCTGCTCTTCCTGCTTGTGATCCTCTCTCCTTTTCTGGTGCCTTATATGGTACGAAGAGTGAGGTGGGTGCTGCATGCTCCAGCTCACTTCTGAATTTCTGTGCGGATGCAAATCGACAACATTTACTGTACCTCGACCACACATTGAGGCTGAACTGGTGTTGATGGTCTGCTGCAACAACATCACCAAAATGCTAGTACAGACAGACTATTCACACTTACCTGCTGTGCTCTGATGTATGTTTTCAGTCTCTGATACACAGCAAAGATATTTTATCTCCATCTTCAGGTGGGTGTACCGCCTTTGGAACACGTTCCCACGCATTTTCATATGTCCATAGCGTCTCTCTTGCGACGTATCCACTTAGCGATCTTTTCCTGCTGTTTGTTCCCGTTTATCATAATTGCCCTATGTATCAAAACTGATACACAGATGCAGAATATTAGTAATCGAAAAACTTAATACGAAATTGCAGTGTTGAAAGAATGCCGTAGCACATAACAAAATGATAGTTTAAAATGTTCTTGACGTACAGAAAATTTAAAGAGTTTTCCAAGAGCGTGCAATCTTGATCAGTTAGATATATACAAATTGTTTTCCGCTTTTGTGTGTATTGGGGAGACACTGAAATATTGCCGACATTAAATATATGGAAAATTAAAAGTTTCAGCCAGTCGCAGAAAACTGATAATCCGAATCCTGTTAATAACAGTTTCCTTTCAGTTGTTACTGTATATGTAACAACAGGAAAAGAACTTGCAGTTCTGTACAAAATGTCAAGCGAGTCATTCAATGCGTGTTTCATTTGTTGTCTTTTCGTGAAAAAAAGTGTTAACTACTTTGGTGGCATCATTTTAATATTATTGAGTGAGGTTTTGGATAATGGTGACGTCGTTTCTAATGCATCTAAGAAACATGAGAGAAGAACGAATTTTTTTCTTTCTTCACGATGACTTTTTTATATTGTAATCGCTTAAGGTAAATTGTACGCAGTCAAACGAAGTATGAAAACATAAAACTTTGAAGTCTTAAGAAAAATCGAAGTTTAGGTTACATTCTATTTTTGTTAGTTAGCTTTTTCTATTTATATGAGTCATTTCTGGAGCACGTTGAGCGAATCATCCATATTAACGATCTATAATAAAAAGTCCGCTTTTTACAGGAGAATATATAAGTCTGTATGAAAACCTAGTTATTCAACTGGTTGGCAAGAGCACCGTCAGTGCCTGCTCAAGTAGTTCTTGATTAAATCAATATATATTTGTAAATTAATTCTGGCTTCACGAGTGATTTTCTCGTATTTACATTCCCATCTGCCCAGTATCCTTTACCAAATATCATCTCAATGCGACATCCCATGTATTCTAAGAGTAATTTCTTATGCAATACTCTGTCTGTTACAGCCTCCCGCAGCACAGAGCTATGCTTATCTATTTGTAACTCGAAACTTCGTAAAGGAAGTTTAACGAGCTGTGACAACGTGAAGCTTTTATGTATGTGGAAATCAGTGAGGCCCTTTAACTCGGTCAACTGGCCTTACAGATAAACCAGTGGAGATATTGCCATCGTAGTCAGATGTGTGTTTACTTTTTCAGTCTTTGACATATGTAGCTTTCTGGACTGGTACAAACACATTCTTTGCACAGGCTTTCCCTACAAGAAATGACGTATGTGCGCTGTCACGCAGTCATGTAGTGGACATATGCTGCCAGCTTTTTACTTCTACATTAATTATTTTGTTTTACCTATATTGTGTCCACCGCAAGACCAGTTTGATTCATAATTCAGATAACGAAGTCCGGGACTTTACTTTGAAACTTTATACTGGGATTTATGTTGACCAAGAAGTAAGCACACAATTATTTAATGTCTTCAAACAAATGTCGCTAATGTTTCAATTTGGTCTTAATATTCTGCAGCTAAAGTCTACTACATAAATGGTTAATTAGCTGCTAGTGACTACAATAGTGTTACAAAGTCAGATCGAGTGACGCTAACAAACAGAACAAAATAAATACGCCGGTCCTGATTCAATAATGCTGTCACAGAAGACTCACCAGGTCGTCGTAGTTCGGTGCTGTCACGCTGTATAAGCCATACGGGAACATGAGCATCTGCCCGTAACTGTGGAAGTCTAGGTAGACCTGGAAGTCGTCGCCCAGACTCGCCAAAAATTCTGAGAAGGTTCTCGTTTCAACCTCGGAGAAGGGTTCTGGACCGGCGAAGTCCGATGAACACACCGTGGAGCTGGCACCTTCTTCTGTTGGTGAGGAAACACATATGCTTGTGAACACATGACTACTGAGGCCATTTATTCGTGTATCTATGCAGTTGCTTCTAGATTTATGAGAGCGTTTGTTAGTTGTAGCAAACTACAGAATGAACACCTTTAACCTAGATATAGCTAGAAAATACCAATGACATGCATATTTAAACTCAAAGAGAATTACAGTGTGTATAGATGAAAGGGATGGAGTTCTCTAGCTCTCAATGATTTGCTGTTGTTCTCGCATGTTCAATGACTGGGGTCTCGCCGCGTTGGTCTGTTCTGTACAAGTCTCTTCGTCGTTTCGGACCTACTACAACCAACACCCATTTCAGTTATCCCCTCAGCTCTCATCTCGACGTTGGTTGAAACTCTTACCGCACTTTTCACTACGTGTCCTATGGCAATTAGCCTAGAATAAAGTTAAAGGATAATGCCAATGGACACTCGTATCTAAATCCTGGAACATGTTTTCGTGATCTGGCAACTGATAATTCGTGCCCGAGTTAAAGAGTGTGTTTGGTTCAATAGAAAAAAGATAAAAGTCACCTACATACACGTATAATTTATCCTTAATTATATGTAATACTCATTTTAGTTTCGAGTATTGGAGAATCGTAAATACTATCGACGTTAGGAAGGTTATTTAATTGCTGCACCACTGTGTACAAAGACACAGAGATAATTACGCTCAGTAGATACCAATGGACATACGAGTATTGTGAAAGGCGGACCAGTACTTGCTGTAGATTCAAAACTTACCTCCCCAGTGGAAGTCCCAGTTACGATTCGGGTCAGCCCCGTAGCACGGCGTGTATGGGGTGCGAGTCCCGCGCCAGTTGCGATCCTGCGGACAGATGTCAATCCTGAGCACGACGACAGCTGGGAAGCACTTGTACTCTACATCAGCTCCCGTAGTCCAGAAGCTACTGAGAAACTCCAAGGCAGAGGCTACTTTCTAAACTTCCTGATAGATCAAAACTTTATGCGGGACTGCGTTTCGAACCCGAAACTTCGCACTTCCCTGCCAATGGTCTTACTGACTGATTCAGGCATGACTCGTGGCCTATCCTCACAGCATCAATTACGCAGCGCCTTTCTCTAGCTACGCCAACTACATGCAAGGTTACCTGTATACTTTTCTATCCTACTCGGACGTAAACTGAAAATCTCTGTGCTCACTCTCAAGGACAGTCTGATATAACTTTCATGTGTAACGTCAGACATCACCTTGGCTAGAGACATTGTACTACTTGCGTTTGTTGATGTGGGAGGGGGAGGGGACAACAACGATTATAGAGTGAATGTATTACTGTCACTACAACGCACCAGCATACACTGTAATTAAAATTATTTCATAGAATAAATATACATTACTTTGTTTCAGAACTGGTAATAACAACATGTAAAACATATTTTCCATCATTCTAGGAATCAATGTATTGGTTAACATTATGGGCCGCTGTGCATACATCTGTCTACTGAGAACACTCTTCAGTTGCTCATATGCATTACGAAAGATGCGAGGTGACAGTTTAGAGTTATTCATCACGTACACAGATACACCCAAGACAAGGTGTTAGTAGCCTACGTTTATCTTCATTGGCGCTCCGGATGCTTCTTGGAACGGCGAAACAAGTTTTAGTGCACAGTCATGAAAACCTCTGGCCGGAATTTTGGAATATGTTTCTGAAAATATATTTCACTGAGTGACAGCTATTTCAAATTTTTTAGGTTTCCATTCATATAACACAGTGTAGTCAAAGAAATAAATTTAGGAAGCAATACTCTAAATAAACAAATATACCGAGTTCTATCTGGATTTAATTGGACCAGAAAGAAAAACAACGACATTATATTCTAGAGTTAATGTCGTAATCTGTAACAAATCAAATGGCTCTGAGCACTATGGGACTTAAATTCTGAGGTCATCAGTCCGCTAGAACTTAGAACTACCTAAACCTAACTAACCTAAGGACATCAACACATCCATTCCCGAGGCAGGATTCGAACCTGCGACCGTAGCGGTAGCGCGGTTCCAGACTGTAGCGTCTAGAAACGCTCGGTCACTCCGGCCGGCAATCTACAACATCACATTAACTAAATTCTTATTGTCATTCCGAACTGGACTTACATACCCTATATATTCGATTAATTCAACAAAACTGAATAGCATACAGACTATTAACCTGATAAATTTGATAAAGTTTAGTGTGCTACTCACCGTGGTCCAAGTGTATACGTATCCATCAGGGTTGAGGTTAGGGAAGACGTAAAAGTTAAACTGCCTCACGGTGTCCCTTACGGCCGAGTCATTGGTGGTCAGTATCTGATTGATGATCCACGTAGCGGTGGCGGGGCCGATCCACTCACCAGCATGGATGCCTGCCAAGTCATATTTGTAATAATTCCGATCAGAATTAGTAATGCGTGTCAGTGCAAAATTTACTGAAAAAAGAATCGTCTAAACAAGAAAGCCCAGCGAGTTTTAATAAATAATCCAGTGATTACGGGTTTGACGGCAGATGACAAAACAATCTTGTTCCTGTTACTTGATGAGACCCTCACCGCCGTGTAAGTTTTGCGAATATGACGAAAGCTATTCTTCATTATCATTACATGATTCATCGTGAAAATGTTTAATTTTCTCACCTCCTGCTTGTGCATGTACACTACCTGACAAAAAAAGTGAAGTATCTAGAAGACCTGATCAGATGCCAATGTAAGTTCGTCTGTATACACACCATTGACAGGCAAATAAATGACTTGATATGCAATTCTCTGTGACAGGTAGAGTGCACTGGTGTGATTTCTGTTTAGTGGTGCTACCAGACTTGGTGGCGTATAAAATGAGAAGACCATCGTAAAGGACTCATAGATGCCGCGTAATCATGTGAGAAAGCATTATCAGCAACTGACGGTGTTGGAAAGCTAGTAGCGATTGAGCGATCTGTCAGTCGTCCTTAGGAGTTGCGGGCGGCCAACGCCTATCTCTCGTTAGGTTAACGCCGGAAGGTGTGGCGGCTTTGTCTTCTGTGGTAGGAACAGCTATGTAGTGTTCAGCTACTAACGAAACTTTCGTAGAAAAGAAATCCCAAGTAATCAACACTGAACTTCAATAGTAGTGACTTTTCTGTCCGCCAGCAACTATAAAGATGTACATAGATGGAGCACAAGAACTGCACTAAGATTCAAGTCCAATGAGAGTTATGGTGAAACCAGTTCTACATCGTTGGCTGTAGACTGAAAAAGTTTCGACAACCGCATGACTGACGCCGAATTATCTCTCTCTTCAAGCAACGCGTCAGTGTTTCATAGACTAGGATCTCTGTTCTCTAACTTCTCAAGTGGCGTCGACAGTCGGCCAATAACGAGTGACAGTTTTCCGAGAGCATCACAGAATATCCAAAGCGTTTCCTTCTCCTTTCTTGTGTGGTTGAGAGGGACGGTTCCTTGCCTTTTATCGTACACGTAATAGTAATAACTGTCGACTGTACGTAATTTGGTGTGGCAGGTCTCACTGTTGCTACGTCTTCTTTGCTTCAGTCTGGGTCTGTCTGCTCAGACCCCTTGCTTCAGCGTTCCCAGCATAAGAAACATGAGGTATGAATTCTCACGAGGGCAAGTTAGCAACCACACGCTTACAACAGGCCTGATTCACATGTGTGTACACATACGGAATTATATATGGATGTTTTATAATGAAGTACGGCGTTTTCTTACTTTTTTACATTTGTGTATATATGTTTTCTACAATTTTTAAATATAAATACAATGATTATGGGATACTCTTCTAAACCATTATTGTCGTACATCGCATAGAGATGCAGCTGGCTACTTTTTATGTAAAAAGGACAAAAATGTTTTTCACCACTCTCATAATGTGCGTAGGTTGTGATCCTTCTCCAAGTAACCTTCTAGGTAGAGCAACCACAGCTATGAGTAATCATCTTAGATATTAATAAGCTGCTTCAGCTGTATTTACTCCTTTATTTTTAGATTACTGCCGGTTTCGTGGCACTACAAGCCACATCGTCAGGTGAACATCTGTGCAACAGTAAAATCAGTAAAATAACAACCTTGAGACACCCACTGATATAACTAACTAAAATTATTTTAAGTTTTAAAAATTTATAGAAAGCTATTAAAATTTTTACGTGAGATAATTAAAAAGTTTTTACTCACTTAACTAAAATATTTGTGCTAAAACGCTTGGAATTTGTACTCAACATTCGTTGTCGATTAGAACTAAACATCGTTAAAAGGCGGTATATCATTCAGTAAAAACAGCCCGATTCCAATCCAATATGGTGGATGAGTCTTAAACAAATTATACCATAATGAATCATTGGTAGGGTGTGAATAAATAAAACACCTTTAATACTTAATTCGCTGCTAGCACACAAAACCGAGAATTGGTTACAAGAAAATGTAAAAGTTTTAATAATTTTAAAATTAAAAAAAAAAATTCAATATAATTTCTTAGATTTATCATGTCAGATGTTGTCTCAGGACTGTTATTCCTTCTGGTTTTGTTGTTACACAGATATTCACCTGAAGATGTGGCTTTTGGTGCCATGAAACCGGAAATGATGTAAAAATAAAGGAATCTGCATTATCGGTGCAATTTTGTCGCTCTGTGTTCAATCTTGAACTGGTCAGTGCGTCTTGTACGAACTATTTAGTCTACCATCACACCTCTAAATTAATTTCAAGCTTAGAGATTAGCGCATATTATCACTTTATCGTTACAGCAAGAAGACTTGTCAGCAAGGGAAACTGCCCATCGCATTGGCGTACACAACAGCAGTGTCATTCAACAATTGTACCCCTATCGTACGACAAAAAAAAGACTACTTCTTAGTGGTCACCGGAGGTTAACAGTGGCTAATGTCTGCTGCCATCAAAATATGGCTCGTAGGTACCCTGAAGAGAGCTCCTGCCTTCTTGAAAGTAAATATGAAGGGCGAAGTCGATCCTGACAATACCCAGCCATCACCAGTCTTTGTTCCTAACATCCATTACGAACAACAATATATTCAACCAACACTGTGATGCGCGCAGATGGTGGGCAAAGGAACTCCTGTAATGGAAAGTGGATCGGTGATGTCGGGTTATTTTCACTGATGAAAGTAGTATTTATTTGACATCTGATGATCCAGGAAGAAGAGGAAACAGGCGACGAGCTACCACTGCACGTTATAATATTTTACGATACACGTTCAGCAGGGATGCGATTCACGCCTGTTTTGGGCCAGTATTGTGTACAGATGTGGCATGGCTTTCACCACAACCAAAGGTAATATGAGAGCTTATCTTGTGTTGGTGGTCAAGTTTTCCAAAGACATCATCCTCAAATCTGTGAAAATATTAAGTACATGTTTCGATCTTGTTTTGTCTTTTGGAATAATTCTTGATGAAATGGAAAATTTGTAAAATAAATAAATTTATTTATTCTGATTTCTTTAATTTATTACAGCCACTAATACAAACATTTTTAGCTCTAGTTTTTAATTCGATTACTCTCATATTATTAAGATTCCTTGTAGGAATAAGTAAATTATGCACTATAATTAAATTATCATGCTTACTTAATCTGTTGGAATCAGTAATATTACTCTTCTACAATAATCACACAAATAGGCCACAGTACATTGTTCCACTTTGGTCTATTACTTAATATAAAAGTTTTATGAAGGAATTTTAAAAAGAGGCTCAGCCAGATTTCTGATTTTTTATATATTCTATAGTAGATTTCATACATTTACGTGTATGTTTATCTCAATACAATGGATTGGGGCAAAAACATTCTGTTTCTTTAATATCTTGACAATCAACACATTTTTGAGTGTGTTATCAGTCTCAGTCTGTCATTCACCATATTTCATCGACAACAGTATCTTCAAATGTTTTTAACTCAGAATTCGTTAAAGTGATTTTTATAACCTCCAATCACACAAGGAATTCGCTTACTATTGTATACTCTTATGTGATATTCATTTTAAGTTTTTCAAAATTTACACAGTTTTGATTGAATGTGCTCCATTCATATAGGAAAAGTTTTTGGAAGGAAAAAGTAAAATTTTCTAGTTAATAAACATAAATCAGCTATTCCAGCTTTAAATACTTTTTTGTGAATTCATTATATTCATAGTATTGTCCTAAAAGAAATACATCAAACCATTAATGTACCTAAATACAGAATTCATTCCAGTATGCCCTTCTGGAAGTTTTCTAGTTATAACATCTCTAGTTTTATATTTATAATTGCATTCATCTATTGCCATATAGGAAACTTCATTAAGGAATAATACATGATTTACTGTAAAATCTTATGTAATCCCCTACTAGAAATTGACTTAGGATAGCCTGGTATTAATTGTAATGTATAAAAATATATGATGTATAGCATATTGACACAAATAAAATAAACTTCTACTTCGTGTTTAATATATTTCATCTATTATTTTGTAAATCCTGTTTGAGAAATGTTATCCAGTTATTTATTAGCTATGATCTCATATCACTACCAATCCTCAACGACTTTCGATAACATATTTATAAAATCCCATTCACAAATGATATATGATTGTACACAGACTGTGTACTGAGCCCATCAGGGCGATCGAACTTCTTCATCTAACATAAAGATTCATTTGGTTCAGATGAAGCAACTGGGATTCTTTATGGTTTTTATGGCTGTGTTATTGTCAGTATTTTTTGGAATAGAGTCGATGTCATCTTGAGAGAGTTCTAAATGTGAACCACCGTAGTATGGATGCATTGTTGCTGTATCAACATCTGTGTATTTTAAAATTAAAGCATGACCAGTTTCATGAACGAAAACTTCAAATAGATTTGCTTTACCCTTATCAATCTCCAAGTATCACAACTCTTTGTCATCCATATGCATTTCCACTGGATCATTATTCATAGTTGGGAAACATGTATGACCTAAGACATTATTACCATTTCTGTCTAGATGCTTTGGACAACAGTAACCATACACTTAATAACTATGTACTCATCTGTTATTTATAATTAAAATATCAGGGTTTTTGTTATCTTGATGAAACTGAAAGCAAATATACTGTTGTCATATATTAAATGTGATTTTTGCTACTTGTAATACCTTTTTAGCCATGCCTTTATAATACCATTTTATATTTTTCTTATTCCATTTATACCTAGCAATTCTATAGTCAGTATTCATGTGTGGAATGAAATATCATTAAAGCTTATCTAAATACATCTCTCACTTGAGTAAGTTTTGTTTCATTCTAAGTATATATCAATATTCGTTCAAATATTTCATTGGTTTACTCTTTTCACATGCAACTGCTATTTTCATGTACAACATTAGTAGAAAGAAGTATTATAAGATTTTGTTAAAATGAAGTTTCCCTGCTCTGGATCCAAAGGGCTATGCTGGCAGTAGTTTACCTACAACAAGGATCACTCAAGCAGGACTGGCTGAAAGGGAGGGGGCCAGACAAAGTGTGTCCCACAATGGCCTTTCTGTCCTCAGTGTCCTATCCTCATCCTATTCCTGCCTTATCCTTTTTTCTACCATTCTTTGTCATAAGTAAAGAGTGGCGTGGACAGGAACCCTTAGCCATAGTGAAGCAATCTGTCTAGAGGTGACATCCCTGAATAATAAGCCTCTCAAGAAAACAACTTGGGTAGTATCTTGGAGAGTGGCTTTCCACAGCCCGCAAAGAATAATCTTCAACCAACCATCGAGGAAAATTTCCCTGAATGCAATACCCCAGGTGGTAATCATTCACTGTCACCCAAAATGACCTTAGCCAACCTTTAGATTCTGAGGAGTCTGCACTAAAGTGCTTTGAGGATGAGTCGAACCATCCTGAAATCACTGGATTTAAACTCAGACCAAGATGGCAAAGCTTCTTCAGAACATTTAATCTTAATTCACTGCTAGAAGTGGGTAAACTGAAACATCTGACCGTTTCACTAATACAATACAAAATAGTATTGACAGCGGTACAGGAAACCAGATTCACAGATGATTATGTCATCGAGTCCCAAGGATATAGAATCCTCAAAGGAAAAGTGGATCAGTGGGTAATGAAGAACCTAAGTCACTTAGGTACAAGGTTTATAATCAGTCAGAAAATACTGGATTCAGTGATTGACTTCACCTCTCGAAGCAGTTGTGTATCCATCCTCTCCCTCAAACGTGATAACAAGGGCTACAGTGCAGTCAACGTACATTCCCCAACCAACCAGAACAACAGACGCAATCCACACAGAACTGAAAAATTCTGGGAAGACTTATAAGATATTCTCTCTAAAGTTTCAGAGACACACACCAACATACTGCTTGGTGACTTCAATGCCCAACTGGAAGGAGGGAAAAAGTACAGAAATATAGTGGGCAACTATGCAGCACATACGAGAGCCACCCACAATGGGGCACGATTGGTGGATCTTTGTAGGACTTATGGGTTGTTCATGTCAAACACTTGCCAAGGAATCAGAGGGCTTTGGTTTGACCTAACACCAGCTTGGGTGAACTCCAATTAGATCATGTGGCCATTTCAAGAAAATCTCAGAAGAAAAAACAAGTCCTGAAGGTATTAATAAGTGCCAGTCTAGATTCAGACCACTACCTCCCAAAGATCAAAATGAGACTACAACCTATAATCACAAGAGTACACAGAACTTTGAAGATGATAAGATCTGACATAAGTGAGGTAAAAACAGACAAGAAATAAGGCAGGGGCTGAACACCACAGATTTCAACTGCTGTGACCAACTTAAGGAGACTCTTGTGAAGATGGCCAATGAACTCACCCCCATCACGAGAATAAGGAAGCATCCATGGTAGAATGAAAACTGTGGCAATGCACTAACCCAAAGACTGACACTGTGGGGGAAGTGGAATTGTCAGAGAACCAAGAAAAATTGGCAGAACTTTTTGGAACAAAGAAGGCTTACAGGTAAGCTAATTCAATAAACCAAACAGACCTTCACGCAATATCAACCAACCCAAATCGAAGAGAGCTTCGCTACGAATAACTTCAGAGTTCTCTACAGAACCTACAAGCAGACACTCAGAAAATACAATCCGCCAAGCCTCCACTTAAGAGACTCTCAGGGTAAACTGGCTTTTAACAATGAGGATAACAGCCACCTCTTACCTCACTACTTGAAAAACCTATTCAGCTGTGATCCGCCCAGCGAATACTTCGATTACAAACAAACCACACCCAACCCAGACTCACTGCCTGCTTCATTGGAAGGGTTTGGACAAATCATTCAGTTTCTAAAGAATAATAAGGTAGCTGGAGAGGACTCTATCGTTGCTGAACTCTGTAAATGTGCTGGGAGCAATTCCATGGGCAAACTCTCTGACATCATCCAGGACATCTGGGAAACCTGATTGGAACACGGTTCTGAACCATCCTCTTCACAAAAATGGAGACTTTGCTGATCTGAACGACTACTGTGGAATTTCTCTTGTCCCAATATCATACATGAATCTCTCCAAGGCGTTACTAACAAGGGCGGAAGATCAACTGGATAGTCAACAGGAGAATATCAGTAAGGCTTCAGAAAGACCCAATTCTGTGCTGGACAGGTCCTCAACCTTAAAACTGTACTGGCATACTCCAAGATGAGGAACTGCAAGGTGGCCATCACCTTTGTTGATTTCAGGAAGGCCTACGACTGTGTTGATAGAGAAACGCTTAACAAAGTACTCCAGCGACTAGGACTAGACAACAAAACTCGCAGATTCATTCTAAAAACCTTGAGCAACACCCATTTTGAGGTCAAATTTAGAGGTGAGATCTCAGAAAGATTCGAGATAGAAACTGGAGTTAGACAAGAGGATGGACCCTCTCCACTTCTCTTCAACTGTGTCCTTGAAAAATTTGTGAGAGAATGGCGCCAGGAACCGACCAGTTTGGGTGTTCAGAGTGGTGTCTACCTAGGCCATAAGGACTTTTTGTAGATTGCCTCGCTTTTGCAGATGACCTGGCACGGATTGCTGATTCTCTTGAAATGCCAACAATGCAGGTAAACGGTCTCAGAAAACAAGCTGTCAAGGTGGGTCTTCAAGTGTCACTAGAGAAAACAGTTCTTCACCAAGATCAAAGAATTTAACAGAGAGATGGTGCTAGATCAGGGAAACATCAAAAGAACTGAGAAATTTAAGTACCTCGGTGAATGGATTGAACCCAACTTATCAGAAAAACGTCGTTATCCATAAGAGTCAACAAGTTGGAACAAGCCTATCGACTGACTATGAACACCTACAGTTAAAAATGTCTGTCACGCAACCTGAAATTTAAGCACTATACATCAGTCATACGACCAAAAGCCCTGTATGCCATGGAATGCCTTTCCATTAACCAGAAAGGTCTGATGGAGAAATTTCGAGTCCAAGAGAGGTGTATCCTCAGGAAGATCCTAGGCCCAGTAGAAGAAGGTGGGGAATTCAGAAGGCAGCATAACTTGGAGCTCTACAAACATATCATGAGGTTCTCCGACTCTGCAAGAAAAAGAAGGAAGCTCTCTATAGCGATGTTACAAGGTTGCCTACAAACAGATTGACTAACTGTCTGTTTACCTTTGCAAAGCAAGAAGGTTCACATCACTTGGCTGACAGAAACTGAAAAGGACGTTAAAGAAGTGGGACTAGCTGATATCCAGAACAGACTGTCTGTGAGACATACCCTCAAGGAAATCTGAGGATTTCAGGAAAAGCCCCAAAGGAAATGTAACCCCTGTATAGAAGAAAGGAAGGAGTTACATTGGCAAAGAATGCGACAGTCCTGAGCAAAGATGCGAGCCCAACAATTGAACAAGCATTGCACAAAGTAGGCCCAGAAACGAAACAGTGCTACTTAAATATGAAATTTATCAATGAGCCCAGCATTATTCTTTGAATTACGAAAAATTCTAATATATATGTCTTTTATTCAATAGTCAGTCATTGACCTTGTGGACAGAAGTTTACATATAATAATAAGGAAGTGTTCATGACTATTGATGAAAAGAATAGACCACGATTTAAAGCTAAAGAAAGGCAATGTCAGATCATGTAAGGCAAAATATAGGAAAAGGTGTAAAGATTTGAAGGGTGACGATTCATTACTCTTCCATCCAGATATAAATTTTATTAATGAACCTGGTCTGTATTAATTAATCATGAAATCAAAAATAAGGTTAGCAGGAGAGTTTCAAGACAGTGTTTATGAAGAAGTTGTACCATCACTTCGTAAACATTGAAAATACAAAATTAAAAATGAAATTAAAGAGATGTATCAAGGTCAAATAACTCACTTCAGAACTATAAACAAAATTAAGGATGGACTTATAGAAAATATAAATGAAATAGTTGATAATTCTATGAGAATAATATGAGAAAGAAACAGAGAAATTGGTACTTTATTACCTCACATTTTTCTTCAAACATTTCATCAGATTTTAAGACCAACTTTTGTTCTTTTAAATTTATTTTATGAAAACTGTGAATACAATTATTATGACGTTAGAGCACAATAAACAAATTACAAAGGCAATTGTGTAGAATCTAAGACAAACATCCAAATTGTGAAGATATGTTAAGACTTAATTACAATATGAATTCAATAAATTTATACCAAATGATGAAACAAACTTCAAGAATTTTTCTTGGCGCAATTATTTCACTATTTTAAATGGTTACACACAAGAGAAACTGATTAATGATATAATTAATCAGTTATTACCATAAGAAATGCTCAAATAAATTTTAATTAACTTACATCTGTGTTTTAAAATATTCATACACATTTCTTCTCAATTTAGATTGTGTAAGTAATTCATATGCTCATTGGTTAACTGATCTCTGAATGTGAATACATTACTATCAAGGTAACATACAGGTAGAAGATATGGAAGCATCAATTTTATCACTAGTATGTAAAATATATTTACATGTAAAAATTTTTATTAATAAAATAAAAATCTAATAGAAATGGTTTACTATTATTTGGAACCAGTTCCAAGTACATTTAATACTGAGGCACTTATGATGTATGTATTTGAATTCATTAACCCTAAGAAATATGTGTCAAATTTAGGTACCTGGTTTAATGATATTTGGGTTCCATTATTTAAAAAAAGAATGCATCAAGCACTAACAAAAATGTATGTTTTACTATGTTTGGAATTTCAGAGGCTGGAAATCTCACCTCCAAAAAATTAAAACAAATTAAAAAGAATTTTATTGAGTCCTTAAACACATACAACCTAGAGTATCGTTAAATTCCATCTGTGTTTTGCGTTATTATTTTTAAGAAACTTGTGGCAGTGGATAGTGGAGAAAACAAAACACTATTTCAGAACATGAATCTGGGTTTCTTTTGACAAAAAATAAATCTGTATATAGGGGTAAAAATAAAATTAGTAAAATAGAGTACCAACAGTGGTAACAGGTTCCTCTCACTGTCATAACATGTCACATATATACCGTCGTATTTTGTAAACAAATGTGGTGTCTGCAAACTATTAGGTTTCACCTGGTTACATAAATGAGTATGAGGTTTAAGCTATATTAACTTGACAAAATCGGATTTGTACCAACCTGAAATATTTAATCCAATGACTGTATTCTACATCTCAAAATACAGATCTCCAAAATCATTTAATAATTATTCAGTAATAATGTTATTACAATGTATATTCTTTGCACTTTGTGATAATGTTTCTCTTCTGCTATATGATCTTTGCACCTAAGTCTCCAGATGCCACATTTGTGTACAAAATATGACAGTATACATGTGATGTGCTATGACAGTGAGAGGAACCTGTGACCACTGGAGGTACTCTATATTACTTATTTCATTTTTACCATTAGATATACGTTTAGCTTTTTCTCAAAAGGAAAACAAATCCATGTTCTGATATAGTGTTTTGTTTTCTCTACTAGCCAGTGCCACATGTTCCTCCAAAAATTGGAACAAAAATACACACACTAACAAATTATGTCCACCTAATGATGGAGGTTTAAACATTAGAAATGTGTCATGGAGATAATAAATAGTGAATGATAGCAGTAAACTTGTTTAGTTAAACCTAGAATATACTGAAATATTGTACAACGTGCAATTAGCTTTAGAATGTGAATATATTCAAAATGAATTCAAAAACATAATGCAAATACTTTGAATAATAAACATCGATACTTTTAACATCAATAAATTTCAAGAAACTTGTTATGGGTATAAGAAATAAAGTTGCTGATGAGATTAAATATTACTATATTACAATTGAGGATATACTAGTTCACTAATTTGATTATACAAGAGGTGTAGAATAAACCCCAACAACTTGGAAACAAACTAAAAATAGAAGAAGAACAAAATAGTCAACTAGCTATACAGCGGAAAGAAGAGGAAGCAAGAAGTGAAAAACTAAGACAATAAACAACAAAATATTTAAAATAGAAATAAAGAAATTCAGAATAGAACTGAATATTTAAAATTGAACTGAAATTATAAGACCAACATAGTCATCACAGACAAACTACAAAAATATAATGTCTTCAAAATTGGTGAAACAACTACCAAGTTAATCAAATCTAAATTATCTCCACACTATACAGGAGAACATTGAGCTGACAAGTTTTTGTTATGTGCACAGCAACGAGTGTAACAACAACAAAATGACTGAAGAGGATGCTGAATCTGCTTTCAAGTGTTATAGAATAGAAGTGGGTAAAAAGAGCATACATTATGAAATTTGATGACTTAAAAGATTACATAGATAGATATGTTCAGAAAGAAAATAATTCATTACTACACAGACATGAACTCAATAATGAAGAAATTAAAAATAAGTTATATGACAATATTCTAACATCAGCAGAACATATTCAACCTGTTAGCATCACCAAAGAAAGCACAACGAAAGAAAACAATAAAATAATTAATAAAACTTTGTTAGATGGATTACCTAGAGAGGAACTACCTCCAATTATTTCTGGAATCTATGAAGAACATCCTTACAAAATGTATGTGGATTAAAAACACTAGAAAAGTTCTTCTATCTAAAGGAGATACAATTAAGGGAAGTATGATGAGGAGAATATGTAAGGACACTGTGACTATTATAACAGAAGCTAATCCAAATTTAGAAATAAATTTTAAGTACCAATGGTAGATAACTTACATTTCTTTTTATAGTAGTTATAAAAATACATATTTCTTCGCTACAACTGAAAGAAAACAGCCTTCGGTCAATATTTATAACGAATTAACTGGGTTTCCATATTGCTAGGAGTGTCTTCCTCAGAATTTAAATCAAAGAATGGTCTATAATGTGGTCACAGAATCACGACTAAAAATGTATGATACAGAGTATAAGTATGGAATCATCTTGTAAGACTGGTGGTACTTATATGTCATTTACAAAATAACAAATATGCCAAAAGGGCATTAGTCACAAAGATAATCAAGATAAAGAAAACTGTGATGGCGAGCCACTAAGGGCTGTTCGTTACTTCCGTGGTGCAGGTTGCAGTCATAATTCTGTGATCATGTTATAGACCATTCTTTGATTTAAATTCTGAGGAAGACACCCTAGCAGTGTTGAAACCAAGTTAATTCGTTAAAAATAGTGACTGAGGGCTGTTTTCTTTCAACTGTAACTATTCACGGTCTCTGAATGTGCAGCAATGTACAAAATGTTGTATTTCTTCTCTATTTAGACTGTATCAGTAATTCACATTCTCATCAGTTAATTGATATATGAATGTGGATGTATCATCATCAGGACAACATACAGATAGAAAACATGAAAGTGCATTGTATGATACAATTACATACACAAATTAGTTAGAAAACATTTTTGTTGTTGTTTTTTGATACATCAAGGTGGTGATTCATTTCTCCTTCAAATATGCTAAAATATTTTAAAAAGGGTGAAGAAGAATATTAATAATCAGTTTTTCGAGATATAGGTATCAGTGAATCGCTGCCCCCCCCCCCCCCCCTTTGAGATGATGAATGAGCACCCCTAAGTTTCAGTGGAGAAATATCGATACTCTGCAATTAGCTGGGTCTAACTTACAATGAAAAAAGATCATAAAATAGATAGCGATATATTATGGAGATACATGTGTGCACGAATCACTCACCTAATCAATTACAAAACATAATACAATATCTCCTCCCCCCATGAACCATAGACCTTGCCATTAGTGGGGAGGCTTGCGTGCCTCAACGATACAGATAGCTATACTGTTGGAGGGGTATCTGTTGAGAGGCCAGACAAACGTGTTGTTCCTGAAGAGGGTAGCAGCCTTTTCACTAGTTGTAGGGGCAACAGTCTGGATGATTGAGTGATCTGGCCTTGTAACATTAACCAAAATGGCCTTGCTGTTCTGGTACTGCGAATGGCTGAAAGCAAAGGGTAACTACAGCTGTAATTTTTCCTGAGGGCATGAAGCTTTAACTGTATGATTAAATGACGATGGCATCCTCTTTGCTAAAATATTCTGGAGGTAAAATAATCCCCCATTCGAATCTCTGGGCGAGGACTACTCAAGAGGACGTTCTACAAACCGGAGCGTGGAATGTCAGATCCCTTAATCGGGCAGGTAGGTTAGAAAATTTAAAAAGGGAAATGAATAGGTTAAAGTTAAATATAGTGGGAATTAGCGGAGTTCGGTGGCAGGAGGAACAAGACTTTTGGTCAGGTGAATACAGGGTAATGAATACAAAATTAAATAGGGGTAATGCAAGAGTAGGTTTAATAATGAATAAAAAAATAGGAGTGTGCGTAAGCTACTGCAAACAGCATAGCGAATGCATTACTGTGGCCAAGATAGACACGAAACCCACGCCTCCCACAGTAGTACAAGTTTATATGCCAACCAGCTCTGCAGATGACGAAAAAATTGAGGAAATGTATGATGAGATAAAAGAAATTATTCAAGTAGTGAAGGGAGACGAAAATTTAATAGTCATGGGTGACTTGAATTCGAGAGTAGGAAAAGGGAGAGAAGGAAACATAGTAGGTGAATATGGATTGGGGCTAAGAAATGAAAGAGGAAGCCGCCTGGTAGAATTCTGCGCAGAACATAACTTAATCATAGCTAACACTTGGTTCAAGAATCATGAAAGAAGGTTGTATACATGGAAGAACCCTAGAGATACTAGAAGATATCAGCTAGATTATATAATGGTAAGACAGAGGTTTAGGAACCAGGTTTTAAATTGTAAGGTATTTCCAGGGGCAGATGTGGACTCTGACCACGATCTGTTGGTTATGAACTGTAGATTAAAACTGAAGAAACTGCAAAAAGATGGGAATTTAAGGAGATGGGATCTGGATAAACGGAAAGAACAAGAGGTTGTACAGAGTTTCAGGGAGTGCACAAGGGAACAATTGACAGGAATGGAGGAAAGAAATACAGTAGAAGAAGAATGGGTAGCTTTAAGGGATGAAATAGTGAAGCCAGCAGAGGATCATATAGGTAAAAAGACGAGGGCTAGTAGAAACCCTTGGGTAAAAGAAGAAATATTGAATTTAATTGATGATAGGTGAAAATATAAAAATGCCGTCAATGAAGCAGTCAAAAAGGAATACAAACGTCTCAAAATTGGTACTACAGGTAGTGCAAAATGGCTAATCGGGGATGGCTAGAGGACAAATGTACGGATATAGAGGCTTATCTCACGAGGGGTAAGATAGATACTGTCTACAGGAAAATTAAAGAGACCTTTTGGAGAAAGGAGAACCACTTGCATGAATATCAAGAGCTTTGATGGAAACCCAGTTCAATGCAAAGAAGGGAAAGCAGAGAGGTGGAAGGAGTATATAGAGGGTCTATACAAGGGCGATGAACTTGAGGACAATACTATGGAAATGGAAGAGGATGTAGATGAAGATGAAACGGGAGATACGATACTGCGTGAAGAGCTTCACAGAGCACTGAAGGACCTGAGTCGAAACAAGGCCCCCAGAGTAGACAACATTCCATTAGAACTACTCACAGCCTTGGGAGAGCCAGTCCTGACAAAACTCTACTATCTGGTGAGCAAGATGTATGAGACAGGCGAAATACCGTCAGACTTCAAGAAGAATATAATAATTCCAATCCCAAAGAAAGCAGGTGTTGACAGATGTGAAAATTACCGAACTATCAGTTTAATAAGTCACAGCTGCAAAATACTAACGCGAATTCTTTACAGACGAACGGAAAAAATGATAGAAGCCGACCTTGGGGAAGATCAGTTTCGATTCCGTAGAAATGATGGAACACGTGAGGCAATACTGACCCTACGACTTATCTTAGAAGAAAGATTAAGGAAGGGCAAACCTACGTTTCTAGCGTTTGTAGACTTAGAGACAGCTTTTGACAATGTTGACTGGCACACTCTCTTTGAAATTCTAAAGGTGGCAGGGATAAAATACAGGGAGCAAAAGGCTATTTACAATTTGTACAGAAAGCCGTTATATGAGTCGAGGGGCATGAAAGGGAAGGAGTGGTTGGGAAGGGAGTGAGGCAGAGTTGTAGCCTCTCCCAGATGTTATTCAATCTGTATATTGAGCAAGCAGTAAAGGAAACGAAAGAAAAATTCAGAGTAGGTATTAAAATCCATGGAAAAGAAATAAAAACTTTGAGGTTCCCCGATGACATTGTAATTCTGTCAGAGACAGGAAAGGACTTGGAAGAGCAGTTGAACGGAATGGACAGTGTCTTGAAAGGAGGATAAGATGAACATCAACAAAAGCAAAACGAGGATCATGGAATGTAGTCGAATTAAGTCGGGTGATGCTGAGAGAATTGGATTAGGAAATGAGACAGTTACAGTAGTAAAAGAGTTTTGCTATTTATGGAGCAAAATACCTGATGATGGTCGAAGTAGAGAGGATATAAAATGTGGACTGGCAATGACAAGGAAAGCGTTTCTGAAGAAGAAAAATTTGTTAACATCGAGTGTAGATTTAAATATCTGGAAGTCGTTTCTGAAAGTATTTGTATGGAGTGTAGCCATGTATGGAATTGAAAAGTGGACGATAAATAGTTTAGACAAAAAGAGAATAGAAGGTTTCGAAATGTGGTGCTACAGAAGAATGCTGAAGATTAGATGGGTAGATCACATAACTAATGAGGAGGTATTGAATAGAACTGGGGAGATGAGGAGCTTGTGGCGCAACTTGATTAGAAGAAGGGATCAGTTGGTAGGACATGCTCTGAGACATGGAGGGATCACCAATTTAGTATTAGAGGGCAGCGTGGAGGGTAAAAATCGCAGAGGGAGACCAAGAGATGAATACACTAAGCAGATTCAGAAGGATGTAGGCTGCAGTAGGTACTGGGAGATGAAGAAGCTTGCACAGGATAGAGTAGCATGGAGAGCTGCAACAAACCAGTCTCAGGACTGAAGACCACAACAACAACAACAACAACAACAACAACAACATTACAATATCTAGGTAGCACCTGTGGTCTAGGGGTAGTGTCTTTGATTAGTAATGGAAACGTCGGTCCCAGCTTCCAAAGCTACCACTTCCAGCACAAGAAGTCACCCCCACGCTTCCAACGTCCCTGTCAAAGAGAGCAGAGGAGTGGACAGAGGTTCAGGGCACTCTCTTGTTTTTGTGATGAGTAACTAGCCCTAAAGATGGAAGAACCAGCAATGATGAATGGCATGAGGATGCAGAAGGTAATGGAAACCACGGCATTGAACACACATAACATGTATCCACAGGACATGTGGCCTGTAATTGAAAAAGTGTCATCACGATCTCTTCATTGGCAAAAGATTCTGGAATAGTTCTGCGAATCTCTGGGAGGGGACTGCAAGGGGAAGGTCAGCACGAGAAATGTATTCAACAACCAACGAAAGGATAACGCCTGCCTAGTCAGGGCATGGAATGTCAGAAGCTTGAATGTTGTGGGAAATCTAGAAAATGTGAAAATGGAAATGCAAAGACTAAAACAGAGATAGTAGGGGTCACTTAAGTGAAGTGGAAAGAAGACAAGTATTTCTGGTCAGATAAGTACAGAAGCAGGAAATAGTAAAACAGGAGTAGAAATCGTTATGAATAGGAAGGTAGGCAGAAAATGCATTACTGGGAACAGTTCAGTGATAGGGTTGTTCGTATCAGAATCGACAACACGCCAACATCTACAAGGATAGTTTAGGCATACATGCCAACTTCACAATCTGAAGTTGAAGCGACAAAGAAAGTGTATGAGGATATTGAAAGTGAGATGAAAACGTAATAGTAATGGGGGACTGGAATGCAATTGTAGGGGAAGGAGGAAAAACAAAAGGTTGCAGGAGAATATTGGCTTGGGACAAGGAACGAAAGAGGAGAAAGGCTAATAGCGTTCTGTAATAAACTTAAGCTAGTGAAGCTTCCTGGCAGATTAAAACTGTGTGCCGGACCGAGACTCGAAATCTGGACCTTTGCCTTTCTTCCAGGAGTGGTAGTTGTGCAAGGTATGCAGGAGAGATTCTGCGAAGTTTAGAAGGTAGGAGACGAGGTACTGGCGGAATTAGAGCTGTGAGGATGGGGCGTGAATAATGCTTGGGTAGTTCAGTTGGTAGAGTACTTGCCCGAGAAAGACAAAGGTCCCGAGTTCAAGTCTCGGTCTGGCACACAGTTTTAATCTGCTAGGAAGTTTCATATCAGCGCACACTCTGCTGCAGGGTGAAAATTTCATTCCGGAATTTAAGCTGGTATTAGCGATTACTCTGTTCAAGAATCACAGGAGGAAGAGGTATATTTGGGAAAGGATGGGAGTTACAGGGAGATTTTAGTTAGATTACATCATGGTCAGACAGAGATTCTGAAATCAGACGCTAGATAGCAAGGCATACACAGGAGCAGATGTAGACTCCAGTCGCAATGTAGTAGTTATCAAGAGTAGGCTGAAGTTTAAGAGACTAGTCAGGAAGAATCAGTACACAAAGAAATCGGATACAAAAGTACTAAGGAACGATGAGATAAGTTTGAAGTTCTCTAAGGCTTCAGAAACAGCACTATGGAGTAGCTTAGTAAGCAGTACATTGTAGCGGAATGGAGATCTCTAGAATGGCCAGTCACAGAAGCTGTAAAGGAAAACATAGGTACAAATAAGGTGACAGCAAAGAAACCATGGGTAACAGAAGAAATAGTTCAGTTTATCGACGAAAGGAGGAAGTACAAAATGTTCAGGCAAATTCAGCTGTACATAAATACAAATCGCAGAGAAATGAAATAAATAGGAACTGCAGGTAGCTAAGAAGAAATGGCCACATGAGAAATATTAAGAAATTGAAAAAGAAATGACTGTCAGAAGGACTGCCTCAGCATATAGAAAAATCAAAACAGCTTTCGGTGAAATTAAAAACAATGGTGGTAACATTAAAAATGTGAAGGGAATTCTACTGTTAAATGCAGATAACAGAGCAGATATGTGACAAGACTACACAGAAGGCATGAGGGGGAAAATTTGTCTGATGTGATAGGAGAAAACATAGTAGTCGATTTAGAAGAGATAAGTGATACAGTATCAGAATCAGAATTTAAAAGAGCTTTGGAGGACTTAAGATCAAATAATGCAGAAGGGATAGATAACAATCCATCAGAATTTCTAAAATCATTGGAGGAAATGGCAACAAAACGACTATTGATGTTGGTGTGTAGAAAGTATTAGTGTGGCCACATATCATCTTACTTTCAGAAAAAGATCACCTACAAAATTGTGAAGACTCCAAGACCTCACAAGTGTGAGAATTATCCCACAATTAGCTTAAAAGCTCATTTGTCGAAGTTGCTGAAAATATAAGATACAGAAGAATGGAAAAGGAAATTGAGGATGTGTGAGGTGACTATCAGTTTGGCTTTAGGAAAGCAATTCTTACATTGAGATTGATAATGGAAGCAAGGTTAACGAAAAATCAAGACCCATTCATGGGACATGTTGACCTGGAAATAGCTTTTGATAATGTAAAATGGTTCACGGTGTTCGAAATTCTGATAAAAATATTTTGTAAGCGCTATAGAGAGAGATGTGTAATATGCAACATGCACAAGAGCCAAGAGGGGATAATAAGAGTGAACGATGAAGAACGAAGTGCTCAGAATAAAAAGGGTGTAAGACAGGGATGTAGTCTTTACTTCACCTGTTCAGTTTCTGTATCGAAGAAGCAATGATAGAAATGAAAGGAAGGTTCAAGAGTGGAATTAAAACTCAAGGGGAAAGGATATCAATGATATGCTGGTGACATTGCCATTTGAGTGAAAGTGAAGAAGAATTACAAGATCTGGGAATGGAACGAACAGTCTAATGAGCAGAGAATATGGACTGAGGAATATGTGGAAAACACTGACAAGGAGAAGGGGCGGGATGATAGGACATCTGTTAAGAGACCGTGGAGTGACTTAGATGGTACTACAGGGAGTTGTAGAGGGCAAAAACTGTAGAGGAAGACAGAGATTGGAAATCATCCAGCTTATAATTGAGGATGTAGGTTGCAAGTGCTACTCTGAGATTAAGAGGTTTACACTCGAGAGGAATTCTTGGTGGGCCACATCAAACCAGTCAGAAGACCGATTACTCAAAAAATAATAATATTTGGCCCTATTTCAGAAAATAAAATAAATTAAATAAAATGAATATGGATAATAGTGTTTTTGATATTTAGAATAAAAATAAAGAAATATTTATGTTAATTGATAATGATAGTAGTCTGTAGTAACAAATCTGCAACAGCTAAAACACACTTTACTTTGCATCTGGTTTATATTCTTTAAATTTATCAGCTAAAAAAGGAGAAGCCATTATCCTTACCAACCCAACTTTATGTAAATTATCAAATCCCAGCCATTTGACATATACTTTATCTCCTTTATTCTGTAAGGCTTTCTCAGCTAGAAATACATCTGGATATTTTGTCTTCCATAGTTCATACTCACAAAAATTTCCTTTTATTTCTGCTCCATCGAATGCCTTTAATTTATGTGATTCGATTATAATGAATAACATCATTAGTTCGAAAATTTCTATTGACCAGTTAGCTGCATAACTTTCTTCAAAATTCCTTTAAGTTTGCTGATATTAACGTTACTGCCAACTTTATATTTAGGTTTATCATTAGATGTGGACATGCTTGGTTTATAATTTATTTCATTAACTTCTAATCTCTTCATTTTATTGTCGAATTTTTTGCATTATTGTATTCATTAACCAATTTTTCAACTAGTTCCATCCATTCATAATTACCTTATGGAGCAAATTTTTTCCACATCGCTGCTTTAAGTGTTCTATGAAATCCTTCTACAACAGATGCTTCTAATTCAGTAAAAGCTGATGATGATTAATATTACAAGTTTTCATCAGTTACTGAAATTCCTTAGTATAGAATTATTTACCATTGTTGAAAGAGATTTTGGGATTGGTGCCAGTTATGAACTTCACTCCACGATATTTGGACTGAACACCTGCCAGTCATCTTTATGTCAGCCACCTAAATCTGTGGAGGACATTTTCCACTCTGCCCTATATAGGATGCTGAGAGTATTGCTCCATGTGACTGGTAGGTGTTTTATGTTTTATTTTTAACTGGAATAGAGCAGCATATGTGGAAAAAAAACATCGAAAACAGTTAATAAATATTTAAATCCATTATTTATTTTCGAAATGCCTTTCAGTTTACCAGAACATTTCTACTAGATCAGTTTGCCATAAATCATCTATACCAAATGAGCCAACATGTCTTATTTTAAAATTTTTTCTGATTGGTTCATGTAACTCATTAACTAGTTCTTCACGGATATTAGAACTGAGATGTTTCTGTGATGTAATCATTCACACAACCACACTGCTGCCCGAGATATCGATCCCCAGATGCGATTCTCTCGATAAATGGAACAGAAGAATGGCTGTGTTAGCCAAAGAGTACACAGCCAGTCACAGTACTTATGCTCACTGTGAGGCGCTGTTAGGCCACTTCATGTGCCACAGGAGAGAAGTGCGGCTGTGCCAGTCTACAGTTTGTAGCCACACTTAGTGGTCAGCCAGCGCTGATGTTAGTCTTCGTCTGCAGCTCAGTCATTGCTGCCACCAAGTCTTTGTAGTTCCGTTCCAAGTTAGCCTTCAAATTCAACAGAGAGATTAATTCGTCACTGCAAGATTTGTCACTTGTAAATTATGTCATTCTACAGACTCTTAGTCTGGTAGCATCTTCTATAATTGTCAACAAAATGATCATGGACTACAGCAAAGTTAAGTAATAAATACTTTCTTATTTTTTACTCCTGCTAATTAATTGTGTTTTCCTGTTGTAGCTACCAAGCAGTCTTGGCATGGTAGAACTCATGTTTCCACCTCTTTGGCTACCTCATATTTGTCACCTCTTGTTGATGGACTCGATTATGGTGGAATATTGAGACCCATCAGTATTAGTTTTACATATTTAACAAATTACATCAACTCTTTGTTTTCCATTTTCTGTTGTTGTTCTATTTTGACAGTATGTACCGGTAAATGTTTTACATTTTAGACATGAAATATGATTGTCTGAAAGGTTATTCATTTGTATAAGATTAAATATCACCAAAATTTTGAATTTATTGGAATCATTTTAACTTTACCTTTTAATTTTACAGCTAGAAAGTTTGATTTATGCAATATTTTTCTTGGGTACATATCAGTGGCTATTTGATACAGATTATCAAACGCATTTAACAAAATATTAATATTAATAAATGGTAAATATTTAGTGTTTTTACCAATAAAACAACTTCTTTACGGGTGAATACATGCTCGTCACTAAGTGTTATCTTTTCAGCACTTGCCATAAAAGTAAATTCAGCTATTTGTTTATCATATACCTTACTTTTTAGCACACCACATCTATCTAAAGCATAATTAAGAACTATACTGATGTTCTGTATCTTTTCATGATTATCTTCTATAGAACTATCATAAATTGTATTTAATTCATTGAAATGTGTTAGAATATTTTCTTATTCAGGTTTTATAGCAAGAGTGTTTAGTTGCAGAATAAACTGCTTGCTAGAGTGAGTGATAGCTGCACAAAGTCTGCTGTAGCTGATGCAGACTCATTTTCTAAATATTGTTTGGTAACTCCATCACAGCTAGCCCTAAAATCAATACAACTTGTAAATGCTTTAAAATGGTACTGGTATCATTTTGGAATTGTTTAATTACACTGTTCATTTTTCTGTATACTAATGATTTTAATTCTGCACACATATTAGATTGTTGCTGAAATGCTTAATTGAACTTTTTGTTTTTGAATTTATTTCTTTTCTTAATGTTGGATTCAAAATCTTTGGTTTTTGATTCGAAAGTTTTTTATTTTTTCTAAGTTTATTTGGTCACTGATCTCACCTTAGTTCCAACAATGTCCATTTATTAAATTCAAAACATCAATAAACTTAAAATTATATTCAGAACAAGTACATCCAAATAGCCTCAAATACCTTCATCAAAATTTTTGCATTCATTGTCTATAATAGTGTAACTTATTTCAGCCAAGATATTTAGGCACATCTTTAGAATTTTTCTTCCAAATGAATCAAAAACAAGCTTTGTATCTTTATTCTTGTAATAACAGATCTAGTATGAGCCAGAATGACCAGAGGTATCTAAATTGACTGTTTCAGGTTCATATTCTCTAGAATGAATATGTAATTCATAGTCACAAAAATACCATACAAGTGTCTGGTTTTTAATTGCTTAGCAAGATTTTCTATATCAAAATTGCTTAATGCATTTGCATATATATGAATTATTGTTTTGCAGTTTATTTTATTCAAGCTTACTTCTCCATCGCTAAAATATACCCTCTTTTAGATCTTCTAATCCTGTATCACGATTTTTCTTGTCTGTTACTGCTTTTGCAATACAAGTTGCTCCACATGCTACTGAACCAGTAGTCGATAGATACAGCAATACTGCCAATAATAAAGGAAGAAATACTCCATCAAGTTTTGTCTATTCTGAATCTTCTTTGTTTCGATATTTAAAAGGTGGAAGAAATGAAATATTTCCTCAAGAAGCATGGAATTCAGAACCATCAGATAATTATTTGAAAGCTTACAACCCTTTTGTTTATTTTAAACTAATTACTCAGCTGAAAGGAGATGTTGATATAAACAATTACAATCTTGTAAAAAATTATGTATATGTGATTAACAGAACACTTGGAAAATATACTATTATAATTCAAGAGATGAAGATCAAGTTAACAATAAGGTACCAAAGGACACTCTTTTCTATATAGTCATGAACACTAAGAAAAATTTACATGGGACACTCAACACAGAATATTTATTGAAAAATTCCAATTAGTAAATGATATTCATTGTATTTTTCTGGATAGCTCTATTCATATAGCTTATATTAGCACTTTGTGTTTCAATGTCAGTTAATATTTGGCTGAAAAATTACGAAAATCGATCTGTTCCACTGGTACTGCTTGTGGATGTCTGCTGGTGTGATATATTGCATAGCTCCTGCTGTTGCGTGCCTCACAGCTGACTGAAGTTGTTATCTGGTACAGCCAAAAGGCTGCTCTGTGCTATAAAACCATAATTTCCTGGATGAAATTAGCTGCTACAGCTGGTTCAGGAAACTGCTAGTAGATGTCTGATTATTGTTCTCAAATCAACTTTGTTCCTCCAATATCAACTATATATAAGTTGTGAACATTATTTCCATACCCTGCAGGGAACAGCTAAATAGCCAGTACTTTGTCATATGCTATTCTCATCCACTGCTCAAGCCCATCTACAGCTCTACAATCTACACAAGCTGCTGCCAAGACGTGACCAGAAGACGAAGATGAGTGGGTGATGGTTAGCATCCAAGTTACAGACCAACAGCAACATTCAGCAAAAAAAAAAAAAAAAAAAAAAAAAAAAAAAAAAAAACCTGAGGAATACTATGACGGAAAAACCCCACCAGGCACCAAGAAGCTTTAAAACTAAATTAAAATTTTGTTAACTGTATATAAAGGAGTAAACGATGATAATGAAATTAATGATTTCGAATTTTTCTAACTTTGTGACTCACATTATTTTTTAAAATTAATTCTAGTGCAATAAAATGCTTATTATTTTCAGCTAAAATTTTATTTTATCCTATATAGATTTTAATTAAGAATGATAAAATGTCCATCATTTTTTTAAATTAATTCTAGTGCACTCAAAATGCCTAACATTATCAACTTAAATTTTATTTCAATCTATAGAGATTTTAATCAAATTTTGTAAGTTTTAGTGTGCTCAAATTGTCCATTATTTTCGACTAAAGCTTTATTTAATTCTATGTGGGTTTTAAGTAGGAATGAATAACTTTGCTAATTTTTTAAAATTAATTATAGTGCACACAATATTGGCTTGTATTTTGCTATGCGCTTGTCATTTTTTATTGCATTAACTTTCTTAAAAATTAATTTTATTAATTATGTTGTTA
This sequence comes from Schistocerca americana, assembly GCF_021461395.2. Lineage (NCBI taxonomy): Eukaryota > Metazoa > Arthropoda > Insecta > Orthoptera > Acrididae > Schistocerca > Schistocerca americana. The sequence continues at coordinate 595,769,556 of NC_060121.1, read as the reverse complement.
TGTCACCCATCAGGTTAGCCGAGAGTGCCAATGCGCTCAGGTAGGTGTGCTGGCCCTTGATTGAATCCACCTAGCAGATTAACGATGAGGGCCAGTGTGCTGGCCAGCCTAGATTTGGCGTTTAGGTGGTTTTACACATCCCACTTGGTGAATACCAGGCTGGTTCCCATGTCTCACTTCAGTTACATGACTCGCAGACATTTGAAAACGATCGCACTATTTCATGGCTTACACTAGACACAGACAGCTGGGGTACACTACTTCTGTCCCAGGGGTACAGGGTGGCGACCAGAAGGGCATCTGGCCACCCTCTGACACCAACACTGCCAAATCTGTAGTAACAGGACTGACCTCACGTTGAAGTGGGATAAAGGCCAAAAGGAAACGATGATGTTGTTATATTATATTGTATAAAGATATATAAGATAATAAGTTCAAGATTTTTTATCTTATAAAAAACGTCATATAATATAATTCTAATTTAATATAACTAATTCAATTACATAATTAAAAAGATTATGCAATAAAAATATTCCAAGTGCACTCAACATACCCACTTAATACTTTTTATAAAAGCCTACATTAATTTGGGTTCTTCTTTTTGTTTAAGAGTAAAAACATGGAAACAGCAGGACTTTCAAATTACATATGTGCTCCCATACAACAAATTATTTTATTTGAACAGAATTTCTGTATACATGTGCTGGAATTCTTGTACTTTGTGTTTACTGGAGTTCTTGTAGATCTTCATTTGTTGTCTAGCCATGCCATGCTCTAATTATTTGTTTTCACAAATACGCTGGCGTTACCCCAGTAAGCTAATATGCAGTAAAATAGACATGATGCTTGAAATATGCTGCAGTTGGCGGTTGATTAGAGGAACAAAACGTGAACAATGTGGAATCACTTGTTTTATATATTTAGTGTATCGCTATACCGTAGTAAGTTAATTACACATGATACCTTAAATATGTAGCACTTGGTGGTTGAATATAGAAGCATTACTTGACCAATGTGGAGTCATTTGTTGCACGTATTTATTGTATGGCTGGGGCACCTCGAAAGGTATCCTATTTAAACACTTTGCAAGGAGATCAGTATGCCCTCTGGACTATAGAAAAGTGTCGAACATTCTCGAAGGTAAATTCAATTGGCAAATAATAAAATAAATAGTACTGATGAGCTAATACTTGGATTAGAGTGTAAGTGTTTGGAAACACAACAAAATATAGGGATCAGAAGTAATAAATGCGAATATTTATAATTTAATGTAGAATGAGGATAACAAAAATAAACAGCACAGAATTATTCTGAGAAAAATGTAATTTCAGTTATTAACAGCTCGGTTGTGACAGCACTTTTACTTGCTTTTGGTGTCTATAAGTGCATAGATGCTGATCTACATTTACTAGTTCTGACAACAATAAACTTGCTGACAAAGTTCTGTTGCTGCAACCATACTGTTGATTTGAAAGACTTTGTTTGAAAGGGAAGCTGGAGGGGGGCTGTTCAATATCTGTAAAGTTTGTAGGAATTTCGTAAAGAAAATGAAAAAAGCGTACTGGGTATGCAGATAAACCATAGAGTCTGAACCAGGAAAAGCTGGAAGTGAATGAGAGATGCAGAAAATTTTAGGCATCAATAGAATAAGAAATCAGTACCCAAGCAGATGTAGCCTGTAGGGATACTACATTGTCATATGGATACCTATTTGTATACTATCAGCGTTTGCTAAAGTTATTGAAAAGACTGTGTAGTAAGGATAATTAATCATTTTACTTCACACAATTGCTATCAAATATTTAGTTCGGTTTTAGAAGTGGTTTGACAATTCAGAATGCTATATTCTCTTTTCTGTGTGAGGTACTGGATGGATTGAACATAAGGTTTCTAACGCTCGGCATCTTTTTTGCTTTAACTAAGGTGTCTGATTGTGCTGATTACAAAATATTGCTCCAGTAGTTGGACCATTATAGAATACAGGGAGTAGCTCACAACTGGTTGACCTCTTACTTTAACTACAGACAGCAGAAGGTCATTATTGACAGTGTTGAGAGTGGCTATGATGCGAGGTCTGAGTGGGGCATGGACAAATGGGGTGTGGCCTAGGTAGCAGAGCTGGGGCCGCTCCTGTTCCTTATTTACATACATTTTACGCCCTATAGAATTACAGTTGATTCTAAAATATTCCTGTTTGCTGATGGTACTAGCTTGGCAGTAAAGGATGTTGTGTGCAACTTTGGCACTGTTTCAAATAGTGCAGTTCAAGATATAAGTTCTTGGCCTACAGAAAATAAACTAATGCTAAATCACAGTAAGACTCAGTTCTTACAGTTTCTAACACGTAATTCAACAAAACTTGACGTTTTAATTTCACAGAAAGGGCATATGATTAGTGAATCTGAACAGGTCAAATTTATATGTGTCATGATAGACTGCCATGGGAAGGCCACACTCAGGATCTCGTTCAGAGACTTAATGCTGGCATTTTTACTATTTGGATGATGTCTGAAGTAAGTGATAGTTCGATACGAAAAGTAGTCTACTTCAGTTATTTTCAATCGCTTGATACATATGATATTATACTATTTTGGGATAGCCCTTCCCAGTCGCAAAAGATATTTTTAGCTCAGAAACATCGGTTAGGGCAGTACGTGGTGTAAGATGGCGAACCTCTTGCCGACCCCTCTTCATTAGATTGGGTATTCTGATATTGGCCTATCTATATATACTGGGTGATCAAAAAGTCAGTATAAATTTGGAAACTTAATAAACCACGGAATAATGTAGATAGACAGGTTAAAAATCTACACATGCTTGGAATGACATGGGGTTTTATTAGAACAAAAAAAAAGAAAAAGGAAGTATTACTAGATGCGTGAAAGATCTCTTACATGCGACATTTGGTGATGATCGTGTGCTCAGCCGCCACTTTCGTCATGCTTGGGCTCTCAGGTCCCCAGATCTCAGTCCATGCCATTATTGGCTTTAGGGTTACCTAAAGTCACAGGTGTATCGTGATCGACCAACATCTCTAGGGATGCTGAAAGACAACATCCAACACCAATGCCTCACCATAACTCCGGACATGCTTTACAGTGCTGTTCACAACATTATTCCCCGACTACAGCTATTGTTGAGGAATGATGGTGAACATATTGAACATTTCCTGTAAAGAACATCATCTTTGCTTTGTCTTACTTTCTTATGCTAATTATTGCTATTCTGATCTGATGAATCGCCATCAGTCGGACATTTTTGAACGTTTTTATTTTTTGGTTCTAATAAACCAAGCATGTGTGCCAATTTGTACCTCTCTGTCTACATTATTCAGTGATTTATTCAGTTTTCAAATTTATACTGACTTTTTGATCACCCAGTATATTGTTTACTGTCGTTTTTTGTTAAAATTTCATCTTATTCCCAAGAATTAAAAGCTTTCACTCAGTTAATACTAGGCAGAAAGCCAATCTACATTTGGATTGCACTTTCTTGACTCTTGTACACAGAGGCATGCAGTATACTGCTGCATCCATTTTCAGTAAACTACCACAAGAATTTAAAAATCTTAGCAGTAATCCACGTGCTTTGAAATTTACACTGAAGACTATCCTCAAGGGTCACTGGTTCTATTTTGTCGACGAATTCCTTGAAAAATTAAGCTGATTCCTGTGTTATATTGTTGATTGCGTTTACATATACTTATGGATTGTCTTGTTTTTGGGTTCATAACACTTTATTTTACCTGTTATTACTTTTCTGTTGTAATTTCATGTACTGACACGTTACATGACCTTGGAGATATGCTCCACAATTTGGTTTCACGCAACAAGAAGCGTAAAATTAAAAAAAAGAAATAGACTGCTACTCACCATATAGCAGAGATCTTGAGTCGCAGATAGGAACAACGAAAATACTCTTAAACAAATAAGCTTTTGGCAAATAGGGTTTCTTCCTAATTAAACAACATATTCTCACATATTCATGCAAATGCCACTCACACACACACATGACCACTATCTCTGTCTCCCTGAGGCCACTCTAATGTCGGCAACCTGAGACAGTGATCATCTGTGTGTCAGTTGTGTTTCATAAATGTGAATATGTATTTTGCCTAGTTTGAAAGAAAGTCTTTCGGCCAAAAGCTTACTTGTTTAAGAGTCTTCCTGTGCCTATCTGCTATTCAACTTCTCCATTGCATGGTGAGCAACAGTCTAACCTTTTCATAATATTGTTGTTATTCCATCGTGGGTCTTCCATTGTTTAAATGTACAAGTAAAGTTAATGGTATTGCTGTTCATCTAACATGCACTATAAAGACCACAGAAATGGTAAAACAGAGGAATTACGAAAAATAAGAAATTAAAATAAAAGATATCTGGCATCTACAACTGTGGGAACATATTGTGTACTGAATCACGCTGAAGGAGTAATTTCAAGGAACTTCCAAAAAATATGAAGACATGTCAGAGAGGGTTTTTAATGAGAAGACAGAAAACCGTTTTATTACAATTTATGTTACAGTGTTACAAACGTTACAGGAAGAAAGAGGTGGCATCATGACATGATGTATTTACTCTTTGTGTGGACAGAATCTACTGCTACAACTGCTGTGGAAAAATGTGTCTGACGTTTGAAAACACTTTAGAAGTATCAAGAATCTGTTATAATTTTATAATAATGTGTTATGAACATAAGTACCATAACGACATCAGTAATGCTAATGTGGTGAAAAGTGAAAAAGGTTACAACTGCATTGCTGCAACATTTTCTTAATTATTAGTTAATGCCTGATAAAGGGCTCAAATTTGTGTAGACAAACTCCTCTGTCAAACCGAATGCTTATCCAGAATTACTACCGAAATCTGGACGTCATTAAATGAATGAGCTTAGTATTTAAGAGTAGATACTCTAGTGGAAGAAACAACGCAGGTTCCAACAGAGTATGAAAAGCTGATGTTAACATTTTAGTTTACAATACACTGATATTTCTTGATAATAAAATTAGTGCTCATAATAAAGGACTAGATCAACTATAATTAACCTACTATAAGTTAATTTAATACTATTCATGTGGACGATTATATGTAAACACTCGCTCTGCAGTTTTTCTTCTCTTGCACCATAGTAGAGCCATTCTTTAAAGCGATTTATGGCGCATCGTTTTGTAACACTAAGTACTGGTGTGAAGTTCCTTTTTACTTACCTCCCTCAACGACAACGACAGGGTTGCCTGGTGCGAAGGTGATGTTCACACCAAGGATCTCTCGGCCTTCGTAACTGGATCCTCCAACTATCGGCGTCACAACGTCTGGGTATGTCTCTGACAGAGAGTTCAGCCATCCGTGGATCTATAAGTCAAGTGAGTGATTAGTGTGCGATGCACGGTAGTTTTCCACCGGTGTTTCTCGCTGTTTCTAGTGAAATATATCAGTAGAAACTTCTGTTCACTGTGTACAGTTTCACTGAGTTTTCCAGTTGACACTTGAATTTTTGGTTTTAAACAAGAAATTGTGTGAAGTTTTCGTGGTACCGGTATTAGCTGTGGTTTAGTAGTGTTAAAAGAAGTAGTTTCTCTCTTAGTAAAGAGCGAAATTCGAGATCACAATTGTTAGTTCTTTAACTCATTCTACTGTAGTAATTGAATGCAGGTAACATGATGCTTAGTTTTTTCAGCAATTGTTAACATTTTACCCTTATTGAGAAGTGAGGGCTTTGTCGTAAGTTTGTAAGTAGTAATTTCATTGGGGAGGGGGGGGGGGGAGCAGTGGGGACTCTAGCTACTCTAGCGAGATAGAGATCATCTCCTGGAAATGCATAATGAGTATCAGAAATAAATTAATAGAGTACCATGGGCTTAAGATCTGGGCCCTTCAGGTTCAGTTAAAAAATGTAAAGAAGGAGTTAGATAGTATGAAGAGGGAGAAGGGCGCTGGGGCAGTTGGTAGGAAGGCAACCAGGAGGAGGAGATACTGGGATAGCTGTACTTTGCGCATCACCAATAGATTTAACCATATGTCAGAGCTTAGTGGACAGGAGCCTGTATGAAACATGCAACAGACTTCAGCATTTAAGGACACTAAGACAGTTGCAGTTTCAAAGAGAAAGAAGAAGGTTATGTTGATAGATAGTTCACATTGCAGAGGTGTAGACGAGCAGTTGCAGGAAGTGTTGAGGAGTGAGTGCCAGGTCACCAGCACTGTGAAGCCTAGTGTGTGGTTAGCTCAGGTGACTTAACTTATCGGAATTATGTAGGAATTTTAGAAAGAGGAACAGCTTCTTAATGTCAGCTTTGTAACAGTACCAGGTTTCCGAGGCATATAGTAAGGTGGATAATACTACTGCATTGTAGACTGCAATTTTTGTTTGTAGTTTGAGATCATGTGATTTCCATACTCGGTCATTAAGCTTACCGAAGGCTGAGGCTGTGCTGGCTATACGCACTGCGTTTTCCGTTGTCAGGCTGTTGTCACTTCTAATTTGGCCTCCCAGGTATTTGAAATTTGACACATTTTGCAAGGGTTTGTTATTTATCTCAATACTGGAGTCATCTGCATTAAGACCTCTAAGTGGCTGTTTGAGAACTTGCGTCTTAGTGATGCTAATGGCTAAGCCAAATCTTCTGCAGGAGGCATTTAGCAGATTTATGTAAGTCTGAAGAGTTTCGCAAGAATTAGCCATCATGCATACATCATCCGCGTAGAGAATCTCTAAGATGGATAGTTTGGTTACGCGACTTTTTGTTCTGAGGCGAGAGATGTTGAAGACACTTTTGTCTGTCCTTGTGTTGAGACTAATTTGATTGCTACAGGCTTTGGTCGCGTCTCTCATAACAACTGCGAAGTAAAGTGAGAAGAGTGTGGGAGCCAGAACACAGCCTTGTTTTACACCACATGTCACGGGAAACTGTTCTGAGAGCTTGTCCTCATGGCGGATTTTTGCCATCATGTTTTCATGAAGCTGCCGAATCAAACAGACAATTTTGTCAGGGCACCCAGCTTTCTTTAGTATGATCCAGAGAGCTTCCCGTGGGACACGATCAAAAGCTTTTTCCAGGTCTACAAGGCACATGAACAAAGGCCGATGTTGGTCTAAGCTTCTCTCTTGCATTTGTTTGCAACAAATATGGCATCCACTGTGCCTCTGTTTGGGCGAAAGCCACACTGGGTCTCTGGTAGCAGTTTTTCTGCAAAGTGTGTTAACCGGGTGTTAATTATGTGAGCAAGGACTTTTCCCGCTGCTGAGAGAAGAGAAATGCCCCTGTGGGAGCTGCAGTCTGATATGTCACCCTTGCCTTTATAGATCTTGGAAATGCAAGCATCTTTCCAGTCTTGTGGAATCATTTCATACTACCAAATCCTTAAGATCAGAGCAAACAATGGTTTCTTGATGTCTGGCCCCCCATATTTATATAGCTCTGATGGCAAGTTATCTAATCCTGCTGTTTTGTCATTTTTCAGCTTAGCCAGTGCTGAAATGAATTTATCGTAGGAAGGGGCATCCGCAAGTTGTTCCTCAACTGGCAGGTCTTCAAGTGCTTCTGTGTATGGAATATCGGTTGTCTGATGGTCGGGATTAAGAACATCATTAAAATGTTCCGCCCACCGAGACAGGATGTCACTCTGTTGCGTCAGCCGACAACTTTTATCTTTGTTATTGACTGGTGCTATCTTCCCAACTCTTGGACCAAAGATAGTTTTCAGGGACTCAAAGAATCTGCCCGTTTGGTGTGTGTCGGCATAAAACTGTATTTCATTTGCTTTATTTGCCCACCAACTGTCTTTGAGAGCATGTACCTTCACTTTCAGATTGTAATGCGCTGCTCTACGCTTGTTATCATCAGGGGTGCGAAGAGAAGTTCTGAAATCATTAATTAGCTTTCTGATCTCTGGATCTGAGTCGTCAAACCAGTCCTGGTGCTTCTTCTGAGGCTTTCCCAAAACTTCTGAAGCACAGCCACGCAGTCTGCTAGCGTATGCACTCCACTGTTCATCTACAGGGGCAGATTCAGATATCAGAAGGCCATCGACACCAAATTTTTCATCCAGTTTTGCTCTCATAGTCTGATCATTGGCCAAGATTTTGCAGGACAATTATGTTGGTATTTTGTGTGAAGCTCGGCGTGGTGCCTTCAAAGTTATCTTTAATTTGGACCTCACGAGTCGATGGTCTGTCCATCCCTGAGCGCCTCTCATTGCACGTGTGACCAGTACGTCACCAAGATCTTTTTTCCGTACTATCACATAATCCAGAAGGTGCCAGTGTTTAGATCGCGGATGCATCCATGTCGTTTTATATTTTTCAGGCAGACGAAAATATGTATTTGTCAGAGAGAGTTCAAACTCGGCACATAGAGTTAGAAGATCCAAACCATTCGAGTTGCATTTTCCAATCCCATGGCGACCGAGGACTCCATTCCAAGCACTGAAATCATTCCCAACACGAGCATTAAAATCACCAAGTAACAGAAGTTTATCTGCAGATGGAATATCCCTAAGGACATGTCGGAGGTCTTGGTAGAACTTGTTCTTCTCTTCATCCGGAGATGGCAATGTAGCTGCGTATACATTGATCAAGTGAAGATATTTCTTGGATGCCAGGTGAAGTCTGAGTATTATTATCCTGTCACTGATACCCTTTGGGAGTTCTGTTAGTGAACATGCCAATTTATTGGGTATGGCAAAGCCTACCCCACTTTCCGCCCTTTTAGTGGATGATTTTCCACTCAAGTAGTAGGTATAACCTCCGAGTGGTTCACATAACCGTCCAGAGTCACTAAGATGTGTTTCACTTATGGCGGTAATGTCGATGTTATATTTAGCCAATTCCATTGCGAAAAGTCCTGTCTTTCTCTCTGGGCACTGATTATGGTGGTTATCCTGTAAAGTACGGACGTTCCAGACTCCAATCATTAGATATTTAAGGTAACTGTTTATTTTATTATTTTTTTGACCGCATATGTTAGTGAACAAGTGACCGCAGTTTGCCACTTGTGCTGGGTTGAGACGGGCTATGTTTAGGCCACCTTTTCTAGGCCCCTCCCTGGATTAGGGAAAGCAGAGCGATCCTAAATAGGGCTGCTTTGTCGTCTGACGAGCTGCCGAACCAGTCCTCCCGTCTCTCACGAGTACCAGAACGACCATCACCGTCTGACCGCCTAACGTGCAGAGCACCAACTAAGGTTCAGGTACACCAAACCCTTGCCTCACCATCAGTACTCCATCGCCGCAGGACTTTCAAAGCTCATAGTCCATTGAAACTTTGCTGGAGTCATCTGCGCGTGAAGGTATTTTAAGTGGAAAAGCAGTTGCGCAGATGCAGATCCACTCTCTCGTCCTCTGCCTCTGGTTGGTAGTGGATCGTAGGGCCGATACGACTGGCAAGAGGCAGGGGATGCAGTGAATGGCCATATGCCACTGGAGGTATCCTGACATACGCCCTTAAGCCACATCACAGGTGCCTTGCTTCGTCGGTACAGAAGCCGTAAGTGTTTACCTATCGATATTACCCGCCTCCTACACCGATGAAGAGACTGACAGAAGGGAAGAAGGAAAGGGAAGGGACTGGAAGGGAAAGGGAGGAAAGGACGGTAGGTCGTTGTGAGGCACACTTCGTCTGGCTCCTCTGCTGAGACCTGACCGGCTAGGTTGAACCAGCCAGTAGCTACGCTACCACCGGTATAGTTCTCAGCATCACAGGAACACGCAAACTCTCCCACCCGCATGGACAGTGCTACGATAAGGTGGTGCCTCCAGGGAGAGATGCAGGATATTTATAGTGATGGTAACACAGGTGACAAATACAGTAGAATGCTTTCCTTAACACATTTCTCATGCTCTTTGAAAGCTGTTTTCTATTAGAGCTTTCAAAACAAGGCACTAGCAGTAAAAGCTGGCCTGGGTGGCTGACTACTGGGGTAAGTATATCATGTAGAAGAAAGTTGGAATTATAATGTTGGAAGTAGTCACAATCGAGCTACAGTAGTCCATTGCAATCAGTATTGTAAGGCGCTTAAAATATTATGAGGAAGGCCAAGTGTATATGGTATGCAAATACAGCAGCTAATTCATCAGATAAGCAAAAGGTCAGAGATATAAAGACAGTACATAGTAAAAATGTTTTTGTTACTGATAAGTTAGATATATAGATACAGTATTTAACAATCGCTCTCTGAACATAGCTGGTGAATTAAATAAAAATCGTAAAAGTCTCTTGGGAAATGCCTTTCAGGGACCGTTATTTGAAATACTAATTCTGACAAGGGGGAGACTGAACCAATAAGATTGAAGACTAAGGACTCTTAATGATATGACAGAGTATCTAGCAGAATACTGAAGTAATGTGCTGCACATTTTAGCCCTGTCCTTAGCCATTTTTGTAATTTTTCCTTTAGAAATAGTTTACAGAACGATTAATATACTCAGTAGCAAAGTCATATTGTAAAAAAGGGAGAAAGGAATAATGTAGAGAATTTCAGACCTATTTCTGTGCAATCAGTGTTTGATGAAGTTCTTAAAAAAGATATGTATGTAAGGATAATTGATCACTTCATTTAAGATAATTTGCTGTCAGATGTAGAGTTTGGTTTTAGAAGTGGTTTAACAACATAAAATTCTATATTATCTTTTCTCTGTGAAGTACTGAATGGGTTTGACAACATGCTAGGCATCTTTCTTAAATAAGAAATTAGCTTCTGTTGATCACAAATCTATCTCCAGAAGTTGGACCATAATTGAGTACTGGGAGTAGCTCTCAACTGGTTCACCTCTTACTAGAACAGACAGCAAAAGGTCCTATTACACAATGTTAAGAATGGCTATGATGTGACGTCCACGTGGGGCACGGTTAACAGGTGGGTGACATAGGTATCAGTGCTGAAGCCACTTCTGTTCCTTGTTTATATAAATGATGCACCTTATATTGTATTACAGTGATTCTATAATATTGGATATTGGTAATTGGTATTTGGTAATATAGGATGCTGTGTGCAACATTGGCATTTTTCAAATAGTGCAGTCCAGGACATAAGTTCATGGCCTGTAGAAAATAAACTAAAGCTAAATCACATTAAGACTCAGTTTTTACAGTTTGTAACATAGAGTTCAACAAGATTTGATGTTTTAATTTCACAGAATGGGCATAAGTTTAATGAAACTGAACAATTCATATTTCTAAGTTTTCAGATAGATAGTAAACTGTCTTGGAAAGCCCACATTCAGGATCTTGCTAAAAGACTTAATACCACCATTTTTACTATTACAAAAATATCTGAAATGAGTGAAAAGGTAGTCTATTTTCCTTATTTTCATTCGCTTATGATACATTGTATTATATGTTGGGATAACTCTTCCGGTTCTCAAAGGGTATATTTGGCTCAAAAACTTGCTGTTCGGGCAAAGAGTGGTGTAAGTCCTCAATCCTCTTGTCTACCACTCTTCATTAGTCTGGGTATTCTCACATTCTCCTGTAATATATATACTCTTTTATGTCATTTCTTGTTAACTATATCAGCTTATTCAAGAGAATTAGAAGCTTTGTCTCAGTTAATACTAGACAGGTATGCAGTCTGCATTTGGATTGTACTTTCTTGACTCTTGTGCAGAAAAGCGTGCAGTATTCTGCTGAATTCATTTTCAATAAATTACCACAAGAATTCAAAAATCTAACAGTAATTCACTTACTTTCAAATTAAAACTGAAGAGTTTCCTTATGGGTCACTCCTATTCTGTCAACAAATTCCTTGAAAAATTAAAATTGTTATATTGTTTACTGTTTTTATATAAACTTAAAGCTTCTTATCTTTTTATGATTCATAAACATTTTATTTTATCTGTTATTACTTTCTGTTGTAATTTCATGTACCAAAAGCTTCCACCACCATGGAGATTTGTTTCTCAATTTGGTCATACCCGAACTAGACATGTAAATTTAAAAAAGAAAGTAGCAGCTCATGTAGGTTTATTTATATTGGTATTCTCATCGCCAACTTTTTGAGAGCCAGCTGCTCTCAAATCGATGTCTGGAAACTACCCAAGAAACTGAAGACGATGTGAAAATTACTTGTTTGATTATATGTTAAATGTACATTAGTGAAATGTCATGGAATACTCAGAAATAGCAGTTTATCAAAGAAAACTATCGACAGCCGATTTGAAAATGAGTGCTTTGTATGAATGTTGGCAGTTCAACGCTTTTACTCATATTTATTCAATTAATTAGATCCTGTTTTCAGATAAAAGTTGGATCTGGAAGTAACTCAATGCCATCTTTATAATTAATAACAGTAAACATAACAATTAACATATTGATAATCATAAGAGCCACAGTGAATCAATAAAATTTTTCCCTTCTTTTATTGTCTTTTATCTACCTAGTCCCAAGACCCAGCTCCATGTTATATAACATCACTATTTAAAATGGAGAAAAATACTTTAAAAAGGAAATGTTATACTAGAAAAGTAGGAATGATAGAAGGGAAAGATTTGCGTAGGTACAAACAAATGCTAAGAGTCTTAATAAGGCTTGCAATAATGGCAAAAAAGGTCAAGGAAATTAAATTACTCACTGCAATGCCACTATAATATAAATCTACTAACAATCGCTTTTCAGAACTTTGAACTGGCAGGAAACTATCCTTATGTAAAAATATCGCCTTGAATATGATTAATACATGCAGGCCGGCATTGATGACTTTTGATGGCTCTGGATAAAAAATATCTGCTGCCCCTCCTCCCGCCCCCAAGACTTGAAATATGAGTAGTTTTTTTAAAAAAATTTCCTTGCTGGTGGGCTTGTTTCTCTGTCTGTGTAATACTTAACTATGAGCTGCAAGCTTAAAACAGTGATTTTATAAAAATTACAAATATAAAATCTTAATATTGTCTCGTACAATGGATATAAACGCAAACACTATAATTGTGCCTTCATTAAAATTAAATATAAACAATACATGCTACTTATACTCCCTTTATAAGGTACCAGGGGGCGAAAGACTGACTTTTTTAAATAACAAAGGGTTTTTCTCTGCCCTGTCATTTCGAAACAAGTTTATGATTTCTCCATAGTCCAGTTCCACGGCCAAGTCTGATTCAGTAATAAGGACACCAAAATAACTAAAATGATGTCCTTAAATAATTATTTATGCATCTTACAGAAGAAAAACACCTTTCTGTTATGAAATTAGAAGGAGGAGTACTCAAGTATATTGGAAGAGTTTTACTGAATGCAGACGTAGTACCTGAAGTATAGCATTAACAATGAATGTTCACCTATTCACAGAAAATCTATCCTACATTGGACTCAACGCTTATTGTCTAGAAAACCAGTATGTTGGACGATCGTTAAGGTAGTAACTGGTGTCTGTACAGGAAGGAAGAAGTCTGGTTTATAGTAGTCCAAACATAAATATTCGGAAAACTTGCTACAGCACAGAATACAGAGGTTCCAAATAACCAGTGTTAGCAGCGTCAACGGTTTTACAAGAACAGTCCAGAATATCATCTGGAGGTAACCCATCCCATACAAACACAGGCTATTCACACAGTAACATCATACCTGCCTTATTGAGGAGGCTACCTTTAGCAGGCAGAGAGAAATTTTGGAGCTAAGTACCACCGGAATCATTTTCTGCATTCCTCGTCTCCTACAAGTCTCCTACAACAATTTTAATGGGAACAGACACGGGCACACCTGATCTAGTAGCGGCATTTAGAGACGGGCACACTATTTCGTCTACTGTACAACCCCAGCAGTCTAATTTCACTGTACGAGGGGATAACCACACTGGACAACAAATGAGCCTCGCCTAGTAGACATCATATTATTATCGCGCGGCATGTCCTTTAGCCTTGATACTGACAAATATTTCGCGTTATGCCAAATACGTAATTGTTAATATGATTTATTTGCAAAATAATATTACTGAAGGGCGCAGTGGAAGTTTTACATCTGCTAAGCATTTATCCTGCTCTGGAAATTCGTACTAATGCAAACCTGTGTGAAGTTCGCCATGTTGGTACATAGACATAGATTTAGTTACAGTGACCGCGTAGTAACACGACTGAAAGACCTCAAATTTAAAGAATGTAGAGTACCAAGCAACTGAGGTCCGGTTTATTCATATTTTAATTTATCACTTGAATTTGCCTAGTTTCTTTTCTAGTATTTTTTTTTTTTTTGTAATTTAAAGCCCTTGCTTTAAATTGCATCAAGTAATTTAAGGGCTGCGTTTGTTTTTAGTACTTAAATTCTTCGGTTGGTTTGGCAATTAAATTTACGTAAATTAAAAGCCTTGGCTGTATATCAGATAACGACAACAAGCTATGGCGTTATTAAGGGCCACGATATTTTATTCACGTTGTATAGTTACTACAAGTACATAACAGTTGTTGTCTTGCAGGAGCTATTTTTATTATGTTCGGAAACAGTGCTGATGTAAGGGCAAACTAACAACTGTAAACGTAGCATGTACGAGCGGTACCAACCGATCACACTACGTAATGTTAATCCTCTATGTAAGCGGAGCTCTTTTCGAAACGAGGCACTTGGTGTTCACTTACTGTAAAGGGGATTGGCCTACTTGCCATTAGCTTACTAACCATTCAAGTGATTTAATTTGTTGATAATTGATAATATTTATTTTCTAAAATTTTATTGTAGGGTTTACCTAAAGAAATTTTAAAACTGATGAACGCGCCGAAAGTTTTGAAGTTGATGTTTAATCTATTGTAAGGTTGTTTTAACTTTTTTATTTGGTTTCATTGCAAGGTGTTGCGTAGATATGAACTAAAACTCCCACTGTTCAACAAGCAAACTAATTACCAATCTTGAGTATTTAGGAAAATAAATACATTTTTTTTAGATAGCGTTTAACATGTCTTGTCCCAGCATTCTTCCTACTACAGTCGCTTGGAGCTACCCATTTGGTCCAAAATTAATCAGTATTTTTCCGATTATAGCTGTGAAATAATTTAAATTATAGTAATTTCTGAACTGACGGAGCAACTTGTTTCATAACGGTACCAGTTTGGCGAGGAATAGAGTCCACAAGTTCGATTCTGTATACTTTATCCAGCGAACCCTCTCGTTGATGATTAGATAGCGTAGAGATACAAAACTGCGGAGATATAGGCTGCTACGTTCCACCCGCTGCTTTCTATGGGATTATGAGTGATATAGTGGATCAGCTGAGGGGTAACAGAGTGACTGGGTGTGCGTCAAACCAGGAACGCACGCTTGTAGCCAAATGAACACTGCTGTTATCTTGCAACACGGGTGTGTCCACAGCCTACTCATCATGCGGTTGTAGAAGAAAAAGCAGCACTTCGTCACCGAGAATGTTGAAATAATCAGCCTGATTCATCCAGTACGAGATTTTCACTTTGCAGCGGAGTGTGCGCTAATATGAAACTTCCTGGCAGATTAAAACTGTGTGTTGGACCAAGACTCGAACTCGGGATCTTTGCCTTTCGTGTGCAATTGCTCTAAGATCTGAGCTACCCAAGAACTGGTGTAAGTAAAGCTGTGAGGACGGGACGTGTGTCGTGCTTGGGTAGCTCGGATGGTAGAACAATTGCCCGAGAAGGGCAAAGGTCCCGAGTTGGTGTCTTAGTCCAGCACACAGTTTTAATCTGCCAGGAAGTTTCATATCAGCGCACACTCCACTGCAGAATTAAAATCTCATTCTGGAAACATCCCACAGGCTGTGGCTAAGCCATGTCTCCGCAATACCCTTTCTTTCAGGAGTGCTAGTTCTGCAAGGTTCGCAGGAGAGCTTCTGTGAAATTTGGAAGGTGAGAGACGAGGCTCTGGTGGATGTAAAGCTGTGAGGACGGGGCGTTAGTCGTGTTTGGGTAGGTGAGATGGTAGAGCAATTGCCCGCGAAAGGCAAAGGTCCCGAGTTCGAGTCTCGGTCCGACTCATAGTTTTAATCTGCCTGGAAGTTTCAGCCTGATTTATGTTCACGATAACTTGAATGAGTGTGTCCAAGTCATACCGTGAATTACGTTCCCAAAACTTGACAGAACCATAGCACAACTGAACAATACCGTCCACTGACAGCGGGTTAAACACTTCATTGAGCTGTTAGCACACTCGACGACTTACATTATACATTATTTGAAACGAGGCAAAACTGCAACTTGTCGGATATCACTACACGGCTCTAGTCACCTACTGTCCAGTTTTTGCATTGTTTGTCACACGAGTCTCGCGGCTTAGCGTTCTACTTTGAGTAATGACCTTTCTCAAAGGTCCATATTCCAGATGTCTCTTGCAAGCATATTGCTTAGCAATATTCACTCGGAAACTTGTTTAAATCGAACAGCGTTCACTGACAGCAGCAGGTCCTGCCGGGTTGAAAATCGATTGACAATGACAAGGCGTAACACTCGTCTCCGATCTCTGCCGGTTAGAGCGCTTTCACGAGCGCTCTTCCTAGTGTGTGGTACGCAGAGTAAAGTCTGTTAGTACCAAACACCGGCCTCAGTCTGAGTAAGAAATTTCTCAGAATGTACGTCCGGAGCGCAGCACTGTGTGGAAATGAATCATGGACAGTGTGTAAACCGGAAAAGAAGAGAATCGAGTTTCCGATGTGGTGCTACTGAATTCAGAAAATTAATGGGCAAAGAGGATAAGGAATAAAGAGGTCTTTTGTAGAATCAACAAAGAAAGCAAAATGTAGAAAACACTGGCAAGAAGAAGATATAGGATGATAGGATAAGTGTGAAAGAATTAGGGAATAACTTCTGCGGTACTTGATGGAGCTGTAGAGGGTATAGAAATGGAGTATATCCACCAAAAATGAGGACGTTTGATGCCAGTGCTACTATGAGATTAAGAAGAGGGCACAAGAGAGAAATTCGTGGTAGACCGCTTCAATCCAATCCAAAAATTGTTGATACCGATAAACCCCGCCAATCCCTCGCTTCAAAAAATTCACGGATTGGTCAATGGGACATGCAAACAAGACAGCTCTTTTCTGCCATTCTGTTACGCCTTCGCGTCTACCAATGAATGCATACAATGAATCGATACAACCGACTTGTACATACGCGCTTCAGTGCCAGAAGTTACTTCAGTACTTTAGGGCCTGGCATCACTTTCACGTCATCAGCGCTCTAAAGAGACCAGTGTGATATTTTAAGGAGATGACGAATTTTTCATCCAGTGATGTAAGATATTTTACTGCTTAGTTAACAAGCATCAATGAAGTGTCATATAAGCACTTGATACAGAGAATTTCAGTGTAACTAACGTCCTCTGATAATAAAAAGCAGACAGAAACGTAAGACAATAGAAGGAAAAGCAGTCAAAGTTGCAAATATTTTATTTATCATTCGATGACTAATTTCCGTCCGAGACCCACATTCATAACAAAGTCGAAAATGATATTTTCGAAGATGTCAACAAAATGTGTAATGTACATCAGTGTATAAATATAATTGTTACCTGTATGCACTGTGAATATACAATACACCTGAATGTACGTTACACAATTTGTTGAAATCTTCTGAAATACCATTTTCGACTGTGTTATGTTGATTTGAAAATGGATCTAGTTATCGAATGAAAACTGAAATATTTGAAACTTGGACTGGCTTTTCGTTCTATCGATTAACAGAAGTTGCTGACCCAAGTTACACCAGCATGCTGGACGCTCGTGGAAACTTGTGTTTCACTAAAGGATGATAAGACTCTGATCAGGAAAGGATAGGGAGCAAAATCAGCCGTCTCTTTGACGATGGGAACTTCCCGATGTATGTCTTTAGAGGTATGTGGAAACCACCGAAAACCTCGAACTACATGGTGAGCTGGAACACTTGATCTGCTGTATGCGAGTTCTGTGACTTATCTCTACCCCATGTTGATAGCTAGTAACAAAAAGATATTCGGTATGACGAATCGATCACAAGTGGATAGCACAAGATCATGTTTTCTGCGCATTCATTAGGGTGTATAGGAGAACGCGCAGGCGCTTTCATTAGGGTGTATAGGAGAACGCGCAGCCGTAAGTACCATTGTAACACATCAAGGCGACCGGTAAATTTAGAATTTCTTAGAGGTGGCATTAGTCTTCAGTTCACCTCCATCACGTGGATGATTACTTGACATTTGTTCATGTGGGAGAGAGGGACTTCTATTTAGCGTATCGAAGTGAAAATGAATTTTGAAATATTTCTTTCTGTAGATTTCTGGGTAAATGAATTCGTTTTACCCAATACATAAATATATGTCAGATATTACATTGTACACTCCTGGAAATTGAAATAAGAACACCGTGAATTCATTGTCCCAGGAAGGGGAAACTTTATTGACACATTCCTGGGGTCAGATACATCACATGATCACACTGACAGAACCACAGGCACATAGAGACAGGCAACAGAGCATGCACAATGTCGGCACTAGTACAGTGTATATCCACCTTTCGCAGCAATGCAGTCTGCTATTCTCCCATGGAGACGATCGTAGAGATGCTGGATGTAGTCCTGTGGAACGGCTTGCCATGCCATTTCCACCTGGCGCCTCAGTTGGACCAGCGTTCGTGCTGGACGTGCAGACCGCGTGAGACGACGCTTCATCCAGTCCCAAACATGCTCAATGGGGGACAGATCCGGAGATCTTGCTGGCCAGGGTAGTTGACTTACACCTTCTAGAGCACGTTGGGTGGCACGGGATACATGCGGACGTGCATTGTCCTGTTGGAACAGCAAGTTCCCTTGCCGGTCTAGGAATGGTAGAACGATGGGTTCTATGACGGTTTGGATGTACCGTGCACTATTCAGTGTCCCCTCGACGATCACCAGTGGTGTACGGCCAGTGCAGGAGATCGCTCCCCACACCATGATGCCGGGTGTTGGCCCTGTGTGCCTCGGTCGTATGCAGTCCTGATTGTGGCGCTCACCTGCACGGCGCCAAACACGCATACGACCATCATTGGCACCAAGGCAGAAGCGACTCTCATCGCTGAAGACGACACTCCATTCGTCCCTCCATTCACGCCTGTCGCGACACCACTGGAGGCGGGCTGCACGATGTTGGGGCGTGAGCGGAAGACGGCCTAACGGTGTGCGGGACTGTAGCCCAGCTTCATGGAGACGGTTGCGAATGGTCCTCGCCGATACCCCAGGAGCAACAGTGTCCCTAATTTGCTGGGAAGTGGCGCTGCGGTCCCCTACGGCACTGCGTAGGATCCTACGGTCTTGGCGTGCATCCGTGCGTCGCTGCGGTTCGGTCCCAGGTCGACGGGCACGTGCACCTTCCGCCGACCACTGGCGACAACATCGATGTACTGTGGAGACCTCACGCCCCACGTGTTGAGCAATTCGGCGGTACGTCCACCCGGCCTCCCGCATGCCCACTATACGCCCTCGCTCAAAGTCCGTCAACTGCACATACGGTTCACGTCCACGCTGTCGCGGCATGCTACCAGTGTTAAAGACTGCGATGGAGCTCCGTATGCCACGGCAAACTGGCTGACACTGACGGCGGCGGTGCACAAATGCTGCGCAGCTAGCGCCATGCGACGGCCAACACCGCGGTTCCTGGTGTGTCCGCTGTGCCGTGCGTGTGATCATTGCTTGTACAGCCCTCTTGCAGTGTCCGGAGCAAGTATGGTGGGTCTGACACACCGGTGTCAATGTGTTCTTTTTTCCATTTCCAGGAGTGTAGTTTCGTATAGGATTTAATTATGTATTTTTTCGTACGAATGGACCGGTTCAGATTTAATACGGCGGCAAGCGCTTATTTGTAACAGTGTACATGGGGACACTTATAACACGTTACAATTCATTTCCAGTGAACACAAATTATTTTTGTGCACCTGGCTGAATAGTTACCTTGTTTGAATAGCGTCTACAAGAAACATTTATTAAAATCATCTATTTTAAGCTCTTTTACAGTAAGTTGACAAATGTTATGCAGATTCCACAAGAAGCTTGGAATTACTGCAGCGGTAGATTTAAATTCCAGAAAATCAGTGAGGAGTTTGGCGAGAGAATTTGGTATAAGTCATGTGTCACTGCAAAGGATTTGCCAGAAAATGACGAATGAATTATATTCGGAAAGCAGACGACAATCCGCATAACCATACATCCAGTGCCGAGCAGAAAACAGAACGTGCAGATTACATCAAACATTCTTGCTATTACTGTGCCGCAAGGAGAAACAGCAAGTAATATTTTGTAAGGAGTCTCTGAAATTGGCAATTTGCTCGTTTAATGATTATATTTTTCAACTGTCGGGTCCCGTGCTAAGATAAGTTCGGACGTACCAAACACATAAAAGAGCCAAAGTGGTCCCGACGATAGATTGAGAGAACCCTGGACTACAAGAGCAAGGCCCCCGAAAGCGTGCGAGGTTGCGACTTTTTCACCTGAGGTGGTGCGTCCGTCTCCTAAAGCCAGAACGAAGAAAAACTTCCTCAAGGCGTCCGGAAAGTCTTACAGGCACTCCCCAAAAGCTTGCTCTTCAAAGAATGGAAATTAAAACGGAAATAAGTGTTGATAAAAAAAAGTTTCAAAATGCCAAAGAAAAACTGCCCCTTCGAACCATTTCAGTTTCAGCACGACGAAACAGAGTGAATTTAATATCTGATCAACAAATACGTACAATAACGGCAGATTGGGAGAGGAATGAGTCCAGTGAATAGCATCTTCGGAGTAATCTCATATTAGATGCACAAAGGGAGAAAAACGTTACGAGGGCTCTTAGTGTTTTCCAGAATAGAGTATATCGATTGTCTACATCTCTTACGAATATTGGAATGTTATAATTTTATCTTTTAGTGTTTATAGCGTCCCTAGTGCCAAATTTTTATCATGTAGCCGTAAAATAATAATTTCTCTGTGTAGGTTTAGATTGCAAAGAAATAATTTGTGACAGAATGATCTAAACAGACGACAAGTTACGCTCTTTTGGAAATTTTTTAGTCGACTTTACTTCTTCTCTTGTCTTTATTGTGTATCGACGGACATCTTTCGAGTGCTGGCAAATGTAAGCATATTTGTATGAGTTAAACATATAATATAACGATTTAATATTATTGCGCACTTTTAATTTGTAAGAGGTGATCCCGATTTCATGTCCGCCTTCTTTGAATTAACCTGCATTCAAGTAATTTACAGCTCAACAATCGCAGTGGCCGATGCAGCCAACGACGCCATTACGTGGCGATATTAACTTATGAAAAATTAGCGGAAGCGGAAAACTCGCCAGCTATTTGCATAATATTAATTTTTCTCCACAGCCGCACGAAGTTGCAGAAATACTTAGCTTTAAGATTCTTATTTTCAGTACCATAGCCGAGACCCAGATCCAGGACTCTTGACTACAATACAATGGTTAACGGAGGTAAGAAAAATACTCTCGCGCGTGTGTGGGCCGCAATTTTAATTAATAACTAAAGAATTCTTGCTTTAAAGTGAACTGACTAGCCGAGGAAATTAATATGAAAAGTTTATTACATTGTTCAACTTAAATATCATTTTTATTGAGGCCCACCACGTAAGTCGGCAACAATCAAAAAATAATAATAACAATAATAATATATATATTAAATTACGACGGCCGACGGACGTGAGATTGGCGCCGCAACTTTGGGGCCCGATTAATATGACTCTATTGTATTGAATGTAATTATGTATGTGTCTAAGTGTTGTAAAATATTAATGCTTATATGAATTCTTTTACATGTACAACAACAAAACCGCACCCTGAGGAGATCTGGAGAAGAAAAAGTGTAGAAAAGAAAAGGGATTACGATAAAGAAAAATAAAGGTAAGGCCTATTGTGCAAGCATCCTGTGTAGCTCTGTGCGGAATATCGAACCCATGTGCACATGAGATACCTTCGGTGTTTTGTGTATTTATGTGTTTATTTTTGGAGGGGATAATTATTCGTTTTGTTTATTTATATGTTTATTTTTGGAGGGGATAATTAATCGTGTGTGTATCAGTGTTAAAGATTCATCAGTGGCTTAAAGTGAATTTAGTATGGGTAAGATAGGACAACCTAAAGCATCCGTACCAGAAGAACGAAATTCTGTTAATATGGAAAGTGAGGATCATTTGCAATACGTACACGAATCCCAAGCCACCACCTCAGATAACATAATTTCCGGAGCGGGGGGGCGAGGATCTGTGGACGGTGAATGACGCTCCACAGCAGAATGGGAATAGAGTAACAACTCCACTGCCTGGGCAGGGGGGCCAATCGAGTGCTAGATTAAGCGGGGCACCAGTATGCTCACCGATTGCAGACCCATTTGCAGAATTTCTGCGCAGGTTAGAAGAAAGAGATAGGGAAAGAGATCAGAAACTGGCTCAGATGCTCCATGAGCAAGAGCAACAAAGAGAACAGAAAGAAAGGGAAAAAGAAAGAATGTCAGAACAGAGGGAAAAACAAAGAGACGAGAAACTGGCTCAGATGCTCTATGAGCAAGAGCAACAAAGAGAACAGAAAGAAAGGGAAAAAGAAAAAATGTCAGAACAGAGGGAAAAACAAAGAGACGAAAAACTGGCTCAGATGCCGCGTGAGCAGGAGAAAAAATTAACGCAAAAGGTCATTGAGCAAGAGCAGCGCAGTGAAGCAAAACTAGACAGTATCCAAAGCAAACTAGCCGAGATGCGGGACGCGTGCAAAGAAATACCCGATCTTGTGCAAAGCTTAGCCGGCGAAATGCAAAAATTACAGATATTGAAGATAATGTCCAGACTTTAACCAACCGCGTAGATAATGTGGAGATAGATGCACGGAAAAGTATTGACGCATATTTGGAAGTGCAAGCTCAAAAAGTAGAAAATGAATTAAATTAATGGCTAGATGTAAAGGATCGCGAGATATCTGCAAAGATTGAAAGCGACGTAAAAACAGCTGTAGAAAAAGCGACTGGGGCCGCGAGTGTAAATATTGACGCTAGCGCTGCCGCACTACGTGCCGAATTAACACAGATCAAATCCCGTGTGACTGCGGAGTTGCCAAATTGGCAACAGGAGGTCGCGCGGAGACTGTCTGCGTTGGAAAGCAATGTAAACAGTGGCGGACAGATCATGAATCCGACTCCGCGCACTGATTACTATAATAACGCTGACGGTAGGCAGGGTGCGAGAGCGCAACCGCAACCTAATGCGAATTATGAGCACGAACAACATGCGATACCGTGCAGCGCACATCACGAAGTGATGAATGTCCCAGAATGTAGCAATCAGACGTGCAAAAAAGAGGACAATGTAATAAAACACAGGACATTCCAACCTTTCAATAGCGAAAAACGAAATGTCCACGCTGTTGTATTTATTAAGAGCTTCAGGAATGTGTTTCCCAGGACATGGACGGAAAGACAAAGAATACAGTTCGTGGTCTCCTTTATTCAAGGTGACGCGGCACTGTGGGCCACCGACGTGTCCGAAGAATGTCTAACTATGCAACAGTTTGAAGGTGCATTCCTGCAAAAATTCTGGTCCGATAGCGTCCAAGAAAGACTACGAAAGGAGTTGTACAGTCCAGATATGTACAATCCTAAGATGGGAACGTTACGCAAATATTTCGAAAAGTATATAAACAAAACCAGGTACTGGGACGAGCCAATGTCCGATCGTGACATAATCAGATTAATAAAAATGAAGTTGCCCAGTGAAATTAAAAGATATTTCATCAATGTGCCGGAATACGATATAGAACAATTCATGGAAATAGTGGATTCTGTTGACTTATTGATCGAAGATATGAAAACCGAAAACAAGTGGAACCATGCAGGCTGTAATTAACAAAAAGCCGATTACAATAGCAGCCACAGTAATGGTAGTAACTTAGTACCAAATGGTAACGGGAATAGGGAAGAGCACCGGCAACAGAATCGAGGCACAAACAGTGGCAATGGTTATAACGGCAACGGTTATAATTGTCAAAATCGAAAGAGACATCATGATGGACGCATGAGTAATGGATATAATGGTAACGGCAATCCGCAATGGCGGAACAACCGAAACCAGTGGCGTGGTTGTAATGAACCGACACCACAGTGGCAACAAAACACAGCGCCACAATGGAACGCCAACCCAGGTCCGTCACAGAACATGTCAGGGAGTTACAACCGACCACCACAAAACCAGAGCCATACACAATATCAAAATACACCATCGGGGAGGCAGGGCGGCCAACCTAACAGTAGCAACAACAACAACAACCAGAACCACAATGTGAGGTTAGTGGAAGTGACAGACAACTGTCAACCCACTAATGCTCATTCGTTAAACTAAAGACAGCCACAATACGCTCTCCGTTGTTGGCTGCAGGATGGTGTAGTGAGGGCACATTCACGGATGACAGTCATAAACTTTGTATGCTGAGATACAATGAAGGAACAAAAATAGAAAAGGAACTTGTAGACATACCGCAGAAATGTAACCGAACCGACAAAACTGTTGTGCAGGCTATATTGCAAGCAGATATGTACGGAGCAGCAATACAGATAATAGTCGATACCGGTGCGTCAACCTATGTCATGAGTGCAAATTTTTACAAGTACTTGAGTCAAAATAATAGAATACCAGTATTGCCAGTGAAGAATTGTCGTGAAACGGGTGCAATAGGTGCACAATCTCATATCATAAAGCACCAGGTGCAAGTCGAGTTTACGGTAGGAAATGTATCAATGAAAAGCTCGTTCCTAGTAGTTAAGGGATTAGGTGTTGCTTGCATCCTGGGGATGGAATTTTTACGCCAGAGGGACGCAAAAATCGACCTCTTGTGCGGGGAAGTAAGCCTTATGAATGAGGATAGACGTGTAATTTTGCCATTGTTGAGGACACGGGAAGTGCACGGTAAATATTGCCGGAGCTTTCAGTCGAGATTCGAAGGAATACAGGTAATGAATTTATATTCTGACTTAAGTACAAGACAAGCATGTTATAAAGAATTTATTACTGAAGACAAAGAGGAAAAAAGGAAACTGATAGCCATGAAAGTTAGGGAGTGAGAACATTTGACTGAAGCACAACAAAACGAATTGACTCAGCTACTTACAGATTATGAGAATGTGTTTTCGGAAAAACCCGGTGTTATCGAGGGCTACACCTATAACATCGAAGTGGTACCTCACGATACTTTCTGTCACGCAAACTACACCATCCCGTGGTCAAAGAAGGAGGCAGTTACGAAGGAAATAAGAAAAATGATTGATTGGGGGATAATTGAACCATCTCTATCCCCGTACAGCAGTCCGCTCGTGGCCGTAGCGAAAGCGGACGGCAGTATACGTCTCGTGCTTGACGCGCGCGATATTAACAAAATAATTGTACCTGTCAGAACGCGACCAGAAAACCTGGATCAACAGATACAGAAGTTTTATGGAATTAAATATCTGACCTCTGTCGATATGCGTTCGACGTATTGGCAAATCCCACTAACTGAATCATCAAGAAAGTACACTGCCTTTGTGTTTGCCGGCAGAAGTTACCAATTTAAAGTTTTACCATTTGGATTAAATGTTAGTGCAGGTGTCTTCATTGCAGCGCTCGATAAAGTATTAGGACCAGATTTGTTGGACCGAGTAACGTTGTATGTCGATGACTTATTAATAGCTACTCCCGATTGGGAAAGCCACATGGACACGCTGAAATGCGTACTAAAAGGATTTTCTGAGGTAGGCGTAACAGCAAACCTCGCAAAATCCAAATTTGGCAGGGAGAAAATAAAATTTCTTGGTCATGTAGTATCACCTACAGGTATTGTGCCCGATCCGAAGAAAATGGCAGCAATTGAGAACTTCCCTCCTCCTAGAACCAAGAAACAGTTAAAGGCGTTTCTGGGTCGAGTGTCATTTTTCAGACGATTCATACCTGACCAGCTTTTAAATGATAATACCCTGTTAAACTTGTTGAGAAAGAATACACCCTGGATATGGAATGAACTGTGCCAGCAGTCGTTTGAGCAAATACGACAAGCCCTTCTAAATGCTAATCTACTGTCACATCCTGACATGTCAAAGGAATTTTGCCTTGCTACAGACGCCTCCACTGTCGGACTAGGCGCGTGTTTATTTCAAATCGATGAGGATGGTGGAAACAAGAACGTAAGAATAATCGGTTTCGCAAGCCGAGTGTTGTCAAATTGTGAACGATCATATACAGTCACCGAACTCGAAACACTAGCAGTAGTATGGGCCATGAAGAAGTTCAGATACTATGTGTACGGAAAAAATGTAAAAATTTTCTGTGATCATCAGGCCTTAAGTTTTTTGCTGACATGCAAGTTAATGCGCGACAGGTTGACTAGGTGGGTGCTTGCTCTGCAGGAATATCAATTTCAAATAATGTATATAAAAGGTTGTGACAACGTAGTGCCTGATGCTTTGTCACGGTTGCCGCAAGGTCTGCCTGAGTTAACAACAATACTAGAACAGGCAACAGAGTACAACATTTTAGTTATGAAAGACCCTACTTGTCGAAAAAAGTTCCTGCAGACGTGCAAGCAACTGCCTAGTTTACAGGACGAAGATCCCGCCTTGGGAAAAGTCAAACAAGAACTATCTTCGGGTGGAAATCAGATAGGTAGCCATTATTCTGTGCAAAATGGGGTATTATATTACCGGAAGGATGTTAACAAGGACTTGTGGTGTATCTGTGTACCGGAAGTATGTATCAGTGATTTAATCTGGCACGTACACCTTTCGTGGGGACACGTGGGCATTGAAAAATGTAGGGCACTTCTCGCAAGACAATGTCATTTTAAGAATACGAAAAGAATAATGCAGAATGTTGTAAGGACATGTGTAGTTTATCAAAGGACGAAACCTACAAATCTGCCCACTGTAAGTGAATTGCACCCTGTTGTTCCTAACAAACCATTACGACTAGTTTCTGTTGACATTCTAGGGCCACTACCCACTGGCAGAGGTGGTGTGAAATATGTATTTGCTGTATATGATGCCTTTTCCAAATTTCTAAAATTGTATCCTGTAAAAGCTTCAACGGCCACACCCCTCATTCATAAATTACGAACAGATTATTTTGTTAATGTTGGCAAACCACAGATCATATTATCCGATAATGCCACCTATTTTACTGGTCTCAAATGAAAAACGTTTCTACAAGAGCAAGGTATTAAACACATTTTTGTAGCCCGATTTCACCCGGAGAGCAGTCTTGTAGAGCGCACCTTTAAAGAGTTGAACAGGTTCATGAGAACTTACATTCCGAATCGCCACACCAAGTGGGCAGAATACGTTTCGACTTTTGAGGAACTCCACAATAGATTGCCACATTCAGCCACCGGTTATACTCCACTAGAAGTCATGTTTGGAAAGAATGAAACCGACAGCTGGCTGTCACCATTACCAACTGTACCACGACAAGTTGTACCTCACGAACAAATTATAGCTGAGACTTTAAATAACTTAACGAGGTGCGCGGAGCGCCGAAAGGAGAAGCATGACAAGAAACTAAAGAAAGTAACAGTGTATCAACCAGGTGACTTGGTGCTAATAAGGACTCGTCCCAAGTCATCTCTGTTAGCGAAAAAGAATAAAAAATGGCAACTGGTGTATGCCAGGCCCTACACAATCATGGACATACCACATGGATGTAGCTATTTGTTGGGTGACGTAGAATCGGAAGAGATTAAAGGACTCTATCCATACACAGACTTAAAGAAGTTCGCTCAGTAGAGCAACGTTTACATTTGTGTGTAGTAGGTTAAGTTTAGAGTGTATTTTTTTCTGTGTGTAAATGTTAAGATTTTAGTGTAACATTTAAAGACAATGAGGCGCACAAGATTAGTGCGATTCAATTTTGTAGATGTTAAGGAATAATAGTATTTTTAAACAATTGCATTTTGAAAAAAAAAATGAACGTAGATTTAAGAATATTTTTCAAATTTCATGTGTAACAATGCTTTGAAAAATATTAAAAAACAATTCAACATCATTTAATGATGAAAGAATTTTTCATTAGTGTGTCATGAATATTTTTGAACTGTAGTAGTAACCCAACTTATGAAATTCAATATTATAGTGTATATGTTGCTCCATGTATTTATGTCTATATCGATCTTGAAATATGCTCAATCATAATTTACTAAACAATATCAGTGCAGGGTGTACATCACCCAAGGTACCTCATGTGTTGTGGACAAGGTACAAAGCAAATCAGTAAATGCGACTACCGCTAAGCACTGTTAAAATATATTGCCATCTGCTAAGGCAGAGATTTACACGAATTTATAGTGTAAACAAAAGTCACAAATCAAACACTAATCTAGGAACTTACACGCTAGGCCTAGATTATAAAATGTCTACAATAATGCGAGAGGCAAAGTTTTGTAAAGTCGAGCCTGGCTCTGGAGGGCAAGTACGCAATGAGTGGGCAGACATGACATGGGGACTTACCTCAGATGAGACGGAAATACAATTGCATAGTCAAAAAATCTGAAGGCAAGTACGACTCTAAGTGGAAAATGAAAAGAGACAATTAGTGTGAGAGACTGGTAAAATCCAGCACGTGCCAAAATCCAGTTCAGACTGGATGAAATACATTAGTGTTTGTGAACTAATCGAAACAGTTACTTTAAGCAATGTGAAAAACTGTGAAGGTGAAACTGTGATATGGACGGTGAAGTGCTAGTATTGAACGTTCAACAGCGGTAAGGACGCCAAATGCCAATATTACGCACGAAAAACTGTGAATTTGCTTATAAATGTGAACTGTTAACGTGAAGTGAACCCACAGTCAATATTTTTGGGACAGACTGTAATTTCAGTGAGTACAACAATGCGAGATTGGAATGCGATGCGTGGACTGTTGCAAAACAGCGACCGCAGAAACGGCGAATGTTTGTGCTAAGCTCGTATTGGGACACTCACCAGTGCCTGTGAGTGCTGCGAAAACAAATAATTTTGTCAAGACAAAAACTGACGTGTAATGGAAACAGTATTGCATCAAAACTGCATTCACGGGAGAAGATCCATGTCATGTATTCTGCAAGACAGTGCTAGCTTGACACTCGGAAACTGCATACGTAACCAATTGTATATTATACTGTTATGTAGATAACTTCATCTGTATTACACTTTGTGCGCAACACACCTCAGTAATTTAACGATTTAAATATACGATGTGACACATATAGACTGTGAAAGAAAAGTCTGCGTGTGGACACTGTGGACATGAAAGTGGAAATATTTATGTCAAAAAACACGAACATTTTTTATGACATAAACATTTCGGGGGGCAATATAGCGTCCCCAGTGCCAAATTTTTATCATGTAGCCGTAAAATAATAATTTCTCTGTGTAGGTTTGGATAGCAAAGAAATAATTTATGACAGAATGATCTAAACAGACGACAAGTTACGCTCTTTTGTTAATTTTTTAGTCGACTTTACTTCTTCTCTTGTTTTTATTGTGTATCGACGGACATCTTTCGAGTGCTGGCAAATGTAAGCATATTTGTATGAGGTAAACATATAATATAATGATTTAATATTATTGCGCACTTTTAATTTGTAAGAGGTGATCCCGATTTCATGTCCGCCTTCCTTGAATTAACCTGCATTCAAGTAATTTACAGCTCAACAATCGCAGCGGCCGATGCAGGCAACGACGCCATTACGTGACGATATTAACTTATGAAAAATTAGCGGAAGCGGAAAACTCGCCAGCTATTAGCATAATATTAATTTTTCTCCACAGCCGCACGAAGTTGCAGAAATACTTAG
This sequence comes from Schistocerca americana, assembly GCF_021461395.2. Classification (NCBI taxonomy): domain Eukaryota; kingdom Metazoa; phylum Arthropoda; class Insecta; order Orthoptera; family Acrididae; genus Schistocerca; species Schistocerca americana. The sequence goes on along the minus strand of NC_060121.1, from coordinate 595,739,844 downwards.
CTTTAAGATTCTTATTTTCAGTACCATAGCCGAGACCCAGAGCCAGGACTCTGACTACAATACAATGGTTAACGGAGGTAAGAAAAATACTCTCGCGCGTGTGTGGGCCGCAATTTTAATTAATAACTAAAGATTTCTTGCTTTAAAGTGAACTGACTAGCCGAGGAAATGAATATGAAAAGTTTATTACATTGTTCAACTTAAATATCATTTTTATTGAGGCCCACCACATAAGTCGGCAACAATCAAAAAATAATAATAACAATATTTATATATATATACTAAATTACGACGGCCGACGGACGTGAGATGTTGTGATATTTATACGATAACTTTTAGCTTTATCAGTAAGTACTGAATCGCTAATCTACATTAAGTCTTTTTTATAATGCCTTAAAAAGTATAATGGTAAATAATAGATAGTTTTCGATAGATACAAGTCTCTTCAGTACGGCAGAACCGTGGTGTCAGCCCTGTTTAGCCTTTGCTATTTGTTTGTGGTGCGAAAGATGTTCACAGGTCAGTGGATGTCTGCACAAAAAGAGGCGGTGTATCGTCACCAGCCTTTAAAAATGAATGCGAATGACAGAAGGGAAGGGTGAAAATTCTCAATATCCATTATTCAGTCGCATAAGAGATTGGTACTGCAATTTGCTATGAAACGATATTACAATACAACTCAGAAATAATTTAAATATCTTGCTGACAATGAAAGAGAAAAAAATTACGATTGATGGGATTCATTCTTCAGTAGATCAAGAAGCACTTTGTGCTTCATTTTTAGGTGTACAGCACATGGAGAAATTCGTGGTAAGAATAGCAAAATTTAAGAAGTAGCACACATTATTCCACTGTTATTTTCAACAGTTTTCAATACAACAGAACGAAGAATGTGGTGATTAGATATATTATTGCATAGTGCATCGATTGAAAGCTCGCTGTTGTTGCATTTATGAAGGAAAGAATGCAGGAAAAAATTAGGACCATCATGTTCGATACCAGGGGAATGTACTGGAAAATTTGGGCATCTGGAAGGGATGCAGAACTCGCATATTAAGTGGACTTATCCGCAAGTCGCCCAGAATAAGACAGTGCAATGTGAGAAACAACTTCTTCCTGATTTCATGGGAAGACGTTTAAAAGGAAAATAGCATTCTAGAAGGGGCGCATTCAGTCAAACATAGTCCATGTGAGACCTTAATGGAATGGACGACAGCCATCCTTTTCCACTTTCACCGCGATATAAATATTCGGGTTGGAATTGTGTTCTGGTGTAAAGACAGGTGCCGACATGACGATGAATAACGGAAGAGCAAAGAGTGCTGTGAGACGACGTCAGCCAGTAGTACGCTGGCACCAAGGCAGGAGCAGTATCTACATGATCAGAATATAAGCGCCGCGCCGCCGTAGCCGCAGGGAGTGGTAGACGAGCCATCATGTAAACGCTACTCAGTGACTTATCAACTATTTTGCTTGCATTGAAATTGTGTATACCGAAGGGCATTGATTATTTGCATGTCGCCATTTACTTGTGACACACACTTGTGAATATGCAAAGTTAAGTATTGACAATTTAACTTTCTGTAATAAACTCCATTAATACGATTTGCTTGAGTTGTTTTGTAGCGATCCAAGAGAACCAGCATCTTAGGCACTGTGTGTTACACGAGTGGCAGATACAAAGTTGGCAACAAGGATTCAAAGAAAAACCCCATGCCCACAGCTACGGGATTTTCTTTTGCGTTTTGCTGGCGCCTTAATTCTCTCCTGTCTCTTCTTTGCAGGGGTCTTTACATGCTTTGACAGTCTCTTGTCGCATTTTTGCTGAGCAGTGTTTTCATGTGGGCATAGCAGAAATTTTCTTTGCTTTTGCACTTATTTTTCTTGCTTGCCTTGTCTGTTTCTTGTATTTCTCTCTTCCAACATGCCCACTCCATCTATCCCAACCCCTGCTCAGGCGCCACAGCTACCAGATTTAGATGCAACACAGCTAATACAGATATTTCAGTTTCAGAGCCAGCAAATATCCTCGCTGATTAACAACTGTTTGAAGCCAACATAATTGCTCACAATGTACCAGGTACTGTGAAACGTCCCTATATATTGTCCACAGCAGGCAGTGCAGTGTTTAGGCTCCTACAAAAAACTGTTCCCTAACGCCACTCCAAGTGAAATCTCGTATGATCAGACTGTAGATTCGCTAACTAACTATTATGATCAACAAGTGAAAATGATAGCAGCTGGGCATCAGTTCTTTAATTATAAAAAACGGTGAGAACAAACTTATTGCGAGTGGGTAACAGATTTGTAGGATATGACAAGCAAATGCAAATTCAAATGTGCTTGTGGCGCTTTATACTCAGATATTATGTTGCGTGATACGATTGTGTACAATGTAACTGATGTCAAACTCAGAGAACATATTTTGAAACAGTCTGATCCATCATTTTATCAAGTAGTGCAAATACTAGATCAGTATGATTCAGGTGCCCTGTCAGCCAATAGATCTGAGCAGCCAGCGATTTGTCAGGTTGAGTCCGTTATTTGCAACTGGCCCATTTGGCAGTGGCAGGTTGCGCTCGCCACGCCACATAAACAACTCTGCACACCATGTAAGCAGCTTGCTAAATGGGCCGCTACACGGGTGTATAGAACTGAGCCACGCTCTCAGTATTATTTACACCACTAACAGCAAGACTGCCCCTCCTGATAATTCCAGTGTTACATTTGTGGCAAGAAAGGACATGCGCAATCCGTATGTTTGCAATGGAACGAACTTAAGAATTCAGCCCACTCACGAAAATCTATTCACAAGGTCCATGTCATTAATGCAGTATATTCAAAGTGTGCAACTGGCATTAGCAAAATCAGCAGGCGAGCAGTTTAATCCTACGCCAGTCCAACAAACTTTTTGTTCATTTGCTTCCTTGTGGGAAACATGTGAAATTTCAGTTGGACGCAGGTGCCTCTGTTACATTGCTGAATCGTCACATATGTGAAATGTTAGGCTTCCCACACCTTTCTAAAACTAGCACACACCTGATGGCTTATAATGGACAATACATTCCCATTCTCAAAAAAAGTACTTTGCCTGTCATGTACCACACGCATACACGAAGAGTGACTTTTACGGTGCTACAATCACGCGATTGTGAGAACATATTTGATCTTGATTCATTTGATTTGTTTGGCTTTAACATTCAGCACAATGTGTTGTCAGTGCCTGCGTTCCATGCAAAAGAGAGTGTAGCTAGCTTGCTGAAAGAATTCCCGGAACTCTTTTCTGAAGGTTTAGCCAAGGTTAACAATTTCGTTGCACATATTACTCCGAAAGGCAATGTTCAGCCGAAATTTTGCCAGGCCAGAACTGTTCCCATTGCATTATGGCACAAAGTTGCTGCTGAACTTAAAGTATTGCAAGATAGCGGAGCTATTGCGCCTATACGAGCCAGTCAGTGGGCAAATCCACTGGTTTTGTTCCCCAAAACTTCAGGTCGCATTCACCTCTGTTCTGAATTTCGGTCTACAGTCAACCCACAAACTGTGAAAGATACTTATCCATTGCCACGCCCAGAGGATCTCATGGACAGATTAGGCGCTGGTTGCCATTTTTCAAAAATTGATTTGCGCGACGTGTATCTGCAAATACCGCTCGATGAAGAATCTCAAAAACTGTATGTAGTAAATATTCATTTGAGCTTGTTTAAATATTTGCATTTGCCTTCTGACAGTGCTTCCACATCCAACGGCATTTGGAACAGCTGAAAGGTCAAGTGTCAAACTGTCCAAACTATTTGGACGATATTGCCAGAGCGGATCGTACAACTAAAGATCATAATGAAATTTTGCATGCTATGTTTCGTATGTTGTCTGACGCAGGACTAAAGTGTAGACTGTTACATGAGTTAAAACTGAGTTGCACTATCTTGGTCATACCATAAATAGTCAAGGTATACATCCTCTTCAGTTGCATTTTTTAGCCATACGAGATCTGCCAGTTCCTCGCAATCTCCCTAAATTGCAGTCAGTCTTAGGGAAAATGAACTATTATATTCGGTTCAAACCGAATGCTGCGCAAACCGCAGCTCCACTGCATTGCTTGCGTCGCAAGAATGTCCCCTTTGTTTCGACAGGTGAAGACCAAGTAGGTTTTCAAAAACTTAGAGATGAATTGCTCAGTTATAGATGCTCAGTTCAGTTTGATCCTGACAAACCAGTTGTGTTGCAAGTTGACGCTTCCTCTTATGGAATCGGTGCAGTGTTTTCGCACAGAATTGGTGAGGAAGACAGGCCTATCGCTTTCGCATCAAAAGTGTTGTCCAAAGTTCATTGCCACTATTCACAAATTGAGAAAGAGGCTTTGGCTATTGTGTATGGTGTCGCCAAATTCCACCACTATTTGTATGGCAGAAAATTCTACTTACTAGCAGATCACAAGTCTTTACAGTCCTTGTTTCATCCGACGAAACCGGTTCCTGCACGAACTGCCCAAAGCTTGCAAATATGGGCTTTGTTGTTGTCGTAATACCAATACGAGATTGTGTATCGTCCGACAGCTCAACATGGTAATGCGCACGCACTTTCGCGTCTTCCGTTTGGCCTTGATTCAGACGTTGACGCTTCAGCTGCATCTTGTTGCCACATTGATGCTCAGGATTCTGAATTGCTTCTATTTTTTCCGCTGAACTATAGGAAAGTTGCACAGGCCACGGAAGCTGATTCAGATTCGAACATTTTGCTAACATACATTCGTTCACGTTGACTCGTTCCTGGCATATCATAAAGAGCTCTGTTGTGCGCCGATACTTTGCACGTGGGTGCAGCCTCGCTATACAGAGAGGTGTGATTCTTGTACAGAATGACAGTGGACAGTCACGTGTCTTGATCCCTAAAGCTTTGCAAAAAGAAATGTTGCAGTTACTTCACCAAAGACAATGCAGGATTGTTAGTACGTAACAGTTAGCGCGTCGACACTGTACCTGGCAGGGTTGGACACCCAAATGGAACAGATGACCAAGGACAATGCAGGATTGTTAGTACGAAACAGTTAGCGCGTCGACACTGTACTTGGCAGGGTTGGACACCCAAATGGAACAGATGACGTCACAGTGTCACGCATATGCGGAAAATCATTCCGCTCTTCCACAAAAATTCTCTGCATGGCCCAAGTCGCAATCACTATGGCAACGTGTGCACATAGACTTTTGTTGGACCTATTTGGAATACTCGTAGGTTGATTGTGGTTGACTCGTACACCAAGTTTCCTTTTGCTGTGCCAATGAACTCAACATTGTCACGTAGCGCAATTCAGGTGTTGTCCTTTTTTTTTTGCCGCGAAGGTTAACTGAAGTCATAGTGTCAGACAACGGCCTTCAGTTCACGTCAAACGAATTTGAACATTTTGTGAAAGCAATGGAATACGGCATCTAACTAGTGCACTGTTCCATCCACAGTCAAACGGCGAAGCGGAATGTTTTGTCAGAATCGAACCTTAAAGCAGCAGATGGTCAAACTTCGCTCCACACACACCAGTGATCAATCATTGCAACTGTTTCTCGCCTCCCATCGTTAGCACCCAAGATATGGACCATCGCTGGTGGAACTGCTTCACGGCCCCCACCATCGGACAGTGCTCCACCTGCTCCACTCTCCTCAGGATCAGGCGTCCCATGATATTCTGTTTTACAGGGTTTTCAGCGGCAGCAGATGGTGGGTGCGAGGTGAGATCGTCTGTCTACTTGGCGCTTGCATGTACCTCATTTCAGGTCCAGGCGGACTGCAGTGCCGACATCACAATCAACTTCGTCACTGTCATGTGCACGGTGATCCTTCTGTGTCTCTTCCCCAGATTCATGGATCCCGAGAACACCGCGGCCACAACACTGCCAGAGGGTGTCATCACGACACCGCGGAATGACCTCATGAAGACGGAGCCTTCGCCTCGTCCGCCTCCTCTCGTCCTACAGATGGAACTGGACCCGCCCACACTTAGCAGTCGACGCCTTCTATATCTGGTTATTGGCCTCCGATAGTGGACACGTAGCCTTCTGGTCAGTTTTCCGGGGGACGTTTCCGCCAGAGCGAAGGCTGGATGTGGAGGAGGGGGGGGGGGGGGGTGTAGGTCTGGATGCTTGACGTCGCCTTCAGCAGCAGCTTCTGGTCCAGCGAAGCGTCCACGCTCCTGCCTCCTCCGCCGTCGTCGCGCACCCTACACGACGAACGTCCGTTACTTTGGGGGAGAGGAATGTTCCAGTGTAACGACAAGCGCCGGTACGAATATGAAAAACGGAAGAGCAGACGGGGCTGTGAGACGACGTCACCGAATAGTACGCTGGGACGCTGATAACCACGCACTTGAGCACCCAACAAACCAAACATCATCGGTAGTACGCTGACACCAAGGCAGGAGTAGCATCTACATGAACAGAATATAAGCGCCGCTCCGCCGTAGCCGTGGGGAGTGGAAGACGAGCCGTCATAGAAACGCCACAATAGTGACTTATGAACTGTAATGTTTCCTTGCATTGAAATTGTGCATACCGAAGGACACTGATTATTTGCATGTCATCATTTGCGTGTGATACACCTTTGTGAATCCACATAGTTCAGCATTGTCAATTTAACATACTGTAATAAACTCCAATAAATTTAACGTACTGTAATAAACTCCATTAATACGATTTGCTTGAATTGTTATCTAGCAATCATAGAAAAATAGAATCCTAGGCACCCTATGTTAGACGAGTAGGCAGATACAAAAAATTGAATTTAGGTGCTCTAAAAACTCGTTTCAGGTTCTCATAGCCGCTATGTCAAACAACAAGAGTATCCTCTCGAGGCGTGGCGCCTTTATGTCGCTCATGTCTGGAGCCTGTGTATCGGGAGAATGGCTCATGCGTGCACAGTGACAGATGGTCTGAAGCGGGTTCAGTCAAGTACGCAGTTCTAATTATCATCCACCAGAGTACAGTGGCGGACAGAGACATTCAAGAAACAGGTCAAGAGAATATTTTTGATATTTGTTCTGTTTATTTCTTGCAGGCTTTTCTGTTTATTTATTTTTGTGCTGTTTTGTATACACTATGTGGTCAAAAGTATCTGGACACCCCCAAAAACATACGTTTTTCATATTAGGTGAATTGTGCTGCCAGGTACTCACTGTCAACGTCCTCATTAGACAACGTGAGACAGTAGAATGGGTCGCTCCATGGAACTCATGGATTTCCAACGTGGTCCAGTGATTGGGTGTCACTTATGTCATATGTCTGTAGGCGAGATTTCCACACTCCTAAAAATCCCTAGGTCCACTGTTTCCGATGTGATAGTGAAGTGGAAACGTAAAGGGACACGTACAGCACAAAAACGTACAGGCCAACCTCATCTGTTGACTGACAGAGACCGCCGACAGTTAAAGAGGGTCGTAATGTGTAATAGGCAGCCATCTATCCAGACAATCACACAGGACTTCCAAACTGCATCAGGATCCACTGCAAGTATATGACAGTTAGCCGGGAGGTGAGAAAATTTGAATTTCATGGTCGAGCGGCTGCTCATAAGCCACGTATCACGCAGGTATATGCCAAAAACGCCTCGCTTGATGTAAGGAGAGCAAACATTGGACGATTGAACAGTGAAAAAACGTTGTGTGGAGTGACGAATCACGGTACACAATGTAGCGATCCGATGGCAGGGTGTGGGCATGGTGAATTCCCGGTGAACGTCGTCTGCCAGCGTGTGTAGTGCCAAATTCGGAGGCGGTGGTGTTAAGGTGTGGTCGTGTTTTTCATGGAGGAGGAATGCGTGGCACTATCACAGCAAGCACCTTCTGGTTTCCTACTGTTGAAGAGCAATTCGGGGATGGTGATTGCATCCTTCAATACGATCGAGCACCTTGTAATATATAGATTATTCCTTGCTACTCTAGTGTTATCTTGAAGCTGTGAGAAATAAGGACAGGCGTTCCAAGGCGCGGAAGCAGAGACGATGCTGAGGGCAGACGAAACTAGGAGAGATATTGTTACATGAAGTAAACCGTAAGGGGAGAACCTTGCGAAAATGCAGACGCCCCCACACGCGGTCCCAGGAGGTTAGTTACTCTTCAAGGAATTAACATGTAACTTCATATGTCGTCCAGACGCTGTAATAGGATGCCACCGTAGAACTTTGTAACCAACAGGCACGTAGTAGCGTATAAAGCCAGCTTGATACCAACCCTGAGAACGGCAACGTCAGTAGGCTCACAAGGATTAGAAAGAGAGCAGAAACGCCAAAAACTGTTGAGCTAGCAATCCCTAATCGGGGAGCCCGTGTGGCGGGGCTAAATGACGTATAAAAATAATGTTGCAAGCCTTATTTGGCGGAACACTTACGTTCAGCTTTCAGCTGAACAATGTTGATACCCAATTCGGACTTAGTTAGTGCAACTGCATTACCATCCCCGCCTTAGGAGTAGTATAGGGACCTAACCAAACCGTGATTGGCAGACATCCGCAAGAGACCTACGGGATGGTCTGGGTGGCTTTAAGTGGGAAAAACAGTGCCCCCACGCGACTCTTTAAAACCCCTAGACTCCGCATTTTGGCAGGGTTCTCACTCAGACGATCTGGGCGCCGAATCCGCATCCGTCGACTCCAGCCTCGGTCCAGCTCCGCGTAAGTCTGCTCTCTCTCTTGGAGTGCCTCAGTGAACAGTGTCACATTCAGTATGTTTTGTTTTGCAACTAAGTAGTTGACTTAAGATGCTGCTAGTGTTTTGCCACTGTGTTCAGCCTCCACTCCTGGGACTTCTGCACTGGTTTCTGTTGAAACAGTGTTATTCATGCTTTTTCTAACCCTAGAACTGTGTATTAGTTAGTTCTGTCTGGAATAAACAACTATTTCAAAACCCTGTTTGTCCAAGAGTCTCCACAACGAGTTCCCTACCGAGAATCACCACCAGCATATCTAATAAATGCCTGTACCAGTGTTGGCTCAGATAGAATAAAACAATCAAATTCCTTCACTGTGAATTGTCCTTCTGGTCTGTACCGCTCGGGAGCGCAGACTGACTAGTAACCCCTTTTTTCCCTTTCCCTCCTATGTTAGGACAGCCTGTTAATAATGCACGACCTGTGGCGGAGTGGTTGCACAACAGTAACATCCAGTAACACCCCTGTAATGGACTGGCCTGCACAGAGTCCTGACCTGAATCCTAAAAAATACCTTTGGGATGTTTTGGAACGCCGACTTCGTGGCAAGCCTCACCGACCGACTTCGATACCTCTCCTCAGTACAGCACTCCGTCAAGAATAGGCTGCCATTCCCAAAGAAACCTTCCAGCACCTGACTGAACGTATGCCTGTGAGAGTGGAAGCTGTCGTCAAGGCTAAGGGTGGGCCAACACCATATTGATTTCCAGCGTTATCGATGGAGGGCGCTACGAACTTATAAGTCTTTTACAGCCCGCTGTCCGGATACTTTTGATCACATAGTGTAAGTTTTTAGTAGTGTGAATGATGCGTGAATGTGGTCTAAAGTAAATATGTAGCTCATTGTTATACTGACAAACGCTGTATGATACAGCGTGAGAAATTTTTGAGACTGTGTGAATGCAGATGACGGGAAATTTTGTATCACAATATGTTAAGTAAGTTTATGGTAAAACGAAAGCTAATTCGAGTGCAAATAATAGTACTTAATAACGTAAAGTATAAATAAAATATCAGAATGTTAAGTATCTATTTCGGGAAAAAGTAAAATTCGAAAGTGTGTTATTTGTTGATTGGTTAGTCATGAAAAGCGCTGACTAACGCGGGAGAGTAATATTTTTCTATTGGCCTTAAAGAAAACTGACCAATCAGAACGGGGTATTCTTCACGCGCCTTTTCTGTGGGAAATAGAGAATGCTTACAGTAATTTAAAGTAGTCGGAGCCCAGCCTTCCAATGGTACGGTCGTGTGTAGTATGAACTCCGAAGGAAGTTATAGTCTGCCAGTTTTAGTGTATGAGAAAGTATAGCAATTCTACGTGGCATATTGAGCGATCTGCAGCGACAGTTCACAGATAGGTGCTGGTTTAATCCCAGAAAGGAACCGCGCCGCCACACATCGTGTATCTGTGCTGGGAAAATAGTTAAAAAGCTGTAGTACATTGAATCCGTGGTTGAGAGAAATTTTGTGAAAAACCATAATGTGAACGATAATGAAAAATCTAGTAAATGGGTACACGCGGAAATTTGAACGGAACCCGTTTCGAGTCGCCGGGGAGACTAACAAGAAAGAAGAAGATGTTAAACGGTACGATAACAACGAGGGTGCATTGAAGCAGCAGTCGGCGTCATAGCGGTGTCAACGAGCAGCATTACGGCAGGGCAGCGCTGCAAACTTACAAGACGAGGGAGGACCCTGAAACTGGTACGGCAGACGAAGGAGGTCGGACCCGCAGTTTCAGCACGCCGAGGCTGCAGCATTTGACGAAAGATAAGTGAAGTTTCTTACATTTGTTGTGAATGTGTGCTGCAAGAATGACTAACGTGAAAAGCGATAAAGATTTTGTAAATATGATAGAAGAGGAAGGACTCTCATTCACTGCAGCCTAAGTTTTTCACAAACTAGCACGCCTGAATAGACAGAAGGCATCTCCGGCGGTACTTCGCTATGAATACCGCCCTTCGACTGTGGCAATCGTCATTAATCGAAGTGTTAGGGTTTTGCAGGTGCCAGCCAGCCAACCAGCCTGCCAGCAGCAGCAGCAGCAGCAGCAGCGGTTCCTGCCAGCGATCCTGCCGGCCAGCCAGCATTCCTGACAGCCAGCCAGCCACAGTTCCTGCCTTGCGGTCGCCCCTGCCAGCGGCAGCAGAGTGGGGCTTCGGCCCCAGTCGGCGTTTCATCGGTCCTCGTCTGCCTTCCTATCTTTTTCGTCCGCTTTGTAAGTCCCTTGTTCTCTTCTGTCGTTTTTGTTCTGACTTGTGTCTTTTTTCAAATGGCTCTGAGCACTATGGGACTTAACATCTGTGGTCATCAGTCCCCTAGAACTTAGAACTACTGAAACCTAACTAACCTAGTGACATCACACACATCCATGCCCGAGGCAGGATTGCGACCGTAGCAGTCCGTGCCTTTTTTCCCACTCATCATGTCGACTCCCACCACCACTACCACTGCCACCACTACCTCCATAGTCTACACGTCCCCATCCACCGCCACCACCACCATCACATGGTGTGCCCAATCTCCCCCTCCCCCCCATTCCATCCTCCCGCTCCTCACTATCCCTTCTCCTTCGCTTTTTGTCGCCCCTTCCCCAGCTCCTTCCTCCTGTGCCTCCTCCTCTGACCCCTTACCTCCCTCCCTCAGCTCCTTCCGCTTCTGTGGCCCCTGCTAGAGTAATGGCCCAGAGGGCCACAGCCCACGCTCCACTATCTCCTTCACCATCATCATTATCCTCATCATCGCCATCGCCTTCACCATCGCCATCTCCAGCGCCAGCTCCAGCGTCCATGCCGGGACCTGCCACTTCCCGCTATCTTCCCATTGCCCCTGTCCCCCACACAACCTCTCACCCTGTGGCCGCCATCAAACGCCTCAGCGGCACCCCTGCCTCCTCTGCTCCTAAAAAGTCCCAGGCCCATCCTCCTTCCCCCTCCCCAGGATGCCATTGATGTCTCCCCACCTGTCCCTGCTCCCTACTCCTCCTCCCCCTCCTCCTACAGATAAATCCTCTCCCATCCTGATCCCCCCCTCCTCGAGGCCCGGAACCTCACTCTCTTCTTCTGCCAACACTTTCCCGGTGGCCCCTTCTCCTTCCTCACTCCTCACCGTGACTCCATCCTCGTCTCCTCCCCCAGCCCTACCCTTCACACTGACATCCTTTCCTGCATCCCCATCACCCACTTTGGCCCCAATGCCTCACTCACCCCTGCACCTTTCCCGTCTCCCTCCTGCCAACCCAACGCTCCTATCGTCCGCCAACCCTAACCGCCGTGATCTCTTGGCTTAGTCCGACGATCACGGAGGAGAAGGTGTTGGCAGAGCACAAGGTGCATCTCTCGTTGGAAGTACGGGCAGTCCACTGCATTTTCAATTCAGCTGGCCTCACCCGCCTTATGCAGGTTTTATCGGAAGACACCCCCTCCATTGACCGTCTCCTGAAGGAGGGTGCCCCCCTCTTCAACCAACACTACAAAGTCGACCCCTCCCGTTCCCCTCCTTAACCCCTCCGCTGCCAGAGGTGTCTGCACTGTAACACGCATACAACATGTGACTGCCACGAGGCCCCCATCTGACTGTACAGTAAGCAAGTGCATTTCCTCTGGCAGTGCCCCAACCTCCAGTCCCCTCTCTCCTGTAACACCTGTAATCTCCTACATCCCACGTACTCCCAAAAATGTAAGGCCCGACCCCCTCCCGCCACTCCTGAACTCACCGTCCCTGTCTGCCCTCTGGACACCCCCACCCCTCCTGGCAATTCCCTTCGTCCCCTCCCCCTCCCCACGGCTGAGGACATCATCAGGTTCCTCACCATCATTCTCCAAAATATCCACTCTTTCCAGTGCCTCACACCCTCCAGCAGATATCCCTCGCCACCTGTTCCATCTTCCACCTCAAAATATATGCCACCTACTCCCACAACCAGGCCCATTTTACCTTCTCCCATCTCAACACCCTTGTATAAATCCCTGTCATGGCGTGACAGCACCATATCCTGTTCAACAACATCTGTTCCCCTCCCGCCAACAAGAACCTCTTCATGTACACCCTCGCCACCCACTGCGTGGATGCCTTCCTCCTCAATGAAACCTTTCTTCAGCCACACCACACCATACACAACTCGCCCTACCTCCTTCACCACTCCGATAATCCTTTCCCGATAGCGCGTGGCGGAGTTGCCATTGGTCACCACTGCCAGATCCCAGTTCAGCTCCAAACTCTCCTTTCCGACCCCACCGAACACTTGATGCTTAGTCTCTTCTTCTCTGCCCCGACCCTCGTAACGAACCTCCCCCGAAGTACTTCCATGATTATTCCTGTGCCAACTGGAATGCCTACCGGGATACCCTATCTACCCAAGTCGATGGCCACCCCTTCACCTACCGCCACCCTGATGATGTTACCCGTGCCACCTCCCGTCTCTACCGTGCCTTCCTCCACACACATGACCTGGACACACTACGCCACCACTGGCAACTTCAGCGACACATCCGACACTTGCTTGTGGCTAGGAAATGCCGGAACTGGCGAGAGACATGCACCTGTTTAAATGCTACACTTCCTATAAACTCGTCCAAGTTCTGGTCAGCCTTCCGCCACCTTACCAGATCTAAACCCCCCCCCCCCTACTATCCTCTCCTCATTGATAATCAACCCTTCCCTGACAACATTAGTAAGGCCAATCACTTTTCCTCCTACCTCTCGGATGTCTTTACCATCCCCGATGATCCCCAGTTCAATTACTCCCTCTTCCAGGATGTCCACGATCGAACTGACACCTCTGTCCCTCCCTTCGCACCTGGTTTCCAGTACTTGGACAACATTGCACACACTGAACTCAATGCCCCTATCACTACACAGGATCTCATCGCTACACTCCGCATGAAACGCATCACCGCTCCTGGTCACGATCGTGTCACCCATCGCCATCTTCGTGAAGCTCCTGCCTCTTTCCTCTCACCCTGGCCAGGCTCTATAATGTAGTCCTGTCCACCGGATACTACCCCAACCTGTGGATAACCTCCCATATCCCGATGTTCCTTAAACCCGCTAAACCGCTGTCCGCTGTTTCCTCCTACCATCCCATCAGCCTTACCTCGGTCTTCAGCAAGGTCCTGGAATCCATCCTAACCCGACGCATCCACCAGCTTCTCCGCCAGCACCTTCTTCCCGTTGCCCAGTGTGGCTTTCAGCCGTCCTTCTCTTCCGATGACCTTCTCCTTCACCTCACTCATCTCCTCTCCAAACAGCTTAATTCCCGTCACTCCGCTATCTTCCTCTCCCTTGACCTTGAACGAACCTTTGACCATGTGTGTCATGCCAGTCTCTTCTTCAAGCTCCAAACCTATGCCCTTCCTATTAACTACGTCCGTCTGATCGGCTCCCAACGTCCCTCCTACATCACCATCCATAACACGGATTCCTACACCTTTTTCCCCTCTGCCGGTGTGCCCCAAGGATCCGTCCTCTCCCCTCTTCTGTACCTTCTGTATATGGTGGACATGCCGCCATCTTCACCCCCTACCCACCTTCTCCAGTACGCTGATGACACCGACTTCCTTGCCCTTGCCCCCACCCTCAGCACTCCCAACACCTTCTCCAATCCCATTTTGACTGGTTCACCACTTGGTGCAACCAGTGGTTGCTTAAGGTCCATCCTTCCAAAACTCAGGCTATCATTGTAGGCAAAACCACCCCTTCCTTCTGCCTCCTCGATTTCTATATCATCATCTATGGCCATCCTATCGCCCTCACCCCTACCCTTAAGTACCTTGGCGTCATCCTCAACCATCACCTCTACTGGACCCCCCATCTCCGGACAATCCAAGCCAATGCACGCTCCTGGCTCTGTCTCCTCAAGCTCCTTTCTGGCTGTACATGGTGTCAGGACCCCTCCACCATCCTCCACACCTACAAATCCCTCATCTGCTCTATCCTCTGCTATGCCCATTCTGCCTGGATCTCCGCCCCTCCTACCATTTCCAAATCCCTTCAAATCCTTGAACGCTATGCTCTCCACCTCCCCTATCGTATCCATCTCCCCTCCCCCATACAGATCCTGTACGATCTTATTCTATTCCCCCACTTCTTCCTCTTCCTCGAACGAATACGGATCCTATACACCTCCCGTAAACTAGATCCCCCTCACCCGCTTGTCTGTCACATCCTCTTCCACCCCCATCTGTTGCCGCGCCTGTATTTCCATGTCCCACCTGCTCTCCATCTCTCCACCCTCCTTACCCTCTCCCAAGGTGGCTTCCGCGAGCTCCCCCTCCCTGATGATGCCCTCCTCCCCTCCATCTACCCCTCCTATCAACTTTGATCATCCCCTCCCACTTCCTGTGTCCTTTCCCTAGGGCACCCTCTCTCGCTTCTCTCTCCTTTCCCTCCATCCTCCCTTCCTCACCCTTCCTCCCCCGGGATTCCCCTACCCCCTCCTCCCTTCATTCCTCCCCCATCCCCCCCCTGCCATTGGCATCCCTGCTCTCCCCTCTCCCACCCCCACCACCTTCCTCCCCTCCCGGCAGGTCCCCGGACTCGCACACACTAAGTGGACATTCGCAGGCCAGAGATCATCGCCATGAGTTTAGTGCCTGTACCGTCGTCATTGTGATTTAGTGTTTTTCGCCGCCACGCTCCTCGTTCACTCATTCCGTCTTATTCGTCAGTGTTAGTGTGCAGTGCCGACAGTTTTTCGTGTGTTTTCGTCGAGTGTGAACAGCTTCAAGTTTATTATTTATTGTATCTCCTGTTTTTTAACCACGAATTGTTACTTTTCTGTCTCCTTTTTCTCTATTATTGTAATGCTTGTGGCTGAAGAACAGAGTAGATGTATCCACTGCCTGCCCGCCTTTGTATAAGGTGAACAAATAACAATAAAGAAAAAAAAACAGACAGAAGGAGTAGATGTTAAAGTAAAAGAGGAGGTGAAACTTCCTGGCAGATTAAAACTGTGTGCCCGACCGAGACTCGAACTCGGGACCTTTGCCTTTTGCGGGCAAGTGCTCTACCATCTAAGCTACCGAAGCACGACTCACGCCCGGTACTCACAGCTTTACTCCTCCCAGTACCTCGTCTCCTACCTTCCAAACTTTACAGAAGCTCTCCTGCGAACCTTGCAGAACTGCAGGCTGTGGCTAAGCCATGTCTCCGCAATATCCTTTCTTTCAGTAGTGCTAGTTCTGCAAGGTTCGCAGGAGAGCTTCTGTAAAGTTTGGAAGGTAGGAGACGAGGTACTGGCAGGAGTAAAGCTGTGAGTACCGGGCGTGAGTCGTGCTTCGGTAGCTCAGATGGTAGAGCACTTGCCCGCGAAAGGCAAAGGTCCCGAGTTCGAGTCTCGGTCGGGCACACAGTTTTAACCTGCCAGGAAGTTTCATATCAGCCAGCGCACACTCCGCTGCAGAGTGAAAATCTCATTCTAAAAGAGGAGGTTTTTAAGCCGGCCGGAGTGGCCGAGCGGTTCTAGGCGCTTCAGTCTGGAACCGCGCGACCGCCACGGTCGCAGGTTCGAGTCCTGCCTCGGGCATGGGTGTGTGTGGTGTTCTTAGGTTAGTTAGGTTTAAGTAGTTCCAAGTTCTAGGGGACTGATGACCTCAGATGTTAAGTCCCATAGTGCTACCGAGCGAGGTGGCGCAGTGGTTAGCACACTGGACTCGCATTCGGAAGGACGACGGTTCAGTCCCGCGTCCGGCCATCCTGATTTAGGTTTTCCGTGATTTCCCTAAATCGCTCCAGGCAAATGCCGGGATGGTTCCTTTGAAAGGGCACGGCCGACTTCCTTCTTCATCCTTCCCTAACTCTATGAGATCGATAACCTCGCTGTTTGGTCTCTTCCCCCAAACAACCAACCAACCCATAGTGCTCAGAGCCGTTTTGAGGTTTTTGACGATGTTACTTTGTTATTTACGGACAGTGGAGCAGAGTCTGCTTCAAGTATGTCAGTTAATGTAACTAGTGGGGTTAATGTAAATACTGAAAGTTATATTAGGAATGAAATCGGTAACAACCAACTGTGTGATGACAGTGTGGGTAGTGTTACTGAAACAAATGTGTCAAATGTGAATACCAGATTTGGTATAGTGCCGGCGGAACATGGTTAACAGGAAATGCAGAAAATAGAACCTGGAACTTTGCAAGTAATGTTTAAAGCATTAATGGGTTCTATAAAAGATGGACACAACCGATCAGAAAATCAGTAAACTTGATGAAAAATCGAAAAGCAAACGAGTTATTTTAACGAAAAAATTGAAAAGGCAACTGCGGTTTTAAAAGAAATGTGGAAAAATGATTTGAAGTTGTTGGAAAGTAAAGTGGATGGCAAAATTTTTCAAGTTGAGAATAACTGCCAACAGTCCACTAAAACTGTAAAAAGTGAATTAACAGATGCCTTGAAAAAAAATTGCTGTTGGAAACAAAGGGTAGATTTTATAAAGGAAAGTGTGCTGAAAGTAGAGGTCAAAATAGCGGAGGTAGAGTCTATATGTGTAAATGATCACAAATTGTTAGACAGTAAAATCAGTTCTGAATATGCCAAATGTATGAATAAGTAAAAAGTGTGTTTGGCCTAGTGGGTGTGTCTGAAGAAAGTGTTCTTCATCTAACTAACCACGTAGAAGAGGTTGAATATATGTTGCATGAGGAGAGCAGTAGATTATGCCATGTTGAAACTAACCCCAGACATGTGACTAACAGTAGTGGCTGTAGTTTTGTGGCAGAATCGTCTGAAATAGCATGTCGCTCTCAGGCAGTTTTTACGTTTTGATGCAACGGGAAACGTGCATCCAAAATAATTCTGGAATGACTTTGAAGGTGCTCTACCTAGTTTATGGTCAGACACAGAAAATAGGGTTCATTATGTCCAAATTCTTGGGAGAGTCTAGAATTTGGGGGATTATCGTTACTGAACAGTACGATACTCTAGATAAATTTAAAGAGGGGGTTTTAAAGAATATTGGGGCAAGCAGAAACAAATGGAGTTGCTAAATGGCTTCTGGGGTGGGGAAAAGTTTAATCTCAGGAAGGAAAGCGTAAGGATGTGTGCGTTAAAATGGGTGACAAATGTAAACTTTAACAGAATTAGAGTGTACCGTGGAAACAGCAGGAGCAGGGGTGCCGGGAGGTGGCGCTATCCAGCAAATAATAGGCGAAATAAATGGGAGAAGGTGCATTATTATCGATCGTATTCTGCGATGCGAGAGGATGGCATTATGCCAAGGCGACAGCAGATGGGGCAAACGTAAGAAATGGTACAGGATCCCAAAATCTGTTAAAATAAATGCCGTCTGTGAAAGAGCTTGCGTTTACAAGACGAGAAGTAGGAATTTGAAGCCGCTTTGTACGTGTTAGAACTAAACAGACAGGGATTATAAGTGAGGAGCGGAAGAAGGTAGTAACAACAGACGAAACGAGCTACATAAAAATCTGTACATTTAACGGAGGTTTAGTGGAGTTTTTGGACAGACGTAAACGAAATTAACACCATATTGCAGACGAAATGGGTGACGTATTAGCGTAAAATATGACAGAACCTGATTGCGAGAAAGTCTTTAGCAATTAAGTTGAAGTTGAGTCATGTTCTGGGGAAGAAGAAAGTACAGAAGCTGGAGAATTACAGGAGATTAGTTATGTCGGCGTAGGAGAAGTACTAGCGTCTATAAATGACGACGTTTGTGAGGCTATAAGGGAGAGGCAGGAAAATGGTGACCAAAATGGGGTTCAGCCAACTAACTGTGGAAAAAAGAAAGAGAGAGACAGGAAAAGGAGAATGGCCAAATGCCGAAAAAATTTTTGAGCTGTCATTAGTGGAGAAAATAGTTAGTATGGGGGAGAAAAGTGATGTGGGTAATTCTGCAAAAATCTGTGTAATTTCTGGAAACAGGGAAGGTTTCGATAGAAGGGAGGCTGTGAATGATTTGTTCGAGGATGGTTCTGATGGTAACAGTGAAAGAAAGGTGTTGAGTCAGCCAGAAATTAGTCTGCAAGTCTATAGCGAAGAAGTACAGTGTTTAGCAGATAGTGGCAGTTATTTACGTGCTGGGAATAAAAAATGGTTAGAATCGCTACCAAATAGAAATGATCTTGTAATAATGCCAGTAATGGAGGCACAGATAATTGTAGCTACAGTAAAAGTTAAAAAACCTGTTAAACACGAAGTTCTGTTGCCAGTAAAAATAAATGGTGTGGAAGTACTCCATGATTCCCTTATAATCCCTTATCTATGTACAAAAATGCTAATTGGCGTAGATTTTTTTAACCAGTACAAAGGAAGATTAAATATGCTGCGACGAGTTCACATGTAGGCGCTGGTTTAATTCCTGAAAGGAACCGCGCCGCCGCACTCTATATATCTGAAGAAAGCATGCAGGCTTCAAAGCCCCCGTCAGTGGCACGTTCCTCGAAACCCTTCGTAGACGAATTGCAATAATAGGTGACAATGGTCTTCCCGTCGGAACTCCGACTGCCTGTTCGTACGGCTAGTTATTGAATAAAAAGCAAGTGGAAATCAACACATGTTGAAAAAGGCTCGTTAATTCAGCACTAAACCTAACCTCAATCAACAGTAACGAATCAGACAGAGAAACACGAGTGAGGAGAGGAACCACATCAAAACTTAGAACATTCAAACGCATTTCCCCTAATCGACTCAGAAATCAGCCGAGTTCTTGATGTAGTGCTCATACAGACCCACCATAGGGCTCAACAGAGTAACAAGATGTTTTGCTACACGATATGTCAGAGCTCCAACTCTACTCAAAATCGACGAAAAGGTACCCCTTCCTTGTGGACCCTAGGGAGGCCATATAACCTGCGACATTCCTCCCTCCTAGTACCCTCTTCTATGGATCATGAAACTAAATAAGTCGCAATTACGTGGAAACTTCAATACGAAACTGTCTGCGTCTCTCTGTATACCGACAGTTCGTACCAGATAAAAATTCTTCAGCACTCCAAATATAATTAAATAATACTGAAAATTTGTTTGTTTTTGTTCTGTGCTGTTGAGAAATGGGATATATAAAACCAAGTCGTATGTAGTGCGACTGCACTTCCATTTACATCTTGCGCTTTCTCAGTTTTGCCCACTTCCCTCTCTTCGCATTCAGACAGTGTGGCGTGACGGTAGGGGAAAAGTGTGGTTGAGGCAGTGGTTCGTGTCTTAACCCTTCCAATTTTTTTTCCTAAAATGCGCGTTTTTATTAGGGTCTGATACTTTATTATTAGTTTAATTCAAGCATATACTATAATACTTGATGTTATGTAAATATAAGATCACCTTCCATTTTTTTTTTTTTTTTTGGTTTTTTTTTTTTTTTTTTTTTTTTTTTTTTTTTTTTTGAGTGGTGCCTTTGTTCGATTGGCTTAATCTACAGGACAGCTTGCGCTACTTGTGTAAAGATATTTTGCTCTTTTTTCTATTACACTTCGTATTTCACATATTGCAAAGATTCTGCTACTGTGTAGGAACAGTGATCAAGTAAGATTGACCTTGGGGTTTTACTAAAATGTGGGATTGATGAAATAATATTTATCTTATGCGGAGAAGTATTCAAATTTTTAATGCACAGTTTGTAATGGAAATTTTATAAGCCCGTTACCTTATTTATTGGACATGGTACTTTCCTTTTCGTGGACGATGGAGGAAATGTGCATTTTAATAGAGCTAGCGTGGGAATTTTACGCGCGCCCGTTGAGTAAACATTGTGATTACGAACTAGAAGCATCCCTCAACTGCCGCTGGAGTGCGTTGCGATCGCGTATACCACGTTTGGGCCCACGTACTGTATGCACAAGTCGCATCGTTCCTGAGCGTTCAGCAGCACGTTGAACTTGGCACGCTCAACGTTAACGTTCGACAGCACGGTCAGTGTGCCGACGGCTTTAGAGTTGACGGCAGGCCTACCTATAGTAACCAAAGAGCAATTACTTCTCTCTTGCAAGAAGAGAAACTATACTTTAGCGTCGCGGCGACTTCTTTGGAATACATCTGAAACACTAACTCAGTTGTATAAACGTGGAAGAAGGAATTGGTCGTTATTTTCTAAAATAACCGTCCTGATGTTCACCTTTAATGATCTGAGTGGCTCCAGGAAACGACTCGAAGCACGTTGCACCAGAGTACGAGACAAGGCGTTTAACTACCGCACCACATCTCTCGCTGTTTGTCTCTCCGAAGTGCTCTTGGTTCTGTGTCTCAACATTGCTACCTACTCGTGCGAGTGCGTTGGTCATTAGGCATTTTCTGACCTGCACACACTGCAAGAGAGTCTGAATGTGTGGGGTTCAATGCTGTGTCTATTCTGGAGGTTATTTCATTCGCTTGTCGCTTCCCTCACCTCTAGCACAGTTTTGTAGCAGTGAAAAATGCCAAGTTTTGTAGCAGTGAAAAATGTCAATTAAAGAGTCCACATTCCACAGTTACTGGCTGGGTGAGTCACTTTAAAAGGATGGGAGAATGTAAGACCTTGTCGCCTCCTACAGGACCATGTCTATTGAACTATTGCTGTTTTCAAACCAAGCATCGGGCTCGGGACAACATTATCTTACACGGTGTAGAAGTGGCTAAGATGCTGGCAACTTAACTCTTGAGAGCAACTTACCTCTTCGAGGGTGTAGTAGTCCTCCCAGCCAAAGGATTCTCCCTGTCTCCGAACTCCTCTCTCATTGTCGATAAGTCTGAAACGAGGGGTTTTAAATTATTGGTGACAGTAGGTAGTTGTGCAGAAAACAGTTAAGATCAGTGCTTCAAATTGTGACTGAGAAAGTACTTAAAACAACAAAAATGGCAGGAGCTACAAAAATAAGTAAGGTCTGCAGCAGCGTTCAGTCTGGTATTGCAACACTTTTACTATGGAATTTTTCTTCTTAGTTCCTTACTTTATCTTTAAGCTGTTGACTAAAAAATACATAACAATAAAGAGGACAACGACTCAAAAACGGAAATTTAATTTTACGGCTAATGAAGGGAGTCTGCCTCCGTAGCTGAGTGCTAAGGGCGGTTGACCGTAATACGAAAAAGTCGGGTTCGATTCCCGGTACTATCAGGAATTTCTCCTTGGTGACAGGACTGGAACGGGATGCATTCAGTCTCGTGATGCGAGCTAAAGAGCTACTTCACAGGGTAGTCGCTGCCCCATGTCACGAAAACTGACAACTGCCCAGAAAGTGGTGTGCTGACTACACACCCCTTCATGTCGCATCCAGTGACGCTATTGACGAAAGATGACACAGTGGTCTGTGGAAGGAATTCTTTTTCATGTGAAGATATAAAGTTAAAATCTAACGCCTCTACGTCTAAGTCATTTTGAAAGAAGACCTGCTCGGACTGGACGTGAAGGGGGAGTAAAACACCTGTTTAAAAAATCATCTATTTTTGAAGAAATTACTCCCAGCATGCACTTACAATGATTAAGGGAAACAAGGGGAAACATGAAGCAGAACGCCAGCGATTTCAAGTCCTTTTGAGTGCCTGTCCGTTGCCTATCTACTGACCTGACAGAAAATCCTAAGAAATTTTGGTGTGATGTTAAATCAGTAACAGTATGTTCGCCCCTGGTAGCTAAGTGGTCAGCGCGACGGAATGTCATGCCTAACGACCCGGATTCGATTCCCGGCTGGGTCGGAGATTTTCTCCGCTGAGGGACTGGGTGCTGTGTTGCCCTTATCACCATCATTTCATCCCCATCGACACGCAAGTCGCCGAAATGGCGACAACTCGAAAGACTTGCACCAGGCGAACGGTCTACCCGACGGGAGGTCCTAGCCACACGGCGTTATTAGTAACAGTATGAAAGCAATGTCTTCACTGCGAAGAAGAATAACAGAAAGAATGGATAAACACTAAACTTCTTTTTCCAAAACTGTTTCACAGAAGCAAATCGTACTATGGTTGCTCGTTTAATTCATCACACCAACGACGAAATTAAACATACCAAAATAAGCGATCATGGGATAGGAATTTTACTGAAATTGCTCGACAGCAACCGGAACTGATGAGATATTGTATAATTCTCCATAGAGAACGCAAAAAATTTCCACCTCGTTCAATTTTAGTGTACCGTAGGTCGCTGGAGGACAAAAGCCTTCCTAATGAAAGAGCGCAGGTCACTACAGTTTTTCAAGATGGGTAGTCGAACACACGCATGAAACTACATACCTGTGTTGCTGATGTAGATATGTTGTAGAATTTTGGATCATATTATATATTCGCGCACTATGACCTTGCTGGAGACCGAAAGTGGAACGACCATATGAAACTAACAGCAGATAAGACAGATGCCTCACTGAGATTCATTGGAAGAATCCGAAGGATGTGCAATCCACTCTCAAAAAAGGTAGCTTAGTGAACCATCGCTCGAAAAGTACTTGAGTATTATTGATCAGTTTGGTATCCGTACCAGTACAGATGACAGGCGATATAAAGAGGATACGAAGAAGAGCAGCGTAGTTGGGTACAGGGCTACAGGTCTATTTAGTGAATGCGAAAGCGTCAGTCAATTCAGTCAACTTCAACGGTAGACGTTACAAAAGAGGCGCTGGGCATCACATTGTGGAGCACAGTCAAAAAGTGTGCTTGCGTCCGTGCGTCCCTTGAAGCGTCCATCAATATATTGCTCCCTTCTATGTATAACTCGCGAAAAGGCTACGAAGATAAAGTTAAAGAAATTCTAGCTCACACCGATGCTTATCAACGTTTGTTCTTCCCGCGGACGCTTCACGACTGGATTAGGAAAGTGGGTTAGTTACAGGGGTATACAATTTACCGTCCACCACACACCATAAGGATGTTGGCAAAGTGCAGATATAGCTGTCCCAGTCACTGTGCCATCTCACTTAGTGCAAAGACAGGACGAATTAAGAAAGACTGTAGACCGACAAAAATTCTTAGAAAGCGGAAATCAGAATAAAATTTGTGGAAGACAAGGGATTACATGCAGAAACCGACGAATCATGGGCAATATCTGCAAGATCAGATTAAGACAAAGTCGCGTTAAGGATACGACCACAAGATATATCATACTGTGAATAAACGGTAAACGTTAAGACCTACGTCTGCACGTTGTCCACGTAGACGGTCGCTTGGATTCCATTCGCTTCGAGGCCTTCCAGGAAACTAGTTTGCATCTCCGGCGACACCATCACGTCTGCAGGTTTGTTCACGACTCTGGGTTCCTTCCAGAACTGAATCTGTAAGAAAGGTGCTTTTAGTATTAAATTTTGAACACAATAAATGCGAATCGATTCCTATAATATGTGTCTTAGCCAAGTGCGGAAATAACACAGCTCAAAAAAGGAAGGCAACAGAAAACAGACCGACTTGCTTATCTTCTAGCAGTAATTTATTGAAGGTAAGAAGGCTACCAAGCTGTTGGGAAAAGGCTAGATCATTCCAGTTTCGAACAAATGTTATGGGACAGAAAGGCCTGCTTCACTGGCGTCCGCCTGTTGCAGAATCATGGGAAGCGTTTTACTCTCACTCAACATACTATTTTGGAGAACGGAAATCTCTTCGTCGCTATAACTGACGCTGCTGATAGCAACTATTTTAAAGTTCAGTTTTTAGAGCTGAAGATGGCCTATTTCATCAGAAACCAGGTGGTACAGTGAAAGTAAGAAATATTATCTGGACTGTTTTGTTCATAAAATGTGACTAAGCGTTTGCATTGTACGCTAGCCAGAAATTCAATACATGGCCGTTTTCTCGGCGGATTGGATCCTGCTCACTCTTCAGAGTGGTAATCGATGTAACTGTATTTGTTACTACATTGAAACTAGATATCATCTGTTGAACATCTATGATAGTGATGTTCTCGGACGGAGCAGTGTGTACTGCAAGATAAACTTTCATCACGGCTTCCCACCAATGATGAGACGCTGCAGAAGTGAAGGGGTGACATGTTCAATAATTATACCTGGTGTCTCTCCTAAGAGTCGCCAGGTCCATTTTCCCTGGTACTTCGGCAGATATCGGCAATTTCATTTATGCGGACAAATACTGCTCATCACGTGTTTGAAGTGACGACAAGCGTCGATGGAAGGCTTCGGTTTCTTTCCCGTTAGATGTTTTTTAAAATTGAGTTTTAGGTTCCTACTGCATAGAGCGGTTCCATATTAATCTAATGCGTTATTCGTTTTATCCTTATATATTAATAGGAAGAGTAAAACGTGAGGAATAACCAGGAATCCAGAGCTTCTCAGTAGCGCTGCATGCTTGGCGGTAGGAGTCAGCGCGGGCCAGGCCGGTGCTGTTGCTGCTGCAGTACTGGGCACTCTTTGTGTTTTACTGTCCCTTTTAATACACAGCAATAAAACTAGACTTCTTTAGAACCGCTTCATAGAATGAACACGTAAAATTCCTGTTTAAAAAATCATTTTATTTGTAAATCGAAACAAACCGTCGCTTTGCTGTGACATCGGGCGTTGCATGAGAATCGTGGTGAGCAGTAGTCGTCTGCGCTGACTCCATGTACACACTGCCAAAACTAAATTGCAAATACTTGCCGAAGCAACAGAGAAAATGCGTCTGACTTTTAGGAGAGACACTCTGTATACATAATTAAACCCGTGATAGATTCTACAAAACGATAACGTTCTAAGATAAAGGGTTCGTCTAGTGTCCGAATATCTTCATTAGCGAATGTTCAGCTCGATCTCTCTGCCCGAATGCCACAGAAAAAGTCGTCGAAGGTCTCCGAGGTCTAGCAAATGCTTGCTGTCTTCCTTCCAAGATCAAGGAATATGGCATTCACCTCCTATGGAATTTTAAAAGTGCCTGATCATGGATCTAAAGATAGAAGAGCTGACTTTGTGTTAATGCTACTCTACAACTCTAGTACCCTCAGGAACGTTTGTCATGGGTGCCATAAACCTAGGCGTTGTCGATTGGTCTTTAGTGGCGGTTACAGAGCTGCTTTCGCACCCCTTCATTGCGGGTGGTTAACAGGGAGCTAGGGAATTTCAAACAAGCAGCCTCTGTGGATACGAGGTAGCTTCACTTATACCAAGTCCCACGTATGGACTTTACATATTCTATTGTCACCTTGATCAATAGACAACATGGCATCATAAACAGCGAAAAGCATGTTACTGAAATCTTATCAGCCACGGAGATGTAGTTCTGAAATGAAACTACATGGTTTTATCTCAGAATAGTAGCTCTAGCTGAGTTAGCTACTCTTTATCCGTTCTCGAAAAGTGAACACGTTGGCAGCTAGTTCATTATTACTAAAACACATTATAGATCTAAAACTTATTTACAAATTAACAATGCTACGGTTAGTACTTGATGTTTCACCGATAGCATCAAGCAAATTAAGTTGGCATATATTGTAATATTACTTCACTGTAATCTTCAAAAGTGCAGTGTACAGTTAATCGATTATCTTTTGTCTCGGCGATGCGTTTTACTATAGAAAGAATTATGAGATTCTGGTTGGTCCATATTTATTGCACCATAAGATTAAGCAAAGTCGAATTATATTTTTATTGCAAATTTCCTTCTGATCCCAACACTTTGAAATTGTCATGTCTCTGAATTCCGTACAATTAATTCCAAAAATTTTCATGTGAATGCTTTCCTTTCAGTATTTCAAGGCTTCCTGCATTTTGCTCCGCATCTTTACGATAATTTTTGTGGTGAAGTGATAACGGAGCTTAGACGTTTCTCCACCTGTGACATAAGACTACACGCAAAAGTTGCATACTGCTTGTACGATTTTGTCTTCCTCCCACAGAAGTGAAACACATACGTTCTCCATTACGATGTAGCTAAACAAAAGTTATTTTCCGATTAAGAGAGTAATAACAGAAGGTAGATGATTAAAATTTCAGCACAATGAAAGCGAATTGCTACAAAAGCCAAGTTAGCACGAAGTCTACATGCTAGGACATGCAAGTGATCAGCGTTCGAACGCAAACAGAGAGAGTAAGAAGGAGTAACGCCGCCTGCGTTCTGTACGTAAGGAAAGATTACGCAGTGAGTTCCTCGTTTAGAAACTGCATTTGAAGATTTGAGATAAGATTGTATTGTGCCTCCTGTCAAAAGGAGAATCCGACAGTGGCAAGATCATGCTCTGTGAAGACTCCAGTTGATCTTACCTCGATCTTGGTGCACGCATTGTTCCGTGTCCAATGATTGTTACGTGAATTTAGAATCAATGAGCCGTACTCAACGCTTGGCAAGATCAATGCCTAAAGCGAATAATGCCCAAGTGGACAGACGTTGTTGGCTCAGCCTAACACGATCGTATGACCACGACACATACCTTGAGCCGGTACAGTGGTTTGTTTGCAGTAAGACAGATATCTCCGAAGACAGTATTACGACGTCAG
Organism: Schistocerca americana; assembly: GCF_021461395.2. Taxonomy (NCBI): domain Eukaryota; kingdom Metazoa; phylum Arthropoda; class Insecta; order Orthoptera; family Acrididae; genus Schistocerca; species Schistocerca americana. Next base: position 595,712,831 of record NC_060121.1, on the reverse strand, counting down.
TAGTACCACTGGCTGTCAGCACTGCGACTGTTGCGATTTCCATTGCCGCTGCATGAGACAGAGGTGTGCCGACGGTGTTACGCCCATGGACTTCACAGTACACATGAGTGTCACCACATATGCTTTTCAGAAAAGTTTCAGTTTCGTGTTCAGCAACTCGATGGACATTTCCGTGTGAGGAGGCACCGAAGGAGCTGACGTTTCCAGATCGCATTCGTCAACGTCATACAACAGCGGCACCTAGCGTTTGTAGCAACTTTGGGAACACAATACGGGTAAGTGTGGTTTGTATAACCAGTAATTTGGACAGCATGCTCTCCATCTCTGATGTGTTAAGACCGGCAGCATTGCACTATTTTCAAGGTCTCTTCGACATTATCTTTCAACAAAATAACGCAAGCCCGCATGTGGCCCGCGCTGTCCCGACCTGTCTCGCCAGAGGGGTTATTCGATTGTTGCCCTGGCTAGCTGTTTACCTACTGAAAACAATTAGCTTCGGGTTGTCTAAAGTCTGGCACATAACCACACGTCGGCTTCTATGATGGATGAATTCTGACGGAGCATTAAAGCAGCATAGAGTAAATCTTAATTCTACTCGACGGCAAGCAGCGTCAGAGCCATTGTTGGTGCCAGAGATGACTGCTCTGTACTAAGTTTCACACCTTATATACCCACGTTTACCCACAAATTAAATCGCGTATTCTTCCTCCTATACTGTACATGCACAATACGCAATATTTCGTTATTTGCCTCCTTGGTATTGCAATTTTAATGTCCAACAGTATGTTTTAGATAAAGCACTTCATAAAAAGAAGAAAACGCGAGACCACGTAAAGTTCGACGTCTCTGCTTATCTGTGTGGGATATAAAGCATATTACAACATAGGTGGTCAATGTCTGTTGCTATGAATCGCCAAATGACCGCCTCATCGTTTCATCATCGATTCCTCTTATAGTACAGTTAATTTTTTTTTTCAATTGCAAGAACAATATACACTTTTTCTAGAAGACCTAATTTCAAAACTTCTATACTGTCCTAAGTTTTCATGTAATAATGGTTTCTATAAATGTTTATGGCATCGTATTGCAAACTCACCCCTACTTTCTTGTTTGATTTTATCATTTGCTGTTATGGAGTCTGAGTTTTATTCACACCTATTATGGGCACTTGGCTGCCTCATTTCTTAATAGTTCTGAGGGTTATAGCTTACTATGGCTAGTGACAACAGGGTACCTTCTCAATTACTGACCGACAAATTAAATGACTAATCTTAATTAACTTTCATCACTCAGATTAATTGTAATAATGCACAACAAATAACGCTTCCTGGCAGCATCATCAGTCACTACAATCAGTGGGGGGTGGGGGGGGGGTGTAGAGATCTGCTTTTGCCCATAAATTGTTGAACTTATGACTCTTTCTCATTTTGAACTTGATTTTCTTCAGTTATTTAATTACCCTGCTGAATCAAATACAATCAGTTATTGGGAATATACTTTCAGTGGGAATGAGTGAAGGTTTCCTCCATATCAAGAGCACCATAGGGATCTTACAATACAAAGTCTCTCATACTGACAATTATCTTATAGTTTCATCTCTTCTGCAGATCAGGACTTTCACGTCTGAAATGCTACATATCATAATTCCCAGTTGGAATCAATCTTGGTCTCCTGGAGCTAATTAAAGATCGTCACACCATTAGGGAGCAGGACGGTTTCACCTAATGCAAAATATGAGTAATATCGTCGCACAAAATAAGATCCTCACTGGCATACAATATAACAACTACGGTATGAATATCACTGTTAGTGGGAAGGCTAAGCATCGGAGATCAGGAGAGAACGGTTCTTACAAGCAGATCGCATAATAACGTAACTGCGCCGAAAAGCTATCATGCCACCCTTATGATTAAGGAAGGCATTAGTCAGTGTAAAGCTATTCATGATGACGTTAGCAAGAAACTGAATGACACTTTAAAAATCACATCAGAGAAAATACTTAAATATGAAATGGGTGTGCGATCACTTTCATGATCTATATTAAAGATAGCTCATTGAAATTATCAAAATTACGTTAATGTGCGTGATGTTCTTAGAGAACTTGCTGTAGTGGTCTACAGAATTTAACTGACACAGGCGTTACAAAATTATATTTTAGATGAGCTACCACCAAGATTTTCAAATTAAATTAAAATTCAGGAACTCCAAATGCTAGCACATTTCACCATACAGTACTGACTTTCACTCAACTAATATTGTATCGTGAACCTCAATACGGTACACAAAGAATCCGTAGCCACACGTTGTAAACCATGCGGTACCGCCATCCATCGCAAAGAAAACATGAAAAATAATCATTATCAATCAATAAAAATAGATTCACTAGGCTGCTATATTCCTTAACAGTGGGTGAACATTAATAAAGAACACACACTAATGATTAATGTTCACTGGGAACAGATACTCTTACTTGGTGTGAAACACGTGGTTGAAAAGCAAGTACAAAGGAAAAGAATAAAGAATCCGAATTCGTAAAATGATAACGGAAAATTATCTCAATTTGGCCTATAGCTCGTCTACCAACTGTTCTAGCAAACACGCTTACATAATTATAGCGATTTCTCATAGTATCCTGTACCAAAAGGGGTGCGAAACAATATTCACACCAGAGTCACCAAGAAAACCCACGACTTGCTAGAATTGGTCCCGTTAAACTATTCTTGTAAAACTTCTAACATATATAGCTATTATAAGCGTTTGGTAATAGCCCGCAAAACTTAGAAATTTTATAGCTTAACGCTCTTTATGTGTTCAGCTCGAAGTGCACTCTGTTCTATGACACAAAGAAAAGATCATCAAAATAAAATAAAATTTATAAACACCTTATGGAGCTTCCTAACGCCTTCTAAGCTATCGATACGTACTTTGCAAAAGTACCATCTTCTACTAATCTATGGTTAGTTCTATCCTTTCTACAACCCAAACAATCACATTTTGATTCACTTATTTTCATGAGAAGGTGAGGAGAGGGCAAAGAATGTTTGAGACAATTGCAGTTTCAGTTCCAAATGGCCATTTTGTGAGTGAATTATTTCTCGTGGCTTCTCCTTGTGCTACCACGAACTACGATTATCAACATAACGATCTCTTGTTTCCAGCCCGAAAGGCTTTAATGAAGCGTACGAATAGTATCGCTTCGTTAATTTTATGTAGGGTGTTTCAGGCAGGTCTTCTTTCTCTTAACCTCACAAAATAATAAGTTAAACGAATATGTATTGTGAAAGGTAAGTGTTAGAAACATGAATGTAGTTTATTAAATTATTTTCGAGCTACGAGTTACAATTTCTAAATAACATATAATATTATATTTTACTATCAGGTAGTTGATCTATTTAAAAATGAACAAAAATATTTTTAAATGGAATATCCATCAGCTTTACCTGGGAAACTAAAGTTGTTCAAAGTTTAAAGGGCAGATGCAACATGGAGTGCATAATCTTGCTAGTGTCACAGAGAGACCAACTTACCCCACTCTCTGTTTGAAGTTACCTGGATTTGCGTCTTCGGAAACAAACGAGGTTGCTTAGATATTCCCCAAGAATGAAACTAGTAATGTTAGATTAGGCGACTGTGCAAATCGTACCTGAGGTCCACGGCTTCCTGACCGTCTTCCGGGAAATCTGTTGTTCGATTCTTGCACATCACACGCAGAATGCGCTGGGTGCATCCATATACGGCCACTAATGCCTAGGCTGACATTTTCAAGGACTGCACCTAAACAGTCGATAGCAAAAGATTGATACATGTCATCTCTCAGAGCAGCTGCGAAGTAGTGTAGATCGATGATTTCCTCTCAGAGGTCTCCACACCATACTTTAATCACCCACCTCCTTTGAGCATCGAAATGAGTTACCCATCTATGATTTTATGTGGGTCAGTAATATGTCGGTTCGCTGCGTCACTGAATGTTTACTTATCAGAGAACTTAAAGCTTTGTATGGCGTCCAGGATGAAATTATTCATGGGCCATTCGCAAGAAGTAACTCAGATTGAAATAGTTTCCATGCAGGTCCTGTGTCCATGAAAGGTGGTACGAATAAAATTCGTGACCCTGCACTATTCGCCAGCTGATCCCAGTGACTGCGACAGCTTCTCGTAAGCTGACATTTGAATAGTGGTGTAGCTCAGAGAAAATAACGACTTCTACATGATCAGTTTTGGTTGATATTGGTCTATTGCCAGCACACCTTCTGATTCTCCTTTGTCGAAGTCTTTGTTTAACACGAAAGAACATAATGGCTGATGGAGCTCTTCAACAAGGATATCTCAAGGCATAAGTCATTGGTATTCCATCAACCGTTGCATCAGCATGAGCCGAGCATTAGCATCATGTCAACGTACTCGTTGGATGTGTATGGCATGATTGTTCCACGTTAATGTCCATCGCAGATGGTACCTCATTTGTGTTTGGATTCCGACCTGCCTTGCTTAGGTAGCGTAAGGAGACGTTGTACAAACTAACCGAACGAGATTCCCTACTGCTATAGGGAGTATCGAAGGAACGTTGTTATCTCACCGAAGCCACAACTCCAGATCACTTCAAACAGCGCATCGAGGATGCTTATCGCTCCGTGACATCACACACTGCATCCATCCTTAAAACGTTCATAAGTTCTAGACCCGTAAATAAAATTGATAGAAATTTGATTTAAATGTACTTGCACGTTATTGATTTAAATACAACAGCTACACGATGGAGAAAAATGTTCCGTTTAATAAGTTATAGGTCGTTGCTCTCTCTGAAAAATAATTAAACTATGTTCCTAACACTGAGGGAAGAGTAACGTTTCTTTCGTTTGCCTATCTAAATAAATATCTTTACACTTATTAAGATATTCCTAGCTATTACACCGTGATCTTATTGAAACCCAATGTTCCGTCCATCTTATTGAAACCCAACGTTCGGCCCCATCTGTGCAGGACATCTCGTTGTAGCTTCAACTCCACTCGACGATTTCCTCTGCAGACAGAGTGGAAAAGTTCGGTTTTAATAAGAAAACTTCCCACCACGGTATAAGTAAAGTACCGCGTGCTGGCCCTAGACGGGCCAATAGGGTCGACCGACCGCTATGTCATCCACTGACAATGGTTTCGTCGGACGCGGTATGGAGGGACGTGTGGTTAGCAAGCAGGATGTTGGGTTTCTTGACCTTCAACCATTCATTTGTCGTTCCTCCCGTATGCTGGACGACGACTGTTAAGATTACCTTGGTAATGGGCAAACACCACATAAAAGTTACTTTCTAGCCAAAACTCAAAATCAAGGACATGATTCGCTCACTAAGAGACAAAATAGGACTGCAGGCATGGCAGGACGCAATGTTGAATCTCGCAGCGCTGTATTATACATCTCTGAAGTGTTCACCTCGGTCAGACGAGTGTGCTGTGGCAAAGCACGTGACGAAAGTGCTACGCCGTACCAACGCCTTGTGAGATTATCTTCAAAGACGTGACGGAGCCACGAGCACATGACAAGCTCATCAACCGGGACAACTGTTATCAGTTAGCATTCAGCGACAGTAACAATCCGTCAACAACATTCCAGTCTAAAAGCGGCGGAATAGAAAAATCTACAATTCAGCGGCTATGAGAAATAGCTCACCACAGCGTCCCGACGATTCGCATGAAGATGACGTGTAGGAAACCAGTCGAAACGTTGCTACAAGACATCGCTGCCTACCGGCAGTCACCTCATGCAGATGTCATCAGTTAACATGAAAATGACTCTGAGGTGCCGCCGCCATACGCCTCAGAGTGCCTTCCGAAAAATGGATGTTGATGGAGACATTTCGTGTTTATTCATAATTCTTCGGTAGGAACACGAGAGAGTTCAATTAACAAAGTTTTTAAAATCAAGTATACACACTACTGATGCAAGAGACACTATATTTGTGGAATAGTTATCAGTATCTTTACCATGGCTATTAACGCGTTTACCGTATAAGACTCGATCACATCAAGCTTGTGAGCAGTCCTGGGACCGAAGAAAAACAATATGCGACTTAATGATGTACGCTCCTTTGAGTACAATTGCAATCAGGTCGCTATGCAGGGCAAACAGACATCTCCTTAAATAACAATGCAGACGGGTGGCTTACAGAATACTCACGTCGTTGTGGTACTTGGCGAAGCTGGCCAAGAAGCGCAGCTGCTCGTCGCCTGCTGGATGCACCCGGTACACGCGGTACTTGTCGTAGCGCACCTTCTCGCTGGAGATCACCACCACGGTGGTCGCCAGTAACACAACAGCTCTCCACAGCATCCTGAAACTGAGGCCAGTCACGTTACTTCACTCTCCGACAATGACAAGCGTTGTGGTAGCTTTCGATCTTAGTGAACGCATAGTTCTCAAATTACGACACACTCTGAGAGAGAAGCAGAGACAGAGAGAGAAGGGGAGAGGGAGGGAGAGAGAGAGAGAGAGAGAGAGAGAGAGAGAGAGAGAGAGAAAGGACGCACTACGGTGTAATTATCCTAACGGGACAGAAATCGCTAGAAATGATGTACATGTACACCCAAACATATGATTACAATTTCAGAAAATTTGGTTAATTTATTGCAGAGAAAGGGCTTTACTAATTGAGCAATTTGGTAGCGTGTTGGTCAACCTTTGACCCTTATTCAAGCAGTTATTCGGCTAGTTACTGACAGAAAGATTTTTTTAAATGTCATTCTGAGGAACAACTTGCCAAATTATGTCCAACTGGGGTGTTAGACGGTCAAAGTTCCGAGCTGATTGTAGGGCCCTGCCCATGGTGCTCCAAACTGTCTCACTTGGGGGGAGGTCCAGTGCAGTGACCTTGCTGGCCGAGGTAGGGCTTGGCAAGCGTGTTGGTCAACCTTTGACCCTTATTCAAGCAGTTATTCGGCTAGTTACTGACAGAAAGATTTTTTTAAATGTCATTCTGAGGAACAACTTGCCAAATTATGTCCAACTGGCGTGTTAGACGGTCAAAGTTCCGAGCTGATTGTAGGGCCCTGCCCATGGTGCTCCAAACTGTCTCACTTGGGGGGAGGTCCAGTGCAGTGACCTTGCTGGCCGAGGTAGGGCTTGGCAAGCACGAAGGCGAGCAGCACAAACTCCCGCCGTATACAGGCGGAATTACCTTGCTGAAATGTATGCCCAGAATGGCATGCCATGAAGCGCGAAAACACGGGGCGTAGAATATCATCGACGTGTCGCTGTGTTGTAATGGTGCCGCTGTTACGAAATTTAAAGGCTCCCCAGACCGTCACTCCTGGTTGTCAAGCGGGGGACAGTGGGGCCGGTATCCCACTGCTCTCTGGGGCATCTCCAGACACGGCGTCGCTGGTCATCGAGGCCCAGTTCGAAGCGGGACTCTTCACCGAAGATAATTCGACGCCAGTTCGTGAGATTCGAGCATGAACGCGCCCGACGCCCCTGTAAACGGGCATGTTGGTGTACAGAAATCAATGGTAGTCGTCGCAGGTGGCGGCCTGAACTCAGCCCCCCTTCGGTGAGCTGCCAATTAATGGTCCTAGTCGTTACTGAAGCATGATTTGCGCATCTGACTGCTGATAATGATGAATCCGCGGCCTTAAGTGCCTCTCTGACGATTGCACGGGTTTCACGTTCTATCGTCTCTCTAGGTCGACAACATCCTTCTTGACCCTGTGTTCGGCCATGGTTCACCAATTTCTGGCAAAGTCGTTGACTAGTGGCATAGCTCTTATTCAAACGTGAAGCAATTCTCCAATTATTCCAACCGGTTTCTTTGAGCCTAACTACATAGCTTTTCTCCAGAGCTCACATTTGCGTGTATCTTTCACGCACCTGGATGCAAGGCTGTGTACATGTAATGAAATTCGCAAAGACTTTATGCCCTGATATCGACATGTCCCCTGCTTGCTATCGTTGTCAGCTGTGCGGTGAAAGTGCGCTGGAGTGTTACACATTCATCCATTGCCCGCCGAAGTTTACTAATTTTGCGTTTTCCATCGATACCTGTATGAATATCAATGAATGAAGTTAGTAGACTGAATATATAAGACACGAATATTAGTGTCCATTCACTCCTTTGAAACTTGTGATATAATTCTATTCGATTCCCAGTCATTTAACAGTCAAAGATCAATTGAAGGCAATAGATCGAAACACAATCGCTTCCGAATGAAACACTTTTGTTCTTTTTACCCTACATTAATTCCGATGAAACATAACAAACACTTTTGGCTACAACTTAAAACTGCTTCAAATTAATAAGTTTGTTGGTCTGCCCATTTTCCGAAGCAAGTATGTAAATATTCGTTTAATAAGTTGAAACGCCTTTTTCATCCTGCAGTATGTATTTATGTATTTATGTTCGAGACGCGTTTTACCTTTCACAGTAAGGCTTCTTCAGTCGATTTAGCCTCTAATAACTCAGTCTGTTTGTTATATATATATTGGAATACATTTCGTGCCATTGTTTTCGCATAAATAAATTATTACTTACAATTAATCGTGTGTCCGATCGAAATCTACGTTTTTTACATCTGATCACAAGTTAGAGATAGCGCAGTCACTTCACTAATAAAACATTGGCACATTTTCACGTCGTTATTTTTTTGTCTTCTAGTTTTCGTATTTCGTTAGGTAACTGTTGTGGAACACCATTGCTGATCTGCCAAGAAATGTAGACTTTTTTTGCAAGAACTCTGAGTGATTTTCGTCTCAGCTGTTCTTTCCTTTGGCGTCTGCTTGATTATTTCTATGAATTAGTGTTGCCAATGTAAGGAAAGGTGTTCTCTCTCTCTCTATCTCTCTCTCTCTGCGTGAGCGTGTGTGCGTGAGTGTGTGCGTGAGCGTGCGCGCGAGCGTGCGTGTTTGTTTGTGGACGCTTACGAGTATGCATGCATCTGCTGAGGAGTGGATTATTTTGTTTAGAGGTTACATGGAAGCCACCAACGAACATTGGGAAGCAGTTTGCGTGGCGTTAGCCTAATGCTTATCTACTTGAATATTTACCATTTTATCCATTAATGCATGTGGTGAATTGTTTGTCATGAACACTTTCATTCGAGAAGTTTACTTTTCTGCTTTGATTTATTGTACATAACAATGTTCTTAAACTGGTCAAGGTGACTTCCATTGTTAGTTATATTTTCATTTCTTTTTGCTTGGAGGTTAGTTTGTGATTTAAGTTCTCCGAGAGACTCTGCAAATGTCTGATGAATAGCCCGTATCTCCAGGCTCTCATATCCACTTTTTACCGTATATAAAACTTTCTACATCTTCGACCCACGTACTTCCGATTACATGCGTTACATTTTACTATATTGATACCTGATTTCTGGTATAAATGTATATGTATATCTCCTGCTGGTTTTAGAAAGTATTTCTGAACAGAACGGACTGATCAGCAAATTATGATTACGCCTCCTTCTTTAAAAATTTCATATGAATTTTTTGTGTGGGTTTGTTTGCATACTAAGGTGCCATGTCTTGTATTTTCTCTTATGTCGTTCTGATTTTTCTGTATTTTTTGGTTTTATTTTGTTTGTTTTTATTTGGTTGTTTTGTCTCTGGCTTTGTGTTTACTGTTATTGTTTGCTTTTTACTTTTGTTGTTTACCTTGGTGGCAATGTTACTACTGTACCCACTGTTTATGACTACTTCCATTGTGATGTGTATTTCATTTTGATAGTTTTCTTTATTGAGCGGTAGGGTGTTGAGTCTGAGGAACATTTGTCGAAGTCATGTTTATTTTTGTGAGTTTGGATTGTTCAATGTTTCCTTCATGATGTTGTGGGTTAACTGCAAATTTCAAGTACGTACTTGTGTTTTTGTTTCTTAATAACTGCATCTAAATTTAATTTGAGTATTGGATTGGTTTGTTATTGTGGATTTAATCTTTTTATGTATCTTGTTCTTGACCAATATTTGTTCGTGGTTCATCTATTATTTTTCAGGATGTCATCTACGCATCTGACCCAATATAAGTGCTCTATTCTTTCGTCACTACTTCCGTAAAAATAATCTTATCAGTAGTATTTATAAAAATATTTGCTAATGTTTCTCAAACTGAGGAAAATGTTAATACATCCTCTAGTAAATAAAATTCATTGTTGAAATGGAAGTGGTTTTACTCTATTAGAAGATTTGAATTAAAAACGCAGATCATTGGAGCTTATAATAGAACAAAACTACTTCCAATTCAGCAATGAGGTTTATTTAGAGGAGGACGCATTACCAATGAGTTCCTCAATTCTGGTAGCCTCAGCAAATATTTTCATAAATCGTGTTGAGCAGATAATTATAACAAAAATAATTTGAAAAGAATGCAACACATTATAGTGGGCCAGTTTGATACCAAAGCAGGAAAGAAATCCTTTTGAAATAACCAAGAGCGTATGCCAAACAAATCATTACTCACATTGTCAGACAAAATGGTAGAGTTGCAAGTCGTCATGAATGTGTAACAGGTAGCGTCTCCTAGTTACGTGCTGCTCATACGTACATTCAACTTGAAGCTATGGTTTCCTTTTCTGAGGAACAAATGCGTAAAATATGAACACCAAACAATAAATAATGACATGAAGGTTTGTGGACTATCTCGCTTGATCCCCTGCAGTTTCATTAAGTTTCCATAGGTGTCGGCGCTAAACAAAGCTTTCAAAATGGCGTCTGCAAAGCTTAGAGTGTCTTTTGGGGGAAAACCAGAGCATTGCAGACATTCATAAGCGCTTGCAGAACGTATATGGAGTCCTGGTCGTGGGCGCGGCGTCTGTCATCATTGTGAAGGTCGCAAAAACCTGTCCAATTTCCCGCGTGCTACCGATCCCACACGGCTGTCACTCCTGGAACGTACGAACACACTCATTCGAGGTGGTCGATGGATCACAATCAACATCTCGCTTTACAGGTGGACGTCTCTACAGGTAGTACTGATACACTCGCCCACCAGTTGGGGTACACAAAGGTGTGTACCTGCAGTGTTTCTCGCCGCCTAACGAAGATTCGTAAACAACAACGAAGCACCGTCTGCGATGAATTACTTGCGCGTTTCGAGGCCGGTAGTGGCAATTTTTCCCAAACATTGTCACAGCTGATGAAACAGGGGTTCATCACTTCCATAGAGTAGCGTCACACCACCTCTCCTCTGAAGAAAAAGTTCGAAGCCGCACAATTTTTCCCAAACATTGTCACAGCTGATGAAACAGGGGTTCATCACTTCCATAGAGTAGCGTCACACCACCTCTCCTCTGAAGAAAAAGTTCGAAGCCGCACCCTCAGCCGGTGAAGTCATGGTGAAGGTCTTCTGGCACTCTGGAGGGGTTATCCTGTTTCATGTCCTCCATCATGGTGCAACGATTAACTCTGAAGTGTACTGTGCTAACCTCGGGGAATTGAAGAAACGCCTTCAGCGTGTTCGTCTCTACAGAGATACAAAAGAACATCTCCTTGTCCATGGCAAAGAAAGGTCTCACATAAGTCTGCACACCCGAGAGAAGCTCACAGAACTTCAATGGTCTATTCTTCCTCATCCACCTTAAGCACTTTCACTTTCAGACTTCCATGAGCTGATCCAATGAAGAATGCACTCCGCAGGAAGCAGTACGTGTACGATGAGGAGGTTACTTATGCAACAAGACGTTCGCTCCAAGCCGGCCCTGTGACCGAGCGGCTCTAGGCGCTTCAGTCCGGCTGCGGTCGCAGGTTCGAATCCTGCCTCGGGCATGGATGTGTGTGACGTCCTTAGGTTAGTTACGTTTAAATAGTTCTAAGTCTAGGGGACTGATGACCTCAGATGTTAAGTTCCATAGTGGTTAGAGCTATTTGAACCATTCGCTCCGAATTCGACCCGTAGGGTGGCATCATGCGGGCATACAGATCATCCCAATATGGTGGCGTAAGGTCGTCGCGTTGAACGGAGATTACCTTCGAAAATCAGGATTTGTAGCGAAAAGAGGGGGGATAAGGTGGTGTGTCGGAATTCTGAATAAAACTAAAGTGCCTTCAGAAAAATAAGTGTTGCATTACTTATTGAACGCTCCGCGTATAAGTATCATCTATAAAAGCCAAACTGTGCTACTCCGCATTAAATTCACTGGAGATGCCTTAACGTGGAAGGCGAAAGGTGTGTGCGACGTAAGGAAATATACATTGCATCAGGGAAAGGTGTCTCAGTTTACAAAATCAGTATTGTTTGAAATTATCCTTTTCTTACCTTTCACTTATACTTACTCTATCTGTTGCTGTCGTGTGATTCTAGTTTCCACTTTTGGTTTTACGGAGATTATGTGTAACACTGCTAATATTTACTGAATGGGACAATCACTTTTTATTCTCGGTGAGGTATCATATTTTTGGGGGGATAGCATCCATGATCAAACCACACAAAAACTGATACCAGAAGCACAACGGCATCTGTTTTTGAACCATTTTTAATGACAGGTGATCTGACTCACCGCCATTCCTCGATTTAGACAACTAGTGTCCCATCAAAGACAACGTTTTATTGTACATGGGTAGGGAAGGGGGAAGAAGGTTGCTGGATTCGACTTGCGACGATAACGTACAGGAGGTCGAGCGGTCAGGATTTGTAAGTGGGCGCCCAGGGCTGCAGTTAAATAACAGAACAGGAAATTACATAAACTAAAGAGAATATGTTTCAGTGTACGGTATACAACGGACGCGCCTAGGGTCGGAAGTTACCAGATTTAGGTGTCTAGGAGGTCGAACAAGTAACTGAAGCGGGCAACGGAAGGGGAGGCGGTTCTTGTCAATTAAATGTTAGTGACCGGTCATGGAACGCAGAGCTAGAGGCTCTGCCTCCCAAGAAAGACGTCTGTTCTGCTCGAGCTCTGGATCACAAGGGAGCAAAGCAACTGTGTTCCGCACTGCAGAATGCTCCAGAGTCCACACACGTAACCTGGACCCCACGCTAGCTACTGGCTAAAGTCAATGGCGCGAACTATCTAGCAACTTCAGCGTAGGCCTCAAGGTGACTCTTGTCAGACGTGGACAGAACTGCCTCGGTTCTGAAAGACAGGCAGCTTGTGTCACGTAGCTACAGCGTAAGTTGCTCTGGGAGGAAAACTTGTAAAGATTTCACAAGGCCTTTAAAATAAATATTTTAAACAAGTTCCCTAAAATACTTGTTGACTGGCTGCCACCTTGTGCATTATTCAATATGAATCAGTTACAACATCAACAAAAATACAACGACTGATCTCAAAATATACTGCCTTGAGAACATATAAGTCCAGATTCAGATTCCCGTAAGCCAACACTGTCATTTAATGTACGTAATAATATCATTGTTACGCTATATATTGGCAGCTGCCTGTTAAATTTTATTTTTTCCGTCTTAGCCCCGTCTGCACGTCAATCCAGCTTAACGAACAAAGTTTAAACATGATTTTCATGCAAAAGGATCCACAACTCTCCATCCACTACTATTGCGATGTCCCGAATTTCATTGTGTAAAATATAGATGGAACCTAGCGTCATTATTATGACGTGTCCCTCGGTTGACAAAACAATCGTCCTGAGCTTTAGGAGGTTGAGACGGAAACAGTGGGGGACTGACACCAAATGTGTGCCGTAAGTGCTGCATCAGTATTTTCGTCTTTAACAATTTTATAACGCCAAAACTTATGTTAGCGATCTTGGTACTCAGGCAATATCTGTGTCATTCTTGTGTTGCTATTTTGCTGAATCCACAAGAAAATTGAGTATTATTTATTTTATTAACAATAGGCAACGCAGTTAATAAATATCCCTAGACATGAAGAATAGCCTTCAACCTACACATATAGGTAAAACAATGAGATCGAAGAAAAGAAGTATATGGACATAATTTGTGGATTTATTAATCGACTAATGTATATTTGTGGCGTTATTTTCACTGCGAAAAATAAGCAATATTTATATCTGGCATACAGATACTGTTTCTGTTCACACAATGATAGTACCCACCAGCTTCTTTTTTGTATATAACTACGACTCGAAATTTGAAGAAATTCTGTTATACAACGTAACCAGTAAGTCAAGTGGCTTGATGCCGTCTTCCATGTCTTCCTGTCGTATGCCAATATCTTCATCACTATATCGTTGTTGTCCCCTATATATTTTCCATAATCTATTTTCTATATTTGGCAACGGCCTTGCCGCAGTGATAACACCGATTCCTGTGAGACCGCAGTTAAGCACTGTCGGGTTTGGCTATCACGTGGATGGGTGCTCGTCCGGGATACCGAGCGGACTGCACTGAGCCCTTGTGAGGCCAGCTGAGCGGCTACTCGATAGAAAAGTGGCGGCTCCGTCCCCGATCCTGACAACTGCCGTGAGAGCGGTGTGCTGGCCACATGCTCCTCCTTCTCCGCATCCAGTGACGCCTTTTGGCTGAGGATGACACGCCTGTTGGTCAGAACCGTTGGACCTTCCGAGACCTTTCGAACGGAGTTTAGAGTTTTTATTTTCCATATTTAAATTCCATGCTGATTTGCTCCTTCCATGCTTCAGGAAACTATTTCTGTATGTCTGATACGAGGTTCCCTCATGCTCTTTTTTATGCCTTTACATTTCGTTCACTCGCTGCCCATATAATGTTATACCAGTTTCCTATAACACCTCATTCCAAATTTTTCCAGTTTATTCTGTTCTCTTTTGATCTATAGAGGTACTCTCTCAACTTTCTTCTCGCGGTCACGTTATTATTTCATATAACTGGTGACATCTTTACAATCTTCAATGCACTTCTTAGTTTTCCTATGCTTCTGACACTCCAGCTTAATATTGTTCCTTAAACAAAATTCCTTTCCCTTCGTTGCAATTGCATCTTCGCTAATTTAGATTCTCAGCAATATTTACGCAAGTTTTAGAGCAAAAACTGACCAGTGAGACACCACGGGTCGTTTACGACATATCGTATTTCGAAAAATTTCCACACCGGCACTTGTTTGTGTCCTAGCAGTAGGTCGTGAGTGGACGATGGAATTTACCAACGCAGAAAACGCCGACGTGCTCATGGCTTGCGGAGAGTGTCGGAAGAATTCAGTTCGTTCTTGTACGGTGTATGTGGCAAGATATCCTAACAAACGTCAACCACTTCGGCAATTATTTATCAACCTCTTCAGCCTGTTAAGTGAAAGTGATGGTGTAACACCTAGAAAATGTAACAGATGGAAACAAGTGACAACAGAAGGGGAAATTAATATTCTTGTTGCTGTTGCAGCTGATCCGCACGTCATTTCCCGCGCATTCGCACGAAGAAGTGGCATGAGTCAGCGTTCGTGGAATGCAAATGTGTTGTTTGGGACAGTGAACCATCAGTGAACCTCAGCACGGATGCTAGAAGACGTACCTCCGCAGACTAGGTTCAATCTGTGGTACCAGCCATCGGGCTGTCCAGCCCATAGTGCACGAAGCATTATAGCAAGTTTTCACGAATTTCTCTAAGTCGTGGGAATGGACGCAGAGGACCTGCACCGTGGCTGGCGCGTCTCCTGGATTTGGCACCTGTACTCTTTTTTCTGTGTGTTTGGGGGGGGGGGGGGGAGAGGGAAGTTGAAAGACGCTGTCTACAAGGACGTACCAAATAAACGCGATGATATGATATGACATATTACTGCACTCTGTTCGGACATCCTCGCTGGAATGCCAGCACGTGTGCGGCACCCGTTCGTACCAAACTCTTCACTCGCAGCTTGTGTTGCCGTTGTCAGTGATCATTTTAAACACAACCTGTGATGTTCAATTGTTTCGTTACTGGTCCGAATACTTACAACCATTGCATGCACTTGTGTTGTTCTTTAGTGTGTGAAAACACAAGTATTCTACAAATGCCGGTGTGAAAACTTTTCAAAATACGGTATCTCGTAAATGACTCGCATTAGAATCCGGCAATAAATGTCTGACATTCTAATTCGCCATAGTTTTAACTTGTTAATGTCATTATGCATTGTTCCATTTAAGAAATTGTATGTTTGCACAAAATACATTTTCTACGTATTCTCACAATCTGTTGGTCGGTTACCAGTACGAGCCCCTGACTATTAATCCATTCTGTGAAAATCGCACGTCAATAGCATAGTCAATTTCCGCAACATTTACGGTACAATTTTTAGGTGATTCACCACGTATAACTCTTGTCGTGGACAACATTCAGTAACTGAGCAAGTTGGATGGAGAATTGACTGTGTCACTACTCAGTGGAGCCAGTTTTTCACGAAGGCATGTGCGCCAGAGGCAGGGTTGGCGCAACGTGTCGACCAGTCCTCGATGTTTATGTGGCGGTGAGTTGACAGCTAGCAACTTTCGTCTTCCTTATTCCTTGGCTTTGCGGTGATGCCCTGGGCGGGGCTTTCGCTCTCAGTGCCTATTGTCGGTGACGATTACTTTGAATATCCTGCCCTGGCGTAATATTTGTAGGCTCAGATCATGCAAAGAAAATCTGATGGTTAAAGGTTTGTGCATTGGTTTGGAAGGTAAATCCAATCAACATGGAATGGATGAAAGAGTATGTCACCGACACGGGAAGGAATGTAGGGATATGACACGAAGTGTGTAGTCGGCAGTAGGTCGCGATGTCTTCAGAGCCCTAACTAACCGTCTCTTCTGATACCTTTGGTTGCTCAGTGTCTCATCACTGTCTCCTCTCCATCTGACATCTCTGGTTCATCACTGTCTCTTCACTATTTTCCTGACCCACCGATTAATTTCTAGCAACTCCTGCTTCGCAGTTTTGTTACTCGTCTCCCTCTTTCCTCCAGGGAGTTGAGTTTTCCGTCGTATTGGCTTGTTCATTGAAGAGGGCAATTTGCAAGCCTACCCAACGGCCGACTGATACAGCCTAACAACGCCTTCCAGTCTACGTGCATGGTGAAAATTTCTGGCATGTAAACTATGCACTTTCATCTCATTATCACACCGTGTCTTGCTGTGGCGGTTCCCAGTGCCGGCTGCAATCTCCCCAGCACATTGTTTCAAATATTGTTGTCCATTCCTGAGGAGTCAAGAAAGCAGTCACATCACAATAAAGCCACTTATTTTGAGAGGGGGGAGGAAAAGAGATAGTAGGGTGTTATTTGTTTTATATTATGACCTAACATCAGAAGTAAAATTGCTTAGCGCAGGCTATAATAATGATGTCAGCAAGCATGCAACAGTAAGCGATTTTATGGGGTTCTCTCAACGCTCATTTAATCGACTATTCTACGATTTCGAAATTGTCTGTTTTCACTGCACACATATTTGTTGATTTTGTATTGATATTCTTGATACAGGCATGCGGGATTCCACTGGAGATTGAGTTATGCGGCATATTTGGAATAACAGATGAGAGTGAACGGTTTTCAGATCACAAAGGGTGACTATTATATAAATGCATGATACAAAAGAGTAAGGGGCACCTAAATTATATTATTAAACTCTGTCTTGTGACCTGAATTATGTATAGGTCTCATAACATGTAATAGACAAGGGCACAGGGAAGGCATTGATTCCGCTGGGAGAAAAGCCAGTTCCGTGCTCAAGACGGCACAACAGCATAACGGATAGGATAAAATTCATGAAATCCATGCACACGCGTTACAGGGAGCAAACAAAATCTACTTCCGCCAACAAGTCTCATGGACCCGTTCAAATACCAGACAGATAGAGCAGAGAGCTAACATCAGTACTAAATTCGGGACTACCAGATAAAATCGTAAATTTGAGTGCGATAGAAAGTTTCTCGAGCATATTGGCGTACGTTTAGTGAAAAATCTTCTGTCCACCAATGTGTACAGATTTAATAATGGCAGCTGCTAACTCAAGAACACATGGGTTGAATTACACTCACTGAGTATACCCAGTTAACGTACTAGCCTTTTAACAACTACTCACGTGTGATAAGCGAAAATGTTCAACCAATATGCAAACAAAAATTTCTGCATACTCGTATACACTATACCTAACAGTTCTGTAGCCTTTACTAGTGTAATACTTGGTGATTCGTTGAACAAAGGCTGAGACGTTTTACACGTGTGCCTAAGAATGATGATTTAGTACACAATTCAGTGTACAACCCGTGCAAGACTTCAAAATTCATGGAGTGAATAAGCAATTGGCAGAAACCTCATACTGTTTATGTAATTCACACATCTTGCTCATCCTGAATGAACAAAGCGTATCCTATATGGTAACATTCAACATGCGAAATTCAGCAAAATGAAGTGCAACAAGATACTGCAGATAGCTCCCAAAATAAAGTGTAGCTGAAGTAGATTAAACGCTCTTATAAACTGCATTAACTCATTCTGATATCTTCCTGTCCTAACCAGACTACCAGAACAAGTGAACTAGGCTCATTAAACGGACATTATCGTCACGGACTGGAATGTCTGGGCTTCATTCAAGTGTGACCTGGAAGGATCTCTCTTGCTCTTTGTCCGGCTTCTTGTGGCGCTACCTCTAGCAACGTGAGGCAGTTACTTTAATGAAGACACCTTTGGCTGCATTTAGTGAAAGTTGAAGATTCTTTGCAGAGAACTTATTGCAGCAATAATGACCACTAAATAAATACAAAACAGTTTTCGTGGTAGCACCCGTTTTGGTAATATAACTTCTCGATTTAGAGTTCCGTGAAAGTCTCACACACTGGTTCTGTTTTAATATTCCCTCTCGTTTACAGCACCCAATGACAAAGTATTATTCTCCTTTCTATTACAGATCTTCAGTCTTGTATTGGCTTTGTTCATCCTTTACACATTTACAGTCCTATGCCACTCACTGAGTATAAAATGTTCCAAGTCTTGCCTATTTTCTGACGAAAGGACTTCAACACCTTTGAAATCTGTGTTTATGTCTGTTTGACTTCTGTTATCATATCTATGATGCCAGCAGCTTACAAAGGTAAGACATCAAACTGATCGCCTGATGCGAAAAGCATGTCTGCACTGGAGTGTGCACTGTTTTGAAACTTTCTGGAAAATTAAAACTGTGGTCCAGATCAAGACTCGTTGCCTTCTGCAGGCAATGCCCATACTGGCTTAGCTGTTCAGGCAGGAGTGACAACTGTTCATCATAGCTTTAATCTATCACAGTTTTAGTCTGTCAGGAGATTGAAAAATACTACACACTTTGCTATGGAGTGTAAAGATTCATTGAAATAACGTCCACCGTCTAAGTCGTGATGATCTTCATTCCAAAACTGCCAGTCCAGCTAGGTATGTAGGAAAGTTTCTACGAAGTCTGGAAAATAGGAGAGAGGAACAAGAAGGACTGAAGCTACTAGGACTTTATCAGGGTATGTTCATCTTTTCCTCATCCCTTCCTCTTTCCATCTCTTTCTTCATCCATTTCTCTCTCCATCTCGTTCTCACTGCACTCTCTTTCCTTCTTTCCCTCTCTCTGTCCATTCCACCCCTCCTCTCTGCCTATCTTCCACTTCCTCCCCTCGTTATTGTCTCCTTATTCCCCTTTACCTCTGTCCATGTCTTCCTCCTCCCCAGTCTCTGTCTGTTTCCTCCTCACCCTCTATCTGTCATGTCCTCCTCTCATTTCCCTCTACCCATTTCCTCCTCTCTAACTATCTCGCCTTCCCTCTACCTGCCCATCTCCTTCTTCCCCTCTTGCTTTTCCACCTGCCCACTAACCCTCTGTCTCTTCCTCTTCCCACTATCTCTGTCTGTATCCTCTTGACCTCTCTTCCTTTTCTACCTGTGTGCTATCCCTCCCTATCTTCCATCTGTCTGTTAGACCTCCCCCCCTCCACCATCTTACTGACCATAGCTCTTCCCATTTCTCTCTGACCATTTCCTCCTTCCTGGTTCTCTTTCCATCCCCTCCAGCACCCTCTCTCTTTCCCTCTTCCCACCTCAAGTCCATTTAATCCACCCTCCTTTACCTATCCATCTCCTCCTCCTCAGTCTTGCTGTCCATCATCTACCTCTCACCATAAGACCATATCTTCTTCCTCCTTTCTCTCCATCTTTATCTCCCTTCTCTCTTCTCACTCTTTCCACCTCTCTCTGTCCATCCCTATGACATAATGGTAAGTGAATCGTTTACACAGCCGTCACCCTCTCTACCCAACAACGTCTCAAGGAGCGCCTACAGGCTGTTCTCCAATGTTATATCTGTTCTTCTGCAGCACACGTTTGAAAAGAGTCGCAGTGCAGTACTCAGACCTTCCTGTGGTTGTTAAGTTTCCACTAAATTTGATAATACATTACTGAATACAGATTAGTAGCGATTATAGCTAACACAAGGAATGCATATTAACATGATCTATGTAGACTACACTACACTGCACTACACTGCTAGACGGGAAACACATTCTTACACATTCTGTATGGGAAAAAAGGACGTTCTTCCGAGAGAGATCACTTACCCCCACCACAAATACTGCTTCCTCTTTAGTTTACCGATAGGTAACACTAACTCTGAAGGCTTATTATTGGTTCCCACCGACTTATTTTAATAAAGGCTCCTAAAATTGATTGTCCCTATGTGAAATACTTTTTACAACAACTCCATATTCACAACGAACTTGTATGTCACTTCTGAGACTTGTCTACAAGGCGAATGTTCTTGTCCTGAAGCATCATCTTGCGATGTTTTTTAGACATAAAATCTCAACAAAACTTGAAAGAGATGCACTCAGCTTGGAACAAGCAATATGCAATTTCCATGTTTATTGTCAGAGAATTACTGTAGTGTGAAATTGATAACAATGACTGAATCCTGACAACACAAATCAGGTCACATATCTAACAAATTCATAAATTAAGTCAAATATCTAAAAAGACCCGAAAATTATCTTTCCCTAGTCCTGACTGATAACCACCATAGTTCAGACATTTTGACACTAATCTTTTGTGAATGGATTGTCATGAGCAATGACGCATGCTTAATATGTATCATGTTGACAGAGATTGAATCCAGAGAGAGCCTTTATGCGTCAGTTGGCTTCAACATCTATGATACATTAAGTTTAATCTCAAACAATATTTTGATTACACAATGACATTTTATACAAAACTGTGAAATCGTCATAATACAGCTAAACAACATTCGATTACTTACAGTACTGCTCTTCGTCCAGTTAAGAAATCTGTCTCTAGAGTTACTCTTATAATATCTCGACTCTTATACAATGCACAAAAATATCAGCCATTTACGAACTGTCTTTTTCTGATTAGATAATACTTATCACGTCAGCAGACTCAATTAACTACCAGTGGAAGACAATGAACTTTATTTCGTAACGACACATTGTATTCATATTACTGTATGGACAGACCGCCTCCTTACATGCGTGGTCAGTGTGACTGTCTGCCATGTGGAGGACCTGTGCTCAGTTCCTGATATGCAAGGGATTTTTGCTTGGCAGTGGGACTTAATAGGGGTAGTGAGTCTGGCCATGCCAACTTGAATGAAAAGTAGCAGCTCCAAGGTCTGCAAAGCCGACAACGAAACACTGTCCCTCTCCAAAGTAACAAAAAGTACACCAAGTAATCCCCATTACAACACAAACAACAAGCAATGCCGTGCACAATGCGGAACAAAGTTCACCAAACACCACAGAGGTTTAAATTTATCCACGTTATATGGATGTTGTTTGCGGTCTGCGACTGCATTATAAGATTATGTGGAATAATTTATACTGCTGCAGTCACTTTTTACTAATATTTTATTAGCGCATTGCATTTTGGCAGCATGCTGCCATCATCAGGTGCATTTTACAGTTACCTATACATCAGATGATAGCTTATGTACGTTAGCTGTGTATACCAGTGCACTTAAGAACCGAAAAATAAACCTGTATGGAAGGATAAAACTTTTACAGTGTGTACATAATGTGAATAGCATGATTAGGTAATATATTAATACGTTTTCTCACATTTCTATTGGCGATTTCATTTTCTGGCACACAGAGCACAGTAACAAGTAACTCACAACTTAGCATTTTCACAAACATCTGTTTACATCTTCCCAAAGAGTTTTAAAATCTAAGATAAACTACTTACAATTTCAATGGCTATTAACATCTTTCCAGAGAGTTATGAAATCTTATCTGAACTACTTACAATTTCAAACACAGTAATATATAGCTGAAGTGAAGATGAGGACTTCTATTTGTATGTATTCGCAATTTGGAGAATGTTATATGGATGCTTAATGAAAACTATTCCGCCAATGAAATGAACATTTCCTGTTGGAGAAGTTTTTGAAGAAGTTAACATTTTTACTTTCACGTATATCATTTCATAATACATCTCCATGTGCTGTGTCATGAATGAAGATTTCCAGTTCTTCATATAAGTCCATTTGGTGTCCCTTATTCTTTTTATGTAATATATGAAGATCATTTGCAATAGCGAGGCATGGGTGGCCTGTGTCTTTTATGTGGGTAGATATTGCCCATGTTACAAAATTACAAACAAACTTAACCAGATTATAACTGTGACATACACATAGACTAAAATCTACTCAGTAAAAAACAATCAGTAGCTAATAGACGAAATTAAAAAGTCAACATTCCTCATTCAGCCCAACTTGTATCATCTGACATTACAAACCTATACTCTAACATCCCCACCCTGAAACACTCAGATCATTAGTTCAAACGTCATAAAACATCAAAAACTATATTTGCCCGAAATTACTGAATTCATGGACCTCCTTGAACCAATATTAAACTACAGCTATTTTACATTTTATAATAAAATCTACATGTAACATAGAGGTCTTGCAACGGGATCAAACCTAGCTAGTACAATTGCCAACATATACATTAACCACCTTGAGCAAAATACTCTTGCTAAAAAATCAAGCTCTATGGATAAAATAATTTACTATAAACGCTATGTTGATACATTACTCCTGGTAGATGGTGACACAAATGATATTAGCGACATACTCGACACTCTCAATAAACAAGATAGAAATATAAAATTCACAGTGGAATCTGAGAGCAATGGTAGCATCAATTTCCTTGATCTAAACATCATTAAAGAAAACAACTAACACATCTTCAAAGTTCACAGAAGGGCAACAGCAACAGATACCACCATACACCGCTCATCCTGTCACCCTACAACACACAAACTTGCTCCATACAGAGCACTAGTTAACAGAGCCAACAATATACCAATCGGTAAATATGCTCATCCTGATGACCTCAGCATAATAAAACAAATAACTTTAGCAAATGGCTATTATGAAATATTAATTGATAATGTTATGCAAAAAAGAAAAAACAATAATTAACCACCTTCCATACATGAAATTAATAAGAAACCCATGGCTTGCATACCTTTCACAGGCAAACTCTCCTACAAAATAGTAAACACACTCAGACCACGCGACATTAACATTGTCTTTATAACACACAACAAACTGCAACACAAGCCGAGACACAAAATATACACACAGACGGATATACACTCACAACCAGGCATCTACAAAGTAGTATGTTACACTTGCAGATCCCTCTATATAAGCCAAATTGGGAGAGACTTCCAACCAAGATATAATGAACACATAAATCCTTACCACATTAACAATTAAAATAGATCGCAGAACCAAGTCAGTCACCAGGAAGTTTCACCTCCCGACCTGTTGCCAGCTATGAAGCCTGTTATTATTTTCGTTCCACATAATTCAGCGTGACGCATAAACACAAAATTTCCGCAAACTCAGCGAGCAGCAGCAGCGTTTAAATCCACCTGAACCAGCCATCAGCGTTCTACAGTCGTTTCAGACAACGCCTATTCAGCTGACACCTCATCCTGTTACATCAAATTTACCTAATGGTATCGTCAGGGGGTCATCAAGGTTTAATCGTTGATCAATGAAAACGCATTCTAAGAGCGAACATGTATGCTGCTAAGCAAGTTGTCACAATGTGACCTCAGTGTGTTTGGTAAGTGACAATAAACCAGCACTTCCTATCTGTTACTTAGTAACAGGTTAAAATAACACTCTTCCTCACTAGGCAAATGGGAGTGAATGAAACAGTCTCCATGAATCAATGTATATGCTAAATTTAGTGAAATATTAGTCTAACGACCTGCTCGTCTAGTGTGACGTGCAGCACTCTAGCTTGTGAGAAAGGGAGGTGAGGCAGATTGAATACACACTTTGTGCCAAGATCAGGTGCCAGCCCGAGTGTTGATTTAGGCTGTTTCTCGCGCTTATTTAGGATAATGTTGGGCTGGTTCCAAAATTCTGTTAAAATACTATGACATAAAGGACGAAGTTCAAATGATTCACATACGACTTCCTTTCCTTGTGTTACCTTAACGAAAGTGGCTTCAGGAAGAGCAACCCAGTTAAACAAGAATTTGGAATTTACTGAATCCTATGAAAGTGGATAACTGGACAGGAAAAATAGTACAAAAGAGAAGAAAGTGAAATATTAGTTACTGAAACGCCCGCTAAAGCACGCAGGGCTAACAGGTAACTAAGAGTGTGGAAAGGGCCAAGGGAGTTGCGGTCGGATTTCAAAATTGTAATTCATTACCATTTAGTTCAGAAATACACTTTTGAAAGAATTAAATTTGCTTCGCGGATGAAGGCCTCCAAACAGATGCTTTAAGATAAGTTCAATTTTGAAAAGACATGGCACACAGTTAGATTTACGAATAAGATAAATCGTATGCATATATTAAAGCGACATACGGAACGGCTGAAGGCCGCCGGATTAGATCTTCAAAATTCCAAATATACTATGATGATTACTCAAGGCAAAAGGCCACAATGTTTTAAGAAGCTAACACGGCTGTTGGCAAACAAGGTGCACGGAAAGAGAAACAAACGCAATAAGATGGCTGAAGGCCGCAAAGTTAAAGTCTGCAAATTAAGGAAATATATATTGAAACAATCGATAAAACAATACATTAAGTTTAAACATTTCCTTTTTCGGTCACCAACGGCGGAAGGCCCACAATAACTTGTAAAATCTTTCGGAGGAAATTACAATAACCTTTCAAGAGCAGAAGACGATAATGTTTGGACTTTAAAGAAACTCTGAGAACATGGTTCCAGGGCTGAAGGCCCACAACTATCCTTGCAAAATTAAAATATAAAATTCAGATAAATCAAAACAACATTAACACTGCCAAAAGGGTAATTATGAGAACGGCACCCAGGAGTCTGCAGTGGATCGGTCTGCCCTCGTTCACTTACGCGAGACAAATGGTGAGTCCAACTACACTTAATTCGTGCGAACCCAACCAAGGTATAGTCACGGATTGACCGACCAGCCACTTGCTTGCCACGACGGAGTACACGAGAATTAAAGGCCCCCCCCCAAAAAATTACAAGTATCACTATCTCCAAACAAACGCGTATGTGACCTGAGCTGCCAAAACTACACACCATAACAGGTGAGTAAAAGCCACTGCCTAAAAACTACGTTAGCGGCCCGGACGGGTAACCAGAACACTAACGGCCACAAGGCAAAAAATTCCGCTGGTGCACATGACCATGGATACATTTATTTGACGAATTCCACCTCACGGCGGCTATCTCGAACGTTTCACTCGTTGTTGCTCACAGGAAAACCTCCACAACAGCAACGCCGGAACCAACAACGGAACGCTCTAAACCACTCAACCTTCACCTCGTGGGTAGGTGAGCGACGATGCTCGTACCGATCGGACAGATCCAGACAGACTCCGACAACGCGCAGAGACCGCCCGCGGGCCCAGTCGATTGCGCCGCACGGAGACGTCCTCGGACCAACCCACCGACCAGCAGTCCATCAAAAGTCAGGCCCGACTTCAGTAATGCGTGGCGGCAACGGTCTGGCGGGCGATGTCCAAGCAGGACTTACTGCTGCTGCAAACCTTAGACTGGCTGGCCCGAGCTGCGCTCCAGACGCGTTGCAACTGACTGCCAGGGTCCAACTCACGACCCGAACTGTCATCGTGAACTCTCCTCCTCGCACCTTCTGACTAACCCCACAACAGATGACAACCGGGAAGTAATAGCAGCCTAGCACAGATACTATCAGATGGGATATATCGATACGCGCTACTAGCGTCAACGATGGTCAGGCAAAACAGCAACTCAGGAACGCCAGTAATTTAAATCAACGTGGTGAGATGGAAATACGTTAAACCAGGGTGTAAAATACCAAATGGTGGGACGGCGAGCCATGCAGGGCTCAGTTACATGTTCAAGGTTGTGGAAATAACGAGAACTGCTTATGTGATGTGGGATTCATTTGCTTAGAAAACACTGCTGCATTTTCAGATTTCTTCTGCTGGCGTATTACGAAGTAACAGTGGAAACACTGAAAACGGTCCGAACATTACTGGATATGTAATTTTTCTGCAACATGATAGTACTTATTGATAAACTGAAGTGTCCAGAATGAGATTTTCACTCTGCAGCGGAGTGTGCGCTGATATGAAACTTCCCGACCGAGACTCGAACTCGGAACCTTTGCCTTTCGCGGGCAATTGCTCTACCATCTGAGCTACCGAAGCACGACTCACGCCCGGTCTCACAGCTTTACTTCTGCCAGTATCTCGTCTCCTACCTTCCAAACTTTACAGAAGCTCTCCTGCGATGTCTCCGCAGTATCCTTTCTTTCAGGAGTGCTAGTTCTGCAAGGTTCGCAGGAGAGCTTCTGTAAAGTTTGGAAGGTACGAGACAAGATACTGGCAGAAGTAAAGCTGTGAGACCGGGCGTGAGTCGTGCTTCGGTAGCTCAGATGGTAGAGCACTTGCCCGCGAAAGGCAAAGGTTCCGAGTTCGAGTCTCGGTCGGGCACACAGTTTTAATCTGCCAGGAAGTTTCAAACTGAAGTGTGCTGTTTATAAACGAGATATGACCTTACATACACAACTATTTGTCAGCATAAATTTGAAAAATTTGTTATTATATACCGAAACTTTAACAAGTTATTGAAGAATAGGTGCGATAAAATTTTGGTGCTTAAATGTTGCTAAAGCCATGTCACACTAAACAACAGTTACATCTTATAGTAATGAAGTATTTGTAATCTTCCACAAATCAAATATGCGATTTCTGTCTTCTCCTTTAAATATTACTATCATTGTATTCATATTGATTTTCTGAAATGCTAGTATCATATAATTACTTTCACTTCAGCTTTACTGCCTATAATGGACAAAGTTGGAAGCATTCTAAAATGTCTTCCATATACAAGTAAGCCCAACTAGCTCTATTCAGCAAAACCCCAATGCTAGATATGAACTTCGGACGCTATCACAGTAGATCCCACTTCCATCACGAATGTTTATCGGAATAAAAATCTTTTATTTCCGTCTACGATCACAAAATTGTTAGGCCCTTAGAATCCGGTTTCGGTCAGCAATACTCATCTTGAGATATGTTTTAAAATATCACGTAATGTAATGAAGCTATAGGATTGTCACAATTGTTAGGTCTTTAAACTACTGGTTTCGGGCAGCGATCACCATCTTCAGATCTGTTTTAAAATACGTCCTAATATAATGAAGCCATAGCATCATCACTATCGCTTCATTTTACTAGGACATATTTTAAAACAGCTCTGAAGATGATAATCGCTGACCGAAACCAGTGGTCCAAGGGGCTAACAATTTTCTGATCATAGACGTCAATAAAACAAAAATATTCTACACTTTCTGGATCACTGGTCTACTCGTGTTAGTGTTGCAGCTTTTGGAATGTTTATCAGTCTTGAATAAATTGAAATGAAATGATACAAGGCAGGAAACTGTCCAACGAGGCGTACCACTCATCACCTACAAGGAATATACACTACTGGCCATTAAAAATTGCTACACCAAGAAGAAATGCAGATGATAAATGGGTATTCATTGGACAAATATATTATAGTATAACTGAGATGTGATTACGTTTTCACGCAATTTGGGTGCATAGATCCTGAGAAATCAGTACCCATGAACAACCACCTCTGGCCGTAATAATGGCCTTGATACGCCTGGGCGTTGAGTCAAACAGAGCTTGGATGGGGTGTACAGGTACAGCTGACCATGCAACTTCAACACGATACCACAGTTCATCAAGAGTAGTAGTGACTGGGGTATTGTGACGAGCCAGTTGCTTGACCACCATTGACCAGACGTTTTCAATTGGTGAGAGATCTGGAGAATGTACTGGCCAGGGCAGCAGTCGAACATTTTCTGTATCCAGAAAGGCCCGTACAGGACCTGCAACATGCGGTCGTGCATTATCCTGCTGAAATGTAGGGTTTCGCAGGGATCGAATGAAGCATAGAGCCACGGGTCATAACACATCCGAAATGTGGCTTCCACTGTTCAAAGTGCCATCAATGCGAACAAGAGGTGACTGAGACGTGTAACCAATGCCACCACAGACCATCACGCCGTGTGATACGTCAGTATGGCGATGACGAATACACGCTTCCAATTTGCGTTCACCGCGATGTCGCCAGACACGGATACGACCATCATTATGCTGTAAACAGAACCTGGATTCATTCGTTTTGCCAATCGTGCACCCAGGTTCGTCGTTGAGTACACCATCGCAAGCGCTCCTGTCTGTGATACAGCGTCAAGGGTAACTGCAGCCATGGTCTCCGAGCTGATAGTCCACGCTGCTGTAAATGTCGTCGAACTGTTGCAGGTGGTTGTTTTCTTGCAAACGTCCCCATCTGTTGACTCAGGGATCGAGACGTGGCTCCACGATCCGTTACAGCCATGCGGATAAGATGCCTGTCATCTCGACTGCTAGTGATACGAAGCCGTTGGGATCCAGCACGGCGTTCCGTATTACCCTCCTGAACCCACCGATTGCATATTCCGCTAACAGTCGTTGGATCTCGACCAACGCGAGCAGCAATGTCGCGATACGATAAACCACAATCGCGATAGGCTACAATCCGACCTTTATCAAAGTCAGAAACGTGATGGTACTCATTTCTCCTCCTTACACGAGGCATCACAACAACGTTTCACCAGGCAACGCCGGTCAACTGCTGTTTGTGTATGAGAAATCGGTTGGAAACTTTCCTCATGTCAGCAAGTTGTAGGTGTCGCCACCGGCGCCAACCTTGTGTGAATGCTCTGAAAAGCTTATCATTTGCATATCACAGCATCTTCTTCCTGTCGGTTAAATTTCGCGTCCGTAGCACGTCATCTTCGTGGTGTAGCAATTTTAATGGTCAGTAGTGTACAACTAGTGTATAACTAGTGTATAACTAGGGAGTTAAAACAAAATACATACGGACACATACCACCTGATCCACACCGAGCGAGGTGGCGCATTGGTTCGACACTGGAATCGCATTCGGAAGGACGACGGTTCAATCCCGCGTCCGGCCATCCTGATTTAGGTTTTCCGTGATTTCCCTAAATCACTCCAGGTAAATGCCGGGATGGTTCCTCTGAAAGGGCACGGCCGACTTCCTTCCCCATCCTTCCCTAATCCGATGAGACCGATGACCACCCTGTCTGGTCTCCTTCCCCAAAAGCAACCAACCAAGCAACCTGATCCACATGCTCCCAGTCGGCGCCGAAAGTCCAAGACAATAGTAAAGGGAAACCAAAAAACAAGTTGGCGGTGGTGACGTGAAACTAAAAGAAACTCAAAATAATGGTGGAGGGTGAAATTTTAAAAAAATCAGAACGTCAGAACCAGCTCACTTGTGTTTTGTACCCGACCCCCCTCCACCCATCTCAATTTCCTCTCCAGTCAGAATCAGTGTAGTATTAAAATGAATCAGTCAATCACAGCATAGTATTTTAGTTGAAATTTAACGCAAGGTTATAATTCAGAATGAGCGAAAAATCAACTTCTGTTTTCTTGTATTTTTTAAAGGTTATGAGTATCAGGAATTTTGGGACGAAAATGTCTTTTAACCCGCGCGATACAGAAGTTTCTACAGTCCATTATTCGACGCAGTGTCATGTCCGCCGTGGGGTGTTCTCAACTGGAGTCGCCCAGATCAGGTAAAAAACTTGTCGTGCCTTGAAGCACGTTCAAAAAATGATTTATATTGCAGTACTCATCCGAACATATTTGCCGAAAGAGCTGACGGACAATGTGTGCCAACTGAAGAAGGCAACACATCCAGCTCAGCCAGATCGGCTTTTTTCGCGAAGAAGAACGATGGAATGGCTGTCCAGGAACAATCAAAGTTAATAGGGCGGGTTGTTATATGGTCCTGAAATTGTAGACTAAACGTAAGCAACGAAAACACTTTTTTCTCAAACTTCGATCAAACTTGATCAAAATATAATATTTGGCTGCTATATCGGATTACCCAGTTTGAATTTAGAAAATCTAACTTCAGATTTGCGTTCAACTGTATCAAAAATATTCGATAACATGTAATTTTTATGCAAATTGAACTAATAATAAATACAAAAGCTTTCTTTAAACTTTAAACAGATTTTTCTCGAGAAACGATTTTTCAAAACTGCGTACAGTATAGAGTAAAAACCGTTCACCCTATTACATTCCACCTTCGACCCCAAAAATTAAGGACTTTTACTGGGAACTTATATGTATAATATATAAAATTTGCTAATATTAACTATTTTTTGAAAAGTCGTAAAGAGTGACACAAATCCCCAAAAATCGAACTTAAGAGTTCGAGTTAGCACCGTATCGTTAAATTTAAGGTTACTTCATTGTGGGTAGGGATAAGGTCCCATAAATTTAATGTAGTATTGAATGATGTTATCCATTTTTGATTTCAAATAACTCCTGAGGAGTTACACTCCCTGCAGTCTGCGTCCTTCAAACTCGCAGGCCTTTGATCAAACCATAGTCACTGGCGCAATTTTGTTTCTTTCTTTTTACTGAAAATCGAAAATAAAGTTCTAGTACGATCGATCTTACTGCAGAAACAAATCCTTTGTACTTCTTTTCACTGTCTCAAGAAATTTCCAATCTTTGCCTACTTTTTGCTCATTTGAATGAGAACCTGATATTAAACGAAATCACAGTGTAGCCACAGAGCAGGCTTCTTGACAGGGCTCGAAAGTATCGAAATAATCTAAATTTTTGCTCCATTTTTTAACTTTTAGTAGTATTTATCTGGAAACTTTGGTAAAGGATGTATATTCTAGTATTTCACATCTAAAATGTGCTGGCAGAACACACACACACACACACGCACACACACACACACACACACACACACACAAACACAAACACAAACAAACACAAACACACGAATTCTTTATGAACTTGCAGGTTAAGTAGCTCTAGTGAGTGTAGAAAGCATCATTTATGTACCATGGTATAAGATACAATTCAGTCTCAAATTATTTATTTTCAATATGTAAATTGTTCTGCGATTCCTGAGAAGTGTTACAGTGTATTTCCAAAGTCTAAAATGTCTGCTAAAATATGTCAGCAATACAAATAACCCAACGTTTCTGTCAAGTGTCACAATGTTATTAGTCTCAAACTAAATATTTTTCAAATATAAATCATTCTATGATGCTTCTCAAGTCTCACAATGTTCTTTCCACGTCTAAAATGTCTGCAAATACAAGTTAGAAAGATAAAAAAAATTCGATGTTTGCATCAAGAGTCACAATATCATTTTTCACAAATATAAACATATATCGTTCAAAATTTTTGCATAAAACAATGCTATGGACTCTAAAAGTAAGTGGCTCAATGCTATATCCATGTGTAAACACTCGTGGCCAAAAACCATCATGCTGAAAAGATAGTTGCATTTCAATGGTCTAAATCAGGCAATGTCACAAAACTAACCTGACAAAAGATTATAACTACAGAAAACCTAAGCTGTCTAAAATGATACCCTGAGCAAGCAAGCACACAACTGAGACAATATCAGTCATTGCCAGATACTTTAAAAAGTAATTAATTCCATTATTTAAGTCTACTCTTAATGAAAGACACAATGTACCCTCACATTTAATGTTTTTCCATACAATTGTTCTGTGATCCTTGGCAAGTATTAGAATGATATCTCCACATCTAAGGTACACAAAGGGTGTTGCCATTTAGATCTCAAGCTATGTCATCGGTAATGCGTAAACCAATTACTGTAATCACCTGTTGTTTTTGCAAATTTTTTGGTAATACTTCATTTTAGTAACAATTGTTTAAGTAAGACTGTATAATGTCCCATGTTCTAAACTTGAAAATATAATCGATTTTAAGTAACTATCTAACATTGCTTATTTTTTTAATTTGTACTGGACATAGTAGAGATTACTTACAAAAAAAAATTCCAAGGAATTTTGCAATATTTACCAATCAGAACTATGATGCATAGGCTTTCTTAAACTTTATTTGTTTTAATTATGTACCTAGTGACACCAAAATCTAGTCAAAATACATTATGTAAAATTAAAAATTAATATTCCAACATAGCTAACTCTCAAAACATGATTTAAGGAAGGAAGGAAGGAAGAACCTGTCTTGAAGAGTTTTGTTGTGATGTATGCAAAGGCAGCAGTGAGGTAGTCATAATGTTGTGTTTGATAAAGGATGCAAGACTGAAGGAAAGTCAAGGAATATTCTTAAAAGAATTTGAGAATGTAAAATGTTAAAAAGTGTTCGAAATTCTGCGAAAAATGGAAGTAAGCTGTACAGAAAGAAGAAGAATACACATAATGTACAATTATCAAGAGGAGAATGCTCTGATTAAACCGGTGGTAAGACAAGGATGATGTCTTTTCCGCCTACTCTTCAATCTATACCTCAAAGATTCAGTGACAGATGTGAAATAAATATTCAGGAGTCGATCTAAAATTCAGGACGAAAGGGTAACAATGATAATATGCGCTGATTACCTTGCTTCAATTAAGGTGAAGAAGAATTACAAGATCTGTTGAATGTAGTGAATAGTCAGATGAATGCGAAATTTGGATTGAGGGCAAACAGAAGAAAAACTCAAGGAATGAGAAGAAGCAGAAATGAGAAATGCGAGAAGCTTAAGAAGCAAATTGGGGACCACAAAGGAGAGGAAGCTAAGGAATGCTGCTACCATGGAAGCAAAATAATACATGCCAGACAAACGAAGTGGCACACAAAAAGCAAAGTAGCACATGGTAAGACGCATTGCTGGTCAAAGCAAGTGAGTAGTATTAAACATCGACTTTAATTTGAGGAAAGAGTTTCCGAGAATTTACGTTTGGTGCACAGCATTGTATGGTAGTGAATCATGGATTGTAGGAAAACTGAAACAGAAGAGAATCGAAGTGTTAGTGACGTGGTGCAACCAAAGAATGTTGAAAATTGTCTGAAAAGTTAAGGTTATGAAACGTCCCCTTTGAACAATTCTACACGAGACTGTGCTTAACCTGACACACAATATTTTGTTAGCGCAACGCAATCTGACTTTCAGAATTCCCTACAAAAGAATGGCCCTGACTAACATTAAACTATACCTTTCACAAATCACTAAATCACTTACCTCACAAAAATCTTCGTTACTCCCACTACTGCAATACAGCAAGCGCCACTACTGCCAGCTAAGTAAAAGATTCAAACTACGGAAGGCACTAACTACTGATAGGGATAGTTAGCAAATGAAAGATTTTAATACAGAACAAACAATGTATTTACCTTGATATCATCATTCATAAATATAGCAGTTCATGACAAATTTCAAAACTCCGGCATCTCTCTCCCCACATCCATCACTGCTGGCGGCTCACCTCCAACTGTGCAACGCTACGCGCTGTTAACAGCCCAGCTGCCCAACACTACAATGGCGAGTATTACAACAATGCAAAGCAGCCACAGACTGCACACAGCACAGCCAGTGATTTTCATACAGAGGTGGCGTTACCAATAAAAAAACCTAAACAGCCTACTTACATAGCCCCCATGCTCCCCACAAAAAATTTTACAAATTGGATTGGGCAGTGGCCAATACAGATTTGAAAAACTTTTTCATAATTACAATAGCAAAGAAATCAAATGCACACACTTATTGATACAATGTTGGTCAAAAGCTCAAATTTTCTCACAGTCCATAAAGACAGTCCTGATCGTTCATTACGGTAAAATAGTAGTGTTTTTCTCAAAGTCTGAGCAGTAAAAGACAATGCACACAGACGTAGTGGATTTCTATACAGTCTTGAAGAAGTAGTATCCTTCCATCGGAAAGACAGTGCTGACTCTTGACATGCTGACAGGTAATGGGCCACAACATAGCAAACCCACAGCAGAGTCATTCGAAGTTTTGAAGAATATTGGTAGGTAGGTCATCACAGAGCAGACCCACTGTAGTCCTGGTAGAGATTACGGTACTGGTGGGCCACCAGAGGTGCAGAACCACTGCAGTCCTTGTAGAAATAATGGTATTGATGGGTCATCAAAGATGTAGACCCACTGTAGTCCTTGTAGAGATGGCCAGCAGCCATCTGTTGGAACTGTGCAGGTGCACAATCACCATCGAAGAGTCTTGTGGACAATATAGCAAGTCCATGAACCACCACTCGTGCACTCACAAAAAAAATTTTTTTGAAATGTCCTTAGAACCAGCAATGCTGTTATCCAGTCCCTTGCTGAATTATTAACACACATGCAAACACTAACAGTCCCTACTTCTCACATATTGTCCATATACTATGACCAACAGAAATGTGTGCAGTGAAATGGAACTTACAAGTTAATAATATGATGAACTGGTGTCAATTACAATTTTATTACATAAGAATACAATTACAAAGGTACAAAATACATCATTAAAGAACATAACAATACAGATAACATTTGTAGTAACAAACTTTACAAAAGAATCGAAATAACATATACATCAGTGTTACAGGAATTATGACCTAAGTGAATATATAAAATAATGAGAATAGTTTTCGAAACATTAATTTCACACATGAGCATTAAATCAGAACAGAATAAATAATGTCTAAACATCTTTACAAAGAAAATAACATAGTATTTGAAAAATTCTACAACATAAATCTTATTAGCTAAACACATAAAGACAGGAAAAAGACAAATACACAACGGTACATATACACATACCAGAATAACACAGGAGAAAAGGACAGGGTTTGTTTTCAGTGTAACATTTGGTACTGCAGTATTTTGTGAACAAAACCTTTTTTGTTCTTGGAGATCTCCCTTCGTTCATCATTATTCCCAAAAAGTCCTATCTGTACCTCTTTTCTGTATTCTAACCATATTTCCTTCAAAATAAATATGGCTAATTGTACAATACTCATTTAGGGCCAAATCGTTTTCATATAACTTTCAAAGCATTATTTCCCTATTCTCCATAGTTAGGTTCTTATATAGTCTACCCCCTCATAAGCTAACTTAAATCTACTGAGCTCAGATATTAAACTAAGGGACGAGGCAATGCAGCAGCACAAAACAATTAACACAAACAGCAATGACAAAAAAAATGGAAAGTTGCAAAGCAAGCTACAGTAAATCTAAATTACCAAGCAATTCAACATTACAACTAATATGAGGCAATGCACAGCAAACAAAAAAATAAATCTGGCTTAGCAGAGTAACACAAATTAAAGTTCAGTAGCACTATGCCTGGCAAACAGCAGCTTATATCTAAACATGACATAGCTCAAGCAGAAAAAATAGTACACTAAAGATAACAATGCAGATAAGGGAAATGTATAATCACATCTTAATGTCTAAGTAATTAAAGTGGTGCACCACAAGAAGTTATCCTACCAAAAAGTTACCAAGTACTTGAAAAGAAAATTGTGAATGCAGTTCCTGTGAAGGTAAATGTCATTTTGTGCTCCCTCATTTTTTTGGAAAAAAATTATTTTTTACTCGATCTGTAGACAGAAAATATTTATATTAGTACATCTATAAAATTTTATTTTAACCAATGCTGCAGTGCAGCTAGAAACTAGGTATCAAATGAAATAAGCAACTATGTACACAGCAAAGCATACGAACAATAGCCATGTGGCATTTCATAAGTTAGTAGAAAAATCTCTCAACTAGAGTGACAGTAGTCATAATCAGGTGTATAGACATAAAAATATTTCTCGTCATTTCATTAGGCATCCAGTGTAATCATATGTTTTCAAGTTCGACCGTGTCGTTTTTGCGATGCTTTCTACAAAGGAATGTCAGAAGCGAGGTTAATGGCGTCTCTTTTTATTTTTTTTTTCCTACCTGTGCCGCTGAAAAGGGCTCGCAATAATGGCTTTTCCTCCAGGCAACTGGCACACCTGGCCGCTCGCAACGCATTACGTCACGGTCACTTACCTTTCTTACCGACATATTTACGACAGCAGTTTCCGCTACAGTGACAGTCTCATATAAACATTTCACAGGTCGAAAATTTGCGTAACAAATGTGTAGAAAAAAAAATCCTGTAAATATAACAGTGTTCAAAAAATTTTCGCCAGCATTGTGATACATTCACGCATATACACACATTTCATAACTCTTAAAGTACGATTCTTGGTTTCCAACATCCTTTTTCACAAGTCAAAGTCCCACTACTCATTACTCCTTACCTTATTACACATATGTATATTCGTCGACACGTCAATCTTGCGATGACACTTCAATATTTCATCATAACTGCATCAGCTTATTGATCATAAACATACCTAAACAGCATAATACACATCGTCGTCGTAAAAATATCATAACACCTCAGTCAAATCTCAAAAACGTCGTAGCTTTCTGCAATAATTTCAAAACCTAAAAAAAATTCTCTGCTCATGTCAAAAGTGTCATCTGCCTCAAACGTACTTTAAAAATCATGAATCCATACCAAATACATCATTCAAAGCTCCCATAGTATCACAATGGTTCCGAAAAAATATGAGCATTTCACAAAGTACAGACAAAATACAATTTCATAAGTGTGAAGTTATCCAACTGTGTAATTGCGTAAACATCTGTCACTGATGTAATAAAAAAAGTTTATCTCTCAGTTACATGATCAGATAGCTGTGTAATTTGTGTGTTAAAGAAATATGGTACCGATGTGTAAAGTTGTATAAGCAAATACCATATTAGCTAGGGTTCCTTGTGGTTGCCACACACATGGTACACAAAGTAAGCATGTACCCCCCTGAGGATTAATGTAATTATACCCTCAGGTGTTATAGATTATTGCAATGGAATGAAATGTATCACGGAAAACCTTCTTTCTAATTCTAAAATCTTTAAAAATAAATGGCTTAAGTACAAAATTAATCTCTCAAATGCGTGTCCTGTAGCGCTAAATGTGCGTCTTGCTGTAAGATAATTCTGTGGAAGTGTCGTAGTTATCGTCCTCCGAAAGCCAAGTTCTGCAGAAGTCAATGTACTTACCTCATGATAAACAAAAGTGAAATGCTTTGCGTATAGATATCGTAGTTATTACGCTTATTGTTGTGATGAAGAAAGTACTGTACAGTAACGTATTGTTGTGCCACGAAAAAGGCTGTCTCATTGTTGCTATACCACAAAAGTTACTACTAAAACATGTTTTTCTTTCCAGAATAAAACAGAAAACTGTGCAGATATAAAACAGATACACCGCAAAAGCAACATTGTAAATTGTCACTCATTAGTAGCGTCGTGATAAAACCGTGTAGTTGTCACATAAACTAACCACTGTGTCGTCTGGTATCTCACAGAAAGTACTTTAAACCCAGAATGTATTTTCAAGTAAACCAAAATGTTGCATTAAAATCTCATTAGCAGTACCAGTATAGGTTCTAAGTATGTAAGCCTGATAGTCGTTACGTAATCGTGCAACTAACAAGCAAGAATGTACAACTAACAACACTGTGTCGTCTGTTCATTATAACAATGCATTCGTAATTTCTGTTTAAATAAGTTCTCTCGGTTCTTGACTGGATATTTCACTTCAAACATTGTTACATGTTAACAGATTCTAAATCTGACAAAGCATACTAGAAATGTGAAGTGAAAAGTTTTATGGCAAAGACAAAGTTAAAAAGCAGATTATCTTTCAATAAACGGTTTTACATGTGAAATGTGGTGTAAACCTTTACTCTTCCTAGTACGCAGAGTTTCAACTTCAACGCAATTATCATGTCGTATACGTCGGATTCTGTAAGGTCCATTGTAAACTAGAAAGAATTTGTGACTCAAGTGTATCTTCTTATGTGACAATGAATGAGCTTTAATGAGAACCTTCTGACCAATATACAATTTCTTTGCATTTGCTTTACCGTGTAGTTTTCTCCTTTTATCTGCTGCAGATTTTATATTTTTAAGAGCCAAATCAATTATGTCTTTGTGTCGAAGTTTACGTGTATTTGGGAAAGGTACAAGCTCTCTGATTCTGTTCGGTGGTTCTTCATTCTTTAGTACAAGAGTAGGTGGTAAAGCAGTGGAATCATGAGGCATTTCATTCAGCACATTTTGAAATAAGTGTAAATATCTGTCCCAATGTTGATGCTTTCTGTGACAATAAAGTCTGCAAAGCTTATTGATTTCTTTCATAATCCGTTCAGACGGGTTACAATGTGGTGAGTACAATGAAATAAAAACAGGTTTTATTTTATGATTCCAAAGCATGCGTGACCAAACAGCAGATCTGAATTGCGGTCCGTTATCTGAAATGACTTTACTAACGTGTCCAACTTCACGTAAGAAATTTTTAACAAAGGCGTTGGATACAGACCGTCCAGTGGCTTTACGTAACGGTGTGAAAGAAACAAATTTTGAAGTAAGTTCAACAGCGACTAGAACGTACGAAAATCCATTAGATGTTCTGACAAGCGGTCCCAAGAGATCAACAGCAGCAAATTCTTTTAATTTAGAAGGAATGATAGGAAACAGCGGAGCACGATGGGAGATAGTAGATGGTTTCGCCTTTTCACAAAGTTTACAGATAGACAAGACTCTTCGAATTCTCTTTTCCATATTGTTAAAATAACAAGTCGTTCGAAGAATATGATAACATTTTCTTGGGCCAAAATGTGCATAGCTGAAATGAATGTACCAAATGAGCTTATTAACAAAATCGTCAGGAATGCAAAGTACCCATAGCTTGTCATCAACAGTGCAGCGTTTGAACAGTATGTTGTTTCTAACCAGATAATAATGCCGAATCTGTGTGTGTGTCTTTTCATGCCATTTGCTTTTAATGTCTTTCCAAATCGGATCTTTATCTTGTTCATGAGCAATGTCCTTTAAGGGGATACGGAATCACCTATCCCCGCAATGTTAATATATGCCTACTATAGGGAACATTTTCTCACAAACTACTGGAGACAGAGAGGTAAAAATTTTACTGTATGTGCATTCATATGTTACAACAATACTGAAACAACAGTTTATTGTCAAAGTATTTTCTTACAGAGACATTGTACATTTATTTTTAAGTAAATTTTTTCCATCGCTTTTTACTAGACTATCACCCCTAAGTCTTTTGTAAATCAAGTAATTAAAAAATCGTTGTTTCAGTATGTAATAGGGACCTATGTCACTACGTCACAAAAATTTCAGACTTCTAGGTTGACCAGTACCTGAGATAATGTTCCTAGATGAAGTAAAAAGTAAACTTACGGGAAACGGAGAAAGAAGATTAAAACATTCCTGATCCGTAGCTAATACCCCCTTCACAGTCTTCATAATCATCTTCAAGTCTTCTTTTGGCACCCCTCTGCACCTGTCTCGCTTTTTTCACTAATGTCTTGATTATATTATCAGCATGCCTTAGTCTGTGCTGATCTAAAAAGAACATAGCACGTACCGTACGGGAACCAACACACATACCCAACTTTTGAAGGACCTGGCATTTAGTTATATTTCCAAGATTGAAGGTTGCCACAGCATCATACACACCAAAATGTAGTGTATTAATTCCGACAAACACTGTTTTTGGGAGACGATGCCATATCACACTATTCAAGCACTCGTTGGGGTTCTGCGTTTTTCCGTGAAGACATTTCATCAGAAGACTTCTGTCAGCCAGATCTCTGAAAATGGGCTTTATTTCTGCCATGATGGCTGATGGTAGACTGTGGTGGTGAATGTATTTCTCTCCTGTTGTTAGTCCCCTATTGCATTTACACCAGCTGTTTTCACCTTTGGGGCACAAACCATGTTGTGGATGCTCATCCGTGGATGCGGTGTGGAAATATAAAGCCCATATAGCTCTCCTCATTTCTTCAAGATTGCCTGTATTTTGCCTGATTGCAAGGCCATAGCAGTTCTGAATGTGGTCTATTATGGAATCAGTCAATCTTCCTCTGCCATCCAAGGTTTTCCCATCATCTAGTTTTTTCCCTTTCATAACTGATTTTAACCT
The DNA here is from genome assembly GCF_021461395.2 of Schistocerca americana. Taxonomy (NCBI): domain Eukaryota; kingdom Metazoa; phylum Arthropoda; class Insecta; order Orthoptera; family Acrididae; genus Schistocerca; species Schistocerca americana. The sequence goes on along the minus strand of NC_060121.1, from coordinate 595,672,615 downwards.
TCTCAGCCTGGCACCCATTCTCTTCTGCACATGTCCTATACATTCAAGTTTGCTTATATTTACACTGTCCCCATATGGTTTGCTTTCCAAAACTTCTTTGAATGCTTTAGAGTCACCATCTCCCAGATATTTGACATAGCGAACATTATACCACTGTGAAGAGCGATGAAAAATTTTCTTCACCCCAGCAACCTCCATGCCACCACTACTACCATAATAATTAGCAATACAGTCATCACTGTGTTCATTTTTCAGCCTGCCTGTGCACCTACAGTATTTAGACATTATTGCAACATCAATAACCTTGCCAGTATCAACACTAGTTGCTGTTACAACACCATTGTTGGAGGTGTGGCCCCTTTTCTGCCACGTGCCATCAAACGCCACTGTGAGGTCACGACTGCCGTCATTTTCTTCCACTGCTTCTTCCACAGCAACCTGCATTGACTTCTGTGCTACATCTTCAACTGCAGATCCTAGTACATAATTGTAAGCTTCAAACTTTGAAGGTGCACTTGGAAGATTTAGAACACCACATAGCATATCACCAGCTGCTTTGCCCTTACCAATTGCTCGCAATCCATAAACTAACCTAATATTTACACTATAAAGTTCAGTTTTCTTGTATCCATTATTTACAGTTACTGAAACCGAACTTGGAAACTTACAGCTGTATTTACAAACACTGCATATTAAATTAAACTGGGCAGCCAGGCCAACATGGGATTCTACTTTCAGAGAAACGTTTCCATGACATTTTTTGCAGCACAAACTGTTTTCAAGAGCTTCACACAATATATTCGTATCAATGAGTTCAAAAACTTCATTCCCTCTATCAAGTAAATTATATTTCTCTTCCAAATCTCTTAGTTTTTTATGAGAAGCACTGTTTTCATTTGGTGTAAGTTCGTTCGGCAAATCAGTAATAAGTGGATTCACATTTTCCAACAGTGATGATGATGAACTGCTTTGCTTTGCTAATGAATCATTATTTCTTTTCTTTTGCCAGTTCACACGCTTTTTAAATACTTTTGCTTTAGCTCTAGGCATTTTCACTGCGAAAAATGAAGCACTAAATACGAAATAACTCAACAACAACTACTTTCTTATATCACACTGTTTACAAAACAGTCCCGCCACAAAGTCAAAGAGTAACTTGAGGAAACCAGAGAGAAACATTTTCGGGCAACTAGTGTATAAATAGTCGCTGGAAACCGGGATATTTGAATTCATGTCACTTTAAAGGTACTGCCAAAAAGTTCATGGTCAGCCACGAGAGACGTGTATAACTAAAGCGCAATACCCGATCTCACAAATATATAAAAATAAAATAGTTATAATTGTAGTAGAGCTATGTATGATACGTCATTTTAAAGAGGAAACATGGCAGAATATAATACGCCAATAAAAAAAAATTCGATTTTTTAACCCAAAATCCGATTCCGTATCCCCTTAAAGATGTGGTGATGAAGTTTTCAAAGGCGACTTTCTGAATGTAAAGAATACTGAAATTTTTCTCGAGGTTGCCTTCTGTGTTACTTTTCTCAAGCCCAGCCGGTGCGCGTGACAGTGCGTCCGCAGCAATGTTCTCCTTGCCGGGAATGTAGACTATTGTGAAGTGGAATTCTTGCAGAAACAATGCCCAACGTTTTAACCTGTCATGATTTAATTTTGAAGACATAAGAAATTGTAATGCACGATGATCACTGTATACTTTTACGTGCTTACCAGAAAGAAAGAAACGGAATTTGTTAAATGCCCAAACGATAGCTAAAGCTTCTAATTCAGTAACGGAATAATTTTTTTCAGATTTGGTTAGCACTCGGCTAGCAAAAGCAATGGTTTTCTGAACAGTAGTGTCATTTTCTGTGGCTTCTTGAAATAAATGGGCACCAAGTCCGACTTTAGAAGAATCCGTGCTAAGGCAGAAATCTTGTGACAGATCTGGATGAGCTAGTATTGGCGCGTTAAGTAGCGATACTTTCAAAGAATTGAATTCCATCTGTGCTTGTTCGTCCCAGTTCCAAATAGTGTTTTTTCCAGTGAGAGAACAAAGTTTTGGTGTAACAAGAATTTGCATATTCTGAAAACGACGGTAAAAATTTACGAGACCTAGAAAACTGCGAACTTGTCTTTTTGTGGGTGGAACTGGAATGGCTCTGATTGCTTCTAACTTTTCAGGATCCGGCTGAATGCCTTCAGAAGAAATAATATGTCCCAAAAACCTCACCTTTGACCTACCGAATTCAGACTTTTCCAAGTTAACTGTAATTCCAGATTCTGCAAAAATACGTAACAGACTGTTGAGGATGCGATTATGTTGTTCCCATGAAGCTTCCGCTATTAGAATATCGTCCACATATAAGGTGATGTGACGTTTTAAGAACTCAGGTAATATGGAATTTAGCTCGCGAATAAATGCTGCTGAAGAAATGTTCAAACCAAAGGGAAGTTTCCGAAACTGATAGCAAACGCCGAAACAAAGGAAAGCTGTGTATTTTCTACATTCTGGATGAAGTTCGATCTGATAAAAGCTGTATCTGAGATCAATGGAAGACAACACTTTTACACCATTAAAATTTTGAAGAAGTTCTTCCAACGTTTGCGGCCTGTCTGTTTCAGGAATAATGATAGTATTGATTTGTCTCGAATCTAAGACAAGTCTGATCGATCCATTTTTCTTTTCAACAACATGTAATGGATTGTTGTATGAGCTTACTGCAGGCTCAATAATGCCCTCGTCAAGCATAGATTGTATTTCTGTTCTAACACGGTCCCTATAATGTGCTGGAATTACATATGGTCTAACACAAAATTTAGTATGCTCACGAACACGAAATTGGTATTGAAATCGCTTGATTGTTCCTGTTTTATGAGTAAAAACTGTGGAATGTGCTTGTAAAATCTCAAAAAGGTCCTGCCTATCAGTGTCATTACAATTCTCAATTGTTTGAATTTTATTCTGAATTAACTTATTAATGTCAAATGCGCCGTCGATATCATCCCTGTCAGTACTTGCAGAGTGATTGTTGGTGTCTAGTTCCGTAGAAAATTCCGAACTGTTGTCTAACAGAAGGTAAAGCCGATTAATTTCCTCGTCATGGTTTGAGAGCCAATCTTCAAATTTCAAAGCTATTGACTTACCTTCTTTCTCTAAACTTATTTCAGCATCGGGAAAGTTTAAGATTGCTTTGTATTCATTCAAAAAGTCTACTCCCAATATAATTTCCGTCGACAATAATGGAACAATAAGAAAGTTCATAGAGAAGCTGTGGCTTTGACAAAAGAATTCTAAATTGGTTTGCTGGCGTACATCTACACTTTTTCCAAAGATTGCACCTTGTAATTTAATCTTACGTAACAGAAGTGTGGGGCAATCGTTCGATTTGTTACATTTGCTAAAGGCTGTTTCACTAATTACTGAAATGGGACTGCCAGAGTCAAGTACTGCCGTAAATTTTACGTCATTTACTGTAATGTGAATCACAGGATATGCAATATTGTTATGTTTTACGTCGTGTTCTTGGAGTAAGATGTCCCTAATGTCTTCCATTTTTACGTAATTACTAGCTACGGCAGCTGCGTCGTTAGTGTCATAAGTACGTTTTGTGGCTGCCATCGGTGTGAGTCATTGCCTATTGTCTCTTTGTTGGCGCGCGTCGTTATTGGGATTTGGAGACCTAACTCCTACAAATTCACCGTGACGAGAGGGCCCTGCTCTGTTTGAATCCCGCCAGTTCTGATGCAGTTCAGGTCTATCGTTACGATCATATCGTCTGTCGTCATGTCGGTAGATGCCATAGTTTCTTTCTTGTCGGTCACGTGGTGGAGAATTTCTCCCTGAATCGAAACTGCGCGCTGGACCGTTGCGTCTAAAGTTATTCTGTCTCCCCTGATAATATTTATTTTGGTTCCCATATTGTCTGTTTCTCTGATTGTCTCTGTGATAGTCATTACCACGGAGAGGTGATCTTTCCCTGTAGTTATTACTACTCTGCCAACGGTTGTCATACGGATGGTGTCTGTTTTGGTCACGATTTGTGTTGTGAGAATAGCCTTGTCGTGTCCAGTTATTATTTCTTTCATCGCGGATTTGCGACGGATGTGACCTGTAATTGTTGTGTTCCTGGTTTCGCGTTCCGCGATTGTCAGTGTCAATTTCTAATTCTTGTAAGAGTCCCTGAAATGCTTCAATGTCGTCTTTGCAACGTCCTGCCAAAATAATATGTCGTAAATGTTCAGGCAGTTTGATTAAGCAAATGCGGATGAGTTCTGAGGGGCTGTATGGGTTTGAAAGATACTGATTCTTATGTAACATGTCTTCAAAATATTTGACAAGACTGGAAAATTCACATTGTTCGAAATGTTTCATCATTATGATGCTATGTTTTACTCGGTCTTGTGTGGCTTGAGACCAATATGCTGAGAGGAAGGCATGATAAAATTCTCCTTCACTGTGACAATCGTGAATGACCGATCGCATTCTTACAGCTGGTTCATTCTCTAAGTAGCCACACATAAATTCTAATCTGTGTTCTAACGACCAGTTGGGAGGAAAACAATAAGAGAATTGATGGAGCCATGCTTGTGGATGAATGTCGTTGCCTGAATTCTTAAATGTTTTGAATTTACGTGTAGTAATGAACAGCTTATAGTCAAAATCATCATGTCGGCGAGTCGCATATCGGTCATTGTTTGGTCGTGTCGGCCGTTCCATCTCGAAATTCGGTGCACATTGCCAGTTTCTTTCATAACTTCCGAAATGCCCTGTGTTATTATTTTGCGTCTTTTCCGTATTTCTAAGTTCCTCTTCCCGTGTTGGGGCGCGAGTGTCCTCTGAAATACGTAATTCTTGTATTACCTGTGTCAGCTGATCTTGTACTTCCCGGATTTCTCTTTGGTGTTGCGTATTAATTTGATTCTGATTTTGTTTGAATTTCCTAATTTGTTCATACTCTTCTGTGTCAGTGAAGGCTACAGGTGTTGTGTCATTCAGATCATCATCTACCTTTGTAGATAAGTTAGTGAACTGATCTGAAAGTTCGGCTACTTTATCCGATAGTGTACTTATTTCCTCAGTGTGTTTTTCTGAACCAAGTTTCAGAGTATCTACTGTGTCCTTTAAGTTTTCCTGAGTTTTTGCAAGTTGCGTAACCGAATCGGTAGATGCAACTGAGTCAAATTTAGCTTGCAAGGTCTCATGATTTTCATGAACAATAGTTTGCAGTTCTTTTATGGCTGCTTCGTGATTCTGTAATGCATTTTCATGCCGCGAAAAAATGGGTTGAAAATGCTCACAAATTTGAGTTTTTACGTCATTACAGACTTTTTGACATTTCGATTCAATGTTATGGAACTCAGTAGTTAAATCTTCACGTGTTTGTTCAAGAGTTTGTTCCAATGAGTCTAACTTTTTAAGATTTTGTTCCACTGTGTCTAACTTTTGCTGTGTTTGTCTCTGATTTTGTTCCATTGTGCCTAACTTTAGAAGATTTTGTCCCATTTGTTTCTGATTTTGTTCAAGCGTTGTGTCTAACTTTTGTAGCTTTTGTCCCATTTGTTGCATTAACTGTAATAACAATGCACTGGTGTCTGAAACATGTTCCTCAGTGCTTTTCGGCAGTGAATTTGCACCGGCAACATTCACTTTTCGACAAGCGGAAAATGTGTCTTGACTCATTTGAGAAAACGGTGAGGACGCAAAACCTGAATCTACAGTATTTGCAAAATTGTGTCCTGTCATTTCGGATTCCTGAGGCGAGCTGTTGCTGACCGATCGATCGATAATGCTTCCCTCTTCACTAATTGTTTCACTGTCCATGCCATTGTTTGCCGCCCGCTCCATTTCCCTATGCACAATTACCAAATTACTACTTTGAACATCAGTTAATTCATTACTCGGTGGCGCTAACACACTGCTTTCATTTTCACTGTCATTTCTCAGTTTACTTTGGAGCCTAGTATTACGTTTTTCACACGCCATTATTGTCACAGTATTTCACACGACAACACAGAAAAACACAATTTGAAGATCAAAAATAAGAGAACACATTAACATAGCACTGAAAATAATATCTAGTTAATTGCAAGCGCAGCTGCGAAATACTTGGTGCAAATCTACATGCATGCCACAACTGTTTTACTGTACAACAATGAAAGACTGCAACTACAAAGGAAATTCTCTCTATAATTACGCGCTAGCAATGAACAAAATCTACACTAATTACACAAACTACAAGAAAAAAATCAGAAGATTCCAGTGAGGTATCCTCGGCTAAGGGTCGACATATGAAACGTCCCCTTTGAACAATTCTACACGAGACTGTGCTTAACCTGACACACAATATTTTGTTAGCGCAACGCAATCTGACTTTCAGAATTCCCTACAAAAGAATGGCCCTGACTAACATTAAACTATACCTTTCACAAATCACTAAATCACTTACCTCACAAAAATCTTCGTTACTCCCACTACTGCAATACAGCTAGCGCCACTACTGCCAGCTAAGTAAAAGATTCAAACTACGGAAGGCACTAACTACTGATAGGGATAGTTAGCAAATGAAAGATTTTAATACAGAACAAACAATGTATTTACCTTGATATCATCATTCATAAATATAGCAGTTCATGACAAATTTCAAAACTCCGCCATCTCTCTCCCCACATCCATCACTGCTGGCGGCTCACCTCCAACTGCGCAACGCTACGCGCTGTTAACAGCCCAGCTGCCCAACACTACAATGGCGAGTATTACAACAATGCAAAGCAGCCACAGACTGCACACAGCACAGCCAGTGAATTTCATACAGAGGTGGCGTTACCAATAAAAAAACCTAAACAGCCTACTTACAAGGTGACGAATGAGGAAGTTTATCTCAGTATTGGCAAGGAAAGGAAATTACTGAATATACTTACAATAAAGAGGTACAGGATGACAGCAAATCTTTTAAGACATTAGTAAATAATTTTCATAATATTAGAGGGAGCTGTTGAGGGTAAAATCTCTAGAGAAAGGCAGAATTGGAATATATCCAGCAAATAATTGAGAGCATAGTGTGCAAGACGTACTCTAACATGAAGAAGGAACATATTCATGGCAGGCTGCATGAAACTGGTCAGGAGACTGATGACTGAAAAAAATCACTTACGCTGTATATTTTAGTAATAAACAGAGAAAATATACCAGTTTTTTACGGTCATCACAAGATAACCAAAATGGGTGGTTATGGTGGTGATGGTGGTAGAGCAAGACAGAGGTGACACATAGCCAAAGATGAGAGTGCAACCAATCAGATATGATAAGTCAGTATCTCAGAAATCCAATCTTCTCCACTAAAATAAAGTCATCATTCATTGAGTTCATAACATATGCAGGTTGCTTACACAAAACACAAGTATAGTTCAAGATTTCTCATTACAAATGAAAATTCAAACTTAACTGCAATAGAAAAGGCGTTATTTCTCAGAAATGTGCAATTTAGAGCACAAAAATTACTGTCATAAATTAATATTGCAATGCACTATTTAAAAAAATAGTATACATGGTTTCTGTATTGACAATACTGATAAAAACGTACAGATTAAGTAGTACTAGTTAACAACCAATGTTCGATTGTTGTACCACAGTTGATAAGCGCAAATTTTGTTGGTGCTATAATAACTTTTTCCACGACTGCACCAGCTTGTCCTCAAAATTGTTTCAACTTGGCCCCAAAAGTGTTTCAGTTAACCCAAAAATCGTAACAACTTACTCCAAAGCTGTAACAACGTGCTCCACAACATATCAGTGTCCCCAGAAATAAACAACTTGCCCAGTAACTGTAACAGCTTGCCTGGTAAAAGTAATAACTTGTCCTACAATTGTAACTTCTTGCTCTACATATGTAACAACTCGCTCATCAAACTATGACTTTACTGAGAAATTGTACCAGTTTGCCCCATAACAGCAACAGGCTGATGCACTGCTGTAAGAACTTGCTGCCAAAACTGTATCAACTTTCCCCATAATTCCGTCAAACTGCCGCCAAAAATGTATCAGATAACCCATCAACAGTATCAGCTTGTTTCACCACTGTAATAATTTGCTCTTCAGTTGTATAAACTTGCCACAAAATTGCAACAATTTGAACATAAAATGAAACAGCTCACCTGACAACTTAAGCAATTTGTCTCACAACTGTAATAAATTTCCGAACAACTGTAACAGCTTTCTCTGCAACTGTAAGAACCTGCCGAACAACTGGTCCTACAAATGCAACATCTTGCTCTTGAAACTGAATCAGATTACCTTTAAACAGTAACAATTTTAAGCAAGTCTAAAAAAATTTTAAAACTAGGGCAGCCACAGCTATGACTGATTGACCTTCATACAGTATAACACAGATGTTTACATACCAGGGTTAAAACTTTAAAAATACAGAACTGAATCACAAGTGCAATCGCCTGCAATAGCTGTATTTATTGGTATTGATTAGACTCATACATACCAGTTTCACAAGTTTTATGTTGCATCTTCCGGTGTACATCTGTAGAGGAATTTTTATAATTAATACTTAGATGATGAGGCATCGTAATTCTATGACGTATTCTCAGACTATTGAGTGAGTGGATGTATGCAAAGACGAAAATATTACACATCTGACTAGCAAATACCAAAAGATGGTTGCTTACAATGCTGTATCGTATGGTATAGGATGCTATTACAGATTGCCATAGAGTAACAGTTGGCATGGCTAGGCAAAGGTTTCAACCTCCTTCAGTAAGTAAAACCAACATCAATGATGAATGACTAGTCTGTAAAAGTCAAGGAATGGAATTAGGAATCGTAACTGATTCTCGACTAAAAAACAGTGAAGCGGTAACTAAAATGAAAAAGAGATGTGGGCAGTCCCATGTAAGGTGGAACAACCAACAAAAATGGGACTGACCTGTACTAGTACCACTATGAACTGTCTCTGGCCTGACTGACTAAAATATGTTCCTGTAGGCCTCTGTCAAGCAACAGATAATGCACCCATAAATGTTATTCAGGAAAACGTTGGGTCCTGGAGTGACTGAAGAATAAAATATAAATAAATTTAATGATGAAAAGAATAAAAATAATCTATAAAATATACTGAATAAAACGATTTTAACACGATTTGGGGCCACCAATGAACAAAATGAAGAAGATGTGCTGAAGCTCAGATTTACTGGAATCTGTAATACTCGTAGTGGTAATCGTAGTGGCTGGCAATATAAGCTACAAGACGCCCAATGTATTACCAGAGCATATGCAGTGGCTGCTATCTGGATATCGAGATCGTATTAATTTATAAAAATCCCTCTACCATTGGATTTTACATTCAGTTTTCTGTTTTAAAAGTTTTAACACCTATATGTAAACATCTGGGACATGCTGTATGGATGGTCAATCAATTACGTGTAACTCTAAAAGTACCCTCTACAGATGAAGCATCTCTTCCCTTGAAAAAGTAACAACTCGCTCCACAATTGTAACAACTTTCCTTGCAACAGCAACAGCTTCTTATCAACTTGCCCTTCAATTGTTTTTACTGCTTCAGTTTGTCCTAACGTGTCCCTTTAGGTGAGACAACTTGCTCCAAAACTATATGAACTTGCCCTGCATCTGAAACAACTTGACTGGGAGCCATAACCATTTGCTGTACAAAAATAAAAACTTGTCCCATAACTGAAACAAAACTAAATTCTCAACTGTAACAATATGCTACTACAACTTTAATAACTTGCTTTCTGAAATTGTATCAATTCACCCCACAACTAGAGGAACTTGCCCACAACATTAACAATATCCTCCACAATTGTAACAACTTGGAAAACAACTGTAACAAATTGTTCACATCTATAACACTTTAGCCCCAAAACTGTATCAACTTGACTCACATCTGTAAAGACTTGCACCAAAATTGTAACAACTTACCATGCAACATTAACAACTTGCCTCACAAATTTAACAAAAGAACATTCCCAAGTGTCAAAAACGATGTTAATGAAACTTAATAGATGTGTAGAGGGAGAGAATAAACAACATTTTTTTTTTTTCGCTTGTGCTCAATTTCAACTTTAAGGGGTAAAGCAGACCGTAAAGAGTAATTTCGCATCTTATGTCTGGAGGGTATATCTTCGAAACGAAGATACATTCTAACATGTGTGAGACTGGTTCTGACGTATCTTCCTACCACAGTTGTGCAAGGACGTTCTGTGAGTGTTTTAGGAATTTGATGTTGAAGCTACAGCCTGCAAGGTAGGAAGATACCATCTCACGCATGCAGAGTTCAGAAGAGTGCAGCAGTATGGAGAGTAATGTAATGAGACAGCGATCTCAGTGTCGGTTGTATTACACTCCCTGTACAGGAAACGTTATCACTAGCGGAAATTAGTGTACAGGTTTGGGACTAACTGCATGTTAGCAAAAAGTAAAAATCTTAGATTTTCGTTATCAAGCTTCTATTTTATCCCTAAATATGACTTCTTAATATCGTAATATCATAATTATAATGTATACAGGATGGTAAAATATTGATATGGTGTGTTTACAGCTGTGAAGCGAAATTCCTAATTATGCTAAGGTAATTTGATAGTAAGATGCTTGATGACTTTAATGAAATAAAAAAAAGAGGAAGGTATATTTATTTATTTATTATGTAAAAAAAATGAATCGAAAATAAAATGAATCGAAAATGGATTTGCAAATGTGGGGATGGAAATGTTGCTTTATATATTTTTGTTATTTTTCCTTTCAGTACGAACTTTGTTGTAGAATCCCTTATTTACGTGTGGTGATAAAAATTCATTTAGACAGAATTAAGCACATTTAAAATTACGTGAACCTTCGACCCTCTCATGCTGATAAATTCATACTATCTGATTTAGAACATTTAGTTGAAAATTGTATAAATTAAATTTTTTTACGTATTTCGGCCTTGGCACACATTTTCTAAATGCAGTGGTTTTTTTTTTTTTTTTAATATTTACTGAATTCTTTCCCGGCGTTAGCTATGGAACACAAGACTGTCTCTGTTGGCATAAAATGGTTAAATATTGCCAAGCCGACCTGAACGTTTAATTGTCATTGCAAAACACACTTCACTACACGTTTAAGTAATTTGCTTTAGAAATTGAAAGAACCAACAGATTGTTAAACTTCAACGTTAACTACCTGCCTATGAATGCACAAATGTGAAACCAGTAATAAATTCCGTCTTGCTCAGGATTGCTGTAAAAGAAAAATATTTTCGTAATTCACTGCTAATTTTATCTGCTCCCTATTTACGGGTTTGGTTAATTTTTCTTAGCGGAACAATTTTTTAAATGTGCCGCCGCTGCAAATCGTTCGGTCGCGGCGCAGCCCAGCAACACCAACGATATTTGCTAAAAATGCTGAAAACTCTTTAAAGAAATATTGTAGATGACATGGGCAAGCTAATTTACATTAGTAATACACAATTTTGATAAATTATAATGTAGTTAGACCACCACAATAATTCAACTAACATCACTTTGTAATTTCTCCTCTAATGGTGGTTAAAGGTAGATATAGACAAAAGAAGTCTACTCATTCATAAAATGCTACGTCACAGGTTCCTCTCTCTCTCAGCTCTCGAGGAAGTCGACAAAGAATGCACATTATGTATTCCTATTTATACCACTGCCGACCATTAATGTTTCTTTTCAATCTTACAACATTACTTCCCTCTGTGGCTGTATTTTACATTTTTCTTATCGCAGATATTAACATATTTCGTAATTACATTATGAGTATAGAAATATTACAATCGTAAATACATCGAGAATATTATTACTGAAAAATATTACAATAATAACGAATGTCCTTTATACAAAATTAAATAACTTTTTTTTGTCAAACAATTACAGTACATACGAATTGCTTCATAGTGTACATAGTACAATTAAATGTCATTTCCTTTGATTAATAGTGTGTGTGCTGCTAGGGAACGTTACATTGCCCCCTGGCAGCATTTTTATTTATATTTTTTTTGTTTTATTTATTTATTTTTCCGTGGGACCACATTAAGGAGAAGTCTCTATGGTCATGGAACGAATCAATACATGAAATTATAACACGATTGTAGAAACATATTCAGGCGACTCGTCGTTAGTTTAAATAAAGAAAATCAAGAATGTAACACTGGAATTTGCTTAATTTTTTAGCTCTTCCAGGAGCTCCTCGACAGAATAGAAGGAGTGATCCATGAGGAAACTCTTCAGTTTAGATTTAAAAGCGTCTGGGCTACTGCTAAGATTTTTGAGTTCTTGTGGTAGCTTATTGAAAATGGATGCAGCAGAATACTGCACTCCTTTCTGCACAAGAGTCAAGGAAGTGCATTCCACATGCAGATTTGATTTCTGCCTAGTATTAACTGAGTGAAAGCTGCTAACTCTTGGGAATAGGCTAATATTGCTAACAACAAACGACATTAAAGAAAATATGTACTGTGAGGGCAAGTCAAAATTCCCAGACTATTGAATAGGGGTCGACAAGAGGTTTTCGAACTTACACCACACATAGCTCGAACAGCCCATTTTTGAGCCAAAAATACCCTTTTTAAATAAGAACAATTACCCCAAAAAAATAATACCATATGACATAAGCGTATGAAAGTATGCGAAGTAGACTAGTTTTCGTGTTGAAATGTCACTTATTTCAGGTACTGTTCTAATGGTAAATAAAGCGGCATTTATTTTCTGAACAAGATCCTGAACATGGGCTTTCCACAACAGCTTACTATCTATCCGTACGCGTAGGAACTTGAACTGTTCCGTCTTGCTTATAACATGCCCATTTTGTCTGATTAAAATATCAGTTCTTGTTGAATTGTGAGTTAGAAACTGTAAAAACTGAGTGTTACTGTGATTTAGCATCAAATTATTTTCCACAAGCCACGAACTTATTTCATGAACTACATTATTCGATAATGTTTCAATATTACACACAAGATCCTTCACTACCAAGCTGGTGCCGTCAGCAAACAGAAATATTTTTGAATCACCTGTAATACTAGAAGGCATATCATTTATATAAATAAGAAACAGCAGTGTCCCCAGCACCAATCCTTGGGGAACGCCCCATTTAACAGTGCCCCATTGGGACTGAACGTCATTACCACTCTCAGTATTGCGGAGAATTACCTTCTGCTTTCTGTTCTTAAAGTAAGAGGCCAACCAATTGTAAGCTACTCCCCTTACTCCATAACGTTCCAACTTCTGCAGTAATATTTTGTAGTCAACACAGTCAAAAGCCTTCGTTAAATCAAAGAAAACACCTAACGTTCGCAACCTTTTATTTAATCCGTCCAAAACCTCACAGAGAAAAGAGACTATAGCATTTTCAGTTGTTAAGCCATTTCTAAAACCAAACTGTACATTTGACAGCAAATTATGTGAATTTAAATGCTGCAGTAACCTTGTATATACAACCCTCTCGATAACTTTAGCAAACACCGATGGCATAGAAATAGGTCTATAATTATCAACATTATCCCTGTCTCCCTTTTTGTAAAGTGGCTTCACTACCGAGTACTTTAATCGGTCAGGAAACCGACCACACCTAATGGAAAAGTTACAGATATGGCTAAGTACTGGGATAACATACATGGAACAATACTTCAGTATTCTGCTAGATACCCCCGTCATATCCATGAGAGTTCTTGGTCTTTAGTGATTTAATTATTAACTCAATCTCCCTCTTGTCAGTATCATGGAGGAGCATTTCAGGTAACAGTCTCGGAACACTTTTTTCTACGAGCGCTATATGATTCCCTGTTGGGACTAGGTTTCTGTTTAGTTCACCTGCTATATTCAGAAAGTGATTATTAAATACTGTACATAATGCGACTTATCAGTAACGCAGACATCCCCACTACGCACTGATTCTATATCCTCGACCTGTCTGTGCAGACCAGCCACTTCCTTTACGACTGACCATATGGTTTTAGTTTTATCCTGAGACTTAGCTATTCTATATGCACACCACATACTTTTTGCCTTCCTAATAACTTTTTTAAGCACCTGACAATACTGTTTGTAATGGGCTACTGCATTTATATTGTGACTGTTTCTAACATTTTGATATAATTGCCACTTTGTTCTACAAGATATTCTTATACCTTTAGTCAGCCACCCAGGCTGCCTGTTTGTGCTAGTACCCTGTTTTGAACGTTCTAACGGAATTTGGCAAAGAGTTTCTATACTTTGACACAACGGTGCCAGTAACGTTCTTTACAATTCTGTATTTTTTATGGAATGGCTCTTTTAATTAGTCCCAGGGTTATATATGTTCATGGCTCACCCATTTGGGCGAAGGCAGACAGGAAACCTGGGCAAAACTGTGCCGGAGCCCAGCCATCCCAGATGGTTCATGATTAATCTTGTCTCTTTAACAGTCATTCTTTTGAATTGATTTAGCAGTATGTCATCAACGGTTACATAATATCACAGTCACATACAGTTCAACGAAAGTTTGTTGTGTGTGATTAACAACTCGTAATTATCATTTTTGCGATATACTGCAAGGTCACTTGTCCTAGGATATATCACTTAGTTTTTTGAAATCATTTAGTACAACGTCACTTTTCATAATGTTCCCACTACCTACGTGTTACACATCCATCTCCTACACTTGTTACTGTTCATTTTCTCTCGTCAATTTACGGGTATACATAATAAGTGTTCAATGTTTGTCAAAAATCGAGTTCATTGACATGTTACGCAGTTTGTGTAAATATTTTGGAATATATCAATAATGCTGTAGTTGGTGAGCGGTGCGGAATGATTGTTGAGCGGCGCTCGGCGCGGCGCGTCGGCTCCGTGTAGGTCACCGCCCCCGGTGTTGACAGCTACGGCGCGGAGAGGCGTGTGGCTGTCTGGTCTGCTACTGGCTGCTGCGGCCGCTGCATGGCTGAAGTAGCCGGATGCGCGTTGTATATCAGCTCGCCCGTGTGACATCCTCTTGCAGTGCTCCAGCAAACATGCAACAAGTTCACAAACAATGTACTATCCTTATGGGCATTTTTCCTGTTGTGGGAAAGAACGCACACAGTTATTGGCCGTTATTATTCAGTAGGCCTTCACTAGTCTGGTTTGCACAATGTTTCGTTGTCACAGTAACACGTTTTATGGGCACACAATACACTCCTGGAAATTGAAATAAGAACACCGTGAATTCATTGTCCCAGGAAGGGAAAACTTTATTGACACATTCCTGGGGTCAGATACATCACATGATCACACTGACAGAACCACAGGCACATAGACACAGGCAACAGAGCATGCACAATGTCGGCACTAGTACAGTGTATATCCACCTTTCGCAGCAATGCAGGCTGCTATTCTCCCATGGAGACGATCGTAGAGATGCTGGATGAAGTCCTGTGGAACGGCTTGCCATGCCATTTCCACCTGGCGCCTCAGTTGGACCAGCGTTCGTGCTGGACGTACAGACCGCGTGAGACGACGCTTCATCCAGTCCCAAACATGCTCAATGGGGGACAGATCCGGAGATCTTGCTGGCCAGGGTAGTTGACTTACACCTTCTAGAGCACGTTGGGTGGCACGGGATACATGGCAGAAGCGACTCTCATCGCTGAAGACGACACGTCTCCATTCGTCCCTCCATTCACGCCTGTCGCGACACCACTGGAGGCGGGCTGCACGATGTTGGGGCGTGAGCGGAAGACGGCCTAACGGTGTGCGGGACCGTAGCCCAGCTTCATGGAGACGGTTGCGAATGGTCCTCGCCGATACCCCAGGAGCAACAGTGTCCCTAATTTGCTGGGAAGTGGCGGTGCGGTCCCCTACGGCACTGCGTAGGATCCTACGGTCTTGCCGTGCATCCGTGCATCGCTGCGGTCCGGTCCCAGGTCGACGGGCACGTGCACCTTCCGCCGACCACTGGCGACAACATCGATGTACTGTGGAGACCTCACGCCCCACGTGTTGAGCAATTCGGCGGTACGTCCACCCGGCCTCCCGCATGCCAACTATACGCCCTCGCTCAAAGTCCGTCAACTGCACATACGGTTCACGTCCACGCTGTCGCGGCATGCTACCAGTGTTAAAGACTGCGATGGAGCTCCGTATGCCACGGCAAACTGGCTGACACTGACGGCGGCGGTGCACAAATGCTGCGCAGCTAGCGGCATTCGACGGCGAACACCGCGGTTCCTGGTGTGTCCGCTGTGCCGTGCGTGTGATCATTGCTTGTACAGCCCTCTCGCAGTGTCTGGAGCAAGTTTGGTGGGTCTGACACACCGGTGTCAATGTGTTCTTTTTTCCATTTCCAGGAGTGTATTTTTTTCACCATGTCATGACTTGTCATTAGTCACACGCAAGTTTTCACCTTAGGACAAAATGTATCTCTGTAGTCAATGCGCTTTCCTGGCGTCCCTTGACACACACACAAAAAAAAAAAAGGTTCAAATGGCTCTGAACACTATGGGACTTAACTACTGAGGTCATCAGTCCCCTAGAACTTAGAACTACTTAAACCTAACTAATCTAAGAACATCACACACATCCATGCCCGAGGCAGGATTCGAACCTGCGACCGTAGCGGTCACGCGGTTCCAAACTGACGCGCTTAGAACCGCACGGCCACACCGGCCGGCCCTTGACACACAAAGAGCTATAGTTTGACACTAGCTTGGTGCACCGTCTGTTATCGGCTCACTGTTCGTGTCGTGCTAGTTCCTTGTCCACTTGCACACACGGCGATGATACAGTTTCTTATTGCTTGTTCAAAACAACCTCATGACGTATTGCTGCAGGTTTAACAGTCACTGTCTGTCTCTGCCACACAATACTGCACTTTTGTTTTAAGTTTTTTCAGTTACAATGTCCGTTGTGCAATTTTTTGTAACAGCACATTCGTAACTTCTTTGTTCGCTCTTTACCAAGGTGTGTGACAATTGCGTACATGGTAACAAATATTAAAATTTCGTATTAGTTTGCCCAAAAATCATCTATATTTATGTACGAATAGATTTTATTTGTGCATTCCAGCCGGATTCAAGCATATTGTTCAATAACTCCTTTGAAATTATGTCTCACTTTACTTGCAAGGTCCTACGTAACTACAGTGTAGTCTCTGTAGGCTAAAATTGACTTGGACTGTATCGGGCTAGCTCTTTTCACTGATTCGATCTGCACATACTTCAATTGAAGCTTCTTTGTGCTTAACTTTGCGTTACTTAAATTTGCAATAAGTTTGCCTCCCATGGTGCCCTCGGGTCATTACTCTCTTTGATAATACTGGTTTGAAAATAAAGTTCTCAGGGTCTCATATTATTAATATTATTCTGGGTTCGAACCTGTCAATCTGACAGCTACACACACACACACACACACACACACACACACATATATATATATATATATATATATATATATATATATATATATATATATATATATATATAATAGAGAAGACTGTACCAAGGAATACTTCAAGTCTGACACACATATAGAATATTATGCAGTACACAAACTAATCACTACTAAAATGTTCCTCCTGACTGATCTCTGTCACAATTTAACACTACAAATAATTGCACTAATCAGGTTATCTGTGCAGACATTTAGAGCATGTTTAAGCTAACACTAATTAAAAAGAAGACATAACACAAATAATCATAAACAAAAGAGAAAGTCAATCATATTCTTATAACTAAATACTTCTACACTAGTACATTATCTCTACAGATGACACATCATTAATGTTCATTCATTTTCAAAAGAATGGTGTACCTTTTTTTACACATAACACATAGGACTATTAGTCATTTACTGTAGGAATATTTTCACATCCTTACGCGGATACAGTCCCCGTACTCTCCATGATTGGGGATCTGCTAAGAGATAGCTACTATTTCCTTCTTGGACCAAGGAATGGAGTATGAGGCTCGACAGTAGGTTTTGTGAGGCTTCACCTCGATATTGTATTGATATCCCTTAACAATTCCTGGCCGTTCTGAAAATACATCTGCATAGTTAGATAATAACTGTACCATATCCTGCTGTTGCATGGAGTTCAAATTTTCGGACTGTGATACTTTGTTCACATTTGCTTTTAATTGATCACTTTGTACGTCTGGATAATAGAGATTTTGTCCTAGAGAATGATTGTCTAAATGTAGTATCGACTAATTCCTACATTTTATGTTAATAGCATTACAATTGGGCACAAGTACCTCTTCAGATCTGAGCATTGACAATTCTATCCTCCTACCCGCGTTCATCAAACTTAATTTTCCCCGAGAAAGGTCGATTACTGCGTCGCTTTCTCTCAAAAAATCTACCCCCAAAATGCAGGCTACCTTTAAACCCTTTACTACCAGGAACGAGCACGCTATGGCTTCTCCCCCTATATACATCTCTACCCGCACTTGGTGTTTAATTATTTCTCGCTGTGTCCTGATGGCTCCAGTGACTTTGCAATTGTTCACAGGAAAAGTCAGCATATGCTTTTCTTTCCACAGTACTCTGAATAAGTCCATACTCATGACACTGACAGTAGCACCTGTATCTACGATTGCTTGCACATCAATATTGTTAATTTTGATCTCTATTGTCGCTTGTATTTCGTCTTTGTGCTCCTTTATGCACGTGGGTGGTTCAGTTATTAATTCATGTCCCATCTGTACCCCGTCATTATACCTGAGGATACAGATTTCCGATGTTTTATTCTGTGTCGGGCTGCTCTCACTCCAAACCTCAGCCGACGATGGAGAGCGTATCTCGGCTGAATCTAGTTTGTCGGATTATTACTGGTGGATGGGTGTGGCTGCTCTGTGTCGCTGACCTCCACTATGTGTAAGTTGTGTTGCGTCGGCCGCCACGGTTGCGCAATTGGCGCATTTTGTGGTGGCGGTCGGTTATTGTCACATCTTTCACTGTTCTGCCGGTCCGGACTGGGCCTCTGGTTCTGTGACCAAGTTCGGTTTGCATCGTTATAGGTATTAGTGTTCCACGGCCGCCTGGCATTTTTCCATCTACTATTGCTTGGTGGGCCTGTTTCATATCGGTCATCGAACCTCCTTTTCAGGTCATTATTCACCGGCGGACTATTGCCGTTCCGGTCTCTACCTCTATTTCCGTTTTGTACATAATCTTGTCTCCTATTGTTACCTCCGCCGTTTGCATAATTTGGTGGAGGCGTGTTATTTCGACCATTTCTGTAACCGTTTCCGTTACTTCTAGCCTGTTCAGAGGCTGCCTTAACATCCTCCTGAATCAGGTCAATTGAGTCCAGAACAGACAAGAAATGTTCCATGTCGTTCTCCGGTACGTGTATAAGTTTTTCCTTTACGTGTATCGGCAAGTGTGATTTCAAAAGTCTGATCAAATCCCGGGATGAAATCTGCTCGTCCCAGTAACGGGTCTTATTAATGTATTTCTCAAAATATTTTCGCAAATTGCCTAATGGTGGAGAATACGGCTCTGGATTATGTACCTCTTTCCGTAATCTCTCCTGAATACATGTTGACCAATATTTGGCCAAGAATGCCTTTTCAAATTGCTCATATGTGTCGCAACTGTCAGCTGCTTCGGTTGCCCATAATGCAGCATCTCCTTGTATGTAAGACATAACGAACTGTATTTTTCTGTGTATGACTCCAAACGCTAGGCAAAATGTTTCTAAATCCCTTGATAAATACTACAGGGTGAACAGATTTCTTCTCCGTTGTAAAGATCTGAAACTATCGGTTTTTAATTAGGCTTTCTCCAATCACTATTTTGGAGTGACATTTGTTTGTTTCGCTAACATTGGTTGCCTGTTCTGCCTCGCAGTCGCAATTTTTCACTGCCGTATTTATGTTGCCTATCATTGTTGGACCTGGCTGGCGTAACACACGACTGTACGTCGCCGTGCAACAAGCTGTTTTCCAACTCCGCAAGACGATGGTTGACATTCAGTGTGCACCGCTCTTTTATGGTCCCGCACTTCCGCACTCGAACACAAGTGTTTGGCCTCAATCGCGGCGTGCACCTTCTCGTCTATTTTTTTTTGTAAATTAGTTTTCAATTTTGTTCGCCTGTTCGGACATTTTCTGCTCTATTGCTTGACTTGTGTCAATTTGTAATTGTTCCATCCTGTTAGCCAGTACACTGATTTCACCCACGATGCTGTCGTTAGCCACCTGGATATTATCTACTCTTCCGCTCAGTTCTTGCGCCGCTTTGGGTATGGTTTCATAGTTTTGTTTCAAACTAACAATCTCACTTTGCATAGCTTCCAAAGATTGCATCACGCTCTGCTCGTTCATGCATAAACGTAGCTTGGAAATTGAGCATGCGCTCGAACATAACTCTTAATGATTGCACTTCTGACACCTCACCGCTCTCTGGTCCGTGTCTAGTGCTTGTGGGTGGCACAGTATTTCTACTTTCAACTGAATCACTGGCTGGCAGTGGCAACATTTCTTGCCATTCTGCCCCCAGATTCTCACATTGTACTTCCTGAACTACGCCGCTAACATACTTTGTGCCCCACTTTCTAACTCGGTGTCACTGCTTGCTAACTGTTGTTCATTATCCATGTTTATATTTTTCTGACTACGCAATCTAACCATAGTCAACAAAAGAAACAAAATCTGAACTAAATATCCTAACACTCAGGTTTCACTGACATAATCACACAAGAAATAGTCATTTGTTGAAACACACTTATTATATACTACGATGACTAACTACTCAAATGTCCTGTTATTTTAAAAAAAGAACATTAACAACAAGCACACGACTAATGATCCGAGAACACCGCATCGAGGCTACTTTACTACCCACAGGCCAACTACACTGTAGCTTTACCTTTTGGTGATCTATCTTGGGAGCAGCTGCCCCCTGGTATTGTGGGAGGTAATTAATTCTTTCACATAATGAGCTCTCTTCTTCAGCTTGCCTCTGGGTATATAGTGTTCTCATGCAAAAAATCATATACAGGTATTACCACACAATATTGGTTAGGTAATACATACAATACATGAAAAAATTATTAATTGTTCTCCAACAAAGTTCGACTACAATAATTCCCTAGTTATCTCATGGGTATTTTGTGGCCACTGCTTATTCGGGCCCCACGCTGGGCGCCAATTTAAGCAATAAAAAAAGGGGAAGATATATTTATTTATTTATTATGTAAAAAAATGCATCGAAAATAAAATGAATCGAAAATGGATTTGCAAATGTGGGGATGGAAATGTTGCTTTATATATTTTTGTTATTTTTCCTTTCAGTACGAACTTTGTTGTAGAATCCCTTATTTACGTGTGGTAATAAAAATTCATTTAGACAGAATTAAGCACATTTAAAATTACGTGAACCTCCGACCCTCTCATGCTGATAAATTCATACTAACTGATTAAGAACATTTAGTTGAAAATTGTATAAATTAAACTTTTTTTACGTATTTCGGCCTTGGCACACATTTTCTAAATGCAGTGGTTTTTTTTTTTTTTAATATTTACTGAATTCTTTCCTGGCGTTCGCTATGGAACACAAGACTGTCTCTGTTAGCATAAAATGGTTAAATATTGCCAAGCCGACCTGAACGGTTAATTGTCATTGACAAAACACACTTCACTATACGTTTAAGTAATTTGCTTTAGAAATTGAAAGAACCAACAGATTGTTAAACTTCAACGTTAACTACCCGCCTATGAATGCACAAATGTGAAACCAGTAATAAATTCCGTCTGTCTCAGGATTGCTGTAAAAGAAAAATATTTTCGCAATTCACTGCTAATTTTATCTGCTCCCTGTTTACGGGTTTGGTTAATTTTTCTTAGCGGAACAATTTTTTAATTGTGCCGCCGCTGCAAATCGTTCGGTCGCGGCACAGCCCAGCAAAACCAACGATATTTGCTAAAAATGCTGAAAATTCTTTAAAGAAATATTGTAGATGACATGGGCAAGCTAATTTACATTAGTAATACACAATTTTGATAAATTATGATGTAGTTAGACCACCACAATAATTCAACTTTCATCACTTTGTAATTTCTCCTCTAATGGTGGTTAAAGATAGATATAGACAAAAGAAGTCTACTCATTCATAAAATGCTACGTCACAGGTTCCTCTCTCTCTCAGCTCTCGAGGAAGACGACAAAGAATGCACTTTATGTATTCCTATTTATACCACTGCCGACCGTTAATGTCTCAGCAATCTTACAACATTACTTCCCTCTGTGGCTGTATTTTACATTTTTCTTATCGCAGATATTAACATATTTCGTAATTACATTATGAGTATAGAAATATTACAATCGTAAATACATCGAGAATATTATTACAGAAAATATTACAATAATAACGAATCTCCTTTATACAAAATTAAATAATATTTTTTGTTAAACAATTACAGTACATAAGAATTGCTTCATAGCGTACATAGTACAATCAAATGTCATTTCCTTTGATTAATAGTGTGTGTGCTGCCAGGGAACGTTACATGACCATGTCTGGGGGTCGATAAAATACAAACAAATTAACTACAATTGGGGCCAGAGATATTAATTACGGTAAAATATACAATTAAAATAGCCAGTTACTGGATGTGGGTTGGTAAAGAGCAATCAGAAAGAAGTACACAATTAAAACAATTCAATACCTTCAGGGTATAAAGCACTCTACAGTGGCTGATCAGTCTTTTCCATCAGATCGGCTATCTCGCGTTTCTCCTTCAATGAAGCCTGGCAGTCATCAATATGTTCAACCACAAGTCATGGTTGAATGAACAAAGAGAAAAAAATAGGTTAGATGCAGACGACCGCAGTTCTGAGTGTCAGTTGGATATCATTTGCTGGCGTAGCGTGAGTGCGCGTGTTTACCTTTCGTCTGCGGCGGACGCGGCGCCTGTCAGCGCGTAGTGTGAACCTGAGAACCTATTCTAAATCTCTCTGGACCTTTAAACTCCATCTCATTACATTTCCAGCTTTTTCGGTGAAGGTGAGACTCCTAGTTGTTCCCTAAATAAGTTAATTGGCATGGTACACACTGTTAGGCTCAAACAGCGTGTACGTCGTTGCCCTCAGATCGCTCGCAAGCGTTAACTCTCAGTGTTCAGTGCGATTCTCCGTACAAGGAGACCCTGCAGTTTAACTCCTTACGAGTTAAGACGAGCCTATGAACGAGTGTTCACATAATGACTCTCGCAATCGTCTCAGCGCAGCACGAGTAACCTTGCTCAAACACTTGTCCATTTGCTGCAAGAGAAAGAGCGAATTATCACTCTGAAGTTTGCCTATATCAAAGCTGGTGGCCACACATTTTCTTTCTGGTCAATCAAAGCGTTCGTACTAGTCATAACTCTGTCCGCTAGAGTTTCTGCACCCTATAACAGGCGTCATTTATTTCTTAGGCTATCTGATATTGAGGGAAACAGTTTTTTATTTCATGCAACTTTTACTACAGGTGGCTACAGTGAGCCACCAATGTTTCGAGTTGGGTTTCTTTGGACGTATGTCTGCCATCTCCGACTGTGTTCCTGTGGAAAAGCTTTCCAAAGGGTCATTGTTAAAAGCACGGACATGGCCTGCTTTTGCCTCTGTGGGTCTGCACAGTGGCTCCGGCGTCTCATTCTGTCTGTTAGATGTCCTGTTGTGTGGGTTTTGACCTGACATTGGGACGGGTGTTGCTGTCGTAAAATTGTCCTAGCCTCAGAACTGTGTCTCGTAGCTCGGGTCTGGGAAATTACTTGCGTGTAATTACTAGTGTGAGTGTTAGTGTTTCATATTCACGAAATGCTGTCTTGTTTATTATCTTTGTCTATCAATAATTCCTACAGTTTCACTTCACTATATTGTGTGACATATCGATTAAACTGAAATTGTTTCAGGAATTCAATGTAAGGTGTGTTATTTGTTTGGAAATTAACATATCACCACCCTTCCACGATAATTTTTGTACTGAAGTTAGACAGCGGTTGAGGCAGTGTTTAGTCAGTCAAAAAGTATAATTTTTCTCAAGCATTGAATATTGGTCAACCATTTGATCTAGACCTTATTCTATTTAATTTTATTGGTTTGTGAGCTTTATTTTTAACATGGTTAAATTTGTTATTGATTTAATTTTCTCCTTTAAGTGAAGACTAAATTCGGTTTTTTTCTTATTTTTTTTAAATGTGTGTATGTATTTTAGATTTTATATCGAAGATGAGGAGACTGTCACATCGATGTTTTAATGTGATTTTCTTACTCACTTACAGTTTAAATCAGCACAAAAAGTTAAGTTACTTTAAACATAATACAAAAACATATTTTTTACATTTTGTTGTTTGTTTTATAAAATTATTGTCCTAACAACCAATATAGCAGCAAAATACCTCTCTAGCAACTCCCACTGATGTAAAAATTTTAAAACTTTATATGAATGATTTATGCAAAATTTAAAAATATTATAGTTGCAAACAATGTTCATACGCACATATTATTCTTTAAAAAATATTATTCGAGTAGACAATGTGGTTTTTAAGAAATTTTGCATTATGAATTATGCATGAATCAAATTTTAAAATATTGCATTTATAGACAGTAAATTTACTTAACAGAAATGTTATATTTAAAACACAATATACGTGAACAGGTTTTCTTTTTAACATATTATTCTAATTAACATAACAAGTACATAAAACAATTCTTTACAAAAATGTTTCTCCTGCATTACTCATGAAACAAAGATTTTGAAAAGACTGTTATACAGTTCTTTTCAGACACTTACAAATATTGTGTAGAGAGATGTAAATTGGATCAATACAGCGAAGTCCTATGTTAATTGTTGTGTGTTTTGCAGCTTTTTAACTGTATGACATTGATCTTTACGAAATTCGACCACTATTTTCACATGATGTCTACGAATGTTCTCGTGTGAGGTTGGCGACAAATGTCTTTGCACGAAGTTGAAAGACTTGTATGAGATGTTTGTTGCCAAACCTTTGGGTGAGCAGCGTCGTTCTTCATCGAATTTTACAACAGGATTTTGTCATAGTGTGGTGTTGCCCTCATAACAATGTGGACCTTTTAGTGCGAAGTCTCGTGGAGTACTGGCTTTAAAGACATGTAATTTTTTTTCTAAAGACATTGCGGACGGTATTTATATTTTTGTACACTTTGCAGACAACCAGTTTACAATAGGATGGGTATTTGGAAATAATTTCCTCCATCTTCTCTTTTCAACATCAGTCTTGGGACTCTCCATCTTCTGTTCTTTCAAGTACTTCCTTTCTTCAGACTACTAGTTTCTTGCCTACTAGTTGTTTTGAAGTTTTACATTCGTTAGGGTTTCAATCGTTGATTAGGACGTATAGTTCAGCATTGTTTGACTGATTTTCCTTCAGGTCCGTAGTTCAAAATAATATCTGAGTCTGGTGGCGACAGTGCGATTCTACAAGTGATTTTTTTCCAAATTGTGTCTCGGCCAAGCCTGGGTTTCAGCGAGGCGTTTTGTTTTTACTCCGTGCGCTAGCTGCGGTTTAGTATTTTTTTTTTTTTTTTTTTTTTTTTTTTTGTTGTGGCCCGTCGTTTCCTGCAGTCCGTGCGGCTTGAGTATCTGTCGAAAGTGAAATTTCCCAAGGCCTGGACCCAGATTCTATCTTCAGCTGCTCATCCACCCTCCTTGTACTTTCTTTATCACGGAAAGGTTGCTACCGCAGTTAGATACAAGGGTTGCCTTGGTTACAACTCGCCACCCTTCTCGTACCCTTGCTGGCGCCTTCGCGTCATAAAAAATCGTTGATCTCGTCCATTCAGATCCCACATACATTTTCGGTTGTCGTCCACCGCATCGTCGTGGACAGTTGACGATCGAAATGGCTCTGAGCACTATGGGACTTAACAACTATGGTCATCAGTCCCCTAGAACTTAGAACTACTTAAACCTAACTAACCTAAGGACATCACACAACACCCAGTCATCACGAGCAGAGAAAATTCCTGACCACACCGGGAATCGAACCCGGGCGTGGGAAGCGAGAACGCTACCGCACGACCACGAGCTGCGGACAGTTGACGATCGTTTCTTGCAAGAGGTTTGAATACAAAAATCTTTTCTTATAATCTACTTTATGCCCAATTCCTAGATTTAGGTCTCTTAAGAAATTCTTTACATGTTTTGGCGTCCTATCTCTGCATTACAGTTCTAGTTTCTCTATCAGGTTCCAATTTGTTCCCGATGTTTTAAGCTAATGAGACTCCTTATGTTCGTTATGTGTGCTGTAGTGGTATGCTAGTATTTCATGGTAGTATATTATGATGTATCTAGTTAACCTTTGCAAACTCTACGTATCATGTTAGTTGCTACATATAAAAATCTCTGGCTCTTCTTTTGTTTACACTCCTTTTTCTCCTACCTGATACATAGTCAATGACTTCTCTGACATTATTTACTTATGCCTATAATTGATTACTCATCATATCTTTTAATATAGCTTACATAATGAAATTCTAAACTTTTATCTATCTCATTCTATGCACAGTTCGTTCTGTCTAAACCATTTTGTTGGAGTGGTGGAACATCGTTCCTTAGGTGTGGAAGGCTCTTGCTCTTTCACCTATGTTTGACACTGTACAGTCCTGGCTCAAAGAGCTGTGTAGTGCTCTCAAAAGTGACGCTACCTTTTCCTGTGTTTATCACAGCTTGTCCTTGATTCAGAAAATCTGCACCTATTATCAATGTCCACCATTAATTTCGGCATGATAATGAAATTGGTTTCGATCTTTTGACGTTGGCACGAAAGAATTAACTTTGTTTGTTTATTGACGTCCGCAGCACGATTTTTGACAGGACCCTTCACTTTAATCTTCTTCATTTTCAAGATAGGTAGTTCTTCATTAGCATTGCATTGGTTAAATAAGTTCTCCGAAATCGCGGTTAACTCGCTTCCGTTGTCTAGGACTACATTAACTGGGATTTTTGCTACCACAACTTTAATGACTATATATATATATATATATATATATATATATATATATATATATATATATATATATATATATATATATGTTCTTCCGGACATGTCCGAAAGAACAGATACCATCTTCATATATACGAGGGTAATCCCAAAAGTAAGGACTCCTATTTTTTTTATAAGTACATAGACCCGTTTATTTCTACAATAGCTTATATCAGTTTACAGCTTGAATATTTAGCTATTTTTCGACATAATCACCATTTCTGTCGATGCATTTTTGTAGACGCCGTGGTAGTTTTTGTATGCCCATGTCACACCAGCTACCGGCCATGCTGTTCAGAAAGTTATGAACCTCTTCTTTCACCTCGTCGTGGGAGCTGAATCGCTTTTTGGCCAAATGTTCTTTTAACCTAGGGAACAGGTGATAGTCATGACTATATGGTGGGTGGGTGATTATGTTCCACTGAAACTGTTGCAGGAGAGCAATGGTTTGCTGAGTGATGTGTGGGTGAGCATTGTTATGGAAATGTGTACGCCCTTGCTCAACATTCTTCTTCCCCGGTTCTGAATTGCCCTTTTGAGTTTTTTCAGAGTCTCACAGTAGCTGTCAGAGTTAATTGTGGTCTCAGCGATTCAGCTCCGACGACGAGGTGAAAGAAGAAGTTCATAACTTTCTAAACAGCATGGCAGCGAGCTGGTACATGGGCATACAAAAACTGCCACAGCGTCTACAAAAATTCATCGACAGAAATGGTGATTATGTCGAAAATTAGCTAAATGATCGAGCTGTGAACTGATGTACACCATTGTAGAAATAAACAGGTCTATCTAGTTACAAAAAAAAGGAGACCTTCCTTTTGGGATTACCCTGGTATATAGTTAAGGCTCACCGGCCATTTGACCATCTTCTTCTGTGAGTATGCACAAACAGTGCCCGAACTCTTACGGGAATCGGCAGTAAAGTCGCAATTAATGAGTATGATGGGTAGGGGCACTATGAATATAGTGTGGGACAATAAGTTGGGAATGTGTGTCTCACGGGAGGCGCGTCAGAGGTAAGTCCCTGCAGTCGCACCATTCTCTGTGTCCTCGGTGGCTCGGATAGAGCGTCTGCCATGTAAGCAGGAGATCCCGTGTTCGAGTCCTGGTTCGGGGCACTCATTTTCAACTGTCGCCGTTGACTTATATCAACGCCTGTGTGCAGCTAAGGGTATTCATTACTTTGTCCCTTCATAACTGGTTAAATCTCAACCGATGTGCTCTCTTCTTTCTCATCTACCTGCATTAAAGCATCCTCTATTGAATCATATGTGAATCATTTCAGGATTTTTACCTGTGAATTCGAACCTTCTGTCGGATATGTCACGACCACTATGTCTCTCTCTTCTGCAACTTTTTCACATTTAACTAGCGAGCGAGGTGGCGCAGTGGTTAGCACACTGGACTCACAGTCGGGAGGACGACAGCTCAATCCCGCGTCCGGCCATCCTGATTTAGGTTTTCCGTGATTTCCCTAAATCGCTCCAGGCGAATTCCGGGATGGTTCCTTTGAAAGGGCATGGCCGACTTCCTTGCCCATCCTTCCCAAAACCGATGAGACTGATGACCTCGCAGTTTGGTCTCTTCCCCCAAAACAACAACACTTTTAACTTCGTCTTCCATCAGATCAACTACATCTTCCTTTTCTTTCTTCCTCGAAACTCCCAAATAATTGCATCTAAATGCATTCCTTTTGTATTATTCCTTTTGTAATTGTACATGTATTTATGCTTCCCCTGTCAGTACAATCTGAAATTGATGAGGTTCACTGTACATAGTTACTACTGAATATTCGTTTTATTTTTATTTTATGAACGATTAAATTCTATGCTATTGTGTTCAGTATGGGCTACGAATTACCGAGTGTATATTTAACTATTGTTTGGTCAGGGATATTTTATCTTGTACCTTCAGATGCATTCCTTTTCATGTAAGCGGTGCTTCCATCTGTTTCACATCTTGTTTGACGTAGAGACAAGATAGGATCCATTGTTATTAGGGAGACTATGAGGTTATTAATATCACTATACATGATTAACTGATGAAAAAGAATACTTCAACCTGTAGGTGTCAGGGCAACGTGTTCAATATGTAATCCGATATGGATAAAAACTACGAAAAACTTTACACATGAGTGAATTGTGGAAAAGTAGCGAATGCTACTTAAATTATTTGTGAACAAAAATTTACGATCCGTGGGGCAAATAGAGACAATGTTCTGTCACATATAGAGGTAAATCTGAAATGAATACACATGTCGAACTGATTGCAAAGTGAATGTCTCTGCGTAGAAGTACGTGTGAAGTGAACATTTAATCTGGACTTGGTGCTACTGAATAAGTGCGTATGTTTGCTGAAACTGACGATGTAGGATGCTAAACTGAGTGAGTTCAGTGAGTTGAAATGGATGACAAGTCTTTGAGAACATGAGAAGATGCACAGTGAAAGCACACTTACCTAAGCCATACTGGGAGTGTGGTGTTGTCGCTAAGTTAATCCATGGACAGTCATTGCCAGCCGGAAATCCTGCCGGATTTGTGGAGCATTGACACTTACAAACAACTATACAAAGACGGAGTTACTGCCGTTACAATCCAGCGACTGTTACGGAT
The DNA here is from genome assembly GCF_021461395.2 of Schistocerca americana. NCBI lineage: Eukaryota > Metazoa > Arthropoda > Insecta > Orthoptera > Acrididae > Schistocerca > Schistocerca americana. The sequence goes on along the minus strand of NC_060121.1, from coordinate 595,643,019 downwards.
GTGAGCAACGACGATTACTGCAGTATATCTAATCGTCGTTCCGGTAACTCAACGCACATAACTATTGAAAGTTATAAACGTTTCAGCTGACAACCATGAAATAACATGATAAAAATGCTCTGCAGAGGTTCTTATTCATTGTTTGTTGTAGCGTCCTGTGGTGACCAGGAAAGAACTATCAATCAAGTCTGAACACACTTTATTATAACTAAAATACGTTCTTGGCATGCACTAATTTCCAAACACAAGAACAACAAGAACAAGAACAATTTTTGTGGTGCAAAACCCAAATGAGAGTACAAAACAGTGGAAAGAAAATAATAACCAAAATACTACTCAACACAATTACAAAGATACAACTTTTTGCTGAATGCTACAGCAAGTGTCTACTATGCTAGAGCCAGCTTAGGTATTGTCCGGAACTATCCTAGCTGTAGGTATACACTGCCGGTCTGACTGCTGGTGTGTTTATAACGCCTATTCGGCAAAGTGCTATACGTAGTCACATTAGTTTCAATCTCTGTCACATGACTTTTCACGAAGTAGTTCCGTGTTTATGCCGAAAGTCTGTTGTTATTGACGTCCACTGGCGATGTTTCGATCTGAGATCTTGAAGGGAGGTCGGCAGTCCACCTTGCTTGTCTGTTGTGCGGACCCTCGTACTGATAAGGGACCGCTACGATGTTTGTAGTTGAGGATTATGTAAATAAACCCATTTGCGAAATGTAGAGCTGGGAGAGACACTTAAACTTCTAAAATAATGTGATAGGTCGTCGCCTGTAAGCACGCTCACTAACTAAAAATAAAAGCGAGAAAAAATTCCCCAATGTATTGGGATCATCTTAAGATTTTTGAAAATAACTAATAATTGTGATATTATGACTGTGTTAACTAGAACTTCATTTCCAGGGAAGACCAAAATAGGTTTGTTATTATGTAATACTGATAACGCCCACTTAAAGTTTCATGTTTATTCTTGATGAGGTGCCTAACAATTCCCTGAGAACATGTGTAAATCCAACCTGATGCACCCGATCGATGGCTGTTCCAGCGGCTTCTGCATTTGTGTTGCTACCGATTTGCGAAGACTTGTGGGACGACGACCAATGTCCTCTTCGGTTTCGTACCCATCAAACCTTACCACATCTGATGCCAGGCGTTCGTATCAACCATACCATATGCTCTTTGTAACAAACATTATAAGTGAAATTACGAATCAACTTTGGTCACATAAGACGGACAATGTTGCACCTCCTCTTTAATTCATTTCCAATACTGGAAAAAACATACAAATCAAAAGTTTTAAAATAAATCCGTTAGACGTTGATTACCAACCGATGAAAAAGTAAGCTAAAAGTATGCCTACATCATAAATAAACAAACTCTACAAGAGCAAATGTTTAAAGGAAAATTCCCGAACGTTCAAACAATTAATTTACGTTTGTTAGCCATATGACCGCATAGATACCTAAGAGAATTGATAGTTTCATTTTTCATGGTGATGAATGATGAGACGAAGACTTTTTTTTGTACTGTTTCCCGTGACCCATATCCGAATGGGGAGGAAAACCTTATAAATGTTAGCTTGTGCACAGCTGTTTCATTCACAATTTCTTCCATACACTAAAATATGTTAATGTATCTGCCAAATAAACTACATAAGGCAGCGTTGAAAGAAAAGCCTATCTAAGTGACTGAATGCTCGAAGTGAGCGTTTTTATGCCTGTAACTCCTAGCATTCAGGAAGGCAATATATCATTATTTTTTTTAATAATGACATTATTTGAAAATGTTCTTTTCCTGCAGAGACAATATTTAAAGCCAAAAGAATAAAAAACCGTAGTCATTCGATTTGTAGATACCAAGGCATATTGCTAATAAGTCGAGCTGTCTACTAAGTTATTTTGCTTTTTGAAACTGATGTTTTACCTTCAGTTGTCTTTCCACTATTCACTTATCTTCCTCTGTTCAATCATGGTAGAAGCATGATGTAATTACTTTGTACTCTCTGCTTACAAAATTATAAGTTAAGAGATAACTGCTTAACTCTGTTTCACGGAATAAATTTCCTCGATTAAATGTATTGTTTATGATATTCAGAGACCTTCTTCAAAGGGTTGAAACCGGATTGTTCAGTGACCAAACCACTGGAGCTTCTTTTTTCGTTAATCATTCTCTTAACAGAGAAAGAACCTTTCATCAATACTGAAGTCTGGTTATCTTAATTACTACGTTATTTTAATGTAACAATTTTGCTATACTTTCATGGCGGAACGTCACTGGACAACGACGGCTGACAACCCAGACACGTTGGTTTGAGATGTGATCAGTTATTTTTCTCTTTTCGGCGACGGGAATGAAAAACGGACTCTCTTATTTATCAGCTCGCGAGTGGTTGCTTATAAAAGGAATTAATGCCCCATATTGGCCAAAAATAAAATCGCGTCGCTGTTACAATATGCCTTCGTGACGTGACAAATGTCGTTTAGCTGAAGCATTGTTCCACCGCAGAACCTCTGTCGAGAAGACACATTTCAGTAGGTAGCGTTCTTCCATCTCGTTGGTCCACATTCAAATGCACGCTGAGAATATATGACACGCTAATGACTATGGCTTAAGACAATGATGCATAGCTCAGAGTTGCCTAACAGATGATTTGAAGACTGTGTAGGGGATAAGCATGAAGGGACAGAGTCACAAACAAATTAGTAAAAGAAAGGTGTTTAAGACGTCATTAGCAACATTTATGGAATGAAAATGGTGGAAGTCAGAGGAAGTGACGAAACATTACGCAAAGCAATTATTTTCTGGTATCCTACTATTAAGAACTGAATGGAAGACTATTAGACGATACTGGGAAGACGGCCTGAAGTCATTGGAAGTGTAAAGCTCAAGATCATGGTCGACATAAAAGTCTGCAAGAAACATTTACGAATAGCATGATCAGCGACCAGTATTGGTGAAGATATGAACAATATGGTAACTACGGCCTCATTTTGTTTCCTTATTGCTAAAAATAGCATTTTAAGCAGCGTAGGCCGAGCGCAGTGCTACAGTCTTAAGGTAGACTATTCGCATTCGGCGCATCAAAGTTCAGGTCCTAGTTTTAACATCCAGTTTTAGGTTATTGATGCTTCCTTAAAAAAATCCCAAAATTATCGGAGGTGAATCTAGCGAAACTTCCTGCAAAGCATGATTGACGGGTTTCCTTCCTAACGTATTAACGTTGATGACACGCAAAATGGCACCTTATTTACAAGGTGTACAACTTTGCTTCCGCCTTTTTTTCCCTAACATTTGAGGCTTTAATGAAACAAATTGGTTACACATGTATCATTCAAAGTATTTTCTATCTCGAGCCACTACTTTCTCCCATCTTTCGGGCAGTGTAACAATACTCCGTCGAAAAAAAATGTTCATCTTTTGAAGCGATCCATGAATCGATCCAATTTGTGACTTCTTCATGAGATGGGAAGTGTTGGTCAGCCAGGCCATGCGACATTGATCTAAACAGGTGATAGTCAGAGGGAGCAATGTCTGGAGAATACGGCGAGTGGGGTAGGACTTCCTATTTTAACGTTTCCAAGTACGTTTGGACTTCTTTTTCAATGTGGGGTCGAGCGTTGTCGTGCTGCAAAATCCCTTTATCGTGCCTCTCGCTGTATTGCGAGCGTTTGTCTTTTAATTCTCTGCTCAAACGCATTAATTGCGTTCGATAACGAGCACCTGTGATTGTTTCACTTGCTTTTAACACCTCATAGTACACGACGCCGAGCTGGTCCCACAAATGTAGAGCATGATCTAGGAGCCGTGAATATTCGGTTTGGCCGTCGACGTGGAAGCGTGGCCGGGATATCCCCATGATTTTTTGCGTTTACGATTATCGTAATGAACCAATTTTTCGTCCCCAGTCACAATGCGATGCAGAAATACCTTCCGCTTCTGCCTCTGAAGCAACTGATCACAAACACACAAACGCCGTTCAACGTCTCTTGGTTTCAGCTCACACGGGACCCAAGTTCCTTGTTTCTCAATCATGCCCGTTTTGAAATGGCTTGCTGTGTCACTCCCACTAATCGTGCCAATTATTCTTGAGTTTGACTCGAGTCTTCACTCAGCAATTTCTCCAATTCTGCATCTTCGAAAACATTTTCTCTTCCACCCCTACGTCGGTCTATGACGTTGAAATCCCCGTTCTTGAAGCGTTAAAACCACTCAGGACAAGTTCTTTCACTAATAACATCCTTACCATACGTACGTGAGAGCATTCGATGAGACTCAGCCGCTCTTTTCTTCATATTGAAACAAAACAGTAACACCTCCCGCAAATGACGAGAATTAGGCTCGTAAACTGACATTTTCAAGCAAGAAGAGATTTATGATGCAGACACAAATCGACTAATGTTTGAATGAGGTTATGTTGCCCGAGGTCCAGGCTAACTGCCTGACGTCTGCGATCTGTTTCTTTCGACCGCTAATTCGTTGTCGCCACCTATCGGCAAACGGCGGAAGCAAAGTTGTACAACTTGTATGTCGGTGAGAAGCTTTCATTCGTTCCAGAAACTTACCTGCTAGTAACTAAGTTAATGTTAATACCATGTATTAAGATTGATTAATACTAAGTGATCGATTCCAAGCTGTATGCATAAGTCTACATTAAATAACATTGTGAAATAAGAGTATTTGAAGTGACCGCAAGGCTGTCGTAACGACACTTGAGTTTAAGGCTATATGGGCGGAAGAATTATCTGTCGGAGATAACGCCTTTCAGATGCTCATGTCAACAAGGATAAGTGTCTGATAACAAAAATTTTAACGGCAACTCAACTGCAAATCAGAAAGCCCCGTGTTTTCCGGTTCAGTTCACGTACTTCACTTATATCGCGCTAGTTTTCTACAAAAACAAATAAGCGGATACGGATTTAAAAAAGTGCAACATCTTCTATGGACCTACAAATAAATTCATATTTATTTTAGTTTTTGCTTTGAGTAAATCAACGTTGCTTAATTTCTTGTTGAGTACAACATCAACTAATGTTATACTATCATTGATTTAGTGGTTATGATCTTATAGTCCTGTTGTAATAATTCTTTCCGTTTTTCGTTAAGTCCCACCACTCTTAACACCAACCTGTCCACATCTTACTTAAGATTTATTCGATTTCCATGACATTATTAAACTTCTAACTCTAAATACTCCGTATTTTGAACTCATTTTTCCTCCTGCAAAAGGTCAAACAGCTCCAGTCTTCTCCGAGATTGAAACGAGGGACTTTTCACCTTTTGACTTTTTAAAATGAAATACGTTCACGTACTAAATTTCAGAATACTCTGGAAAACATCCACTCTCTTATCCTCCCCGACGCCTTTTACCTACGCTCACAACCGGCACTTCTTGACATAAATAAATCTGAAAAATATCCTAATAGCGATTGACTTACATATCGATCCCTGTTTTAAACGATATTTTACAAAAATGGTCACTTTCCTACAGCGGTAATAAAAAGGTAAATCTCACTTTCCTGCATCGTTTAGTATTCTTTATCATAATATAAATGATACTGAGGGATGAGAGTAGCCCACCATGGTTGAATAATCATATCATAACTTTACAAGTAAAAGGAAAGGGAGCCTAAAAGCATGTTCAAACACTAATGCGTATCCTCGATGACAAATGGAAGCTGAATAAAGTTCAAACAAGCCTAAGGATTGCTATGCGAGATGAGGAGTTCGTTGAATTGAAAATGAAGATATTGAATTCTAAATTGTTAAAAAATCCTAAAAAGATTTTGGCACCATGAAATGTAAGTAAATGGATCAAATGTGTCTATCGGGTTCTTCCTGCCACCGAAACAGAACGGTGAGCATAGAATCGAAAACCAAACGACGACGCGCAATAGAAGAAAGTCCACAGCATCTCAGAGGATACCTATTATGTTCGATGAGAACTGGGGACGAACTTGCACCATTCTAGAAACACTCTGGCGTAAGTCTCTTCAGTATTGGAGCATCACTAGTGATTGGAAAAAGGCACAGATCGTTCCATTCAGTAAGAGGGGCAGAAGGAAAGAGTTCTGTTGTTATCTGAGAAACAACGAATAGTAAGTTAACTATGGAACAGTACCTATTAGTTTTGCAATCACGTTGGAAACGCTACCGAAATTACAATGGTGTTTGTGATTTGTTTTTGGAACATTATCCAAACATTCAACTTCCACCTCGACAAGATAATCGCAAATTAAATTTGTGATGTTGAGACAATGGGCTGGTAGTGAAGCTTCCTCATTCAGGTATTCCGAAGTGTTACTACAGAAAAGAATGTTAATGTTGTTGCACAATTTTTTGTGCAATCATCCATTAAATCTCAAAGAAGCTCATACCCAGTTTCACAAAAGTATTCTTTGGAGCGACGAAGGGACTTGGAAGGACAGAGTGAGCATACACAATTCTGTCTACTAGGATTTTACAAATCCCCATTTCGCTATTGAGACAGAGCTGAACTTTTTCTGGCGTGAGTTTATGGGCTGGGTTGTTCAGTGGTGGGTCATCCGGACCTTATTTTTTTAGCGGTAATGTCAGTTTGGTAAATTCGTTGGATATGCTTCAAGAAGTGTTGTTAGAACTGGAAAATAGGTCGTTTTATGAACATCTGCAGCCGGTTCAGAAAACGTTGACGCAACAACAAGATGAGCAGAACTATTTATGGTGTTATTGTCAGAGATTTTCTAAATGAAAACTTTGATGAAAAGATTGGCAAAGGGGTACTACTGAATGGCCTCCACAGTCCCCAAATACCATACCTACGGTTTTATAGGTCTACGGTGGACTAAAAACTGAGGTTTATTTCGTCAAGGCTGGAATGTGGAGCATTTTAAGAACCTATCTAATGGGAATTTGAAAACCTATAAACTGAACTTCCAGAAGATTCGTTGCTGTGGAATGTAACTCGTTAGAGTCTCTTTCATAAGAGAAGCAAAGCAGGTATTTGTTGTTTAATGAACTAATGATATAGGTATGAAGCGACAATGCGAAATAATGAAATAATAATGAATTAAGGAAATGTGATGAATGATATGAAGCAACTTGATATCAGGAAATGTGATGAATGATATGAAGCAACTTGATATCATGTAGTATTGTAGGAATGGAGAAAGGAAGTAATAATATTAGAGGCATTTTGTGAAGCAGCAACGATTACGTACGAAAATAATTTAATGGAATAACAAACATGTATAATTGATGAAATGGCGGCTAGGTACAGGCAAATATGATTCTAGTGTAGTGAACCATCTATGTGAATTAATGCAGCATTTGGAACTAAACGACACTTTGAAAAGAAATGGAGTGAAATATCAATGTTCTTATAGGTTGTTACCTAAAGATTGCTGCATATTTTATTATCCCTAATATTACAACGTACTACTTATATTTAAGGTACAACTAGCTTAGCGCTCGTTGCTTCACCTATGTAGACTGTATCATCTTCAGAAATATTTTTGTTTTTCTTTCCTCGAATTCTAGTATTTTTCACAAATAATTGTAAGACATTCTAAACTTTCCACGTTAGTTAAGGCAATAGAAGCATGATATTCTACTAAAGCACTTCTAATAAAAAGCGATTCTGGTAGATGATATTGGATACCTTTGTTAATACTTCCTTTTGAATTCTTGTTGTGATATTTCAATAAAAACTTTTGTGCAGTAATACATGTTTCATAAGAGGTCTTACACAAATTGTCATGGAAGTAGCTTTAAATACGTTATTTTCATCCGCTATTTCACGCCCTACGGGGTTAATATCCAAATAACACAATTAACATGTTTTTTTTTAAATTTATGAACGAGAATTCAAACATAAATTATTCTGAGATTTAATCCAAAAATGTTTTCGTAACGTATTCTACCCCCTATTATGACTCCTTAGGGACTGAATTTCCAAAAACCCTGAAACATGTATTTTTAAAATTTTAACTGAGAAACGAAGTACCAATTTTCGTAATTCTAGCTTCAAAATTGCCTTTAAAGAAACTTTTTTTTTAGAAAGCCTTTCATCCCCTATTTCGACCCCTCAAGGAAGGAACATCGAAAAATTCCTTCTTAAACGACGCCTGCAGTATAAGATGCACACTCTCTGCAAATTTAAAGTTTCTATTCTTCGTGGGCTGGGCTGGGCGATGACAAGTCAGTGAGTGAGTGGGTCAGGTAGTTGGAACATTGCTTTTATATATAGATATGGTTTTACTGATGCAAAAGAACGAGATGTATTTATAATTAGTCAGCGTAATGAAATGAAATTATCTGAGAAAAACTGAATAGCAGGTTAGGTACAGCACACCGTCTATTCGTTTTGCTGACGTGGTGGAAATATGACCAAAGTTACAGTGATATTTGCGATATGGTAACTGTGTTATTTGGATATTAACCCCGTAGGGCGTGAAATAGCGGATGAAAATAACGTATTTAAAGCTACGTCCATGACAATTTGTGTAAGACCTCTTATGAAACATGTATCACTGCACAAAAGTTTTTATTGAAATATCACAACAAGAATTCAAAAGGAAGTATTAACAAAGATATCCAATATCATCTACCAGAATCGCTTTTGTTATGCCAATTCGTCACTGAAAAAAAAAATTGTGTTGTTGCAGTTTTCTGTGCAATCACTCACTCACTCTCAGAGAAGCCGACAGCAAGATTTGCAAAAGCATTCTTGGGAGCGATGAAGGGGCTTTTAAGATGAATGGGAAAGTGAGCAGACACATTTTTGTCTACTGCGATTCTACGAAAGCCCATTTGGCTATGGAGGCAGAGCCGAGCTCTCCTGGCGTGAGAGTATGGGGTGGGTGCCCCTGAGAGCTACAACCCCAAGAAGAATAATTGTGCCATATTCTTAATGGTAATGTCAGTTCTGTAAATTAGTCAGATATGTTTCAAGAAGTGCTATTAAAACTGGAAAATAGTCCGTTTTTTGAACAACTGTAGCCGGTTAAGGAAACGTTGATATAGCAACAAGATGAGCGACACCATATTATAGCGTTATTGTCAGAGAACTTCTGAACGAAAACTTTGATGAATGGATTGGCAAAGGGGGTACTACTGAATGGCCCCCACAGTCCGCAGGTACCACACTCACGATTTTTTCGGTCTGCGGTGTACTAAAAACTGAGGTTCATTTCACCAAGATTTGTGGTGTGGAGCATTTGAAGAGATGAATCCAATCAGAATTTTTAAGCCTACAGGTTACAGAAGATATGCGACAAAATTTGTAAATAGTTTTGAAAACATGCCATGTTTGCTTGGAACAGCGTGGATACCACTGTGAGCGTCTCTTATAGGCTCACTGAACTTTAAATGTAGTTCTGTGTTGATAGTAAATTTGTTTAGTATTATTGCACCAAACTAAAAAATATTTAATCTGCGCTTAATGTGAGATGTAAAGACAAGAGTTGTATGTTGAACTTTTCATCTTCCATGAAATGACTTAATTTGGGGGGAGGGGGGGGGGGGGGAGGGGGAGACGAAAGATGAAACCGAGCAATCTGGAATCTTTAAATATCCTGTTACTGCACCCCTGTCAATAAGGCTTTTTTTCCATTTTGAAGTTAGTAATACACATCGAATAGGTGTAGTGAGCAAGACGGTGCAGTGGTTAGTACACTCGACTTGCATTCGGGAGGACGACGGTGCAAACCTGCGTCCAATCATCCAGATTCCTTTTTCCGTGACCTCTCTCAATCGCTGTAGTAAAATGATGGGTCGGTTCCTTTGAAAGCCCACGGCTGATTTGCTTCACCGTTCTTGGCACAATCCGAGCTGTTGCTCCTTCTGTAATGACCTTGATGTCGACGGGGTGTTAAACCCAAGCTTCCTTCCTTCCTTTCGAGTAGATGTAGTACATAAGCAAATCCATGCAAACATTACAGTACATTTCTTACAAATTCTTTATTCCCGTGATCCATTGATTGCAATAATATGTTTAGTATTACTGGGAACACAGTTAATGAAAAGTAATGAATAACTGATCTTATTATAAGCCCTGTAAAGACGGATTTTGAATGGGCTAATCAGTCATATAAAACATGTTGACAGCACCCATTAGAAATACTCTGATGCAGTTTTTATAGCCATGTATTTTTATTACTGAAACTAATTACTTACCAGCTAATTAATATTAAAGTTCGAAAGCACCTACTTTTTCCATTGCAGATTGTGCTGTTATACTTACTAGACTTCAGATTTTAAAACTATACTTCTGTTTTCCTGTCAAAAATTATTTGAGACATTAATTAAGAAATTGCATATATATCTTCATTAGTGATTACAGATCTAAAGACTGGCCTGTAGTCGTAAGTGGATTACTCCCAATACGGATGTAGAAAATGGTTCCATGACATTTTAAATTATCCTAAACCAATACATGTTTTGTAAAGCAAATTACTGTCAGAACAACAGAGCATCAAAATTATCAAAATCTGACATCACCGTTTTCCAAACCAAAATGAAGTTAACTAAATCGCAATACATTCATATGACAATATAAAGGCAACAGTACCCTACAATGTTAAGTGCAGACACAGAAAGCTCACAAGTAACATTTACGTAAAAATCTGCTCATACTAATCACTCACATCGCACCATGTAAACGTACCCGTTTTAAGGCAACACGTGATAATCATCTATGTGTAAAGAGGGCGCGCACTGCCTTTGCTAACGTCTCTGTGGATGTCTGCGATCAGACGTTACTCGAGCAACATGTATGCGAAAGTTCGGAAACGTACGCCTAGGCTGAATCATGCGAAAGTCTATTCCGAGTCTGTGCTAGTTTATTAATCGAATGATACCGTGTAGAGAAGTCTAAAACCAACACTCACACACCGAGTGAATCCATGTGAGTGAATTAACAGATTAGTTTTCACTAGTGACTTGTGACATGGTTCATGCATTTCTCATTTAGACTGATGTGTGAATGTGTAACACCCCACCCGTCACTTATCTGGTTTTCATGTGTGTCACCCCAGGTAATTGACTAACAGATCAACAGAGAGTGCAAAACTGCCGCAATGTCGGATAACGCAAAGAAAGTAATAAGGCCCTGTGACTCCTGATTGAACTGTGGTGGCAGTGTTGACATTAATTTGAATCAGAATTGATCCCTTTTAATTAAAAAGGGGTGCTCATTGATGTTATATTGAGCTATTGAACACCAGATGTAAATGTTGAACATAAAATTAATTAAGAAAGTGACTTGGGATTTCAACTACTTGATTGAAAACAGATGCAGTCGATTAGCAAAGATTTCTTTTAACTCACGACCTTCAGTCATCACATTACATGACTCTCCTACCAGGCACTGGTAGTAAATTGCGTTTGCGTCGAGTAAAGCGCGATAAATAAAAGTAATTCCTATCGACTGACCCAGGCGTAATACGAATTGCGAGAAGAATTCTACAATACACGCCCCATGAAACCCTCGTGGAAACTTTGTCGACGTGATCCAATAAATTAATCAGTGGTCGGAGCGGGCGCAACATCACTGAATTCAGCGTGGCGGGGAGGCGTCGTTATGCGGACGTCGGCCGACCTCGTGGTGCTGCAAGGCTGTGGTAGTCTATTCACTTCTAGCTATCTTGCTCAGTACATAGCTGAACCAAAACTTTTTATCTCCAAGCTCAATCGTTCCGTTTGCTAAGTCCTAAACTGCAGAGGTGTTCACTCTCTCTCAGGCAAGCTGAGTAATGAACGCCACGTCCATACTCAAGGCAAGCTGGGAACGGAAGACCACTACGGAGACTTCTCCCAGTCCGCTCTTCGCCTCGGTTTCCCCTCCAGCAAAATCACTTACGCCAATTGCAGCGCAAGTTGCGTTAAATATGCGTCGCTTCCCAGCGCCGACCAATGCCTGCTCTGGGAAGTGAACAAATTCCCGCAAAATTTCCCTTCCTCTCAGCTTCTGCTATTTAGCTCCTCCCAGGCCACCCGTCAAAGTTAGCGTCTGCACAAAACACCAATTTTTCCGGAATTTTGACTCACAGGAGAGTACTTCAAATTCCTTGGTCCTACGTTCGCATGGGAGGCCGGCGTATTTCATTCTGTCACTCTTCACCTGATTTACTTCAGACTCTGCAGACCATGAATTCAGCGTGAAGTTGCTATAGTCACGAACACGCAAATTTTGGCCTCTGTTGACCGCTCCACCGTAGCTTTGCACGGCTTTCTCGCATATTTCACTGAAAACGGGATGACAGACATTTATCAACAGGCGTACAAGTTCTCTGTCTGCTTCCCGGTACACCAGCATGGGATCAACCACCCACTCACTGTCACTCATCTTAAGGCAGCTGGAGGCCGCGCCCCGTTACCGCTTTCTCAGAGCTTGAGCCGCCCTAAGCTGCCTATTGTCGCTTCCCTTCGCCGCTCCCCAGTCGGCCACGGTCAATTCCGAATACTTCCCTGGGATAAACTAGCCTCCAGTAAATCGACGTGTTTCCACAAAATTTTCATGTCGAGTGAATTACTTTAAAGCCATCATCCTACATTAATCATTCCAATATGTCCATACTATACCCTCCACAAGATGCATTGTGCCTTGTCAGTCACTTTTGTTCAGCCCTACTGTTCGCTCAACGTGAGTTCAGTGATCTTTAATGACTCCATGTAAGGGGCACAGTTCTTGCCATCTTATAAATGATTTGAACGCATTTTATGTACTGTGATGAAGCAAATATTCGTCCCGTTGTGTTTCGCCTCCAAAGATGTAATAAAGCCACTGTTTACATTAACAGAAGCCGCAACTGTCATTTGCTCATTGTGTTGAAGGTTGACTGTTGTGAAAATTCAGTCAGTACTGTATTATACTCACGACTTATAGGGTTAAAGGGCCCACTCGTACAACTCATTTAATGTGAAAATTGTAACTGGTCATCATGGATTTAATACCACAAATAATTCTGAAAAAGTGAAGTGAAAAATTGTTGGGTGGTGAGCATTGTTGTAACGAATCTTGAAAACCAATTTTTACAGATCCCGAGGACGTTTTTGGAGGGGTTGCAGGTAGGTATTCTTGCAAATGGCTTATAGATGCTATTACCGGCACAAGCTTCATCATTCCTGCTTAGCGAGATTTTTGCTAAGAAAGTAAGTCGCTGTAGCAAGTCCAATTAACTGTTGTATTTACCAGCATTTGCCAGCTGGTGTAGAAGATGAACATTTGTAATCGGCACAGTGTAGTTATGTTTATATTTGTATGTGATAATTTTGTATTTGGTGTGCCAATGTGTAGCGATTTTCATGGTAGTGGGAAATTCATATGTAGCATGAAGCGATTTGCAACACCGATAGACAATATGTTGTAAAAATTTTAAAGCACTAGATCCAATGATTACAATATATGTCTGTCGAAACCCGTCTACCAATAAAATGCTTTTTAGTGATGTTGGCCTGCGAAGTTTTCTTCAGTTATCACAATGAAAGCGCACCGGGAATTGCACTGTTGAACACAGACAAGAGAACGCATTAGTGGAAACCGTAGGTTGGTTTGTTGATTTGGGAGAGGGGAAAAACAACGAGGTCACCAGTGCCAACGGATTAGGGAAAGGTGGGGAAGGAAGTCGGCCGTGTCGTTTCAAAGGAATCATCTCGGCATTTGCCTGAAATGATTTAGGGACATCGCGGAAAACCTAAATCAGGACGTCAGGACGCGGGTTCGAACCGTCGTCCTCTCGAATGCGAGCCCAGTATACTAACCACTGCACCACAACGCTCGGTGTGAGAAGAGTATATTCAAGGCCTGTCTTTTACCTGTCTGATGAAGTGACAGAAGAAGAAACTGGAACAGAAAGGGATTCAGTGCCAATGTCAGAATTTATAAGAGCTTGGAAGGACTTAAGGGACATATAATGTTTCACAGGAATTTCCAAAACATTTGAGGGAGTGGAAAGAAAACAACTTTTCACGTTGATGTGTCGAATCTGTGAGACCCATAACATACTATCGGAGTTTCTAAAAAAAAAATCGTCCACACTACTCCGAAGATAGGAAGAGCAGATAAATGAGAGAACTGCTGCACAAGCAGCTTAACTACATATGCATTCGAGTTGCTGACAACGATGATATATTAAATAATGAGAAATAAACTGATGATCTGTTAAATGACGATCAGCTTGGGTTTGGGAGAGGAAAAGCACCCAAGATGCAGCCCTGACGTTGTGCTTGAAAATGGAAGCAAACCAAGAAAATTCAAGACACATTCGTAGGATATGCCGACCTGGAAAAGCGTTGGACAATGTAAAATGGTACAAGATGTTCAAAATTATAGGAAAAGTAGGGGTAAGCTATAGGGATAGGGGGATAATATAGAGTATGTACAAGAACCAAAAGGGAACATAAAACTCGGATTAAAATCGGTAGCGAACAGGAATGTAGTCATCTGTCCCTAATGTTCAGTTTATACACTGAAGGAACGACGGAAATAAAAGGAGCTTATAAGAGTGGGGTTAAATTTCAGGGTGAAAGGTTGACGATATTGCTGTCCTCAGTGAAAGCGAAGAAGAATTACATCATCTGTTGAATGGAATGAACAGTGTAATGAGTACAAAAAATGGATTGGCAGTAAAGAGAAGAAAGACTAAATTAATGAGAAGTAGCAAAAATAAGAATAGTAATAAACTTAATATCAAAACTGGTGATCACGAAGTAGACAAAGTGAAGGAATTCAGCTACTTCAAAAGATAAAGACCCGTGAGAGAAGAAGCAGTGGGCATAAAAAGCAGACTAGCGAGGCCATAGAACGCATTTATGGCTAAGAGACGTCTACTAGTTTCACTTTAAGAAGATATTACTGAAAATTATGTTTGGAGGACAGTAGTGAATCACGGACAAAGGAAAAACGAAAACATTAGAGAATCAAAGTGTTTAAGATGTGGTGCCACAGAAGAATGTTAAAAGTCACGTGGACTGATAAGATGATGAATGAGCAGCTTCTCCACAGAATTAGAACATAAATGAACATATAGAAAATACTCACAGGAAGGGTCAGAATGATAGGATGTGTGTTAAAGCTGTGCATGGTACAAATTTCTGGGAAGACAGAGAGTGGAATACATCCTAGAGATCCTAGAGATGTGGCGTGCAAGTCCTACTGTGAAATGAAGTGGTTGTACGGTAGAGGACTTCTAGGCATGCTGCGTCGCAAACAGCAAAGGGCTGATAACTTAAAGAAAAAAAAAAAAGAAATATATCGCTGGAGTTCATTGGGCTTCTGTTTCCTGTGCATGTATCGTCCGTAGTAATGTGAAAATCTATCTGGTTAAGTGGTAAATTGGTTCATTAGTGAAGTCGGTCACAGGTGTTACAGGGGTGTTTGGTTTGTAAATTATAAGTAATGATTTTCGACTGAGAGCCTTGGCATTTTTCCGTATTATTTTCTTAGTCTGGCCGTTTGTAAAAATTGCTTCTATGTTTTCATTACTTTCTGTAAGTTTCTTTTATGTCTCCTTGTCGGATCACGTGTTATTTATTTGATATTCTAGCTGTGGATAAATCCAAATGCTTTGGCTATATACTTCTGTTGTTTCATAATGCAGTTGTGTTTCCTGTATCAACCTTTTTGACAATGGCACTTTCTCGATTGTTTTTTCTATAACTTCTTTGCAGCTATCTTTGTATTTTGTTCCGTAGTGGATTTGCTTTCTTTAATTATGTCTATTGAGTCTTCAGTTAGTAACTTTCTGGTTAGTTTAGCATTAAATTAATCTGTTATAAGTCTTTCCATTTTTTTTGTTTTTGTTTTCTGTTGTAAAGTTCTCTATTGTTTTGGACAGTTTTCAACCAGATGTTTCCTTCTTCAGATAAATTTATGTCAATTAGGACAATCACTCATTCATGAAAGGTGTTTGTATCATGATGATGCTCAGATGGATTGGACTTTAAGTAATTTAGAATTTTGGTGAGTTTCTTTTGTTGACTTATTTGCTGTCTATCTATTACTGCATCTATCTACGTTCTAATCCTCTACCTTAGTTCATCAAAAAATTGTAGGTATTTTGCATGTTAGCATGTTGTATGTGCAGTGTCTATAATTCAGTATTGAATGCTCTTTTTTTGGAAAAAAATACCATATTTCCTACATTAAATGCATAATTTCAGCTTTTGCGTTTTATCTCTTGTGCTGCAATGACTTTTTTCTGATAGTTATAATTATGCAACTGGTGATTATGTTACAGGTCAAACACAGTTACATTTTGTGTTAAGTATTTTCCTGTAGTGTGATCGTTGTGTTCTGGAACCTTACCAAAACTGAAAAACAGAAAATGTTTCGTTGTTTGCAGATGCCAAGTTGAAGAATGCAAAGTAAATATGAAACTTAAACATAAATAATTGATAGCGTCATGTGAAGTGTGTGAACAAATGTATAATCACCTTAGTTCCTTATTAGTATTTTAAACCTAGCTTTTCTTAGCATAAGCGTAACTTTACATCTTATATTGCTTCAACTCTGTGATGAGTATCTTTAACTGTATATGTTAACTAACGTAAGAGTTTGATGCCCAATTTTCGATGCTTCTATATAATAACTTTAAGCCAAAAGTTCACACAATCTGCACAAAACGTTAATATATAATAATAGCCTTCAAGAAGAGAATAAATAAAAACCGACTGAAGAAATCACAGAAAGTACTGAAACATCTGTGAGTAGAACATATGTAATAAGACGGCGTTTTGTACGGGGCTAATTGCTCCCTAGTTTTTTAGTAATCACGAAAAAGGAGTTGCCACACCCAAAAGATGATTATTTCAGCACCAAGTTAAATAAGAGTTCCCATTAGGTTAATCCGCTTCGGACACACACTTCGTTTTGTACTATAACCGTAACGTCCTTCCATTCCATCACATAAATGTTACCTGATTGTCAACATCAGTTCGTTCTGCTTCAGAGAATTTCTCCTAAGTACTAGGTTAAATTTACATCTACTTCCGTACCCCTCAACTTACCTAGGTGAACGATATTTCTTGTATGGCGGTATTATGCCTCATTCCCTGTTCCACTCGCGAATAGTCCTCGAATCTCTCTTATTTTACTTTTATGGCCCTTCGCCTAGTTGTACGAAGGAGAAAGAAACATAACGTGGGTAAGCAGTATTTTTTTCCACGAATTACAAAACACTTTCATCTTTCTTACTAGGTCTTGATTTGTAGACAGCAGCTATCTCGCTTCTTCACTGTTTCCTTCTAAATTGTAATGTTCAGTTGTTAACTGTTCTTGTTATTCCACATGTCGTTTATCATACTTTACTTGACTGTGCTCCGATATTATTGCTACGAAGTCTTCGTATTAAATTTATCTTTTTATTTATAAATTTTTAATTAATATTAAAATGAAGTATCTTATTTTTCGTAAAATACTCGTATATCAACGTGTGGACTGATATAAATAGACGACCTGTCTAACCTCAACTACAGAACGTATTTCAGCACTGGATATAAACGGGATTGACTTTACCGGTCATTTTGCATGTCGTACAGATTGTTCTAATCCATGGCTCTTCTTCAAACAAAGGTACTCGTACTTCTGCGTCTTGGCATGTAGTGTGCAGCTTTGAAGAGGTTGTGAATTAGTAAGTACTTGGAGACTGGATAATGCTTCATTTACATTTCATTTCATTATCTTATATAAGCAATTCATCCACGTTAAAGAGGAACAAGTGCAAGGCGTTTTTGTGTGGATCATATTGGATTACTCTTCTGGTGACAGGCGCTGGATTTTATGAGGAGTAGGTTGTTATCACAAGATTGTAATATGTGTCGAAGATTATGAGTAATAATACATTTACTATCAGCAACAAGTTATTCTTAGGATTAGTTTACTCACAGAGTGTCATTTTTGGACGCCGCCAATAGAATTAAGTAGAGTCTTTTTTCATGCTACCTGGTTTCTTGGGAACTGACTAAGGTAAGATGATGATGGTTCCTGTGTCGCTGACTGTTGGAACGTTACGTGTGGTAATACTGTGTCACAAAATTTTACGATTTCATCTGAAAGAGATATTAGAACACTATTAAATGATTTTTCAGATAGTTCACCTTAAGCTGATGAGTACACGATGGGGGAAACAGTCTCGTAGTACAGGAGATTGGTATAATCAAGAAGCTAACACATTTTAGTGGTACTTGCAACTTTCAAGAAGCTATTCACTTATGTACTCGGTATTATTTTCAGATATGAGGGCCCGTATCACCCTGATGCGTTAATTATATGAAAGTGTGTACTTTGTGACTACCACAGAAGTGTTTATTCGAGTCAGATAGCGTTCGAAAGTTTTTCATGGCCATTACGAGTTTCATTTTGCATATCAGTAGAATATCATGGCTTGCTAATCACTATTTATGAGAATGGTGGAAGTATTTTCAAACACACACACACACACACACACACACGCGCGCGCGCGCGCGCGCGCCTTTGAACTATAACTGTAAAAGGAATTTTGTCCGATTCAGTAGCAGGTATGTCACAATCTCAGGCTATGAAAGCAGCAGCGAGACAACCATGGATATATAATGAAGAGCCAAAGAAACTGGTACACCTGCCTAATACCGTGTACCGAGCGAGGTGGCGCAGTGGTTAGCACACTGGACTCGCATTCGGGAGGACGACGGTTCAATCCCGTCTCCAGCCATCCTGATTTAGGTTTTCCGTGATTTCCCTAAATCATTTCAGGCAAATGCCGGGATGGTTCCTTTGAAAGGGCACGGCCGATTTCCTTCCCAATCCTTCCCTAACACGAGCTTGTGCTCCGTCTCTAATGACCTCGTTGTCGACGGGACGTTAAACACTAACCTACACACCTAATACCGTGTACGGTCCCCGAGAGTACGCAGAAATGCACCAACACGACGTGGCATGGAATCGACTAATGTCTGAAGTCGTGCTGCAGGGGACTGACACCATGAATTCTGCAGGGCTATCCATAAATCCTTAAGAGTATGGGGTGGTGGATATTTCCTCTGGACAGCACGTTCCAAGACATCCCAGATATGCTCAATAATGTACATGTCTGGGAAATTTGGTTGCCAGCGGAAGTGGTTAAACTCAGAAACGTGTTCCTGAAGGCACTCT
Organism: Schistocerca americana; assembly: GCF_021461395.2. Classification (NCBI taxonomy): domain Eukaryota; kingdom Metazoa; phylum Arthropoda; class Insecta; order Orthoptera; family Acrididae; genus Schistocerca; species Schistocerca americana. The sequence goes on along the minus strand of NC_060121.1, from coordinate 595,623,908 downwards.
GCAGCAATTCTGGACTTATGGGTGTCGCATTGTCCTGTTGGGATTGTCCAAGTCCGTCGCAATGCACAGTGGACAAGAATAGACGCAGGTAATCAGACAGCATTATTACGTACGTGTCACCTGTCATAGTCGTATCTAGACATATCACGGTACCCATATCATTCCAACTGCACACGCCGCACGCCATTGAAGATCCTCCACCAGCTTGAACAGCCCCCTGCTGACATGAAGGTCCATGGATTCATAATGTTGTCTCCACACCTGTACACGTCCATCTGATCGATACAATTTGAAAGGAGACTCGTCCTAACAGGCAACATGTTTCCATTCATCAACAGTCCAATGTCGATGTAGACGGGCACAGGCGTGGCATAAAGCTTCGTGTCGTCGCTAAGGGTACACGAGTGGACCTTCGGCTCCGAAAGCCCATATCGATAGTGTCTCGTTGAATGGTTCGTACGATGACACTTGATGAAGCAATTTTGGAAGCGTTAGACTTCTGTCACGTTGAAAGATTCTCCTCAGTCGTCATTGGTCCCGTTCTTGCAGGATCTTTTTCCGGCCGCAGCGACGTCAAAGATTTGATGCTTTACCGGATTCCTGATATTCAGGGCACACTCGTGAAATGGTTGCACGGGAAAATCCCAGCTTCATCGGTATCTCGGAAATGCTGTGCCCATCGCTCGTGCATCGACTATAACACCACGTTCAAACTCTCTTAAATCCTTGTTGTGTTGTCACCGCCAGACACCACACTTGCTAGGTGGTAGCCTTTAAATCGGCCGCGGTCCGTTAGTATACGTCGGACCCGCGTGTCGCTACTATCAGTGATTGCAGACCGAGCGCCGCCACACGGCAGGCCTAGTCTAGAGAGATTCCCTAGCACTCGCCCCAGTTGTACAGCCGACTTTGCTAGCGATGGTTCACTGTCTACAGACGCTCTCAATTGCAGAGACGACAGTTTAGCATAGCCTTCAGCTACGTCATTTGCTACACCATAGCAAGGTGCCATATTCGGTTACTATAATAACTATCTTCAAGAACGTATTCTGAACAGATAATATTGTGAATCACGTACCGTCAAGAACGACTTCATCATTAATGGATTAAAGTTAAGTATCAAACTAATTATGTCCACTTTCTGAATTCTCATTCCTTGTTTGTCACGTCAGTATGGTTCTTCCCTCCTCACGCCAGCCTGCGTGAGCTAAAACGCGTGCATTTCGGCCTCCACTCGTAACACAGTGTTGGCTCTTCTGATAACCAAAATTTATAACGTGCCATTGTTGCAGGAGTAACAGATTTAACAACTGCGCCAGACACTTGTCGTCTTATATAGGCGTTGCCGACAGCAGCGCCGTATTCTGCCTGTTTAGATATCTCTGTATTTGAATACGCATGCCTATATCAGTTTCTTTGACGCTTCAGTGTAGTACTACTGTTATAAATACGATATCTGCATAATGACTCTGTGACTTTTTACTTGCTTCCTTTTCGATAGCCGGCCGATGTGGCCGAGCGGTTCTAGGCGCTACAGTCTGGAACCGCGCGACCGAAACGGTCGCAGGTTCGAATCCTGCCTCGGGCATGGATGTGTGTGATGTCTTTAGCTTAGCTAGGTTTAAGCAGTTCTAAGTTCTAGAGGACTGATGACCTCAGAAGTTAAGTCCCATAGTGCTCAGAGCCATTTGAGCCGTTTCGATATTTAGAACAACAATATATTAGACAATCAACTTCGGTTATGAGAACATCAGTTTAGCTGTAAAAGTAATGCACATAAAGACTTGAAGGTTAGGCCAGTATTGCAACCCGTTAGTCAAGGCCGGTGTAGTTGCTTATGCCACTCTGTTGTTGAGAATAGATACAATATGAATGTCTACAGTTCCGTGTTGTTTATTAACCTGAATGATGGAATGCGTAATGTGGAAATGAAAGCTGTATCAGAGAATTGCACCGGTGAATTCTTCTCAGGAAATCGCCAGAAGATGACAGGTAAGAAACTTCCTGAAACGTCGGTCCGAAACCAAGATATTACTCGGCTGATGGCTGGGGAAAATTACCAACTACTTGGTTTAAGTTCATGCTGATAGACAGCGTCAACATACGGATCTGCTATAGACAGCGTCAACATTCGGATCTGCTAACACTTCACAAGGTGAGACAATATAAAACTGCACAGTGAAGCCAGTGCCGTCAGTCCAGTGTGAGTTAAGTAATTCTAGTATAAATTTTTAGACGTGATATAATTTTCAAGTGTTTCAACATAAGCTCATTTGGAATAACGGGGTAGGTATTTGATTAATCTTTGTTTTATATGGCTGCCTATCACGGTATGTGTTTCGCAGCCAATATTCATTTATACTGTATTCTTGTTAATCCTACTCCAAAAATCATACTTTTAAAGTAATCGATTGTAGCAAGATGAAATGGGAACATGTTAACGACCTCTATATCGTTCGAGTACAGGTTACTTCTAAGCAGCTGCTGTCAGTAATGTAATTCATTGATTGAAAGCATGAAGGGACGAGTCTTATGACCCTCCTGACTTAATAATCTGCTGCTGAAAGCATAGATCGTGTTCTGGCTACAGATGATAGCCAGACTGAAAGCGCTCCGGCTCAGGATATAGCAATTACAGACCCGTGCACTAAAATGTCTAAGTGTCCTGATGAACACCAGATAGAATAAAATGAAGAAGCAGCACCTTCAATAAAATGGTGGTTTATCGTCCTGAATTAGTGCCAAAATATACTTGGTTTCAAACCACTGTCTAAACGAGAGAATGTAAACGTCCGGGTATGCAATATGCAAGTCTATTAGCAGGCTCCGCAAGGGAAAAATTGCTGGGTCGTAAGGAAGAACGGAAGGTGGGCCAAGTACGTTTACGGAAACAAAGAAAAACACTCAAAGAAAGTGCAGGGCGGTGCCCAGCATACAGTGGGATTTATTTGACAATCCGCAAGTAGACTGCAAATGCCACACACTGTGGTATGAGGTCTGCTCTCGAACTTCGAAGGCGGAAGATTCTTACGTGACTTTTGAGAATGAAATGCACTAATCTTGAACTATACTGATCTTATACACAATAATCCTTTCATTATACACCATTTAATAAGAAATATATATAGCATTTATCATTAAATAATGTACTGTCTCTTACTTTCTAACAATAAAAATTGTCAACTTTTATCAGTGTCGTCATTTTGACCCTTGACCAGAATCATCTTTACCCCACACTGGGCCAGATTACACTTTCGTATTAATTTGTAGAACTGATAAAATAATTGTTATTGTTTCTATTTAGTTTTCAGTTTATTACATAAACCACAAATATCTAAAAACTGAAGTAATTAACAATGTGTAATTTAACATGATTAGCTTGCCCTTCTTTCTCTAAGTCTTGATATATATTCTTTCCGTAAGGTTCCGTTTTCTTATGGAGATAAATCTGTTCAAACTGGAACTCATTTGTAAACATCAAATGTGCTGCATCTAGTTATGCAGTTCTGACTGGGACACTTATATTCAATAGATGAATAGATGTAGTAAATACTTTTGCATGAATTCTCTACTGGCCGTGTACAAAACGAAGTCGTTCATAAAGAAATGAGTGATGCTCCGTGCACCACACTGTAGTGTTGGCCTAGTGCTGTGACTAGGCCTAGTGCTTCTTTGGCATTTTGTCGTCTTGGAGCAAATCCCGGAGGATGGAGACCAAGCTGTCGAACGCCTCCTGGCAAGTGGGGACGATCTGGTCCTCAGGCAGCAGGTAGCCATACTGGCCCTCGTCCCTCAGCTCCCACGCAATATTGTACTCGTGACCGACCACGCCCTGCATCCAGTCGATGCTAGACCCCGATGCTGGAGCTAAAACATGTCAAAACAGAAACTGTTTCAGTTCTCACAGAGGCTATGTTACCCTACATCTTATTAACAAACATTCTCAAAGTCATTATTTAGACGAAAGTTGTGAGTGAAGGACCCAAAAGTAAATAACATGAGAAACATGTTGGTGATGTACATACGAGATTAGGCATTACTGAAACAGACAGTGATCTTTAAGTAAACAAAATGTACTAACATTTCTAAGGCAGCGCTTGTTTAAGTCAATACGTTACGTCCCATATGTTTCTGGTTAGCACATTCTGTCCTCAAACGTATTTCTTGAATGTCTACGAAATACTTATCTACAGCTAAAATAGTCCCCTGGTTATACTTTAAATACACTGTCCAGTCACCTTAATGTGACCACCTGTCAAAAGCCTAAATAAGCAACTTTTGCGGCGTGCAGGAAGATGGCCATTGAGATTCTAAAAGGTACCGACAGGGATGCTGAAGAATGACGACTCCGCCGGCCGAAGTGGCCGTGCGGTTAAAGGCGCTGCAGTCTGGAACCGCAAGACCGCTACGGTCGCAGGTTCGAATCCTGCCTCGGGCATGGATGTTTGTGATGTCCTTAGGTTAGTTAGGTTTAACTAGTTCTAAGTTCTAGGAGACTAATGGCCTCAGCAGTTGAGTCCCATAGTGCTCAGAGCCATTTTAACCATTTGATGACGACTCCAGTGCCGAGGCCAGCTCGGCTAGATTTGTCGGCTGAGGATCCATAGCACGGTCCGAGCGAGATGGTCTCATAAACTGTCGATTGGACGTTAATCCGATGAGTTTGAAGGCAAGCGGAGTACAGCAAACTTATCCTGGTGCTATTCGAATGAAGCACGCACATTGCGAGCTGTGTGACACGTCGCATGGTCCTGGCGGCAGATGCCATTGTGCCTAGGGAAAACAAACTCGACTCGATTTCCAATTATAGAAACCTTGTTCGTTCGATCCGCAGTGCCTTCCAGAATGCCAATATCGCCCAGGGAATGAAACAAAACATTCTCCAGACCATAACGCTGCCTCCTGTGTGCAGGGAGTTTCCTTTCAGACGTTTCGCGCCGTACACGGTAGCGCCTATCTGGCCCACAGAGCGTAAAACGTGATTCACCTGCAAAGTACACCTGTCGCCACTCAGTGGTCGTCGGGTTGCGGTATTGGCGTGAAAATTCCTGCCTTTGTCGTATATATACAGCAGTCAACCTGAGTGCATGAAACATCCCCTCATCCGGAGACCCATATGTAACAATGTTCCCTGAACGGTCTTTGAAGAGACACTGTTGGCAGCCCCTTGGTTCATCTGAGCGCCCTGTTGTTCAACAGGTGCGCGGCTGGTCACCTGAACAGTTCACGGACTTAGCCGCTTCGGCAGTGCTTCCACTTTGGCCCCTAAGCTAATGATCTTGTGCTTTTGGACGTCAGTTAAATCGCTACGTTTCCACATTACGACAACGACCGCAGTGTTTTTTCGTGTCCCCCCCCCCCCCCCCCCCCCCCCGACGCTATTTAAATGGAGTCTTCTGGTGGCGCTAAAACTTCATGTCTGCGAGTGGTTACTGCACGTTCTCGTCGAATGTACGTGGAGGTCATATTAATGTGATTGGGGGCCGTATGGTTTCCAATTAGATATCTGGGAACGGGTAGGAGTTACAAAAACGATGTCCACCGGCCGCCTTGTCATCGCCTGCTTCGCTGTCTCGTGCAGATCTGGTATGTGGTCAGCACCCGCTGTGCCTGGCATTTCTGAGATTTTCCAGATCGTGGAGAGGCGACTATTCAGTCAAGTAGCTCCTCTGTCTCCATTACGAGGCCGAGTGCACTCCGTACCATTCTTCCCACCATACGTACGAGGGTGACAGAGAATGCTAAATGGATTAATCTGAGGTAAGAGACCCCTGTCCGGAAACGACCTAGTGGAAAGTTATAAGCGAGAAGTTTTCTAATACATCCGCCAATGGAATACATACACCTGCAAACTGTTGCTAAGACTGTAAGCAGACAACTTTCAGAGGTGATATTACGGACAAAAACAAGAAAAAATCCAGTAAATAAGGGTTATATAATGCATACCTCAAGACTAAGAGCATCCATTTATCTTCACTATTCCGTTAATATATTTCTTCTACTGAGCAAATGCCCACAACTCTTAAGCTAGGCATTTTACAGCCCACGTTTGCAAGACAATCTTATTCTTTTGGTTCATACTTCTTCCTCTGAAAGTCGCTTACCCTATAGCATTAGCAACAAAAGTACCGATAGATGTATTCCACTCCCATAGGAATCACTACGATTTTCGCTTGTAACTTTCGACGTGGTTGTTTCTGGACACGCGCCACTTACCTCAAATTGATAAATTTACCTTCTCCTTCACGCCTAAAAGTTTGTAACATCATTACGGAATCATCCCATACATTAGTCTAAGGAGAGGCAAAAGAAAAAAAAGAAGAAACAGTTATTGAAACGTGAGTGTGTAAAACTTTGAATTGTGCTTCGAGAAAACGTTAATTTGGTGCGGTAAGAGATGATTAATAACAAGTCTGTTATAATAGAGATGTTTATAGTGTAGTACATAACACCCTTGATACGAAAAGCAGAACTAAATTAATATTCTGTGCTCTAATGGTATTACGTTAAATGAATTTTTTTGGTTCTGGACCTGATATAACAAATTTTACAAATGTCTTCTATTGATTCTTTTTCATGGGCTATATTCAGAAGACGCAGTAGATCGAGCTCTCCACTCTATATATCCTAAGGAATCCTCTTCAGCTCTGCATAACTACTGAAACGGACATCAATTTGAACTAGCTTAATCTAATCACGTCTTGGTCACCATATAAAATTTTTACCCCCGCCCTATACACCCCTCCATAATTAACTTCATTGTTACTGCATGCCGCAGAGTGTGTTCTATCAATCGATCGCTTCTCTTGCAAAATTGTGCCTTAATGCACTATCATTCCGAGTTCGATACTCTACCTTTTTATTATTTACTCAGTCTACTCATTTACTCAGCCTACTCATTTGTACCAGCATGTTACAAAAGCTTATGTTCTGTTCTTGTCAATGACGCCAATCGTCCACGTTTTACTTCGCTAGGCTACATCCCTGACATTTGCTTTCAGGAAATATTTCTTAACAATTAAATTTATATTCAGTATTAATAAATTTCTCTTTTCAGAAACGCTAGGAACAGGTTCTAGGTAGGACTTTTTACCAAAATATTTTGCATGTACTGAAAATTTTCCTGTGCAAATCAGGATCCTGGTTATTATTTATGTTGTATTAGATTTTTCTTTATTTAATTCTTCAACAGAAATAATTTTAATGTGTTATATTGTCTTGGTGTGCATTGTAGAACTGATGTTTTTATATTATAGTTTGCTGGTACTGTAAGTGGTTTATGAAATATTAATTAAAATTCGTTAAAGCAAATTCAATTTCTTGTACCTTTTGTATCAATGTTTCTAAAAATTTTGATGTTTACGTACTCACTTCGATTTGTTTCTTAACAAAAATATTAATTTTTTAAACGTAATTTGTTTTTATTTAACTTCTTAGATACTGGTATAAATATTAACTTATTTATTCTTTAAGGGTCAAGTTTAAAGTTATTAATTTATAATTTATTTATTTTAAATTGTAAAACTTTGATTTTATTGTCATTTTCTGGATTTTATTAAGATATTGGGTTTAGGTTTATAATCTTCATATTAATGGTATTAATTTTATACCCTCTCTACTTTGGTCGTACAAAAACTCGTCCGCAACTTTTGGCTCTCATTGTCTGATGTAATTTCGTCTGCATTGCCTGGCTAGTTTGTACTACACATCAATACTTCCGTTAATGTTAATATTGTAAGCGATTTCCACGACACTATCCTTCCCCTTGAACTAAACTTCCAAGTCCATAACCGTTTTTGAGAGGTTTACAGTGTCAGAAGCAATCTTTCTTCCCCTTAAGCTTTACCACTCTTCCGAAATATTTCCTTGCCCTCTTTTACACCTTGCTCTAAATTCATATGGAATGACATAGGAGTACACTACAGCCCTCATTCCCTTCTCAACTGCTGCATCACTTTCATATCATTCGACTCTTGTAACTACAGTCTGGTTTCAGTAAACGTTGTAGATACCCTTTCGCTCCCTTTACTTTATTCAAGATACCTTCAAAAATTCAACGGTGTTCTTCAGACAATGTTGTCAAATACTTTCGTAAGCCTACGAATGTTATAAATGTGGATTTGCCTTTTTCATTCCGTCGTCTAAGACACGCCGTCTGATCTAAAGCATCCTGAGTATCATTGGATATTAATAATGGGTTTGTCGATCTTCCACCTTTGCGATCACTTGAACTCTGCTGGGGAAACTTTGACTAAGGTGCCTGAATGTCTATGAAAGAATAGAAACGCATTCCTCCTCAAGGGCGGAACCGAGAGAAGGTAGTAATGTTGCACGCCGTGATCTGGAGCGAAATGAACATTCTAACTCGTACCAAAGATGTTCCATTAGGCATTATTGAGATGTTAATACAGAACTCTATATTTTACAACCACCCTCTGCAGTGTTAGACGGCCTCCGCCTGTTAGAAGATGACATCTAGCCGGGCGTGATTTGGTTGTGATTGTTTCTTCGTGTTTCCAAGTCACAGTCACATTACCAGCAATCATCTTGGGCAAATTTAGGATTCAAATGTCTTTTATGCATTTCTTACAGAGGTGACATCCAATGAGTAGTCCATATTCGAAGTCATTGAGCACTCTTGAGTGACCTGTTCTACTGTTATTGCCTCTCTACTGGAAACACAATACCCACCGTCCGCTTTTATAATGGTATACCCCCTTCTTGTGATAGCCAGTAGTCATTTTGGTACTACGTAAGTGTGTCCCAATATTTCTGAACAGATATTTTATGTCGTAGAACGAGTATTACCTCATGTGATCATATGTATATTCTGAACCCAAACTGATATTCACTGGGATCAGCTTCTGACAGTTTTTTCCCTAGTGCTGTACATAATATGTGTCACTATTTCGCAGCCGTGACTTATTAAACTATTTATTCAATATTATTAACACTTATACACATCTGACTTCTTTGGAATATTAGCTTCTTCTTGAAGTCTGTGGAAGGAAGGGAGGAAGATTGGGTTTATCGTCCCACCGACATCCAGGTCATTAGAGAAGGAGCACAAGCTTAGATGGTGTCAAGGATGGGGAAGGAAATCGGCCGCACCCTTTCAAAGGAACCATCCCGGCATTTGCCTGGAGCAATTTAGGGAAATCACGAAAAACTTAAATCTGGATAGCCGGACGCGGATTTGAACCGTCGTCATCCTGAATGCGAGTTCATTGTGCTACCTACTGCGCCACATCACTCGGTGACGTTTCCGGATATCTCTGTGTCATGTAACCTTAATAGAAGGCGAGATACTGCGTCATGGTATAATCTCCCAAGGAACTTAATAATTCTGAGCGAATGATGTCTTGTTTGACCAAGGTCTTATAGTACTCTGGCAAATTCTTCTAGCAGATCATGTCTCCGTTTTCACATTCGTTCACTTCACCATACCTTTCAATAACATGGTCTTCGATTAGTTTCCTTGGTATATTATTCAATTTATACTCTGAGAAATCAGTAAAAGAATTCAAGGAGAAACTTAGAAATGAAACTACAGTTCAGGGAGAAGAAATGAGAACATAGATGTTTGCTGACGACGTTATTATGTCAGGCACCGCAATGAAATTGGCAGATCATTTGATTAAGGATAATTTGAATTAAATCAAATGATAACGAGGGAATTAGATTACGAATTGAGTCACTGAAAGAAGGTACGTAATGTTGTTATGTCAGAGAAACAACTAATAATGACTCGTGCAAAGAGAATGTAAAATCTGTTTCATTCCATGGTGTCGAATTGATTCAGCGAGCTTAATATAATTTGACTGTAAAAACAGTCATAGGTTGCAGATTTGTAATAAAATATAATACATAGACTGGTAGTATCAACATAGTTAATTTGGTAGTTGTGAGAAATGATGCTGGAGCGGGTGATCAAGCCTTGAATACAGTAAGCAGCTTCAAGCTAATGTAGGATGTAGGTTTCAATAGTTGGGTAGACACGAAGAGACTTGCACTGTAGAGACTAGGATGAAGAGTCGCATCAAATTAATCAAACTAGTCTTTGGACAAAAGACTGCAACATAATCCCGTTGCCGTCTACAAACGTGGTATTGAAGTGAGCAAATTTCTGAAATATCCATATTCGGGTCTCTCTGACGTACAGCTATCCCTGTATAAAAAAAGGGATCGGATAGCGTCTTCGGTCCTGTGTATGGAATGCATGTTGAACAGCTGCACTGATCGAAAGGTTATTGTATAGAGGGTAATGCATAGATAAATACGTAAGAATACTGTGTGGGACGACGGGTAAAGGTATTTGGTTTCTTACTTAGTCTTATAAGTTGAAATATTGGTAGCCTGTGTGATTTTAGGATATCACAGTATTTTACAAAGGCCTGGAAACCATTTGTGGAAACAGACGGAAAACGATGGAGGAAGTACTGTTCACAGTCTTCGGTCCACAGGTTTACCATATTCCACGCCGAAACTCAAAGAAAACGTTCTAGCTCTCTAAGAACAAGGCAGAGAAATCAGCAAACAAGACGATAAGTAAAAGCCTGCTGTCGTTTAGCAGAGCAGTGTAATCTGAAAAAAATTTGTACGCACAAGAATTTGTTTGGAAAATTATTAAAGCTTGTTCTTGACACGTCTCAGAGACGATTTCTACTGTTGTTCAGAATTACGTAAAGTTAATTGCTCTCATTAAAAGTGGGGGACTAATCTCAGACACTTGTCCCGCGGTTTTGTATAGCATAGAGCGGCACGAAACAGAACTTCCAAAATGAAACACAGGTTTCCCAGTAAATCATTAATTAAAATAGGTTCACTTTTACACATTTTCACGAGACATCCGCCATATTTTATTCGATCGAAAAATCGATAGCCTCAGTCGTCATTATCACGTCCCGAGGGTTCAGCGCACTGTCACGAAGCCAGTCACAGCACATTCTGCAGCTGAGCGTAACGCATCCAGTATGACTGACGGCGATCGAATAACCTCCTCAGTGTATACACAGAGGGCATTATATACTCGCATTGCGATCTGCTAGGGAATCACTCGCTCTTAAACTGCTTCCAGCATCTGCTTCAGTGCTAACCCAGAACCCTTTTTTTTATTACAAAATTATTTATAACGTTGTTAGTGGAAGACCTATACCGATACCAATTTTTCTCTAAGTAAGTCTGAACTCTCTTTATATTGTACAAAATTCTCAGTCTGATAATGTTTAATCTTTAACCTCCAGAATATTTCAAACGGAACTACTGGTTGATAGTGGCCACTTTCTAATTTTCTGTATCTATATTAAGTTACAATATCATAGTCAAAGTTGATACTGTTTTATTATTACTTATATAAAATAAAGTGCTGTTCATTTTAGCTTTGTATCTTATGCACTGAGATAAGTTAATCTAACTCATTTTTTTAGTTTTTGTCACAAAAGTTGGTCTTTGCTCAATAATCCAAGAGGTAGAGGAGGTACCTTCATAAAACATCTACCATATATTTTTGCCATAAGTTGAACCTGATTTCAATAGTAGAACTCCCTGAAGCTCCAAGAAAAATTCCACAGAATATTCTGATAACCAACTGAACCTTACTCCAAAATTCCAACTTTTTAAATTCAATATTTCGTAAAACTCGATTTTTGAAACAGCTAATTATCGGATCATGCTGACACTCAAAACTTTTAGTCATTGGTTTAGTTTAACATAATATGTCTAAATTTTAAACAATATTTAAACATTTAAATTCGCATCAAATTATTACGCATTCTCTTCGTAAGCTCTTCGCACGGCATGCGCTAATCTCTGCGGTCTTCACCTTGGCCACGTGATGGAGAAAAATCAATAACTTAGTCGCCACTAGAAATATAGGTAAGTGCTTGCTACCCCACAACTGTCTTCAGGTGATAAGCCTTGCATGTTGTTCTCGCAGTATTAAAAGTTTGCAGCGTGAATATCGGCTACAAAGGACTACAGACAAAGTAATTTGAAGAGAAAATATGCAATGATTTAAGTTTTTAGATTAATTGAAATAGCAGTCAGGACACTGTGATACTTACACAGAAGATCCAGCACGCTACCGACGGTATAGGTTGTGCCATATCTGGCTGCTAGAGCTTTGCTGGCTCTCTGAGTCATTTCGAGCTGGAAAAGAAAAGCATTTCAGTAATCTACAGTAATACTAGTACGCAGATGTAATATCGTCCTTTTTTCTGTCTTCCATCTTTACTAAGTTGCTTTAAATTTGTGGAGGTATGCAATTAATTGAGGGCAGTTTGTTTATTGCCATACACATTTCGCTTCTTTTATTTGGGAAGCATCTTCAGTGGCCTGTAATACATAATGTTTATATATACAATAAACGTGTTATATGGTTGATGCAACTTGCTGCTGTGTTACATTTCGTCTTGTTTTACTATTGTTTTCTGGGTTAGAATAAACTTTTGTACCGCAAATCTCGTAATATGAAATTTTCGTTCGGTGTTACTTATGATTTCCCGCGCTGTTAACTCATGCTTGTGCTCCAGCTGGACGATTATTGACATTCTTTCACCCACATTTGTCACATCGCATGTATTACTTGCACTTTCCATTTTGTGATCAACATATGCGTGTTTTCGGTATGTATGTTGTCAACAGTTGTTGTGCGTTCATCTGTCGTCTTCTGTTTGTGTTGTGTGTGTGGTTCGATATTTTTCATTTGTTGTGTGTGTGTGTGTGTATTTCCTGTGTGAAACCGCATCATTCTTTCTTGAGGGAGTATTCTTTTTCCTCTTTTTTTAATAAATGGATATTTGTGTTATACAGGGTGTCCCAGCTATCTTGTCCACCCAAAATATCTCTGGAACAATAACAGCTATTGGACTTTCACCGGTATCAATGTAGGGCTGGGGCCCATGAATGTACATATTTGGAAACATTCTAAAACGAAAGCATATGTGTTTTTTAAAACAAACTTACGTTTTTTAAATAGACCTCCTATATTTTTTCTTTAGTAATCCATAGCATGACAAAGCACATACACAATGGCGTTGATTGCATCGCAATATTCCCATTACATCCCGAGATATTGAGACGCGAAGTTGACGCTTGAAACACCCGACATGCGCTGCTAGCGCACATCCTGAGGCTCAGGCGTGAACCCCATGCTGCCCGTAATCGCGATGTGATTGACATGTGCAATCACACCTCCATACTTATCAAGAGGTCCGAAACGAATAATACGGTCTGCTGCCATCAACTATCATAAGCACATAATGGTTTCCCTCTTGCACGTTTTACGTATCTACGTACACAATATGAACCAGTACCGATCGGTGTACACCCGTCAGGTTGTCTTATTTATCCTGCACACCCAAAATAAGGTTTATCTAATGCGTTATATGACCCATTGTGCCTGTCGCGCAGGGCCTGGCTCTACCTAGTCAAGTGTCCAACGTAGTTCCCACTACTGCCACAACCACTTCGCCTTGTTTATGATTTGCGACCCATGCAAACTCCTGTACTCCACCACCCTCCGAGCATCGCATTTGTTGTTGCTTTGGCGTGCAGTACACCGCTTGCCAGTGTAGTCATGCATCAGAGTAATCTAGTGACGGCACGGAGGTAGTACACATTGTGAATAAACGTTGTGTTGTGCAACTTATACTGTACAGTATAATGTACACACATGAAGATATGGTAGAAATACTGCTGATCTATGGAGAATGTACGTTTACGGGAAACACGTTATGAGATTGCTTGTTTGTTGATAGTACTGTTAGCGAATATTATGATTATTAATATGTCTATTTTCTACCCTACTCCACATACCTGTACTGTACCCTGTTGTAGTTGGACGAAATGCTGTTCTGGCAGAACGACTGTACAGAAGACGATTCCCTGACAAGCCATCGCCTTCACGCCGGATGTTTGGTCGTCTCACATCTCGTCTACGTGAAACGGGAAGCTTAAATCCAAGACCTCGACATCGTCATAGAACACGCAGAGATGAACGTGCTGAAGTTGCTGTGCTCGCTACCATAGCTGTGAATCCTCAAATCAGCACACGTCAAATTGAACGTGAAGTTGGTGTGTCGAAATCAAGTGCACAGCGTATTCTTAAACGTCATAAATTTCATCCTTACCATGTTTATTTACACCAGGATCTTCTTGGAAATGACTTCCGCAATAGGGTAACATTTTGTCGGTGGGCTCAGCAAAAACTTCTGACTAATCCAAATTTTTTTGCAGATGTTCTCTTTACCGACGAGGCATCATTCTCCAACAAAGGAATTGGCAATATGAGGAATATGCAGTATTGGTCCGCAGATAATCCAAAATGGCTCCGTGAGGTAGAGCATCAACGTCCGGGGAAAGTTAATGTTTGGTGTGGGATTATTGGAGATACCATTATCGGACCTTTCTTTATAAATGGTATCCAAAATGGCAGACAATACTCCAGATTTATACGACACAATCTTCCTGTTCTCTTGGACACCGTACCTCTGAACCGGAGAATGGTCATGTGGTATCAGCATGACGGATGCCCTGCACGTAACGCCTTACGAGCACGACGACTTCTGAACCGTAAGTTCCCTGGTACGTGGATTGGACGAGGTGGCCCAGTTAGGTGGCCTGCCCGATCTCCGGACCTTACACCGCTGGATTATTTTCTTTGGGGAGCAGTGAAGGATGCTGTTTACCAACATGAACCAACAAAACCAGAGGATATGAAGCAACGCATTATTGAAGCTTGTACAGCCATCTAAGAGGAAACAGTAGCACGAAGTAGGGCATCCTTCATCCGCAGAGTGACCCTATGTATGCTAGCCAATGGTCATCACTTTGAGCATGAGATGTGAACGCTATGTTTAGTATGTAGTGCTGGTATCACAGTGGAAGTTTCTACAAAGGGCCATTTTACCCAGTGATGTTAAGAAACATTTGTTTGCAACAATTTGTCATTTAACGCATTAGATAAACATAACATTGATAATTATGTGATAATAAATCTAATTGGCTAAACATGTTTACATTCATCTTCTATGTCCTACCTGAACTTCCCAAATCAAAACATTTTTACCTAAACAACGGTAAAACTTTTAGTTCACTGCTCGTTTCACTAAAACCATCAACATGAATTTTACTATTACGAGTGAATGATTAACTGTCACTTGCGCTAGATCTACAGTAAAGTAAAGTTTTAACGTTGAACGGCATTACCTTTTTCGTAACGGATTAACGATAAGCGAGGTCAACTTTGCGACTAACGTTGCGGTACACAGATATGTTACAGAACCGCATCACCCCTAGCCTATGGGATAAATACCTGCTGGAATGTACGACGTTAATGCAGGATGGCAGCAGACCGTATTATTCGTTTCGGACTTCTTGATAAGTATGGAGGTGTGATTACACATGTCAATCACATCGCGATTACGGGCAGCATGGGGTTCACGCCTGAGCCTCAGGACGTGCGCTAGCAGCGCATGTCGGGTGTTTCAAGCGTCAACTTCGCGTCTCAATATCTCGGGATGTAATGGGAATATTGCGATGCAATCAACGCCATTGTGTATGTGCTTTGTCATGCTATAGATTGCTGGAGAAAAAATATAGGAGGTCCATTTAAAAAAAACGTTAATTTGTGTTAAAAACATATATGCTTTCGTTTTAGAATGTTTCCAAATATGTACATTCATGGGCCCCAGCCTTACATTGACACCAGTGAAAGTCGTTTTCCAATAGCTGTTATTGTTCCAGAGATATTTTGGGACACCCTGTATAACACACAAATATGTAACATTTACACACAGCAAAATACACACACATACACAAAAATATCCATTTATTAAAAAAAAGGGGGAAAAGAACACCCTCTCAAGAAAGAATGACACAATTTCACACAGGAAATACACACACACACACATACATACACAGGACATATACGTGGGGGGGGGGGGGGGGGGGGAGGAGAAGGGGCGACGGAGATTCATTAATTGTTTATCCTGGTTACACTTCGGTTTGTTGTTGTTTCAGTCGCTACCACGATCAGAGAGCTATTACTTATATGGATTTGGTCGTTGAGTACCTCCTTTTCCATTTCGGTGGCTCTTTGTATGTGAACGTTTGTTTTCTTTCAATGTCACAGGCTTTTTGTTGTGATTATTCACCCTGATAACTGTCTTGGGACATTCCATGTTGGATAGTTAGTGTCCATGTTTTATCAGGAGTTCGGCGAAGGTGGAATGGCTACTTTCATATTTACAACTTCTTATATGTTCTTTATATCTAGTTTTGAAGTTTCTGCTTCTCATCCCCAGATATACTGATTTACATACTTGGCACTCTAGCTGGTATATACCAGCTCCTTGGTATTTATCTGGTTTGTCTGTTGTTTGTAAATGTGACTGGAGTGTTTTTCCAGTTCCGTAAGCTACTTGTAAACCCTGTTTCTTTAGCATATTTACTGTCTTGTGTGTTGCTTGTATGTAAGAGTGTACCATTTTTTCTGTTAATCGTGTCATGAGTGTTGTTGTTTTGTGTTTCCGTGTGTCCTGCTCTTTCTGTGTGATTCTTTGATGTTTGTGTTATCTGCTTGTTTTCATTTTTCTTTATTTGTGTTATCAATTTTTGGTTGAATTTTTGTACTATATGGGTGCTGTAACCTTTGTTTGTGGCTATGATTTGTATTGTTTGTAATCCTTTTTCATAGTTTTCTTTGTTGAGCGGCTTTCTGAAGATGTCAAGAGTATGTTTATTGTTGCCACTCTTTATTGTTATATGTATGAAATTTATTTGCTTTTGAGTTCCTTTTTTCATGGTGAATTGAATATTTTTATGTATGTTTTACTTTTTGGGGTCAAAGATGGAAGTTATAAGGTTGAACAGTTTTGTTTAATACCGCAGGCAGTTTTGAAAAATCGAGAAAACTGATAAACTGAAAAAATGAAAAATAGTCAAAACATTACTATATCAGAAACATCTTATGTTTCTCGATGTATTATCTCATAACTCCACCATGTTTTCAGTGCACTGATCGAGCAATGGGAATTGTGTTAGGAGCTCTGCAATCTAGTTCGGAAGTTATACGGATCCTTTAATAGACAAAATGAAATATCATGTTATCAACATGTAACTGTAAGATGTGTTGAAGAATTACGAAGGCTTCAAAATTAGATACAACATAATTCTGTTGGCAACGGTTCTGGGACGGAAGTGTATTGACTAGAAGTGCCCCGTACATCATTGACGATAAACTGCGAGAATGACACGACCTTAGCTTGTTTCATCGTTATCGTATGGAGTTACTTCTCGTCAGCCACTCTCTGGGAATTATTATTTCTCGCAATATGTCTTACAGTCAGCAGTGTACGTTGATAACGATATTCCTTACAAGTCAACACGAGAAATTTAACTGTTATTTGTTGCAACGTTTAGGCTTTTTTTGTTATGGTAGTATATCAGTTTCATGGGAACGTTCACTCATAGTACCCTACATTCTTATAACTACATCCATTGTATTATTTCCTATAGAATTAGTACAAGTAGGTCACTTCGTGTCACTGCAAGTAGCTCTTACCCGTACACGAATGTGTTCGTCTGTGCAATGTCCTGTGTTAAAGAGGAGTGGCATTCGTGGCGAGTCGCGTCAAGCCAGTCAGAAGACTTGTAAAAAAGAAAAAAGAGAAAACTATAATGTTATTAACGATAAACATTCAGTTATTAAAGCACGCTTGTGCCATTGTTATTTACGTGAAAGGCTTCAGGTTGTTCAAAGTCTATCATCAATGAGACATCTTCAGTCAGTGCATTGTGCTATCGAAGAAGAAAACTGAATATGCCTCCGACGATTGAACATGGAATAAATACTTTAACAGCAAAGTCAAATTGCAGAGTTGGAGGAATGTTGAACTCTCTTCCTAGGTAGCACCTTCCACATAAATAACAGTGGCCCAAATGTGCTCTAGTAATACCTGTCTTTAATAATGTTATAATTTTCAATTACACTCATCAGTCTTCTAGCTTGTTTCACGTGACCCACCAACGTTCCAATCTTTTCCCAGAGTAGCAATTGCAAATTACAACTCATGTCCTCACTTATTTGCTGGCTGTATTCCAGTCCCTGTCTTGCTCTGTGGGGTTTACCCTCTACAGTTTCTTTTAGTACCATGGAAGTTATTCCCAGAAGTGTTAACAGATGAACTGTAAGATGGAAAGAACTATGCCCCTTACGTGAAGTTATTAAAGATCACCTAACTCAAGTTGAGCGAACAGTAGGGCTGAACAGAAATAACTGACAAGGCACAATGCATCTTGTAGAGGGTATAGTATGGACGTATTGGAATAATTAATGTCATGTGATGGTTTTAAAGTAATTCACACGACATGAAAACTTTGTGGAAACACGTCGATTTGCTGGAGTCTAGTTTATCCCAGGGAAGTATTCAGAGTTGACCGTAGCCGGCTCGCGAGCGGCGAAGGAAAGTGACAATAGGCAGCTTGGGGCGGCTCAAACTCTGAGAGCCTCCAGCTGCCTTAAGATGGGTGACAGTGAGTGGGTGGTTGACCAGATGCTGGTGTACCGTGAAGCAGACAGAGAACTTGTATGACTGTTGATAAATGTCCGTCATCCCGTTTTCAGTGAAACATGCGAGAAAGCCGCGGAAAGCTACAGTGGAGTGGCCAACAGAGGCCAAAATATGCGTGTTCGTGACTACAGCAACTTCACGCTGAATTCATGGTCCGCAGAGCCTGAAGTAAATCAGGCGAAGAGCAACAGAATGACATATGCTGGCCTCCGATGAGAATGTAGGACCAAGGAATTTGAAGTGCTCTCCTGGGAGTCAGGATTCCGGAAAAATTGGTGTTTTGTGCAGACGCTAACCTTGATGGGTGGCCTGGGAGGAGCTAAATAGCAGAAGTTGAGAGGAAGGGAAATTTTGTGAGAATTTGTTCACTTCCCAGAGCAGGCATTGGTTGGCGCTGGGAAGCGACGCATAATTAATGCAACTTGAGCTGCAATTGGCGTAAGTGATTTTGCTGGAGGGGAAACCAAGGCAAAGAGCGGACTGGGAGAAGTCTCCGTAGGGGTCTTCCGTTCCCAGCTTGCCCAGAGTGCTGACGTGGTATTCTTTACTCAGCTTGCCTGAGACAGAGTGCCCATCTCTGCAGTTTAGCAAATGGAACGATTGAGCTTGGAGACAAAAAGTTTTGGTTCAGCTATGTACTGAGCAATATAGCTAGGAGTGAATAGACGAGCGCAGCCTTGCAGCACCATAAGGTCGGCTGACGTCCGCACAACAACGACGCCCCGCCACGCTGAATTCAGTGATATTACACCCGCTCTGGCTTGAATTAGGCCACTGATTAATTTGTGGATCACGTCTAAAAATTTTCCACGAGGGTTTCATGGGCCGTGTTTTGGGGAATTCTTCTTGCACTTCGCATTACACCTGGGTCAGTCGATAGGAATTAATTTTGATTTATCCCGCTTTACTCCACGTAAACGCAATTTATTACCACTGCCTGTTAGGAGAGTCATGTAATATCATATAGATTGAAGGTCGGGAGTTACAATAAATTTGTGCTAATCGGCTGCATCTGTTTTCAGTCAAGTAGTTGAAATCCCAAATCACTTTCTTAATTAATTTTACGTTCAACATGTGCATCTGGTGTTCAATAGCTTACTATAACATCAATGTGCACCCCTTTTTAATTAAAAGTGATGAATTCTGAATCAATTAATGTCAGCACTGCCACCGCAGTTCAATCAGGAGTCACAGGGCCTTATTAATTTCTTTGCGTTATCCGACATTGCGGCAGTTTGCTCTGTTAGTCAAGTAGCTGGGGTAAACACACGCCAAAACGAGGTAAGTGACGGGTGTGGTGTTATAGAACAACCATCCTGTCGTCTCTTCTAGTCAGTAATTTCCGTATATTCCTTTCGTCGACGGTTTTGCGGAGAATTCCTCGTCGCCTACCATATTAGTTCACGTAAGTTTCAACACACTTGTAGCACCACATCTAAAATGCTTCAGTTGTCTTCTGTGTCGGTCTTCCCACAGTCCATCTTTCATTACCGCACAATACTGTGCCCCAGACGTACATTCTGAGAAATGTCTTAATCAAGTTAAGGCGTATGTTTAATACTAGTAAACGTCTCTCGACTAGGAATATCCTTCTTGGTAGTGCTAGCCTGCTTCTGATGTCCTCCTTAATCCGCCCGTCTGGGTTAATTTGCTGCCTAGGTAGCAGAATGCCTTAACCTCACTATTTCGTCATCACCAACCCTGATCTTACATTTCTCGCCGTTAGCATTTCTGCTACTTCTCATTACGTTCGACTTTCTTCGATTTTCTCTCAGTTTACATTCAGCACTCACTTGACTATTCCGTTCAACGGATCCTGCAGTTCATCTTTATTTTGACTGAGGATAACAAAGTCATCAGCGAATCTTATCACTGATATTCTTCCACCTTGAATTTAAATCCCACTCTTGAACTTTTATTTCCGTTAATGCTTCTTCGATGTACAGACTGAACAGCAGGGGTACATCAAATTTTATTCCGAGTACTTCGTTTTTTGTTCTTCGAATCTTACTGTTCCCTCTTGGTTCTTACACATGTTGTATATTACCCGTCTGGACTGTGTGACTGGTCCCAGCGGAGGTTCGAGTCCTCCCTCGGGCATGGGTGTGTGTGTTTGTCCTTAGGATAAGGTTAAGTAGTGTGTAAGCTTAGCGACTGATGACCTTAGCAGTTAAGTCCTATAAGATTTCACACACATTTGAACATTTGAACATTACCCGTCTTTCCCTGTAGCTTACCCCAATTTTTCTCAAAATTTCGAACATCTTGCACCATTTGACATTGTCGTACACTTTATTCAGTTCGACAAATCATATAAATACTATCAACGTCTCTTGATTCGTCTCCAGTCTGTCTTCTTTCTCAGCCACAAGGTCAGAACTGCCTCTCTGGTGCCTTTTCCTTTCCTAAAGCCAAATTGATCGTCATCTACCAGACCTTCAATTTTATTTTTAATTCTTCAGTGTATTATTCTTGTCACCAGCTTGGATGCGTGAGCTGTTTAAATGATTGTGCGATAATTCTCTCAGATCTTTCTAACTTTGGAATTGTGTAGATGATGTTTTTCCAGAATTCTAATACTACTTCGCCAGTCTCAAACGTTCTACACAACAGCGTAAATAGTTGTTTTGTTACCATTTCTCTCAATGATTTTGGAAATGATAGAATGTTATCCATCCCTTCTGCATTATTTCATCTTCATTTTCCCAAAGCTCTTCTAAATGCTGATTCTAATACTGGATTCCCCTACCTCTTCCTGCCTACTGATGTTTCTTTTTCGATAACGTTAACGGTCAAGTCCTCCCTCTCACAGAGGTCTTCAAAATATTCTTTCCATCGATCTGCTCTCTCTTCTACATTTAACAGAGGTATTCCCATTGCACACTTAATGTTACCGCTCCTGCTTTTAATTGCACCGGAGGTTGTTTTGACTGTCCTGTCTGCTGGGTTAGTCCTTCCGACAGTTACTTCTATCTCGATGACTTCAAATTATTCAGTCAGCCGTTTCGCCTTAACTTTTCAGCACTTCCTATTTATTTCATTACGTAGTGACTTGTATTTCTGTATTCCTAAAAATCCTTGAACACTTTTGTACTTGCTTCTTCGTCTATCAACTGAAGTATTTCATCTGTTGGCCATATTTTGTTTGTGGTAACCTTCCTTGTACCAATGTTTTTCCTTACAACTTCTGTGACTGCTCTTTTTAGAGATATCCATTCTTTTTCAACTCATTTCCCTACTTATCTATTAGCCATCTCAGTATCTATAGCCTTAGAGAACTTCAAGTGTGTATATTCATTCCTTAGTACTTTGGTATCCCACTTTTGTGAGCGCCGATTCTTCCTGATTAGTGTCTCAGACTTCAGCCTACTATTCATAATTACAAAATTGTGCTCTGAACTAATATCTGCTCCTCCGTACGCCTTAAAATCCAATATCTGATTTCAGAATCTGCCTCACCATGATGTAATGTAATTGGAATCTTCCCATATCTCCCGATATTTTTCGGAGTATACCTTCTCCTTCTCTTGTCATTCTTGAACGGAGTACTGGCTATTACTACCTGAAAGTTAGCGCAGAAGCCAATCAGTCTTTCTATCATCTCAGGTATCTAATTGAAGTAAGAAGAGGGGCAGGGGGATACTGAATGACCTTTGACGACATAAAACTGAGAAGCAGTGTTGCAGACTCTACTTTTGTATATACAAAATTAAATAATTCATATGGCGTAAAAAAATAAACAGAAGAAAGAGAACGACATGGAAAACCAAAGACACCAGTCATAACCTCAAGAAGGAAGACTCACCAGCTCATCGTAATTGGAGGCCACGTTGCCAGGGACGCCGTAAGGAAACATGATCCTCTGGCCGTACGCGTGAAAGCTGCCATACAACAACAGTGTCTCTGTTTCGTTATCCGACAGCATACCCGAGAACGTCGCCGCCTCGTACTCGGAGAAGGGCACCGGTCCAGGGTAGTTGTCTGCACAGAAGTCCTCGCTGGTGCCGAAACCTGTGGTAAAACGAATCCGATCATCTCTGTGGACCAGGTTATTTTCATTTCAGTGCCTTCTGGTTTTGTTAAATGCTGATTTTTAGTTCTCTTGTCAAAGTCATGTATCTGAAACATTGATAATCCGTCAGTGAACCGATAATGAAGTGGTGGAAGATGAAAAAATGATATTCGGAAGCATACTAAGCACAACAGTAATTACTTAGCTCCCTCCCGGCGTAAAAGTACTGTGCCCCTGCTTGTCACTGACTTATGACAGAGACAGATCCTCGTACTGAATATCTATTGCAAACCGTTACTAGGTAATTTAGAATTTGTTAAAAATTATTGAACGCAATTCTCATACCAGTTTGACTTATACTGCTCACAAGCTGCGTTATGTGCAACGGACGGCACTATTATGCCTTCTTAAGCTCTGAGTCACGGATGATAGTTGAGCCAGCTGTTTGTCTGGGCTCGTCTCGGGGTCTCTTGATATCAAGGCAGGTGGCAAAGGCGGAGAGGCGGTTCCTGGCGGTCGACAGGAGCAGGTACTAGTGCTGGTTGTGATGGTGATAAATGAGTTAGTATTAGCTATTACTAGATGCCGGTCGGTGTGGCCGTGTGGTTCTAGGCGCTTCAGTCTGGAACCCGTGTGCGCTACGGTAGCAGGTTCGAATCCTGCCTCGGGCATGGGTGTGTGTTATGTCCTTAGGTTAGTTAGGTTTAAGTAGTTCTAAGTTCTAGGGGACTGATGACCACAGATGTTAAGTCCCATAGTGCTCAGAGCCATTTGAACCATTTTTTATTAATAGACGAAATTTATTGCAGAAATCAATTGCCTTGTGCCTCTCTGATTCCTATGACATAACCGCACCCGTAATATAGTAGTGGTGGTCATCATCTGAGAGAAACGGCTTGTAATGGGGCCACGTAGCAGCAGACGTTATAAAGGATTCTAGTGTTGGCAGACAGTGACTGACAGCTGCACAGAATGGTAGGTCTCATTCTGTTTATCTTAAGGCACTATACATGTGGGATGTGTAATATGTGCTGCTGAATACTGAATTGCATGTTTACCGATTAGTGCATTCTGACTGACCAAGGTGTCTCTGGATTGTGATGCTCTTATATTTACTCGTGTTGAGTAGGATAACCAGTGGATACACGAAAGAGATCAGTCGTTTTCTCACGTGTGAAGTTGCACCAGCAGCAGGAGTAGTAGTAGTAGTAGTAGTGAAATTAAACAAAGGTCTGCGACCAAACGAATCAATTAGCCCACTCAAGATAGACATCTTCGATTATTTCTGCAAAGCAAGATACTATCTTGCCCACAGCTCCTCTGGTGCAAACTGGCACTGTCGTAAATGGCCACTGACCTGTACCAATTATCTATTCCAGTCCTCAGACACTAACCTAGAGTGTAACGAATTTACTTTTATATTCCTTGAATGGCAAAAATTTCACGAAATACTTATTAAGAAATGAATAATCCCACCTGACTAATTCGTCTCGAAGAGGAAAGCCTCTCAGATATGGGTGGCACTGGGGAAATGAAATATCCGGGGTGGACCAAAACTAGCAACGTGGTGGCGTCTGTACTCTAGTGGACCGTCCTACCTAAGGCGTATGTACCCCATGTCAGGGGCGGCCTGGAAATTACATCGCCAATCTGTTCTGAAGCAAGCGTGGCTATTATGCTTCTCACCTTCGAGTTATGTTGTGTGATATTAATGTAAAATTTTCCGGATTAATAGCCCCACAGTCGGATCTCCGGGTGGGAGCAACTTTGATGTCCCAAACACCAAGAGGTGCTGAGAAGAAGATACAGACTCTTCAAGTCTGTACATATAACTGTCGCTCTCTAATAGGCAAAGACAAACTAGAAGAGATCGAGAAAGAGCTTACAAAAATCAGCTGGAGTATTGTTGGTTTAAGCGAAGAACGCCGAAAAGGGGAAGACTGTCTCCGTTTGTACTCTGGCAACTTGTTTTACTTTTGTGGCGACCCAGAAGGAACACTCAATGGAGTTGGGTTCCTAATCAACAAGAATATTGCTGATAGAGTATCTGTCTTAGAAGGAACTTCCAGCAGGACAGCTCGAATGGTCCTGAAGGTGTCTAATAGGTATAAAATACAGATTGTTCAGGTGTACACTCCCACTTCAAGACACCCTGACGAAGAAATTGAATCCTTTTATGAAAGTCTGGATAGCACCTGTAGAAAAGGTAGCGATTCTCACTTCCAGATGGTCATTGGCGATTTCAATGCAAAAGTTGGCACCAAGAAACAAGGCGACACAGTGGTGGGCAACTATGGGATCGACGACCGAAACGATAGAGGTGAGAGATTAGTCCAGTTCGCTGAGTACACCAATATGTCCATCATGAATACGTTCTTTAACAAGCACCCTGACCGAAAATAAACTTGGAGGAGCCCAAATTTCAGTGTCAAAACTGAGATAGACTTTATTCTGTCAAACATTCCGCAGATTGTAAAAGACGTATCAGTTCTAAATCAGCTCAGCACTGGCAGTGATCACCGTCTTGTGAAGCAAGGGTCGAACTCAATGTAAGAAATGAAATGAATAAACTTATGAAAGGGAAGAGAAGGGTAATCAACCTCAAAAACCTGGAAGAACATTCCTCGAAATTCCAAGAAGTCCTCCAAAGCAAGTTCCACGTAACTAAAGATGGTGATTTGGCGGAAATGATTGTTTAAAGTGCAGAAGAAGCCGGTGGCCTATGCCAAAAAAATATACAACCAAAGAAATTCAGTGCCAAAACTGAAACCCTTTTACAACAGAGGAGAGAAATGAAAATCCAAACCGATCGTGACATGATAGCGTATTCCGAACTATGTAAGGCAGTGCGAAGAGAAATAAAAACTGACATACAGAAATTCACTGAAGAGACCTTACGAGCAAGCTTGGAGAACAAGACAAGTTTAAAGTCAGCCAAACACAAACTCACAATCGGTAAGAAGCAGATTATCGCACTCGATGGAAATGACAGTCGAATCACTGAAAACGAGGGGGTTTTGAAGTTCATCAGAGACTTTTATAGCAATTTGTATAGCAATCCAAGGGAAAATTAGGGTATATCTAAATTAAATGATGTACCTAGTGTTCCAGATATACTCCCATCGGAAGTCAAGTGTGCTCTAGATAGCATGAAGAAGGGAACAGTGCCGGGTGATGATGAGCTCAGTGTTGACATCCTCAAACTGGCAGGAGAGGTAACAATAAATCACTTGGCAAAAGTATATACTTCCTACCTGCACTATGCTTCAATCCCACTATCGTGGAAGAAGGCTAAGATTATTTTGATACACAAGAAAGGAAGGATTCACAATATTAAAAACTATCGTCCTATCAGCTTGCTCTCAATTTTGTACAAAATTTTCACAAAGATCTTGTTAAACCGAATTAGTTCCACCCTAGACTCAGCCCAACTTACAGAACAAGCAGGATTCCGAAGCAATTTTAGCACTATTGACCACATTCTGACCGTTAGTGAAGCGATAAGCAGAGCGAATGAATACCAACTGCCTCTCTGCATTGCCTTTGTTGACTTTTAAAAGGCATTTGACTCCGTTAGCCATGTAGCTGTACTCCAAGCTTTGAGTAAGCAAGGAGTGGGAGCAGCATACATTGAAGTGCTCAGGAAAATCTAAGAGAATTCTTCGACTTATGTTAACATCGGTGAATCAACTCAAGAATTCCGCATCATGAGGGGCGTCAAGCAAGGCGATCCCATCTCCCCAAAACTGTTCTCTCTGTATTGGAAATGGCTATGTCAAAGCTGAGCCTGGAAGGTAAGGGAATTAGAATTAATGGAAGAAGGCTTACCAACTTGAAATTTGCTGGTGATATTGCCTTACTGACCAAAGACTTCGCAGAGCTCCAAAACTTAGTTACAGATCTTGATCGGAATGTCAGCTGGTTGGCTTGAACATGAACCTTTCCAAAACAAAAGTAATGTCCAACAAATGGGTCCCAGCTGGAGATGTGAAAGTCAAGGACAGTCTACTAGAAGAGGTCAGTGAATATGTCTACCTTGGCCAGATTATAAATATGAAGGGAGACATAAGGCCAGAAATCTACCGACGCAAGCATTTGGGAAGAATTCAACAGTATTCAAAAATGCCAGTAAATCTGAAGAAAGTAGTATTTGATCAATGTATTCTTCCTGTGATGACGTATGGCTGCGAGACATGGACACTGAACTCATTTACAAAAGGGAAACTTAGGACAGCACAGAGAGCCATGGAGATATCAATGCTGGGCTATACAAGAAAGGATAGGAAAAGGGCAGATGACATCCGGTCTGTGACGAAGGGTAATGACATCTTAGAGACAGTGGGTTCCTTGAAATGGCAGTGGGCTGGCCACGTCGCAAGAAGAAAAGACAACAGATGGACGAAGCTAGAGCACCGCCTCCCATGAGGAGAGAGGGAATGCCGAAGGATTACCTCGATCCTCATATCCTCATGAGATATTCGTGATTT
Source organism: Schistocerca americana (assembly GCF_021461395.2). Lineage (NCBI taxonomy): Eukaryota > Metazoa > Arthropoda > Insecta > Orthoptera > Acrididae > Schistocerca > Schistocerca americana. The sequence goes on along the minus strand of NC_060121.1, from coordinate 595,596,837 downwards.
TAGGAACGGTGTGATATTCGTAATTTTGGTTTCATTAAAACAGCAAATAGTTAATACTTTCAGCCAGAAGGCAAATACTTGTTTATAAAGAATGGTAAATGTATAATAAGGCGTCGCATAGCATCGGTGGGATTTCCTAAATAAAGTAATTCGTCGTCTTTGGGCGGCAACATAAACAGAAGATAATGGATAGATACGCGATCCTTCACTATTTTGTTCGCTGGAGAACAAATGAAGCCTTGAGCGCTAAACACTTGTACTGTTTTTCTTAAGTAAGACGGACGCAGATTTTTGGTGGTCTGATCTAATTATTTTTTACTAAATAAATAAAAACGTGTTCCGTCGAAGTTTGAGTGAAGTGTAAAAAGAAGAACTGTTATAACTTATTGTGACGACGGACGAGCGACTCAAGAGGACAATGGCTACATGAAAGAGCGCTCAATGGACATGGAACGGACATAAAAATCTACCGTCATTGTAGTACTAAGCTTAAGATACGATATATGTTTTAGTTATAATAAATATCTGTTCTGGAAATATTGAATCATTTAGCAGTGCTCATTCCTCTCATCTCCTAAGTATTATTTTCATTCGGCTTTAATATTGAATTTCCCTTTTGTATGATGTTACAGTTGTTTTTGCGCCCTTAAGAACTTTCTGGTCCCTTAGGAAATTGTTTTCTCATAACAATAACTTCACGACCGGGTATGATAGTATCTACGATCATGAAGTAATTAGAAAGACGATAATGCAATTTCTTAATCAGTAGCACGCTAGCTGTGACTGCTTCAAGCAGCGCGAAACTGCAAGTAAAGACTATTCACATTTCATAATGCAATATTTTGTGACATTGTGATTGATAAAACAGTATGCGAAATCTCAAATTCCAACATTTCCATTGAGTAACAACATCACTTTTATTTTGTTACATCACAATACCCAGGTGACGTGTGAAAAGGTGTGTGACGTGATTATGGCCTATCGATGTAAGTAACAGAATGTGATCGCGGAATGATAGTTGGAGCCAGACGCATGGGAAATTACATTTCGAAAATCGTTGGGGAATTCAATATTCCGAGATACACAGCGTTAAGAGTGTGTCAAGAATACCACATTTCAGGTATTACCTGTCACCACGGACAATGTAGTGTCGACGGCTTTCACTTAATGACCGAGAGCAGCAGAGTCTGCGTAGATTGTCAGACAAGCAACACAGCGTGAAATAACCGCAGAATCGAATGTGGAACGTACGATGACCGTATCCGTTAGGACAATGTGGCCATATCTGACGTTAATGGGGTAAGGAAACAGGCGACCGACACGAGTGCCTACGGCAACAGCACGACATCGCCTGTAGCGCCTCTCCAGAGTTATGAACATATCGGTTGGACCCTAGGCGACTGTAAAATCGTGACCTGGTCAGATGAGTTCCGATTTCAGTTGTTAAGAACAGGAGGTAGTGTTCAAGTGTGGCGCAGACACCTCGAAGCCATGGACCCAAGTGGGTAACAGGGGACTGTGCAAGCTGGCGGCGGCTCTATAATGGTGTGGCCTGTGTTTACATGGCATGTACTCTGTCCTACGCTCCAAATGAACCTATATTTAGTGGAAATTGTTACGTTCGGATACTTGGAGACTATTTGCAGCCACAAGTGTGCTTCATGTTCCCAAACAATCATGGAATTTTTAGGAACGACAATGTGCCACCTCACCGGGTGACTATTGTTCGCGATTGAAGAAAATTCTGGACGATTCGAGTGAGTGATTTGGCCAACCAGCTCGCCTCACATCAATTCTATCGATCATTTATGGGACATAATCGAGAGGTCGGTTCGTGCACAAATTCTTGCAGCGGCAACACTTTCGCAGTTATGGACGGCTATAGATGCAACATGGCTCAATGTTTCTTCAGGAGGCTTGCAACGATTTGCTGAGAGCACGCCACACCAAGCTGCTCCAATATGCCGTGGAAAAGGAGGTCGGACACGATATTAGAAGATGTTCCATAACTTTTATCAACTCAGCCGTAGCTGAGAATTCATAGGCGAGTAGTTCATAGATAAGGAAGTAGTTTAAAGATAGTTTCACTCATTTATGTAAGAGTGGAATGTTCGTTCAGTCTTCTAATACAAGCGTATTTCAGAGTACTGCCTCCAACAAATCATTTGTACAAAGATGCATGGCCAAGAAAGTCGAATTTTTTATTTGGCTTTATAAGCAGCATTTGAGATAAAGCTGTCCTGACAAAAGAAATAGTTCCTTGATAGGAGAGCCGCGGCAGTTCAAAGTTAATGTTTTCTTTCATGTAGAGGAACTGGCCCACTTTAAATATGTTTTTCATATAGCTTATTTTACATGAGCCGCAAAGCGACAGGTGTTAAAAAGTTAAGCAAATGTCCTACTGAAAATCATTTATTATGTTGCTTGAGAGTTGCTTAGTTTTAACAAAGCTTTTAAATGTTGGGTGCTGTAGTTGAACCAGTTTTTTTTAGAAGGGTCCAATGGTGTGACATGAATGTACAGTCCTTATTAAAAGAAAATCTGGTTCCTAAAGAAATGGTTAGACATTACTTCTACGTTTTTCCACCCAGTCAACTCAGACCATTAAGCAAAAGTACGATATTGCAGTGTATGTGTTATTTCGAATTACTATGCAATGTATAAAACTATTTGTTTATGATTCATCTAGTTTTTCGTGACAGTTTGCTTTAAAAATTTTCGCATATTCTTAGTATATGTATATCTAAAGTAAACTGTGCCCTATTGGAGTCTGAAGTTCTTTGCATTGTATGTGAGTAATGTATGCAAAATACTATGTAAATTGTTTATTATGTTAAATAATTTTCTGATGACTTTTGTATTTAAAAATATTTGCATGTATGAACTGTTCATGTTGATGTAAATTTGAGAACTGTAAGAAATGGTCACGCTTAGAAACAATATATGAAATAGGTATTGTGTAAAAGAGAGTTTGCTTTTGTCTGAAACAAAACTGGCTTAGGACAGTGGAAAAGATGGCAAGGGCGAATTGGCACGCTACCAAGGGCAAGCGCGGGAAGTAAGTTATGCAGTCTGTAGGCAGCAGTGATTGAGGCAAGACCTTAATGGAGCAGGAGAAGCTTTGCCTGAAAATTTGCAGAAAAATCCCTCGGATGAAGTCTGGAAACGGCTTACGGTTTACCTGTGAGTTGTTGGGCTACTGTATGTAAAACTGAACGACGCTAAGAAGAGAAATTGAGCCCATACAGCAAGATACTTGCAGGCCGGATTGTGGGTATTGTGGGTATTGTAGCCGCTTTAATTGTTCGCCACTCACAGGCCTACAGCCACCAGATAAGTTTTTTATTTTTTTTATTTTACTTTTGGTCAGCATGAACCATTAATTTAAACTGTGGTTCAATAATCATTCTTGAACATTAAGGAAACTGGTTCACCCTGTTATTTCATCCTAATCATACACCTATATAGGGTTCGTTCCTGGTGTTTGATTAATCCGAGTACCCTGTTCTACAGACTTATGAAGTGCTAAGTTAATATAAAGAGGCACCATCTAAGTTGTTTCTGTGTAAATTATGAGAAAGTTTTCTTAACTACTGCAAAGCTTTATAGTAAAAGTTTGCCTACGTACACAGGGGAGACATTTTACTTGAAAGCAGCTTTCCCGGTGTCGGCTGACAAATACGATAACGCAGTGCCTGTGTTATTCCGACTTATGATGCGAAGTTCCTTCATACATGTATGCATGAGCAGGAACTTCGACGTCTATAGCCGTTATGAAAGACATGAAATGTATTCGCAGTTGCGATTATTGTTTATCATCAGCTGCATAACGGAGTAACGAGAATGAAAATTTGTGCTGGACAGGGACTCGAACCCTGTTTTCTCTCTTTTCGCGAGTTGTTGCCTTCCCATATGACTATCCGAGCACGACCCGCAATGACACCCTAACTGCCATGTGCCCACAACCTGTACTTGTATATCCATTTTGTATATTCACGTACTGGTAAGCCATTCTACTTGAAAGTCGCTACCCGGTGTCGGCGGATAAATAGGATACTGCAATACCTGTGTTACTCCGAATTACGATGCAGTAGCACAGTCATTGCATTATCGTATTTATCAACTGACAACGGACAAGTGACTTTCATCACTTCCGCGAAAATGATGGTGAACCATGTATTTGAACCGAACCACTGCGCTACAATATTGGGTACAGCATCAATATTAAGTTACTTATTTTGATTTTCACAGTGTTCGGTTTTCTTTACTATACAGAGGAAATGGCGTGTACAAGCGCATTTCATTAGTTCCCAGAGTGTGAAACGTGTGAGGACTGCACAAAGCAGAGAAAGATTATTACTGCAGCTTGCCTTTGACAGGATCGGTCGAATAAAAGTACGATACCTAACTGGAGTCTTGCAACATTCATGAGTTACCTAACATTTTGATCTGTATTTGCACAAGCATTTGGTGTGATTGTTATGTATTCCAGTTTATATTCCACACACGCTTAAAAGGGGGAAATGGCGAAAAACGTAGTGTACTTTATTTAACAGTCATCGATAACACAGGGTGTAGCGGCTATAACACCAGATGTTTTTGTATGTGATACCTTCATACGTCAACGCATCATTGTGTTAGTTGCTTTTGTCTGTGTCGAAGAGTCTTCCCCCAGATATGTCACAGACTTTACGACTTGACATTTTCTTGCAGGGCTGTAGCTGCACCACTAGGTGGATTAAGCCTGTTACTACAGATGTACCGGTTTGTGTCCACGTGTCCACAGTTCAGTACCTGACCTGCCGCCAAGGGGAAAATAAGCATCAGAAGCTTGCACTTGCCATATGTAAGCAACCTAAAAACGTACATTATTATTATATAAGTGAGGTAAATACTGAGGCAATGTTGTTCAGATCACCATACTTAGTCATCAACAGAAATATCTGCATTTGTACCTGTTGCACCCTGTAGCTAACAGTAGGAGCTGCTGTATGTGCACAAGAGACATTCATTCTATCCTTGAGTATTTTTCAAGAAAAAATTTTAAAAATCATTTTATTCGTGACGGGCCCATTGGATGCATCGGCGCTGCCACAGATTCTGAATGGATGGTGGAGCAATTTTTTGTAACATTTCTGGACCATTTTATTAGACAAGCTAGACCAACAAAAGAAGCTCCTTTCCTACTACCGCTGGACAACATTCATCCCATTTCGGTATAGAAGCTTTTAATAAATGTAAGAACGCTGGTGTACTACTTCTGTCATCTCCTCCCCACTGTTCTCACAAATTACAGCCCCTTGATGTAAGCGTTTATAGACCTATCAAGAAGATCTGCTCCAGGGGAATCGATACCTGGTTGAAAGAAAATCCAGGAAAGACACTAACAATTTCTATTTTCCCTTCATGTACAAACAAAGGACTTCTCACAATTTTCATACCAGAAAAAATCACTTCAGGATTCTCTGCAACAGGCGTATTCGTATTTGAGCCAGAGAAATTCCAAGAAAGTAGTTTTTCTGCATCTTTTGTGACCAATAGGCCAGTTCCAGGAGAAAAATTCTCAGAGTCTCTGGCTAGCTCCGAGAATGTGGAGAATGCTATTAATTCTGTTCCAGGTACTTCAGCGGAGAATCATTTTCCCTTGGACATACTCGCCCTTTCCCTTAAGCTGGACCAAGGAATGAGAGCAACCGTCGAGTAAAGAAGAAGAAATTTCCTCTCTTAACAGACACACCCGAAAAACAGGCACTAGAAAAAGAAAGAAAGAAGAGAAATTACTAGATGGCACCGAAGAATGGAAAGAGAAAAATACCTGATAATGAAGCAACAACTATCAGCAAAAAAAATTGCAGTTTCATCCACCTTCTGAAGAAGAAGAAGAAGAAGAAGTGAATTATTGTTTGATCTGTGGAGATGTTTATAGAAAGGGAGAGGAATGGATACAGCGTACTAAATGCAGATTGTGGTCTTATTGGTCGTATGCGAATAATGATCCTGTCTACGTTTGTGCAGACTGTGGACAGAATTAAGACGCTTCTGTCATGTCAGATATTTCAAACTGAGTAGTCTCTTTTCAGTAAAATTTTAGTATGTCGCAACGTGTCCCGTGGCGGGGTAAATTGAAACACGTGTCAACCTTTCCCCTATACTTTATTGTAGCCATTATAATGGTCTAATCGGACATTTTATTTGTGGTTTTTACGTGTAAAATATGAAGTCTCTCAATACTATTTTCAAATTTAATCAGTTTGTAATAAGAAAATAATAAAAATTTGTATCTCTTTTTTGTTGCAACGTGCCTCTGTCTTCCCTATATACTGGGTATTTCCGTAGGAGATTGCAAAAATTTAAGAGGACGTAGAGGATGCTCCAATGTACAATTTGAGGTAGGGAACCTGGAGTCACAGAAACCAGCTTAAGGAGATAATAGGAATAAAATCACATTACTGTGTTCTTTTTTACTTACAATTAACTGCAAATACCATCACTGACACAATGAATGTACTATATCTACTGTAGCTTACAAAATGTGCTGAAACCGATGGCCATCACCCTCAAGGCAAGCATGGAAAGATTATGATGGACCCTGACAAATATCCGTGGTGTGTTTCGAATCACATCACAGACAGCTACAAATCTGGCAGCTAACTCCGTCTCCTGTCCACTGAGGTCTTGAGCTATCCCTATAGGAATCAATCAATGGGATTCAGGTCAGGTGACCTCGCATGCCATGGAATAGGTCGCCCCCTTCCAATCCAGTGACCAGGAAATATAGCACTGAGATGTTTGCAGACATCCACACAGAAGTGAGGCGGTGGACCGTCACAAAAAAAAAAAAAATGGCTCTGAGCACTATGGGACTCAACTGCTGAGGCCATTAGTCCCCTAGAACTTAGAACTAGTTAAACCTAACTAACCTAAGGACATCACAAACATCCATGCCCGAGGCAGGATTCGAACCTGCGACCGTAGCGGTCTTGCGGTTCCAGACTGCAGCGCCTTTAACCACACGGCCACTTCGGCCGGCTGACCGTCACATTGTATCCATATTCTTCCACGAACAGCCAAGGGTAAGTTCTCTAAAATCTCCGGCAGAACTCTTTGCACTAACCTCAAGTAGAGGCGGCCATTCAGACGGGTCAGTAGACTTCCTAGTAATCAGGCTCGTCATCCTTGTTTCGTTGCAGGAACTAAAGACTGTACATGTAAATAAACAGCACAGTACTTGTAAACTTGTACGCAGGTGAGTTGTAAATAAGCTGGAAAACAGTAATGCTAAACAGCGGTAGACAAATTTACCTCCATATATCCTTAAGCTGCCTGCTCCGACCCCACGTTCCCTACCTCAAACTGTTCAATGGATCATTCTCTATGTCCTGTTACATTTTTGCACCCTCTTACGGAAACACGCTGTATAACGTAGAGGCTTTTTACTAACAGATAATTCGTGGTGTTTAAGACAATGAACTTAATATCCACTCAACCATAAAAATTTATGTATGTTTTTCATAGTTTTGCTTCATTGCATCAGACGGATACGGGCGTGGTTATAGACCAGAACTCCATCTATTTCTGACACCGTTTGAGCAAATTTAAGATTGTGCTTCATCTATAATGAATGTGATCTTGGTCAGATGGTTAATTGTAACCGTTCTCCCCATCTTCCATGTGGTTCATATGGCTCTGAGCACTATGGGACTTAACATCTGAGGTCATCAGTCCCCGAGAACTTAGAACTACTTAAACCTGACTAACCTAAGGACATCACACACATCCAGGCTCGAAGCAGGATTCGAACCTGCGACCATAGAAGTCACGCGGTTCCGACTGAAGCTCCTAGAACTGCTCGGCCTCCGCGGCCGGCTTGTATCTTCCCTGTGACTTGTGTTATGATGACACAGAGGATTGACACGGAAGTATGAGACAATGACCCATGTGTCAAAAGCAGTCATATCTGTGGACGTAATAAAAGTTGTGAATGGGTTTCAAGATACGCCTAACAGCCACAAAATTTGTGGACTACTAAATTATTTATTTAGCGACATGTTTCGAGTTAACTTCATCATCAGGCTTTACTGGCATTACAAAAATACCTAAGTGTATACAGATATTTAAGTTTAATTACATAACTGTTGTGATCTTCCTGTGGATAAACAGAAGGATAACCTAGTATGAGGCGATGTCACTTTGTATGTTGGTCTATTTGTTCACATGAAAATATAAAAAAAAAAAACAGTGACTCATCTCGTTCATGTGGTGCAGCATCCTTCTTGTGATGTGATAAGGTATCACTAGTTCCACGGTTTTCTTGGGTTTCTTCATCACTGTTCACAAATTCGTGAGGGTGGCTTTGTAACAAGATAACATAAAACACATCAGCACTGCAGGAAACAAGAACGCGGTCAAAACAAGGCTACTTTTGATTTGACTATCGATATGTCGATCCTGGTGTTGTCCATTCTCCAGCTCTTTTCCGAAGTATGCAGTACTCTGAGGTCGTTGTGTATTGCAACACTGTGTCCTGTTTTATTTATATGTTTCGCTATAGCTGACTTATTAGGTTTGTCCAGTCTGAAACAGTCGGTAAGTTCTGTAAAACGCCTTTTAAAATTTCTTCCCGTTTAGCCAATATAGTATTTGTTGAATAAATACATGTAATTTTATACATTCCTGATTAGCTCAGTTTCTCTGAAGGTTGTATGACGTCATGGACCAGCCCGTTTCTTAAGCTGTTGTTGGTTACAAAAGTGATTCTGATATCTACGTTTTTAAACAGCTTAGCTAGTTTGTCTGAGATGACCCTTAAATATGGTACTGTTATATACTCAGATTTTTGTAAGCTGTGGGAGGGAGACGTGTTTGTTTGGTTTTGTTTTTAGTTACGCATTTTGAGAGCGCATATTTTTCCTGTTCATGATAGCCGTGTATTTAATAATATTTATGTATGTCTCATAGTCAGCAGCATTGAATCGGAATTCCTGTGCCCTGTTTAAGAGGGATCTGAAAGCAGGTTGTTATGTGACTTTGGGTGTGTGGAAGATTTATTAATGACAGTGTCTGTAATTGTTGGTTTTCTGTACATTGATGTTTAGGGTCTAGAAATTTATTTTATTATCTTTCTGGTGATCTGTGGCGAAATGAATGTTACTGCGTAAGTTATTGGACCTGTTTAACAGTGTTTCTATTTCTTCATTGGTGCCATTATGGACAATTAATATGTCATCTAGGTGTCTGCAGTAGCGCACAGTTTTCTGGATAATTATGTCCTTGTTGTTCAGAATTTTATTTTCGTGGTGATTGATGAAATGATGAAACTTTTGCTGTGATCCCGCTGAGAGGACTTGGCATCACTAGGCGTACCTCTTGTTTCTACATTTGCCACTGAATGTGAAATAACTGTGGGAGAGGACCAGTTCTAGCAAATTCTGTTAGTACAACTGTTCTGGCTGTGGACATAGTTTACATTTTAATAAGCTTTGTTTGATTATATGTACGGGTTCTTTGATTGGTATGCTGCTGTATCAATTTAGGGAGTATGTCAAGGGAGATGTCCTTTGCATTGGGTGGAATCTAAAAATCTCTGATAGCACGTGAGATTTCTTGTGCGTGATTATTATGAAATAACTCATGTATCTTACCTACATATTCGCATTTGGCAATGATAACTACTGTAGGGTCATCTTCAGATTTCACTGACAGTGAAAAATTTCGAAATTAATCGTAGTATAAGACAACTCAAGCTAGATATTTATTTTTTCTGTAGCTCCATGATATTTGATTCCATTACTTATTTTTCGTTTCTTGTGTACCTAGTCTTTCGCGTTACTTTCTAGAGGTTCCAAATTATTGCAGATTGCATAGTTTGACTTAAAGTAACATATTATTTGAAAGTTTTAATAACCACGGTAGTCTAATTCGGTATTAACGAAATGTTAAGGGCGTTTTTAAGTTCTCACATGTTGGTGATGCGATTTTATTTGTGCATGTGTTTCAATTTTTCGGCAGTCATTTCAGTCCAGTTTTATGTGAAATGCAGTGTCGGATTGTGTCAGTTGCCGTTGGTTGGACTATCTGTAACACATGTTTCAAATCACGCTGCAAGACAGTACGAATACCGAGTTGAAGTAGATGGCAAATTAAACTTTGCTGCAACAAAACTCAGTCGCTGTTTCTTTGTACGAAACTGCATCACGTGACAACGTTTTCCAAGATGCCACACTGTCGTAATTCTTACCTGTAAAATTGAAGTCGTAGTTGAGGTTCAGGTCGACACCTGTACAGTTCTGATAGGGCTGAATGTTCTTTCTCCATAGACGATCCTGTAAACAGATGAACTGAATATTTTACAGAGTGCTACCATCTATGAGATTTATAGCCTCTTAGCAGTAGTTGAGCAGTCAGGTACGTTATAAGTAATTATAGCGTATCTTCATAACATCAACAACAATGAACAGAAAAAGAATAAGTTTCTTACGATCCTATGTAGCTATGTATCTCATTAAGTCATTTACTGGGTACATTTCACACAGTATTTTTAGGCGTATATCTGCAAAATTTTCACAAATCTGCTAAAAGGAGGTATTACATGATATATTAAAAGCTGAGCTGGATCGGAATTCAGAGCGAGACGATGTGTCACATTTCAAAAGCTTTTATTTTCTACTTCTCTGAGGTGTTAACAAGAAAGAAACCTTTACTTCTTCTGATATTAATTCCGTTTAATGTCAAAACTTTTGATGTCATGTGCCTCCTTGACAACAAAAGAAAATGAACATAAGATTAGATTTGAACACGGTGCACTAAATTTCTAAAATCGTGCTCTTAGCTACTGCTCTACAAGCACACTTCCTTTTATGGCACTAGTAGCCTGATGAAATCGCTTCGAAACTTTGACCGCCATTTCATTGGCAGCTATTGAGTGTTGGGACGTAAAGTAAAATAGGTACCCCTCTATTTTCATCCTCCTATCACCGTGCCACGTTTGAACTTGGTGACAGTGGCGGTAATCAATTGTGAGAGTTTCGGGTGATTACATATTCCCGCATACTGTTGGTTCGAACATTTGGATAGGGACAGACAAAAAAAAAAAAAAAAAAAAAAAAAAAAAAAAAAAAAAAAAAAAATCTAATAGGCTTTAACCTAAACTTGTACTTCTATTTTGCCAAATGATCACCGGTTGCGACAACAAGTACCATCATCAGTCTGTCCTACGATCAAAATTACACAGTGCTCGATTAAAATATACTTTAGAAAATATTTACGAAATATTTTTCCATTTGATAGCTAAACTATGGCACAAACTGCACTTTTAAAATACAGGGTACCCCTACCTACGGTGCGTAATCACTAAGCGCTTACCCAAGCAAATGTGTGAATGTACGAGTAAGTGAACGTCAATTCTGTAGAAGTGAATAGCCACTACAAGTAATGAGGAAGCACGTTCCACAATGTAAGGAGTTTTTAAAAGCTTTTAGTGCAAAATAAACATTTTATTTATCTTCTGAACTACTGTTTACTGTGATGTTTTATTTTCTACATACACATCTAACTGTTAAAGTGATTTTATGAATGAGCAACAGCGGTGACGGGCTGCCTCTATTTTAATGATTCACTTTGAACCATATTTACATACAGAAAAACATTTTATCAGTACTTCCGGAAGTGTATTTCAGTTGTACAGTGTGGAAATTGCGGCCCTGTGTTGATATGAAGATGGTACATGGCACCGAAATCTGTAGTCATGGGGCGAAACAAAGGGTGTGACAGTAGATTATAACAAATACAAGTTTCTGTGTAGACTGATGTTTACATCTACATCTACATCTGTAATTCACAAGCCACTTTATATTGTGATGCAGACGGTAATTCTTCGTCCACTGCCACGTCCCCCACCCCCCACGGCATCCATCCAGTCGCGAATAGTGCTCACGAAGATTGTTGGTAATCCTGTGTATGCGCTTTTGTTATTCAGATTTTACGTTCATTGTCTGTATGACGAAGAAATGTGTCACTTAATTCTTATTGGAAAGTAGGTTCACGGAATTTTAACTTTAAACCACAGTTTGATGCACAGTGCCTCTTGTAAAGTCTACCATGGGAGTTGGGTGAAAATCTTCGTGACACTTTTGCGCTTACTGAATATACCTGAAACGAAGCCACTGCTCTTCTCTGCTGCTTCTGTCAATCGTCCTAGTCTCATGAGAATATTCAGGTGCCTAGATACGAGAGTTTTGTAAGGTACCTCCTTCGTGGATGGACTACGCTTCATGAGGATTCTCCCAATGAATCTCTGTCTGACATCTAACTTACCAACCATTACTTTTAGCGGTCGCTCCACATGAAATCTCTCCATATGATTACTCTACTGATTGTTCCGAAATAGCATAAGCATACAGTAATGTGTATTTGGGCGTATTGATGCGCAATACGTTACATTGGCTTATACTGCGAGTCAGCTGCTAATCAATTACCAGGCAATGTCCCTCTGCAGGTCTTCCTGCATTTCGCTACAATTGTCTAGAGTTGAGACTTCAGTGCATACATAAGCATCATTCGTGAACAGCCTCAACGTGTTTCCGGTGTTATGCTCTAGGTCATTCGTGCACGAAGGGTGAATTACCTAAAACCTGCTCCGCAAATATTGCTGAAATGGAAAGTGCTATTGATGAGCGATTTTCACAAAATAGATTGGTAGCCAGCCAATAAACAGATTGTAATAATACCTAGAAAGTTCATTTTTTGTGGAAACATACAGTTTTTGAGTGGAGGAACGCCTCCCAATATTAACAAACAAAAAATAGCTTAAATTAAATTATCAATGGTGTTTGTTGCAGGATTACGAGGCAATAATATTTTGAAAAGTTCTCACAATAACACTTGTACAATATCTGTAGTGTTACACACCAAAGAACAACGCAAGTGTACACACTAGTTACGCGGACTGTGACCGCTAAAGGGACAACTGACCGTCACAGGTTATGTTCAAAACGATCATCGGCAGTGGAACTATCGCTAAAAACCTGCTCAACTGCTAGCGTTTCAGCGGAGATTCCGGATCAAGCTGCAGTAATGCGTCGTTGCATATCACCGGATGTAGTTGGTATGTCTTTGTAGACAGCGTCTTTCAGCTTTCCCCACAGAAGAAAAAGTCTATAGGTGTGAAACCCGAGGAACGGGCCGGCCAATCCAACGATTTGGAAAAAAATACATGAAGACGTACTGTAGTAATTCGTGCACCGTGGGATGGACAGCCATCATGTTGGTCTCACATGTCATCCTAATCTACAGAGCAACGTCTTCTAGCAACCGTGGAAGATGGGCTGTTGGGAGGCTGCGATAGTTGTGCGCGGTCAGTGTTCTGTCTGTGAAATACGGGCCTATGACCAGATGTTTCACTATCCCACACCACACGTTTACACTCCATGGATGCTGAGGTTTCACCCGAAAAAGCCAACGGGTGTAGTCAACAGACCAATAGCATATGTTTCGGTGGTTTATGTGGCCATGATTGGTAAGTGTGGCCTCATCACTAAACAACATACGTGGTAATCTAGAGTAGCTCGTCTTAAGGCCCATGTAGAGAAGTTAACACGATTCTCATAATCGTTTTCATATAGCTCTTGATGGAGAGAGATGTGATAGGGATGGAAACTATGTCGATGGAGAATGCGTAGGACATTTGCCTGACTCACGCCACTTCCTCGCGTGATTGCGTGGGAGCTAATGTGCGGATCAACAACAGCAGCAAGAAAATTAATTTCCCTCTCTTCTGTCGTCACGTATTTCCTTCTGTTACTTTGCCTAAGTATTACATTACCACTTTCACGTGACTGGTTGAAAAGTTTTATATATAACTGCCGAAATGGTTGACGTCTATTGGCATATCTTGCCGCATACACCGTGCCAGAACAGACTGCATTCTTCCACACAGTCCATACGCTATGAGCATACCGGATTTTTCTCCATTCGTCCACCCCATCGTCCACTCACGACCAGCTGCTTGGACTGTCACACACTAACTGAATGGCAAAGCACAGTATACTCAAGGAGCACACAAGCACACTGTATGCAAACAAAACAACAGCGTTGTACCTAGCAACTACCCTGCTTGAAAGGCGTACACAGCTGTCGGTGTGGAAACTTTTGAAATAGAGTATCTTGTGAAAGACTCCCACCAGAATCGTGCAACACACGCCACTGACAATCTAATTTACCATAATGTTGTTAATGTCAATAGGCATTGTTTCTTTCAAGAGAGCGTACGTTTGCACAAAATATACATTTTCAGAGTATTGTTACAGTTTGTTTATTGGCTAACAATGCCAGTTCCTGACTACCAATACATTCTGTGAAAACCGCACATCAGAAACATCTTCCATTTCTGCAATATTTGCGGTGCAAGTTTTAGATGATTCATCTCGCATGCTGAATGATGACGGTCCTGTAATACTCACTTGGGCTATGTTTGAAGGTACCTTTAGGTCCGAAGATTTCTCTCCGGTAAGATTCATGTGATGTGTTATATTTTCTACAAATGCTCACTCTATTGGCAAAGCTCGTCTTATATTGAGGACTCACTAATTTCCTTCATTCCGCGATACTGCCGATCTGTATCGAATGCCTTCGGAAAACCAACTAGCACTTCAAACTAGGCGCAGTTGTCTAGTACCTTCTTTGTCTCGTGGATGGACAGAGCGATCTGGGTTTTACACGATCATTGTTTGTGAGTTTCATGTTGACTCACACAGTGGAGATTTTCAGTCTTTGGAAAGGTCATCACATGCGAGTATAACACAGACCGGTGCCACTGATGTAGGCCTATATTTGTGTGCGTCTGTTCGACGATCTTCCTTGAAAACAAGAATGACCTGGTCATTTTTATATTTTGTTTTCCCAGTAATCTACGTTACACTGCAGTTACAAGACGAGCAGATCCTTCGCATATTCCGTGTAGAATCGTATAGGTATACCATCAGGTACAGACTCTTTTCTTCTGTAAAGTGATTTTTATTATTTTCCTGTCTCACACTTGAGAGGATTGAAAGCTGTAAACATAGTACGATATTCCTCAGCGAAACAATTTCGGGCAAGGGACTTTAATATTTCGACTTTATCTCTCTCATCTTCCGTACCTGTGTCATGGCGTTGGTCCGTTTACTGATTTAAACTTAGACATAAACATTTAAAGATTTTTTATCAGATGTAGTTAGAATTTAGTATTGAATTTACTGAACGCTTCACACATTGTTCTCCTTACGCAAATTTCGTCTTCGTTCAGTTTATGATTGTCTGTGAGACTTCAGTTTAGTCTAAATCTACTGAGAAGCTGTTTTTGTATCTGGATGGAACTTTTCAACACCATTTAGGAACCACTACAGTTCTTTCGAATCCTCACAATTTTCTACTTAAATAGTGAGAATGAGATAGTGAGATAACTAAGAAATAACGATTTATATTAAAGCATCACAACAATAGGAACACTGCTGAGATTATGTCCCATCTTTTGTCAAAATACGTGATTTATTCAATTTGGAAACACAACATGTTTCAGAAAGAAAATTATGAAATTCTATAAACAGTGGTACCACGAATCATTATTTTCGATAATTTCACATAAGCATCATACATGTAATGGATATCCGTTTATTCTGCCTATGTACTAATCTGTGTCCTAAAAGTGTTATGCTAATAGGCCTAGTCAAAAATCAAGCGGTAAAACTCCACTAACAGACATGTAAGACCCTCCGCTATGCATGCCATGGTATAAAAATCGTAATTACTGCAGGCGCTCATATTTGTATGTCTATGTCATAGTAGAGTCTAAAAGCATTGTTTACAGGTCTTGATAACGTGAGCTTGTTCTTCGCGATACAAGTTGTATTTTAAAATTAAACGAATCACACATTTGGACAACTGATGCTTCATAATCTCTGTGTTGATGACTTGTTACACGCACACAACGGGCTTCACAATGGATGAAACCAGAATAATTTCAGTGGAAACGTTAACTTCGATATTCCAACAACGACTTGCAAATCAACACTGATTGCGTAAAGGCAATACATCATAAAAGACACTCAAAAGAAGATTTATATTACAAGCAGTTACTCACTGTCGTCCAGGTATAGTTGTACCCATCAGGATTGCTGGAGGGCAAGATGTTGAACGTGACACGGGTGATGACGTCCCTGACGTCTGAGTCGTCTGTGGTTAAGATCTCGTTGATGAACCAGTTCATGCAGGCGGTGGCGATCCACTCATTGCCGTGCATACCTGTGAAGTTAAAGTTAATTCAACGCCGAAAGGAGGCACTCCATCAGCAAAATTTTTGAAACCCAACAATACTGCCACAGAGACTTCATATTCTCACTCCTTAGGGTGCAAAAATGGTTCAAATGGCTCTGAGCACTATGGGACTCAACTGCTGAGGTCATAAGTCCCCTAGAACTCAGAACTACTTAAACCTAACTAACCTAAGGACAACACACACATCCATGCCCGAGGCAGGATTCGAACCTGCGACCGTAGCGGTCGCGCGGTTCTAGACTGTAGCGCCAGAACCGCTCGGCCACCAGCGGCCGGCACTCCTTAGGGGTATATATTAACGGACAAAAAAAGTAAAGCGCCGAAAGACGTTTTCGGATGTCAATGTAACACAGTACACGCACACACCATTAACCGGTATATAATTCATTACAACTGCGATTCTCCTTGAAAGGTAAAACGGCCATCATAGTGCTCTGATGTTGTTCGCGTTTAGTGTTGTTACCAGGTTTAGTAGGATATACAAGGGAGTGAAGAGCGTCATATGTTGATTACGTTAAGTCGTATGGTATTAATGACTGTGTGATCCCGATGGATAGGTTTAGTTACCTAATTGGAAAGATTTATCCTATCTTTCGCGCACGCAGGTAGATTTCCTTCGCGAAATGTGAGAGTTGTATGGGTAAGTGTACCTGTTAAGTACAGGTGACTATAGTGTGTGTTCGTGGAGTGTAGTGTCGTATCGTGTTGACGTCTCTAACACGACGATGAGATAAGGAAGAGGGTGAAAATGGGAGCCAGCTTATAGCTTACACCTCTCTAATAACATAAAGGAGCCCGCCCAGCTTAACGTCTGCATGTGACAGACGGATCACCATCAAGTGTCGCATGCCTTCATTTCAAGAAACACTATCGAGAGGATTGGTATTTAATCCACGACATCGGCGCAAAGGCTAATGATCGAGAGGATTGGTATTTAATCCATGACATCGGCGCAAAGGCTAATGGTCAGAGATTTTACGCTAACAACCCTTCTGTCCCTCCACCGTAAAGACAATGGGGAAATGGTCAAAAGCACGCGACGTAACAGGGCGGCCACCCATTGAAGTATGGACCGCATCAGACGGTGTTTGACTTCGGTGGTCTGACGTTAACTGGTGTAACAACGTGGCACGGCCATTCAAGACGTAGAGTGACCATTGATAAAGACACGGAGGTGCCGCGTGCTCGTTTGAGACAGTGTTACAGCAACCGACAGAGTTTGATGGGGCCTCATTGTGCGTCTCCATATGGCCTGATAGTCGAATCGTGCAGCATCCTGACCTGTGGAGCATTTGGCTGTGACACTGTCCAGACGTTGGACGTTATGGGAATGTGAGGACAGGCGTGTTGTCGTCGAGGTACCAGTCGCCCACGTCTGACCAGAAGGGGGAATCGCCGTATTGTGCATCAGGAGCATCGTTGACCCATCGTATAGGTGCCTGCCATCCTACAACAACTGCACCTTTGGTTGGAGACACCAACCGGACTATGGAATTATCTTTCCAAATGTAGGTTACCGTTAACACCACAACACAAAAGGTTGAGTTAGGAGTGGTGTCGTGACTGAGAAGCAGGTAGTGGCTATGAACGGCGTCGGTTTATACTTAGCGATGAATAGTGGTTCTATACTACCCTGGATGATCATCGTCGGCTAGTACGTTAGCGACCTGGGGAGAAGTCACACTTTTCCAATCTATTGGAGAGACACAAAGTTTTTGCTCCTGGTGTCATGGTTTGGGGAGCCGTCTGTGGTGACGTAAGGACATGGATGGCAGCGATTGAGGAAACACTGATGGCACAATGGTATGCCACTGTTACCCTCCATCCTCATGGTTCTCTCTCGTGTGGCAGTACTGTGCTGCTATTTTTCAGTAGGAAAATGCTCGTCCAGACATGAACTGTATGCGTGATTTTGAGGTACACCTGTGGTCCGCAGGATCCCCACATCCGTCCCCAGTAGAACATGTCTGGGGACATCTCGGATGTCAACTCATCCCAATGCCACTGTGCAGAATATGAGGAACAGCACTTTGGACCAGTTTGTCTCAAGAGAGGATACGATGGCCTCATGAAAGAAAACTTTTCAAACCGAATGAGTGCTTGTATACTGTAAAAAGGTGGTGCAACATTATACTGATAAGTGGTCTCATTCTACCAAGTTATGTGTAAATAAGGATTTGACCACAGTATTCACCGTGGTTTAGGGGAAGCGTCTTTGGTTCACCATCAAAATGTCATTGGTCCCGAGTTCGAACCCTGCCACCGCTTATAATTTGAATAAAAATCGCCACCAATGGCGGCCGAAGACTTCCAGCATAAGAAGTCACCTTCATTCTGCCAACGGTCTTGTCAAAGACGGTAGAAGAGCTATTAGAGTTTCAGGGTACTCTTGTCCTTGGGGTGCAAAACTGATCCTTAT
Organism: Schistocerca americana; assembly: GCF_021461395.2. Classification (NCBI taxonomy): domain Eukaryota; kingdom Metazoa; phylum Arthropoda; class Insecta; order Orthoptera; family Acrididae; genus Schistocerca; species Schistocerca americana. The sequence continues at coordinate 595,578,110 of NC_060121.1, read as the reverse complement.
GGCAGAAGAGTCGGTAATGATCAACGGCATCAGGATGAAGAAGGAAATGGAATTAAACACACATGGCATTAAAAACACATAATCTGTATTAACAGGACATGTAGCATGTAATCGACAAATTGTAATGATGACCTCCCCATAGGCAAAAGATTCGACTAGTCACCCATTCGGATCTCCGGGAGGGGACTGCCGATGGGGAGCTAACTATGAGGAAAAGCTTGAATAACCAACGGAATGATAACGTTGTACGAGTCAGGACACTGAACGTGGTAGCCAAGCTAGAAAATCTCAAAAGGGAAATGCTAAGGCTTAATCTAGATAGAGTAGGGGTCAATGGAGTCATATGGAAAGAAGACTAGAATTTCTGAACGGGTCAGTATAGGGTAGTTTAAAAAGAGGAAGTGACATCGGGGTCATTAGAAGCGGAGCACAAGCTCGTATTGCGTCATGGATAGCGAAGGAAATCGGCCGTGTCCTTTCGAACGAACCACGCTGGCATTTGCCTGGAGTGATTTTGGGAACATCATGAAAAGTCAAGATCAGGCTGCCCGGACGCGGGTTTGAGCCGTTATCCTCCAGAATGCAGGTCCAGTGTGCTAACCCCTGCGGTACCTCGCTCGATGGTAGTATCAACAACAAAAAAATGGTTCAAATGGCTCTGAGCACTATGGGACTTAACTTCTGAGGTTATCAGTCCCCTAGAACTTAGAACTACATAAGCCTAACTAACCTAAGGACATCACACTCATCCATGTCCGAGGCAGGATTCGAACCTGCGACCGTAGCGGTCGCGAGGTTCCAGACTATAGCGCCTAGAACAGCTCGGCCACTCAGGCTGGCGTAGTATCAACAGCAGTAGAAAGTGATATAACCGGAATAAGATTCGTGATGGAGAGGTACGTAGGGCAGAGAATGTGTTACTGTGAACAGTTCAGTAATAGGGTGGTTCTCATCAGAATCGACGTCAAACCAACATGGACAACGATAGCTCAGGTATACATGCGGAAGTCGCAAGCCGAAATTAAAGAGATAGAGAAAATACATGACGGTGTTGAACAGGTAACTCATCACGTAAAGGAAGACGAAAATCTAATAATCATGGGGGGAATTCGGTTGTAGGGAAAGGAGCAGAAGAAAGTGCTGCGGGAGAATAAGGGCTTGGTAATAGGAATGAGAGAGGAGAAAAACTAACTGAGTTCTGCAAAAATCTCGGATGGAAATATCGAATACTCTGTTGAAGAAACAGCAGAGGAGGAGGTATACTTGGAAAAGTCCGGGAGATACATGAAGATTTCACTTAGATTACATCATCGTCAGGCAGTGATACCGAAATCAGATACTGGGTTGTAAGGCGTTCCCTGGAGAACAAGAATGAAAAGATACGCTTGAAGTTCTCTGACATTTCAATAAGAAACAGTTTATTAGTCAGTTCAATGTAAGAGGAATGGACATCTCTAAAAAGGGTAATCACAGAGTTGGAAAGAAAAACGTAGGTACAAACAAGGTAACTGCGAAGAAACCATGGGTATCAGAAGAAATACTTGAGTAGACGAAAGAAGAAAAAGGATAGAAAAATACAAGTCTCTTAGGAATGAATGATATAGTAAGTTCAGGGAAGCTAAGGCGAAATGGCTTCACGAAAAATGTGAAAAAACGGAACTGAAATGATTGTCGGAAGGACTGACACAGCATATAAAATAATGCAAACAACCTTCAGTAAAATCAAAAGCAAGGGTAGCATCATTAAGAGTGCAATGGGAACAGTGCTGTTAAATGTAGCGGAGAGAACAGGTAAGTAGAAAAAGTACTTTGAAGACCTCTATGAGCGCAAAGACTGGTCTGATGACGTGATACAAGAAGAAAGACGAGTCGTCATAGAAGGAATAAGTGATCCAGTATTACAATCAGATTTTAAAAGAGCTTCGGAAGACTAAAGATTGAATGGAGCAGTACAGATAGATAACACTCGATCAGAATTTCTAAAATCATTGGCGGAGTGGCAACAAAATGACTGTTCACTATGGCGTGTAGAATATATGAGTCTGAGGTTATACCAACTAATCTTCGGGAAAACATCATCCACACAATTCTGAAAATTGCATCAGCTGACAAATGCGAGAATTATCATTTTAACAGCTCTTGCATACAAGTTCCAAATAGAAAAGAGAAGTGAGCATCTGTTAGATGGCGATCGGTTTGGCTCTAGGAAAGGGAAGGGCACCAGAGAGGCGATTATAACGATACAATTGATAATAGAATCGAGACTAAAGAAAAATCAAAACACATTTATAGGATTTGTCGACCTGGAAAAAGCGTTTGACAATGTCAAACGGAGCGAGATGTTCAAAATTATGAGAAAAATAGGAGTAAGCTATAGGGAAAGACGGGGAATATACAAAATGTACAAGAACTGTCCAATCTATACAGCGAAGAGGCAAGGATGGAAATGAAAGAAAGGTTTCAGAATGGAATTAATATTCAACGTGAAAGGATAGCAAGGATAAGATTGGCTGATGACATTACTATCCCGAGTGAAAATGGAGGAGAATTACAGGAAATGCTGAATGGATTGAACAATATAATGTGTACAGAATATAGATTGAGAGTAAATCGAAGAAGGATGAAAATAATAAGAAGTTACAGAAATGAGAAAACCGATAAACTTAAAGTTAGGATCGGTGATCAATAAATAGATGAAGTAAGGAATTCTGATAACGGGGTAGCAGAATAACCAATGATGGGCAGATCAGGGAGGACATCAGAGGCAGACTAGCACTAGCAGAAAAGGCATTCTTGGACAGAAGAAGCCTGTTAGTATCAAATATAGGCCTTAATTTGAGGAAGAAGTTTCTGTGAATGTACATTTGGAGATCAGCATTGTATGGTGGCAAAATAGAGACTGTGGGAAAACCGGAACAGCCGCGCGGGATTAGCCGAGCGGTCTAGGGCGCTGCAGTTATGGACTGTGCGGCTGGTCCCGGCGGAGGTTCGAGTCCTCCCTCGGGCATGGGTGTGTGTGTTTGTCCTTAGGATAATTTAGGTTAAGTAGTGTGTAAGCTTAGGGACTGATAACCTTAGCAGCAGTTAATTCCCATAAGATTTCACACACATTTGAATTTTTTTTTTTTTTTTTTAGAATCGGTGAGGAAAGGAATATATGGATAACACTGACAAGAAGAAAGGACAGGTTAGTAGGGCATCTGCTATATGCATCTAATAGCTCAGGAAATAGGTTGCAAGTACCCTGAGGTGAAGAGGCTGGCGACTGACGAACAACTGTATGAAGCAGAACCACGTCCTCACTATCGGACGCTCAGAGAAGGGAAAAGGTCGCCAGGAGTCATGAGTCACGGAACACCTTCGATGGTAGGGGATTAGTACCTCAAAAATCACATGTGACAGTGTATCGAAATTGCCAACAGGACACGCTACATGTAGGTAGTGGAGGGATTGTCACGTACGAGATGGTCATACGGAATGAAACAAGGCTCCTGAATCATCAGTTCTCATAGCCGAACCCACTCGCAAATTAAATGCATTCATTTCTTCCCCTATACCGCCCTGAACACGAATTACTGACTGGTAGTCTATGGTTCAGTTTCTCAAGAGTGTAACTATGTGAACAGAAGCAATAAATAGGTCCGAAGAAGAGAACCTCCAACGAGAGACGTGAATTCAGCAACTTAGGAGGCTGACAGTAAATTATGAGACCTGACTTACTGAATTGTATATGAAACAGTTTCTACATGTTTATTTGCTGTGTTTAAAACTCTTTCACTGTAAGCTAAATAGTACTACTTTACTGTAAAAGAAACAGTGGCGTACAATATACGTAGGGTTGAAAGAAGCGAATTGGATATACTAAAAACGTAGCAGACGTTCTGCAATAGTGAGTTTATAAAGGTTCATGGCAGATTGCACACACAAATTTTTAAACACGTAATTTCACATTACTCCCATCTAGTACAACATGCCATCATCATTGTGATATACGCGAAAACTTTGTCTATGTTGCCGAATATGTATCTTTCTTTGAGAGAAGTTCTTTCCACTTAAGAAATGTCAACAAAATTAGCGTGGAAAATTACGAAAAAACAATCTCGAAGGAAATATCTACTTAGGTCATTATTCACAGGTGTAAGAAAAAGTTTACGTTCTTTGAGCTATTGAACATGAAAGTTTGTAGAAGAGATAAATGCTTGAGGATAATGAGTAAATAGTTATAGACCCATCCAAGGCACCCAGCACGAGAAATTGCGTCAAAGCTACACAAGAAATTATATTGAAAGAAATTCACTCACTCACCCTTATTTTATTATAAAGCAGTTTCAGACTTTACTCCGCCATCTCTTTAGCGTTTCTCTCTTCAAATAGTTAACTTGTACCGCTATGTATTTGGCGAAGCTGATATTGGTGCAACTTGCACGCTCACTTACTCTTAATGAGAAAGTGAATTTCTCGCTGTAGACAAGTCTCATAAACAGACAAGTAAGATCTCTATGTTGGCCACGACCACGATGAGTTACGTATTGCAAATGGATCAGTATGCTTATAAACTAAGTTAAAAATATTGGTTATAAAGTATAATGTGGTATACGTGCCTCCCTCAAGCATTACTAGCCTGTTGTCCTCTGCAAATTTGATCTCGAGACCTAATTGTCGACCATTGTATGCTGTCCCAAGTTCAATAAACCTCGCAGTGCCAGGGTACTTCTCCTCTAGTGATGGCAACCATGCGTAGATCTATGAACGAGAATGAATGTATTAACTACAAGCTATACTCTAGTGAACAAAAAAAAAAGTGAAATGATCGTATGGCAGTGATGGCAGTGAGTATCCACCTGGAGAAGTTCGGAGCCCGAGTTGCAAGTCTCTACAGTTGGGACCACACTGGACGACTTACGCGTCGATGATGAGGACAATGCAACAACCAGTCCACGACCGAAAGAAAATACTGCTGAACATTTCATGCATTGCGTTCGCCATACTTAGGAAGCTTCTGAGTTAATGCACAGTCTTCAAACCCTACTGTGAGCTACCAAAAGAAACTAGCTAGGACTATACACGTACTTTTAAAAAAAAAAAAAAATCTTACACTTGTTTGTTTCCTATGAACTTTCATTTTTAGTACATATAAAATGAATTTTAATTTCTTTTATTTTGGAAGCTACCAAATAATAAATATGAAATTCTAAAAATGCAGTTTAGGTCAATTCATCGTCTTAGTAGGATTTCTTATTCTGTGCAGTAATGTCTGAAACTCTGAATGACATTTCGATTGCTGCTTAGACTTAGTACTACTTAAACCTAACTAACCTAAGTGCAGCACTCACATCCATGCCCGAGGCAGGATTCGAACCTGCGACCGTAGCAGCAGCGCGGTTCCGGACTGAAGCGCCTAGAACTGTTCGGTCACAGGGACCGGCTAGTTGCCGGTTTATATGGAATATTGATGAATGACATTGTATACATATTTGAAGGGCGATGAAGTAGCCACTAAAATGAAAACTGAGTTTTCACCAAACCATCTTAACTGACGGAAGCTTGCCGTTAATACGTTTTGAACCTACTTGATAAAGCATTCACACTACATATTTTTAAGTGATGTACAGGAATTATGAGCATTTCTGAAGGTTCACGTAGTGACCACTTTTCCCTACCTTAGTGGATAACGTGACCAGTGACTGACCACATTACGGTTCAGGTTGTTGGTATAAAAACGATGTTGTATTTTGTTTTCTTCTGTCAAATGGTTCAAATGGCTCTGAGCACTATGGGACTCAACTGCTGAGGTCATTAGTCCCCTAGAACTTAGAACTAGTTAAACCTAACTAACCTAAGGACATCACAAACATCCATGCCCGAGGCAGGATTCGAACCTGCGACTGTAGCGGTCTTGCGCTTCCAGACTGCAGCGCCTTTAACCGCACGGCCACTTCGGCCGGCTTTCTTCTGTCAGCTAGATTGCTAGTCACCGTAGGTTATTCAACTAAATCCATAAAATCGTTTTTCCATTTCAAAATTATTATTAACGATTTCTTGTTCGTTTTCTTCACTGAATAAATTCCTTAAGCTTTCCATGATTATTTGACCACCCACTGCATTTCAGTTTTTTGCTATAGCTCTTCTTTTCTTTCATAAATTGTTTTGCTGGTTTAGAAAAAGACATCATTCTTTCAATCGCACTTTCCATCGCAACAGGGTCGCATGTTTGTTCCTGTGATTTCTAGACATATCAGCATAATCTTCAGGCCCTAGTGCCTAAAATAATACCGGGCGGCTGCAGAAGACCATTTTCAATCGGATTTTTGTACACGTATAACAGAACGGAAATGGTTTCAAATATAAGTAATTAATTAATTCAAAATCGCCATAATCAGTATAATACAAATGATAGCTTTGCATATAAGCGGATTTAGAAGTCCATCTGTAGCAATGCGCCTGACATATGGAAGTAATTAACTCTCATTGAGTTAAGCGGATACAAAATAAATTGCAGGGAAAGTAGTCAACTTGGCGACGAGTAGTGTGGTCTCCCTTTCACTGGACGACATGCTGGCATTATTGGTTCACAAATGAAACCATAAAACAAAAACAAAACAGCAAGGCACTATACTAGAAAACCAAAATATGTTTTTACACACCAGTTTTTAAAATGTATTTCTTTATGCATAAGAGAGCTAGAAATAATTATATAAATGACTTACCTTACATTAGAGAACTGAAAGTCAGGAAAATTTTTCCTAAACAATAACGGAACCAGCTCCGTTTGTCAAACTCACTGACAAGAATGAAGGTATATACATATTCGCTCATCAACTTCACGAAGGCTTCAGGACACCGTGAATACAAAATACGGGAGGTGTACATCAGCTCTCTTGAGTCACTGATATGCTGACACGAGCGTAGGTGGCTAAGAGAGGCCTCGCAGACTGGACAAGCGAGATTCAAATCTCTGTCTGGCCATTCAGGTTTTAGTTTTCATTTGAACTGGAGGCGACGAATTGTTCTTCCCCCCCTTTATCGGATCCCAGATTGTGATCCTTCATGAATGACAACGACATCTTCGACGAATTGTCAAGTCTTAACCCTGATTGGTTAGGGATGTATTTCATTAATAATATTTCGTCTCCAGTCACTATGCCTTTATTTTCTAATTACTGTACTAATACTGTGACTGAAAAGGAAATACTATTAATAAAATATATTCCTAAAGTAGAAGCTAGAGTCACGGACAGCCAACGACTTATTACCTACAGGAAACGTGTTCGCAGTTGCGAATATGAAGAGTAGTCGGCAATATATTGGAATGATGATTGTGAAAGTTTGTGCTGAACCAGCACCGGATTTCCGAATTACGTGAGCGGTCGCCTTCACCGCTTTGGCCGTCCGATCATGATTCAGGGCCACAGTCAAACCTTCATATGTTGTCGTCCATGTGTCACATTCTGCATTCTTATTTTACGTAGATTCCTGTCTAGAAAGGACGTGTTTATTGATGCGTTCATGGCAAATAAATACGAAATAAAAGTGCCTGTGTTATTTAGAAGTACGATACAATATTCCTTTGGACATGCATGCCCACGTGCTATTTCGTATTCGGTCTTAATATCCATTAATAACTAAATCCTCCTTATTGTTTGTACAAGTAGATACAATTGTAAAAATCTCATCATCTTTAAATGCTTAGAAATTAATAATTGCTCGTAAATTTTTCTACAGGAGAAAGTTAACTGGTAGTATGTACAGATGTAAGGCTATGAAGCTTTTATGTTTTTTGTAATGTCGGAAACTGGTACAGGTAAAATTTTGCAAACGCGTCGCGCTGTTAGTGGTGGAAACTACTCAACAGTAGGCTAGAGTTTGGCATTCGGAGAGAATTCGACAGGCGCTGTGCAGATGTCGGTCTGTGCGTGGCTTGGAGAAGAGACAATGTAACAATAATTTTTAAGTAACAAGTACGATCATATAAGGCTCTGACCCGTTACCAGCGATAAGTAGGGCTCGCTTCCAGCAACGCTTATGAAGAGGAAGAAACAGCTTTTGCAACCACAACTGGAGCGGGCTTGATAGAATTACGTTCAAGAGAAAGGCCATACTATCGGTTGATTGTGATTAAATGGGACTTATTCATAGAAAGGCCAGTGTGGACGGTAATTAACGTATGGCATTGAAACTTGGTTGATATGCTAATACGTTAATGCAGAACCGATTTACGCTGGAAAAAATTGGTTCTAATTTTGACCACCAGGTGTAAATCTGGCGCTGTGCAGCATCTCGTCGACGTCTCCAGTCCTCATACTGAACAAATTGTGTAAGTGGTGGTTAATAATAAACTTTACACTATGCTTATCTCATTTCTTTCAGTTTGTCTGCCAGCGTCCCGTTCGTAATCCATTAGATATGGAAACGTTTCTAAACCTCTTTCTTGCATTCACAGCGCCACAGATATGTTCCTGGTGGTGAAAACTGGTAGTAACTTTTTTGCAGCGTCAATCGATTCCTCTTTACCGCATCAGAATATCTACCAAGTTTCGCTGGCACAGAATAATTACAGCCCGTACTGGACTGGACTGGAACCGCGCATAGTGTGGAAGTGCCGAACTACAACAGGAAGTGGGCGTGCTGGTTGGTCGCTTCCCGGCTGTAATACGCAGTCTGTTAAATGGCACGCTGGATGCGCTGTTTGTGAAACCGTGCAGGGTCCACCTTGTTTAACCTTGGCCGATAGAAGGAGTAAATGAATTTGGTGAGCATCTTCGTGAAACATTTGCCCACACCATTTTCATGTCGTGGTATGTGCAACTGTGGGTGTGCGAGCTTGTTTGGCTCCTTGTTTCAGCACGTTTAGGTGAGGACAGTTGAAGATATTTTTTCCCGTCGTTGTGTGACAGTGTAAATCTGAGAACAGGAAATTTTGCCATCTTGTTTGTTGCTGAAAGGTTTTGTGATTTAATTATTTATTTTTATGTTTAAAGACTCTTTCAATTTACTCTCCCTTATATATGCGAAGAAGGGTGTCGAGTTCCTACCCTAGACATTGAGATTGTTGTTGTTACTGAAATTCTAAGTTCTGTGGATCTTTGGAAATCAGTTATTCTGTGTTTAACAGAAGCTTCTTGATGGCTTTTACAAAGCTCTTGGATTATAAAAAGCAACTAGTTGTCCTATTTAACTGTAAATTGCTATTTTATTCTTTTATTAACCTGTCTCAAGCTCAATTGCTTCTTTTTATTGGTATAATTATCACATTGTAGAATTCTTTGCATCATCGGTGTTTCAGGTTGTTTATATTTTGTTAATCATTAGGGCTTAGGAATATCCAGAGAAATTTCTCTGGTCCTCACTAAAAATTGTTACATAATGAGCGCCTCGGTGTATTGTAGTACAGCCAATGGATGCTAGAACTTAGACCAACTTCTGAGGGTGGATGGGTGGGGGGGGGGGGGGGGTTGAGGGGTGGTGGGGAGGGAGTGCGACGGGGGAGTTGGCATCTCCAGTACTGGTGATAGTCGTCGATTTCTTACTGGGTGTATTATCAGGTCATTGTAAACGCCTTGGCTGGTTTTTCAGAACCTTTGTCTTATAGTACAATTTTTGACAGTTATTCGCGTGTTAATTTAAACCATTACAGCCGTGGTCTAAGTAAACACTCATTTTCTGTTTTCATGTGAATGATTTTTATATGATCACCTGGTACTTCCGCTCCCAGCTCCGCTCTCCTAACGTTTCTGTTTCCTAATGTAATTTCCGGAATATCGCATGATGAAATTCGACTAAATTCCATTACCCTTGAGTTACTTTTGTTGACGATCAACTCGTATTGTTTCAAGACAGTATTCATATTGTTCAACATTTTTCCGGATTCTACCCCGTCTGTGACAAAATTACAGTGTCATCAGCAAATCTCAAATTTTTATTTCTTCTTCCTGAACTTTAATTCCCTTTGCAAATTGCTCCTTGACAGGCAGGCAGGGTCACCAACGAAGTACAACACTTAGCACTGATACCACGGTTATTATTGATACCAACGTACAGCCAGAACAGAGCGGACTTCGTAGGCGGAGAGTGCAGCTATTTATACAAACATAGAATATTCCAGAATATACAAATATTAGATATTTCAAGGACCATCCAGAAATATGAAATACTAAGTAACAAGCCATTACTGCTTGCATAATTTACAAATTCAATCACACTGGGGCAGGATACAACATTGTCTCGCTCTCTTCTCAAACACTGCTCCCATTTGAAATCCTTCGACTCTTATAACTGCAGTTTGGTTTTTATGCAAGTTGTGGATGACCTCTCGCACGCTGTGTTGTGTCCTTGCTACCTCCCTATTTTCATACAGCGTAGTTCAATCAGCATAGTTAAAAGCTTTCTCTAAGTCCACAAACGCTATAAACGTAGGTTTGAATTTCTTCATATTGTCTTCTAACTCGTAGAGTCAGTATTGCCTCGTATGTACGTGCAGTTCTCTGGGACCCAAACTGACTTTCCTCAAGGACGGCTTCTATTAGTTTTTCCATTCTCCTCTGAAATGTATGCTGTGCATTTCTATACGCACAGTCCTGGTAGAAAAGCGTTTCTAATGCTCCACGTTTAAACAGGTGGCGATCTTTATCACAGCAGACCGTTGATTTGTCCGTATACCTCTGTGAAGACGATGTGACGACGCTTCGTCGAATACGTCTAGTCTTTTACGGGTGTGGAATTATCGTCTCTGCGATACGGCACCCTAGACACAAGAATTATTGTGTAGTGTTCGATGTGCTACTGTCACGTGGATGCTACAATGATGAACAAATCAGAAGGGAGGGTCGCCAACGAAGTGCAACACTTAGCACTGATATCAGTTATTACTGGTACCAATGTACAGGCCGGCCGTTGTGGCCGAGCGGTTCTGGGCGCTTCAGTCTGGAACCGCGTGACTGCTACGGTCGCAGGATCGAATCCTGCCTCGGGCATGGACGTGTGTGATGTCCTTAGGTTAGTTAGGTTTAAGTAGTTCTAAGTTCTAGGCGACTGATGACCTCAGATGTTAAGTTTCACGGTGCTCAGAGCCATTTGAACCATTTGAACCAACGTATAGCCAGAACAGAGCTGACTTTGTAGGCGGAGAGTGCAGCTATTTATACAAACATAGAATATTCCAGAATTCACAAATATTAGATATTTCGAGGACCATCCAGAAATATGAAATACTAAGTAACAAATAACTGCCGGTATCGGGACTGAGCAGGCGCACGCCAGCCAGCAGTGCTGATCACTAAGCCACACTGCACGCAGTGGCACAGCTCTCCCTCCTGGCGAAACAGCGATCCGCTGTTCCAAGTTGTCAGTCGAGTCGACTACAGCTCCCTTGATTTACATTTTGGCAGTCGTCTGTACGGTAGCGCTGATGAATCGTCAGGTTCTGGCCGAGTTGTTACACCCTCTTCACTAATGTGAGCACCGAAGGTGGATCCTCCCATTCAAGATTCACGATCGTCGAGTGGGTTTTCTGTTTCCTTGAACTTCCCATAATTGATCTGCGCCTCTGGACTGTAGTAGGGATTCATACAGAGGACATGGACGAATTCTCTACTTTCTCGTCTTCTTGATGCTCACAGTCCCATACTTTATTTCTGGCGACTGACAAGCTCCGAACAATACCATACGGTCAAAAGTGGCGCTTTAGTTACTTTTCCGATAGTGCCACTTTCCGCACCAGCGTAAAAATCAATACCAAGTCTCCCGGATTGTATCACAGATTTTCATATATATCTATTTGCTCATACATATGTCCGTAGCTGCCGTTCATCCCTGTAATCTACGGCTCGTGGTACACTCCAACTGCCGTGACGCCGGTCTTGGATAGCTCTATTTTGTCAAGCACGCTATACTTATCCACAGCGGTACGCGAAAACTTTACAAACTTAGCCGTTTCAGGAATGCTTGCACCCATGGTCCGAAAGCCAATAATCACGCCCTTTTGGACGTCAGATAAATCGCTTCGTCTCAACATTATGACAACAACTTTACTATTTCCCTCGTCCCCCGAAACACCTTATATATCCTCCACTGCTCATGCTACCACATTACGTCTGTGAATGGTTACTGCACGTTAATGTCTAACATAGACAGTGGTCACATTTAAGTGTTTTTATCGTCTAGTTTAAACTTCAGACAGTTCAATACATGGAAAATGAGCACTGCTGGCAAAAATACCGCCTTGTCATCCTGAACGGGTGGCATGAAGTCCAAGTCAGATATCTAACTGTATAGTGTGGATAACTGTGTCGTTTACTTACGTGATAAAGTTTTATATTTGTGTTGTGGATGAAGGAGACGGTAAAATGCAGTACCAGCTTCCACTTACTCCTCTAAATAAGCAAAAGTGACAGCCTCAAGATTTCAATGAAAGGACGCTGTGCACAGAAGCTCTGAATTTAACATTTAACCCAGATGAGGGAAATTTTACGCCAGCCCACTCATTGCTCCTTTTCAGTTTTCATCATTTATCCTTCTGCACGCCTACCCCCCCCCCCCCCCCCCCCAACACCATCAAGCGCACACACACACACACACACCACATACATACTCTTTGAGGACAAAACAGAACAGATGAAACTTCCTTTCACAATCCCGGTTCGAAGCAGCTACCTCAAGTTCAGTGCCACCACAACCGTTAATAATCTCTACCATGCAAATAGATCATTGGTATGAAGCTTAACTCATATGTTTTCAGTTCTTAAATTTAAAGCTGGCATTGATGAACCCTCAGAAAATAAAGGACACACTGTGCCGAATTTTTACAAACTTGTCAGAAGTAGGCTGAAGGATTTTTCAAAGACTTGCTCACCTCCTCAATGGTGTGATATTCATCTAAGGCAAAGTCCTCTCTCGTAGCTTTTTCTCGCCTCTGGTTGTCTATCAGTCTGAAAAGCGTGAGAAGTAATGTAATAATCAACTATGGTTTGAAATTCAAAGTGATTTGCCGGAGGTAATCAGACCAACTGACTATGATGTCTGCTCTTGTTTCAGAAACAGCTTACGTTGACATTTGTGTACATCAAAATAACATTAAATCAACGTAAAACTTAAGGGTTTTCTGTTGCACTGTTATTTTCGAGAAAATCTAGTCTTTTCATGTTCTGGTAAAAAAATTCTTTAAGGATCCACATATAAAATACAAACTATGCCCCTATTCAAACATGCCAGCACATGTTATGCGTATTTTTTCTGCTTTTGCTTCTACTATTTCTATACCGCCTGGCGGTGCTTGGCGTGGAATAACTTGTGTAACAGTGTCACTTGGCACTTTTCCTGTTCCAGTCGGTGAAAGTACACAAGCAGTACGATTGCTTCAAGGCCTCCGTGTGAATTCTAATCATCTGCATATATCTCGAGAGATTAACCTAAAGCGATCTGACATTTCTATAAGCAACAGTGTCATGAGAGTATAGTCTCGTGGGCGTTTCAACGTTTTCCGCCAGAATGACATGGTGTGTTCTACTTGGTCACAAAGCTGGTCCGATATTCTCTATGATCATATATTGTTTATTAGGCAAAACTGCGGAAGTGTATCGGACGCCCTCTGAAAGTCAAGCAACCTGATTGCAGAGCGTTAATAAGTACACTCTACGATCTGTTTGGTTTTCACATGTGTCGTAAGACGAAAAAAAAAACTTCTCATAACTCTAGATGATTTTGCTACATTATACAGTGGTATGGGAGGATACTGCGCTTGGAAGAATTTCAGATGTTTGACAGTGATGTCACCGGTTTTCCAGGTATATCTGATGATGGAATTAGTAGTCTGAATCGAGGCTATATCTCCTATAAGTAACCTACATACACCTTTATATACATAATACAGGATGTATGTACGTAGGTCCAGCATCTTCTCCTAAATCAATGGAACTATTTCATCCTGGTTTGGTATATATACTGCTTGCTATATGAGAATCAGCACTGTGGCCTCATAGGTCCCAGAGGAGGAAAGATAGAGTTGTGCAGACGGTATCAGCATGCCTCTCAGGGCTACATGTGTTTAGACAGAGAGAGTGTGTGAGAGGAGGAGATGGATGCAGAGAGGGAGGCGAACCGGTGGACAGAGAGAGGAGGAAGAATGAGTTGGACAGAGGGAACGAGAGGAAGAAACAGACAGAGGGGGTGGGAGAGAGGTGAATAAATAGAGAGTGAGAATGTGAACATGAACAGAGAGAGTGAGGAGGAGGTGACAGACAAAGATAGTAGGGAGGAGAAGATGGATAGAAAGGGTTGATGATGAATTGGTCATAGAGAGGGGTAGGATGAAATGGACAGAGGTAGGGGACGTGGACACAGAGAAAAGAGGAGGATGACATAGAGAGAAGGTGTAGGTGAGACAGAGAGCTGGGGTGGAGGAGATGGGCAGACACGTGTTACACTTAATAAATAGACCGTGGGAACACATACCGTGCCGACAGTACACCCTGTCGACATAGCGTAAGGGAAGTCCAGGAAGTTGGGAAAGTATGGGTATGCTTTCAACTACAATTCGCTATTGACTAGAAAATCAAGAAGATATCCGTTGACATAACACCAGCTGCACTGAGGCGTTTCCATGGAAACATCAACAGAATACCAGCTGCACAGTAGCGTTTCCATAGAAATTTTCACTAGTTCGGCTCACCTGATGTCTTCAGGCAGGCTCGTGAGGCAGTAGCGCCATGCACACTGCATCCATCCTTATTCATCTTACGTCAACGCTACAATAGGATTACGCCTAAGGTAATAACAAACCAGATAAATTTCACTTATTAGGTTCCAACGCAGTATTCCTGTACCAACACAAATGTCGTTCATTCATTGCAGCTGTTCAAGTTACACATGTAACTGTATTTACAGGAACAAGCGACAACATACACCAAGAATTATCCTTTGACACAGTTCCAGCAACACTGAGGCACTGAGACGTGCACAAATTCAGGTAACGTAACTGGTTGAAGCAGGGGTAGAAGTGGCTCCACACTGCCTCCTACTTTCTGGCTTCATATCACGCCAACGCGACTACTACAGAGACGTTTCACGCTATTTCATTAACAATTACAGACTGAAATAAATAACAACTCCACATCTCCTGCACAGAGAGATTGTGGGAGGAAGAGCTGGACATACAGATGGTGGAAGAAGAGATGTGTGCGTTATATACGTCGAATGTCACAAGGGCAAACTCGCGGGGAAAAAGTTTATCATCAATAAATTTCAGCATCACGGAGTCCTCATTCTTTGTTAATAAATTTTTATTGATTAATTTTTTATTTATCAGATGACAGTGGTAAAGTTACCACTCTTTAGCCTTTAGTATAGAAGTAAAAGAAATGCAACCATTAACTTTTATGATGGCGGAAAACGAGGGAATCCAGACATGATGCAATCGAGTTCTGTTTACTCCGCACAGTGATGATAGTAGTAATGATTCCTGGTAACTATATGGAAAATTAATTTGGGCGAGGCAGGTATTTTAGGCGATGTTACATGAAAAAGGATGCAGGAGGTACCTGGACATAAGAATTAATAGGGCTGATGTCGAGATTAGTGGGTTATAGGATTTGAGAGGATGGCGTGGAGCGTTTATTCAGAATGATGCACGTGAGGTGGGTTAGCTACATTTAGCAGGATGGGTAGATTCCACGGATTTTATGACGGCCTGGAATAGGGAGACAGAATCGTCCTGGAAGTGTATTTGGAGTGTTTCGAGATGGAAAGAAGGTTGGATGTGCTGACATTGGCGTGGCAGCAGGTCACGGTTCTCAAGAATGTGCCTCACAGTGGGCTGTTAGGACTTACGTTAACGGCGGATGTAGGACTGGCGAAGGTGTAGGTGTTTGATATGATGAAACTTTATGAGCTGCCATAGCATACAAATCGGAGAACGTATTTGGTTGCAGGAACAAAGAGGAGTGTTTGTCATTCAGGAATTTGGATGGATTCCTAAAAAATGGGAGGAGCGGAACACAAATTCAATCCCTTTTTTTCTCTATTTTCTTTCCGCAATTACGGCTACGGGCACGCACCATTGATGCTACCCTCTTCAGTCGTTGATTAATACAATTAAAAATCTATATAATACACAGATGTGGGAATGAAAACGATGATGTGGGATTGCTAAGTTGATATGCTGTGAGAATACTGGTGCTGTGGTACCTTGGTAACAGTTTCAATGTGTGAATTTAGATGCGGATAGGAGTCGAGTGAAAATGATTGGAGAACGAACGTGGGATGAGTACTGATGAAGGACTAGAGGCGGCATGTAAACAGGAATCAACACACGCAGGGAAACAGCGGGTTCGAGCATTCACTGGAAAAACGAGCATCGATGTTAGGTTACAGTTGATACAGTTCTCAGAAATTATCCTGAGAAAGGACACAATTTCAAAGTACACGAGCCACAATATAAACTAAAAGTTTATAGCATACGAAACGCACCGATAATTTCGAAGTCCAAACCGCTTTTTCCCCGCAATATCAGCGAAACCGAAAAATAAAGAGGCTCGCTGCTACTGCTAAAAGCGAGCTTCTTTATTTTTCGACTTTGTCGACATTGCTGTGAAAGAACGATTTGGACTTTGAAATTATCGGTGCGTACCATATAATGTAAACTTGCAGTTTTTGTTGTGGCTCGAGTACTCCATTTCAGCTTCAATACAGTCAAGTTGCCACCAGTGAACTTTTGAGACACATTTAGTGCTTTCAATGTGTAAATTTAAACCGTTTGCTTCTTTGGCCAGAAATATATGTCAGTAGGCACAAGTTCCGCAAACCTGCAGTCACTGTTCGGATGGCGGAAACTGAAATCAAAATACTGTTTATCGACTGTAACTAAGCTCATAAACGTTTAAGTGTTTGTGTTGTGGAGCATTACATGCATACTCATGTGTGCACCATATGTGAAAAGTTTAGTGTACGATGTCCTCACTCACCATATTCATCGAACTGAGAAATGCTCCCATCAGTGAAAACTTTCAAGCTTTTCTATGTATTTCACCATAATTCTCTTAGAAGCCACATCTAAGTTTTAAAGTGCTTTCTAAATACTGAACATGTGCAGTAATATTTGATCATCTTGTTCCTCTGCGATGTCATCATGACGTTTCACCACCATCTCTCAAAATAATGCCATGTGTTAAGATGAGAAATAATCCACAAGTGAATAACTTCGTTCAGCATTGTAATTCTTCCCCGCAGCCTGCCTGAGTTGTCGCGTGAACGATATGAGTTCTATTTATTACTAGCTAGTATGCATTTACTTCAATCTCATTAGTCCATATCCTCTTCCTTCCTCTCCGTTTCCATCTAGTCTGCCTGCTGTCCTTCCATCTGCTTCTCCCCCTTCTTTATGTCCACCTCCTCCACCACCACTCTCTGTTCAGGCTCTTACTGTGCCACAGTCTATTCATCTGATACTCCCCCCCCCCCCTCTCTCTCTCTGCCCACCTTCTCCACTCCTCTCTGTCAATCTCCATTTGTCCCTTCTCTCTGTTCAGCTAGTCCATCCCAATCTTTGCCCATCTCCTCCTGCCCCTCTGTCTATCTATCAACTGCTCCTATCTATCTCTGCCCATCTGCTTCTCCCCTCTCTAGATTCATCCCTTTCGCTTTTCTTTCTATGTCCACCTCCTTTTCCTCTCTCTCCCCAGCCACCTCATCCGCTTTCCTTTCTCTGTCCATCCTCTCCTCTCCCTCTGTCTGTCTGTCTCCCCTTTCCCCCATATTTCCTGAACTATGAATCGTACAATGATATACTGAAGAGCCAAAGAAACTGGTGTACCTAACTAATACTGCGTACGGGCTCCGCGAACACACAGAAGTGCCGCAACACGACGTGGCATGGACACGACTAATCCCTATTAGTGCTGGAGGACATTTACACCATAAATCCTGGAGGGCTTTCCATAAATCCGTAAGAGTACGAGGGGTTCGAGATCTCATCTGAACAGCATGCTTCATAATGTTCATTTCTGGGGAGTTTAGTGAGCAGCGGAAGTGTTTATACTCAGAAGAGTGTTCGTGGAGCCACTTTGTAGCAATTCTGGACTTGTGGAGTATCGCATTGTCCTGCTGCAAATGCCTAAGTCCCTCGGAATGCACAATAGACATGAATGGATGCAGGTGGTCAGACAGGATGCTTACGTACGTGTCACCTGTCAGAATCATATCTAGACGTATCAGGGGCGAGATATCACTCCAGCTGCACACGCCCCACACGATTAAAGTACCTCCACCAGTTTCAACAGTCCTCTGCTGACATGCAGGGGCCATGGATTCATGAAGTTGTCTCCACACTCATACACGTCCATCCGTTCGATACAGTTTGAAATGAGACTCGTCCGACCAGGCAACATGTTTCCAGTCATCAACAGTCCAATGACGGTGACGATGGGTCCAGGCGAGGCGCATTGCGCCGTGTAGTCATGAAGGGTACACGAGTGGTGCTTCGGCTCAGAAAGCCCATATTCCTTTGATGGTTCACATACTGACACTTACTGATGGCCCAACATTGAAATCTGCTGTAATTTGCGGAAGGGTTTCATTTCTGCCACGTTGAACGATTCTCTTCAGTCGGCAATGGTCCCGTTCTTGCAGAATATTTTTCCGCCCGCAGCGATGATGGAGATTTGATGTTTTACAGGATTCCTGATATTCAAAGTACACTCGTGAAATGGTCGTACGGGAAAATTCCCACTTCATCGCTACCTCAAAGATTCTGTGTCCTATCTCTCGTGCGCCGATTATAGCACCACATTCAAACTCCCTTAAATCTTGATAACCTGCCATTGTAGCAGCAGTAACCGGATCTAACAACTGCCCCAGGCATCTGTTGTCTTGTATGGGCGTTACCGACCGCAGCGCCGTATTCTGCCTGTTTACATTTCTCTGTATTTGACCACTCATGCCTATACCAGTTTCTTTGGCCCTTCGGTGTATAATTCAGCAGGTATATTGAGCACCAAATTGGGATACTGTTTACAAGATTTCTTGCGAATTGAGTTAGTAGCAAAGAAGCTGTAAATGTAAACGTCATGAAGTCGTACGTGATGTTGCAGTTTTCCTGCATAACTAGCGAAAACGTAGTAAGCGATCATCTTTCTTTTCATTATTTTGTGGAGATTTTCAGAAGGAAAAGTTTCATGTAAATGTTTGAAATCATGTGTAGAGTTTGTTACAAGTGACTAGGTGCTCTCGTTTTCAAGTACTGGTTGAATAACATGTGGATATTCGTGCACCGTCGAAAACCCTTCTTTCTCAGCCCTACCCCTTTGATACGTAGGATTGTTCTTACCACCACAGTGATTATTTCCTGAAGCTAAGTGGTGTGATTACCAAATTTGGTGGAAGTAGTTCCAGTGGTCTCAGAGGTCATGTGGAAATATATACACTTTTATAATATTTATGAATCTTTTTTTGTGATCCGATTTTCATAAAATATAACCTATACGGTGCTCCTAGATTCACTGAAATTACTAGTGAAAACTCCATAAAAATCCGTCTAATAGTATTTGAGATTAGTGTGTTCAGACAGACAGAAAAGAAAGCTGGAAGCATGTTATTTTAAATTGTGGACAACCGCAGCTAAATTTCCACACTTTGAATGAAATTATCCGCACTGGTAGCAGAATTACTTTTATTAAATGCCACGAGTGGTTTCGCGTCAATTGAAGACGCATCCTCAGCTGATCTGTACAAATAATAAGAAAACGCCTTTTACAAACAATCCTTGAAAATGACAATGGTGGAAAGAAGAGAGGGACACCTAAAGATTGTATTATAGAGGTGTGCTTGAAGCGTAGTCACAAAGTTTCCTTTCAACAAGTCATCACCGAAAGGAAATTGTCTTAGAACCACTCCCCATCAATCAAATCAAGCTATAAACAAATAACGCGCTGAAGGAGGTAGTTCATACTTAATATGAAGGGGAAACCTGTAAAAATAAAATCTGGATAAAAATTGAAGAGACCAAACGAAGTTGTAGATAATGATGTACATAGACAATTTCGAAGAATAAACCCAGTAAACGAGAAGAGCCGTCTGAGTTATTGGCCGTTTTCGCGAACGACACGTTCGGGCTGTCGTCTGCGTTGTACTTTTTATCCGTCGTAGGAATACGGCGGAGGTCATTTAACTTTTAGTTCTGGACCTCCGTTTCTCTATGGTGTATTTTATAGACCTTCCTCCACGTCCATCTTTTAACTGTTTTATCTTCCGTCGATTGAAATTGACGTTTAGTTGTTTTTAACTCCTCTCTTTGTCTTCATGTTTCACAGTTTTGACATGAGAGCCAATGCCCCTAGTGTTTCTTCTCGTCTTAAAACAAAAGAAACAAACAAACCGCAACACAAGCAGGAAGGTGGTTGAGCGACATCAGGCAAGGCACTACTGACCGCTCTGGAATGGGGAAAACGTTTACAGGTGGTGTCAGAGGCGACAGGAACAACACCGACACTACAGCTGGCGTGATGGAGGGGTGGGGGGAGAAACATGTGCTGAAATACTTAAAAATATGCAAAAAAAAGGCTTGCCCTATTTATAAAAATACTGAAAGTGGAAAATGTGCAGCATATTAATAATCCATGAGTCATAAAGTAAATTTCCTCTTGGACGAATATAGTTTATAAAAATACTGAAAGTGGATAGCTAAAATTGAAAATATTAATAAAACCCGACTGTTAGTGCTTATGCCCTCTTTGACAGCTACAGTGCCACGTTAGCGGACAAACGCAAAGGATAATGTGGGAAGCTAAAAACTTGTGATAATAAAATGGTGGGCTATAAGAGTGCTGTATAGACAGCACAAAAAAATTTCACTAACATGCAGTTTAACAAGCAATGTCTAACAGAGAAAATTATTCCAAATTATGTCAAGTGTTTGTTTCGCAAAAACAGTTGTGATACAAGAAATGGTATGTGGAATATTACGCTGTTTTGCTTTCGAAATGAAATACGTTCTCTATATTCCAAAAAAATATAGTGTAAATATGTACCCATATCTAGCTCATTTGCATTTATCTAGGGTACTGAATGGACAGCAGTTTCAGGGCATTGAAGAGCAGTTTGATGTGTATCTGGACATTATTTGACCAAAAACCAGGATAACGGCGTAGTTTCTGTAATTCAGTAAGAAACTGTTATTTTATGTTTTTTTTCCAAAAACATATAACTTAACGAATATCGCCTTCGATAAGAAAAGGAAATAGTTATTTTATAAGAGCTTACCATACAATACCTCATAGAAATTATAGCAACAACAGTTCGGTCAGTTAATCTCGCTTACTCTTCCTGCTTTAGACGGAAAATTATTGACGATGGCCCAGCGCAATGAACTGGCTATAGGAGTAAACAAGATAGGTGAGAATAATTCTAGTAGTTCATGTATTCCTAGATACCCATCTTCAATAGCATCTACAGAGAACATTACCATAAACAGAATTAATAATAAAACTTCAGGATAAAAATAAGCTTGTAATAAAGGTGGAAAAATCCAAACTAGCCTTGGTTATATCTGAAGAGCAATAAATCACTAAAGTGCTACATTCCACTGAGGCGAATCACATTGGAAAAAAAGTAGGTATAATCCAACCGCCAAATAGGTAGCACGTACTAAAAAACGATAAAGAACACTAAATCATCTCTTAGTCCCTATCTATTATTCCGGTGATCCACTGTGCCCCTAGACTTCGAAGTGTTGTACAGCTGCATAAAGAAGGTATGCTGATTGACCAATTGTTAACGCCAGGAATGGACCCGGTTTTCATCAAGAGAATTTATTGGCAGAATATTTGAATAGGAATTTTAAAATCCAGTGAATTTCAATATTTCGAACAGAGAGGAGCTGTTTAGTGAACTTCCTAGTTTCCTTTGCCATATATAATACGTATTCAAGCATACCTGCAGACCAACCTCATCACATAATCAGCGAAAATCTCAGGGAACATAGCGGAAGATCTTTTGACGAAACTGACGAAGTTTCTCAGTTACTGAAAATGAGTTTAGGTCCTGAAAAACTGGGTTTGACAATGGCCTCACCTGTGTCTTACTGCCATGCCAAATTTTTTTATTTTTCGAACACAATATGACGTCGAAATAAAGCAAATTTCCTAGTCACATTCGAATGTTTTGCTTTTTTGCGTGAGTTGAACAAACTGCATGACAGGATCCAGTTCACTATGAAACAAAGCAATTATGAGGCCCTCGCATTTTCCGATATATCTGCCAAAACTGATGGCTGTTCGATTAGTTATGATGTTTTTAGGAAGATGATCGCCTGTGACGTCGTTATACACAAAACATCCAACCTCACATTACAGTTCAAAAAGGCGGCATTCAGGCCTCTACTCCACAGACTACACAGTGTCCCACTGTCCCGTGAAGCTCATGATCAGGACTTCAAAATAATACGCTTCATAGCATACGCAAATGGATATGACACTGGTTTTACTAGTAAAATTAACAAAAGTATGTTACAGAAGTTTAATGAAAAGTTAAATACAGCTCTACGGTCGCAGGCTCGAATCCTGCCTTGGGCATGGATGTGTGTGATGTCCTTAGGTTAGTTAGGTTTAGGTAGTTCTAAGTTCTAGGGGACTGATGACCTCAGAAGTTAAGTCTCATAGTGCTCAGAGCCATTTGAACCATTTTTTGACACAGGGGCGTTTTAGAAAATTTTGACTGCCTAAATAGACAGGCATCTCTCCTAAGGCCCACTATTTTATTACCACAAGCGATTAGCTTCCCTGATTAGCCTTTGCCTTCGTTCACTAATATGGCGTTGTCCTTGTGAAAGAAGGAATTTGTACTACCACTCGTGTTTTATTAATATTTTACATTTTAAATATCCACATTCAGTGTCTTAATAAATTGTGCTTGTCAAAGTGGAAATTTAGAGTATGGTTCAGGTTTCATAAATATTTTACATTTTAATTGTCCACTTTCTATATTTGTTATTAATAGGGCTTGGTCTTTTTACATATTTGTAAGTAGTTTAGCACACATACAGATTCCCCCCCCCCCCTTTATTTCAATCACGGCCTCTATAGCGTCAGTTTTGTTCCCGTCGCCCCCGACGCCAGCAGTAAACATCCTCCCCATTGCATGGCGGTCAGTTCTGTCTTGTCTGCTGCCGTGCAACCCCCTTCCTGCTTGTGACGCGGTAGGGCTCGTCTCGTTTATTGGGTTCAGGCTTTGACGTTATCTCAATGCAATACTGGTTTACAGCCTGGCTTGGCCCTTTGAGATGTCATCGAGATATAATTTTTATAGGTTCTGCTACCCCTCCGTTTTAAATAAGGACTACCGCTTTTGGGGTGCTATTTGTTTACAACATGTCACGAATAATGGGGTGTGGCTCCAAGGTAATTATCTTTCAGCGATGACTTATTAGAAAGAATCTGTTAGCTACTCTTGGAGGACAGCTCTATAATATTACCTCTCAGTATCACTTTTTTCTGTAGACCATAGGTAAGAATTGTTTATAAAAATTTTTTTCCTTATTATTTGAACAGACCTCTTGGAGATGCGTATTCAGTTGACGTGAAAGCGGTCTTGACTTTTAACAAAATGCCTCCTACAGCCAAAGAGGACCAGTTCATTAAAAAAGGAAGTTTCAGTAAAATTTTAAATCACGTAATCTTTTTTCCCCGTGATCTGATTCTAGTGATGTAAATCCTGTACGGTGCCACAAATTACGCTAAAACCCCTTGAATATTCGTTTAGTACTTTCGGAGATCAGCGTGTAGAGAGCCAAACAGAAAGCTAAGTCGGTTCTACAGATTTATTATTACTGTACGTTTAAAGAATTTTAACAACTGAGAGTTGGAAATGGCTCGTTTTACATTGACACTTACTCCTGCACGTTGTAAATGAGGACGGGCGCCTCGATAGAATTCGCTTGAAGCCATGTCATGAAGCTGTTTTGCATCTTTGGCGCCACCATGACATCCGCTGCCACGTTGACGGCTCTGGCATCCTTCCAGAAGCGAATCTGGAAAGGAATTAAAAGTTGTTTGTCGGTATGATGTCTTTGTTTCTAAGGTGGAAGTTATCGTTAACGCAGAAGGGGACCAAATAATCTTACACAGTAACTCATTGCTATATTTAACATACATTATATTGTACTTCCAAATGAAAGTGAGATAAAACAATTACCGTAGACGATAACTAACTGAAAGGTTTCCTGCAATGTTGTGCACAAAGGAAAATAAACGTTTCTGTGCTAACATTGAAATGTACGAAAATTTCACTCGCGTTAAACATCTTCATCACATCATTTACGTATATTTCCGATGTTAATGTGCTCCATAAATTGATTTATCTCATGTGTTATTTTAGTGAATCAGCCAGAGATACACACGAATAGACATACGCGCACGCATGCATGTATGCATGCATGCAAGCACATTCGCCAGATAATGAGTAATGCATTTACAGTGACTTTGTATTTTACTGTGTGATGTAAGAGAAAAGCATTTATTGTAATTTGTACATAACTCTACTAGACTCTGGTCTAGACAAATAATCCTTCGAATTTTGTAGCCATATTAGTGTGAAATCAATAGAGACCTGTGAGTCACTTGCAGTATTGCAACAAACTGTAGACGATGTAATTTTCCTTTTTATCTTTCGTTAGAGAATGCGTGAACTACTCACACCAGTGCATTAACGAAAATAGTAAATTGAGTGAATTAAAATGTTGTGATGAGACTAGGAACTCAGTGGAAATAATGTGTAAAAACGAGATTGATTTACATCTTCACAACGGATTGCAATTTTTTGAAATATTGTGTGTATCTGGTGATGTACACTGATGTGAACAGAATGTGACATTATGATCTTGCATTAATGATACTGGAAGCAGTTGATAAGGCGCAGTCATGCTCTTTGGATACGGTCATTCCTTCAAAGAATATACCAAATACATATAATATGCCTGATCACTGTTGTAATAGAAATAAAATGCTGTAATTTCTTTCGCCACAGCAAGTTATTAAAGGCAACCGGGTTGAGCAGAGCACTTAGAGGAGCGGGTCCCAACCTTTCTTAGACCTTTATCCCTGAGTGCAATTAGGTATTACCTATTACTCCCGTCCTCCCTGTCGTCTGTTGACCCCCTCTCCACCACATTATCACCCCTCCACTACATTATCACCAACTTTAGCAATTAACTAAGCTGTAGAATGAAAGACTTTCCTTGGAACTCTTTTATGTCTAAAATAATGAAATATTTGAAAGATGATTGATATTTAGCGTGTGTATTAGAAAGAATGATGAAGCAGGTTATGATGCATCACAAGTGCCATCACCCAAAACTCCTTCTCAGACAAGTAAGCTCTACTCAATGTGAGGATAGACACTTGGTACAAAAGCTACTTCCCGTGAATTACTTCTCACCATTGCGGCACTTGCGTGACTTCCGCAGTTACTGCTGTGTCGTTCTGTCAGTTAATTTATTTATCTGTTTCGATTCGAGTAACGAAGCAATTTCTGAATGACGGGAAGTACTGTCTACAACTTAAAGACTTTTGTTACGTGTGTGTCTCACTTTTATCAGCAATGTACGGGAGAAAGTACAACATATTTGTGTAGTGGGTGGACTATATGGGGAATCTGTAACCTCTACCATATGAATGCCCCTAACTGAGAAAAAGTAATTATTGATAATTTATATAAACAATGTTATCCCTCAGAAAATTTCGTTTCACCCCTCAGGGGTTGATTACCCCCACGTTGAGAACTACTGACTTAGAGTCAGTGTTTGCGACTTTTTTTGTATTTCGGGTACGTTGTTATCGGGATTGAGTCAGTGGGTTTTTAAATTCGTGTAGTTTTCACGTGACAGTGCCACAGTAGTGGTCTGGTACTCATGTGTGGATCACCGTTCGATTCACCAGGGGGGAGGGGGCACTGGGTTGTAGGCTCACAGGTTTTACTGTCTCTCTCCCTCTCCCGCTCCCCCCTCTCCCAAACAGAACTAGCTGTAACCATCACTTAGAACAACTGCAAATGCCTACGTTTTTAATAACGAAAATAATATTAAATAAAATTATTTTAATACACTGGTGTCCAAAATTAAAGGAACAAACGGAAATTTTGTAGGTTGCCTTTATTTTGCCTCAAAACAGTTTCAACAAGTGATAGTAAAGTAGAAACACTGTAAATAACACAGAAATTAAGCTGCAACGTACATAATGGTAGACAATAATGTTCTTAGTTTTTTTTCATCCCAGCGACTTTGCACACACATTCCGGCAGCTGACTGCTGTGCTCAGCATGGGGTGTGATCACTTCTGGCAGCAATACAGGCCTGAGAACGACGGGAATTGCTATGGATGATGTCATGGGTCTCACAGTGAGGCACTGATGCCCATTCTTCCTGCTGAGCCGTTTGCAAGTCTTGGAGAGTGGTTGGTGCATGCTCATGTGATGCAATTCGTCTCCACAGTGCATCCCAGATATGCTCTATGCGATTTAAATCGGAAGAATGAGCAGGGCACGTCATGCGTGAAATATCTTCTGTTTCCAAGAAAACATCAACCACCCATGCACTGTTGGGTCAAGTATTACTGTCCATCAGTCCCAAGTCTGGGCCCACAGCACCTCACAACAGCCGCACATGAGGTCCCAAGACGTCGTCGCAGTACCTGACAGCAGTTAATCCTTGCCGATTCACCAGTACAGTTTCATGAAGAACTGTTCGAGCCGGCCGGAGTGGCCGTACGGTTCTAGGCGCTACAGTCTGGAACCCAGCGACCGCTACGGTCGCAGGTTCCAATCCTGCCTCGGGCATGGATGTGTGTGATGTTAATTAGTTCTAAGTTCTAGGCGACTGATGCCTCAGACGTTAAGTCGCATAGTGCTCAGAGCCATTTGAAACATTTTGAACTGTTCGAGTGGTCAACATAGTCCCTACACACACCGTTAGGGATCATTCTCGTTATCGGTCTGTTTCCACAACGTTTGGGTCCCGAAATTGTGTTCCACGTTCCCTCCACAGGCGAATGCGTTGAGAATCACTCTTCAGACCAATTCGGGACTCAACTGTGAGAAGAACATTGGCCCACTGTAGCAAGTTGACGACTCCACTCTGGACGTTCCCTTCCGAGAAGACGCATAAAGGTACACACACAGAAAATCTCCGACAGTAAAATCCACTCAGTCAAAGCCTTCTTTATATCGTTTGCTTCGACACAACACACAACACGGCTGTTGCGAGGTCAGCTGCAGTTGCCGTGCGGTACTAACGCGTTACCGTCGTGCCCTTACAGCTAAATAACAGTCCTCTCTTTCTGATGTCACACGTGGTCGGCCCTGTCCTGGTCTTTGAGATACAGTTTCGTTCTCCACAAACTGCTGTCACATCCGAGAAACAACAGAATGATTCTCATTAAGCCATCGGGCCACATCAGTTTGCGACTGTCCTGCTTACACTCTTCCTACGGCTCTCCACTGTAGAGATCTTTGTTCCACACTGCACCGTCTGTGGCAGTGTACACAGCGGTTGTGGATGTGGGACTACCCGACAAATACTACCGGGTATGATGGATGCCCTGACGTCATGGCTGGCGTGGTTACCTGTTGACCGGAATGCCGTCTTCCGTGCAGAACACGATCCTATGGACATCTGTTGATACTGTGTTTGATTATATCGTGAGGTATGGCTGGGAGAGCGGGTTAATGACGAGAATGCTGTTTGCTTCAGGATTTCGGGAAGTCTGCTTGCATTACTGAACTTGCTGCATCTTAGAGGCTCTCGCTATGGATTCAGGAACTTTGTGGGATTTCCCGTTGACGCCAGGTACCGCTAACCAGTGAATGTTTGCCTTCTCCTGGCTGTAATGTCCACTGTACGCCGCAAGCCTGGCCAGGCAATCAACTGAAAAGCATCCTGTGTCAGACGCAGCTCGTAATTTGTGGAATTTCTTGCTACATACCTTTGAGACTTTTTGTTTTCGTTTCATTATATTCTGCAAAAGCAAACAAATTCAGAAATTTATGTATGTAAAAATATAAGCAGTTTTACTCATATGCTTTAGCGGTGTTCATGACCCCACGCCACCCTCTTTTGATTCGCGCCTATTTTGTTTAAGTTCGTAAGCGCAAACGTTGTCAGTATAGAAACAGTAGCCACACTGAGCGGGTCGCATAGAGGCAAAGTTACTTCATTATTTGGCTTCTCTGCTACAGATTATTTGAGAAGCCGTTCAAAGTACAGCATCTGTTTAATTCGTAAGAAGTTGAACTGCAAGGGTTGAAGCTACTTTATTAAACATTTTACTTAAACTGCTGAGCGAAATTGAATGCAAGTGAACCTACTTTGTCTTTACTTATTCCTATCATGTCAACACTGACCGACAATATTCTAGCGCAACGCAATCTGACTGCTCAAAAAGAGGATAACCTCACTTCAAATAATTAATTCAAAGTAATGGCTCTGACTAATGAGAAACCCTAACAATAACCTATACATTTCATT
This sequence comes from Schistocerca americana, assembly GCF_021461395.2. Taxonomy (NCBI): domain Eukaryota; kingdom Metazoa; phylum Arthropoda; class Insecta; order Orthoptera; family Acrididae; genus Schistocerca; species Schistocerca americana. Next base: position 595,549,615 of record NC_060121.1, on the reverse strand, counting down.
AAGCACTTACGTCAGAAAAACCTTCATTACGCGAACTACTGCAATACGGCGAGCGTCAATACTGCCAGCTAAATAAAGATTCTAACCACTAAAGCCAGTAGCTACTAATAGGCATGTGGTTGGCAAAGAACCAAATAATGTGTTCTTTTACCTTAATATTGTGACATCCACTTCAGACGCAAACATAAATCGTCATTGGCATCTAGTACAAAGGTGTATAATCATGAATAATATTCAATCTCCAAGTCGAACATGTATAGATTGTTAGCCGACGCTAACACTTCACACCGCTACCCTCCATCAATGGTGACTTCTCACATCTAGCATCCATCACTGCTGGCAGTTCACCCCCAACTGCCCAACAATACTCCCACCACTGCTAGCGACTAACTTCCAACTGCCCAACACTACCAGCGATTAACTTCCAGCAACGAGTCCAACCAGCCACAGAGTCTCTTACAAAGAAAGCGCAGTCAGAGGTCCAATGCAAAGTGCTACACAGCGCTGCCAACACAGAAGCTGCCCACTTACAGAGCCTGAAGCTGGACAGGTGCTGGAAAGCTCAGAAGCGAGATAAGTTGGCTCCTCTCCGATCACAGATTCTCGCTGTGTTGGCTCCCGTCACATAGCTCGAAGCTTTCGCCAGCGAACGAGGTAATCCAGGAGACGTCCCAAACTTATCCCTATCGTTTCGCTGCTGTGATAGGTCCGTTCCTGCCGACATTGAGAATGACCCTTCACACTTTGTCGAGTGGGAGCTTTATTCAGATGTTGCAGGCAGCAGTGAAAGTTTTTCTGGCGAATTGGTCCAACAGTATTCCCTATTTCTCTGACACACAACTTTAAGATTTTGGGTCTCGCTAAAAATGATCCTGCCATGTTTCGTAGGTCGCGTGTCAGCCTGCACGTTCCGTCCTTTCACGAAGAGGAGGAGATTACGAGGTCAGTAGCGAAAGCTCGGGTTAAGGTAAGATGGAGAAGGAAAGCAGCCGTGCCCTTTCTAAGGAAACATCGTGGCATTTGCCAAAAGCTAATTATTGAAATCAAGGAAAACGTATATCAGGATGGTGAGACGAGACCTTGAACCGTCGATCTCCCGAGTTGGAATTCAGCGAGCTACCACTGCGCTACTCCGCTCGGTCGGTCGTTCACAGAACGGGAGACTAATTGTGTTAGGCAGCTCCAGTGTTTGGTCCGCGATGGTGCGATGTAGAGTGGCCAAAGAGCGGAACTCCCGTGAGCAATGTAATCCGCGCACTACTGTTGTCATCGCAGTGCCGGTGCGACGCAGCACGCTATCTCACCATGCGACACTATTACGGTATTGCAAGAAAAAATATTCTCAGCCGACCCATATCCCCACCGCGACCTCGAGGTACGGAAATAAATGTCCTAAAGTACTCGAAGAGGTCTTTAATGAAACCTATTCAGCGTTTGTTCGCTTTGTAGTAGTGATTTCAAAACGGAAATACTTATCGAAACAATGAATCATGTTTGATCTCGAAATGTTTAATTTATTTTATCAATATCACATTCAAATTTGTAGCCTCAGCAGTTTTCACGTCGAGACACTGGTCAAGCATCCGGAGGCACGATGCATCATCGTGATCTAGGTTTTTAGTGATTTCCTTTAACCGCTTCAGGCAAATGTCGGGATGATTCCTTTGAAAGGGCACGGGCGATTTCCTGCCTCATCCTTCACTAATCCGAGCTTGCGCTCCGTCTCTAATGACGTCGTTGTCGACGGGCGTTAAACAATAACCTCCTCCGCCAATTTTCATGCTGGCTCGAAATGGTTCAAATGGCTCTGAGCACTATGGGACTTAACATCTCAGGTCATCAGTCCCCTAGAACTACTTAAACCTAACTAACCTAGGTACATCACACGCATCCATGTCCGAGGCAGGATTCGAACCTGGGACCGTAGCGGTCGCGCGGTTCCAGACTGAAGCGCCTAGAACCTCTCGGCCACACATGCCGGGCAATTTTGATGCTTTGCAAGTCATTGCACGGTGATGACAAGAGTGAGATGTTTAATGTTCATGGGTATAAGGCGCTCTGGTTTGCGCTATTTACAAGACTCCGATTCTTTTTAGTTAAGCAAGAGCCGATGGGAAATATTATAATAGATAAGTTCAAGTCTACAGGGGCCATCTTGGAATCGTTATTAACACTTTTCATTAGTCTCCAAGACGAAACGAAATTAAAGTTATTTTAGTCCACAGAGCCAGATTACCGTATTATCTAATGTGGCAGTCTGTTATAACAATCAATGAGTCAGGATGTAAACTATGAGCAAAATGTGACAGCTGTGGGGAGCTGTATACAGATTCCATGACGCGCTCACTGAAGTGAACTTTTTCCTGTTACTTTTGTTTCTCTATGTCTTGAACGGCCTGAAAATTAAAAAGCTTATTCATCAGGTGTTTCTTGCTTTTACTGACACAGCATCACCAGCAATTGTATGGTAATTGTTATGAGTTTATGATACTTTTTGTTCCTTTGGACTTTATGTTCTGAAAGACAGTTTTGGTTAAAGACGACAAATGGTTCGAATGGCTCTGAGCACTATGCGACTTAACTTCTGAGGTATCAGTCGCTTAGAACTTAGAACTAATTAAACCTAACTAACGTAAGGACATCACACACATCCATGCCCGAGGCAGGATTCGAACCTGCGACCGTAGCGGTCGCTCGGTTCCAGACTGTAGCGCCTAAAGACATATTCGAGTCATTACACACAGCGTCCTGTTTTCTTTCTTACTTCACGTTGACAAAGACCCTACCAAGGTCGAAAGTGCGTAATCTGTGTCACTAAGCGATTAGCCCGGGGCATGTTATCTAACAGCTACTGGGAAAACAAAAATTTGACTTTCAGCCTTTCATATAGTCAGAAAATTTAAAAATCTGAAGTGCTGCTGTGATCTTTTTATCAAGATAAATCGTCGATATAGTAAGACACATATTACGCTTTTTATATAGGGTTTCTGAAATTCCCGCTACAGACTTCCAGGACAGGACAGGAGAAAGAATACATAACATTCTGAATAGGAACCCACGTGCGGAAACACACTGTTTCCGTGCTACAGCCGTTTGAAAACATGTTTGCTAGGGTGGTACGCAACAGGGTAGTCATGTTGGGATGTGGTTACGTCGGATCGTCTGGTGTCACTTGACATGTCTGCGAATGTTAGAGGTACATGGTTGAGTACATACTAGCAGAATATATCGACGTGATCCCTCCGAATGGCGAAGCTCATGGTAATAGATGAACTGCTCGTCGCCTTTATCAATATCGTTCTCCATAACATTCGACTCCATCAAATACCGTTTTCGCCACAATTATGCAACAGCTTCGAGCAAGGCTAACTTCACTGTCAGCAGGCGTGACTTTTGTGCTTGAAGCAGATGCCACACATACGAAATGGAAGAGGCCGTACTGCATCACGTTGAAGAGAAGCCGTCAACGAGCACACGAGCAATTCCTTTGGCTATTAGTGAGTGGAATTGAAAAACAAGTGATGTACTGGGTCATGCCTAATCAATTACTTGTGAAAGTGGTCGCATTTCCAACTTGTTTTCAGATGGTTCCAGCGCGGAAGCGATTCGTTTCCGGACATGGGTTCCAGTTCAAAATATTATCTACTCACTTCCCTCTACCAGCCCTAGAAGTTTACAACGGGAGTTTCCGAACGCTCTCTTTGTCTGGATACAGCGTAACTCATAGTGGCAAGTTCCCCAAACTACATTCATCGACTAGTTGAGAATGAGAGTACTTACGAACCTGCAATAAACTTCATATAAAGTTCCTAACCTTTGCAAAGCTTTTTCTCGCTGAAATCCCCCCTTAAAAATATTACGAAAGGAAAAAGGTTTATCATTCCCTGAGATAACGAGCATTTCGCTCTCATTTAAGTATATGCTGAAAGAGTCAGCCTTCAGGAATTGTGAAACGAACCCTGTCGTCCGGTACCGGATGCCACAAAGGGGGTAGGTTCACCACGAGGTGGGGAAACTTATAGTCGTCTATTGTCTATTGAGGCCTAAGCGCTGTAGTGTGTGCGTGAGACAGACGAGAACCTACGTCTTAGGAAAACCCAGTAGAAGCCACGTGTGGCCAAGGAGACGTAGCAGTGTTAAATATAGCGAACCTATGATCGGCCATAAAGGGAAACGTTTATGAAAAGTATTTAATTTTGTAGTAGTGGAGGGAATCAAGTCACAGTAATTTTAATCTGCCATCCTCCATGAAATTTCATTGTGATCCCAATAAAACTTGAATATTGATTAAGTCTATAATAGTTTGTGATTTACTGTTAAAGTGAAATTAACAAGTTTTGTAACAAAGACCTGAATGCTAAAATCTGAAAGCTTTGGTCTTAACGATCGACATTTCATGTACAAGTGCATCATTAAAATGACAGTTGGTGTAAATATAAACTCCGTAACTTTATATGTTTCAAATATATAGTAAATTTAAATTACCAGTATTTTCAGTTAAGCATCGGATCATCATTCCCTCCATATAAAACCCATTGAACGATGACGGCATGCCACCTTATTTAATCATTAGGCAATGGAATACTTGTTGTAACGTTTAGTCCATAATAGTTACTTTTGTTCTTTATTTATCGGGAAGCACATTGGTGCAAGGCTATTGGTCGTGACATTCAAAGCTAAGAAGGAAATTATATTGGCTTTATGTAAAAGAATGTAACGTTTATTATGTAATGGATATTATTGTTACTTTATTTAGCACGTGAACGTGGTCAAGCTTTGTTTATTTAAATATGATGAAATGTAAAATAATGTAGAATAAGCTGTGGCCGATCAGATGGACGGCTTCAGGAAAGGGAACTGCCCTAGTCAGCTGAGCGACGATGTTCGGCAAGCGGGGGACGCGGCCCCAGGCGGGCAGGAGTACAGTTCGGCCGGAGACACTGAAGGTTACAGCTCGGATTGAGACGCGAAAGCGAACAGTCGATCTTTAGGCAGGCAGGAAGTGAAACGACTTAGAAAATTTCGTGTTGTGTGGTATCGCGGGACTTAGTGTCTGAGCGGTGAGCAGCCGCGCGCGTGGTGTGAACTTTAACTTTTCACATAGTTAACGAGGTGGGGTATCGAACTTGTATTTCGCGATGAGATTGTGAATGATCGAACTTTGTCAAATGGATATGCTCTCGAGTTTAACAGTAACTCTAAATACGACCACTTTCTCTGTTAGTTTGCTTTCTGAATAAACATTATTCTAACCATATCGCAAGTGTGTGGCCCACATCATTTATGGGTCGTTAATTTAGTTCCCGATATTATTATTACTGTTCTTATTTGTTATGTTAAATTTGTGTTCCGCAAACTTGCCATCAGCCACACAATTTAACCAAAGGATCGCAAGTGTCTAATTTAGGGTGTGTAATGCCACACGTGCGGTTCTGTCCCTAGACGAGTTTGAGCCAAGACATTTCGACGAAGATAAACCGAATGTGAGCCCGAACATCTTTGAGATGTTAGCTCGCAACTCACAACATTTTCGCTGCTCGTGCAGTAAAACTGTCGCACCAGTCAAGACCTTTTAATTTATTACTTCTTTATGAGTGACTGTATTCGCAAAGCGTTTTGCAGACAGTATTTAAATGTATTATTGAATATAACTGTAAAATTGGATCATTATACGATACATGGTTAAGTAGGTGTGACGTCCTAAAAGCTAAGATGCTTGAAAAATTTGCTTTCGCTTAAAATTTAGTGCACATTGCCCGGAATATACGCAACCTATATTTGTTAATTAAAACACTTAGCGGCTTCCAATATCAAATGTTTTGCTAAACTTTTCTCGCTTACATTCCTAACGTCACATATTTAACCCACTAACTCATTTATAAAATGATCAGATGTTTGAAACTGTTTTATACATTGGAATTCGATTCTTTAAAGAATCGGTGGTTTACTGGTTTATCAAGAAAGTGTGAAGTTCTGGGCAGACTCGTATTTTGGGCAATATTTGTTCTGTTAAATTAGACACAAGGTAACCATGGTACGTTGTAATTCATTTGTGTTAGAGCTATGCACATTTTTATAGCGTTTGTCACTGGTTTTTTGAATATAACAGAAAGACACTCCTTTTTCTTGCGCTTCAACAACACTCAAACTTTCAAATCTGCAACAGTCAAGTGCGGTAGCGTTCTCGCTTCCCGCGCCCGGGTTCCCGGGTTCGATTCCCGGCGGTGTCAGGGATTTTCTCTGCCTCGTGATGACTGGGTGTTGTGTGATGTCCTTAGGTTAGTTAGGTTTAAGTAGTTCTCATAGTGCTCAGAGCCACTTGAACCATTTTTTTTTTTTTTTTTTTTTTTTTTTTTGCAACAGTCAATAAGTAACGGGAAGAACAAAAGTAGAACCTCAAATAAAGGATGACTGATGGTGAATGTACTTATAGCAAGCTACTTACAACAGGCCTCACAAAAGCTCCACGAATTTATGCATCAATCTACTTTTTTTAGGACCATTATGCGTGGAATCGGAGAGTACATACTTCAGTATTCTTTACGCTCGACGTTGCATGAGCAACGGTCACAACACTTTTGCCTATGCAGTTATACAAGACCAAATGCTATTCAAAACTAAAGATAGCAGAACTCGACATCTAGGGTTTCGGTTTACTCTGAACCCTATTTATCCACATACCATAGATACATAGAGCACTGTAGTAGCTCAGTTAGAAAGCAACATATTTGCTGACGTTTTCTTATCTTACAGTACTGGCAGTCCGTGCATATGACCGTTATGTAATTTTACGTCAGTGTTTACAACATCAAGTCGAAAGTATGCATTGGGTAGCCGAGGCTGCTGGTAAAACGATGCGGACGAACAAGGAAATGTTTGAGACATTGTGGCGGATTAAAGTAGTATACTGACTCAAAATTAGGACGGCTGCATTTTACTGGCAATTGCTCTAATGACTGAGCTTTCCAAGCAGAACGCACGAGCAGCCGTCACAACTTTATTCTGCCAGTACTTGCCCTCATCACAGAAGTTGCCCCGTGTCATTTGGACTAAGACTGCTGGAAGAAAATATATTTATGAGACATAGCTTGCCGACAGCATTGGAGATTGCTTCCAAACTGCATTTTTTACTCTGCAGCAGAATGTGGCCTGATGCGGAACTTAATGGCTAACGAAAACTGTGTGCCCAATCGGAACTTCAACGTGGTACCTGGCAGTTGTAAAGCTGTGAAGAGGGTTTGCGAGTCGTGATTGAGTAGATGAGCCAGTGTAGTAAATGACCGTGAGAAACAAATTCGTGGGTTTCGTTTCCCGTGGGGCACAAGGTTTCCATCTGCCAGGAAGTTTCATATCAGAGCTAAAAATTGATCATCATTTCTGGATAAGGCTGTAATATCTCTCTCAGAAACGAAAATTCTCATGAAGTGTGGAACGTCCTTTGTTATGACAATGTAATAAGTAATGAAATGTATTCGCGAGTGAGAATGTGGAATCCATCAACTGTATAATGGAATAACGGCAATGAAAATTTCTGTCGGACTGGTACTCGAACGCGGATTTCCCGCTTATCGCAAGCGGTCGCCTTAGCATTTTTTAAATCTCATTTCATTCTGTATTCTATCGCTTGAGCCTTGTCCCGTAGTTACGCACTGTCATCCATCGTTAATCGGATTTGGCATGTTAATGTTTAAGGGTTGGCCGGATGACCTTCCTGCCGCCATCCCGTACCCTCCCAGGACGGAATTAGTGTACCCCAACTGTCTGCATCGAGCATAATCCATGGAATAGTGCGAAAGTGTACAGATGACTGCGAGCCGTGTAATTGAGCGGAATATGGGGACCATCCCGGTATTCACCTAGCAGGATGTGGAAAACCGCCTAAAAACCACAACCAGGCTGGCTGGCACATCGGTCCTCGTCGTTAATCCGCCGGGCGGATTCGATCCGTTGCCAGCGCGCCTAGCTGAGTCCAGGAAGCAGCACGTTAGCGCTCTCGGCTGCCATGGCGGGTCTCATTTCATCGGACGTCCGCCTCAACCAAATTCAACTAACTATAACTAGTTGAATTTGGTCGAGGCGGACGTCCGATGACACCCGTCCGTGGCCGAGCGGTTCTAGGTGCTACAGTCTAGAACCGCGTGAGCGCTACGGTCGCAGGTTCGAATCCTGCCTCGGGCATGGATGTGTGTGATGTCCTTAGGTTAGTTAGGTTTAAGTAGTTCTAAGTTCTAGGGGACTGATGGCCTCAGCAGTTGAGTCCCATAGTGCTCCGAGCCATCTGAACCATTTTTACACCCGTTCAAGTTCTTCGTCGATACAGTCACTCTGTTTTTCATTACTGAGATTAGCTAACCTTCTGATCGAACACACTGAGCCACCGTGCCGGCAGCATTTGGCTCTTCGAGCGCAGCTGACGGGCGCAACCAAACTTCCATATGTCGTCAACCATGTGTCTACAACCTGTACTCGCATTCCATTATGTATATTTCCATACAGAGCAGACATATTACTTGAACGTCGCTTTCCCGCTGTCGGCGGATGAACTCGATATTGCAGCACCTGTGTTGTTGCGAATTACGACGCAAAGTGCCTTCGGACATGCATGCGGAAGTTTGGGTCGTGCTCGTGTAGTCAAACGGTAAGGCAACCGCTCGCGGTAGTCGGGCAATCCTTGTTTGAGTCCCTGTCCTGTACAAGTTTTCATTGTCGTCATTCCATTATAAAGTTGATGGTATTCCATATTCGCAGTTGTGAATACATTTCAGGTCTTTAATAATGGCTGTAGTTGCTGCAGTGTCTGTTGCTTCGGACATACATGCATGTCCAAAGGATCTTTGCATTGTAATTGGGAATAACACAGGTGCTGCAACATCGTATGGATCATAAGTCATTCGTATGTAGTCTAGTTTAATGACTCTAGTTTCGTCTGCTAAAGGTCTGGATTCCAATCGTACTACAGGCAACAATTTTTAACAAGCACGAACAGACTATCTCACACCCGGTAACGCCAACTGAACAACGTAGAATTTCAGCGTGGTTCCAAACCCACGTTAAACATAATGCCCTTCCGCCACTGACCAGAGAAGATTTCCTGCAGTGGAAGCTATGATATACTCAGAAATTGTGGCAAGCAGAAACTTCCACCAATAAGCATTATCACACAAGAAAACTTATTTCAGTAATGAACCGTTCGTCTAAGGCGACAGTGCACTTGTTTCTAATGGCATCTGAACTGGTGACGTTGAAATATTGATACAGGAGTGTGGTTCGAATTTGTAGGATTTAACTCCTCCGCGACGATAAAGTTCCACTGTTTCGCTGACTCCCCAAGATTATAAACCCTTAGGATGTCTGCGAAGTTCGTTTGTCTGGTTTTTGTGCCTTGCCTGGCAAAAAAAAATTTCATCATATCATTCGAAGCTGTAGGACCGGCGTAAACTAATCTACAAATGAAAAATAGTTTTTACGTAATTTCGTACCTTATCAACAATAACGATAGGTGTCTGGTTTGACTTCGTGTCAGATTTTCATCACACCATATCATGTCCAAATATGCCACTCACAGCCATCGGTGAAAAAGAATTCGGTACTTAACGTCTTGTCATGTATTGCCAACAAAAATGATAAATACGGGTTCAACTCCTAGTCAGCACAGAACATTTCGTCAGCATATTTGCAGTTTAGAGGTTCGCACATCTCGCTATTGGTGAAGTAAGCCGATTTATTACGACTGTTCGTGGCTAGGAAACGACGGCGATAGGTGACGGGTTTCAATCCTAGCAAAGGAAAACATTTTTGTCTCAACATTTCAGTTGGTCATCTCACTGCTAGTGATAAAATTCTATAACATTTGATTGGGCTTCCTTAACAACCAGAGTAGGTGCGAGTGCGATTCTCCGTCCAACGGAAACTGTACGTCAAGTCATATCAAATGTAAGTTTACGAAAACTTTGTTACTTTTAATTGATATCGCATTTAAGACCTTTCATGGTTAATTGACAGGAATGATACTTGTCGGATAGCAGTTCCGGTCCAGTACAAAAATTTTCGTCATGTAATTTCAAGAAGGAGCTTGCTTTTTGAAATACCATTTCCTGAAATAAATTTGTGTTTACCAGCGCTAAGGACTGTGTCATCTCAAATAACGTGTTTCCTAATACTTGCGTTATCGTTTTATTTATTTGCGTATCCTTAAACGGCGGTGTTCTCTAGTGGTTTCTTGTAACATATATTTTGTCCAAGCGACTTTACTGAAAAGAGATTAAGACACCTGCAAGAAAATTATGGGTTCCATGCAAATCAGGTGTAACACAATTCAGGTCATTCGTATACTTTTGAGCACGACACTGCAAGACGTAGCAGTGTAATACTGCACGGTCGAGAGTATAAAGTGTCTGTCATTTCGAACCTAGCCGAGCGCGGCCGCTAGGACCCAGCATGGAGTTGGATATGAACCTCCTGATAGCATCGACTCAAGGTTCGCTTGACAGGCCTATGATGCGGACGAATGGCAGCCGATCACTCTCGGTAAGCAACGCTCCCATCCCTGACAAATTCCTGCACGTGTTAGTACAGGTTTCTCTCTCTTACACGAATTGTGACACGATCTGATATACAACCACCATTCAAATGAGTTTTCTATATGAAATCTTTCCTGATACAGTATACGGAATGCCGGCCGGAGTGGCCGTGCGGTTCTAGGCGCTACAGTCTGGAGCCGAGCGACCGCTACGGTCGCAGGTTCGAATCCTGCCTCGGGCATGGATGTGTGTGGTCCTTAGATTAGTTAGGTTTAATTAGTTCTAAGTTCTAGGCGACTGATGACCTCAGAAGTTAAGTCGCGTAGTGCTCAGAGCCATTAGAACCATTTTTGAAGTATACGGAATGTAGATGATACTACTTCTGTCACATTTCGCGGTGATGTTGAGATACTAACCATTTGCATACTCAAACGTGTAGCACACTGTACGTTAACATGGCGTTTGTTGCACACCTCCTTCATGGTGTTGCAGTTTTAGTGGTCAGCAGTGGATTTGTAGTGATTTAGATCGAACTTATTGTTTCCGTACAAAACAAGAAATATTATAAAAGTTATGAAATTTTATTTTATTTGTGTGTAGGTACTGCAATTGTGAGCAATTTCATCGCTCCTTGAGGGTGAAATATCCTTTCATTACGAAAGTGGTCTCCACCCACGAGATAAGGAAATACGAATGGTTTTGGCGTGTAGCGTCTTACTGCGTGAGGAGAGCGTAGTACACGTTTCGTAATTGTCCAAGTCAACAGCTTCAAACGGTTACTGTGGTACGAACCGGTAAAAACTGCATTGAAAGTATTAAATTGTTTTGAGTGGAGAAGAATATGGAGGCAGTAGCTTTTTTTCCTTTTTTTCTATTTTTGCTTTGGACTATTTATGAAAACGCTGAAATCTGATGACTGGACACTCCAACTGTAGTAACGCAAAATAAATCATCGTTTCTTTTATTTTTGTAAGAGAGATATCAGTATTACTTATTTTTGATTCTCGTGTTTGAAAAGGACAATACATGTGATTATTACAATCTTACAAGTGTATCTGTAAGAACTGCGTACTGAATTTATAGTATTATCTTCTCTTTTTCTCGTGGCAACGGTCTTGCCGCAGTGGATACACCGGTTCCCGTGAGATCACCGAAATTAAGCGCTGTCGGGCGTGGCCGGCACTTGGATGGGTGACCATCCAGCCGCCATGCGCTGTTGCCATTTTTCGGGGTGCACTCAGCCTCGTGATGCCAATTGAGGAGCTACTCGACTGAATAGTAGCGGCTCCGGTCAAAGAAAACCATCATAACGACCGGGAGAGCGGTGCGCTGAACACACGCCCCTCCTATCCGCATCCTCAATGAGGATGACACGGCGGTCGGATGGTCCCGATGGGCCACTTGTGGCCTGAAGACGGAGTGCCGTTTTTCCCTTTCCTCGTACAGAGTGCATTCTGTTCAATAACAATTTTATTTACTAGTTATAGTTGCGTTATCTTTTCTATTGTGTTAGTGGAAATATAATGTTTCAAATCATATTAAGTTAATGTGGCAACTAACTGAGAACCAATTTTGCTGTTATGTATGTGTCGTTATCATTTAAGTACGAAAACCACAATATACACTAGTATTGTCATGAATGCTTCAGTGAAAAGGTTGCTCCCTTATGATACTTAAAGAACGTTTCGTGTACAAATTTAGAAATAATTCATATATTCTATTAATATGCAAAAGGTGAACAAAGTTTTCAAAAGAGAAAAGTAATTTCGATCTTATATAAATATAGGGAGCTACTACATGATCCATCATCTTGTTCTTTGTCAGCGAAGAAAAGTTTCACAACAGAAGATATTGATAACAAATTGGTTAAAGTAGAAACAAAACAATTGTGAAACTGAGATTGGGTATTTATTTTAAGTACAACATACTCATGAGTACAGTTTTTAAAAGGTGAGTTATTGTGGTCACCGCTTGTGTTGTAAGTGTTGGCTCTGGAGTTCTCGGAAGAAAGAATCGAACTGTAGTCGATACCGATAATAAATGGAATTATCAGTATTCGAGTGCGCCAGATACGTGTTTGATTGTACACTACGTTCTTAGGAATTATAATATCCTTCGATGAGATAAATATGGTTTTCCACGCTACATTTAGTTATTTTATAACTCGTTAATCAAAGTGAATATTATGTAGACTCTGTACTTAGGAAGTAGTTCCATTGAACATTAAGAGTTTCGCCTTCAGAAGCCGATGAACCTTCACTCTACTGCTGTCCAATGATAATTTAACGTAAACTTTAAAGTATGAGTGCTTGTTGCGTTAAACGGTACCTTAATCTGAACGATGTAATTAAATTCACTCATTGAATATTTCGTAGTTATTATAGTTACATTAAGTAAGGTTAGACTTCCCGACTTACATTTCAGTCCCAATGCTGTTACAAGGACTGCAGCCAAAAACAATATGGAACATTTCGCTAGTCTGGTGACGCAATACTCACGTCGGGATGATACTTGACGAGTCCTCTAAGGAACTCCAACTGGTCCTGATCCGCTGGCACCAGGCGGTAGACTCGGTAGCCGTCGTAGCGCACCATCTCCCCGGCAACCAGCACCAGATTAGCCACCAGGAACATCAAAATTCGAGGATCCATCCTGAAACTGAAACCCAGAGGCATAACTCTCATGTGCTGGACCATTACTACTGTACTCATAAGAGCCAACAAAGTGAGAATAAATGTCTACAGTATGTTCTTAACAAACTGAATGTCTGAACGCGATTTGTGTCTGAAAAGCGGATCCCTTCCATTCACGGCCAGTGCACAAAAATTTAAGCTGATCAGCAAAAAAGACCAACAATTCGAATCCGAGTCGGATGAAAAGTTTCGATTACTGAAGAGCATCATTTGATTGCCTATGCCGGTGCAGGCTATGGTTGCTTTCTTGGTTTCCTAGAAGGCTCGACAGTATAAACGAATCAGGATATACATTCTTCAGTAAAATTAACCAACATTATGCTCATCATTCGCCTCCTACAGAAGCATACAGGACTCTTCTACTCTTCTATATGCATCAAGGCCTTCAGCTGCTGCCATAGCACGTAGCTCCTGCATGTTTTCCAGTAGCACACCAGCCGTCGACTGTATGCCCCATTAAGCCGTGCATCATTTATTCGTTTATCAAATACGCTACAAAATGAGTTAAGAGATAGTCACATGTTCGTCTTACATACCCCCCTATGGAACGTTTCCTATGTTACTATGCTCGCTGCTTGAGTAACACTTAGCAGACCTCCTCAGATCTAGTAACTAAATGTCCTTATTTGCAAAAATTATTCCATTCTACCTTGGCGTTGTGGTATAGCAATCTTCTGTAGCTACTATTTAAAAAAACAGTCGCAGGTTGCAGATTGTTTTATATTAACTTAAGAACGAGAAACGTAATGTAACTCACGTTTAATGATCAGAAATTGTCTACCAAAAAGCATTCGTCAACAAGACATGCTGCCGCATGAAACATGCTGAAAAGCAACCTATATGGAAAAATATTAAAAATTAATTAAATAAAATCAACGGGATCAGGCATTAGTAGAGAGCGAAGAAGAAACCAAGAAATGCCTATCACCTTTCAGAGAAGCGACGACAGGTATAGCAGCGCGGAACAGGACCTCGCACGCAAACCGTTAACAGCCATTCACTAAAACTGCCCCAGAGGTTCGGTCGTATTCGCAGAGTATACGTATGACTGATAGGAGCTCATGCAAAATATTGGGCTAGTAGTAATGGCAGTCGCCATGCGGCGCTGCCGTCAGGTTTACAGTGTGATAATAGCGTAAAATTCAAATAGTAAAGGGTAAATTAAGAAATAAACAAAAGATAATTGAGCATATGGGAATATATAGTACCTGCATGACATGCCAGATCGAAAGCTATGCACAGAGACATAGAAAACCTTTATGCTTAAAAGCGGTGTAACAGAATAATGAAATAGAATTTTTTTTATGTGAGTTATATTACGTTTTTCTGCGTAATTTAATTCGATCAGTTGTTGAAGCTTATTTGCTTTTATAGTAATCCAGAGTAGGACGACGCCGAATTTATTGTAATATAGTGATTCCCTTAATTTTTCAGATAACATGATGACGCCCTATCCGAGAGAAACGCGTCGTTCTTAAGTTAATAAAAACATTCTGTAACCTATGTTCTATTCATCCGTAATGACAGTATGACAACGAATTCATTGTTGTTCTTTGAGGTTACTGTGGGGAACCTGGAAAAGAAGAAAATCAAAGCGTTTCACATGTGCTGCTTTAGAAGGATGCTGAAACTGACATAGCCTGATAAGATAAGAAATGTGAATACTCTCCGCACATCATACGAGGAAAGAAAGATGCAGAAAACTTTCCTAAGAACGAGAAACGAAATGACAGTACATGAGTGAATAACTTTTATTGTACGAAAGGCAGCTTTAGAGGCTAAAAACTGTAGGAGAACAAGAAAGTTGGAATATACCCAACAAGTAACTGAGGACGGTGGGTGCAAGTGCTGCCCTGAAACGAAGAGATTTGGTCGCTGCAGAGGATGCTGTCTTTTATTGCCTAGTAAAGTCAACAGAAGATCGAAACAAATTGCAAAACGATTTACATAAGATATCTGTCTGGGGCGAAAAATTACAACCAAGCCTAAATAATGAAAAGTGTGCGGTCACCCAC
This sequence comes from Schistocerca americana, assembly GCF_021461395.2. Classification (NCBI taxonomy): domain Eukaryota; kingdom Metazoa; phylum Arthropoda; class Insecta; order Orthoptera; family Acrididae; genus Schistocerca; species Schistocerca americana. Next base: position 595,534,387 of record NC_060121.1, on the reverse strand, counting down.
ATGAGTGCTAATGGGAATTCGTTAATCTTCGGTTACACGATAAAACAATTGAATCTAAATGCCGTAAATTCAACTAAATACATAGGAATTACAACTACTAACAACTAAAACAGGAAAGAACACATATAAAACGTTACGGGGAAGGTGAATCAAAGACTGCGATTTATTGGTTAATAGGTTAACGGGGTGCATCCAGAAAGTTCAAATAAGAGCAGTACGTTTTGTGTTATTGAGAAGTAGGGGAGAGAGTGTCACGGATATGATACAGGATCACTAAAACAAAGGCGTTTCTCGTTGCGGTGGGATCACGAAATTTCAGTCACCAACATTCTTCTCCGAATGCAGAAATATTTTGTTGACACCGACCTAAAAGGGAGAAACGATCATCACAAATAAAGGAAAACAATGCTCTCGCGGAAATATATAGTTGTTCGTTTCCTCTGCGCGCTGTTCCAAGAGGGGCATAATAGAGAATTATTGTGAAGGTGTGCGATGAACCCTCCGCCAGTCATCTAAGTATGATTTACAGAGTATCGATGTAAATGTAGATGAAGATGTATCTTTGCACTGCCCAAAGAAGCCATGCAGTAAACTATTACTTCCTGCAACAATAGCCCTGACCTACATTCGTTTTGATGTAATGAATTTTAGATTGGCTGGCTCTTCGCTAAAACCGTTGTTCTAAACAGTCACTCAGCCCCATTCACGGAAGATGCGAAGTACACATGAAGACTTCTTCTGCAGACCAATATAAATCCAGGAATGCGGCTTATCACTACAGACGATTCTTGAAGAAGTCACCAAACCCATCAGTTTGTAAAAATAAAAGTTACACTTCTAGAGAGTCTCCACACTACACCTGTTTGAAGCAATCGTATTGAGAGTGCTCCTTTAAAATGGTAAACTGAAATACTGTACTGTTGTGTAATTCTTTATTTATGACGTTTGTCGACAATGGAATTTCATCCAAAGTCGGTGAATGTTTGTTTGTTAAGGGCCTGATATTTCAGTTTTCAATCGTTAATAATGGAATGGTTATTTTCAAAAGCAGCCCTATGGATCTTGGAAGATGACTAAGGACGTCCAAAAACTGCGAAAACGTATGGAAACTTGCCGAAAATGTAAAATAAAGTAATGGGCTATCGGCGATCACAGGAGAGTGAAAGAACATGGTACACTCTGCGACAAGAATTAACTATAATAAACAAGTGCTACCCCTATGTTGTAGAAATCTTTAAGTTATCTGAAATCCAAAAAGAAAACCAACTTCACAGTATGCTTGGAATTCAGTTGACGTTACATGACGTTGAATGAGACAGTGAATAAAATCTAGGTCCACACTATCTCGAGAAGCAAATGAGTTTCTACGTAAGAACATATCTTTTCATTACCAGTTTGAAAACTACTGATCTTGTCCCGTCATGAGGCTGTCTTGGTTCTTAAAAACGAATGTACTGTGCGAAGTGAAGCAGTAAATAAGACTTGAGACACTGGTTTCATATGTGGGAGTACAGGGATCAACCTCCAGTCAGATGTTCTTTAAATGGCTTATTCACCACCACACCAAACATTTGTAGATGCGAAGTCATGCTTTCTGGAATGACGATAAGATCTGTGTTAAAGTTGAGAATTTATGCCTTCATTGCTGGTGTCATATGTTCCCTGAAAGTATCAAGGATCATCTTCCTACTATTCTTTAGAAGAACAGGTGGAGTCCTGCTCCAGACTGTACGAAGGTAACTGATTGCTTATCCATCCTTTTCCGTTAAAACGAAATATGACACCAACCAGCAGATTTTCCTTTGGCATAGTTTTACGGTCGAGGAAGACATCTTCGTTCCATCGACAAGCACACACATCACGATGATTCATGATTTCTCACTGCCCATATTGCGGACCAATATACTGCAATATACTGTCGGCGCCTGTTCCTTCGACTGTTGTGCTGGATGTCTTATCTTTCTCCTCCTCCCTACACCCTCTATTTCTTTATCTCCTCCTTTCCCTTAATTGTTCGTTTCGTCCACCCTCGTGTCTGACCGTATCTTCCTCCACCTCTCTCTGACCATATCCTTTCTCCCCAACTCCTTTCCTACCTGCGCACCACACCTATACACCTTCCACCTGTCTCATGCATCCCTGAATCCTCACCTCTCTCTGTTCAGTTCCTCCTTCCCCTCGTTCTGTCCATCCACTCCTCTGTCTGTCTCATCTTGTCCCAGGCCACCTTCATAAGCACATGTATCCCTCCTGTTATTCAGAGCAGGCTACATGTCAGGTGCTTCGAAATCATTTATTTGTTCCCCATGTGCAGACCACCACGAAGAGCTATTCGATAAAGCTGGCTGATAGTAGTCCAACACAACATGTCTGTTGTTGAGGGCAACCTGCATGTCAGGGCCTCGAAAACCATTTCTTGGCTCTGACATGTAGACTGCCCTGCAAAGCAAGTTGATATGGCAGGCCCGTATTGTCCATACAACGCGCCTGTAGTACAGCACACCCTAAATGCCTTTTCTCACCATATCTCCCCTCTTGTCAGAACTAGGCAGTTATAAACTGCACCGTACTGATACTCATGGAGTCTGCTATTTCTGTGCCAAATTTGCTTGAAATCGATCCAGGGTTTGGGAGTATATCCTCCGCACATACACATACACTGCACTTCATATATATTACAGATAACAGATTAATACTTTCCTCAAGACAGAGATTTCTATCCGATATACACTGGGAACGTATTACAATAGTAATTATTAGAAATATTTATTGTAATGAGTATTGTACAAGAATTCAATCACAATCCTTTCAGGATGTTCCTCCAGGTATTTCAATCTTATGAATCCTCTTCTTTTGCACCAAATCTTCTCACTGTCATCTGTACATTTGGTAGCCAAGTAGTCACTAGTCATAATCTTCTTCTTTCCTCAGTTTCCTCTCCAGGATCCGTTTTGAAATTAGTTTTTCCTTTATTACTCTAGTGTTTCTTACATGTTCTATGTTGGAAATTCTTGCTGACCTTCTCCTAAAACCCATTTCTAATACTTCCAGACTGTTTATATGACTATGATTAGTTACATTCTCTCTAATAGTCAACTTCAATATTAGTCTCTTTGCTGGACTTGTTCTATTGAAGTATGGCGCTCAGATTCGATTATGCACCTAAAATCTCTTTGGCGTTGGAGTCCAGGTATCCCTTATTGCACGAAGCCTGTAAGTTCTATAAACTGCCAGAATCTGATCACAGTGGTAGTGTCCAACATGTTTTCATCGTCACAGCAGTAGAACAGGCAGAACTGGATAACTGTGGAAACACTACATATTGCTATTCAATGCGTCACTTAAAACACACATAGGTCCTGTACATCCTGAGACGTTTTCAGTGTCTCCACGGAACTAAGTCCACAGAAGTAAAGGTAATATCCGGAGTACCACCGGGAAGTGTAATAGGACCGTTGCTGTTCACAATATATATAAATTTTCTAGTAGAAAGCGTCGGCTACTCTTTAAGGCTATTTCCAGATGATGCAGTTGTTTGTACCAAAGTAGCAACGCCAGAAGATAGTAAGAATTTGCAGAAGACCTGCAGAGAACTGATGAATGGTGCAAAGTCTGGCAGTTGACCCTGAACGTAAATAAACGTAACATATTGCGCACACTTAGTGAAAAGAAATCCACTACTGTACAGCTACACTATTGATGACCAACAGCTGGAGACAGCATCTGACGCAAAATATCTAGGCTTAACTATCCAGAGCGACATTAAGTGGAATGACCGTGCAAAAAAGATAGTGGGAGAAGCAGACACAAGACGCAGATTCATCAGAAGAATCTTAAGGAAATGTAACTCATCGACGAAAGAAGTGGCTAATAAGGCGCTTGTTCGCCCGATTATTGAGTACTGTTCATGTATCTGGGATCCCTATCAGGTAGGACTGATAGAGGAGATAGATAAGGTCCAACGAAGAGCGGCGCGTTTCGTCACGGGATCGTTTAGCTGGCGAGAGAGCGTTACAGAGATGATAAACAAACTCCACTGGCAGACTGAGTGATTTACTATTGAAATTTCGGGACAGCACTTTTCAGGAGGAGTAAGATAACATATTACTTCCTCCACATACATCTCGGGTATTGATCACGAGGAGGAAATTCGAGAAATTAGAGCCAATACAGAGGCTTATCGACAATCATTCTTCCCACGCACTATTCGCGAGTGGAACAGGGTTGGAGGCATCAGATAGTGGTACCGAAACTACCCGCCGACGTACACCATTAGGTGGCTTGTGGAGTATGATGTAGATGTAGATGAATGTGTATACTACCAGCATTCTATTGTGACTTGTGTAGGCGCTAACCTTAGGTGAATAACAACATCAGTATCGTTCTTGCAATCTCTAGTTAACGCTAATCTGAAGTCAGATTGTTTGGCCTTTATTTTTCGTTCACTATTCATAAAACCACAACATTCATTCAACTATCAATACTCTCATTTGCAGTCGTACTCCCACATGACAAAAACACAACACACATCATCTCTTCCACCCACCTTGAGCGCTCTTGACTACCTGGCTTTGCAGTGGCAGTACCTCAGAGTTGGGGCGGCAGTAACACATACCAGACGAATATCTCGATATGTTTCAAGTGGGAGTCGAAACAATGGCACGCCAGTGACATTTCCACCAACTTCGCAGAAGAGGGCATCAAACATTCGACGCAGGCAGTCTCACACCTGCAGGAAAGCTCTGACGCTGATTCAACATTGGTCGAACCTACGCGTCATATAATGGACATGATAAACAAACGTCTATTATTTCGCTAAGCTGCTACATTGCAGAATCTATCACTGTGTTACTGCTCCTCTTGCATCCAGTGTTTCTACTCAAACATCACTGTCGTCCAGATATGCCCAACGTAAATCGAAATCATGTAACATAATAATAATAATAATAATAATAATAATAATAATAATAATAGCAATACTCATTCGCCCTTATCTCATTTGTACGGTGATACGAACAAGTTAATCAAAGAGGTATACTGGAATATGATAACATGGAAATTAACTATAGTTTTAAGCAAGTACAAAAACCATGGACCTGTGTAGCTGGTGTATAACTGGTGCCAGAGGATTGTGTGACCCTCCACTGCAGACATCATTCCTTTCAATGATTGTTTCAATTGTTAGATAGAGCAAAACCGTAATGCAATACTGTTGTATAGTTATGAGGGCAAATCTAAACGACGGCCCGTTCATAGTGGACAAATATGATGGACTTACACTGAAATGACCAAACTCATGGGATAGCGATATGCACATGTACAGATTGCAGTAGTATGGTGTATGCAAGGTATAAAGGGGCAGTGCACTGGCAGAAATGCCAACGCGTCATTGCATAGTTATCTGCTAGTTGGCGAACGGAGAGGTACGATCTGACTGAGCGAAGGGAGTGGTGGATCGTTGCCCTGCAGAGCCTGCTATCTCGGCGGTCCTATTCGGACCCCTACCTACAAAGGACCAGCAAATGCACCCGACCACAGGAGCGGTTGCCGAATGGAGCTCGAGACGGCGTTATGCACACGCGGCTTCGGCCGAAGAAAGGAGTGATGTGGCTGGTCCCCGTTCGGCAGAGCTTGCTCTGTCGGTGGCTGTATCCTGGCTGCCACCTACGACTGACGGACACTCACACCAAGTTGCAAGGAGATCGCGGTCATGAGATTCGGACACATTCAGTTGACATGTACAATGTTGATATGCACCGCATGGCCATCGTGGCCAATTCTAGAGCAAACAGGGCGACGCAAGAATCATCGTAGCCACCTGGAAGACGCAGCCAGCGCTACACGCAGTCGCGCAGAACGCGTCTGCAGAACGACCTGTTTCTGATGAGGACGACCCCTCACTTCGGGCCGCCTGTGGCAAGTTGCGGCCAGAAAAGAAGTTGCAGAAGTGAACCGTTGCGCCCCCTCCAATCCTTAACAAGGACCATGACTGACTCGTCGCCCTCAGCCGGAGATACACTTCCAGGGCCAAAGTTCTCGAACCGGAACAACAGCAGCAGACGTCAAATGGATTCGATGGTATCCTGGAGTCGGCTGATGCTGGCGTGAGTGACGCTGAGGTGTCACAGCGGAGGAAGCCTCCTCACCCTCTGCCAGTCGTCATCCGAGGGGGACGGGTGGAAACATACAAGGTTTTCACGCAGAAAACCGAAGAGATCGAGTCAGCAACTGTTGCCTCTCTGAGCAGTTCAGTGATAGGATTGTTCTCATCAGAATCGACGGCAAAGTAACACCGACTACGGCGATTCACTCATACGTGCCGACTTTGCAAGCTGAAGATAAAGAGATAGAGAAAATACACGAGGGTATTGAACGGGTAATTCAGTCTGAAAATTGAGTAGGAAATCTAATAGCCATTGGGGCTGTAATGCTGTTGTAGCTGTAGGAGTAGACACACGGTTACAGGAGAAAACGGGCTTGATACTAGAAATGAGGGAGGAAAAATACTAATTCAGTTCTGCAATAAATTCAGCTAGTAATACCGAATACTCTGTTCAAGAAACACACGATACAGGATGATTTTAGTTAGGTAACATCATGGCCAGTCAGAGATTCCGAAATCAGATACTGGATTATAATGCGTACGTGGGAAGAGTCATATCACAATTTAATAATGGTGAAGAGTAGACTGAAACTCAAGAGCCCAGTCAGGAAGTAACAATGCGCAAACAAGTGGGATACGGAAATACTAAGGAATGAAAAGGTACGCTTCAAGTTTTCGCAGGAGATAAATACTGCGATAAGGAATAGCCCAGTAAGCAGTTCAGTTGAAGACGAATCGACATCTCTAAAAAGTGAAATCACAGAGGTCGGAAAGATAAACATAGGTACAAAGAAGGTAACTGCGAAGAAACCGTCTTCAACAGAAGGAGTATTTCAGCAGATTGATAAAAGAAAGAAGTACAAAAATGTCCAGGGAAATTCAGGAATACGGCAATACAAGTCGCTGAGGGACGCAACAAATAAGAAATGCGGGGAAGCTAAGGCGAAATGGCTGCATGAGAAACGTGATGTCAAAAAGGAATGTTTGCCGAAAGGACTGACTCAGCATACAGAAAAGTCAAGACAACTCCCTCCCCCCATCAGCTCCCCCACACCATTGCGCCGACGAGATTAGTAGAACACAGCGGCCAAGAATCAGTCAGCAGAAGGAGCTGGAGAAGCAGCCGCTCTACAAGCAGCACCGCGAGGCCGGACTTTATAGACAGAGCGTCTTCCCCCTCCTTCCCTACTACCCCTCCTCATTACCCCCTAAAGGTGCCACACACCAACTAGCAGCCGTTACCCAGTTCCAGCGTGCTACTCCAACCGCGGAGGTTGCCCCATAGTGGCCGCCCCTGCACCAAGAGAAGACGCTGCAAAAGTACGATCACTTCTGCGATGGCTGAACGAGCTCCTGCAGCCTCTCGTGGCGGCAGCCTCTGACCCCAGCAGGACAGGTTTCGTCAATGGCTTCAGGACGAGGGAATCGGCATCTGTCTCGTAAACATAAATCACCTCAAGGCTTAGTTCAACGTGCGGACCCCTAAGTGCTCCTGTTACCGCAGCGATAGTCTTAATCCTGGAGTCTGCACTGCCATTTGCATTAAGAGGTCACTGCAGCATTATATGATACATCTGCCCCCATTAGCCACCATGGAGGCCACAGGAGTGGCTGTCAGCACCGCTATCGCGCAGATCACATTCATCGCGGCCTATTGGCCTCCCAGAGGGAACTGAAAGTGTCTGATATTGACGCGCTACAGACAATGAGGGGTGCCTTTTCGGTGCAAAGCATACGCAATGGGCTCCCGTCTGAGAAGGTTCAGCAGTCGTCGCCTCCTGCGTGCGACCCAGCAAAACAGCGCCACCATACTGGGAGCGTACGAACGAACTCCCTTCCCGAGGACAGCCGGACATGCTCGACATCGCTATAGTCAAAGGCGTCGAAAAGCACTCGTCCGCCGCAACAACCTGCCCCCTGTCCATCTTCCTGTGGCGCACGAGCTCTACATGGTAGGCACATTGCTGTCTGCTTGCCGCCGCATTTAGGAAATCGTTAGGAAATTCAATACTTCTAGATCCACAGTGTCAAAAGTGTGCCGAGAATATCGGGTATCAGGTATTACCTCTCACCACGGACAATGTAGAGGCCTTTACTTAACGACCGAGAGGAACGGCGTTTGTGTAGAGTTGTCCATGCTGACAGACAAACAACACTGCGTGAAATAACAACAGAAATCAGTGTGGGAGGCACGAAGAACGTATCCGTTAGGACAGTGTAGCGAAATTTTGCGTTAATGGGCTATGGCAACACATGATTGTCGTGAGTGCCTTTGCTAAAAGAAATACATCGCCTGCAGTGTCTCTCCTAGGCCCGTGATCATATAAGTTGGAGCCTAGGCGACTGGAATACCGTAGCCTGGTCAGATGAGTCCCGAGTTCAGTTAATAAGAGGTGATGGTAGCGTTCGAGTGCGGGGCAGAACCCCCGAAGCCATGGACCCGAATTATCTACAAGGAACTGTGAAAGCTGGTTGTGGCTCTGTAATGGGTGGGCTTTGTTTACATGGAACAGACCGCTCCCTCTGGTCGAACTAAACCGATCATCGACTGAAGACCATTCGGTATCATTCATGGACTCCATTTTCCCAAACAACGATGGAATTGTCACTGGGCAACAGTGGTTCGTGATTTGTTTGAACAACATTCTGGGAAACTCGGGCGAATGATTTGACCTCCGAGAACGCCACAAATCGAGAGTCCAGTTCGTGTCCATCTTTACAACATCCTGTAGCGGCAACACTTTCACAATCATGGACGATTATAGGGGCAGCATGGCTTAGTATATCTGCAGGGGACTTCCAATGACTTACTGAGTATGTGCCACGCCGAGCTGCTGCACTACGCAGGGCAAAAGGTTGTCCGACACGATATTAGGAGGTATCCCATTAGTTTTATCACCTCAGTGAATATCAAGAGTCACCTCCAGGCACACGTCTCCCACTGCTACAAAAGCCAATTACAAGTCAATGGGCCTCTCAATAGCTTCCCAGCTGCGCTACAAACAAGATATCTCTGGAGATAGAAATCAAGACTTCGGCACTCCTTAGAAAACACATTGTTATCTGTATCAGAATTCACGTTTGGAAATCTTAACAGGAAAAAAATATATATTTCCGTACGTCTACCAACCAAAGATAGTCTGCTTACTGCAGTGATTAATGAGCAACTTTCGATGTAGTTATTGCCAACTGAAGAGTATGAGAACTGATGTAGCTTCTTTACTGGCTCTATTTTCTATAAGTCCTAACTCTGTACAGTTTACGCGTTATTCATAATAGACAACGTAATAACTTCATAACTAACTAAAAGACTGTGTTCGAGAAGGACAGTAGATTAGAGTTTAACCCCGGGTCGTCGATGAGATTATTTGAGACGAAACATAATGTGCGAATGTTGGAGATGAAGAATAATGTTCGACAAACCCTCTTTAAAGAAACCAAGATAGTTGCCTAAACCAAATTACAAAACAACGCTCAGAAGCTTTATTTAGGATTGCAGACGAGATTTAAAGTGAATACTTAAGGAGCTAAGAGCACTTGTTCCTCTTCGCTATTGTGAAATATATTTCCTGTACTGAACTAGTTCTCACAGCTCTTAAGGTATACTTTTTAGAGACCATGTAAACTAGAAATTCTTTTTCTTATTTTAGATCATACCGCCACCTCTGAAATTTGCCTGCATAAAATCTTAGCAACAACTGTACTACTGCCAGAGGTATTAGAACGATTTTCGCTTATAACTTCCGACTCGTTCGTGTCTGGGTTAGGGTCCGTTACTTAAGACTGATACATTTAACAAAAATTAACACATTAAATTTCCTACAGAAATTTGTTGTTTGGAATTTCTGTAAAAATAATAGTTGGCGCGTGGCTAGCGAGAGAATATTAAAGTCTCACCCTCGATTTTTGAAGACATTGGGGGTTGCATTAAATCCATTGGTAGGGGAAGCTAAATCTCGCTCTATATGGGCGCCAGCGCCTAGAACTTCGACTCTCTATAATGTCTTTGGATGATGTTCCCCGACGAGTGTTCCTACCCTCATCCTGTTCCTCAAGACATCTTCTACATCTCCTCAAAATCTGTCTGTGTAATTTTGAAACACCTTATATATATTAAATATATACAGCCTACGTGCATCAAAATGTTCACTACACTATCACGTTAAAACATGAAGTAAATCGACCTGGAAGTTTTCGAGATTTTTTGCTGACAACCTTATCCAATATGTATGTGTGTGTGTGTGTGTGTGTGTGTGTGTGTGTGTGTATGTGTATTACGTAGATTAACTGATCTGAGGGTTCTTGGTAAAATATTTTATATATTTTGAAGGAACCAAAGACATCAGTGACCATATTCATGCTTTCAAGGTTTACAGGAAACTCACCGCCACAGATATTTTCATATCTGCCAATTCTCAACACTCAGTGATCCATAAACGTGGTGCCTTTTATTCAATGATGCATCACCTAATATCCATCCCCATTGGTGAAGACAAGTTTAAAATGGAATTAAATGCAAGAGAACATGAAGCATCAATTGATGACTACCCTCCTACGTTAGTGGACTTCATAAAGCACAAAAAACAGAAGAAAACAGGAGTACTCTCTTCTCTACAATGTTTTCGACCCATCACCTCAAGAACACAATAAACGGTGCACGATTCCTTGTTTAGAAAAAGTTTCATTGCATGTAGCCAGATGCTTAAATCTAGGAACACGAAAACAACATTTTGTGTGCACAACACTCTTTGACACTTTTTGCCCAATGGTAAAGATAGCAGTCCAGCTTTGGGAAAGAGTGGGATATGTAAAAGTACTAGTAATTGTGAAGAATTCTGTAAAGGTCAATCTGGCAAGGCAATATGCACCCGCTTGAAGGAACACCACAAAAGTTGGAAATTTAGAAAAATAGAGTCTACTTTTGCAGACCACCTACTTGTAGGTATGATACGAGACGCTTTTCTGTTTATGTCAACTGACGGTACACGACCTTGAATGTCTATTACCGCCATCGACAGAGCGCTCAGAGAAAGGTAACGGACGAACCAGAGCAATGTAAACATTGGACGTGTACAATGATGCGGCGCTGCGGTAAGGTGCTACCGGAACAAGCAATTTTAACAAAGTTGAGTAGTCAAGAACGTGTAATTCATTTCTCGTAAAGAATGAATTAAGTGCAAGCAGACTTTTCCACTTTTACGAAGTTACCTTAACGAAGGTCGTGATAGTAAAGAAAAGTTAACATTAAATAAGATGTGTTTCCGTTAGTACAAAATTAACCAACTACCAATTCGATCTGCATTAATTACAGACAGTTGTATCATCTTTTTACAATGGCATAAGGAAAATTAAATTAAGAATATTTTCCTTTTGTACAACAGTGCTGCAACGAAAATGAAAGCGGCATTACTTTGTTTCCTCTTACACCAATTTGCCTTTATGATACTGGCAGCATCGAAAATAAGTTCCTTTGTATGGCCCCAAAAGTAAAAATCCATTGATTTAAATCGATACTGCGTGCTGGTCATCGATGTGGACCAAAACGTCATATCCATCGTCCTAGAAATGGTCTTTTCAAAAATCTTAGCCGGCCACTGTGACCGAGTGGTTCTAGGCACTTCAGCCCGGAACCCCACTGCTGCTGCGGTCGCAGGTTCGAATCCTGCCTCGGACATAGATGTGTGTGATGTCCTTAGGTTAGTTAGGTTTACGTAGTTCTAAGTATAGGGAACTGATGACCTCAGATGTAAAGTCCCATAGTACTTAGAGCCATTTGAATCTGAAAAATCTTAGTACTATGTGACCAAAGTGCGGTGGAGCACCATCGTGCAGGAACCACGTGCTGTCTCCTACGGCTAACGGAATATCTTCTAATAACTTTGGTAGCAATCTCTCCTCTAGGGAGGTTCGGTAATGGTTACCAGTCAGTCGTGCAAGTAAAAACGTAAGGTCCAACAATGTAATCATCGATTATACCCAAAATTACATTTACGAAGAGCGGCGAATGCGTTGTTGCTAAATGGCACGGACTGTGTATACTCCACCTGCACGTGTTATGGAAATTAGTTATTCCATCGCGAGTGAAACACGCTTCATCTGAGCGATACAGCCACTTGGCGGGCGATGCTTCTAGCACACTAAGTGGATGCGGTCCAGAATTTCTCAGCTTCCAATGTACGTTCTTCGCGTTGTGGGCCATTGCCTTCTGCACGGGATGGTAAAGAGCCAATATCTCTCAACCTATGCAAATTAAATACGTACTCGTAAGTTGTATTCTGCCATGATTTATTTAATAATAAAACGGAAGTATATGAGAACAGAATACGGAATTAAATGATAAAATTGTATGGTTAACTACTGCATTTCGTCACGAATGTACTCCAAAATAATCGAGTAAAAGTGGAGAATTATTATGATATAAATCTTTGGTGAACTGTATCAAACGTCGATCGTGCAGGAAGTCTTCCTTGTGGGATGCGTTCTCGATAAATCCGTACAGCTGCCCTCGCAACCCCTTTTGCCTCACCATAAATTAATTGAATACTCCATTGTCCAGCGATAGTAAATCTGCTTTCCATCATAACGTTTAACAGAGTTGCAATAACGTCTGCACAAGTAACTCGACGACAGTCAACGATTGGCGTGTTGCAGTACCTCAACGACGCGTACAGTAGATGCCTGTGTGTTTGCGACTCTTTGATCGCGGTGTCAACAAAAGCAGGCAGCGGTGAATAACACGAACCGATTGCTCAAATATGTGGAGCTGTGCTAACGGAGGGGGCGGAGCAGGCAGCCCGTAGTGTTTTGATCCTGTTTAATCAATTCTCACAGTATACTGCGCATAAAAGTTACACAAGTCAGTCAAATCCGGATGCACAGTCCAGTGTCTACTTGCCCAAAGACATTGTCTCGAGGTGAACTGCTTTTTTTTAATGGAACAACCGTAATAGACAGTCATGTTACTAGGCGTTTTAAAGCAGTTACTTGTGTTCTACTATCACGAATTTTTGGAAACTTAACCATTTCCACCCTGTGTTTTTATATATTAATATATGGCACTCCGTATTCAAATGAAACGTTGTGTCAGAATTAGAAGAACTTTCTGAGATTTAAGATTCCGAACACAATTTATATAGATTAAGATTAGCATTTCTTGTTTCATGCCGTATTGAGCAATGTTTACTTACGACCTCAGGTAAGTATTGTAAATGTGGATAATAAATCTAAGATGTCCTCAGGTACTGTGATAAGTAGCTATCATTGGATATTATGTGTTTTATCATATTAGGGTTGAACCGAAAGTAGTACCTAAGTTGTTGATTCTTTTTATTTCCCTTTTGGCTTTATCCTGTACCTCCACGAGGTCCACATGTTTACTATCGGGTTTGGAAATGTTAACGTTAGAGAGTGGCCTGAAGCCTTTCCTGTCTCCATAATAGGTAACTCGTTTTGCGTTGTGCAAATACGAAAACAAGAAAATGCATCTTTGTTCTATTGATAGTTAATTTCGAACAAGTTTCAGGCTTACTGGACCATTGCTGAGAGACAATTGACTATCGTCCAGTAGGGACGCTAGTGTGAAAGAAGCCGTATGTGAGAAACAATGATACCATCAACACAAGCAGAAACTGTTGCGATAACATGAGGTAGTAAACGTCAAATCGAGGGATCAGCTTTCGCGTTATGCAACGGACATGTTAAATTACAATTTACAAAATGAACAGCGTAAGACACAGACATTATGGAAAAAGGTAAAATTAAAATGTGCATGTCATGTGTATATAATACAAAAACTATAATTAAAAAGAAAGAAACGTAAAATTACAACACTCTCATCGTACAAGTTCAAGGAGATGATTCTCATCATTTGAATTGTGGTTTGGAAATGTGTGGCTAGTCGATTGCATTATATGATGTTTAAGAGTAAGGACGTCTCTGCTGCAACCGATCAGTTACAACCAGGCGTGGTTTTCGATATAAAAACTTGCTTACCTCAGGTGCTTCTAATCAAGTACTGTATTCCCTTTGTTTATCACAAATACACTCTAAGAGGAAAAAAGCGAAAAACCACGAAGGAATTATCTGATCGGGACGGAAATCGATAGATTAGATGTATATGTACAGACAGATAAATGACTGCAATTTCACAAAAAATTGGATAATTCATGGAGGAGAAAGATCTTCATAAAGTGAGTAAACCAATAATGCGTTGATACACCTCTGACCCTTAAGCAGGCAATTATTCAACTTGGCACTAATTCACAGAGTTATTAGTTGTCCTCCTGCGGGGTATCGTGCCAAATTCTGACCAATTGACACGTTAGGTAGTCAAAATCCGTAGCACTGTCCACAAAGCTCCTGACGTTCTCAAGCCGGGAGAAATCCAATCACCTCGGTGGCCAAGGTAGGGCTTGGCAAGCACGAGGAGAAGCAGTAGAAACTCTAGTCGCGTGTAGACAGGCATAATTTTGCTGAAATGTAAATCCGCGATTGCCTGCCATGAAGAACAACAAACCAAGGCGTAGAACATCGTCGACGTAACTCTGTGATGTAAGTTTTCCGCGGATGAGACATGTTATGAAATTGAAATGGCCCTCCACCCCACACCACCTCACCTGGCTGTCAGGTTGTACAGCAGACGACAGTCAGGTTGGTAACCGCCGCTGTCCCGAACGTCCTTAGCAACCTCTTCGCGCTGGAATCTCACTGACTAGAGTAGAACTGTGTTCAGTAGTGAGTCCCACTTAGAAGTGAGCCCCGATGACCAGTGAAGACATGCCTGGACACGGCTCAGACGCGGCGGGATACCAATATGTCAGTCGCCCGCCATGCGGACCGACAACCAGGTGTAATGGCCAGGGGTGTGATTTCATTTCATTGTCATCTGCGGCACCCTTACAGTTCGGTGGTGCGTCGACGATATTATACGACCCATTTTGTTTCCCTTCATGACAAGCCATCTTCGGCTTACACTGTAGCAAGATAATGTCCGCCCACACAAAGCAAGAGTTTCAGCTGCTGCCCTTCGTGCTTACCAAACACTAGCATGGCCAGAAATTCCCCAGATCTCTCCCAGTTGAGAACTTTTGGAGCATTATGAGTAGGGCCGCCCAAACAGCTCGGGTTATTGACAATCTAACGTGCAATTTGGACAGAATCTGACACGATATTTCTCAGGAGGACATCTAGAAACTCCGTCAAACAGTACCAACCCGAATAACTGGTTGCACATGGCCAGAGGTGGACCAACACAATATTGAGTTGCTCAGTTTGCGAACAACGTTCCTTGAATAAATAATCCATTTTTTTAAAATTAAAACCATTTGTTTTTCAATAAAAGTGCATCAGGTCTACCGATTTTCGTCCCAAGCTGACAATTTCTTCGTGGTGCGTGTTTTTTTATCTTAAGAGTGTGTGTTCAGACAGCTGCCATGATGTGTTCCTTAAATGTATTGAGCTATGCTGGCCCAGTTTTTATCCCACTGTGTAGCACCTCTATGTTAACTTCTTACGTGTGACCTTCCATCCATACCCGTACAGAAGGAGTGGTATCTCACATGAATAAACTACAACCACGTTCATGCACAGCCAGTCTAGCCAATATATCTCTGCCTGTTTGACTAATATACAGTTCGTTACAGTTAATGCAAGTGACTTTATAAACTTCATTATTATTTAATAAGTCGGTTTATGCTTAACTGTAGTATAATTTGAATCGTGGTGTCTCTTAACATATAACAACTTTTGTAGTCATAGTTTTAGAGTTATGACATTTAGGTGGGGAAGATCCATGTTGTTTCATTTGTAGAATGTTGTCAGTTAATTCGGAGCTATCGTCATTGCTTGACTCACAAGTTAATAGTGTCTATATCTAACTGGAAATGCTGTATTCAAATTGGTATAAATGCATATTACTCCAAATGCACATGCACTGTATTAGATTCGAAAGCAAGAAATTCTTGTCAAACATAATTTAAGTGGGATAAAAGGCTAGGCCTAGGAAACTCAGTACATTTTAAGGATACATTACGATAGTTGTTTGAAAATATTTGTGGTAAAAAATTGGTTTATATTTGGTGTTCAGGATCTTAAGAACGGCGGCTTGCCAGTTAAGAATTCTTTCATCAGCTTCAACGTAGGTGCTGCTAACGCTATTATTCTACAGAGTTAATATATCTATTTCTGCTGCTCGATAACGTTTGCCTAAAATTCAACACTCAGAAGGAATGGATCTTAACTCAGAGGAACTGTAAAACAAGGTAACATTTATCATCAAACGAACTTTCTGTCTCCTCTTCGGAAGCATAGGCCATTGGAGAATCAGTGACATGTGGTATACCAGTCTCACCTAAGCTGCTTTATATCAGATCTCAAAGAAGTTCTCCAATATTTGCACTCATCTAGTATGATGCAGACACCTAATAAATGCCATGCAAGAAGTGCTAACAAAACACAGTTCATGTGGGTAATGGACCACTCAGGAACAATATTCGGGGAACAGGAGGACAGAACAGTAAAAGAGGCAATTTATGTACAACAGACACATGATTTATAACTGCCCCGAACTGAAATTAATACTATCGTTAGAAGTTGAAAACTTTATACTGGATGACTCAGGAGGGATTCACATAGTTCGCGATGTGATTCTACGTGTGAAAATAAACCGAAAAGTGCCACGAGCATATGTCCAATTTTCGACCTTTACGGAAATGGAGTGGACTGAAGACTACACACATCCATGAATGAAAATGAGGACGAGTGTGATTATTACTTACCGAAATGCTGTGTAGGCGCTGTGTTGGACGGAGTAGTGATGGGACAGTTTACTGATCCATCCTACAACGGATGTTCAAAAAGTCGCTCATCCATCTCAAAGCACAATGTCAGTGCGTTGGAGGGTGTGTTGTGTTGCACATCTAACATCATCTCGGGGGGTTTTAACGCACACAACAGCGTCGGTGATGCGAGAGTTCTTCATGTGTATCCAGCTTCGTAACGTACAAATCTCCATTTATTAGCTCCAAAAACAGAAGTTTAATGGGGTTAGCTCGCGTGATCTGGTACCTCACGACAAATTCACCATTGAGGAAATATATTATTCAGAAACTGGGTGATCCATCATGTTTCAGGTACATCTTCCATCATTGCTATAATGTCACATCTTCCAAAAATCCAGGTAGGTCTCCTGTTAGGAAATATGCGTATGCTGTGGCTGTCATACCCTATCACCAGGTCATCAATCATACCACACTAGACGTTCACTGAAAACCTGACTTCGAATCTTGTTTTCGTAATGTCGTGTCGGTTCTCCATCGCCCTTGTATGAGAATTGCAGGTTTCATGACACCACTGGGTTTCAGTTTAGCCTCAACTGTAAATAAAGAGTACCCACGACGTCTCTGTGTGTAGCCAGCCATTCGCAGAACTCAATCGGTGTTGATCCACTGTGGACACGGGATTGTGGCTGGTCTAATATTTACCGAAGAAAATCGCCAAACAGCCGTAGGGTTTGAGAAGTTGTGAAAATAAAATAAAATCGTTTCTCAAGACATACGGCTGTTTGGCGATTTTTGTTGGTATATAAAACTGCACAAAATAGTTGTCTGCTTACTGAGTCACCTGGATGCAGATGTTGCACAGGCTGCACATGGAATGGGTAAAAGCCCTCAGATTGGAACGTACGCCACACTCGTGTTTTTAGAATATCGAACTGACAGCTGATGCACCGTGTATTGGTTATTGGACTCCGTTGTACCATTGCCATAATGAAGTTTCTTTCGTCACATGACCTGGCAGCGTCACGTTCTGATATTATGTGTACACTGTGTAGTGTTTCGGATTCACGTGATGTTGGAAAAGCTTGGGAAAATCCCTGGGACACGGGGTTCGTCTATGAGGGAAACGTCTGTGATATTCTGTCACAGCTGCACAGGCTCTGCTATTGCAATACTCCTACATAAGCAACATGTCTGCATATTCTGCATGAGTGAATGCTCGTGGCGTGTTGGTATTTACGGACACAATAGACTTGCTCAGTGGAACAACTGTCAAGCACAACATGCACACGGCCTCGCTATTTCTCACTGATCCAATCCAGGATTGCACACTGGTTGCGCTTGCAGCTGTTGTCTTGTTGCGACGTCACAATCCTGCCATCTGCTGGAGGACCCTCACATCTCTTGTAGGATGGATTAGTTATCTGTTCCACTCTTATACTGTCCACCACAGCATCTACACAGCATTTCGGTAAGTATTTTTCACACTTGTCTTCAAATCCATTCATGGCTGTGTGTAGTGTACAACCTGCTCCAGTTCCGTAACGATATAAAATCGGACATATGTTCGTAGGTCTTTTTGAGTATATTTTCACATGTAGAATCACCTCACAAATTACACAATGCGATCAAAAGTATCCGGACACTCCCAAAAACATACGTTTTTCATATTAGGTGCATTGTGCTTCCACCTACTGGCAGGTACTCCATATCAGCGACCTCAGTAGTCATTAGACAACGTGAGAGAGCAGAATGGGGCGCTCCGCGGAACTCACGGACTTCGAACATGGTCCGGTGACCGAGTGTCACTTGTGACATACGTACGTATGCGAGATTTCCACACTCCTAAACATCCCAATGTCCGCTGTTTCCGATATGCCCTGTTGACTGACAGAGGCCCACTGACAGTTGAAGAGATTTGTTCAAATGGTTCAAATGGCTCTGAGCACTATGGGACTCAACTGCTGAGGTCATTAGTCCCCTAGAACTTAGAACTAGTTAAACCTAACTAACCTAAGGACATCACAAACATCCATGCCCGAGGCAGGATTCGAACCTGCGACCGTAGCGGTCTTGCGGTTCCAGACTGCAGCGCCTTTAACCGCACGGCCACTTCGGCCGGCGAAGAGATTTGTAATGTGTAATAGGCAGACATCTTTCCTCACCATCACGCAGGAATTCCAAACTGCATCGAGATCCACTGCAAGTACTATGACAGTTAGATGGGAGATGAGAAAACTTGGATTTCATAGTCGAGTGGGTGCTCATAAGCTACACATCACGCCAGTAAATGCTAAACGACGCCTCGCTCGGTGTAAGGAGTGTAAACATTGGACAATTGAACAGTCGAAAAACGTTGTGTGGAGTGACGAATCACGGTAAACAATGTGGGGATCCAATGACAGAGGGTGGGTATGGCGAATGCCTGGTGAACGTCATCTCTGAGCACTATGGGACTTAACATCTATGGTCATCAGTCCAACGTCATCTGCCATCGTGTATAGTGCCAACAGTAAAATTCGGAGGCGGTGGTGTTATGGTGTGGTCGTGTTTTTCGTGGATGGGGCTTGCACCCTTTCTTGTTTTGCGTGGCACTATCACAGCACAGGTCTATATTGATGTTTTAAGCACCTTCTTGCTTCCCTCTGTTCAAGAGCAATTCGGGGATGGTGACTGCGTCTTTCAACACGATCGAGCACCTTTTCGTAACGCACGGCCTGTGGCGGAGTGGTTACACGACAATAACATCCCCGTAATGGAGTGGCCTGCACAGAGACCTGACCTGAATCCCACAGAACACCTTTCGGATGCTTTGAAACGCCGACTTCGTGCCGGGCCTCAGCGACGACATCGATACTTCTCCTCAGTGCAGCACTCCGTGAAGAATGGGTTTCCATTCCCCAAGAAACCTTCCAGTACTTGTTTGAACGTGTCTGAGAGAGTGGAAGCTGTCATCAAGGCTAAGGGTGGGCCAACACCATACTGAATTCCAGCATTAACGATGGAGGGTGCCACGAACTTGTAAGTCGTTTTCAGCAATGTATCTAGATACTTTTGATTACACGATCTATGTGACATTCCTCCTGAATCACGCCTTATATCATGAGAAATGGCAGGTTCGTTTGGAATGTTTGCCGTAATGAGTGTCTCTGTTACTACCAGATGTGTATTATAAGTCATGGACGACAATGGCATGGAAAGAGAGAAACAGAGAGAGAAATTAGCTGTGATAGCTGACGTGATGCATAGAGAAAAATTTTTATTTGAGATGATTCCTGGTGTGTCTGAGAATAGAGAATGGTTCTGAGATGATCTAATAGAGAAACAGCACATCTAGATAAAACGTAGCGTGGATATAGTTCTTATTTTGCCGGCAGCGCTAAATCCAGAAATTATTGTGGCGTAAAGATTACATTTTATTCAGCTATATTTGCGTTCTGGTATCCAGGGCGAACTGTCGGTCATGAATCGAACATATTAATTACTATTATTTTGTCACCCTCGACTTCTACTTCAAAGCATTTTGTAGGAAGAGCAAGGAGCAAGTTTGATAACTAAAGTACTGTTTGTTTGAATGAGTGTTCATTGAATACTTTAATGCAAAGAAAGATCATAGTCTCACGTTAGTACGATTCACTTCAGTGTTATTAAAAGGACCACCTTACCATTTAAATTTAGAGCAACCTCTTTATTCGTTTGCAAACATTTCATTAAATTTGTCCTCACATTCCTACATTACAGTAAGTGGCTAACACTATTACGTGAACAGTTAGCTACAATTTTGGAAAGATAACAAAATTATACATTAGCAAAGCAACTTAAAGTAAATGATAAAGTAGTTATCCACGCAGTGATTTCTTTCAGAATCACGCAGTTCGGCACGTCATGTTCTTACGACTGAACAATACACAGCAGAGGTAAATTATCTGTTGTAGGAAAGAAACTATAGCAGTGCCTAAACAAACCTTGCGGGATGGGATTAGAAAAGTGTATTCATTTGTAAAATCTCTCTTTTGATTCAGCAGGTGCATGTCTCTAACAGGGCACAGTTTCCAAAACACAGCAATTAGCCAGTGTGTTATGATTATTTGATGAGGAAGGTGTTTTGTGTACTATTGATGGTCATTCCTTGTATTCAGTTTGATTTGTAGATAGTCATCCCATACATCTGAAGTAATCTATATAGTTAAAGTCCTTGTTCGAAAGTAGTTTATCAGTGCTATTCTAGAGCAGACCACATGGGCGACACTGTAATCGGACTATAAAAGTCACGCTGGAGTTAGAGGTCATGCACATCCCTTGCAGTGTAATATAGTCTCGGTACGGGAAACAGTGGTTGTAGCTTCTTCGCAGAAGAGCACTGCCTTGACAGTACTAGTCGCTAAAATGTTCACGTCTGACTTAAGCAGTTAATGAATCGCCGTTAATTAATATGACACCTAGCATATCTTAATTCAGTACAACAACGATAATGGAAATTGTACACTCACTGCTCCGGGACCTACCATTACATACAGGTTCGCAAGACTTCAGGATGAAAGCAGCTTTCACATGATGTATCACTGCTAAGTAACATAGCTCGATGAAACTAAGGCCATACATCGAAAGAACTGCTACTGTATAGCAAAAAAGGTAACTGAAATAAATACGAAGTGGGAAGAACAGAAGTACCACTTTTATTCAAAGACAATAATTAGAAACAAGTCACCGCATTTCTTGATGATCCCCTGGATGTTTCAGAAGGCGGTACGTGGTTCTTAATAGGGTTTGACATCACCACACGCAGCTGTGTGATCCCATGCTGGAGACAGTGTTGGTGAACAGCTCTTGTGGTTGAGTTTTCCACAACTCCACCAGTGCGGTAGACAAGAGCTGGATAATCGTTGATGCATATGGACGTGCAGCAATACGTTCACTGCAAGGTATCGGTGTCCGAGCCCCATTATCAGGTGTATCTGAAATGTAGCACTAGTAGGACACCGTGCCCGTGCCCTAACAACTAGTAGGCAAACATCTACGATACGTGTACCGTCGAATAACATCCCAAATTTTGACTGCGAAGAACTCCAACGTTCAGTCATAGCCACAAAGGGGGATATTATTTGTTGGTCAGCCTAAGGTAGATGATCGTCTACTAGTGGTTAGTGCATTGACAAGACGTCCTACAACTGCTGGATTTCAGATACACCTGATGACGAGGCTAAGATGCCGAAACCGTGGTAATATAAAGCGACTTATATCGTGCTAGACTTTGGTCAAAAAACATTTTACATCTTTGGAGGAAAATGTTGCAGAACAGTTGTGAATGCCTCACAGATAAAAACTTTTGCTGCAGTACATCTCCCCAACGCGTCCTGTACGTGATCGATGGGATTTAAGTCGAGTGAAAGGGCACTCCAGTCCATTCCTCGAATACTTCACCGTCTGAGCTGTTCGAAGTTATCCATAAAAATGAACTCAGGGTTGAATACATCCATGAAAAGACGGTCATGGGGACCAGAGAGCATACCGTGTCCAAAGATTTTTAGGTCAGTATGCCCATGCAACATTATGCCTCCCCAAATGGACCTCCAAAGCGACCATTTTCGACAATTTTGCTGGGCCCATTACATACCCTCGTATGGCGGGAGGTGCAAATAGGAACTGCGCTTTGGAACATTTCCGAAAGAGATCGTTTTGTTGGTCCATGTGTTATGTTGTCAGGAGTCATAATGTTGCATGGGTGTACTGACATCCAAGTCATTGGAAAGTTACGCTCACCTGTCAACGTTATGGTGAGACTGTAGTCCTTCCTTGTGTCATTTGGCCCTGATTTCATTTCTTTTGATGACTGTACGAGACCTTATCGAACAGCGAAGATGGAGGAGCTCTTGGAAAGAGAGGGTATTCGGCGAACGGATTCGTTGACCCGTTTCCCCGACTTAAATCACATCGAGCACGTGTGGGATGTATCGGGGTGGGTATATTGCACCAACGGCCACCCAGCAGCTGTCGACAAATCTGGCTGAGGAATGGAACGCCTTCCCAGAAGCGTGTCGAAGAGCATACATTGTCGTCCGTGGTGACCAATCATTCTATTAACAACCATGTCCCACGATTTGTAATGCCCAGAAGACCACAAAGAATCGCGGTGACTTAAGAGTGGTTATTGTATTTGCATAAAAAGTCATTCCTATTCGTCTTTTTCCGTATTCCTTCCTGTTACTTTCTGTATTTGACTGTAGAAATTCTTTCTATACGTCCATATTTCGTTGACCTAAGTTAGTTGGCAGTGATACATCATGCGAAACATTTTTTCTTCCTTTAGTGTATTTTTACTCATCCAAAATGCAATTTTCAGACTTCGTCCTTTAGTGTATTTTTACGCATCCAAAATGCAATTTTCAGACTTCGGAGGTGAAAGAAGTTACAGCTATGTAGAATGTCGCTTATACAGAAGATACGGACGAGGACTATTCGTAAGGTAAGATCTGATCGGTTGCGAAATGGAAACAACAATGAAAATGAAAAATGTTTTGTTTGCAACAGTTCGCTATACCATCCAGCTACTTCTCTACACAATCACTTCTTCGATTTTGACGTTTGTCGCAGCGTTGTACGAACTTCCCTACACCCTCGTCATAGAAGGCAGCCACCCGTGCTTTCCGCCACTTCTCTACCCTAGTCTGCAGTTCGCTGTCTGTGCTAAAATGTTGTCTGCGGAAGCAGCGGTTCAAGTGAGCAGAGATGAACATCAGAGGGAGCGAAGTCCGGGCTGTGTTGTGGGTAATCTAAAACTTCCCACCGAAAACGATCCAGGGGCGCCCTCATTGCTCCTGCAGTGTACGGCCGGTAATTGCATGAAGAAGCAAATTCATAACAGAAACGTTATATGGGACTGCATGAAATCAGGCGAAAGCTCTCAGCAGGCACCTATATTTAGGTGGAGACGTTATTGTTCTAGTCGTCTTTACAAGCTCACGGTGTGCTCCGAACTGAAAAGAACGACGTGACTCAATCGCAAGGGATACTAGACACGCCGCCCAACACATATTTGCAAAGTTTCGTTGTTATTTCACAATTGTTTCCATTTCTCGACCCATCGGACCCTACTTTCCGAAGAGCCCTTGTATGTACGCGACGTACCTCCCTTCGTTGATGTCGAACGCTGCGTTGCCGATGTCCTAAGAACAATATCGGTTCCAACGGCCAGGACCCGACTACGCCTTAATATGACGTTTGTGACATTAATAACTTGGCAGAAAACACTGATCCGTATCTTTTGTCTCCGATAAGACTTGTGATAATTGGAGAGGATTGCGAGCGTCGGTATTATCGACCAGGCAGGGATAACATTTAACGCACAGCTACTCTTTGACTTGATATCAATACGAGTACTTCAAAACAGGTACTAGCAGGAACGTCACTCAGGTTCTGTGTTTCTACACTGAAGATTGGCGTGAACTTGTTGCCCAACTCTGAATAAATACGCAAACGTTTCTGAATATTTCTGCAGCAAAAGGGTGCATTCGAGTGAAAACTTGACGCCCCATAGTCAGAAGCATGAGAATGCACAAACAATAAAGTTTATAAAACTGTACATTATCTCTGACTTAGAGATTGGTTGTAAAGTCTCCAAATACTGCAATCATAGCCTCCATAGGTCACGACATGGAATCAACAAAGACTTGAAGTAATGATGACGAGTCATTGTCCGCAGTTCTAGAGGCTGTATGTTGTAAGGCACTGGGGCAACGAAGGGTTCTAGGCCACAGAAAAAAAGACACATGAGATTCTCGTTTTCGAGAAAGCTGGTCGGACAGGTCCGCACAATTCTGTTTAAATTTCGTTTGCGTCAGTTGTGTTTAGAATTATGAAATATGTCTTATGCTTATGTCTGCTCACCTTGGAAAACTAAAGTATCCTCTGCAGGAACAGCATGGATTAAGTAAAAATAAATTTTATTAAACTCTCCTTGTGCTGTTCTCCCGTGAGATCGAGAAGACCGTAGACAACGTCCATCATGTTGATGCTATGTTCCTTGACTTCCGAATGCGTTCATTATACTTCTGCTACGTTGTGTAGGGAAAAATATCAAATTATGGAATATAGAACAGGTTTAGTTATTTCCTTACCTCCTCCTTAACGTAATGAAGTAGTCAGAAACAAAAACAGCATAATGCGTACTCGAAGGAGTGTTACGGTGCCCTCAAATTTCACTTTGTACGTAAACGATACAGTGAATAAAATCGAAAGCTTCGTGACGTAGTTTGCTGATGATGTTTTAGTGTACTGGAAAGAACTAAATTGTACTAGAAACCAAGCTGGAAATGGATGACAAGGTCGTTGGGAAGTTGGGAAGGAAAACATAGGTACAAAGAAGGTAGCTGCGGAGAAACCACGGGTAACAGAAGAAATGCTTCAGTTGATTGATGAAAGGAGGAAGTACAAACATGTTCCGGGAAAATCAGGAATACAGAAATACAAGTCGCTGAGCAATGAAATAAATAGGAAGTGCAGGGAAGCTAAGACGAAATGGCTGCAGGAAAAATGTGAAGACATCGAAAAAGATATGATTGTCGGAAGGACAGACTCAGCATACAGGAAAGTCAAAACAACCTTTGGTGACATTAAAAGCAACGGTGGTAACATTAAGAGTGCAACGGGAATTCCACTGTTAAATGCAGAGGAGAGAGCAGATAGGTGAAAAGAATACATTGAAAGCCTCTATGAGGGTGAAGATTTGTCTGATGTGATAGAAGAAGAAACAGGAGTCGATTTAGAAGAGATAGGGGATCCAGTATTAGAATCGGAATTTAAAAGAGCTTTGGAGGACTTACGGTCAAATAAGACAGAAGGGATAGATAACATTCCATCAGAATTTCTAAAATCATTGGGGGAAGGGGCCAACTAAACGACTATTCACGTTGGTGTGAAGAATATATGAGTCTGGCGATACACCATCTGACTTTCGGAAAAGCATCATCCACACAATTCCGAAGACGGCAAGAGCTGACAAGTGCAAGAATTATCGCACAATCAGCTTAACAGCTCATGCATCGAAGCTGCTTACAAGAATAATATACAGAAGAATGGAAAAGAAAATTGAGAATGCGCTAGGTGATGATCAGTTTGGCTTTAGGAAAAGTAAAGGGACGAGAGAGGCAATTCTGACGTTACGGCTAATAATGGAAGCAAGGCTAAAGAAAAATCAAGACACTTTCATAGGATTTGTCGACCTGGAAAAAGCGTTTGACAATATAAAATGGTGCAAGCTGTTCGAGATTCTGACATTGCTATCCTGAGTGAAAGTGAAGAAGAATTAAATGATCTGCTGAACGGAATGAACAGTCTAATGAGTACACAGTATGGTTTGAGAGTAAATCGGAGAAAGACGAAGGTAATGAGAAGTAGTAGAAATGAGAACAGCGAGAAACTTAACATCAGGATTGATGGTCACGAAGTCAATGAAGTTAAGTAATTCTGCTACCTAGGCAGTAAAATAACCAATGACGGACGGAGCAAGGAGGACATCAAAAGCAGACTCGCTATGGCAAAAAAGGCATTTCTGGCCAAGAGAAGTCTACTAATATCAAATACTGGCCATAATTTGAGGAAGAAATTTCTGAGGATGTACGTCTGGAGTACAGCATTGTATGGTAGTGAAACATGGACTGTGGGAAAACCGGAACAGAAGAGAATCGAAGCATTTGAGATGTGGTGCTATAGAAGAATGTTGAAAATTAGGTGGACTGATAAGGTAAGGAATGAGGAGGTTCTACGTAGAATCACAGAGGAAAGGAATATGTTGAAAACACTGATAAGGAGAAGGGACAGGATGATAGGACATCCGCTAAGACATGAAGGAATGACTTCCATGGTACTAGAGGGAGCTGTAGAGGGCAAAAGCTGTAGAGGAAGACAGTGATTGGAATACGTCAAGCAAATAATTGAGGACGTAGGTTGCAAGTGCTACTCTGAGATGAAGAGGTTAGCACAGGAAAGGAATTTGTGGCGGGCCGCAACAAACCAGTCAGTAGACTGATGACCAAAAAAAACAACGAAGCGGAACGACGTGTTTACAGTCTGAGCTGCTATCGGCCCGGCTCTGTTTACCGACGGACTTTGCCTCCCGCGGAGCGGTATGTTGTGATGCCTGTACTTCGCCTCGCAGGCCGGCTGCCAATGGCACCTCTGGCTCATGCTTGCTGGAAGTTGTACAGCCGGAGCCCGAGTTAGCAATTGCGAGGGCAGTGGTAACAATGTCTTTCGCAACATCCACAGCATCTGTCACCTATACAGCAGATGGAATAGCCGTTCGCAATACCTTTTGAGTCTCTCCATCATCTTCGCTCGGGCTACCGTCATCGCACGTGCGTCGCCGCTTATCCGCAATAAGATGACACTACTGCTGTCTGTTCGACAGTACCTTTACCAATAAGCGGCGTGAATTCTTCCCTGGAAATATGCTTTTTATCCTAGCATTCCCAACCGTGGACGGCTCCCCACTCACCAGCACTTTGGTGTCTGCTACCATACCCGCCAGCGTTAGTTTTTCACGCTGTTGCAAACTACTCTTTAACAGGAACACTTTGCGAGGGCAACTTCGGCGCAGATATCCACTTTCGTTGCAGATATGACATGTCAACGACTTACCACTTACGTTGGCCCTGTAGCCACACATCAGGATGTAAGACGGGATATTGTCTTTAACGTGCATTTCAACTGACCTCATCCCACTGTAGCATTGTATCTTATGCTGACTGGACCATCATTTGTTACGAATATAGCGCACATCGTCGTATTTACTCAACACTTCCTTTAAGTAACAGTTCTCTACCTCGGGGGGTAAGTTAAACAAACGCACATTCTTGTATTCTACATCAGAGTTGGTAATAATAACAGTACTTACAGTTTCATCGCGATGGCAAAATTCGGCTTTCCCTCCCGTTCTGAAGAGGATTCTGTCGAGAAGCATTTTAATTAAAAAAAAAACGGCATTTCTCAGTGTCATAATAAGCGGTGTGGACTTGGTTCGTTGTAATGCCAATGATGTCAACAATCCACTCATAAACCTGTAAAGAACTCGGTTGCACACGTCGTGAAGCCTTGTCGAACCCGAAGCGCAGGGTACACTTTATTCGAAACATATGCTTGGTGTTTTTTAGCGCCCGGAGCAGCTATGAACAAAAAAAACGACAAAAAAAGCACACACACACACACACACACACACACACACACACACACATACAGAAAACACACAGTCGCACACGAAATTACGACGCCACACGTAAAGTCACAAACAGTAGGAACAAGCGTTCGCGACTTGCAAAGACGAGTTAAAAGGAGCTTCAAGCACGTCCTCGCAGCACGGCGTCTCAGGCGGAACTGTGTTGAGCTACCCAAGAACGATTCATGACCCGTCCTCACAGCTTCAATTCTGCCAGTACCTTGTCTCCTACCTTCCAAACTTCACAGAAGCTCTTCTGCGAACCTTGCAGAACTAGCAATCCTGGAAGAAAGAATATTGCGGAGACATGGCTTAGTCACAACTTACGGGATGTTTCCAAAATTCATTCTAGAAACATCCCGTTAGTTGTGGCTAAGCCATGTCTCCGCAGTATCCTTTCTTCCAGGATTGCTAGTTCTGCAAGGTTCGCAGAAGGGGTTCTGTGAAGTTTGGAAGGTAGGAGACGAGGTACTGGCAGAACTGAAGCTGTGAGGATGGGTCGTGAATCGTTCTTGGGTAGCTCAGTTAGTAACTAATGAGGAGGTACTGAATAGAATTGGGAGACAAGAAATTTTTTGCACAATTTGACCAAAACAAGGAATCGCTTGATAGGACACATTCTGAGGCACCGAGGGATCACCAGTTTAGTACCGGTTGGAAGGGGGGAGGGAGGGGGGTAAAAATCGTTGAACGAGTCCAAGAGATGGATACAACGAGCAGATTAAGAAAGATGTATGTTGCGGTAGTTATTCGGAGATGAACGGAAACGAAGAGGCTCGCACAGGATAGAGTAGCATGGATAGCTGCATCGCACCACACTTCGGACTGAAGGCGACAACGACAACGTTGTCACCTGGACTGTCGCATATAGAATATAATATGTGGTGAAATAAACCTGTCTCCCCACAGACCCCAGCAAATCGAATTCTTCGTCAGCGTTTCTTGCCTCTTATCAGAAAAGACTATCTCACCTGAGTAAACGGCATTAATATCGACATTGTCTCAGCGTCTTTGGATGGTCATCTCATAGGACCCCAGAAAGAGTTTGATTAGAACCAGAACCGTGCTCCTTCAATAAGTTCAATATCTCGCAGGACATACAAAGATGTTCGTACTTTCTCAAGCTTCCCCCTGAAAGATAAGGCGCGGAAACGTACAAGCTTCTGGCAGACATGAAGAAACATGTATCAGTGATGAAGCAGGGTCAAAGTTTACAAATTATAGTGCATAGTGAAGCACTCTGAGAAGGTTAAAGAGCTAAAAATCTAATTTCAGAGAGCCGAGGTGTCAACAATCAGCCACGCTCGCGGAACCTATCTGTACCCTAAGACAGTGAGATATAAACAGAAGTTCCAAGGAAGAAAAATCAGACAAAGGCAGCTGAGCACAGAATAACCAAAATTCCATGATTCCCACCACAAAAACGAACAAGTAAAAACTGTACATTAAGTAGCTTAAGGGAAAATTGGGTCAAGGATACATCTGAATTGTGGTTGTTGTGAATGAGAGTAGCGGTTGAAACTGAGGGCGACACGTATTATCGAATGGATCTTCAAGGAACGTGTGATGGGATGTATCTCGAGCTGTTAGGTGAAATGATTGTGACTATAATGTTTACCCAGATTGAAGCTTTGTTTGTGTACTTCCAGCAAGGCACCGACACTGAGCCATTTGATTTCTCAGTCATTAACTGCAGGAATCGTCGACGTGGCTAGACTGATTGACTTTGCACTCCTCTGGAACAAGGGTTCTCAAACTTTACCTCTAACGTAACACTTTGAGAATCGTGGTGCTTTGACGTAACACCTTGTTCATTTCTAAGGTTAATAACTTTTTTTTTACATGAGAAAAATTTATTTTATTCAGTGATAACTTCAACCCTAAGTCATAAAATCATGACTAATAACACAGAAATCATAATAAAAAGAAGAACAAGAAATAGTGCCAAAAAAATCCATTTTACTAATAGTTTTTCTTGGAACACTTATTAACACGCAATTTGAGAAACCCTCCTCTAGAGCGATGGCGCTTTGGTATTTCTTTTGGGAGCGTGGTATAACCAGACGAAATTCAGCTTATGCGCTACTCCAAATGCCGTATCGTTGAAAGACGTCGAGAGTAAACGCACTGTTCCCTGCCCCCCCCCCCCCCCCCCAATCTACGTCTATCTCTCACTTTTCCGATACTGTCAGTGGGTCTAAGCGAATCACGGCGGTCAGTTATTTTCTTCTCGCAACAGATCCAATCATGTTGCGTAATCAGAAAAGCTCACTCCATTAGTAAGAATAGTGACCTGACGACAGATACCAGTGACAGTAACTTTTAAAGACGGAAAATTCAGCACGTTTCATTGATCTCCGTCTGCTAAACTGCTTGCCGTGAACAACTGTTAACAGAATGAAATTTTCACTCACGGCAGAGTGCACTGATAGGAAACTTCCTGAAAGAATAAAACTGTGTGCCAGACCGACTCTCTAGTTCGAGACCTTTGAATTTCGCGGGCAAAAGAAGAGGTACTGGGGGAAGTAGAACAGTGAGGATGGGTCGTGGGTCGTAATTGGATAACTCAGTTGGTAGACCACTTGCCCGTGATAGGTTCAGAGTTTGAGTGTCGGTCCGACACATCGTTTTAATCTGCCAGGAAGCTTCAATAACTCTTAAGTAACGAGAAGTGTGTCATCCGTTTCCAAAATTCCTAATGTACTATACAAATCACTCTTTATTTTCGAGCCACTTTTATTACTTGGCAGCCGGCCGGAGTGGCCATGCGGTTCTAGGCGCTACAGTCTGGAACCGAGTGACCGCTTCGGTCGCAGGTCCTAATGATGCCTCGGGCATGGATGTGTGTGATGTCCTTAAGTTAGTTAGGTTTAATTAGTTCTAAGTTCTAGGCGACTGATGACCTCAGAAGTTAAGTCGCATAGTGCTCAGAGCCATTTGAACCATATTACTTGGCATGTAACTAAAATATTGTCCATCTCATCAATATTGCCAGAGGTTTTGGTTTCTGCATGTTAATGATTCTTCATTCAGAACAAATATACTGAGCAAGCAATAAAGGAAACAAAAGAAAAATTTGTAGAAGGAATTAAAATCCATGGAGAAGAAATGAAAACTATGATGTTTGCCGATGACACTGTAATTCTGTCAGGCACAGCAATGGACCTGGAAGAGCAGTTTAACGGAAAGGACATAGTCTTCAAAGGTGTATATAAGATGAACATCAACAAAATCAAGACGAGAATAATGGAATGTAGTCGAATTAAAGCAGGTGATGCTGAGGGAACTAGATTAGGAAATGAGACACTTAAAGTATTAGATGAGTTTTACTGTTT
Organism: Schistocerca americana; assembly: GCF_021461395.2. Taxonomy (NCBI): domain Eukaryota; kingdom Metazoa; phylum Arthropoda; class Insecta; order Orthoptera; family Acrididae; genus Schistocerca; species Schistocerca americana. The sequence goes on along the minus strand of NC_060121.1, from coordinate 595,502,965 downwards.
AGGGAGGAAAATAAGTAATGATGGTCGAAGGAGAGAGGATATAAAGAGTGGCAATGGCAAGAAAAGTGTTTCTGAACAAGAGAAATCTGTTAACATCGAGTATAGATTTAAGTGTCAGGAAGTCTTTTCTAAAAATATTTGTATGGAGTGTAGCCATATATGGATGTGAAACATGGACGATAAATAGTTTAGGCAAGAAGAGAACAGAAGCTTTCGAAATGTGGTACTACAGAAGAATGCTGAAGATTGGATACATAGATCACGTAACGAATGAGGTGGTACTGAATATAATTGGGAAGAAGACGAATTTGTGGCATAACTTGATTAGAAGAAGGGATTGGTTGGTGGGACATTTTCTGAGGCATCAAGGGATCACCAAGTTAGTGTTTGAGGGCTGCGTGGAGGGTAAAAATCATAGAGGGAGACCAAGAGATGAATACATCAGATTCAGAAGGATGTAGGGTGCAGTAGTTACTTGGAGATGAAGAAGCTTGCACAGGATAGAGTAGCATGGAGAGCTGCATCAAACCAATCTCTGGATTGAAGACCACAACAATAATATTCAGAACAAAGTAGTAAGACTAGTGTGTAGCCTTCTTGGAAATCTTCATTCGTGGTGTTTGTAATATCTCCTGTGAAGGTCATAACAGAAATTTGAAAGCTTTGGTTCTCGTCACTGAGCAGCCGGCTTATTCTAGTTGAAAGAAGTGTGTTCCATTCCACTAGGTTGGTGCTGCAGTACTCACATCAGGATGATACCTGCGGAGACCACCCAGGAACTCCAGCTGCTCCTCGCCTGCTGGCAGCACACGGTAGTCATCGTACCGCACCCTTTCTCCAGCTGTCAGCACCATCCCAGCCGCCAGGATCATCAAAATTCTAGGCACCATGGTGGAAGTGAAAACCAGAAGCATAACTGTAGCGCGCTCGATCCTTACGATGCAGCATATACAGTCTGATGAGAAGTATCCGGACACCCCACCCCTTGTAATTCAGAGTTGGCCACTAGATGTCATAGGAGGCGAAACCACCAGTATAAAAGGAAACTGGTAAAACTGTCAGTAGAGACGCAGTAACAACAGCAGAGCTCAGTGACTTAGAACATTGGACATCACCTCAGTAACGACACCCATAAGGGACACCTCAACCCTTCTAAATTTGCCTACGTCGACTGTTGATGAAGAGACTGTGAAGCGGAAACGCGGAATAGCAACCGCAGCTAAACAAATGTACTCTCGGACAGGGACCGCTGAGCACAGCGGGGTGCGGATATAAAAATCGCATGAAATCTGCGGAAGGGAATAACCCGTGAGTTCCAGAGTTCTACCTGCAATCCAGCTAGCACAAGAAATGTGTGCAGGGGCTCGATTCTGTGGTCAGTGCTGAGCGACGCTTGAGGAAGTATAAAGAGCGACGCTATTGGTCAGTGGATGACAGAAAATGTGGTGCCTGAGGAATCACGCTGTACCCTGTGGCAGTCCGATGGAAGGGGGTGAGTTTGGCGAACGCAGGCAAGTTACGCTCTGCCCTGACATACCTACATACTATGCAAAAATTTTCGATCTTTTTCACTTTTGTCTAGGAATAAGTCAGAATATATATAACGAGATGAAACTAGATTCTAAACTTTATTTACTTAAAAAAAAAGTATCGGAGCCCGGAAGACGAAATACTACAACTGTAGTTGGACTAAGGAATAATAGCGGTCGAGTTTAGGCACAACTGACATCACGGATTCACCTGTAAGCAATGAGGGCTGAGTAGTGTTCTGAGTGCACTGCTGTGAAAGTCATGGCCGTTGCGAGAATTTAAACGTGGGCTTAGCGTGAATTTTTATTCCAGTTTTTGCGAGTTTTCATGGCTAATGATAGTGGTAAGCGACAAATTCTACATAAGCAAGCGAGAGACGTAATTTTCAAGACGTGCGCGTTCTCCAAGAGCAAAGATCTTGCATGCGCGTACCGCAGCTATCGCTTGAAACGGGCAACAACGCTATTTCCGACCTTGCATCGACCGGTACGCAACGGACTATAGTCGTAGAAGGCGCGCTCTAAGAATGTAACAACGGAACAGTGTATAGAAAGCAGTGACAGTATGTAGCAACAAAGGGCGGTGCAGTAGCCAAACACAATAAACGCAAACTTCTTTCAAAGAATTGAGTAATGAACAGCAGACTCTTTGATCTTCATCGCACAGAGAAAAAGGATTTCAAAGATCTTCTATAAATGACCATGGTATGTTTTAAATAGGGGAGCAATAGACTTTTTAATGGGTAATTTAAGAATATAATTCTGGAAAAAGAAAGGCAGAGCAACTTTTGTAGCCATATGTATATCGGTAAGAAACCAGAACTTTATAATATTGTAAGTAGCAAAAGTTAATCACCAAAAAAATGTGTGCCTTATGTTTAGGTACTAGATTACTATGTCAATTTATGTTTTAATGACAGGAAAAATAGTGATACCTATTGATGAAACTTCCCGGCAGATTAAAACTGTGTGCTGGACCGAGACTCGAACTCGGGACCTTTGCCTTTAGCGGGCAAGTGCTCTACCAACTAAGCCACCCAAAGACGACTCACGCCCCGTCCTCACAGCTTTAGTTCTGCCAGTACCTCGTCTCCTACCTTCCAAACTTTACAGAAGCTCACTTGCGACCCTTGCAGAACTAGCACTCCTGAAGGAAAGGATATTGTGGAGACATGGCTTAGCCACAGCCTGGGGAATGTTTACAGAATGAGATTTTCACTCTGCAGCGGAGTGCGCGCTGATATGAAACTTCCTGGCAGATTAAAACTGTGTGCCAGCTTGAGACTCGAACTCGGGGCCTGTGCCTTTCGCGGGCAAGTGCTTGGTAGAGTTCGAGTCTCGAGCCGGCACACAGTTTTAATCTGCCAGGAAGTTTCATATCAGCGCACACTCCGCTGCAGAGTGAAAATCTCATTCTGGATACCTATTGATGATTGTTGGTCAACTAATAAATGAAAATAGTTTTTTAATTATTCATCACGTTAGTCAAGTGATAATTTGGCAACCCTGACAGGACATTTATAGGATTTTTCCCCCATAAAAGTAGTGGGGGCTCGGCATCATGAGAGATAGCGCCCAGCCGGAGTGGCCGAGCGGTTCTAGGCGCGTCATTCTGGAACCGCGCGACCGTTACGGTCGCAGGTTTGAATCCAGCCTCGGGCATGGATGTGTGTGATGTCCTTAGGTTAGTTAGGTTTAAGTAGTTCTAAGTTCTAGGGGACTAATGACCTCAGATGTTAAGTCCCATAGTGCTCAGAGCCATTTGAACCATTTTGAAGAGATAGTGCTCGAGTAGAATACATTTAAAATATAGCTCCTGTTTTCTTACTATAATAGTATCTACATATACATAAATACTCTGCAAGCCACCGTAAGGTGCGTAGCGCAGGGTATGCTGTTCTACTACGTGTCGTTTCTCGCCGTGCGGAGTGACCGCGCCGTTGGACGCGCCATGTCACGGATTGCGCGGCTCCTCCCGCCGGAGGTTCGAGTCCTCCCTCGGGCCCGGTGTTTGTGTTGTCCTTAGCAAAAGTTAGTTTAAGTAAGTCTAGGAACCGATGACCTTGGCAGTTTGATCCCTCAGGAATTCAAACATATTTGAACATTTTAACGAGGCAAAAACGACAGTCTGCACGCCTCCGTATGAGCTCTAATTTCTCATATCTTATCTTCGTGGTCTTTGCGCGTGATGTAGTTGGCGGTAGAATCGTTCGGCATTCTGCTTCAAATTCTGGTTCTCTAAATTTTTTCAATAGTGTTTCCCGAAAGGGGCGCCACCTTCCCTCCAGGGATTCCCATTTCAGTTCCCGAAGCATCTCTGTAATACTTACGTTTTGTTCGAAGCTACCGGTAACAAATCTAGCAGCTCTCGTCTGAATTGCTTCGACGTCTTCCTTCATTCCGAACCAGTACGGATCCCAAGCACTCTAGCAGTACCCAAGAATAGGTTGCACCAGCGCACTACATGCGGTCTCTTTAACAGATGAACCACAGTTTCCTAAAATTCTCCCAATAAGCCAGAGTCGACCATTTGCCTTCCCTACCTCAGTTTTCACATGCCCGTTCCCCCTCATACCGCTTTGTAACGTTGCGTCTAGATACTTGAACGACTTAACTGTATCGAGTTGGACACTAGTAATACTGCATCGGAACGTTACAGGTTAGTTCTTTCTACTCATCCGTATTAACTTACATTTTTCCACGTTTAATGCTAGCTGCTATTCATCACAACTGAAAATTTTGTCTAAGTGCTCTTGTATCCTCTTATAGTCACACAACTTTGACACCTTGCCGTACACCACACACGGCATCATCGGCAGACTGCTGCCCACCCTGACCGCCAAATCTTTTATGCATGTGGAGAACAACAGTGGTCCCATCACACTTCCCTGAGGCACTCCTGATGATACCTTTCCCTCTGATGAACATTCGCCGTCGCAGAAAACATTCTGGGTTCTATTCCGTAAGAAGTCTTAGTCACTCACATCTCTGTGAACTTATTCCATATGCTCATACCTTTGTTAACAGCCTGCAATGAGGCACCGTGTCAAATGCTTTCCGCAAATCTAGAAATATCGAATGTGCCTGTTGCCCTTCATCCCAAGCAAACCGGCAAAATATGGTATCAAGGTATGAACTCTGTGTGTCAGTAATCTTCATGTGTACTGAAAGAACAAATTTAAACAGGAAAAGGGAGTGGAGCGGCAGCAAGAAATAATTTGGGAATGAGAGTAGTTGCTGATTATACCTCTCATTTGTGGGTTCAGAATGTAACACATGACAACTTTTTTACGTCATACAATTTTAGACAGCAGCTCCTGAAAAGAAAACTGACAATGTTAGTAACCATACATAAAAATAAGCCAGATCATCCACAAAATATCATGAAAATGCAGGTTCATAGCTGTTCATTTTACATCACAAACGACACTGCGGTGGTCAATCATATTTCTAAGAGAAATAACAATGTTGTACTAATGAGTACTCTCCACCATAGTGGGGAAATATGTGACACCGGTGATAAGAAGCCATAAATGATTTTAGATTATAATTCAACCAAAGGTGCTGCAGACACACTCGATCATCTAACAGGTACGTATACATACAACCGAAAAACCAATAGATGGCCCATGACAGTTTTTTAGAATGTTATTGGTGTTGCTGCTTATAGTGTATATGTCTTGTAAACTTCAATGAATATAGAATGAGATTTTCACTCTGCAGCGGAGTGTGCGCTGATATGAAACTACCTGGCAGAATAAAACTGCGTGCCAGACGGAGACTCGAAGTCGGGAACTTTGCCTTTCGAGCGCAAGTGCTCTATCGACTGTGCTACCCATGCACGACTTACGACCAGTCCTCACAGCTTCAATTCTGCCAGTACCTCGTCTCCTACCTTCCAAATTTCACAGAAGCTCTTCTGCGAACCTTGCAGAACTAGCACTCCTTCTAGAATGAAAATAATTTTGGAGGAATTTGTAAAGTAACTGGTTGCAGAACTCATAGCATCAAGGAAACATTTTCCAAGAACAGAAAAGTCTCTGAGAATGGTCAGGAGCATCCAATACCCTGAAGGGGTGGTAGGTGTGGATAAATCAGTATCAACAAGAAACTCTACTAAATATGCATGCTGTAAGTTCTTTCGTTCATGCAATGACAATAAAACAAACATGTTGTGTGGAAAGGGTAATCAACACGTATGCAAAACACATGCTATCTACTTGCGTTCAAATGGCTCTGAGCACTATGCGACTTAAATTCTGAGGTCATCAGTCGCCTAGAACTTAGAACTAATTAAACCTAACTAACCTAAGGACATCACACACATCCATGCCCGAGGCAGGATTCGGACCTGCGACCGTAGCGACCGTAGCGCCACTCTGGCCAGCATCTACTTGCGTCCAAACTGTAGTGAGTAAGAAGGAAGGAAAGTGATATGCGCAGGCCGACAGATGGTTGTTAAGTATGACTTTTGGTTGAAAAGATCTGTTGTTCCAAATACAGCCAGCATGAAAATTAACACTGGGAGAGGTCAAGTTATCCACTCATCTATTTTTCATACACAAATAACTATCAAAGATTTTGTTACAACGTTACGCACCTTGAGTGAGACGCTAGAAAGTTAATGGCCTGAGCACACGTTGATAGAGCCTGGTAGGGTACTAAAGGCATGAGGTATTTTTATGGTTCTTAAGAAGTCAGCCTCATCCTGCCAACGGCCTTGTCAAAGAGGGCGGAGGAGCGGATAGAGGTTCAGGGCACTCTCTTGTCCTAGGGGTGGGAAATCGCCCCTAAAGGCGGAAGAATCAGCAATGATCAACGACATGAGGATGCAGAAGGCAATGGAAACCACTGCATTAAAGACACGTAACGTGTATCCACAGGACATGTGGCCTGTAATTGAAGAAGTGTCATGATGATCTCTCCATTGGCAAAAGATTCCGGAATAGTCCCCCATTCGGATCTCCGGGAGGGGACTGCCAAGGGGGAGGTTACCATGAGAAAAAGATTGAATAATCAACGAAAGGATAACGTTCTACGAGTAGGGGCGTGGAATGTCAGAAGCTTGAACGTGGTAGGGAAACTAGAAAATCTGAAAAGGGAAATGCAAAGGCTCAATCTAGATATAGTAGGGATCAGTGAAGTGAAATGGAGGGAAGACAGGGATTTCTGGTCAGATGAGTATCGGGTAATATCAACAGCAGCAGAAAATGGTATAACAGGTGTAGGATTCGTTATGAATAGGAAGGTAGGGCAGAGGGTGTGTTACTGTGAACAGTTCAGTGACCGGGTTGTTCTAATCAGAATCGACAGCAGACCAACACCGACAACGATAGTTCAGGTATACATGCCGACGTCGCAAGCTGAAGATGAACAGATAGAGAAAGTGTATGAGGATATTGAAAGGGTAATGCAGTATGTAAAGGGGGACGAAAATCTAATAGTCATGGGCGACTGGAATGCAGTTGTAGGGGAAGGAGTAGACGAAAACGTTACAGGAGAATATGGGCTAGGGGCAAGGAATGAAAGAGGAGAAAGACTAATTGAGTTCTGTAACAAGTTTCAGCTAGTAATAGCGAATACCCTGTTCAAGAATCACAAGAGGAGGAGGTATACTTGGAAAAGGTCGGGAGATACGGGAAGATTTCAATTAGATTACATCATGGTCAGACAGAGATTCCGAAATCTGATACTGGATTGTAAGGCGTACCCAGGAGCAGATATAGACTCAGATCACAATATAGTAGTGATGAAGAGTAGGCTGAAGTTCAAGACATTAGTCAGGAAGAATCAATACGCAAAGAAGTGGGATACGGAAGTACTAAGGAATGACGAGATACGTTTGAAGTTCTCAAACGCTATAGATACAGCAATAAGGAATAGCGCAGTAGGCAGTACAGTTGAAGAGGAATGGACATCTCTGAAAAGGGCCATCACAGAAGTTGGGAAGGAAAACATAGGTACAAAGAAGGTAGCTGCGAAGAAACCACGGGTAACAGAAGAAATGCTTCAGTTGATTGATGAAAGGAGGAAGTACAAGCATGTTCCGGGAAAATCAGGAATACAGAAATACAAGTCGCTAAGAAATGAAATAAATAGGAAGTGCAGGGAAGCTAAGAAGAAATGGCTGCAGGAAAAATGTGAAGACATCGAAAAAGATATGATTGTCGGAAGGACAGACTCAGCATACAGAAAAGTCAAAACAACCTTTGGTGACATTAAAAGCAACGGTGGTAACGTTAAGAGTGCAACGGGAATTCCACTGTTAAATGCAGAGGAGAGAGCAGATAGGTGAAAAGAATACATTGAAAGCCTCTATGAGGGTGAAGATTTGTCTGATGTGATAGAAGAAGAAACAGGAGTCGATTTAGAAGAGATAGGGGATCCAGTATTAGAATCGGAATTTAAAAGAGCTTTGGAGGACCTACGGTCAAATAAGACAGAAGGGATAGATAACATTCCATCAGAATTTCTAAAATCATTGGGGGAAGGGGCAACAAAACGACCATTCACGTTGGTGTGTAGAATATATGAGTCTGGCGATACACCATCTGACTTTCGGAAAAGCATCATCTACACAATTCCGAAGACGGCAAGAGCTGACAAGTGCGAGAATTATCGCACAATCAGCTTAACAGCTCATGCATCGAAGCTGCTTACAAGAATAATATACAGAAGAATGGAAAAGAAAATTGAGAATGCGCTAGGTGACGATCAGTTTGGCTTTAGGAAAAGTAAAGGGACGAGAGAGGCAATTCTGACGTTACGGCTAATAATGGAAGCAAGGCTAAAGAAAAATCAAGACACTTTCATAGGATTTGTCGACCTGGAAAAAGCGTTCGACAATATAAAATGGTGCAGGCTGTTCGAGATTCTGAAAAAAGTAGGGGTAAGCTATAGGGAGAGACGGGTCATATACAATATGTACAACAACCAAGAGGGAATAATAAGAGTGGACGATCAGGAACGAAGTGCTCGTATTAAGAAGGGTGTAAGACAAGGCTGTAGCCTTTCGCCCCTACTCTTCAATCTGAACATCGAGGAAGCAATGATGGAAATAAAAGAAAGGTTCAGGAGTGGAATTAAAATACAAGCTGAAAGGATGTCAGTGGTACGATTCGCTGATGACATTGCTATCCTGAGTGAAAGTGAAGAAGAATTAAATGATCTGCTGAACGGAATGAACAGTCTAATGAGTACACAGTATGGTTTGAGAGAAAATTGGAGAAAGACGAAGGTAATGAGAAGTAGTAGAAATGAGAACAGCGAGAAACTTAACATCAGGATTGATGGTCACGAAGTCAATGAAGTTCAGTAATTCTGCTACTTAGGCAGTAAAATAACCAATGACGGATGAAGCAAGGAGGACATCAAAAGCAGACTCGCTATGGCAAAAAAGGCATTTCTGGCGAAGAGAAGTCTACTAATATCAAACACTGGCCTTAATTTGAGGAAGAAATTTCTGAGGATGTACGTCTGGAGTACAGCATTGTATGGTAGTGAAACATGGACTGTGGGAAAACCGGAACAGAAGAGAATCGAAGCATTTGAGATGTGGTGCTATAGAAGAATGTTGAAAATTAGGTGGACTGATAAGGTAAGGAATGAGGAGGTTCTACGCAGAATCGGAGAGGAAAGGAATATGTGGAAAACACTGATAAGGAGCAGGGACAGGATGATAGGACATCTGCTAAGACATGAAGGAATGACTTCCATTGTACTAGAGGGAGCTGTAGAGGGCAAAAGCTGTAGAGGAAGACAGAGATTGGAATACGTCAAGCAAATAATTGAGGACGTAGGTTGCAAGTGCTACTCTGAGATGAAGAGGTTAGCACAGGAAAGGAATTTGTGGCGGGCCACATCAAACCAGTCAGTAGACTGATGACAAAAAAAAAAAAAGTTTGTAGAAACGGCATGTTGGAAGTTGACAGCAATTGGTGGTGACCCCATCCATCAATAAATCTTGCCACAGACGTACAGGACAGACAGAGCAGCACCTAAGTGAGACAGGTCTCCAGCAGAACAATGCCGCTATACCTGCATTGGCGCCAGCTGCAGCTGGGCTGGGAGCGACTGACTGAAGAGAAGTGTCTTCACAGTGGAGTCACCAACTAGGCATTGTGTGCAGAACCACATATAAAAAAATTGAAAAGATTTCGTGTTTGCCAATACTGCAAATAGGCCTGTGACCCACTTCCATCGGCCACCTCAGTTGTATAAGAAACTCCAGCGTCTGAGAAACGTTTAGAGATAGAATCTTTATTACACCTCATAGCTAGGACTAACAAGCTCCAAGGCACAGGCGATTTATATAAAGATCTTTAAGATTTATCTGTTCGTTTGTTGCCGCAGGAAGCGACGCAACTTCAGACGAAAACACCTTCTCCCTCCACGGAAACTTAAAAAAGCCAGTAATTGTTTTTTTCCAGAGATGCAGGTTTCTTTACTCTTGTGCTGGTACGACATGCGTTTGTGCTGTCGTGTAGGAGGGGAGATTAAACGCCTCTAAGACCCTGTGATTGGCTCAAGATGTGGTGAAGTTGGTATCGTTCTTCCACGATGCGTAAAAACGGAATTTTTTTATCTGGAGAGGTGTAGGGCACTCGGGTTCTGGACTACGGTCTAGAAGTGGTCTTCTGGTCGAAGCTCTGGCATGTGTGGTTGGTGCTTGGAACCTGTCCTGAGACTGACTTCATTTGCAAGTAGTCAGACTGGAGAGCCACTGAGCCAAGAGAACGTGCAGAGAGCACCAGCAGCACTTGTGTGATAAACGGTAAATTAATTTAGTGATTGTTTTTTGTTCAAATGCCTCTGTAAAATAAGTGAAATGTATGTGTGTATTTTACTGTGTAGACTAGTGGTTAGAAAATTAATCGTATTTTTTGTTTTTGCTTAATTCTTGTGAATATCCTTGTGAAGGGCGGCTTCCTAGTGTAAATTATCCATGCAGAGATATTTATTTCTATTTAACAGCTGGCAGTCTCAGAATTCAGTGAGAAATCTGCACGCCAACTTTTAGTGTTACTTTTTTCTCCTTTGGTATATTTTCAAACTTAGTAGCGTAATTTGAGACCTCATATCTATTTTATACAAAGTATGATATCGCTAGGGACTGTGCTTGTTGTGAGCGGACACAGGGAGAGCTGGCTGCTGTCCGTAAACAGCTGGAAGCTGCGTTGGCTACCGTCTACAAGCTTCTCGCTAATGCTCGAAGCTGCGGTGACGTCGGGGCGCCAGTGACGAGACCTACAACACATTTGGTGTCACTGGAATCGCCTGGTTGCCCGGACATCTCTGTGGCTTCCGATACGCAACATCTGACCGGTCCGTCTTCACTGCAGAGTGGGTTCGCGTGTCACTGGGTGGAAGGCGAAAGAGGGAGCAGGCTGTGTGGTCGGCTCCCTATGTCTTAGCAACGGGTACGAGGTGCTTCCCAGTGTTGATGATAGCTCTGAGCCAGCACAGGATGCCTCCCTTGTTGGGCCAGCGGTCGATTTTCCTGCCCAGTCGAGACACGTACAGAGAGTGGGTATGGTTGTCATTGGGAGCTACAATGTTAGGTGGGTGATGGAGACCCTTAGGGAGATAGAAGGCAAGGCGAGAAAGAATTCCAGTGTGCATTCGGTATGTTTGCCGGAAGGTCCCATCCATGATGTGATGGAGGCCCTACAGGCGGCTGTCGAGCGCACTGTGTGCAACCGGCTGCATGTAGTGGCACATGTCGGTACGAATGATGCCTGCCGCTTCGGTTCTGAGGCCATCCTCGGCCCCTTTCTGCGGCTTGCTGATTTGGCGAAGGCAACTAGCAATGCAGCCAGGGTGCAGGCTGAGCTGTCTATTTGTAGCATTTTACCAAGAGTTCATCGCGGTGCTCTGGTTTGGAGTGGAAGGTCTAAACCAGAGGCTATCGGATACGAATTTCTCGACCTACGCTATCGGGTAAAGAATTGTAAGGTTCCCCTTAATAGGTCAAGTATGCACTACACGCAGAAAGCGGCTACTTGGGTAGTGGAGTACCTGTGGCGTGCACATGGGGCTTTTTTAGTTTAGAGGACCCCTCCCTTGGGAGAAAACACAATTTGCCTGTTAAATCAGCCGCAGCAGCCTCAGAGAATCTTGGTCTTCGCAGATCAAAGACAGAAAAAATTAATATGATTTTAGTAAACTGCAGGAGCATACGAGGAAAGGTCCCAAATTAGTATCGCTTATTGAAGGTTATAATGCACAGTTATTACTGGGAACAGAAAGCTGGTTGAAGGCAGACGTCAATGACAACGAAATCCTAAGTTCAGACTGGAATGATTATCGTAAGGATAGGTTAGTCGCCATTGGTGGTGGCGTGTTTATTGCAGTAAAAGATTAGATAAAATCGGGCGAGGTTATCACGGATTCCGAATGTGAATTAATCTGGGCGAAACTGAGTACCATAGAACGGTCAAAAATGGTGATCGGATGCTTTTATAGACCACCTGGCTCAGTATCTGTAGTTCCAAAGCGCTTCAGACAGAACTTGCAGAATATCATTAGTAATTGTCCTGATCATGCCCTTGTAATATGGGGTGACTTCAACATGCCAGTTATAGATTGGGAGTGTTATGCCATCAAAACTGGTGCCAGAGACAGGGAATGTGTGGCATTGTACTGGATGTCTTGTCCGAAAATTACCTTGAGCAGATAGAGAATCAACTCGTGAGAGTTGGCAACAAACAGACCTGAACTTATCAAATCAGTTAACGTAGAGGAAGAGGAAGGCTGTGACAGCATCTATGACGACGGATGCTACAATGAATGTTAAGAAAGGTGGGATGATATATTGGCTCAGCAAGACTGACCAGATACAAATTTCAGAATATCTCAGCAGCCAGCATCAAATATTCGGTGATGAGGTGGAAGATGTGGAGAACAAATGAAAAAAATTCAAAGGCATCGTTCAATATGCCCTAGGCAAGAATGTTCCGAGTAAGATTTTAAGGGATGGGAAAGATCCACTATGGTTTAATAGCCGTGTTAGAAAAGCGCTACGTAAACAAAGAGCACTTCGTCTCAGATTCAAGAGAAGTAAAATCCTAGCTGGCAAACAAAAGCTAAATGAAGCGAAAATGAGCATAAGGGGAATAATGAGATAAGCGTTCAATGATTTAGAAAGTAAGACGTTGTCAACCGACCTGAGTAAAAACCGTAAGAGGTTTTGGTCGTATGTAAAATCAGTGGGGGAGTCAAAATCATCTATTCATTCTCTCAGCGACCACACCGCCCACCGAAACGGAAGATAACAGAGAGAAGGCCGAAATACTGAATTCGGTCTTCCGAAGTTGTTTCACCGCGGAAGATCGTAACACTGTCCCTCCTTTAAATCGTCGTGTGAACGTCGAAATGGCAGATACTGAGATGACCGATCGCGGAACTGAAAAGCAGCTACAATCGGGTAGTAGTGGAAAGGCTTCTGGACCAGATGAGATACCTAAAAGATTCTATAAAGATTATGCGAAAGAACTTGCCCCCTTTCTAGCAGTAATTTATCGTAGATCGCCTGAGCAACAAAAGCTACCTAACGACTGGAAAAGAGCGCATGTTATTCCCGTTTCCAAGAACGGGCGTAAGACAGATCCACACAATTATAGAGCTATATCGTTGACGTCAATCTGTTGTAGAATTATGGAACACGTTTTATGCTCAATAATTATGACGTTTTTGGTAAGTGAACATCGACTCTATAAAAAACAAAATGGATTCCGCAAACAGAGATCCTGCGAAATTTAGCTCGCTCTGCTCCTCCATGAGATCCACAGTTCAGTGGACAACGGCGCTCAGGCTGATGCCGTGTTCTTTGACTTCAGTAAGGTATTTGACAGCGCCCCGCATTGCCGTTTAATGAAAAAAATACGAGCTTACAGAGTATCGGAGCTGACCTGCGATTTGATTCAAGACTTTCTTGCAGACAGAACTCAACACGTCGCTCGTAACGGTAATAAATCGACAGAGGTAAAGGCAATATCCGGAATACCACAGGGAAGTGTGATAGGACCGTTGCTGTTCACAATAGATATAAATGATCTAGTAGAAAGCGTCGGATGCTCCTTAAGGCTTCTCTCAGAAGATGCAGTTGTTTATACTAAAGGAGCAACACTAGAAGATAGTAATAATTTGCAGAACGACCTGCAGAGAATTGATGAATGATGCAGACACTGGCAGTTGACCCTGAACGTAAATAAATGTAACATATTGTGCATACATAGAAAAAGAAATCCACTACTATAGAGCTTCACTATTGATGACAAACAGCTGGAGACAGTGTCTGCCGTAAAATATCTAGACGTAACTATCCAGAGCGCCCATAAGTGGAATGACCATATAAGACAGATAGTGGGAAAAGCAGGCACAAGACTCAGATTCATCGGAAGAATCTTAAGGAAATGTAACTCATCCACGAAAGAAGGGGCTTATAAGGCGCTTGTTCGCCCGATTCTTGAGTATTGTTCATCTATCTGGGATCCCTATCAGGTAGAACTGATAGAGAAGATAGAGATGATCCCACGAAGAGCAGCGCGTTTCATCACGTGATCGTTTAGCTGCCGAGAGAGCGCTACGGAAACGCTAAACAAACTCCACTGGCAGACGTTACGAGAAAGACGTTGTGCATCACGGAGAGATTTACTACTGAAATCTCGGGACAGCACTTTTCAGGAGGAGTCAAATGGCTCTGAGCACTATGGGACTTAACATCTATGGTCATCAGTCCCCTAGAACTTAGAACTACTTAAACCTAACTAACCTAAGGACAGCACACAACACCCAGCCATCACGAGGCAGAGAAAATCCCTGACCCCGCCGGGAATCGAACCCGGGAAAGGAGGAGTCAGACAACATATTACTTCCCCCCACATACATCTCTCGTATTGAGGACGAGGAGAAAATTCGAGGAATTAGAACCAATACAGAGGCTTACCGACAATCATTCTTCCCACGCAATATTCGCGAGTGGAACAGGGTTGGAGGAATCAGATAGTGGTACCGAAAGTACCCTCCGCCACACACCATTAGGTGCTTGCGCAATATGATATAGATATAGATATAGAAGGTGGTGTTCTTACTGTATCGACAGTGTGACTTCAAACGTCTCGGACAACTCGTTTGCCGAGGGCACACTTATTCGTCTTAGGTTTACGTCTTGACGTTTGGCATTCTTGTGCGCTCTGCCGTATAAGTGAGCCCAATTGTTCCTCGGTACGACCAGCGAACGGGTGTGTTACATACTGAAATCTACCATGATTTCAGGGTTCTGATAGAGAGTAAATTGCGATCCGTCTACCTGACCGCTAGATCGTGAGATTTTTGCATTTCTGTCGTGGCCGCGATCGATTCACAGATGGCGCCTCGTCGCCAAATGTGGGGCCTTGCCCACTCGTCTCGTATAGGGTGCCTGAGGGATGCTGCGTTCTCGGAATACTACACAATAATTCAAGCAAATAACAACAGTAGGGTTATTTCAATAAAGCAGATTTGACAATACTTAACTTTGGGATTTACAAGGAGTAGTCGCAAAAGTTGGGCGACACAGAAACAGTAACGTTCTTCGCTATAGACAATGTCCAAGTAAGCAATTGATACAAGTCATTACTAATTGCTATCGTAGCACTCTCTGCTAGGCCCTGCTAAAGCTCGGTGAATACTGTTCACTAACATTCGGCTGAGGCTACCAGGAGTGGCGCTTATATTCACTTCGGCTAGATGCCGTTCGTATCGTGGTGGCGTCCTGGTCAGCGCGCTATTGGCTGCCGTCATCTCACCGCCTTCTCTTCTCTTGCGTTCTTCATCTTCGTTGTTGTGCTAGTGGTTACGCCAGAACACTATCAAATACAGAGAGGAAACTATATTCATGGGACAACGGTACATACACATACAGCTAGCGATAGTATTGCGTGCACAGGGTGTAAAAGGGCAGTACACTGGCGGAGCAGTCATTTGTAAACAGGTGATTCATATGAAAGGTTTCCGCTGTGATTATGGCCACACGACGCTAATTAACAGAATTTCAACGCGGAATGTTAGTTGAAACTAGACACATCGGACA
Source organism: Schistocerca americana (assembly GCF_021461395.2). Taxonomy (NCBI): domain Eukaryota; kingdom Metazoa; phylum Arthropoda; class Insecta; order Orthoptera; family Acrididae; genus Schistocerca; species Schistocerca americana. Next base: position 595,487,365 of record NC_060121.1, on the reverse strand, counting down.
TTATATTTCGGAAACCGTTAGGGAATTCAAAATTCCGTGAACCACTGTGTCAAGAGTATGCCGAAATTAGCAAATTTCATTCATTATCTCTCACCACGGATTACGCAGTGCCCAACGGCCTTCGTTTAACGACCTAGAGCGGCGCTGTTTGCGTAGAGTTGTCAGGGCTAACGGACAAGTAGTACTCCAGAAATAACCACAGAAATCAATGTGGGATGTACAATGAAAGGATCCGCTAGGAAAGACGGCTAAATTTGGCGTTGATGGCCTATGGCAACATACGACCGACGCGAGTGCCTTTACTAATGGCACGACATCGCCAGCAATGCCTCCTCTAAGCTCGTGACCATATCTGTTGAACTTTAGACGAACGGAAAATCGTGAGCTGGTCAAGTGAGTCCCGATTTCAGTTGGTAAGAGCTGATGATAGAGTTCACGTGTAGCGCAGACTGCAAGAAACCATGAACCCAAGATGTCAACAAAGCACTGTGCAAGATGTTGGTGGTTCCACAATGGCGTGGGCTGTGTTTACATGGGATGCACTGGGTCCTCTGGTCCAACTGAACCAATCATTAACTGGAAATGGTTATGATCGGCCCTTGGAGACCATTTGCAGCCATTCATGGACTTGATGTTCCCAAACAACGGTGTCATGTTACCAGGCCACAATTGTTCACAATTGGTTCGAAGAAAATTCTGGAGAATTCTAGCGAATAATTTGGTCACCCATCGAATTTTTATGGAACATAATTGAGAGATCAGATAGTGCCAAACATGTTGCACCTGCAACACTTTCGTAACTGCGGACAGCCGTAGAAGCAGCATGACTCAGTATTTCTGCAGGAGACTTCCGACGACTTGTAGAACCATTGTCACTTCCAGCTGCAGCTCTAAGCCGGAAAAAAGGAGGTGCGACACGATATTAAGAGGAATCACGACTTTTGCCACCTCAGTGTATATGAGAAAGTAAGTCGAATGACAGGATCGGGTAGTCAATGAGGTTTAAGGATTCGATGTAAAAGGCAAAAGAATAAATCAATGAACTTGATATGGGTGAAACAAGACCATATAAGAAACAAAGTTGACTAATAAATGATGAAAACGTGGAAGCGATGAAATCATTCAAGATGGAATGGTCTATGACCATTAAAGGGGATGATTAATAATCTGAACACCATTATCATACTAGACTGAGGTAATACTATTAGCATAGTTCAAGGAGAATTTTGGGACAGCATGTGAACGCCAGATGGATTTTGAAATCCAGTGACAGGATTACATATTTGAGGAGTGAATAAAAGGAAAAGCAGTAAATTTGCCAATAGTCATGTGTAACTTTAGCACTAATGATCTGTATTTTAGTCAATGATGTTGGTTTTACCAAAGAAGAGTGCGAACATTTTATTAATGTAGAGTGGTTATGCAAGAGACTGTACAAAAACCGAGGATAGTATACAAGAACTGGACAGAAGGTCTTTTCCTTTGGCACAGCAATCAATAGAACACCGAGCAGGCACAGAGAGGAAATGAAGGAAGGTAAGAGGGAGTTTCCAGATTAGGAGAAATAAGATGTTCTTCTCATTCACTGAGAGGGAATTGCGTTTAGTATTAAGTGCCCTATAGATGTTTTAAACAGAAGAAATATTTATTATCTTGATTTTGTGTCAAAATAAATTATCAGAAAACTAAATACTTATTGTAGAGAATTGAATGTTGCTATACAGTAGACTATAAAGTTATTTTAAAAAGACTAGATAGTTATTATATACAGTTTTCAGCAGAGAATATAGAAAGTGAGATTAATCGATGAAAAGAACAGGTAGTAATTTAGTGTAGATAACAATACTCATTGTAACGAGAGAAGAGGCCAGGACGGCATTTAAGGTAAGAGATAACCTCATTTTAAAATTACTTAAGAGCAAATGTGGGAGTAATGGGAGGAGAGCAGTAGCAAAACAAGGATATATTTTGTACTTACGAAAAACTTCGAGGAGAAGAGGGGACTCAGGAATAATTACGCATCCATATACAAGTAGAGGGAAAGAAATGAAAATGGTATATTATGAATAAAGAAACTTAGTAAAACCTTAAAAGTAGTCTATATGGCTATGGAAATGTTTTATTGCCTTGGGGAATCATCTTTTGACTATATGTGTGTATATGCTGGAAGACGTGAAGGTAACACAGAAAATATTTATTGAGAAAGTGTTTCTGGATTTCTACAATTTCTGCATAGTATATATGTTGTAAGTATTTAAAGTCTTACCTTTAATACAGTGATCTGAAATATATAAGCGGACTGAATATGTACTGACAAAAAATATTTTGTAAGGTGTAAGACTGAGGATGAATATATTTCAATGTAATGTTCACGGGACATTTTCAAGGATCCTGGATTCAAAATCATTTCTTTTATCTGAATGTGCTTTGTAGCCACGAAGTCAATGATATAAAAAAATATTTTACTAATAACAGATGTACATAGTCTGAAAGTAAACAGAAGAAATGTAAGTGCATATGTATATAAAAGAAGTCTAATTTAAATATTTAATAGAAAAGTCAGAATGCGTGCACTACAAAACTCATTCTAGAGGTAGGCAGTGTCAGGTCATACTTTGCCCTGACGTAAAAATTCTGATTCTTTTTTACTTTTACCTTGCAAGAATAATGAATGTACGTAAAGAGATAGAGTTAGATTCTAAAGTTTCTTTTCTGTAATTTTAATATGTCGTAGAGTCTGGATGGCGAAATGTTCTAATAGATAAAGAAGGCTGACTCTGTGAATTCAACAAGAAAACAGGGTGTAGAAAATAGTGACACTATTGAACTAACAGAAGGCAGCGCAGTGGCCAGAGACAACAAATCCAGACTTCTTTCAAAAGATTACAAGAAGTAATGAACAGTGCTAACCTGTAAGTCTAACCTTTGTGGTTCGTAAAAGACGAAACTTTATTTTTGTAAAGTGTGTTCAGTGATTTAATTTCATTTTTAAACTTAATCAGTGTTTCCATCCACGGTAAATGTCAATGCTGCTGTAGGACAGTCATACAAAGAGTATTACATGTAGATTGTGGGTTGCAGTTCCTTTGAGGACACTGTAATGGTAATGGTATGGGAACTCAATGAGGTACTCGAATGAAACTGTAGACTCGGTAAAAAGAGAAAGGAGAATCGCTGAACAGGAGGAAAAGGTTTTGCCCTCAGGTGAACAAGGTTACTTAAAATTTGAACTAACAAGGCTGAAGGGGGAAAGTGATTTTAGGAAACGGGTAAATATAACAAGTAATGGGCAAAATGGAAACAGCATTGCAATTTGTTTATCTACATTGAGCTAACAGTATCTGATAAGCTTGATTTATTACTTGGACTAAAACAGGAAGAGCCTCATTCACCTATATGTCACAGTAGGGTGCAGCGGACGTCTAGCCAAGAAACTAAGTGTACGTCGGTACCAAAAGAGAATATGAGGAAAAGAGTCTCGCTGCCAGGTAGTAGCATATGGATGGGTGTAGGCTTGATGGTACAGGAAAATCTAGGAACTGGGTGACAGACGAGAGGTTTTCTGAAACCAAGTGTCAGCCTTAGCCAGGTGACAGGGGATGTCAAAAATCTGTGTAAAGATTTTTACAATATCACAGTAGGTGGAGCAGAGAACAGCTCTGGCGCTGCAGAGTGAAAATCTCGTTCTATTATATCTATGTTTACAGCTGAGTCAGAAATTGTGTCATCAAATGAGAGATCATCTTCACTTCCAGATGGAATCTCAAGAATGGCAAGAGTATCTTCCTCCTCTAACTTTCATTTGCGATCTTTGTAGCTGCTTCCATTTGAAGTACCTTACCACCTAAGTGATAACTGTATTTAGATTCAAATAGCAATTTACTATCTATGAAACAACTACAAATAAGTCAATCTGACATTTATTGTAGACACAAAAAAATACTTTCACTGCATGTTGCAGTAAAAACGCTACACTACTATTTCGGGATATTTTCCCATGAAAACGAAAAGAAAACACAGGCTGAACATAGATAGTTGTAATTCCATACCTTTTGCACAGAAAAATAGTTTTTGAAGACTTCTATGTGCCGTTTTTACTTGATAAACAAGCAGACTAATTCGACTTGATGGCACAGCCACCATTATAACATAGGCTTGTCCAAGATACAACAAACAAAACAACAGACATTTAAGGAACTCAGGAACAACAATGTCATACATAAGCTTACAGAAGTCGAGGAGACACTCTAACACAATTAATGCTGCCATTGGTAACAATTCTGCTGATTTAGAAGCAAATGACCTTCATGTAGCAAAAGTAACACATTATGCAGTGTAGAGTTAGGCTTCTGCAGTGACAGCACACTACGACAAATACTCAATATTACTAAGGAAAGCTATTAAACAATCATGAAACATCAGCAATATGCCAGAAATCAGTAATTCCCGCAGCAAATTTCAGACTGTATGGGAAACAAAAGAGAGGACAACAGTCCCCAGAGCAGGATATCATTATTACTGAATTAAACTGGAAAGCTGTAAATGATTGGACTTGGGTAGTAGATACATTCAAGAATCATTTATTTAAATTAGTAGAAAGGTTCAGGAGAAAAATCACAATGGGATGCTGAAAAAGCAACTCTCATGACATTCACTCCTCTGTATGCATCACCAACTTCCTTCGAAGCTGAAAAAATTATATAGTCTCTCAAAAATAAAAGTTCATACGTATTTTATAGTGCTACTAGCAGAACACTTAAGAATTTTTCCCATATAACAAGTCCTGTTACATGTGAAATATGTAATTCGTCCTTAAGTCATTTTTCCAGACAGATCGAAACATGCCACTGTTAAACACCTCTACAAGGAAGATGAAGGGGAGATGTCGATAACTATCAAACTGTTTCACTACTGACTGTGCCTTCTAAAACTTTTGAGAAGGTAACGCATTAATAAAATAGTATCTCACCAGAGCAACAATAGTATGCTCACTAAATCACAGTTTGGAGTTCCTAAGGCTTACCCAACTGAGAATTACACATTCACTTACTAAATTTACAAGCAAAAATAAGAAAAAGACAACAGTTTCAACTATCTGCGACCTATCCAAGGCATCTGATTGTGTAAATCACAAATTTTTCACATAAACTGAGGCTTTATTGGTGTAGCCGAACAATGAATAGTATCATATCTAACCAAAAGAACGAAGAATGCAGGTGGCTTTACTTAGTAATCTAGCTAATTTAACCACAGAAAAACCACAGATCAGGGCCCCAGAGCTCAAATTCATATTTGCTATTCTTCCTTATACGTGTAAACGATCTCCCATCTATAATTTATGTATAATTAGTTCTTTTTGGGAATGACACTAGTATTTTAATCAGTCAAAGCATACATATGCCAAGAGAATCAATGGTAAACAATATTCCTTGAAGTATTATTGACTGATTTTCTGTGAATGGTCTCACTTTCAATGACAAAAATTTACAACATATTCAGTTCTCCACGTCTAGAAGTATTACACCACCAATGACAGTAAACCATTGGGGCGCCTTTCATACCTGCTCACCTTCTCGAAGTTATTGACATGTAGCTTCAGCTAGAAAAAGGTATAGAAAAAAAACAGCCGTACACATCATAACCTCAAGTCGCAATAAAATTGTTTTGTCGGCAGAAGGAACAAGTAAATGAAAATATTTATGTGCATAATATTTCTTTCTATTACTATAAGTCTCCGGGCACTAGTTACTACCAAACCCTACTCTAAGCTGTACAAAGTTTGAAAAATTCACATGCACACATCATTCATAATAGCAGCCAGTGTATGGTAATTATGATACATTCTTCAAAGAAAGTTTACAAACGAATTGTTTCTTTCAGAATTGTTCGCTCAGATGTTGCTGATGTCAGTCTCACGGAACAAAGTGTTAGAGTTCGCTAGTAAGTAAGACACCACGCAGAATTAGTTATTTAAATGTCACCAAATGTTTCGAATTCCACACTGTGCTTTACATCGAACTTGCTTCCACACTTTTCGGCGCTTCCCTAACATTTTGGTACCGTGATGTCCAATATCAATAATTTACGACGGAGTACATATCCAACCCCCGACTCTACTCTCTCTCCCTCTACACAAAACAAGTTTCTACTTCCAAAGAAAGGTGCGAATATACTAATTTCGGATTGGCAGATAAACATCACAGACAATCGGAAAGCAACATAAGACCTGCTCAACCCCATAGATATTTACAAAACCAATCAAAATTCGTCACTGAATCAGAACAGTAAATTATGATAACTAAACACAATAATATTAGTAATTAATAAACAATTAGAAATTTAAACAAACAAACCGGGAAATAAAATTGACAGTATTTTGACCGTAGGTCACTCAGTGTCCATCAGCTAGTGACCTCTATCTTCCGTGTGACTCATACTGCACACCTATTTACAGATCACCTATCTCAATAGTGAACATGTATAGGTGCTACACCTCAACATGGAGCAAAATAATAACCAGGGTGAAAACTTCAAAAATTTTTGGTGTCTATCTTGATCAGAAGTGAATCTGGAAAAAGCACATTTTGGCACTCCTAAAACAAGTATCTAACAGCGCGCGGGAAGAACGAACCCTTAAATCTTTCCGTGCGAGCCCTGATCTCTCTTACTTTATTATCGCGATTATTATTTCCTACGTATGTGGGCATCAACAAAATATTTCTACACTCTGAGGAGAATGTTAGCGAATGAAATTCCTAGAAAAGATCATCTCGCAATGAGAAACGTATTTGTTTTAATGATTTCCACCCCAGTTCACGTATCATGTCCGTAGTACATACATAATACGAAACGAGCTGCCCTTCTTTTAACTGTTTCGGTGTCCTACGTTGCTCCTCTCTGATATGGAGACCGCACATCAGTCTTCTAAAACATGGCGCACAAGGGTAGTGCAAGAAGAATCCCTGTTGTACTTTTCAAATGTTCTACTAGTAAATCTCTATCTTTGATTTCCTTTTCTCACATCATCTATGCGATTGATCCAATTTAAATTATTCGTAGTTGTAATGTAGCTGAAAGTACAGCTTTTTTATATTTGTGTTGTGTATCCTGTAACTAAAATTTAGCGGGAAATGAAATTTTTGCTCTGCAGCGGAGAGTGCGCTGATATGGAACTTCCTGGCAGATGAAGAGTATGTGCAGGACGGAGACCCAAACACAGGACCTTCACTTTTCGGGGACAAGTGCTCTACCGCCTGAGCTATCCAAGCACGACTCTAAGACCTGTCCTCACAACTTCACCTCCGGCAGTACCTCGTCACTTTGCCGGCGAAAGGCGAAGGTCCTGAGCTCGAGCCTCGGTCCAGCACACGCTTTTAATCTGTCAAGAAGTTTTGAAATTTAGTGTATTCCTTTTACTACTCATGTGAACCACTTTAAAATTTTCATTATTTAGAGTCAGTTGACACTTTTCGTATCATACACGTGTCTTGTCGAAATTGTTCAGCAATTTGTTTTGATCATCTGATGACTTTATAAGACTATAAAGGGCTGGATCATCTGCAAAAAATCTAAGAGGCCTGCTTATAGTGTCTCCTAAATCGTTTATGTACTAGGGTGAGTCAAATGAAAACCTTCAATTTGTAATAACAAATCGAAATTTCGCCCCGTTATCCTGTAAGTTGGTAAGCGTGCTACGAACAGCGTGCAGAATGGCATATAGGTGGCAGCATATTGCATATGCACACATACCGTCGCAGTATCAGTATAAACATGGCCACCCCACTTGCGACTTGCAATAGGGAAGAATAGCGTTCTGTTATTAGGTTTTCGCGCATGAAGGTGTGAAACCTATTGAGATTCATCGACGAATGAAGGTTCAGTACGGTGATGCATGTCTGTCACAGCAGCAAGTCAACCAATAGAGTAGGAAGTTCGCAAATGATGTGACTTCAGTGGAAGATGCTCCTCGTCCAGGTCAGGTACAACGAGTTGTGACTCCACAGAACAAGATATGGCGGTCGACGTTGCATCAATCACGTGACAATCGATTGCCTGCAATCGAGAGAACAGACGATAGCCAGAGATAGCTGCACATCGACGCCATGTGACGTGTGGTGGCGCCCCCTACGATCTCTATATAAGCGGCGGCCCCAGCTCCTAGCAGCCAGTCGTCGACTCACCTCGGAAGATGTTCTCCGTAGTTGAGAACGAAACGTCAGGGAGAAGAAGTTCTACAGATCGACCACGGCAACTTAGCCCGGAAGAGTTTACTGATAAGGACGCCGGCCGTGAAAGCCTACATGGAATGAACTGTTTTCTGTTTGATATTACTGCCGATTGTTTTTGGATCCAAGAAACCATTCTTAGAATAGTCAGCCAATATAATATTTCCTGAGACGTATACTGTGCAAAAAGTCTATGAAAGCATAACTAGAGAGATTCGAGCTACATAGAGGCTCACAAAAACTGAAAACTAAGAAGTCCCAAAAAATCGATCAGCTAAGTATCAGAATGTAACCAGATTATTACAGACGTATTCCTGCGCTCCAAAGGATAATATATCTTGCCAGGTCTTACAAAAAAGTAACGAGACTGTGGCTGTAAACATAGTACTTATCAAAAGGTACACAATGGCACTTCAAATTAGGTTTCACCCGAATCCATAATGGTGCACATTCCTTCTTTCCATGGCTCAAAACATTTCCGAGAATCATTTTCCATATAATGCACATGATAGTGGCCCGTTTTGCTTCTCAGCGGAGCTTACGGACACAGCTGTAGTACGTTACTCATCCACCGACACTCAGTTTACGGATTCTGAAGGAACGTGACACAGCATAAAGCTCAAAAACAGTCGCACAACAAAACTAATCGTTGGAAAGGCCGCTGCCTTACATAGACCCATTTGAAGAAACCTCACGAAGTGTGATGGACCCGGGAAAAAGGGTAGCGTACAGAATCCTCGTTCGAGAGTTACTTCAATGTGGCTCTCCAGTCTGGGATTCTTACCAGATAGGATTGATAAATGAAATAGACAAGGTCCAAAGACGAGCAGCACATTTCCTCACAGATTCCCTCAGTAAGTGTGAAAGCGTCATCGATGTGTAGACCCAACTCCAGTGGCAGACGGTACAAGAGAGGCGCTGTGCACCACAATTAAAATTCAGAGGGCATAGCTTCCCTGAGAAGCAAACAATATATTACATCCTCCTATGTATATCTCCCGAAATGACCATGCAGGTAAATCACAAAGATATGAGCTCACACGGTAGCTTTCCTAGAGTCATTCCTTCCGAGCTCCATTCGCGACTGGAACAGGAAACTGGGGACGTGACAGTGGTCACCAAGTGACTTGCAACGTGCAGATGAAGATCTATATGTACACCGCCGCAAACATTTCTTTGTTAAAGTCACCAGCCTCATTTCTTTTCTGATTGACTATATAGCATACTTTCTCAACACAACACACTCTCTTTGTACGAAATAGTTGTTTTATCTTCTTGTTGGACGGAAAGAATGGCCGTGGAGCACCATCTAAGGACTACTAAGCCGTTCAGTTTTCAGATACTAAGCACTCAACGAATTTCTATGAGGTTATCAGCATGACACAAGCCATCTCATTTCGATGCAACAACAGGAAATTGCATATTCCCATTCACTATTTTGTGAAAGATTGTTGGCTTTTTTATGTATCCAAAATATGATACTTCCGCCATTCAGAGGTGAAAGTATTTAGATATATAAACATCACATTTTACAGGACGCGGGTATCTGGCTGCAACGTACCTTTCTTCTTCGATGCCGGAACCTGTGCAGACGATGTCGTATGTGCAGTATTGAATACACACCGTAGGTGCCGACTATCAGATGACTTATATTTTCTGCCTCTGATAAAACTTCTTATAATTAAACAGATAACTGTTTAAATAGAAAAACCAGCATCGCTGCAATTCACCGAACATGGTAAACAACTACTCCAACGCTATTCTTAGTCCCTATCGCAATTTATTTATTTTAACAACTCCGAGATAGATTCAAAGAAATGTTCCATGAACGCCGTACACACTCGATAATGCTACACTGACAACGTCAACTTCTTGTACGCTTCAACATGCAGTGAGGTGACAAAAGTCATGGGGTTGCGGTACACACATATGCAGATAGTGGTACATGTATCACATTGGAGCAACCGAAATAAAATGTGCAAACGTACCTACGTTCTGTATTTTAATTTAAAAAACCTACCTGTTACCAACTGTTCGTCTAAAACTGTGAGCCATATGTTTGGGACTATTACAGCGCCATCTGTCACAAAGCGAAAAAAGTGGTCCAACTAAAACATTCATATTTCTTTACGTACTACACGAATATGTAATAAAAATGAGTGTTCCTATTTAAGAAACGCAGTTGATATCCGTTTGACCTATGGCAGCGCCATCTAGCGGGCCAGCCATAGCGCCATTTGGTTTCCCCCTTCAAGCTAGACAAGTTTCGTACTTTGTAGTTTTTTCGTTTGACGCTTTTTTCGTGATATATTTGGCCCGGTCACGATCAATGGACCACCCTGTATATAACCACTCGCTCACAGATAGATCCGTACCTAAGCCTGGAAAATTGCTCAAATCACACCAATACCCAAAAAGGGAAGTAGGACTAATCCGCTGAATTACAGACCTATATCATATACTAAAACGTTGGGAATCACCTCAGAATTCATCAACCGACCACGGCATAACAGCCCGGATAATTATAATGGGCATGATATTTCCGGCCGTGAAAGTTTACATTTTAGTATCAGACGCCTCTACGGGGAGGAGATGTCAAGAGAAGTGCGACGCCTGGAAGGACTCCAGAAGAAGAGAGTGCAGCTTTTGTGTTCCCTCACATTCCTGTCTCGTTGCAGAGACGTCGGCGTTATACCGAAGTTTCTGAAGATAAAGCGACTGTTCTATTCGGGAAAGGCACAACGCATTTTCAAACGGACTGAGGAGGCCTTACTACGAGAGCGCATTCAGCAGACCCGACGCGACTTGGCAAGCACAAACTGTAAGTTAATGTCTCTCCATATTACGATCAGTAATAAACTGTGCAGCGGTGACTGGGATAAAATTGATAGACTACCGCATGATACCATGGGGAAGCGTATGTTGACGACGTCTAGCAGACAGAAGAAGAAGTTTGATAATTTGCTACCTAATCAGACTGTTCGGCATTTAGACGTTTCCCGGACCGTTATCAATTTGTCCAAACGTTCGTTATCTGACGATGAGACATCTGTGCTTGCCAAGGGAGGAAATTTTGCTGTTAGTCCGAGTTTTGTGCCCACGGAAGAAATTATAGCCAATGTAGAAGCAGGAATTCGCAGTGTAGATTCTGTAACAGCTGAAGAAATCCGTATAGAAACAGTGAGAATATTAGCCAATGCAAAACCGTCGAAAAGTAATATAACTGTGGGTGAGAGAAGAGCTTTAAAACTCCTGAATGACGACGATAGTATTTTGGTTCTCCCAGCTGACAAAGGAAGCGGAACGGTGGTTATGGATGTGGCCGACTATCAGAGAAAAATTACGGATCTACTGGATCCGCAAGCATATAGGAAGCTGAATAAGGACCCCACTAACAACGTTCTCAGAACTGTGTCGCGGTTAATAAAAAAGTTCTCCATTGACGAGAGTGTACAGAAAGGTCTCTGCAGTTCGGTTGCGCTACCACCGAGGCTTTATGGATTGCCCAAAATTCATAAAGAAAATGTTCCGTTATGACCGATACTAAGTGCCATTGGTTCGCCCACCTACTCGTTAGCCAAGTTTTTGACTACGGTGTTAAAACCACATGTGGGCCGTTCGGACTCGTATATAAAGAATTCGACACATTTCATCAGCAGATTGAATGGCATAGTGGTCCAGCCGGAGGACATATTGGTTAGCTTCGATGTGGTATCGCTGTTTACCATGGTTCCACTTAATGATGTATTGGAACAGCTGGATCGAATTTTTCCTGCCGATATTTTAGAGCTGTTTAAGTGTTGTTTGACGACCACATACTTCAAGTGGAATGAACAGTTTTATGAGCAAACGGATGGCGTGGCTATGGGAAGCCCCCTAAGTCCCGTAATTGCAAACTTCTTTATGGAGAAATTCGAAGAACAGGCCTTAGGTACTGCCAGCAAGAAACCAAATGTATGGTTCCGATACGTGGATGACACGTTTGTGTTGTGGAGACATGGTAGGGAGGAACTAAGCCGGTTCCACGAACATCTGAACAGCATAAACTCAAGAATTCAGTTTACTATGGAGGAGGAGGTAGACGGCAAACTACATTTCCTCGATGTGCTTGTGTTTAGAAACGAAAATGGTAGTTTGGGCCACTCAGTGTACCGCAAACCCACGCACACGGACCGTTATTTGCACCGGGATTCGAAACTCCACCCACAACAGAAGCGGGGTGTTATCAAGACGTTAGCGGACAGAGCTAGAAATATTTGTGAACCTGAGTTGCTCGACGCTGAGATGGAACATCTCCACAATGCACTAACGAAGAACGGATATTCGTCCGCCGAAATAAAACGTGCGTTGAGGCAGCCACGCAGAAATCATACTGACGTACAGGCTACTGCAAAATCTAAGGTTTTCCTGCCGTTTGTTAAAAATGTAACGGAAAGAATAGGGAGGATCTTGACGAAGCGGAATATTACCGTAATTTACAAGCCCACCAGGAAGATAAAGGAATACCTTAGGCCTGCCAAGGACGCTCGCAAACAATTGGAAAAATCTGGAGTGTATAGGATCCCATGCAGCTGTGGTGATGTTTATGTGGGTACCACCAAAAGAACTGTTTCTAAAAGTTTGGAAGAGCACAAGGGAAATTGCAGAAGAGGAGAAACGGAACGATCAGCTGTTGCGGAGCATGCTTTCCAGCCAGGGAACCACAATATTCGTTTCGAGGAGACGCAAGTACTAGCGGCCACGAGCGGATACTACGAAAGGCTCTACAGGGAGGCAATCGAAATCGCTAAACACCCAAATAATTTCAGCCGAATGGAGGAGGGCGTCAAATTGAACGGTATATGGATGCCGGTGTTAAAGAAGATGTGTACCACTCGTCCACTACAGGGTGATGGCAACGGCGATCGACGGCGACGGACAGCGGCCAATTGCACTGACGTTTTCAAAACACGTGACGTCACGCCGCGGCGCGGGGGCGCGCGGACACGGAATTTAGCGGCAGTCAGTAGCGAGCCAGTGTGTGTGTTGGACCTTCCATCAAGCTACGGACCCCCTTGAAGATGTCTCCCGCAGTCGGAGACGAAACGTTGGGAATCACCTCAGAATTCATCAACCGACCACAGCATAACAGCCCGGATAATTATAATAGACAAGACCCATATCACTAACGCCGATTTGCAGTAGGGTTTTGGAACATATACGGTATTCGAACATTATGAAGTACCTCGAAGAAAACGATGTATTGACACTTAGCACGGTTTCAGAAAATATCGTTCTTGTGAAGCACACCTAGCTCTTTATACTCATGAAGTAATAAGAGCTACCGACAGGGGATTTGAAATTGATTCCATATTTTTAGATTTCCAGAAGGCTTTCGACACCGTTCCTCACAAGCGTCTTCTAACCAGACTGCATGCCTACGGAGCATCTCCTCAGTTCTGCTACTGGATACGCGATTTTCTGTCAGAAAGGTCACAGTTCGTAGTAGTAGACGGAAAGTCATTGAGTAAAACAGAAGTAATATTCTGCGTTCCCCAGGGAAGTGTTATAGGCCCTCTATTGTTCCTGATCTATATTAACGACGTAGGAGACAATCTTGAGTAGCCGTCTTAGATTGTTTGCAGATGATGCTGTCTTTTACCGTCTTGTAAAGTCATCAGATGATAAAAACGATTTGCAAAATGATTTAGGTAAGATATCTGAATGGTACGAAAAGTGGCAATTGACCCAGAATAAGGAAAGTGTGACGTTATTCACATGAGTACTGAAAGAAATAACCTAAATTTCGGTTACGCGATAACTCACACAAATCCGAAGGCAGTAGATTCAACTAAATACTTAGGGATTACAATTACAAATAAATTGGAACGATCACATAAATAATGTTGTGGGTAGAGCAAACTAAAGACTGCGATTCATTGGCAAAATACTTAGAAGGTTCAACAGGTCTACTAAAGAGACTGCTTACACCACGCTTGTCCGCCTTATTCTGGAGTATTGCTGTGCCGTGTGGGATTCGCATCAGTTGGGACTGACGGATGACATCGAAAAAGTACAAAGAAGGGCAGCTCGTTTTGTATTACCGCGAAATAGGGGAGATAGTGTCACAGACATGATACGTGAATTGTAGTGGCAATCATTAAAACCAAGGCGTTTTTCGTTGCGACGGGATCTTCTCATGAAATTTCAATCACCAGTTTTCTCCTCCGATTGCGAAAACATTCTGTTGGCACCCACCTACGTAGGGAGATAAAATAAGATAAAAGAAGAGAAATCAGAGCTTGCACAGAAAAATTTAGGTGCTCGTTTATCCTGCGTGCCGTTCGAGAGTGGAACGGTAGAGAGGCTGCTTGAAGGTGGTTCATTGAACCCTCTCCCAGGCACTTTATTGTCAATAGCAGAGTAATCATGTAGATGTAGATGTATATGCAAACGAAATGCGATTAAAAAAAAAAAGGAATGGAGTGAATTCTATCTCGTGACTGCGTGGCTGCATTCCGCGATGTTTACCAGTAGACCACCAGCAGTTACTGCATTGTAACCTCTCGAGGAAATATCAACACTTTGTCATTCTACGGTGTTTTCAGATCGTGCATATAACTGGACTTAGAATTCTAAGGGGCGATCGTCTTTTTTATTGGCCACTTGAAGTGAATAACTCTGACTTAGCGTCAGCAACAGCCGGCCGGTGATCTTTTTTCTTATTTTTTTAATAACTGTACCTGCTGCCTGTAAGTCTCTGTTAGGAGTTTTCGATTTTGTCTGTTTCAGGATACGCTGGTTGAATCATCGTCCTACGAAAATTGCTGGATGTTGGATTTCCTTGGATTCTAATGTTTCGACATCAGTTCCAATAATCCTGTAACATGCTTCTGTAAGCGGAAAGATATTGATTACATAATTTTCAGTGCTATGGGGTCCGCTGCTGCGATGAATGATTTCTTGAAGCCTTCATCTGCCATTTTCTTTATTTCCTATACGATTGTAAAATTTCGGCCGTAGGCCATTTTATAGTATTTATAGTAGGCCATTTTATAGTTTATAGTATAGTATAGTATTCATACACTGAATACATTAGTGACACTTTTCATCTGTAGATATACTGGGCGCATAATAACCTAATTGATGTATAAGTTTTTAGTAACTGACTATGTCATCTACGTCGTTGCTCCTATGACATCATGTTATGCTCATAAATAGGACCAACGTTATCACGCCATTGTAGGAGCACGTTACTTCAGCGAAGTTGTTGCGAAGCTCTTATATATAACGTACTTCGGAAGATTATAATTATGTTACAGAAATTTGCTATTTAACCTGCATACGCTTTCGTTCTCAGTTATATTTAATTACCGTTAAACGAAGCACAGAAAAAATAAAGTTCTTTTACGGCCGTATCTAGCTATTATTTCCGACAAAATTGCTCTATGTTCCAAGGATATAAAATTATGTACCAGTTACAGAACCACTAACAATATAAACCGATTGTTGAGACACATACCACGTATATCAGAACAGTTTTAGCAATCAGGAATCTACAAAATTAACTGAATTATGCCCATTATTTTATATTGGACAAACAGGAAGAAAAATTAGGACATGATTTAAAGAACACACGACAACAACCCATCCACATTTGCTGCACACTTAAAAGACACCAACCACAAAATACCAAATATAGATGGATCACTTCAAATATTGCATAAGTTACAGAAAGGAAATTAAATACAACTGAGAACAGGGATATGCAGGTTAAATAGCAAATTTCTGTAAATTAATTATAATCTTCCTATGTACGTTATGTATAAGAGCTTTGAAACAACTGCTCTAAAGTAACGTGCTCTTAAAATAGCGTGAACATCTCGAACTAGTTTATGAGCATAACATGATGTCATAGGAGCGAAGATTTCTATGACATAATCTGATACAAAAATTCATCCATAAAGTAAGTTAAAATGCGCCTAGTATACCTACAGATATGACTTGTTTCCAACATCAAAATCACAAGTGTCACTAATGTATCCAATGTATGAAACTTTCGTTTTAGATACTTGAAAATGTCCTAAGTCCGAAATTTTACAATCATACAAGAAATAAAGATAATGGCAGCTGAGGGCTTCAAGAAATCATTCGAAAAAGGTATTTATTACCTGACGACTGTATTTCAACTTCTCTACAACTTCTGAAATTTTGGCCGTGAGAGTCTTAAAACTTTTGTGCCTCTTAGACCTTTAGTTCTTATAGCTGCACGTTGACGGAAATCCTCAAAGAACTCTTTCATCTGTAAACATCTGCTCTGAAAACAGATACATTGTTATCTATCTTTTTATCAACTCGTGTTTCTAAATTCATTGTTGTTGAACTGCACTGCATCAAATTGTTCCCGAAGTTTACGTACTGAGTAAGCGCTGTGCGAACTTCGATTTCATTTACCTTAAGTTATTCATCTATAGCTTTTATCTAGCGATCTACTTAGCCTTCTAATGTGTCGAACCTTTAACACATGGTTTTCGTGTTTCCGTTTAATGTACCTAGTTCCCGCTGCAAAATTTCCAATTCATTGTTTTATAAAGATACTAGAGAAATGTTCGACGATTGCATTTTCTCACTTAATATACCGTTTGACTGACTGTTTCATTACGCACTCATAGCTAATATTCCTTTTGTCCGTTGACTGATTTCACTGTTTTGACTCGTTTCCAAGTTTCCAAATTTGTCTTTACAGTAACTGGACACTTTTGCTCCATTAGTGGAAACGTCATTTCCCTTCCATCAAAACAGTCACACTCCTGTTCGTCTTCTACATCTGCGAGCAAACTCGCTTTGTAATTCATTTCGTTACAATTTTCTTTTTCATTAAAGAACTTATGGTTTTATTACACTGGCTACTGCCCTGTTGTCCCGGCCTACCCCTTTTGTTCCCGCTATGCTATTTTGCCACGGCATCTCCACTGACATGTCAGACACTTTTGTTGCTACCTGTTCAAATTTTCTAATCTCAGCCAACAGCCCCAATTTACTGATGTCGAAATGCAAGAGTCACTACAAAATTAACTATTGTCCTGAAGGCTACTGTCGGCGCGTACGGCTGTCGTGATTTATTATTTAATTACCCTGATATCCTGAGAGATGAGTGCGAAAATGCATCTGATTACTCAACACCGTCTTACAACAAATTTACTGAAAGCGCATGTAATTGTACAATCTCAGGTGAGGTGTTTTGCAGAGTTTTGAAATAGGAATTTACATTAAAAAATAGAAAAAGATGGACTCTTATAGTCATAATAAAAGAAAGACTAATGAACGCAAAGCTTAGAAAAACGACAAAATATAATCATATGGCGAACAATAATAAGTACGTGCACAGATGCAATGAGTCTATATTACTAACCATTCATAGGCAACACTGCTATTATAATAAAATATGCTGTGAAGATAATGAAATCCGCTGTTTTTACAGCAATGGCAAAGACATTTTCATGTAGCAACTTTACACGAGTCCAAGTAGTAAATATAATTCTCATTTACAGGTCGTAGAATAAAAGAAAACAAGTTTAACGGACTATCTTGATGAATTTATATAAAATAAATGCGAAACTAGTCATTGAGACGCTGCACTTTATAATACTCTTATTTTTTCACACACTTAGGAATTTTTCTAATCCGTTTACATCTCGTCATCCGCGGTAATAAATTTCTTCTTCCCTTGCTAATATATCGCTTCTGTAATTATGTCGTGCTACGATTTTCTTTCAGATAATGTGTTCTCACATCACAGAATTTCAAGCACACACATCGCCACCTTGCCAGACAGCCACAGTATTACTGCACGATACTCTGACAGCAAACAACATTTCTGCCTAATCAGTGCAGTTCTCTTAGAGGCCTAATGAAATGGTTAAATATTTTTGTTGTTGTTTTTTTTTTACACATTCCAATCTTTGTGATGCTTAACTTTGAGAGAACTTACTACAAAAATAACTTGCAATTTCAGCATTACTACGAAAGGAAATAAAAACGTTCATACAAACAGATCCTTACGCAAGTACCAGATGGGCTTATTTGTTACATTAGAAGAACATTGATGCATGCGTTACAATAGTTCAAACTGATTTACTTGAGGATTTCGACAAATATACAAACGAAAACTGTGTGCGCCGTTACGTTATATATGAATATGCTTTAAATGTATGATTAGGTTTTGACTTAACGGTGTCGTACAAGATTACAGAAAGATACAGGTATTAAAATTCTTCTGTGCAGCCTGTACACAGTAGGTGCTGCGGTCATCCTGTGGTGAAAAAAGGATGATCTAATATTAACATATGTTCAGTTCTTATGTTAGTCTGCTGTTAACATAACATTTTTTAAAATATTCCCTGACTTTGTTAATATGAAGTTATCGTCTTCTTATGGTGTTTTTAGTTACCTCCATTGCTAATGCTCCTAGGATGTTGTTGCTCACTGTTCATAAACCTGGAAAGGACTTTCCAAACACGAAATCACAATCAACTTTATTGTTCAGGAGAAACAAAAAGACTGTCAAAAGAGAGCTATGTTTGATTTTACTAGTGCTACTGGTGTTGTCAGTCACTTTCAGTGTTTTCAGCACTGCTTGCTGTTGGGACTGCGATGTGGTCACCGATATATATTACAGTAAGGCTCTGATTCGTTCAGATAAAATTGACGGTATAAAAGCAATTTTAAAGAATTACACTGCTATTTCTGGAATACTGACTGATAAATATTCTAAATTTTGTGACGTCAAAACTTACATTAAGAATATTATGATGCGTGCCTCTAACTTATTTGCATTACGTACGCTGTTTGCGATGGAACAGCTTATACATCGACCTAGAAAGCCGTAAGGACCACAACAAAATATACAATCGTTTCACCTTATGTCTGAGTAAATGCAGGCACTTTAAGGTGTTTTTTAAAAATGCAACAAAGTGGGTATATATGTTCAATTACGACATGCCGCTGATCAAAAGTCAATGTAACTGGAAATGTTTACCATCTGAAGACAGGCATGATAGCCCAAAATTGGTTATAGAGTTGAAAAGAACTGCTTTAAAAGCAATTACGGCTGGCTGTGTTAATCAGCAACTATTCTTAATTCTTACTCGTTTTATATTTTATCGGTACTGAATTGAAGTTGCTGATGAAATATGAGTTTCGTAACTCTAATTTCGTTCAGAATCATAGTTTTGGCCATGTATGAATCTTCCTATATCCTCCAAGATATCCGTTTCTGGCTCTTCTCTGACGTATACAGGACATTAAGATAGTTGTCTACTGCAATGCTATCCTGTTTCGTCCGTGATTTTGCTGCTCCTATCTACGGGTTTTATGCAACTCACAATGTCTTCAGATAGTAGAATCAAGATTTTCATATTATGTCCCTCACTATAGGGAAACCGTTAGAACTAACAGTTAGCGCGTAGCAATCGAGAGTATATGAGAATCTTGCGCATGGTTTCCGAAGGCGTTGCAGGTTGCTTAAAACCAATATGCAGGTGCAGTTGAATCACCCTGAATGTTACACTACTTACGTTTATCATGTTCGAAACAATCGTGTGTTCTTTAAAGAGAATCTTAAATTTTTATTCCGCTTGGGCAATGCAGTACTTTGACAAAACTAGATAAATTCATCTTCGTGTAGTTACCAAGTACCTTATTTTATAAATAAGTATCCAAATTCTGTCTTCAGCTCGCTTTCCTTTATTTCTGTTTGACGGTTTCGCCTAGCTGCCCATCTTCATATCTATTAAAAAATTATAGTTACAAATGGTTCGATTTACAAAAGGTTTAAACTTTAAGTTTAGGAAGCTCCAAGATTCGTAACAAATTAGTTACCGGTGTAATGCAAATTTGGACAACATACCATTTGTTGTAGTTACAGAGTAACCTGCCGAAAATGGAACTGAAAGTTCACTGGCATAAACAGCCATTCATTCACCTACTGCGGCTTTATAAAAAAATTTAAGAAACCTGATTGGTGCAACACATAAAGCGCTGAAATGCGCCCTCTATTTGTAGAGAGTGGCATGATGTAACTTATAAAACTCTTAAGTATATCATGAAAAACTGCAGTGGAATTATACTGTATTAAAATATTTAAAAAAACTTTATAGTACGATTATAAAAAACCTGATATTTTTTATAGGGCTTCTAACTAACGCAAAGTTTGTAGCGCTCTAAAGTGCCTATGTGGATTGATGTAATACATAAAATATGTTCCTAATGTAACAAATGAAACATCGATGAGGGTAATAGTGCTATTAAAAACCTTAAAAGAATTCTGAAACATTCCAAAAATATGTTCTTCCATTTGGTGAACATAGAGCTAGTAGCGCTCAAGAGTGCCCTCTGTAGTCTGAAATAATTCATATATAAAAATGTTCCCGACCACATATAAAAAAGTAAGGCTTTGATTTCATTAAAAACTTTAAAATATACATACAAAATTCCAATGTTCTCTTCTCTTCCTCTTATTTAGCGGTTGCAGAAACACTAAAGCATTCGGCCGAACACCACACCACGATGAATTTTCCCCAGCCCTCTGCCGTGTCCACTACGCCGCCGACAGTATGTTGAGGGATGCTGCAGCTGGTATTTAGTACGGCGTGTCTCCTCGTCCCAAAGCATGACTATAACAAATTTTTGAGAATTTCGCAACTGTTACTATGTATAAAGTCACTTTGCTCATTAAACAGTTTCTCTCGTTCTTTCTTGGTGGGCGTAAGTATCTAGTCGCTCCAGCACGTTAAAATAACAACTTGTCAGAGCGCCCTGTAGCTCTTACATATGTTCGCTTGTTGCTCTAATCTCACCCTCACAAACCAAACATCATCATCATCATCTAATCTCACGTTTGTTATCTTTCACATGCGCTGCAAATATAAGTCGCATTTCAACACTGTAGGTGTAGCACCATCCAGGTTTCCTCAAAAAAATTTGAACGCCCAACACGCTAGTGTATTACTTATGGCAGTGAACTTTCAGTTCCACGTTAGACAGGCCACTCTATCTGTAATAAGTGCTATGTTGCCCAAATTTGTATTATAACTAATTTCTTACGAATCTCGGAGCTTCCTAAACTTGAATTTTAAACCATTTGTAATTTGAACCAGCTATAATAATTAAATAATTTTTTGTAATAGATCTGAAGGTTGGCAGCTGGCCCGAAACCGGTCATATGAATTTAAAAGAAAGCGATTCGAAGACAGAATTCGGATACTTTTTTAGTGTAGGATTTGTTGTAATGACTGCATGTTAATATACAGAGCCCTGATTTTCCAAGTTATCCTGGTGATTGTGAGAATTCATCCACATGCTTCTCCCTTCAGTTGTCTATGATGACAAGAGTGATCTGGATATCTGTGTTTTTATATAACTTGGCTACTTTGTCTGTAATGACTCAAACATGCGAGGGCATCCCGAAAAGTAATGCCTCTAAATTTTCGTTCGAATATTCTTAAAGCTTCCTTTTTTAAAAAACAAATTTTGCTAATAGCCTGTGTCTTTACTCTTCACGTCTACATATTTATTTTTCAACGTAGTCACCCAGGCGATGGACACATTTCTCCCAAAGAGACACCAGTTTCTTGATACCGTCACTATAGTGCCTGACTTTAACGGAGTCACAACCTCACCTCTGCTTCCATAATTTCATCACTGTCAAAATGATGTCCTCGAAGGTATTCTTTAAGTTTTGGAAATGGATGAAAATCGGATGAGGTGAAGGCGGGACTGTATGGAGGATGGTCGATGACAGTGAACCTAAGGCGTCGGATTCTTGCAGGTGTAGCAGCGCTAGTGCGTGTTCTGGCGTTGTCATAATGGAGGTGACGATGCTCCATATTTGGAAGAACTCTTGGAATGCGTGTTTTCGATTACAGAACGTTGTTTCTTATGCACGTACACAGTTACATGAGCATTGTCCTGCAAAATGATGGTCTGGTCCTGCAGAAAGTGTCATCACTTCTGTTTCTATGCTGATCAGTTTTGGAACACAACCTACGACCAGTTTAGAGACAGAAGTGATGACACTTTCTGCAGGACTTGACCATCATTTTACAGGACAATTCTCATCCACGTACAGTGCATGCTGTTACTGATTTGTTTGACTGATGGGGCTCCTAAATGCTATACCACCTACTGCACTCGTCTGACTTAAGCTCTCTTGAGTTCAACTCGTTTTCTAAACTGAAGGAAACACTTCACGGCATTCGCTTCAGAACTGCTACAAATTCGTCGGGCAATAGACTGCGCCGCTCGAACTGTCAACACAACTGGTACTGCAAAGAGTATCCTACGACTTCCAAATCGCTGGCAACGGGTTATACACAATGCTGGTGACTACTTTAAAGGTCAGTAAAACTCTGAATCACCTATCTGTTTTGCACGAGCTGTACATAAATAGTTGCTCCGATTAAAGTTCCAACCCTCGTATTATTTTTCCTTCTCTTGTTCTTCTTAGTACCGAGTTCTAGTCACATATCACAATTAAATTTTTATATCCCTTAACTATCGGAATAATTTATTTTGTGAAATCATACGTTCTTTCAATCTCTTCATCGCCTGTGGAGCTAGTTGGCATGTCAACTCGCACTGTTGTAGCTGGCATTGGCTTTGTGTCAGTCTCGGCTACGATAATAAATACAGTGCTCATAATAGCTTACTCAAATTGCTATTCTCTTTTTCATTATTAGACCTACTCCTGTGTTACCCCTATTTGATTTTGTAGTGATAACCCTGTACACACTTGACGATAAGTTCCACTTTTAAAATTTTCTATCCTACCTAGCCGATTAAGGAACCGAACATTCCGCGCCCTGACTCGTAGAATGGAAATTTTGTTTTTCATGACGACAACCTCCTGAGTAGTATCCTCTCTGAGATCTGAATGAGGGACTATTTTATCTCCGGAATATTTTAGCCTAGAGGGTTCCATCATCATTTAACCCTACAGTAGAGCTGCAACTCTTCAGGAAAACTAGTGGCTGTACTTTCCCCTCGGTTGCAGCCGTTCGCAGTACCAGCAACGCCATGTTGACTGGTGTTACAAGGGCAGATTAGTCAATCAGCCATACCGTTATCTCTGCAGGTACTAAAAAGGCCGTTGCCCCTCTTCAGAAACCACATGTCTGTCTGGGCTCTCAACAGACAATCGTCCATTGTGGATGCACCTATGGTATATCTAGCTATCTGTATCGTTTAGGAACGCAAGCCACCCACCACAGCATAGTGCATCGTCCATGGAGCGACACTTAATAAAGCGACTTTGACAGATGACGACGAAAAATAATGGGAACTGAGAATTTTATTTGCAAGTCTACCTTCCGCGAAAAACTCCGACGGTATCATTTACCTAGCAAAACGGCGCGAAAATACCCGTTAACGAATTTTATCAATTTTTGTACAATCATTGTGTTACACAACAGGTCTAACATTTTAATGTTTACGTTCTTCTATGTGACTAGTACCTGGATATTAGGCAACCCAACTGCCACAACTGAAGAGCGGTATAAGCAACACATAACCTAAGTCATCCATGTTGGACTTTGGTTTGGAAACAGCGATTGGTTATGAGATGAAATATAAAGCAAAACGTTTATCTATATCAGTACTACCATTGTCCCCCACATCACGTTTCGGAGGCTTCACTCTCGACTTCAGGATTATTAGTGATTCGCATTACCATTTTGTTTTCTGGACGTAATCAGTTCTCTGTTCTGAATTTCATTCCGAAGATGCCCCAACAGAAAGAAGGTCATTATAAATCTATTCTTCAGCAGTAACGTCAGACACACGAAGCAACGACAACGATTTGTTTTGTTATCCTAAAATGTGTGTAATGAAATGCACGTTCCTACAGGTCAGTCGCCCATACTTCTTAGCTAATCATTGATAACAAAGTGAACATTTCATTCTTCTCGATTGAAGATTCATGCCTTCCCACACACAATTACTTTGTTTATTACTTTTCTATTGCAAATTCCCCTCGCAGTTAACAAAAATGAAATATGTGAAATGCAGACTTTGAGTGCTCTGACTTGGGATCCACTGTTTCTGTGCCGTTAAGGCATGAAATCTTGTGCAAGTGGTAGATTAGCAGTAGGCAGTTGATGCTTCCACCAGCTGTAGTTCTTCTCCCACATTTTTCAGGAACTCCTACTCAGCACACCACTCGCTTCTCCTCATGTGGCATGTCAACTGTGGATATATATGAAGATCTCAAAAACTTTCGGCGAATGTCTCTGACGTGAAAGCCACTAGAATAGTGTACCGAACACTTTCTATCAGAAGGTTTGCGATATTTTGTGTCATTTGACGAGCACGGCTTAGGTCTCGCAAAAGTATAGAGGAATGACATTTTTACTGTACCCTTCACTGAATTACAGAAATAAAATTCAATGTTTAGATGTTTACTTTTATCTCTTGCCTGTAGGTCATACAGCCGCTTGACAGTGACCTGGGGGTTTTTCAGGACTTCACAGGACAAAAGCATATTTATTTAAAGTTATTATTCTTATTAAAACTAAAATATCACTCGTAAGAAGTGGGTAATGGATGATTTTACCGCACTAATTACTGTCTGAATGCCATTTGATGGATTTCATACAGCCTTAACATGCAAAAAATACAGGCCAGACAAACGAGTAGCTCCTGAAGAGAGGCAGCAGCCTTTTCAGTAGTTGCAGGGGCAACAGTATGGATGATTGACTGATCTGGCCTTGAAACACTAACCAAAACGGTCTTGCTGTGCTGGTACTGCGAACGGCTGAAAGCAAGGGGAAACTACAGCCGTAATTTTTCCTGAGGACATGCAGCTTTACTGTATGGATAAATTATGATGGCGTCCTCTTGGGTAAAATATTCCTGAAGAGTACTCAGTATTTTAGAACTCTCAGTATAATGTCGTTTATTGAAACTGAACCACACTTCTCGAACACTCACTACATACACACAAAAACAAATAACTTATAGATGATCATTCATCAAGAGCGTCGGTGAGGTCTGTCAGAGCTGGTCCTAGCTCGGCGAGGAACTGACTGTAGTGCTGCTGCGCTGGCCTTATAAAGCCGGTGGAGGCCAGCGGATTACTCCAACTTTCCCTGTATCTGTGAGGTGACCTCTGCAGAAAAAGGTTCCCATTAGTCTCTAGCAAGTTCTGTTTGTTTTGAAGAATTGTTTTCCTCTTGGTTGCGTCTGCAAGTGCTTGTGTATGACACAGGGGTGTCTTGAGTGTAGTCTACCTGTCAGGGGCAGTCTGTAGCAGACGTAACATACCACCCTTCTAGGAGGGGGGGGGGGAGGGAGCTGCGCGAAAGATCGATAGTTGCTACATCATGGAGATCTGTGGCTGCAGCTCCCTGGAGGAGGCTGTGGAGGCTGCCTCTTGGAGAATATTGTGCTATACGTCCTGCGATGCGGGCTGACCTGCGTACTGGTTGTGATGGCGGCATGGGTGGGACCAGTAGCGTCGGTTCGTCTTCTTCGGTGGCCATCGGCTGTTGGGGAGGTGCCAAAGAGGGGCCGGACAGCTGGTCAGTCGGCTGCGGCTGCTGTGTTGGTGGTGGCGGCGACTGATGCCCTGAAATGTCACCCATGCAACGAGTGGTCCATGTCGTAGGGTGCAGTGCAGGTGTCGCAAGGTAGTGAGGACGCAATTGATTTCGATGGCGACGGACTATGTGGCCATCGAAGATGACATCAAAAAGTTCGCGACCCCGGGAACGCTGGATGATGGCGGGCAGCCAACCTGCTTTAATGCCAAAACCTCAGGTCCAGATGAATGAGGCAGGGAAGAACCAGGACTGTCTACGAGGTATCTGAATTCTTGGCAGAGAAGATGTAGGAGGGTCCTGGGTTGGTGGCCATGAAGTGCTTCCGCTAGGCTTTTGTCCCCTATCAGAGTGGCTCGATATAAACTGAGGAATAGTGTCAGAGCCTCTTCAAGGGAGTGATCTTTGGTATATTTGAGCATTTGTGTCTTGAAAGTTCTGACCAGGTGTTCCACTTCCCCATTAGATTGGGGATGGAAGGGCAGGGTGAGAAGATGCTGGATGCTGTTGTCAGTGCAAAAGGAGGGGAATTCCTGGCTTCGAAATTGTGGTCCATTGTCTGTGACTATGGCTTTCAAATGACTCTGAGCACTATGGGACTTAACTTCACAGGTCATCAGTCCCCTAGAACTTAGAACTACTTAAACCTAACTAACCTAAGGACATCACACACATCAATGCCCGAGGCAGGATTCGAACCTGCGACCACAGCGGTCGCGCGGTTCCAGACTGTAGCGCCTAGAACCGCTCGGCCACTCCGGCCAGCGACTATGGCTTTCGGTAATCCTTCCAAGCAAGATATTTTGCGAGGGCTGATAAGGTAACGTGCATGGTGATTGCTGAACACCGAACGATGTACAGGAAATGGGAAAATGCTTCTGTGACTTGGAGCCATTGGTGGCCCAGAAATGGTCCTGTGAAGTCAAGGTGGATGTGTTCCCAGGGACCGTTCGGCATAGGCCAGGGAAGGAATTTTTTGGGGGGACGGGGCAATTGTTGGGCACAGACGGTACAGCGCTGCACCATCTCTGTGGTGTCAGACGTGAGGCCGATCCAGAAAACACGCCTTCTTGCGAGAGATTTGGTGTGATCAGTCCCCCAATGCAGTTGGTGAAGAATGTGGAGGATCGTCAGCTGCAGGGATCTCGGAATGATGACCCTTGGTTCTGCTCTAACCAAAGGAGGACTCCATCCACCACCGATAGCTGGTGTCGGATGGAATAACACAACCGGAAGTGGCGTTGATCCTGAGGAGGCGACGAGGATGGCCAACCATGCAGAACGTGGTTCTGGGCGTCTCTGAGAAGGGAATCTTCTGCGGTGGCTGCAGCTACTTTGACAGTCGAAACGGGAAATGCCTTCAGGGCCTCTTGGACTGCATCATCAATCTGAAAAACGAGGAGGACCAGCTGGTCAAAAGCAGGGTCCGTACCTTGTGGTAGACACGACAAGGCGACCGCATTGGCGTGCTGGGAGGTGGTATGGAAATGCATGGTGTAGCGAAATTGGGATAGGAACAACGCCCAACACTGGAGACTTTGGGATGTTTTGGTCGGTAATCGCATGGAAGGCGCAAATAAAGAGAGAAGCGGTTTGTGATCAGTAATAAAGTGAAAGGACTTGCCATAGCGAAAGGGATAGATCTTGGAACAGGCAAAAACAATGGCAAGTTCTTCTTTCTCGATTTGGAAATATTTGATTTGTGCTGTGGAGAGAGCATTTGAGATGTATGCTATGGGGTGCTCTGTGCCACCCGGCTGTTTGTGGGGCAGGACGGCTCGCACACCATACTCAGAGGCGACCGTAGTAAGTATCAAAAGAAGATTTGGGTCATAAGGCATGAGACATGCAGTGGATTGGAGCTGCTGTTTGAGGGTACGGAAGGCGGTCTTGCAGACTGGGGTCCAACAGAATGGGACATTTTTTGCGGCAGAGATGGTGTAAGTAGGCAGTTTAGGTTTTTTTTATTGGTAACGCCAAGTAGCGCTCTGTATGAAAATCACTGGCTGTGCTGTGTGCAGTCTGTGGTGGTTTGTATTGTTGTTGGCCATTGTAGTGTTGGGCAGTTGGCTGTTAACAGCGCGTAGCGTTGCGCAGTTGGAGGTGAGCCGCCAGCAGTGGTGGATGTGAAGAGAGAAATGGCAGAGTTTTGAAATTTGTAAGACTGGATGTCCTGAACTGCTATATATATTATAACTTTGGAACACTATTAAGGTAAATACATTGTTTGTTCTCTATCAAAATCTTTCATTTGCTAACTATGCCTATCAGTAGTTAGTGCCTTCAGTAGTTTGAATCTTTTATTTAGCTGGCAGTAGTGGTGCTCGCTGTATTGCAGTAGTTCGAGTAACGAAGATTTTTGGTCTACATCTACATCTACATCTACATTGATACTCCGCAAAGCACCCAACGGTGTGTGGCGGAGGGTACTTTACGTGCCACTGTCATTACCTCCCTTTCCTGTTCCAGTCGCGTATGGTTCGCGGGAAGAACGACTGTCTGAAAGCCTCCGTGCGCGCTCTAATCTCTCTAATTTTACATTCGTGATCACCTCGGGAGGTATAAGTAGGGGGAAGCAATATATTCGATACCTCATCCAGAAACGCACCCTCTCGAAACCTGGCGAGCAAGTTACACCGCGATGCAGAGCGCCTCTCTTGCAGAGTCTGCCACTTGAGTTTATTAAACATCTCCGTAACGCTATCACGGTTACCAAATAACCCGGTAACGAAACGCGGCGCTCTTATTTGGATCTTCTCTATCTCTTCCGTCAACCCGACCTGGTACGGATCCCACACTGATGAGCAATACTCAAGTATAGGTCGAACGAGTGTTTTGTAAGCCACCTCCTTTGTTGATGGACTACATTTTCTAAGCACTCTCCCAATGAATCTCAACCTGGTACCCGCCTTACCAACAATTAATTTTATATGATCATTCCACTTCAAATCGTTCCGCACGCATACTCCCAGATATTTTACAGACGTAACTGCTACCAGTGTTTCTTCCGCTATCATATAATCATACAATAAAGGATCCTTCTTTCTATGTATTCGCAATACATTACATTTGTCTATGTTAAGGGTCAGTTGCCACTCCCTGCACCAAGTGCCTATCCGCTGCAGATCTTCCTGCATTTCGCTACAATTTTCTAATGCTGCAACTTCTCTGTATACTACAGCATCATCCGCGAAAAGCCGCATGGAACTTCCGACACTATCTACTAAGTCATTTATATATATTGTGAAAAGCAATGGTCCCATAACACTCCCCTGTGGCACGCCAGAGGTTACTTTAACGTCTGTAGACGTCTCTCCATTGATAACAACATGCTGTGTTCTGTTTGCTAAAAACTCTTCAATCCAGCCACACGGCTGGTCTGATAGTCCGTAGGCTCTTACTTTGTTTATCAGGCGACAGTGCGGAACTGTATCGAACGCCTTCCGGAAGTCAAGAAAAATAGCATCTACCTGGGAGCCTGTATCTAATATTTTCTGGGTCTCATGAACAAATAAGGCGAGTTGGGTCTCACACGATCGCTGTTTCCGGAATCCATGTTGATTCCTACATAGTAGATTCTGGGTTTCCAGAAATGACATGATACGCGAGCAAAAAACATGTTCTAAAATTCTGCAACAGATCGACGTCAGAGATATAGGTCTATAGTTTTGCGCATCTGCTCGACGACCCTTCTTGAAGACTGGGACTATCTGTGCTCTTTTCCAATCATTTGGAACCCTCCGTTCCTCTAGAGACTTGCGGTACACGGCTGTTAGAAGGGGGGCAAGTTCTTTCGCGTACTCTGTGTAGAATCGAATTGGTATCCCGTCAGGTCCAGTGGACTTTCCTCTATTGAGTGATTCCAGTTGCTTTTCTATTCCTTGGACACTTATTTCGATGTCAGCCATTTTTTCGTTTGTGCGAGGATTTAGAGAAGGATCTGCAGTGCGGTCTTCCTCTGTGAAACAGCTTTGGGAAAAGGTGTTTAGTATTTCAGCTTTACGCGTGTCATCCTCTGTTTCAATGCCATCATCATCCCGTAGTGTCTGCATATGCTGTTTCGAGCCACTTACTGATTTAACGTAAGCCCAGAACTTCCTAGGATTTTCTGTCAAGTCGGTACATAGAATTTTACTTTCGAATTCAATGAACGCTTCACGCATAGCCCTCCTTACGCTAACTTTGACATCGTTTAGCTTCTGTTTGTCTGAGAGGTTTTGGCTGCGTTTAAACTTGGAGTGGAGCTCTCTTTGCTTTCGCAGTAGTTTCCTAACTTTGTTGTTGTACCACGGTGGGTTTTTCCCGTCCCTCACAGTTTTACTCGGCACGTACCTGTCTAAAACGTATTTTACGATTGCCTTGAACTTTTTCCATAAACACTCAACATTGTCAGTGTCGGAACAGAAATTTTCGTTTTGATCTGTTAGGTAGTCTGAAATCTGCCTTCTATTACTCTTGCTAAACGGATAAACCTTCCTCCCTTTTTTTATATTCCTATTAACTTCCATATTCAGGGATGCTGCAACGGCCTTATGATCACTGATTCCCTGTTCTGTACATACAGAGTCGAAATGTTCGGGTCTGTTTGTTATCAGTAGGTCCAAGATGTTATCTCCACGAGTCGGTTCTCTGTTTAATTGCTCGAGGTAATTTTCGGATAGTGCACTCAGTGTAATGTCACTCGATGCTCTGTCCCTACCACCCGTCCTAAACATCTGAGTGTCCCAGTCTATATCTGGTAAATTGAAATCTCCACCTAAGACTATAACATGCTGAGAAAATTTATGTGAAATGTATTCCAAATTTTCTCTCAGTTGTTCTTCCACTAATGCTGCTGAGTCGGGAGGTCGGTAAAAGGAGCCAATTATTAACCTAGCTCGGTTGTTTAGTGTAACCTCCACCCATAATAATTCACAGGAACTATCCACTTCTACTTCACTACAGGATAAACTACTACTAACAGCGACGAACACTCCACCACCGGTTGCGTGCAATCTATCCTTTCTAAACACCGTCTGTACCTTTGCAAAAATTTCGGCAGAATTTATCTCTGGCTTAAGCCAGCTTTCTGTACCTATAACGATTTCAGCTTCGGTGCTTTCTATCAGCGCTTGAAGTTCCGGTACTTTACCAACGCAGCTTCGACAGTTGACAATTACAATACCGATTGCTGCTTGGTCCCCGCATGTCCTGACTTTGCCCCGCACCCGTTGAGGCTGTTGCCCTTTCTGTACTTGCCCAAGGCCATCTAACCTAAAAAACCGCCCAGCCCACGCCACACAACCCCTGCTACCCGTGTAGCCGCTTGTTGCGTGTAGTGGACTCCTGACCTATCCAGCGGAACCCGAAACCCCACCACCCTATGGCGCAAGTCGAGGAATCTGCAGCCCACATGGCCGCAGAACCGTCTCAGCCTCTGATTCAGACCCTCCACTCGGCTCTGTACCAAAGGTCCGCAGTCAGTCCTGTCGACGATGCTGCAGATGGTGAGCTCTGCTTTCATCCCGCTAGCGAGACTGGCAGTCTTCACCAAATCAGATAGCCGCCGGAAGCCAGAGAGGATTTCCTCCGATCCATAGCGACACACATCATTGGTGCCGACATGAGCGACCACCTGCAGATGGGTGCACCCTGTACCCTTCATGGCATCCGGAAGGACCCTTTCCACATCTGGAATGACTCCCCCCGGTATGCACACGGAGTGCACATTGGTTTTCTTCCCCTCTCTTGCTGCTATTTCCCTAAGGGGCCCCATTACGCGCCTGACGTTGGAGCTCCCAACTACCAGTAAGCCCACCCTCTGCAACTGCCCGGATCTTGCAGACTGAGGGGCAACCTCTGGAACAGGACAAGCAGCCATGTCAGGCCGAAGATTAGTATCAGCCTGAGACAGAGCCTGAAACCGGTTCGTCAGACAAACTGGAGAGGCTTTCCGTTCAGCCCTCCGGAATGTCTTTCGCCCCCTGCCACACCTTGAAACGACCTCCCACTCTACCACAGGTGAGGGATCAGCCTCAATGCGGGCAGTATCCCGGGCAACCACAGTCGTAGTCCGATCAGGGGATGCGTGGGACGAGCTGGCCGTCCCCGCCAAACCCCCATCCGGACCCCCACAGTGATGCCCATTGGCAACAGCCTCAAGCTGTGTGACCGAAGCCAACACTGCATGAAGCTGGGAGCGAAGGGATGCCAACTCAGCCTGCATCCGAACACAGCAGTTGCAGTCCCTATCCATGCTAAAAACTGTTTTGCAAAAAACGTCTGAACTAATCTACAGAGAGCGCAAACAAATCGACAAAATTTAAACGGTTATTAAAATACAAGATTGCCTAGTAAATGCAGTAATGCTGCTACTTGCGCACTGCTGACACTGCTCGGCGGCGGAAGGAGACTAAGCGAAATTACACTATTCAGGTACTAAAACGCGATGCTACACTCTCAAATACTATAAAACGCCCGAAATTTATGAATTAAACAATGCAAGTACCAAAAACACGCAAAGAAATTAAGAATTAAACTATGTAACAAACGAGTGAGCTAGGAGTATACGACTTGCTGCTCAGCTGCTTATCCAACGGCGGCAGGGAGGTGATTTGTGAAAGGTATAGGTTAATGTTAGTCAGATCCATTCTTTTGCAGGGATTATTGAAAGTCAGTATGCGTTGCGCTAAAAATATTGTGTGTCAGTTTATGCACAGTCATGTATAATTGTTCAAAGGGGACGTTTCATATGTCGACCCTTAGCCGAGGATACCTCACTGGAATCTTCTGATTTTTTCATGTAGTTTGTGTAATTAGTGCAGCCTTTGTTTATTGCTAGCGCGTAATTGTAGAGAGAATTTCCTTTGTAGTTGTAGTTTTTCATTCTTGTACAGCAAAACAGTCGTGGCATGCATGTAGATTTGCACCAAGTATTTCGCAGCTGTGCTTGCAATTAACGAGATATTATTTTCAATGCTATGTTAATGTGTTTTCTTATTTTGCTCTTCAAATTGTGCTTTTCTGTGTTGTCGTGTGAAATATTGTGACAATAATGGCGTGTGAAAAGCGTAATACTAGGCTCCAAAGTAAACTGAGAAATTACAGTGAAGACGAAAGCAGTGTGTTAGCGCCGCCGAGTAATGAATTAACTAATGTTCAAAGTAGTAATTTGGTAATTGTGCATAGGGAAATGGAGCGGGCTGCAAATAATGGTGTAGGCAGTGAAACAATTAGTGAACAGGGAAGCATTATCGATCTATCGGTCGGCAACAGCTTGCCTCAGGAATCCGAAATGACAGGACACAATCTTGCAAATAGTGTAGATTCAGGTTTGGCGTCCTCGCCGTTTTCTCAAATAAGTCAAGACACATTTTCTGCTTTTCAAAATGCGAATATTGCCGGTTCAAATGCATTGCCGAATAGCACTGAGGAACACGTTTCAAACACCAGTGCATTGTTATTACAATTAATGCAACAAATGGGACAAAAGCTTCAAAAGTTAGACACAATGCAACAAAATCTTCAAAAGTTAGACACAATGGAACAACACCAGAGACAAACACAGCAACAGTTAGACACAATGGAACAAAATCAGAGACAAACACAGCAAAAGCTTCAAAAGTTAGACACAATGGGACAAAATCAGAGACAAACACAGCAAAAGCTTCAAAAGTTAGACACCACACTTGAACAAACACGTGAAGATTTAACTACTGAGTTACATAACATTGAATCGAAATGTCAAAAAGTCTGTAATGACGATAAAACACAAATTTGTGAGCATTTTCAACCTATTTTTTCGCGACATGAAAATTCATTACATAATCACGAAGCAGCCATAAAAGAACTGTAAACCATTGTTCATGAAAATCATGTGATCTTATGGGCTATCTGGAACCGCGAGACCGCTACGGTCGCAGGTTCGAATCCTGCCTCGGGCATGGATGTGTGTGATGTCCTTAGGTTAGTTAGGTTTAAGTAGTTCTAAGTTCTAGGGGACTAATGACCTCAGAAGTTGAGTCCCATAGTGCTCAGAGACATTTTGAACCTTGTGGGCTAAAATTGACTCAGTTGCATCTGCCGATTCGGTTACGCTACTTGCAAAAACTCAGGAAAACTTAAAGGACACAGTAGATACACGATTTCAACACAAATTGACACTCTGAAACTTGGTTCAGAAGAACACACTGAGGAAATAAGTACACTATAAGAGAAAGTAGCCGAACTTTCGGATCAGTTCACTAACGTATCTGCAAAGGTAGATGGTGATCTGAATGACACAAGACCTGTAGCCATCACTGACACAAAAGAGTATGAACAAATTAAGATATTCAAACAAAATCAGAATCAAATTAATACGCAACACAAAAGAGAAATCCGGGAAGTACAAGATCAGTTGGCACAAGTAATACAAAAATTACATATTTCAGAGGACACTCGCGCTCCAACACAGAAAGAGGGACCTAGAAATACGGAAAAGTCACAAAATAATAACACAGGGCATTTCGGAAATTATGAAAGAAATTGGCAAGGTGCACCGCATTTTGAGATGGAACCGCCGACACGACGTAACAGTGACCGATATGCTAATTGCAGACACGATGATTTTGACTATAAGCTGTTCATTACTACACGTAAATTCAAAACATTTAAGAATTCTGGCAACGACATTCATCCACAAGCGTGGCTTCATCAATTCTCTCATTGCTTTCCTCCCAACTGGTCATTAGAGCATAGATTAGAATTTATGTGTGGCTGCTTAGAGAATGAACCAGCTGTAAGAATGCGATCGGTCATTCACGATTGTCACAGTGAAGGAGAATTTTATCATGCCTTCCTCTTAGCATATTGGTCTCAAGCTACACAAGACCGAGTAAAACATAGCATCATAATGATGAAACATTTCGAACAATCTGAATTTTCCAGTCTTGTGAAATATTTTGAAGACATGTTGCACAAGAATCAGTACCTGTCAAACCCTTACAGCCCTTCAGAACTCATCCGCATTTGCTTAATCAAATTGCCTGAACATTTGCGACATTTTGGTTTGCCAGGACGTTGCAAAGACGACATTGAAGCTTTTCAGGGACTATTACAAAGAATTGGAAATTAATACCGACAATCGCAGAACGCGAAAACAGGAGCACAACAATTACAGCTCACATCCGTCACAATTCCGCGATGACAGAAATAATAAATGGACACGACAAGGCTATTCTTACAACGTAAATCGTGACCAAAACAGACATCACCCGTATGACAACCATTGGCAGAGTAGTAATAATTACAGGGAAAGATCACTTCTCCGCGGTAATGACTATCACAGAGACAATCAGAGAAACAGACAATATGGAAACCAAAATAATTATTATCGAGGGAGACAGAATAACTTCAGATGCAACAGTCCACCGTGCAGTTACCATTCAGGGAGAGATTCTCCACCACAAAACCGACAAAAAAGAAACTATGTAAACTACCGACACAACAACAGACCAGAATTTAACCAAAATTGGCGTGGTTCAAACAGGGCAGGGCCCTCTCGGCAAGGTGAATTTGTAGAAGTTAGGTTTCCTAATCCCAATAACGACGCGCGCCAAGAGACAGACAATGACTCGCACCGCAGGCAACCACATGCTGGCTCAGAGAAAAATTACATAAGCTAACCTTGAGAAAAATTCCAGTATTCTTTACTGACGTATACCACATGATAATTGCGTTCAAGTTAAAACTCTGAATAAAGGATTGCACCACACTTCACATGTTAAACCGCTTATTGAGAGATAATCTGGTTTTTTTAATGAGTGACACAATTTATATTATTGCTTTTGCGCATGTCTGTTTTATATCTGCACAGTTTTTCTGAATTATTCTGGAAAGTAAAACATGTTTTAGTAGTAACTTTTGTGGTATAGCTACAATGAGATAGCCTTTTCTGTAGCACAACAATACGTTACAGCACAGTACTTTCTTCATCACGGCAATAAGCGTAATAACTAAGATATCTAAACGCAAAGCATTTCACTTTTGTTTATCATGAGGTAAGTACATTGACTTCTG
This sequence comes from Schistocerca americana, assembly GCF_021461395.2. Lineage (NCBI taxonomy): Eukaryota > Metazoa > Arthropoda > Insecta > Orthoptera > Acrididae > Schistocerca > Schistocerca americana. The sequence goes on along the minus strand of NC_060121.1, from coordinate 595,451,529 downwards.
CAGAACTTAGCTTTCGGAGGACGATAACTACGACACTTCCACAGAGATTATCTTACAACAAGACGCACAGTTTAGCGCTACAGTACACGTATTTGAGTGATTAAATTTGTACTTAAAACATTTATTTTTAAAGATATTTGAAGTACAATGATACAAAGGTTTTCTGTGATACATTTCCTTCCATTGCTGTAATCTGTCACATCTGAGGATATAATTACATTAATCCTCAGGGGGTACATGCCTGCATTGTGTACTGTGTGGCTGGCACAAGGAGCCCTAGCTAATATGGTATTTGCTTATACAACTTTACACATCGGTACCATATTTCTCTAACACAGAATTACACAGCTATCTGATTATTTAACAGAGAAAAAAATCTTTTTTACTATGTCAGTGACAGATATTTACGCAATTACACAGCTGGATAACTTCACACTTATGAAACTGTATTTCGTCTGTACTTTGTGAACTGTTCATATTTTATCGGAACCATTGTGATACTGTGAGAGCTCTGAATGATGTATTTGGTATGGGATCATGATTTTAAAGTACGTTTGAGGTAGATGACACTATTGAAATGAGCAGAGAATTTTTCTTAGGTTATGAAATTATTGGAGGAAGCTACGGCGATTTTGAGAATTGACTGAGATGTTATGATATTATTATGAAGACGATATGTATTATGCTGTTGAGGTATGTTTATGATCAATAAGATGATGCTACCATATATGAGGAATTTGATTATGCTATGTATTTCTTATGATGAAATATTGAAGAAGTGTCGATGAATATGTATATGTATAATAAGGTAAGGAATAATGAGTAGTGGTTAGGGACTCTGATTTGTGGAAAAGGATGTTGGAAACCAAGAATCGTACTTTAGAATTATGAAATGTGTGTACATGTGTGAATGTATCATAATGCCGCTGAAAATTTTTTGGTCACCGTTGTATTTATAGGATTTTGTTTCTACACATTTGTAATGCAAATTCTCGACCTGTGAAATTTTTTATATGAGACTGTCACTGTAGCACAAACTACTGTCATAAATATTTCAGTAGGAAAGTGAAGTGACCTTCACGTATTGTGTGGTGGGCAACCAGCTGTGCGATAGTTGCCTGGGAATAAGCCATTAGTGTGTGTCTTTCAGAGGCACAGGTGGAGAAAAAAAAGAGACCATTAACCTGGCTATTGACATTCCTTTGTAGAAAGCATCGCAAATATGACACGCTCATTACTTGAAAACGTATGATTACTCATACTTTGTGCTACTTACTGAAATGCTTATGAATTGATGTGAAATATTCATACATCTACACACCTGATTATGACAGGTGTCTTTCTACGAGAATTGAGAGAAATTCTACTAACTTATGAAATGCCTCATGACTACTGAATGATTATTTTATGCTTTACTTTGTACGTAGTTGCTTATTTTATTTGATATCTGTTTTCCAGGTGTGTTGCATCAATGCTTTTATAAAATTAAATTAAATGCATTTGCTAGTGTGAACACTTTCTGTCAACAGATCTGTTAGATAATAATTTTATGATCCACATTCTTCAAAAAAAAAAAAAAAAAGAAAAAAAAGGGACCACTTGGAAAGGAAAGAACAGTAAGAAGGGACTAATAACAGTAACTTCATACATAATTTACTTTTCAAGTACTTGGTAATTTTTATGGTAGAATAAGTTGTGGTGCACCACTTTAATTACATAGACATTAAGATGTGAATAGACATTTCCCTTATCTGCATTGTTGTCTTAAGTGTGCTATTTTTTCTGCTTTAGCTTTGTCATGTTTAGGTATAAGTTATTGCATTTGCTGCTGCTGTGTGCCAGGCATAGTGCTACTGAATTTCACGTTGTATTACTCTGTTAAGCCAGTTTTACTACTGATTTATTTTTCTTGTTGCTGCACATTGGCTCATATTAGTTGTAATGTTGCATTTTCTCTGTTAATTCAGATTTACTGCTACGTGCTTTGCCAATTTGCATTTTTTGTCATTGCTGTTTGTGTTAATTGTTTTGTGCTGCTGCATTGCCTCGTCCCTTAGTTTAGCATCTGAGCTCAGTAGCTTTAAGTTAGCTTAAGAGGGGTAGACTATATAAGAGAATGAGTTGCGATGAATTGGAAGAAATGCATTGAGAAGTTTTATGAAAAAAGTACAGAAAGCAGGTATAAATAGCACTTTTTGAAATAATGAAGAACGAAGGGAGATCTCCAAGAAGTAAAGAAAGTTTTGTTTGCAAGATACTGCAGTAAAACAAACCCTGTCCTTTCCCTTTCTGTTATTCCGCTATGTGTTTGTGTACTCTTGTATATTTGTGTTCTTCCTGTCTTTATGTGTTTATCTGATGAGAGTTACATTGTAGAATTTTTCTGATAATATGTCATTTACTTTGTAAAGATGTTTAAACATTATTTATTCTGTTTTGTTGCTGATATGTGAAGGTGATGTTTCAAAAGTTATTCTGATCTTTTATGTATTTACTTATGTCATAATTCCTGTAACACTGATGTATATGTTATTTCGATTCTTTTGTAAAGCCTGTATTAATACAAATGTTATCTGTATTGTCATGTTCTTTAATGATGTATTTTGTACCTTTGTTATTGTATTCTTATGTTATAAAATTGTAATTGACACCAGTTCATCAAATTAAGTAACTTGTAAGCATTCATTTCATTGCACATATTTCTGTTGTTCATAGTATATGCACAATATGTGAAAAAAAGAGGACTGTTAGTGTTTGGACGTGTGTTAATAATTCAGCAAGGGACTGATTAACAGCACTGCTGGTTCCAAGGACAATTCCAAAAACTCTGTGAGTGGTTTGTGAGTGGTTTATGGACTTGCTATATGCTCCGCAAGACTCTTTGATGGTGATTGTGCACCTGCACAGTCGCAACAGATAGCTGCTGGCCGTCTCTACAAGGACTACAGTGGGTCTACATCTTTGATGGCCCACCAATACCATTATTTCTACAAGGACTGCAGTGGGTCCGCACCTCTGATGGCCCACCAATACCATACACTCTACCAGGACTACAGTGGGTCTGCTCTGTGATGACCTACCTACCAATATTCTTCAAAACTTCGACTGACTCTGCTGTGGGTTTGCTCTGTTGTGGCCCATTAGCTGTCTGCATGTCAAGAGTCAGCACTGTCTTTCCGTTGGAAGGACAACACTACTTCTTCAAGACTGCATGGAAATCCACTACTTCCGTGTGCATTCTCTTTTACTGCTCAGACTTTGAGGAAAAAAAAAACACTGCAGTTTTACCGTGATCAATGATCAGGACTGTCTTTATGGACTGTGAGAAAATTTTTGCTTTTGACCAACATTTTATCAATAAGTGTGTGCATTTGATTTCTTTGTTATTGTAATTATGAAAATTTTTTTCAAATCTGTATTGGCCACAACCCAAAACAATTCGTAAAATTTTTTGTGGGGAGCATGGGGGCAATGTAAGTAGGCTGTTTAGGTTTTTATATTGGTAACGCTACACAGCGCTCTGTATGAAAATCACTGGTTGTGCTATGTGCACTCTGTGGCTGGTTTGCATTGTTGTTGGCCATTGTAGTGTTGGGCAGTTGGCTGTTAACAGCGCGTAGCGTTGCGCAATTGGAGGTGAGCCGCCAGCAGTGGTGGATGTGAGGAGAGAAATGGCGGAGTTTTGAAATTTGTAAGACTGGATGTCATGAACTGCTCTATATATATATATATATATATTGACTTTTGAACACTATTAAGGTAAATACATTGTTTGTTCTCTATCAAAATCTTTCATTTGCTAACTATGCCTATGAGTAGTTAGTGCCTTCAGTAGTTTGAATCTTTTATTTAGCTGACAGTAGTGGCGCTCGCTGTATTGCAGTAGTTCGAGTAAAAAAAATGGTTCAAATGGCTCTGAGCACTATGGGACTCAACTGCTGAGGTCATTAGTCCCCTAGAACTTAGAGCTAGTTAAACCTAACTAACCTAAGGACATCACAAACATCCATGCCTGAGGCAGGATTCGAACCTGCGACCGTAGCGGTCTTGCGGTTCCAGACTGCAGCGCCTTTAACCGCACGGCCACTTCGGCCGGCAGATCGAGTAACGAAGATTTTTGGTGAGGTAAGTGATTTGTGAAAGGTATAGGTTAATGTTAGTCAGGGCCATTCTTTTGTAGGGATTATTGAAAGTCAGATTGCGTTGCGCTAAAAATTTTGTGTGTCAGTTTATGCACAGTCATGTATTATTGTTCAAAGGGGACGTTTCAGTGGTACAGCGATGCTGCCACTTGAGCTTCAGAAGGAACGAATTTCTTGTAATACGAAATTTTTCCCAAGAAGAATTTCAACTGATGAAGGTTCCAGGGACGGGTCAGGTTGTTAATGGCGTCGATATAAGAGAAAGATGGAGAAATGCCGTTCTGGAAAATGATATCACCCAGATAGGAAATAGATTGTTGGAAAAATGAACATTTAGAAATATTACATTTCACACCTGCAGTTCGAAAGTGGAGGAAGAGGAGGCAGAGCTTCGCTATGTGCTCTTCGGGGGAGGACCCCGTGACGACTATGTCGTCAATGTAATTTATACAGCCCGGGATATCAGTGAGAAGTTGCTCAAGGTATCTTTGAAAGATTGCAGGAGCTCTGGCTAAACCGAACGTGAGTCGGTTTAGTTGGAAGAGGCTGAAAGGAGTATTTATAACAGTGTATTTACGGGAGGAAAGATCAAGAGGAATTTGGAGATATGCTTCTGCTAGGTCGATTTTGGTAAAGTAGGAGCCCCCTGCCAATTTGTGAAAAAGATCTGCCGGTCGTGAAAGGGGATAACCTTCCACGAGAAGCTGTGGGTTGACTGTAGACTTTAAGTCACCACAGAGGCGAAGGCGGCGGCCTGGCTTCTGCATGTTGACTAAAGGTGTGGACCACAAGCTCAACTGCACGGGCTAGAGAACCCCTTCATCCTGAAGACGTTGGAGTTCTTCTTTCAGCGGCTGTTGTAGTGAAACTAGTACCTGGCGTGCCTGGAAGTAGCGGGGCCGTGCGGCGGGACGGACTTGAAGCGGGGCCTCAAAGTCCTTGGCACAGCGTATGCCTGGTGAAAACAGGTCCTGGAATTCATTACAGAGTGCATCGACTTCAGGAAAAGAAACGTGCTGAGACACTAGGTGAACATCGTCCATAATGCAAAATCCGAATAAGCGGAAGGCGTCCAGTCCGAATAAGTCTGCTGCGGAGGAACTGTTGACAACCAGAAACGTGATAGGATGGTGAACCGATTTGTACCTGACTTGAGCCGTGAATTGTCCAAGGAGAGCTATCTTTTCTTTATTGTACGCCAGTAGGCGCTTAGGGGCTGGAGAGAGGGGTGGTGAACCAATTTTGGCAGATGAAGTGTAATTAATCAAGGAGACTGCTGTGCCTGCGTCGACTTGCAGACACAGAGGCTTGTCATTGATAGTGACGTATATAAAAATTTTTGATGTCGAGGAGTTGTCTACCTGGTTGACGTCCATTGGGGTGTTGTTCAATCCATCTGGATATGGCCTGGGCTGGCGGCTGCTGGAGTGGTGGTTTTTGCGCGACAAACGGGCGCTAAATGGCCTTCTCTGCCGCAGTGTGTGCGTTGCGGCCAGCGGTCTGGGCATTCTTCTCTGTCATGTGTTGAACAGCAGGTGGGGCAGGAGGGCAGGCGGAGTCGATCCCACCGACGACGTTGCTGGTTGTGTTGTGGCTGCAGTGGCTTCTGGCTCCAGCCGGGATGGTGCGACTCGGCGTCTTGTTGTGGATGGCGGTCTCCGACCGCGGCGGCGGTAGGAACGCGGTGTTGAGCCCTGGATTGCTGCGACGTCTTCGGTGTCTGCCGTGGCTCGTCACGGATTGCTGCTACATCTGCCCAGGATTCCAGTCGACGATCGGCGGCTGTAGAAATTTCTAACTTACAGGCTAGTTTTATGACCTACTCGAGGGACAGGTCTTCTAACTTGACGGCGTCATGGCGTAAAGCGGTGTCTAGCGCTGCCTGTATCAAATGGTCTCGCACCATGTCATGAGCGTATGATTCTTTGGAAAGATGTGTGTCAAACATACATCTCCTGCTGAGACCTTGCAGCTCGGCAGCCCACTGGCTTTAGGTTTGCTCGGGTTTCTTCCAGCATTGGTAGAACTCGACGCGGGCTGCGAGTACATGATATTGGCGTTTGTAGTAGGCATTTAACGTCGCACAGATGGAGATGAAGGTGAGGGAGTCGGGGTCCAGCGGCTGTAGTTTCGTGAGCAGGAAGTACATCTTCGATTGGTTCCAAATAAAAGGTGTGCTTCCTGTCTTCTTGGGTGATTTGATGAATCGTGAAGTGTTGCCGGATACGTCGCTCGTATGCAGATGACGAAGAAATTGATGAAATGTATGATGAGATAAAATAAATTATTCAGACAGTTAAGGGAAAAAAATTTAATAGTCATGGGTGACTGAAATTCGATAGTAGGAAAATAGAGAGAAGGAAACGTATTAGGTGAATATAGATTGGGGGTAAGAAATGAAAGAGGAAGCCGCCTGGTAGAATTTTGCACAGAGCATAATTAAATCATAGCTAACAGTTGGTTCAAGAATCATGAAAGAAGAGTGTATACATGGAAGAAGCCTGGAGATACTAGAAGGTATCAGACAGATTATATAATGTTAAGACAGAGATTTAGGAACCAGGTTTTAAATTGTAAGACATTTCCAGGGGCAGATGTGGACTCTGACTACAATCTATTGACTACGAACTGTAGATTAAAACTGAAGAAACTGCAAAAAGGTCGAAATGTAAGGAGATGGGACCTGGATAAACTGACTAAACCAGAGGTTATACAGAGATTCAGGGAAAGCATAAGGAAACAACTGACAGGAAGTTGGGAAATAAATACAGTGGAAGAAGAATGTGTAGCTTTGCGCAATGAGGTAGTGAAGGCAGCAGAGGATCAAGTAGGTAAGAAGACGAGGGCTAGTAGAAATCCTTGGGTAACAGAAGAAAAGTTGAAATTAATTGATGAAAGGAGAAAATATAAAAATGCAGTAAATTAAGCAGGCAAAATGGAATACAAACGTCTCAAAAATGAGATCGACAGGAAGTGTAAAATGGCTAAGCAGGGATGGCTAGAGGACAAATGTAAGGTTTTAGAGGCTTATCTCACGAGGGGTAAGATAGATACGGCCTACAGGAAAATTAAAGAGACCTTTGGAGAAAAGAAACCACTTGCATGAATATCAACAGCTCAGATGCAAACCCAGTTCTAAACAAAGAAGGGAAATCAGAAAGGTGGAAGGAGTATATAGAGGGTTTATACAAGGGCGATGTACTTGAGGACAATATTAAGGAAATGGAAGAGGATGTAGATGAAGATGAAATGGGAGATATGATATTGCGTGAAGAGTTTGACAGAGCACTGAAAGATCTGAGTTGAAACAAGGCCCATGGAATAGACAACATTAGAACTACTGACAGCCTTGGGAGAGCCAGTCCTGACAAAACTCTACCATCTGGTGAGCAAGATGTATGAGAGAGGCGAAATACCCTCAGACTTCAAGAAGAATATAATAATTCCAATCCCAAAGAAAGCAGGTGTTGACAGATGTGAAAATTACCGAACTATCAGTTTAATAAGCCACAGCTGCAAAATACTAACTCCAATTCTTTACAGACGAATGGAAAAACTGGTAGAAGCCGACCTCGGGGAAGATCAGTTTGGATTCCATAGAAATGCTGGAACCCATGAGGCAATACTGACCCTACGACTTGTCTTAAAAAATAGATTAAGAAACGCCAAACCTACGTTTCCATCATTTGTAGACTTAGAGAAAGATTTTGACAATGTTGACTGGAATACTCTCTTTCAAATTCTGAAGGTGGCAAGGTGTCAAACAGGGACCGAAAGGCTATTTACAATTTGTACAGAAACCAGATGGCAGTTATAAGAGTCGTGGGGCATGAAAGGGAAGCAGTGGTTGGGAAGGGAGTGAGACAGGGTCGTAGCCTCTCCCTGATGTTATTCAATCTGTATATTGAGCAAGCAGTAAAGGAAACAAAAGAAAAATTCGGAGTAGGCATTAAAATCCATGGAGGAGAAATAAAAACTTTGAGATTCACCGATGACATTGTAATTCTGTCAGAGACAGCAAAGGACTTGTAAGAGCAGTTGTACGGAGTGGACAGAGTCTTGCAAGGAGGATATAAGGTGAACATCAACAAAAGCAAAACGAGGACAATGGAATATAATCGAATGAAGTCGGGTGATGCTGAGGGAATTAGATCAGGAAATGAGAGGCTTGAAGTAGTAAAGGAGTTTTGCTATTTGGGGAGCAAAATAACTGATGATGGACGAAGTAGAGAGGATATAAAATGTGAACTGGCAATGGCAAGGAAAGCGTTTCTGAAGAATGGAAATTTGTTAACATTGAGTATAGATTTAAGCGTCAGGAAGTCGTTTCTGAAAGTGTTTGTATGGGGTTTATCCATGTATGGAAGTGAAACGTGGACGATAAATAGTTTTTACGAGAAGAGAATAAAGCTTTCGAAATGTGATGCTACAGAAGAATACTGAAGACTAGATGGGTAGATCACATAACTAATGAGGAGGTATTGAATAGAATTGGGGAGGAGTTTGTGGAACAACTTGACTAGAAGAAGTGATCAGTTGGTAGGATATGTTCTAAGGTATAAAGGTATCACCAATTTAGTACTGGAGAGCAGCGTGGAGGGTAAAAATCGTAGAGGGAGACCAAGAGATGAATACACTAAGCAGATTCAGAAGGATGTAGGTTGCAGTAGGTACTGGGAGATGAACAAGCTTGCACTGGCTAGAGTAGCATGGAGAGTTGCATCAAATCAGTCTCAGGACTGAAGACCACAACAAAAACAACATGATCACAGATGCATAGAAATTGAAAAACAAATGTCACAGTCAATGGTCTCCAGATACTTGCATCAAAACACAGTGAACCCCCCCACCCCCCCACACTCCCCTCTGGCGACAACACAGACGTGTATTCTCGCAGTGTTCCCTGGATGATGTTGGATCGGCCACTGCTGGTCGCTGATCTAGACCTGCGTCCGTACCGCGTGGACGTCCAGAACCTGGTCCGCGGGTGTGGGAATGTTCCACATACCATTGCTGAAAGTCATTATGTCCAGTAATCAGTCGACACATCAATCAAGCTTTCCTTAGGCCCACAATGCGACACCGTCCAAATGGTTGAAGCTCTTCAACACTAGTACACATTCATCAGTGATGTTTGGTTTGTGATGATGTTTGGTTTGTGAGGCGATAAACTGCGCGGTCATCAGCGCCCGTACAAAGTCCCAATTTTTACACAATCCAATTCAGCCACTATCACGAATGATGATGATGAAATGATGAGGACAACACAAACACCCATTCCCCAGGCAGAGAAAATCCCCAACCCGGCATTAGGATTAGGGGGACATGGTTATAGACTAGAAACGAATATTGCAGAAATTGTTTGACTCTGAACTCATCACATTTACTGCCCACAGAGCCAAAACACATGGTGCCGTCTGAGTGCCTTCTTATTGCCGATGACAGTGATAGAGGAATCACTTTTACAATCCGTTAGGATGAACACATTATACCATCGTGCCACAAAACACAGTGTTTGGGGCATGGGAGTCTATAGAAGTTTTTGCAAGAGGGAGTATGATTCAAAAATTGACAGCTCTTTTGTAACTGATTCGGTGAGACTGAAATCGTGCCTTTCTCCTGAAAATAAATCTGAGAAGGATGATGTATAACTTAAAGTATCTCGATTCTTTTTTAGTTACCTACTTAGTATTTTTAAGGTGAATGCTTTGGTATCGAAACGATAAGCATATTTAATACGGTACGTAAAATACACCCATTTAGTTGTTAATGTGTAAATGGCTCAACCCTTTTGATCCAACGATCTGAAATTACATCCACATGTGATTAAATTATGTATTATAATTTACTGATACTCACGCAGTTATGTTAGGTTGAAACTCATAATTAAAATATTAAAAAAAATTGAATGATTGAGTAAACCCAGTTGAATATCAGCAAATACGCCACATTAGTACCCGTCGATATGGCACAACAGGAAACAAACTTTAAAAAAGGCTTATTGGTCCTCAGTGCCAACAATATTATTTTGTTTACTTATAAAACGCTTTCGTTCACTTTCATGGATTTATTGCATTATTTATATGTTAACTCTAGTCCAACAAAATGTGTTTAGGAAGCTACATTTCTATGGCTTGGTCAGCCACCGTGCAGCACAGGGGCCCATACACGACTAGGTGAAAGTCGGAAACCGCCCGAAAACATCCGCAAACTGGCCGATAAAATGAACATTTGGCAACCTAGAACTGCACTAAGGTAGTCCTCGTCTCTCGGTTGCGTCACCTTATTCTGTAGCATGCCACCTGGAATTCTTTCAACCACAGATTTTCAGACGGTCTCGTGGAGAGCACATTTTTCAACCTTAAGATTTCATCTTCCTTTCCCAATCTTCTAACGGAGAATGCGATGTCTTTTTTTCTGTTGGTGTATTAGGAATTGATAAGAGATGCATACGACTACGATATGTGAGAGGAATTCAAATGAAAACCGAACAACCGCCACAACAGGACTACGGAATGGTTCCATTCAGAGGTAATCACTACACGCGTTAAGACATTTATCTCACTGGAAGATGAGACGATCAGTTCCTGTTTCGTAGAAACCGGACAACCGTTGACACATCCACAGCTGCTGGCGCTCGTGCACTTTCTCATCAGACAGAAACTGACATCCACACATGTCTCTCTTATAAAGTAGCCAAAGATGTGAAAATTACATGGTGGAAGATCCGAGCTGGACACTGGATGTTGCAGTGTTCCCCATTCAAACTACTTAAATGTAGCCCTCGCCCGATTGGCAGTGTAAGGAAGGGGGGGGGGGGGGGGGAGGGCGGGCGTTGTCGCGCAGCAGGATAATTGATAATTCCGCCCGATAGCATTCCTGGGTGTTCTGCATTTTTGGGCGCGTCACGCTTTCCGCAAGGTATCTTCACAGCGCAGCATATTGACTGTGGTTTCTGATTTCTACAGACAAATGGTATACTATTGTGGAAACCCACGGAATCTAGGTCTACGTGAGAAGAATGCGAAGCCCCAAATGTGGGATTGTGGTCCAGTAGCACGCCCAAGGGCGACTGTAAGACGGTGTTGGCTACGAGTACAGTATTTAGTGTCGGGATTTATACAATGCAACATAGTTTACCTGTGGTGTATACTGATGACAACAAAGTAGCACGTGTGGCTGGGAGCTGATGACATTCCCGAATGTGCAGGTGTCAATGATGCTTGGCGTGGAAAAGGAGTGCATAGTCAGCAGAGGTGGTGTCGTGCAGGATGCCGACCCACAGTTCTGCAGGGGTTTCCCGTCCAGCCGGGATTCTAACAGCTTGGCAAACCAGAGCACCAACGTGCTCTGATGGTCATAACAGTTTGCACCCTGCTCAGCGGCCAACAGTTCTGCATGGGACGGCAGTAGTCATGCAGAAGTATGCCCTGGGCTCCCAACAAGATATGGCCAAGACACTGGTAGCACAAGCACAGCCAGGGCGCAGGACAAGTGCAGCTCTCCCGGAAGGTGTGAGGTCGGCAGCTCGCAGGATACCGTTGACTGACCCCCAGTGGGTCGTTGATAGAAGGCACTCAGATCTTCTCATCAATGGCAGCAAAGATATCAGCAACAGAAGTCCGCAGCAGTGATGTGCATCAGGCTGGCTGTCTGTTTTCTTGTAACTGAAATTATTAGACGAATGATAGGCTGCTCTTTTGTTTTCTTTCCTGATTTACATTTCAACTGAGACATTGCATTCGAGCCTGTTTATTTAAGCTCTGTGCTTGTCAGGCAAAAACCATAAAAATAGTTTTTGTTCATGCTGAATTGCATTCTTTGTAGCAAAATTCTCCTCCCCTTTAGAAACAATCTCATTATACACGTTTTACATTGACAGTTGTACACAATACATATTTTATTATTTGGCTATTCATGAGAGCTGAACCGCAATGTTTTTGTTTGGCTTGGCTTCTTAATTCTATGACACTACTTCCTAGTTTTCATCCATTGAATTCATCTGGTCTAACCCTGTGCTATCTTAGTTTACTCCTTATGTGATAACATAAATTAACAATTTAATTACTTTGTACCTTTAATGCTTATTTACATTAGTAAGCCACTCGAAAGGTATCTGATGTGCCAGTAAGTCACCGGGATGGACAGTTTTATATTTAAAGCAAAAGTAGAGTAAACAAACTGCTACTAGAACCACGGCAACACTGGTGGTCGTATCACTTAGAGCCGTGATGTTATAATGTTATCTACACGGTACTGTTGGATATGCTAGAACATTCTTACCATGGAAATTCGTCCTCTCTGCAGTGCTATAAGTTCGTCAAATTAGTCTAATAGGTCCGGGTTCAAGGTGTTGTATAAACTAAGGTATTTCATTCCTAACACTTCGAAACGTTTTTCCATTCAATTTAATGCAGAGAGTGAAACTACATTGCAGCCATGCACGCGACTGCAGGTGGGACGTGAAACTGTACTTCTGCTAAATCAGAAGTTGTACTACTGATGAATGTAAAACTGTTCAATAACTTTATTTTTATCATGCTCTGGGTCTTCCATTCTGTAATAATTACTATTTCTGGCGAGAAATAACAAGTACATCACCTGCCCACACTCTGGAACGGAGATGGGTCTTCACTTCACATTCGATTTCCCTAAGAACAACTATATTTCACATGCGTGAGTGTCAGCCTGTATCACTCTGCCTGGGAAAACTGCTTTATTTAAGATATTTTCATAACTTTTTCAATTACATAAGAATGTAAGTTTTCCTGCTCTGAGATTATCAACCTTTCCGGAGTTGAAGAACGGATAGTCAGTTGTGCATGTGAGGATAGTATCATGGGCTCAAGTGGGCATCCGGGATGTTTCTCTTACACGTAAAATAAGGACTTCTAGGATTCAGAGAAAAATGGGTTTTATTCGCAAGGACAAACATTAGGGGGTAAAGTACTCACGAAAACTGGCTACGGCCGAAGAGTGAACGGCGCATGGGAAGGACTGGCGTACACGTATAGAGAGTAAGGAAGCTGGGAGGCAAGAGAGCTACCCGATGTTGTGGCCGCTAAGTCGCCGACTGTCTTGCGTACCTCACGTGACGGCTCTCCATCTTCCCATTGGCGGATTTGTGACAGAAAGTTGGCGTCCCTAGATCAGCGTCATAGCGGAGTAGTTTACGTAACTGCTCACGCCACTGCCTGAGGCTAAGTTACAATCAAGGAGGAAGAATACAATAAAAACTTTTACCATAACTAATCCTTCCTCTACGAGTGAGAACCGGTTAGGGGTCTGTGATTGTGACAGTGGCTGACACTATTCACTCTTAATGACCGATTCAAAACACTCATCCGGCCGCGGTGACCGGGCGGTTCTAGACGCTTCAGTCCGGAACCACGCGACTGCTACGGTCGCAGAATCGAATCCTGCCTCGGGCATGGATGTGTGTGATGTCATTAGGTTAGTTAGGTTTAAGTAGTTCTAAGTTCTAGGGAACTGATGACCTGAGATGTTAAGTCCCATACTGCTCAGATCCATATGAACCAAAACACACAAAAATTCTTTTTTTAAAAAAAACTTATTATGAAATATGCGGCAGGGACAGAGAGTATAAAGTACGAGAATTTACCTTACAGTATCATTATCCAGTGGTGTCATTTGAGTTGCTGTTCGTTGGAAGTTTCTATTAATATGGTTAATGTCTTTTTTTATACACACTTGGCGAATCAGCCGGAGTCGGTGCAACGGCCAGTAGTGGACTGCGTGCGTGGAGCCAAGGCGGTGGTGGGCGCGGTGGCGGCGACCACCTGGGCTGCAGCTGAGCCGAACTGCATGGTCACCTGGGCTCTGTAATACCGACCCGGACTCCACGTCGCTAGAGTGCCGGCTGGCCGAATGAGAGCTTGTCAAGTACCAGCCACTGCAACTCTCGCAGGCGGGAATAGCGTCAATGGAGGCTCAAGTTACTAACAATAATCATGGGTTAAACTTACGGCAAGAGATATATTTAACTGCAGACTGCTCCTCTAGGAGGCGTAACGGGCAGCTGAACAAACCAGGCATCAAACGTTTTCATTAAAAATAGCTAGTTTGTTTTTATTCCCGAGATCTGACAACTACTTGCCAATAAAATTGTTTTTACCAAATTTGCATAATACTTGAGTACACAGTCATAAAAAACTCTATAGCTTAACTAACTGGTAGGGCCGTGCCTGTGAAGTGTGACTCTTCAGACGTTACCCACGGTATTCACCGTCTGGCTGTGGATTTCGTACAACCTGTGGTGGTGGTTCGCGGGATTTGCGGTACCCATATTTATCCAAATTGCATACAAAGAAGCCAGTGGCCACTAGAGCTACAGACACAGACGTAACGCTTCAAATGACTACTCTATTGGAATAATTCTGAGTGTGTCATTCAGAAATGTGTAAGGAAGCAAACGTAGCGACGAAGGAACACAGATTGCCACAGCCGACAAGCAGCAAAGTTTTATTTCTATCCCTTAAGGTGAGGCATGCGTTACCGAAGTGCAAAGCGTTCGATATCTTCGTAGAGTTTCACTTTCTGACATTTAAGTAATGTACTTGGTTAATCTAGTAGGACACCGTTGACGCCTTACGACAAAACACTGAGAAAGTGAGATGGATCACGGCATCAAAACAGGAACGATAATGTGGGTGGAAAATAATGTGATAATCTCACTAACTGTGCAGGGTCCCGATTAATCCGGCTAGCTCCTCAGACACAGAAAAAAGAAATACATAATAGAGCTGACAACAGGGTAACTGATAAAAGCGGGACGGTCAAAAAATTAACTGCACCAAGATGCGGTCGTGGGCGCTAATTGGCAATTCCAGCAGAACGGACGCACATGTACAGTGCCCCGTGAGTAGCATAAATAACCGTGTCGTCACAATCAATACAGGCTTACTCGGTCCACCGTAGAAATCAACAGGTGCATAGTCTCACGTCAATCGATATATTACGCGTTTCTGCGTTTCCGGCTGTCCAAGGGCGTAGTGGCGTGGCCACTCAATGAGTTCCTCGCAGGCCGGTGTGTCTTGTTTTGGCATACGCCATACAACTTTTGGCGCCACCTTTAGTGACACTGATCCGCTATGTATGTTAGTGCAGGTATCTGTTACCAGTTCTCAGGGCTAATCTTTTTATATCTCCTGTTTTACTGGGGATTGCTACTGCACCGAATTAGTGAAGTAACACGTATCATGGCACACACATTCTACGTGGATTCAAGACGAAAAGTATTTGTTGCATAAAGTGCTCTGCGTACAAGTCTCTCAGTGAGAGCAAATAATTGTTTACAATATCTCCATAAGGAGATATGCCCTCGTATCTGTTGTTTCCCTCGACTGCTATCTTCAAATCAATAAAGTTGAAATAATATGAAATATCCATATGTTCTATTTCCCAATAGATCAGTTTGAGCCTCCTGTAACTGCATTGAACAGTTTTATACATGACACAATAAAATAAAAACAAAACTACCCTTCAAAGTGGGGAGGCAAGCTCAGAGAGAGGGGGTAAACTATCAGATAAAACACACAAATGCATAATAAAATACAAAACCTTGCCGGTGCAGCTCCAGAATCTTACGCTAAACTCAATATACATTTTCACATATATTTCCAGTAGCTACAGCAGGGGCTGCTACGATAACCTTTCTCTCGATATCTATGTTGTCATGTGCTTCTGCTTATAGGTTTCACGTGAAAGTATTGAGCAGTGTGAGCCCAACGGTTCTGCCTATAACTTAGTGCGTCATGAATTCCAGTATTACTTCTACTTGTTACCAAGACATGATCTTCTTAACAATGTTTGGCTCTCGCAAATGCTTTAATACTGGTATGATATATTCATTGATCATCTTGTATTATGTGTTTCGTTTCTTTTTCCTTGCAATCCTTATTGCAGTAAGCGATCATTGTCGGACTTTCTGGTGATTTCTTCAACCTACCTTCAATATCCCGACGACAGATGCGCCGCATTGAAGATATTCGCAGAAAGCAGCATATGATTTTCCAGTGACGAACTTACCTTGAAGTCTCAATGAAACCTGGCAGTCAAGGGAAGGCAGTATTCGGTTACGATTGTGGACGAGGCCGTAATCAGTTACTATTGGTGGCCTTTTACGGTTACACACAATTTATTTTAAATCAGTAATTTGAGACTCAATAATAAATGAAAATACCACACGTTATTAATGAAGGAATAAACAACTGTGTAAATAATAGTGTTTTCAGCGAGTTACAGTTTATCAAATCACCATTAAATACAGATACAGCTGATAATGTTTTAAAAGCAAGCCACTGTGATCTGGGCAGAAGGCCTTACACGCCAAGAATGGCAATAAAGTAAGAATTGTTTAAAACTCGCTGCAACTTACAAATTAGGTATTGAAATATTAAACGCAAGTCGCCACAAACACAGAAGAAGGCATCAGACGCCAGGAATAGCAGTAAATAAGGTTTTAAAGGCTTACTGCGTAAATACATGTACCAAATTGGAAATTTACGGCAAGTGAGCACAATCACGACTGAAGGACTTACACGCCAAGAATGGCAATAAAGTAAGAATTTCTTAAGAACTCGCTACAATTTATAACCTACAGATATCGAAATATTAAAGCTGAGTCGCCACAAGCACAGTAGAAGGCATCAGACGCCAGGAATGGCAGTAAATAAGGTTTTAAAGCTTACTGTTAAAATACAGATACCAAATTAGAATTTTAAGGCAAATGACGACAATCACGGCTGACGGCCTTACACGCCAGGAACAGCAATAATAAAAAAAATTAGAAACCTGCTGTAAAACAGCAAATAGAAAAGCAAAGGTTAATTAAAAAAACAAGCAACTGATCACCAAGCGGGTGAAATAAGATGATGGTAAACTTTGTAACACAACCCTTAACATCCACTGAACGCTACACTGCTGGATTTATTGCGAAAGGTGACTAGAACTATTAACTAGACATATGCAACCTTTAATGTAGGCATTAAAAGGTATTGTAATAAAAAAAACAATAATAAAACACAAGGACCAGTACATAAGTTCGTTAAAGTGTACTGAGGCAGATTGTAGCCATAGAAGGCGTGGAATGAAGGAGCATTACACTGAACTCCTGGCCATCAGACCTCCTTTTAGAACACACATGTCTTACAAGAACCAAGAGGCCACAGACGGTGCTCCAGGAATCGACCTCTGAGAAGGTCTGGCAACAAACACTTTCGCGAGAAATGAGATAGGCAGCCAAGAGTTGCATTCACTTCATAAGATGGTAACTCAAACTAGTGGAAATATAACGAATGACCAATGACAATCTTGCTGAAGATACCTGACGTCCGATAAACCAAATGCAACAATGGAACCATACGCCAAAGCCGGAACCAGCCATCTTCACTACGTCCCCAAAATACAGTGCTTAGAGCGCCCGGAACGAGAAAGAAATCACTACCACCAGAGTAGAAGAATCACCAACTGGCCTACAATCAAGAAAGCTGGCAAAACTACACGCCTTACCGAACAGCAGTTACATACACTTACCCCACGGTGTGAAGGCATTGCTAATTACGGATATAAAATTTTTTTTTGTGATTTTCATTGGATTTCTATTCTTTTCCTTTTGTTCATATGGGCATTTCTAATTGTGATTATGTAACATTCTACTGTGGTTTTTAAATGTAAAGATGTAATTGTGATTATTTCGTTTGCCAATGGATAAATATGTTTCTAGCATTGTACCTGTGGCAAAGTTTCTAAAGTTCTCTTTTTGAATATTATTAATTGTGAAAAATGCAATCAATAACATTTATAAAGGTTTAAGTAATTTACGATAATTGTATAACACCTATAGACAGGGGACAGCGATAGTGCTTTCGAGAGTTGAAAGGTTGTTGCATAGTAGAGGGGATGGTGGATGGCGTGTCTGTGAATCGTACGCGGGAAAAATAGTACTGTGTTCCATGAAAAGCATACGTAATTGTATGGACAGTGATATCGAACTATCAGATTTTTAATTCTCTTTACCACTTCGGTATGTAATGCCATCGCCAGCGAACTTTAAGAACAAATAAACCGGACTGTGAAAGTGCCGCTAACATTACTTTGTTGTGGCCGACACGAACTGTGCCTTTATTCGAATGAACTTTGCTGGTATTGGTTTTGGGTGGTGGAACTGTTGAATATCACATTCTATCAAGCCATGAAAGTGAAGACTAACTAACTGTGCAATATAAATGGTTTTCAGTGACGTTGTCGAAGTTTGAAATGCGAGAACAGAGTGGACATTATTTACGGTGTGCTTCACATACATGAACAATTCTATGAACTGTGTATTTGTGGCTAAGACTATATGAATGTGACGAACCGTGTAATTATGGACGATAGCGTCACGGACAGTGCATAAAGTGTAAAAACGAGCGATGTCTACGTCATATACTTTGAAAGAGAGGACATGTCAACAACGTTCGTATACTGGCGTCTTGTGGTTTGTTAATCACCACGGGGTTAATGATACAGCTGTGCCGGAACTTTATTTGCGTTTCGCCGGAGAAGATTAACCAGCGGAACTGTCTGTATCCTGCTCTCATCATCTTAACCCGCCGACATCGTGCTGCCTAACGAAACGCTTCGCATGCAACAAAAAGTTAAGGGATTTCGCTGAACGCTATCCCCTGACTTAGAAACGTTCTTTCTCTATTAAAAGTATAAGAATTACAGACTCTGTTTGATTAAATTCTTTGTTTAGTTTGTTTGATTTCTGCTAACGAAAATAAAATTACAATCAGTGAATTAAAAGTTGCCTGGTAGTCATTGTTGAAACACCAGTAAATATAAACTTCTTCCTCTCATTAGGACTAATTCTCCTTGCATGTCAAAATTATTGTGGTTATTTTATGTAGTTTTATGTATTGTTATGAGACTAGATATATGACAGTAACTAATAAGAGTATTTTGTCGCGAAATATGGCTTCGCGCGAAAATTACGGCGACTGCCATAATTGCTTGCGTTCTTACCAATAATGTAAAAGCTGCTATTCCGGTATTGGTGCTTTTCCTGACGTGGGCGGGAATTATAAATGTCAGCTGTCAAATCACGTAGTGACAGTTTACCCAGTAATAAAAGTTTTTTGATATTGTATTGCTACGAGTCGTAGAATTAAGAGACACTGGTTATACTCAAATGTGGGTAGATGTATGGTGAAACACCCCCGTGTTCATGCGATTGTTAACAGTACTGTGTGTGATTCACGAAATTTTGTCACTTTTTCTAATTCCTTTCAGATATTGTCTTAGATGTCTTTGAAGTTTCAGAGAATATATACACAATTTTGTCGGTTCAGGTTAATTTCAGAGCAGTTTCTCGTGAATATTAGAGTTTTCAGTTCATAAACAAAGTGGGATCGTGACCAACTGAGAAGTATAACAGAGAGTGTGGTTTTGCAACTAGAATTTTGGATGATTTCACAGTTCAGATTTTGATAATTATTTTTCCTGTGGGTTTAGGTCATCACACATGGCACCATGTTGTGGCAGGACAGTCTTTTAGTAATACTGTCTTTTCGAACCTGTCAATCTTAGGATTGATGTTTGAATTTGGAAGAGTGAAAATTGTATTGTTTTGTTTTGTGTGGGTTACCTCTTGTAGACAAAATGGCAATCAGAGAAGATGAGCGTGTAGTTAGTTTCAAGGTGTGGGAAAGTGAGCAAGAAAAAAAATAAAGAAGAAGAGTTTGTTATGGAAAAGGTAGATAAAGGATTAGACATTAAAGTGGAACCAGGTGTCAGAAGAGAAGCAGATAACAAGGGAGGAGTGGAAAGTACGTTAGCATTGCTTTTGACGAAACTGGAAGGAATGAAAACAGAAGTGAGTGGAAAACTAGAAGCTGTCAGCAAATCACAGGAAAAAATGGGTGAAGAAATAAAAAAGCGAAACGAAAAGTTTGAAAAACGTCTGAGGGGATTTAAACAGGAAATGAAAGATGGGTTGGAAAAGAAAATCTTGGACTTTAAATCAGAGGTTGATAAAGATTTTGAGAAGTTTAAAGATGACGTTAAAGAGACTTTTAAAGAGACAGAGTTTGAGTTAAATAAGAAGCAAGAGAAGTTTGAAAACATCATAAAGGAAAGTGTAGAATGCTTGGATAAAAACATTAAAACCCAATCTACTGAATGTATGAAGGGGACGGATGAAATTAAAGATTATTGCAAAGGAATGTTCCGTGAATATAGACAAGAGACTAAGGCAGAAGTGGAAGATATTAGAGAGACCACTGCTAAGATCGAGAATAGGGTAGGGAGTTTAGAAAAGACAGTACAGGGTAAGCAGTTTACAGCATCACCAGTAATAGTGCAGATAAAGGATGGTAGTAGTTTCAATAATATAGTTTTTGATCCTAGTGGAGATGTACATCCCGTGTCTTTTGTGAATAGTTTGAGAAGTAAGTTTGCTACAGATTGGACAGAAAAGGACAAACTAAGGAGGGCAAGTGCTTGTTTAAAAGGGGAAGGTTTAGATTGGGGAGTTGATGCACCAGAAAAATTTGAAACATTTTAGGATTTTGTGTCAGCGTTTTTGCAAGAATACTGGTCGAAAGAAAAACAAAGTGATGTCATAGAAGCTTTTAAGAAGGCCCCATGGTATGATAGGAGTAGTAGGGAGAATATGAGAGAATATTGTGAGAAATGGATAAGTAAACTAAAACATTTGGACAGCCCATGGAGTGACAAGGATACTATAGAAGTATTGATAGGGAAGTTGCCTCCTAATAGAAGATGTGGGTTGATAGCAAATTTTAGTACTATCAAAGACTTTCTGAACAGAGTGAGGGATGTGGATAGGTGGCAAGTGGGCTGTTCATTTAATGAAAATAGACATGTGGATGGTCATTATGATAATCAGGATAGAGTAGGGAGAATGAACCAAGTAAATGTTAGAGGTAGGGGAAGAGGCCAAGGAGCTTTTAGAGGAAATAGCCAAGGCTATCAGACAGTAGGGGAATCACGAGAGGGAAACGGGACCCCACTACAGTGAAGGCCCGTGCTGAGGCGGGTCAAAGGTTAGGGCCTATTGAATTTTCAAATCACCATGGTAATGTAAGGGATACAGTGATGGGTAATAGTATTAGTAATGATTATGGTGATAGGGTGTGTAGTCATCATGGTCTGGTGATGGAAGAAATTGGATCTGAGATTAATGGTGAAGGTGGTAAGGAATTAGGGGACTCATGTATGGAGAGATTTTCCCAGATGTATGAGGGAGGCAAAGAATATGAAAGGCAGCCAAAATGAAAAGAAATTATTTCAAAATGCAAGTGGTAATAATGAAAGGGAGAGTATGAGTAATGGTTGCAGTACGGGAGGAGAGAAAGAAAGTAGTGAAAGGGGAGCTTTCCATGCATGTGATGATTTAAGGAAAGATGCTAAGCCAAGAGAAAGGTCAATTTCTGAGGTCAATGGAGGAGTGATGAATACACATGCCTTGAACCATAAAGAGAAAGTAAGTAATGAAGAAGATGTCTATGTTTTCATTATTCACAGAGATGCAGGAATAGCAGCTGATGATCTGGAGGAAGTAGGTGTTTGTGCTCTTCAGAAATGTTTAGAAGGAAAGGAAAGTTCGAAGATGAATTGTGATGACTGGGCTCATAATGAAATTGAGCAGGATTTGTTATGTGAAGAAAGTAGTGATGATGGTGACAGGATTAAGCAACCTTTTGTGAGAATTGGAATGTATGGTAGGGAAGAAAAAGCTCTTTTGGATACAGGTAGTGAAATTAGTGCTATTGCTGAAAGTTTATTTAATTACATAAAGTAGCACAATGAAGTGATGAACGTACCAGTAGTAGGTTTGAAGATAGTGGGTGCTACAGGGAAATTAAGCAAGATAATTAAACACCAAATAATTTTTGGAATTTGAGATTGGGGTCATAGGTTTAGGACATAATTTTTTGTAGTACCTGGGTTAACAGTGAATATTATATTGGGCATGGATTGGTTGACAGAGTGCAAGGCAGAGATAAATTGTGGAGAGAGTTTTGTTAATTTTGAGGGTGATGGGTCAAGGATCAGTGTGAAGTTTGATGGATTGGTGATAGATAAGGACCGATTGTTAGGGTATTTAAAGGTGAAAATGATGCCTGTAGTAACTAATTTGGGTGATGATAAGCTGAACTTGGAGTATAGGAGTGAGGAGGATACAAGTGGACTTATGGACGAATTGAAGAGCCAAATGTCTAAAGTTGAAGGGTTAAGTGAATGCCAGAAAGAAGAACTGAGAGAAGTTTTGTGGATGAGTAGGGAAGTTTTTTCTGACAGGCCAGGAAGAGTAAAGAATTATGAATGTAAGCTGGATATCAAACCACATGAACCTTTTTCGAAAAAACCTTATTCCATACGATTTGCACAGAGGGAGGCGGTAAATAAAGAAATTGAGAGGATGTTGAATTGTGGTGTTATAGAGCGAGGGAAGAGTGAATATAATTCACCTCTGGTCATTGTGGGCAAGAAATATGGTAGTGTGAGACTAGTTATTGATGCCAGGATGTTAAACGAAGTGGTAAGGAGAGAAACTGATAGGCCAGAGAGTATGGAGGAGATGTTACAGAGGTATCACAAAGTAAACTATCCTAGTAGTCTCGATCTGACCTGCAGGTACTGGCAGGTGCCACTTGCTAAGGAATATGGGAAGTATACAGCATTTTTGGTAAACGGGAAGTGTTATCAATACACTGTTATCCCATTCAGGCTGAATATTAGTGTGTCTGTTTTTATACGAGCCCTTGATCAAGTATTAGGACCAGAACTGAGTTCAAAACTGACAATATATGTGGATGACCTATTAGCTGCCACTGAGTTATGGGAAGAACATTGTTGTTTATTAAATGAGTTGTTTCAAGCCTTAAGGAAAGGGGGCAGTACCCTGAGACTCAAAAAGTGTGAATTTGTTCGCAAAGAAATAAGGTTTTTGGGTAGGATTTTGTCAACTACTGGTATTAAGATGGACCCAGACAAAATGAAAGCAATCGAAGAGTGTACATCCCCAAGAAATAGAAAAGAGTTGAAATCATTTTTGGGTATGTGTAATTTTTACCGGAATTTTGTTCCAGGGCAAGCTTTTAATGTCCAATGTCTGAACAAATTATTGAGTTCTAAAGTGAACTAAGTTTGGACAGAAGAGTGTCGGAAAGCCTTTAATGAACTTAAGGAAGCTTTGGAAGTGGAAAAGATTTTACACCATCCGGATCTTAGTAAACCTTCTGTTTGGGGACTGATTCGAGTGGGTATGGTATTGGAGTGGAATTGTTTCAAAATTTTGGGGATGAGGAAAATGAAGATCATAGGACCATAGCCCAATGAGAGAAATTACTCTGTGACTGAGTGTGAAGCATTGGCAATAGTTTGGGGATTTCAAAAGTTCAGAGATTACCTATGGGGGAATAAAACTATCGTATATACTGATCACAGAGCCATTATATTTTTCAAAAAGTTTCGTCTGGTACACAGACGGTTAACAAGATCGACTTTGTTCTTAAAACAGTTTCCTTTTGAGATAAAGTATATTAAAGGTACACAGAACAAAGCAGCAGATGCTTTATCCAGGTTACCATTGAGTGAAGGTAATGATACAGGGTATGATGTTGATGAAGAGCACGTAAAGTTGTTTTATATAAAAGGTGTTCAAGGAGAGAATAAAATTGAAGGTATTTGCAAAAACATGAAAAGGTATCAGAAGCAGTGGAAAATGGTGAAGCGTGAACTGGAAAGGAAAGATAGTAACAATAAGTTGCCAAAGTATTACAAAATTCGTGATGGAGTGTTGTTTAGACAAACTGATGAAAATTCAGAAGATTGGAAAGTATCTTGGCCCCGTGGATATATAGATGAGGTAATAGACTGTATTCATTTGAGTTTTGGACATGTTGGTGTTAAGACGTGTATACAGAAATTGAGGGAATGTGTATCTTTTGACAACATGGTAAAGAGAGTGAATAACAGTCTTAAGACATGTGACAAATGTCTAAGAGCCAAAGTTACTAACCAAACATGTAGGCTCCCTATGCAAAATATTAAACCGAATGATGTAATGGCACTGTTATCAGTGGATCTTTATGGTAAGTTACCAAAAATCAAGGGAGGTTTTGCATACATTTTTGTAGTTTTGGAGGTGTTTCCTAAATTTATAAAACTTTATCCGCTACGTAGAGCTACTGGAAAAGCCGTTTTGAGTAAATTGGAAGGTGATTATTTTGTGAAGTTTGGGAAACCTAAGGCCATATTATCCGACAATGGGTCACAGTTTGCATGAAAGAAGTGGAAAGAAGACCTTACCAATCAAGGAGTTACAGTAATTTACACATCAACGTATCATCCGCAAGGGAATCCAGTAGAACGTTATATGAGGGAGATTGGCAGATTCTGCCGTACATATTGTAGCAATAATCACAGTTCATGGGGAGACATAATAGGAGACATTGAGGATGTAATGAATACTGTTGTTCATGAGGTAATGGGGTTTACTCCTCAGGAGATTATGAAAGGTGAGAGACAAAATAAGTCTGGTGGAGGAAAATTTATCTTTCCCTGCCAAGGAGGAATTGACTTGGGGTGAAAAGAAGAAAAGGGCAAGAGAACAGGTAGAGAAGAAACTGTTGGAAAGAAAAAAAAGACTTGATGATAAGGTGAAGGGTATTGATATAAGGATAGGAGATTTGGTTTTGGTCAAGACATATGAGAAGTTAAAAGAGATAAATAGTGAGATTTCTAAATTTTTTGATGTATACAAAGGACCATTTGAGGTGGCTGGTATACCCCACCCGAATGCATTCCATCTGATTTATCCCAAGTCCAAGAAGAAATTTGCCATTAAGAATGCGGTTGATTTAAAACCATATAAGGCAAGAACAACACACTAATACATTTGCCCACTTGCAGTTTTCAGAGGAAATAAATTTCAGTGTAAACAGTGTAAAGATTTGATTATGAACTGTAAATGAGAAGTGGTTTAAGAATAATTTCTTGTATACCATTATATAAATTTGTTTTTGAAACCAGATAGTTTTTTTTACATGTTTGATGATGTGAAGAGTCAAGTAGTTATCAGATTCAAGCAATGAAATGTGAGTTGTTATAGTAGACTGTGGTTTTGCTTACAAATTCTTCCAAAGACACTCCAGTGTGTGTGATGATAAGTAGTATATACAACTGTCAAGAATCTAGCAAGATTTGTCTGCAGCAGCATTGTATAGGTTTACAGTAATTATTTGTTAATCCTAGAATTCTGTTTGTGCTGTAACTAACACCTGTCTTAGTTTTAGTCTTTACTATATGAAATATTCATTTGTTAATTTGATTTGCTTGCTTTATGTCAGCCTTCTCAAAGAATTGTGTAAAATGATGTTTCATTGTTGTTAAGTTTATTTGTACTGTTATATGATGTATCCCATTATTTGTGTCAAATAGTCTGATTAGACGTTTGAATACTTTAGGGCAATATATATATACCCATGACATGACCTAGCTTTATGATGTTGGTTGTCTCACATGAGTCAATGACAATTTTTTTTTGAGAGGTTCCTGGGAACATCTCATGATAAAATGGGGGGCATATGTGAAGGCATTGCTGATTATGCATATAAATTTTTTTTCGTGATTTTCTTTGGATTTCTTTTTCTTTTGTTCATATGGGCATTTCTAATTGTGATTATGTAACATTCTACTGTGGTTTTTAAATGTAAAGATGTAATTGTGATTATTTCGTTTGCCAATGGATAAATATGTTTCTAGCATTGTACCTGTGGTAAAGTTTCTAAAGTTCTCTTTTTGAATATTATTAATTGTGAAAAATGCAGTCAATAACATTTATAAAGGTTTATGTAATTTACGATAACTATATAACACCTATAGACAGGGGACAGCGATAGTGATATCGAGAGTTGAAAGGTTGTTGCATAGTAGAGGGGATGGTGGATGGCGTGTCTGTGAAGCGTGCGCGGGAAAAATAGTACTGTGTTCCATGAAAAGCATACGTAATTGTATGGACAGTGATACCGAACCATCCGATTGTTAATTCCCTTTACCACTGCGGTATGTACTGCCATCGCCAGTGAACTTTAAGAGCAAATAAACCAGACTGTGAAAGTGCCGCTAACATTACTTTGTTGTGGCCGACACGAACTGTGCCTTTATTCGAATGAACTTTGCTGGTATTGGTTTTGGGTGGTGGAACTGTTGAATATCACATTCTATAAAGGCATGAAAGTGAAGACTAACTAACTGTGCAATATAAATGGTTTTCAGTGACGTTGTCGAAGTTTGAAATGCGAGAACAGAGTGGACATTGTTTACGGTGTGCTTCACATACATGAACAATTCTATGAACTGTGTATTTGTGGCTAAGACTATATGAATGTGACGAACCGTGTAATTATGGACGATAGCGTCACGGATGGTGCATAAAGTGTAAAAACGGGCGATGTGCACGTCATGTACTTTGAAAGAGAGGACATGTCAACAACGTTCGTATACTGGCGTCTTGTGGTTTGTTAATCACCATGGGGTTAATGATACAGCTGTGCCGGAACTTTATTTGCGTTTCGCCGGAGAAGATTAACCAGCGGAACTGTCTGTATCCTGCTCTCATCATCGTAACCCGCCGACATCGTGCTGCCTAACAAAACGCTTCGTATGCAACAAAAAGTTAAGGGATTTCGCTGAACGCTATCCCCTGACCTAGAAACGTTCTTTCTCTATTAAAAGTATAAGAATTACAGACTCTGTTTAATTAAATTCTTTGTTTAGTTTGTTTGATTTCTGCTAACGAAAATAAAATTACAATCAGTGAATTAAAAGTTGCCTGGTAGTCATTGTTGAAACACCAGTAAATATAAACTTCTTTCATTAGGACTAATTCTCCTTGCATGTCAAAATTATTGTAGTTATTTTATGTAGTTTTATGTGTTGTTATGAGACTAGATATATGACAGTAACTAATAAGAGTATTTTGTCGCGAAATATGGCTTCGCGCGAAAATTACGGCGACTGCCATAATTGCTTGCGTTCTTACCAATAATGTAAAAGCTGCTATTCCGGTATTGGTGCTTTTCCTGACGTGAGCGGGAATTATAAATGTCAGCTGTCAAATCACGTAGTGACAGTTTACCCAGTAATAAAAGTTTTTTGATATTGTATTGCTGCGTAGTATTAGGAGACACTGGTTATACTCAAATGTGGGTGACTTCAATATAAATTGTATAAGTGGTTGTGTAAGGAAAACGATGCTGGTAGACCTCCTTAATTCGTATAATCTTATGCAAACCGTATTCTTTCCAACGAGAGTGCAAGGGAATAGTAGTACAACCATAGACAATATTTTTGTTCATTCGTCATTACTAGAAGGGCATTCTGTTAGCAAAATGGTGAATGGCCTTTCAGATCATGATGCACAAATTTTAAGTCTAAAAGATTTTTGTGCTGCAACACGTTAAATATAGTTACCAACTTTTTAGGAAAGCTGATCCAGTTTCTGTAGAGACTTTTGTAAACCTTATCAAGGAACAAGAGTGGCAAGATGTTTATAGTGCTGATACAGTAGATGATAAATATAATGCTTTCCTCAAGACTTTTCTCGTGCTCTTTGAAAGTTGCTTTCCGTTAGAAAGTTCAAAACAGGGTACTAGCACAAACAGGCAGCCTGGGTGGCTGACTAAAGGTATAAGAATATCTTGTAGAACAAAGTGGCAATTATATCAAAACGTTAGAAACAGTCACAATCTAAATGCAGTAGCCCATTATAAACAGTATTGTAAGGTGCTTAAAAAAGTTATTAGGAAGGCAAAAAGTATGTGGTATGCAGATAGAATAGCTAAGTCTCAGGATAAAATTAAAACCATATGGTCAGTCGTGAAGGAAGTGGCTGGTCTGCTGAGACAGGTCGAGGATATAGAATCAATGCGTAGTGGGAATGTCCGTGTTACTGATAAATCACATATATGTACAGTATTTAATAATCACTTTCTGAATATAGCAGGTGAAGTAAATAGAAACCTAGTCCCAACAGGGAATCATATAGCGCTCGCAGAAAAAAGTGTTCCGAGACTGTTACCTGAAATGCTCCTCCATGATACTGACAAGAGGGAGATTGAGTTAATAATTAAATCACTAAAGACCAAGAACTCTCATGGATATGACGGGGTATCTAGCAGAATACTGAAGTATTGTTCCATGTATGTTAGCCCAGTACTTAGCCATATCTGTAACTTTTCCTTTAGGAGTGGTCGGTTTCCTGACCGATTAAAGTACTCGGTAGTGAAGCCACTTTATAAAGAGGGAGACAGGGATAATGTTGATAATTATAGACCTATTTCTCTCCCATCGGTGTTTCCTAAAATTATCGAGAGGGTTGTATATATAAGGTTACTGCAGCATTTAAATTCGCATAATTTGCTGTCAAATGTACAGTTTGGTTTTAGAAATGGCTTAACAACTGAAAATGCTATTGTCTCTTTTCTCTGTGAGGTTTTGGACGGATTAAATAAAAGGTTGCGAACCTTAGGTGTTTTCTTTGATTTAACGAAGGCTTTTCACTGTGTTGACCACAAAATATTACTGCAGAAGTTGGAACATTATGGAGTAAGGGGAGTAGCTTACAATTGGTTCGCCTCTTACTTTAAGAACAGAAAGCAGAAGGTAATTCTCCGCAATATTGAGAGTGGTAATGATGTTCAGTCCCAATGGGGCACTGTTAAGTGGGGCGTTCCCCAAGGATCGGTGCTGGGGCCACTGCTGTTTCTTATTTATATAAATGATATGCCTTCTAGTATTACAGGTGATTCAAAAATATTTCTGTTTGCTGATGACACCATCTTGGTAGTGAAGGATCTTGTGTGTAATATTGAAACATTATCAAATAATGTAGTTCATGAAATAAGTTCATGGCTTGTGGAAAATAATTTGATGCTAAATCACAGTAAGACTCAGTTTTTACAGTTTCTAACTCACAATTCAACAAGAACCGATATTTTAATCAGACAGAATGGGCATGTTATAAGTGAGACAGAACAGTTCAAGTTCCTAGGCGTACGGATAGATAGTAAGCTGTTGTGGAAAGCCCATGTTCAAGATCTTGTTCAGAAACTAAATGCCACTTTATTTACCATTAGAACAGTATCTGAAATAAGTGACATTTCAACACGAAAAGTAGTCTACTTCGCATATTTTCATACGCTTATGTCATATGGTATTATTTTTTGGGGTAATTCTTCTGATTCAAAAAGGGTATTTAGGCTCAAAAACGGGCTGTTCGAGCTATGTGTGGTGTAAGTTCAAAAACCTCTTGTCGACCCCTATTCAATAGTCTGGGAATTTTGACATTGCCCTCACAGTATATATTTTCTTTAATGTCGTTTGTTGTTAGCAATATTAGCTTATTCCCAAGAGTTAGCAGCTTTCACTCAGTTAATACTAGGCAGAAATCAAATCTGCATGTGGAATGCACTTCCTTGACTCTTGTGCAGAAAGGAGTGCAGTATTCTGCTGCATCCATTTGAACTCAAAAATCTTAGCAGTAGCCCAAACGCTTTTAAGTCTAAACTGAAGAGTTTCCTCATAGCTCACTCCTTCTATTCTGTCGAGGAGCTCCTGGAAGAGCTAAAAAATTAAGCAAATTCCAGTGTTACATTCTTGATTTTCTTTATTTAAACTAACGACGTGTCGCCTGAATATGTTTCTTATATTTCATTCTATCTGTTTCTACAATCTACAACTGAATATGTTTCTTATATTTCATTTTATCTGTTTCTACAATCGTGTTATAATTTTATGTATTGACTCGTTCCATGACCATGGAGACTTCTCCTTAATGTGGTCCCACGGAACAATAAATAAATAAATAAATAAAAATGTATGGTGAAACCCCCCAGTGTTCATGCGATTGTTAACAGTATTGTGTGTGATTCACGAAATTTTGTCACTTTTTCTAATTCCTTTCAGATATTGTCTTAGATGTCTTTGAAGTCTCAGAGAGTATATACACAATTTTGTCGGTTCAGGTTAATTTCAGAACAGTTTCTCGTGAATATTAGAGTTTTCAGTTCATAAACAAAGTGGAATCGTAACCAATTGAGAAGTATAGCAAAGAGTGTGGTTTTGCAACTAGAATTTTGGATGATTTCACAGTTCAGATTTTGATAATTATTTTTCCTGTGGGTTGAGGTCATCACATAGGGCAGGTACCTGTGGCGTTAGCGGCCACCAGGCAAGAAAAATTACCGCTGGTTGAACTTAACAAATTGTAACAAGTTAGACGTAGTATATCGTAATAAGAAGTCGAGGAAAATCAGATCTGCTTCCCCCAAACACTCCGCTCGCCGCTCTTCGCCTCGGCGACACTACGAGCAGCAACACGTACCCAAGTCACTGGAGAATCGCGAGGTATCAGAATAGTGGAGGTTTCTCTACTTGGATTAAAATGAACTCATCCTAAGGCGTGCTGAGTCCCCAACCGAACTCGCACATTCACACGACCCGGAAAAACAAAGACGTCGCCCCAAAGATAGGGCAACAGTTACTACATACCTATAACCGCCGCTGCTGCCACTAGCGGCAGGACAAGCTTGCGAAACCGAGTGCCGCCAGTCAACACGAGAAGAAGACAAACAACAGCAACCATTCCAACTAAACGATACAGTCTGGCCTCCGAGAAAGAGCGGATACCTACAAACAGCACCAACGCGAGCCGCAGTACGGCTCACTGAAAACTGCGTATCTTGTTACAATCTCAGTACCTCAAAACTAAAAGTTGTGCGTTTTAGTCGCAAGCTTGGAGCTTGTAGACAATGCCTTGACTCATAACAGATGGTCCCTTCGAGTCGAAAGAGCCCGAGGCTGAATGGCCGTGAAACTCCATCCGGCATTACGGTGTCGTGAGAGGCTGTATCTTCAAAATCGACGTTTTGCCAAAAATTTGCAGCACGAATTTCTGTATATATTTTGTAAAAACATGAATAACTGTGTTTGGTAAAATCAGTATGTATGAAGGGAAGGCTGCGGCTGTACTGGAAAGTTTTCTAACTGCGTTATGTAAAGGTGCTGGATGCCGTAGCTAAGCGAGGCTCGGCGCAGTCGCAGTGGTATGTGTGTGCTGTAGTGAGCAGAATCCAGTGTCGCGTCGGCAGCGAGCGTGCTTCCGAAGTGAGAGCTGCTCGTCCAGTGCCTTTATGGCGGACCATATTCATGCGCTGGAAAATGTATCTGGCTCGTTGGCGCAGTCGTAGATTCAATTTCGATTTATATTGCTCCAGAGTTTTCTTTCATCGTTACATATGCAAAACCCGTAATTTACTTCAATTACGTTTTGTGACGTAAGGACACGGCTGGGAATGCTGCAGCTTGATAAACTGGTTATGCGTAGTTACTTTTAAATGCTCAGGTCCTCATACCATGATTTCAGCTACAAAATAAATGGCAGTTCTCTCTCTAATTTGAATGAAATTTAAATTAAGACGATCAATAACGAGTATGACATCATATCTTGAATAGAATTTCACAATATTTGTATCTTAATGTGAAATTTTTGCTTAGTTTGAGATCTGAGTAAGTTTACTCAGGCAGGATTTGATATTACTGCAGTATTATATTGTTTCTCTCTCACACGCATAGCACGGAATTCCACGGAAATACATATCGTAGCGAGTACTTGCTAAAGTAAGAATCTACGTTTATCACCCCTGCTACAATGACAGATAGGACGGCAATATCTGCCGGGAAGTGTTAACTGAACTTGCTAATGGGACTTGTGTTTACTTAAAACTACATCATTTATGGTTCTGCTTCTTCAGTCACACAACGGAGTCAGGTTGTGTGATAAACCAGAAATATTTTCCTTAATCTACTGAAAGCTATTAGCATTAGTTTGCACACTATGGTTGATATAGCAGTTCATGCAGAATGGTTTCAGGTGAGCTCCGAGCGCTCTAACATTGGACTTATTTAAGCCATTATGGAAGTGCATAACCGCTTACTTGATAATGAATTTAATGTTTTAACTTTCTGTTTTAATAATTCTTTGCTAATCTGGGATACAGTGGGTATGTTATGAAGAGAAATAATCTTCCGGTATGCTCAGCTTAGTACGGTAGCGTTCGAGTGGAGGTGGTAAACAGCAAGCGGACGCATGGCCATACAGGTGGGAGCCGCACGACGGCAGAGTGATGGCCGCCGTTCGCCAACAAAGAAGTGGTGAGGAGCCGGCGCCCATTCGAACCTCCGACGCGGGAGACGATATGGCGTTGCTCACCGGAGCAGCTAAGATTTTCGAATTGTAGCTTCGTTAACATTTCCTATCAGGAGGGTGCAAAGACGTTTACCAGGCAGTCGGTACATGTTTCTACGGTGCAGAAATCTTTAGAGACACTCTTATGGCCCTGTTGATTCTAAGCTGACAAAAATGATCTTATGTTTATTATTTTACTGTTTTATAATAAATTATCCTTATTACCAGATAATAATCAATAATCTTGAACATTAAAGGGATTGTATTACTGCTCAGTATGCGAAATCTGAGTGTAAAATAAGTCATGGCTTTGTTTGAAAGTATGGTTCTAACTCAACTCGTGTAAGTTCTAAATGTTGTATGAAAGTTAGCTATTTTAATGAAGTATTTCATCTTCGTGTAAACAACATTGGTTGACATGAAATTGGCAATGTGTAACGTGTTACATTTTTATTACAGTTTGTGTAGATATACGCAGCAACTTTCTCATGTCAGTATAAATTACTGACTGAAAAAACATCTCTTAATACTTGTTAAGAGACAGAGCTGCCCTATGCATGAAGTATGGTAGATAGAGGTAAGACATGTGCTTACTAGTAACAGTTGTTCCTTGTAAACGCGAGATTTTTGTGTCTCGTGTGTCTCAAGCTATCCAGCGGTACTAATAATACTGAGTGAAATGACCAACTTTCGAGTGGAGCATAACTTGGTTCTTCACATGTGTCTAACACATGCAGTGACTTGCGCTTCTTGGAAATGGATTAAGCATTTTAGAGGCATTTTGCTACATTTCCGTCTATCCCACTTAAAGTGTTGCATTATGCAAACTTATTCTCTTTAGCTTCTCCGTGCATGACCAACTTGTGACTCCTGCTTCGAAAACTTACTCATACCTACAGATTTCCCTGTAATTGATAGAAATTTTTCACAACTAGAACAGTTGACTAATTGTCATGACTTGAATCATCATTTTCTTCTGCTCTAGCTACTACAACTAATAGGATAATTTGACACAACTAGAAACATAAAAGAGCACAAGCAACCCCTGCACGTTTTTTTGTTTTATTGTTTTTTTTGTTTTTGTTTTAGTGGATCCGCATGCATCTCTGTTCCACTCAATTCTGTCTGGTTAATACATTTTACAGATATAACCAAGTAATTAAAAGATTATCTTTCTTGTCCTCTTGTGACATTCTTATCACTACATCTTTCTCATTTAGCAGCTGGACCTCAGGGCATAGGGATGCTTGTATCTTGAAGTGTAAAGAGGACGTGCTGGGAACACTCTGTCCTTCTTCTTTGGCTGCTTTGTCGGTACGATTTTCGGGTAGAAGCAGGCGGTGCTGCTTGAGGCAGCACAGTGTCGTGATATGGCTTTAGCCAATCAAAGTGTACTATTGTAATTGAATTTTGCGTTCACCGTGGAGCTGCTACACAATAGAGGGAAGGGGCATTCGTGCCGAGGAGTGAACCTCTTAGTTCGCCCCTGTTTTACCATGGCATTTCGGAGCAATCCAGATGACCAGGTTTATACTGAGGGAGTGTAGTTCCTCTGCTGCTGCATTCTAGGTGTTTTTATGTGGCTTTGAAATTACTATGACATCTTGGTTCCATATGGCTTTGAGATGGCGGGTTAGCTGTTTCAATTCGCCTAAATTGACGTCAAGGGGCAGCTTGTCAATCTCAAAAGTTGAATTCATTGGTCCCCCAAAGACTACTTCGTACACGGAGCATCCCTTTGCCTCATGAACATGACTGTCGTATGCTGTACATAATACGATAGCATTTGCACAATATATTTGTGCTCTCACTCAAGGCACCTGTTGTATTTAGGGCGAAAGGGCATAACTCGCCATTTTTTTAAATTTGTAACGTTTTATAAATTTGTGCAAACAGTGCTGATATAAAACTGGAGTCTTGTTCGGTAGGTATTGCTTCAGGAATTCCGAACGGCAATAGCAAGTTCGGCAAAGGTGCAAGCAACAGTTTCAGCGGTCATATCGGAAAGTGGTACCGAAACTAAGTACCTTATATATTCTTGGTACCTTGTGGAAATGGGCCACAGATACGCAAGACCACAATCCGGTTTCGATGCATCTGGTAATGTTTGTAAAGGAACTTTACTCCCTGGTAGAGGCACTCTTTGCACATAAGGCAGACAGTTTTGTATATACTTCTGAAAATCGGTTTGTCGACCTCTCCACCAGTAATTTGAGGCTATTCTTGCATTTGTGGCTCGTCGCCCATTATGGCAGGCCTGTAAACTGTCATCACACTGTGCTGTTATTTATTGTTACAATTCTTTAGGTTTTACTGCTCTGTTACCCAACGGGGTCTTGGATATAGTATACCACCTCCTGCAACAAAATCAGAGAGTGATGCATACCAGTGGCATTCCACATCTCTGTCTTGCGATTCTTTAAATTCTTCTATGGAAACGTCATCTGTCTGGACAACTCAAACCGCTCAGCTTACGCCGTTGGCATTTTTGTGCAGGAGGCCAGTGTTATGCCGAACTGTGTAATCATGTACTAATAATTTTAATGCCCATCTAGTCAAAGATTACTGGGGAGTTTTAAACTTAACATCCATACCAAAGCAGCGTGCACCATAACCACAGTGAACTGACATCCATACAAGTAACACTTAAAGTACTTTACTCCAAACATGAGAGCCAGCAGCTCCTTCTCTGTAATACCGTAATTAATTTCTGCTGAGTTGATTTGTTTGCAGGCGTAAACAGTTGGTCTTTCCTCACCATTAAACTCCTGACTTAAAACAGCTCTGTCAGCGTAGCCTGATGCGTCCGTCGAAGAATAAAAGCTTTTTCAAAATCTGGAAATATTAGCAAAGGTGAACTAGTCAACATTTCTTTAATTTTCCTCATTGCTGCTTTGTACTCATTTTTCCATTCAAATATTCATCTTTCTTTAGTAATTTTGTTAATGGCTTTGCTATAGTACAATTATCCTGCACAAAACCCCTATTGTAGGTGGCTACACCTAGGAAAGGTTGTAATTCTATAACATTTCTTAGGGTTAGAAAATTATCCACTGCTTCAGTTACCCTAGGATCCGGCTTAACTCCATCTGAACTAATGATGTGCCCCACGTACTGAATCTGTGACTGTGCGAAAGAACACCTTTCTAGTTTTAAACTCAAGTGTGCACTTTTCAATCTAGACAATACATTTCTTAATCTTTCAGTCTGCTCTTTAATTGTTTTTGCAAAAATTACGATGTCGTCTAAATACACAAGATACATAGCAAACTTTAAACTTCTCAATATCAAGTCCACAAATCTTTGAAAAGTCACAAACGCTTTTCTTGGACCAAAAGGCATGCATTAGAGTTCATACAGTCCAGATGGACCCACAAAAGTAGTTTTTGGTGTAACTCTTGATGCAGTCGGAATCTGATGATATCCAGAAAGCATATGCAGGATGGTAAGGTATTAGCAGTTTCCTAATCTGTCAAAGGTCCCGTCGACACGTGGTAGAGGGTAAGTGTCCGGTGTGGTAACCTTGTTTACCACTCTCATATTGACACCTGGAAGATAGGTTTTCTACCCACTGATTGATTTCTTTGGCGCAATGACTATTGGACTGCCAATGGGCTTGCAGAGGGTTGAATTATCCCTGCAGCCATTTGTTGTTGAATCGTATCTTCAACAACAGATTGCAATTGATAGGATAAACGATACGGCTTATGTGCTATTGGTCTATCGACTCCCGTGGGAATTTCGTGTTGTGTGAGGACAGTTTCCGGCAAATATTCCATTTCCTCGAATAACCAAGGATATTCCTCTAAAACTGGATGAAAAAGATTTTGCTCTGGCACTGACAAATGTGCCAACTTCTCTTTCAACTGATTTCTTATTGAAAGTGCTAGTGCACAGACCTTCCTCACAGGTAACTGCTTACATTTTTTCTCTTGACACTGTTTCTTCTTCGAAACTTCTGTTTCCGTGACTTCTTCGCCACTTGCTAGTACTGAACCATGCAGGATTTCTAGGTCCCACTGACAAAAATTTTCAATTCACACAGGTATTTGAAAACTGTTCCCTTCTACTTTGAGTCTACTTAGACCTATCCTAACATGGATCTGCAACCTGTCTAGAAAGTCATTCTGGACGAGCGGGTGAACCAGAAAGTCCGATCTCGACGCTAGCCAGTCTTTGACTTCAAACTAGAGAACTTTCCCTATTCTACCACTAAGTGTTAGATGTGTGATAGTTTTCAACGCCTATGAACACGGTTCAGTTGGAGCTTGTCAGATACGCCTCGCTTCACAGGTTCCTCGCGAATGAGATCCATTGCACAGAGCACTGACTGGACAGTGTACTATATCACTGAAACGAACTGTGCGCGTTCTATAATTTATCACAGCCTGATAGCGAATTAGGAAATCGTTCCCCAGGATGATATCAAAATTCCGTCTGCGTTTTCATACTACTTCCGTATCAAAGACATAATTTCTCCCTTCAATGTGCAGTCTATTATACAAGTGCCTGCAGGAATGATTATCACGCCTCCTAATCCATTTATGTTGTGGAGTGGCGGTTTTAGCACATACAGATATAACCGAAAACCAGGTGTTTCAGCAATAAGCGCTATCACTAGAGTTAACGCGCTGCTTCCGGGATGCTGTGATAGGAGCCTGCCCCAAATCATATCCTCCTTGCGGATTAGCGACGAGTACTGGTGAGCTGACCAGCCTGGATGTTGTTTTAGGCGCTTAGCAACATCCAGTTAGGTAAACATTGGGCAACTACCCACGTCCCGCCTCAGATACATGCTACGGAAACATTTATAAAACGTCCTCATATTTGAACATGAGATTTACTCTAGGCGCAGACATATGGAGTACACTCCTGTTCCCGGAGGGAATGGTGGTGTCACGAAGGGCATCCAGCCACCAACTGCTACTAACAGTGCTAAAACCCATATAACTATTTTGTGAATGAGAGGTATCTGTTCTCTCGAACATGTTCGAAAGAACAGACAGCACACATTGAAAAGATTGATTTGCCTAGATGAGCAATGGAGCAACCTTCTTCAGTGTGGAGGCACAAGTACATCCGACCTCGTGCGACAGTCTGAGTACAGAGCATGGAGGATATGGACAGGGACTGAGGACAGGTGGCACTCGGTGGGAATGTGGGTCGGCCGTGAGGCGCGCCGAGGTAATCCGCACAGTGGCGGCGGCTGCTGTGTCCCGGGTGACGCAGTGGTCAACGCACCTGCGTGTTGAGCACGCGCTTCCAGGTACGAACCCCAGTCCGGCACGTATTTTCACTCACCGCCGCTGATTCCGCGTAATTTCCAGGTGCAGCTGACGTCATTAATCCGTTCCCTTTCCTTTCGTTTTCTCTCCTCTGCACTTTCAGGTTACATATACCATATAAAAGTGCTGACCCTGACGAGAAACGGAAAAAACAAGGAAGAAAGAGAAGATCGTTGACGTCAAACTGCCGCAGGATATGGGAGTTTTATTATATCAGTAGGAGATTTTTGAGAATGAAAATCTCCTCTGTAAAACGTAAGGTCTGGGACGTTGGATTGTAAGAGCAGGAGCAGAAGATGACGTTCATCGCCAGTGGCCTCCTAGGTCTCCAGGCCGCGCACCTCTGACTTTTACCTATGGGATTACCACCCACCCCCTCCCCCTACACCTCATAGTCTTGAAAGTCTTAGGCGTCTTTCGTGTGTGACAGGAAATGAGCCACCATTTTGATATTTGTAGTGTAACGCAAGGTGCTCACACTGAACTTTTCACTTTCCGGGAACGTTGGAATTGTGTTTCTATCTTTTGTAGTTTGAAACCTGTTCCTTCTTTTTGAATAGCCCTGTATTTGTAAATTACCTGGCGGATAACGTTAGAAGCTCCATTATACTGTTCGTGGACGCTGCTGTTGTCTCAAGAATGTTGTAACTCCAGAAGACTGTATCCTGGCGAGGAAGATTTGAAGCGTATCGTAGGGTGTTGCCGTTGACTCTAAATGTGAATAAATTTAAAGTATAGCACATAAATAGGTGACGAGATAAACCACTCTTCGATTACAGCACTGGCGACAAATTACACTAAATAACAACTAAATTAATATACCTAGTTGCAACATCCGAAGCGACCTAAAGGAGAATCACGACGTAAAACCAAAACTACGATACCCATATGTCAAGCTGAGATAAATTGGGTTGACCTTAAGGAATTATAATTTATTTACATAAAGAGCCCACAAAAGATTTTTTCGAATGTCCCTTCAACAATGTTCGTCAATCTGAGACCATTACTAACTTGGATTAACAGAAGACGCACACAAAATCCAATGAAGAGCGTCACGATTTGTCACTGGATCGTCCAGTCGGCGCGACAGCGTTATCGAAATGCTGCACAAACTTCAGTGGCAGATGCTACAAAAGAGGCACTATTCAGCATAGGGAGATACATTGAGATTTTTAGAGCGTAGTTAGAAGAAGAGCCGGGCAACACACTACTTCCTACACTACTGGCCATTAAAATTGTTACACACGAAGATGACGTGCTACAGACGCGAAATTTAACCTACAGGAAAAAGATACTGTGATATGCAAATGATTAGCTTTTCAGAACATTCACACAAAGTTGTCGCCGTTGGCAACACCTACAATGTGCTGACATGAGGAAAGTTTCCAACCGATTTCTCATACACAAACAGCCGTTGACCGGCGTTGCCTGGTGAGACGTTGTTGTGATGCCTCGTGTAAGGAGGGGAAATGGGTACCATCACGTTTTCGACTTTGATAAAGGTCGGATTGTAGCCTATCGCAATTGCGGTTTATCGTATTGCGACATTATTGCTCACGTCGGTCGAGATCCAATGACTGTTAGCAAAATATGGAATCGGTGGGTTCAGGAGGGTAATACGGAATGCCGTGCTGGATCCCAACGGCCTCGTATCACTAGCAGTCGAGATGACAAGCATTTTATCCGCGTGGCTGTAACAGATCGTGCAGCCACGTCTCGATCCCTGAGTCAACAGATTGGGACGTTTGCAAGACAACGACCATCTGCACGAACAGTTCGACGACGTTTGCAGCAGCATGGACTATCAGCTCGACCATGGCTGCGGTTACCCTGACGCTGCATCACAGACAGGAGCGCCTGCGATGGTGTACTCAACGACGAACCTGGGTGCACGAATGGCAAAACGTCGTTTTTTCGGATGAATCCAGGTTCTGTTTACAGCATCATGATGGTCGCATCCGTGTTTGGTGACATCGCGGTGCACGCACATTGGAAGCGTGTATTCGTCATCGCCATAATGGCGTATCACCTGGCGTGATGGTATGGGGTGCCATTGATTACACGTCTCGGTCACCTCTTGTTCGCATTGACGGTACTTTGAACAGTGGACGTTAGATTTCAGATGTGATACGACCCGTTGCTCTACCCTTCATCCGATCCCTGCGAAACCCTACATTTCGGCAGGATAATGCATGACTGCATGTTGCAGGTCCTGTACGGGCCTTTCTAGATACAGAAAATATTCGACTGCTGCCCTGGCCAGCACATTCTCCAGATCTCTCACCAACTGAAAACGTCTGGTCAATGGTGGCCGGGCAACTGGCTCGTCACAATACGCCAGTAACTACTCTTGATGAACTGTGGTATCGTGTTGAAGCTGCATGGGCAGCTGTACCTGTAAACACCATCGAAGCTCTCTCTGACTCAATGCCCAGCTGTATCAAGGCCGTTTACTAGGGCCAGAGGTGGTTGTTCTGGGTACTGATTTCTCAGGATCTATGCACCCAAACTGCGTGAAAATGTAATCACATGTCACTTCTAGTATAATATATTTGTCCAATGAATACCCGATTATTATCTGCATTTCTTCTTGGTGTAGCAATTTTAATGGCCAGTAGTTTATTATATATATCTAATCTCGCGAAGTGGCCACGACGAAAATATCAGAGAAAGTACAACTAATACTGAGTTTTATTATCAATCATTTTTCCGTTGTGTCATTCTTGAAAGAAACAGTGAAGAGAGGAGGATTCTGGTAACAGAACTGCGTTCCACCACAATCAGGAAGAAGACAGCGAATGTATTGAAGCATACCTCTGCAGTGCGTATATTCTATTCATTTTGATCTGCATTTCAGTGTTTACATCGTTCACACTGCATGCTATAACCAAACTTGTTTCAAAGCTAGTATAATCTACGTACGATAAGTGAGGAATAGCTGATTTGGAGACAGTTGTAGTTACTATAATTGACATGAATATCACAGCCAATAATAAGTTCGCAAAGAACCTAAATAATACGCCTGCAATACTGACTGCAATACATTTTTGATACAAATAAAACGGCCCACTTCTCAAAAAGTAGTTGGCTTCAGACTTGTTTACACGACTCTTCTTAAGATTTAACCAGTATTACGCCCCATAGAAATTCATACTTTCCATCTTTAACCACCGAGCAAAACCTTGCGCTTTGTGTTTGCACTGCTGGGGTCGTTTTTAGGCGAGCAATTGTGTGAAATTAGTTAAACTGTTTAATATTACCACATGTTGACTATTGTTACACAACATTACAGAAGCTGCCGTCTTTAATTCCTAGTGAGGTCTTTAGTGCTGGTGCTCACGATGACTCATACTGTCAATGAAAATCAGTATGTTACAATGCATCGCCCAAAACAAGAATATTTTTCACCAAAAAGAGAACTATTGGTGACATAGATAATAAATAGTCTAACAGTGCACGAATGATAAAGAACGTTATCATGTGAAATGCCCGAGATCTCCTCGTTACGTTATCTGTAGCACAAACGCACACGCTCTTACATCTGATAGTAGCTCGCACTGTCCAGATTTTTCTTTCTATTTAAGTAGAACAGGTGCAGGTTATTTCGAACACTTGTTGTTCACTGATGGTGCTATACATGTACTTGGTTCATAACAATAAAAGAAAGATATCGATGGAGTGTAGCTCCTCATTTGACAGCGACATCGTAACAGAGAGCGAAAGAAGCGGCAGTGAAGAATCGCCTGTTGGTTTTTGTTCGGGATCTTTGGTCCACGTTTGCTTAACGATGCATCAACAAGTGGCTACGAAACGTTTAACAGTACTGAATGGATAGTGGTTTTTTCAAGGCACCGAACCATATTCATCTGAAACAACGTAGGTTAACTACGGAAAGGTTAATGCAGGATACCAGAACTGGAATTTTATCTTCTCTCCTCTTGCAAACTACTGCATCACTCAACATGAGTTCTCTAAGAACTAATGTCAATTTTTTTACGATACTGACACTGCCAGAATGATAAAGTCTATGTCATTGTGTTCACAGTGCAGCATGAATCTCAAATCTATTTCGCCGCTCACTCGGTAGAGAAAAAGTTGCTCTCAACTGGATCTTTTTTCTTCTCCTTTTTTGTGAGTGCTTTCTAGAACTCCCTGTATTGCAACAGGAAGACATTGGAATGCATTCATGTGATAACATCACGATTTTATTTATTTGTTTTGTAGCTTTTTACCTCTAGTTTCTAAACAGGCTGTATTCATTGTTACACAAATTATTTCTGTCAAGTCATTGGTTTCCTACACGTCGGCATCTAGTAACACAAAATGCTCTGTTATAGCTGACACAATACTACTCCCTAATTATTTATTTCTGCAATTGATGAACTTTGTTTCAAGTACAATAAATAACTTGATCCTCCACTAGTATGCTCTGCAACTTGTTTCCCTTCTATGATCTTTACGATATTTCAGTGGCTGTGTTGTTCATGCAGTGTTCCTTCAGACATGCGCACATGGACTAAGGAACAGTCACTGCTGCGATTAGAGTCGTCATGAAATATGTAAAACTTGTTCAGTCACTGCTGCGAACGTAAACAGCTATCAGCTGTATAACGGAATGAAGACAATGAAAATTCATGCTTGACCAAGACTCGGACACCAGTTCGGTTTTACAAAGAATACTCCACGTCATTGGCCCCTTACGTAGCTTTCATTTATCACGAATCTCCTCACCAACGCAAAGTACCAAATGACTGGAAAAAAACGATGGTGACTCTTGTGCATAAGAAGGGTAAGAGAACGGACCCCCAAAATTACAGACCAATATCTTTAACATCGCTTTGCTGCAGAATTCTGAAGCATATTCTGCTTTAGAATATAATAAATTTCCAAGGGACAGAAAAGCTCATGTCCACGAAATCAGCCCACAGATTTAGAAAGCATCGCTCGTGCGATCTTTTCACACATGGTATACTGTGAACTATGGATGAAGGACAACGGGCAGATTGCATATTTCTAGATTTAGGAAAAGCATTCGACACGGTACCCCACTGCAGACCGTTAACGAAAGTAGGTGCATGCGGAATAGGCTCCCAGATGTGTGACTGGCTCGAACACTTACTTCTTCATCGGAGGTTGGGGTAATATTAGGAGTGTCCCAGCGAAGTGTGATAGGACCGTTGCTATTTTCTGTGTACATAATTATCTGGCAGACAGGTAATCTGTGGTTGTTCGCTGATTATAATGTGGTGTACAGGAAGGTGTCGAAGATAAGTGACTATACAGTGATACAAGATGACGTAGATAAAATTTCTAGTTGGTATGATGAATGGCAGGTGGTTCTTAGTGTTGACAATTGTAAGTTAATACGGATGAGTAGGAAAAGCAACCCGTTATTTTCAGATACATCATTATTAGTGTGTTTCTTGACACAGTTAGGTCGTTTAAACATCTGGGCGTAACGTTGCGAAGCGATATGAAATGGAACGTGCATGTGAGGTTTGTGGTAGCGAAGACTTCCGTTTAGTGGAAGTATTTTGGAAAGTGTGGTTCATCTGTAAAGAAGGCCGCACATAGAACGCTAGTGCGACCTATTCTTGAGTACTTGTCGAGAGTTTGGGACAGGTCGGAGTGAAAGAAGATATCGAAACAGTTCAGAGGCGAGCCACTAGATTTGTTACCGGTAGGTTCGATCGGCAGCAAGTGTTGCTGATATGCTTCGGGAACTCAAGTGGAAATCTATGGAGGGAAGAAACCATTCATTTCGAAGAACACTACTGAGAAAGTATAGATAAGCGGTATTTGAACCCGACTGTGGAACGATCCTACTGCCGGCAACATACATTTCGCGTAGGGACCACGGAGATAAGATGTGAGAAATGGAGGCTCATACGGAGGCATATAGACAGTCGCTTTCCTCTGTCTCTGTCTGCGAGTGGAACAGGAAAGAAAACGACTTGTTGTGGTAAATGGTACCCTCCGCCTCGCACCGTACGATGGCTTGTGGAGCATGTATGTAGATGTAGATTTCCCGCTTATCGTTAGTAGTCACCTTCATGACTTTGGCCATCCGTGCATGCTTCGCAGGCGTATATTGTCAACCATGTGTTTACAATCTGCACTCGTACATCCATTACGTATATTTCTTTACAGGAGAGACATTTTATTTGGAAGCCGCTTGCTCGGTAGAGGCGGATAAATACAATATTGCAGTGCCTGTGTTGTTCTCGAGTACTATGCAGTGTTCCTTCGGATAGATCTGCGGCACTACGGCTATTACAGCCATTATGAAGTGCATCAAACATATTCGCAGTTGCGAGAATGAAAATTCATGCCGGAACGGGACTCGAGCCTGGATTTCCCGGTTATATCAACCGGCCCCCTTACCAACTGGCTATCCAATCATGCTTCAGAGCCAGACCCAAATTTTCATATGTCGTCTACAACCTGCACTCATAAATCAATTATGTCTATTCCCGTATAGGGGAGACATTGTTGTCGGCCGCGCGGGATTAGCCGAGCGCCGGCCGCGGTGGCCGTGCGGTTCTAGGCGCTCCAGTCCGGAGCCGCGCTGCTGCTACGGTCGCAGGTTCGAATCCTGCCTCGGGCATGGATGTGTGTGGTGTCCTTAGGTTAGGTAGGTTTAAGTAGTCCTAAGTTCTAGGGGACTGATGACCACAGCAGTTGAGTCCCATAGTGCTCAGAGCCATTTGAACCATTTAGCCGAGCGGTCTAGGGCGCTGCAGTCATGGACTGTGCGGATGATCCCGGCGGAGGTTCGAGTCCTCCCTCGGACGTGGGTGTGTGTGTTTGTCCAGGATAATCT
Organism: Schistocerca americana; assembly: GCF_021461395.2. Classification (NCBI taxonomy): domain Eukaryota; kingdom Metazoa; phylum Arthropoda; class Insecta; order Orthoptera; family Acrididae; genus Schistocerca; species Schistocerca americana. The sequence goes on along the minus strand of NC_060121.1, from coordinate 595,407,000 downwards.
AGGTTAAGTAGTGTGTAAGCTTGGGACTGATGACCTCAGCAGTTAAGTCCCATAAGATTTCACACACATTTGAACATTTTGAACATTGTTGTCGTTCCACTATACAGCTGATGGTTGTTCGTATTCGCAACTGTGAATACATTTCACGCATTTCATGTGTTTCCCTACTGTCTGTCAGTGATAAGCATACAGCTATTGTGAAATAGATTGTAAACGGTAAAGGCACGAGTTTTAGTCTGCCACATTCCACAACGTACCCCTCCAGTAGCTTTGGCATTGCGGGTGGCATTTCAGGAAAAAAAATGTAAACACCATGTTTTAGACATCCCTCCCATTTCTCCTTTACGAAAATTTTGAACTATAATGTTTAATGATTCTTATAAACCCAAAAAAAAAATCCAATTTTAATTTGTGTGTGAGTGATTCAGATTACAAGACATATTCATTTCTAATTTCGCCATGGGCTCTTAAATTTCTCTCTGCGTGTGTGTGTGACGAAATTCAGAGACTGAACAGAATCTGAAGTACAGTATTTGACAAAAAGTTTTCGTGGGGGAGTATAAAGCAATGATTTATGAAAATACGTGCGTGTGTTACGAAATTTAGTAACAATACGGTGTTAGATATAAAATTTTTGGTGCTAACATGTGAAACAGGCATTTATGAAAATGTGTGAGTGTGTTTCATAAAATGCTAGTATTTGACATACATATTTGAGATAAAACTTTTTGTGCTACAGTATGAAACTATTATGTAATCAAGGCTGACACGTTGCGCACGCTTGCCAGAGTAGCACAAGTTTATATGCCACCTAGCTCCGGGGATGATGAAGACATTGAAGAAATGTGTGAAGAGATCAAAGAAATTATTTACATAGTTAAGGGAGACGAAAATTTAACTGTCATTGGGGACAGAAATTAGATAATAGAAAAAGGAAGCGACGAAAATGTAGTAGGTGAATAGGGACGAGGGGTTAGGAATGAAAGAGGAAGCCACCTTGAAGGCGTTTGCTGGCCTTCTGTTTGCAAGGGACGACTTCGTTGTTCCGAGGAGCATCGTGTTGTCGTGATCTTAACCACATGCTCGCCCGTGTCACCCCGGTTTTATTGGTATTGTTATGATCACCGATAGTGTACCCTTGGCTGTCGAGCAGCAGAAACTGTTGACCTCGGTTGTCTTCGCTGCGTTTCCTTCCAAACTTTTGTTGCAACCTTTCGTCGTTCAGCGGACAGGGATTCATCCACAAGATGACGAACTACTCAAGCCTTTAATGAATGCACGGAGAAGATATTGCTCATGATTGTTGTCTCGCAAAGCAATATTCCCCTGACATAGTCTTCCGTTTTGATTCAGTTGCTGCCAAACGCTATCAAAAATATCACCATACAGCGGACATATCCAGATAGTATGTACTGGATGGCTTTCTTTATTACAGACACATTCCGAGGGTTGTGACTGCATACAAATTAGGACTGTTTCATAGTAAGCTGATACAGCTACTCCATACTTGCCACTCATATACAACTGTTCGCTCGACGAAAGATCCCTACCTAAAGACGGGATAGTCTCTCTGGTCACACCAATATTCAAGAAAAGAAATAGAAGTAATTCACCGAATTACAGACCAACATCACTGACGTGGATCTGCTATAGGAGTTTGGGACATATACTGTCATCGAACATTGTGAACTACCTCTAAGAAAACTGTCTGTGGGCACATAGGACGGATCCAGGCCGGCCACGGTGGTCTAGCGGTTCTGGCGCTGCAGTCCGGAACCGCGGGACTGCTACGGTCGCAGGCTCGAATCCTGCCTCGGGCATGGGTGTGTGTGATGTCCTTAGGTTAGTTAGGTTTAAGTAGTTCTAAGCTCTAGGGGACTTATGACCTAAGATGTTGAGTCCCATAGTGCTCAGAGCCATTTGACGGATCCAGAAAATATCGTTCTTGTGAAATATTTTTAGCTCTTCATTCGAACGAAGTAATGAATTCTGTCGGCAGGGGATCTCAGATTGATTCCATATTTCTAGATTGCCAGAAAATTTTTGATACCGTACCTTACAAACGACATCGAATGAGATTGCGTGCCAGTGGATTTTCGTGTCAGTTATGCGACTAGATTCGTGATTTCCTGCCAGAAAGATAACTGTCCGTAGTAACTGAGGAAAGACGTCAAGTAAAATTAAAGTGATAGCTGGCGTCTCCCAAGGGCAGTTTACACCATAAATCACACGTATCTAAGGCTCGCAATTCAAATACTTTGGGATTACAGTTATGAATAACTAAAATTCGAACCGTCACATATAAAATGTTGAGGGGAAAGCGAACCAAAGACTGCGTTTTATTGGTAGACTGCTAAGAAGATACTAGAGGTCTACTAAATAAAATGCCTACACTACGCTAGTCCATCGTCTTCTGAAGTACTGCTGTGCGGCATGGGATCTAGCAGATACGACTGACGAACGACATCGAACAAGTTTAAAGAAGGGCAGTTCGTTTTGTAATATCGCAAAGTAGAGGACAGACTGACACCAAATTGAAGCCAGAGTTGCGGTGGCAATCATTAAAAAAGAGGGATTGTCGTTTCAGTGAGATATTTTCACGAAATTTCAGTCACCAACTTCCTCCATCAAATACGAAAATATTTTATTGACGCACACCTACATAGGGAGGAATTATCATCGTAGTAAAACAAGACAATCAGAGCTGGCACAGAAAGAGTTAAGTGTTCGCTTTCCCCGCGCGCTGTTCGAGAGTGTAACGGTAGAGAAATAGTTTGAAGGTTGTTCAATGAAACATCTGCCAGGCACTTCACTGAGAATCTCAGACAAGTCATGGTAGATGCAATTCTTCAGTTTCTCCCGGTGTATTTGTTGATCGAACAGTCCTCGGATGTACTGTCGATTAGTAGCGTCAGCGGCCGTTGAGACACTACCGTCGGCCTCTGTAAAATCGTTGATATAAGTTCTCTATCCGCATCGGTCGCCACATCGTTTTGTTTGCTGAGTCTTTTTAATTAGACTCAGTGCCGCTTCCCAAGTCTTGACAAGACTATAGTCGCAATCTTGGTTGATGAGATCGTCCCTGGTGCGAATTTCTATGAACTCTCTAACGACTCTGTCCAAGTATTTGGACGTCTTTGCCAAGATCCTGGTACGTCGGTACTCCTTCGCGATGGAGAGACCATAAAAATTCGACCAAGGCCGATCTCATCAACCGAGATTGGGGCTAAAATCTTAGCAAGGCTTGAAAACCAGAACAATTTAGTTGAGAAGACTTGAAAGTTAACCCGTTGGGTGGTTATATAAAATGATCGAAAATGTATGCAAAATTTAGTTTACTAACAATATTTATTTTCCCGAAACAAAGACAGACATAAATTATGATAAACAAGTTATGATTGGATACCGTAAACAACTAATAAGTGGTTTGAGACCGCAATGCACAAGGATCCTGGATAGCAGAAGTGAGTCGAGTAGTCTGGCCCTAAAAATGTGGATAACACAATCTAAATTGATCTGACGCTTAGCAGACTTTGATTGTTCAAATCTACAGAAGTTTATATAGGTGCAGCTGAGAGCAAGTGGCGATTGAGATCTGTACGCCCTGACAAGGGCCGGAGCAGCAGTACGTCACCCTGTTTGCTTCGTGTGGCAGTGTAGCTTGCAGCTGGCGTGATGTGTGCGGCGGAGGAGAGGCGTGAGGCGGCACCTGTGAATCGATCGCGGCCACGAAAGAAATGCAAAACTCTCACGGTCTAGTGATCAGGCAGACGGATCGTAATTTAGTCTACCAGAGCTCTGAAATCATGGTAGATTTCAGTGTGTCACTCACCCGTTCGCTGGTCATACCAAGGACCAATTTGGCTTACTTATATGACAGAGCGCACAAGGACACCGAACGTCAAGACGTAAACCAAAAATGAATAAGTGTCCCCTCGGCAAACGAGAAGTCGGAGACATTTGAAGTCACACTGTCGGTACAGTAAGAACTTCACTACAGGCTCCCCAGTCTTAGCTACTCACAAGTGAAGTCAGTCTCAGGACAGGTCCCAAGTATCAACCACACATGCCAGAGCTTCGATCAGAAGTGCTTTTACCAGACCAAAGTCATGCACCCGAGTGCATCGCACCTCTCCAGAAGAAATAACCCGTTTTGCTGCAAAGTGCACGAACGATACCGAATTCACGCCATCTTGAGCCAATCACCACGCTGTAGAGGCGCCAAAACTCCCCTCCCACATGACAACACAAACTCCTGTCGAACCAGGGCAAGAATTCAGAAACCTGCGTCTCTGGAGAAAGAAGAAACCTTCAATTACTGGCTTTTTTAAGTTTTTTCGGGGAGGGAAGATGTTTCTCTCCGAAGTTGCATCGCTTCCTGCAGCAACAATGAACAGATACAATCTTAAAGATCGTTATCTAAATCACCTGTGCCTTGGAGGTTGTTAGTTCTACTTATGAGGTGTAATAGGATTCTATCGCTAAACGTTTCTCAGATGCCGGAGTTTCTTATACAAACGAGGCAGCTGATGAAAGTGGTCACAGGCCTATCTGCAGTATCGGTGAACACGAAAACATGTGAATTTTTATTATGCGTGACCCTGCACACAATGCCCAATTAACGATTCCACTGTGTAGATGCGTCCCATCAGTCCATCGCCCCCAGTCCAGCCTTCGACTGGCGCCAATGCAGGTATAGCAGCATTGTTCTGCTGGAGACCTGTCTCGCCAAGGGGCTGCTCTGTCTGCCCTCTACAGCTGTGTGAGCCTAACAGGCAAACACAACGACCTTGTGACCAGGGCCGACTGACAACTTACATTAATGCTATGAGCTAGCGTCCACGCGACCGCTTACATGCAGCCATAGGAGCTCAACGTGGAGTGAGCGGCTCGTGGGAGCAGGGGATGTTGGTTGGACATGTGTCCTCATGAGCTCAGCACACCTGACGATGGCGATATGGCTGATTACCGAAATATTATGCACTTTGGATACAATGAAGCTGTAGTACACAATGGACTGTTTAATCACGCTGTCTTCAGCTGATTCGATGATAGTAGATGAGATAAGATCAGTGACTCATCAAGAGATGTGTCAAGCCTCTTGAGGGATTCAGGTGCCTCATTGTCCCACTCCGTTTTACGTTTGGAAGAAAACAAGTGATCTGCACATCAGCCTGTTGCTTCTGTCACAGCAGGGGTGCTAATTTTAAATTAGCTGCTTGCTTGTGCCACACATTGCAGTTAAATATTATTCTTCATGATCTTCTTCTTTCTTCAGCCAACACATCACTGCTTTATTTCTCTGTAATTGGAAACGGAGTGAACATATCCCAAATATTAACTACCATACCTCGACCTGCAAATTCCAGATGCTTATAATTGAAGTGCAGCTACTCACGCAGGTCCAGTGTAGGTTGTATTTATTGTATGGCAAGGAAACTTAATACTTATGCTAACGCCTTAATTCTGAATCAATTTACACTCGAAAACAGGTGCAGATGTGGCACTGTACACTATTTATATGACGGAATGAGATCCACGCTGTGAACTGACAAGCCATAACACGAGAGAACAGTGTAGCTATCGAGAAGACAGACTGTGATCTGTTTATGAAACTGTCTGACGTGAACGGCAGCAATTACAGTGCTGCCTTGAGAGAGTATAGGCAACTGAAATGTCTGAGGAGAGCACTGATGCCATTAACTGGTCTCAAAAAGATGATAATGAAATGTGAAGACACAGGTGAGCATTGTGTGGCACTTGGAAGAGGAAGGCGTCCTATCCCAGTGGAAGTTATTGACAACGTTGCTGCTGCTGAAACTGACCATGCTGCATGTGCCCCGGTTGTGCCAGGGCTCGTGCAGTGTCATCAAGAATTATCCATACCATGGTCAACAATATGGAATGTTCTGCGGTCTATTTTACAGCTGTACCCATACAAGATCCAGACGGTGCAGTAGCTGTACATCATGATCCACAGCAACGTTGTGGTATGGATCTGAGTTGATGATATGTGGCTGAAAATATTCTGCGAAGTAATGAAGGAGATTCTTCACTACAGGGTGCAGTGAATATACAGAACTGATGAATTTAGGGTACTGCTAAACCGCGTGTTCTTCATTATGAGCCATTGCTGTCATCATATATAACTGAGTGGCGTGGTTCACAAGCATCTTTATTTTCGGTCCGTTCTCTTTTGAAGAGATTACACTCGGAAGACCTGTCAGGGGTATCGTGACATCTGTACTCCTTTTACAATACGAGATTCTTGCTCTGGAAGTGCGCAACTCTGTAAAAACCAGTGACTTCATGCACGATGGGGCAACGCTTCAAGTCGCTTATCCGGTGAAAGATCTGCTTAATATTAACCTACGCAACTGTTGATCAATTCATTTTACGGATGCTGCATCTCGTCGACGTCTCCGATGCTCGTATTGAGTAAATTGTGTGAGCGCCTGTCAATAATAGAATCAACGTTATGCTTTTCACACTTGTTTTAGCTTTCGTGCCAACATCCTGATTCCTGGTTCCTTACATATGGCTTCATTTCTATATGCCATTCTTTCATTCGCAGGGCCAGCTTTTCACCTGGCGGCCAAAACTGAAACAAATACTTTTTGTATTTTTTGTGTTTTTTTCTTTTTTTTTCAGAGTAAAGCGGTTCCGTATTAATGCACTACAGTGTCTACTAAGTTTCGTTGCCATATGGGAATTACAGCCCACGCTGGGCCTATGTGAGTAGCTGCATTGTAACTAAAACTACTCGGTACAAAAAGGTCCCGTCTACCGACGAAATATTCTACATTTGACCCATCCTGGGGTAGTGAGTGATAGTCTGCGAGTTCAAGCATTCGCAGAGATCCCAGGACCTGAGTTAGGTTGTGTTACAACTAATTCTTATTGTTCTCATTGGTAGTTTATGAACATAACTGGGTAGCGTAATGATTTTGTTCATCAGGCTGCTCAATTCTTACTCACTGCTTCAGTATGAGCGGTAAAATTGAATTAGAAGGCGTGTTTCTCTTACCACCAGCCCTGCTTGCCGCGCTTGCGTGGGTCCGGTGCTTGTGATTCTTGTTAGAGGGCACGTTCGGCAATGTGAGGTCAGCAGCAGCATCTTTCTGAGCTTTTCTGAGGGAATACGATTCAGCTGTGGGCAGTCTGCTGTATGGAGACGTAAGCTCAAATCATCTGGTCGTCAGTGCTGTGGCCACCATGGAAGCAGCTGACAATCCTGTGACATACTGCCAGGATCCAGGCATTGACACGACTGATGGGGTTATCTGTTGGAGGGCTGGCCCCAAAGATGCCAGTCAATGTTACGGAGGAGAAGCTGATATAACAGCTTGGGCCACTGCCAGAGGCCATAGTGTCCTTCAGCTGACAGGTTGTGGGCGGTGCTGGGCTGCGTTGGAGTGCTGGTCACACTTGTTTCGGGTTTGGTGTTGCTGGCACAAGTAGTAACCACAAGCGACATTTTGAAGGAGAGTGAGTTCGTTGACGGCCAGCAAGTGAAATGCAAAGGGTAAGAGACTGGGAGGTGGTGTTGCATGGATATAGGATGCGAGTGGATGGTTGTATTGGTTAATACAGGGCGTGGCCATGCCGTATGTAGACACTGCCTATTTGGACAGTGGATGGTGTCCTTTCCTGGTGTCCAGAAGAAGACAGCAGCCCACAGCCAGAGAAGAGGAACTGTGAACAGTTTAATTGTTGCAGACGTGTACGGGATACCATGTGTTATGCGTTTTATGACCCATATCTATTGGCAGCCAACTGACAGGTATTCGCAATGTGATGTTAGTGTGCGGCAGGTACCGAAGTAGTGAAGTCAGCTTGTGTCTATTGCACTGATTTGAAGTATGTTACAGCCATTATAAGTTGTGAAGTCTATACTGCAAGCCTAGACCGTGGTGCATAGGAGAGAGGTTTAACAGAATTGTGATTTTTTTATTCACGCAGAAGGCGTGAGTAGACATGGTCTTCTCTCAGTCTTCAGAAGAAGATGGCAGCCTACAGTCAGAGACAACGGACACTGAAGAGTTTAGTTATGGCGGAAATGTAGTGACAACAAGTGTTGTTCATTTACGACGCACATCTATTGGCGAGAAACTGACAGTTTTTCGCAATGTGAAGTTTGTGTGGCGTGTAGGAAAGTAGTTGAAGCCAGCTGGTACCTGTTGTGGCATTTTCAAATATGTTGTAGCCATTACTAGTTGTGAAGCCTGTACTTCACAGTATAGGCCATGGTGCATAAGAGCGTTTTTCTGAGATGTGTTTTTTGTATTCGTGCAGAAGATTCAATCATCGCATATACCTATAACAATTTCTGCACTTTTTTGCTTTCCTTTGTCAGGATGTTAGGTAGCTCTGTGTAGCTGTGTTGTCTGTAGTACCAGATTGGTAGATGGTGGAGTCTGATGATACTAGACTGTGTCTCTTCTTATCGCAGCTCATGGGTTTTAATGTATGGTGTTATCTGGATGCCTGCTTATAAAGTCACGGGGTTGTATTGTGATACCTGTTTCTGGTTGATGCCTCACTTGTCTGTCCCCAGGGCCGAATAAGATTATTATACAAAAATATTTCCTGATTTATTTCATTATTTTGTACTGTGCCCCTTTTAATGACTTAAGCCTCGGCAGAACACTGTTCTTTTTGTGATAATTATCAAGGATTTCTGTCGATTTCATTGAAGCTTTTATTCTACAATATTTGGTTGTTAGCAAAGTCTTTTCAACTGAGTCTCGATGTGTTACAACCCCATACATACCCTGTTTTACAACTGGAAGTAGGGCGAGGTTGTGTTTTGTGCCAATATGATGCCATGACGTTAGCATTAGCTTATTGGGAAGCTGTCAAGTTGGAGATACAGTTTACAAGGTATCCATTCACAGATAGGCCCCCATGAGCAATGTGACTGACTTGCCTCAACAACTTCGAAAGATGATGTACAAGCTGTTGCAGTTGACAGCTGGGAAGCAGATAGACGTGGGTAGGAGCTCCCTTGCCTCTATATCCAGAACAGATGACGGTTAATCATTCGATCCAGCAGGGTCTTTCCAACAAAGTTCGGTAAGGCGATACTCTGGTAACTGCTGGAACATGTGCGGTCCTTTCCTCATTTGAAGAGAGGGGTCAAAACTGTCTCTCTCCAAGAGTGAGAAAGTCACCTGTCTGGAATATCAAATTAAAACATTCGAGAAGGATTTCCTTCGACACTGTGGTCAAATCTCAAAGCTCGCATTACCTCATTTTACCGTAATTGGGTGCAGCATCAGAGTCTTAGACACAGCCGATTCCATCCCAACGGGGAGAAAGAGTAGTTATAATACTCAGAATTGTTGGATATGCAAGTCCAGCTTGCCCATCTCTACAGTCACACGGTATCGGCGAAACTCCGGATTCTGACTGGCATTGACAGTAGTCTTTATAAAACGCTCCAGCAGCTCTGTCTGCAAGTACAAAACGATAATATCACGTGGGGACTGCACGTAGCTACTGTCAACAAACCATTATGTGTTGCTCATGTAATAGATGTACCTGTTTTATACACAGTGAACTGTGAGAGCACCAAGAGCGCACAATTTTCAAGATGTTATTCAGGTAGGACACACAGTTTTGGCTTTAATGTAGAACCTTGTGAACGAAGTGAAATGTGTTGTCGATTGAGAGGAGATCAGCTCTTAAATAAATACTTATCACGATTCACAATGTTAGATAAGTGAAAAGACACTAAACCATGCAATTTCGATGTGTCATGGGAGACTGTCAAGCAAGGAAAATACATTATTATGACTTTGTTCTTGTGCATGTACCCAAAACCAAGCGTGGACAGCTGTGACCACGTCAATAACTTGAATCTTTTATGATAAATTACGGTCGCCAGTATGATGAAAACTTGAACTAACGATTTCATAATGTCGGTGAACAGAGAGAAAGGAAATTGTGTTCCACACAAGTAGTTCGCCTTCTCGTCAAACTACAAGATGTTATGGTGCGTCAACAAACTATTCTTGTTACTGTGAACGTTGGACACACGAACTAATTCCACGCTACTCGTACCAAACCTGTTACCACGTCAATCTCGTTTAACGAACTAGTTTTGTACCTCAAACCGAGGTTAATATTTTGTGTGTTCTTTCTTACTGGGAGAATTTAAGATATTTTGTGTTTCATACTTTTTTTATAATGCAGACTAATGTGTAAGTTTTGATTAAAAGGAATACGAAAACTATGGTCGTTACTCTAATATTTTCGTTGTTTTAACCTGTTTTAGCTATTTTCTTTTATTAGGAGCACACCGTTTTTGTATTACTATTTACTTACTGTTTGACCACACCTGATGTATCACTATTTATAGATATGTACACTATTTTTGTGCACAGTGACACAAATGTGAACTCAGCACCGAAGTTGAATTTTGTGAATTGCATATGTCTTCAGTTTTGTTTGGATTTTTGTGTCACGTAAGCTGTTGCATATACATTTCTTGAGTTTCATTTGTAGCTTGCGCTATATATGTTATTGTGTGACGATGTACTTTCAGGTTTATTTTGCCATGTTTATAGTACTTTAACACATATATTTGTAAAAAGGATGTATGAGTGAAATTGTAAGAATGGTTTTAGTTTAGAAGGAATAATTAATTAACATTTAAAGAATGAAGAATTATGAGTGAGCCTAATCTATCAGTGAGTGAATGAGTAAGGAAAGTAACAATACATTCTTTATAGAGTCAATGAGTGTGAATAAGAGCCAAGATAGGAATACGAATTGTAAACTTAATTTTAAAATATGATTGAATTAGTTGTAAGGTAGTACTCTTGATGAATTTGATTTGTTTAATAAATAAAATTACCCTTTTATGCCAGGAAGGAAATGAATGAGTGCATAATTGCTTATTACATTGGTAAGGAACACAATAAATGATGATGTGAAGCCTTGGCAAAATACTATCGTTGTCCAAACGAACATTGCCAATGGTTAACACATAATCCCAGTACCTAGTCTGGGCAAATTCCTTTAATGCACGTATACTATATGAATTCTGAGTTCAGCAGCAGCTACTATATAAAGTGGAAAGAGCAGAAAGCTGTGATATAATGTGAAAGTTCCTTTTTCCCAAACTTTCCTGCTCACTTGTGTAGAGCCCTAAAGTAGAGTCAAATCAAATCTGAATAAAGTCACCTTCCACCAAAAAATAAGACATGTATAAGTACCAGTGATTGTCAATACTTAGTTACCTAGATTACAATTTCCTATATTAATCTGCATATATAACTAATTGAGATGCTACTATGAAACCAGGCTGCACCTGGCTGTGGACGAGGCAACAAGCTGTAGGGGTTGCCTAACAGGCGGGAGCCAGCCCCCAGCAGAATTCACAGAAATGCCGCCCGCACACATGCCAAGGACCACACCAGACATTTGGGTCAGACATTACTTTGAGGACAACTGCCTTGACACTGGCTAATCAAAGTTATAATCCGTATTACATCTCCACGACTAGTAGAAACAAGACACTTTGTTTGGTTAGCGGTGTGCGGTCGGGGGAATAACTGTCGTTCTTAGCAGAGTCCCAGAAGAACTGCTATGTTGGAAAATCTGGAGGCAGGCAAAATTCACCAAAAACCTCGGGCTGGTAAGATAACGTCTTAAAAATGCAATGGGTTCGGAAATTTTAGCCCTCTTTTGAATATCGCGAGACACTGTGTGTCAATTTTTACATCTCTATCTACATTATTCCGTGGTTTATTAAGTTTTCAAATTTATACTGACTTTTTGATCACCCTGTAAATCTTGATATACGAATGTAGACCACGCACCTATACGTGTTAGTGTCACGTACCTAACGGAGGTTTAAGAAAATGTAAAGCAGGGGCGATTGGTTGTTAGAAATAATTTACGAGTTGGATTAAACAGTGCAGCTGTGTTTGCAGAGATCCCACCTTACTGAGCGACAAACGCAAACAGAGAGAGCAGACGTTTTAGAGCGCCAATTCTAAGAGATTTCGTAACTGGTTAACCACGTGAAATGCGAGTGAGGAAGGGAGACCAGCATCTTGTAAGACAACTTCTTACTGGCCTGCACTCCTAGTATTTATCAGTTTACCATTCAGCCGATCAAAATTACATGATGCCAGAAAACGCAGAGAATCGAGTTTTTCTTATCGGAGTAGAACTGCAGAAAATTATTTCTCTGGCGAGGTTCTCAAAGGGCGGACTTCACATCTAGACGACTGCTGCAGACTTGTCTGCGACCAGAGGCTCTCACCCATCTGAGCTGAACTTAGACGCAAGCTGCCAGAACAGAGTCAGCGACTGAGTTTGCAGCCACTTTAGCCACCATCTGAGGATTGAGTGTGGTGAGGTTCAGACGCAACAGTGAGGTGGACTGTAGGGAAAGTCCAACTATCTTTAACGACGTTCAGAAATTTCAGTCTTCATGCTGAAGACCGGATTGCAGTTAGTGATTCAACATTCTTTCAACTCCGGCAGTAGATGCAGGGCAAGCATGTCCTTCTGTAGTATTTTCTGCCTGTATGAACAGTCCTTCAACAATCATGTTACGACTTCTGCGAATGTAAATATTTTATACAGAGGTGTGTTCACCTGAGTTACATTCCAGATTCCTGATCCAGGTTTACCAAGGCATTAGCTTATTATTTCCAATGATTTTTAATCCATTTCTTTTAAGCTACGCTCATTACCAGATGACCTCTGTGCCCTAGTTATGCAAGCTTTCTTTTCAAATTTTGTGTCATATAATGAACTGTTGTTCTTCATTACGAATGTAATTTCAGTCGTACTTAACTCTGGTTCAACCTGTGCTACGTAAAACGTAGCGAACTTTGTACTATTTTATCCCGTTTGAAGCTCATTTATAAATGTTACTCAATAATTTGTAAAATTAATTTTTGTTAAAAGCTATATTAGCTATACGTGTGATTTACTTCAGAAAATGTGTAATATACAAAATTGTTTTGCCCACGTTACTAGTGGCCCGCTTGTGGCGCACCCTACATTACGTTTAATGGCAGCGTGACTAGTTACCACACAGTCAGCCTTTTCACACCGCACCGGTGTTACTTATGTTTTAATGTTTGACCTTTTGAAGAACATCATGTTTTATATTTTAATGTATGAGTTGAGAAACTCAGCTCTTAAATCACTGTACATCTTTGACGATATGTTCTTCATGTAAGTACTATTTGTTTTACACTCGTTTACATTAATGTAACTTTTATTAGATAAGAATTTAATCTGACATATTCATTTTAGGTAATTACCTTACCTTGTGGTGAAGTCACCCTTAGAGGTGATGAAACCTGGTCAAGGTATATAGAAAGCCTTTGCAACCGGTTGGCTGGTTTTTTGCATATTTTTCAAATTTGTATATACGGTTGCTACAAACGTCAGCCATGTTCAAAATTGTACATTTCTTTTGTTTTTACATGTAATAAACTAAGTTAATTGATATCCCTGTCTAATTTCGTAGTCAGATGAATTCCTTGATCATTGTTTCGGTGGGTAATGATTTGTGTATCTCTCTATATAAAAGGTAATGTCCTGGCTGACTGACTGACTGGCTCATTGTCGCCCAGCCCAAACCGCTAAGGACATAAGCTTGAAATCAGCAGAAGGTGTGGATCTTATACTGTAAGCGATGTTTAAGAAAGAATTTTCCGAAATTACAACTCCAACGGGATGGAACAGGGGATAAACATTTTTTTTTAATGTCTCCATTAAGGCAATTGTGAAGTAGACCAACGAAAATTGGTATTCGGATTCTCGGTCAGAAAACGATAAAGAACGTATTTCAGCATTTTTTGGAAATTCAACCAAAATAAATAATTACTAAATTATTTTCAAGACTATATCTATGACAGTTGGTATTTGTCTTTTCAGTTAGAAATTTAAAAAATGCAGCAGTACTCTGTGTACACTTGGTATTAGTATGATTACTTCTAAAAGACCTGTGTCGTATGTTGATATTTATGACATGCGGTACACATTATTTAAATAATGACAAATGTAATGTTGTGGCTTAAACAATTTAACCTTTATCCGTGAAGATGGTCCATGACTGAAATCGGTCGATATTTGGGTACAAAAAAAAAAAAAGACAGATGGACAAACATGCATTTTATATAATGAAATTATGGATGCTACATCGGTGTAATTCACCTATCACATAGCAGCCAACCATACACTGGAGTCAAAGGGGAGGACCGTGTAGCGGAGTCACAAGGCCCGGTTCAGCAGACATCGGCCGATAGGTTTTGCGAGACCACCAAGCCACCAGGCAGCAGCGTTGGCGCCACGAGAGGTCCCTGGACCCGTCAACCTACATGCTTACGTGGGGTCAAATGGCCCTAAATGAACCCTGCTGTATCATGATACCTGCATGGTATTTAGACTGGCGCCTAGGCTGTGCCACGGAGTTCTGTGCTTCGATTTATCTGAGGAAGGCACAGACTGCAGTAGCGGTTCCGCAGTCAGAGCTAAGGAACCATCAGGATCCACGACCCATTACTCGAGCCAGAAACGTGAGTCTTGCGGAGCTACCAGCACCGCCACCTTGCATCACGTAGATACGGCCTTTGCAGCACTGATATTTGTGGGCTTTGGTACTGGTCGTCATCATGGGCGAGTCATTGAATTTTCGTCCAAAGTAAATTCGGCCATTAAATCTGATATTTACTTGGGGCCTTTAGCTCAACAGACAATTACTGTGTCAGTTAGGCACAGATAAGAGTTAATTGCGCATTGTCAATGTAAAAAAAAAAAAAAAAAAAAAAAACGTACTCGAAGGGGAACATTTAGTTAATGCGCCTTTTCCAGTAAATTTCTTCTAATTGTTCACTTGGGCAACGTTGTTATTGCGCTTCTGGTGCCGCCGTACATATCAAAGGAAAACAAGTCATGGATAAATTGAGAGAAACAGACGTTGTTGGAGTTTCAAAGGCAGATTATGCAACGACTGGTAGCAACAGTGCAAACGCATACAGTAGAAAAGGAATGAGTAGCTTACAGCAGCTTAAAATAGTGGAAGCAGCAGAGAAACAAACTGATAAAAATACAAGGAGCAGGTACGGTTAGACTAAAAATACAAGGCCGTAGGAGCGTGCGTAACTAGAAAATCTACAGGAAAATTGTAGTGATGTTTAGACAAAATAGAATCACATCTTCAAGAGTAAGGAGCTTAGAGGGCAATCCTCTACTACACAAAGAACGAAAGCAAGAAAGATCGAAGGAATATCTAGAGGGCTGTGAAACTTGGACGGAAAATGGCATCGTTAAATTAATTGTAGATGGACCCGCCATAGGAAGAGTAACTAACACAAAAGTTATAGGATGATGTGCGGTAAACACGAATAGAATTTCATCAGTGTGTTACGCCCTCAGACTCCTGCCATCAGCGTGCAAGAGCCGGTGTCATTTAGGTACATACTGTTCATGTGCACACAGACTTCTTACCTGTGGAATTCTTTCCTGGGGAATAAATTCAGAAAATACTGGCACAGTTTTGGAACTACAGAAAAGGGCAATGAGAATAATAGCAGAAAATAGTAATAATTGTAAAGATCCGTTGGAAGCATTTTGGATTTTAACTTCATCATGTGAGTAAATTTACCGGTCAGCTGTTCGCATCAAAACCAACATTGATAATTACTGCACAAATATCTCTGTCCAAGTCTATGTAACAAGAGATAGATTGAACTTACAGTTCATAAGAACGAATAAACAAACATCTCAAACAGTATTTTCTTCCAAAAAGATCACAAAATAAAAGTTATAAACGTTATTTAAAAAGGCAGTTAAAAAGTGCGCGTTAAACTATACTTCCAGTACATTGAAGGATTACTTAAACAACATAGACTAGTGGTCTGATAGAAAAGGTAACACACAATGTATAAATAATATAGATATTAAAAGATATATTATTTCATATACCACTTTCACACTACTCTTCCTTATTATTTTTCTTTTTTGGAAAAACTTATTCCCAAAGCTGTACAGTGTACGACGTTATTCCCTTTCTGAGCTCAGCGTGTCACTCATTGTTGAGGGACGGTGAGCCTGTTTTTTCAGGCTAGCAAACAGGAAATCACTAGACACAAAATGGAAACAGACATCGTCGCTGTAACCCTGACATCAGCTGATAGTGTATATAGTGATGTTTTATGAAACAATATGTGTATAGTGCGAGTTTCCTAAATTTCTTCAGGCTAATTCCGGGATTGTCCGTAAATGAGGCCACAGTAGGCTACCTGATGCACATAATCAAACTAGACCTGCAAGTCAGAGATCCTTGCGACAAGACGCCATGATAAAACTATTCCACCTAGTATGGAAGATAAAAGTGACACGCCAATACCCTGAGACCTCAAAAGGAATTTAATAACCTCAATTTCAAAGAATGCTGGCTCATACAGGTTTCATTCACTTTAATATGTCATGGTGGCGAAATACTGAGACGAGTTATTTACAGACAAATGGGAAACCTGGCAGAGGTCAACCTCAGGGAACATCACTTTTGGTTCCAGAGAAATGTAGGAACACTATAGGCAGAACTGCGCTCACCACATAACTTAGAAGATAGACTGAACGCAGAAAAATGTACATTTACAGCATTTGCTTATTCAGAGAAAGGTTTCGAATATGTTTGTCTGGGACACGCTCTTTGATGTTCTGAACAGAGAATGAATAAAATATTGAGAGCGAAAAGTTATCTAGAACTTTTGCAGAAACCAGTCGAAGGACGCGAAAGTCGAGAGCAGAAGTAAATAAAACACAGATGGGCAGCAGCATGGAAAAGCGTTTTTGAAAAAGAGAAATTTTTTAAGGTCTGATATAAAATTTAAAGTTAAAGAAGTCTTTTCTGATGGTAATTATCAGGAGTGTAGTTTTGTACGGAAGTGAATCGTGGACGATAAACAGTGCAGACAGCAAGCGGATAGAAGTTTTTGAAATATAGTACCAGAGATGGGTATACCGAATAACTAATGAATCAATGGTGAATCGATTTGACGAGAAAAGACATTTTCCCACATAAATCGAGTAAAAGAAGGAATCGGTGGGTAAGACACATCCTGAAACCAAGAAGTAGTCAATATGGCAACGAGGGAAGTGAATACCCTAAATAGGTTTAAAAGAATGTAGGGAAGTATTTATACAGATATGAATAGAACAACTGCTATCTAACTTGTCTTCCAGACTGAAGACCACAACAACAACTTGCTATTTAAGGGGAGCTGCTTCACGGTGGCTTTAGATTACATTTTGTAGAAATATTACTCCAGTTTCTATAGGAACCTGTTCCAAAATACAGTCAGTCGCGTAAAGAAGACGTCATTACACTTTAATGAATAAAAACTGACTGATTTAAAATCTGTTACACACCATACGGAAAATTCCTCCTAGTTCTACATCAAAACAGAGAGAGGACTGACTATGTCTCTCAAAATTACTTTTATCATCCTGAAAAGTTTGGACCATATCACCAGAATAACGTTTTCTATATGTTTCCACAGCAGTAAAAAATGAGAAAAAATTCACTTCTCAATAAAGTCATCGTGTTTATTTACAGTCCTTCTTATGTAATAGCCAACTCATTTTTTTAATGTCAGTATCAGTTTTTCATCTTGGTAAAAACCACGCAGGTAAGTTACCCACAGCATAAGGTAGGAGTGTACGGACCACCGAATATACACGGTCAGAGATATCAAAACTTCAGAAAACGTTCCACGTAACATGTCCATAATAACGAAAGTAAATTTAAAACTGTCATTCAGACAGGAAATTTGAGAAGAACTACAAGGTTTTAAATTAACCTGATATGTCCACAACTGAGAGTAATTTGGCACAAATAGAGTACAAACACACCAAAAATTTTGCCAAATTTTTCACTTTTTAATGTGCATACTGGTACACTAACACCATTTCCCCTACGAACTTCGGAAAATTTTTCTTCTTTAGTCACAAATAACTTATCTGGAATTAAATGTAAGTTGCTTAGTTATTTTTAAATTGATGTTCTGTTTTGGCTCAACCTGTGTACTTTTATGCACATGTAAGTTCCTTTAAGTAACTAAATATTTATCTAAAATTAAAATAGCAATAATACTTTATACAGCTACAAAGAATTAAACAATACAACATTAACTCATGAAGCAATTTCTGTTTGTTCTGAGTGAGGTCTAAATATGTGTTATGTCTATCTGTGTAACTCTTGGATCAGTTTTGCGCTGATGTAAGCCATGTGCTGCCATATTTCTTATTGACATATACTTTATGCTGCAACATTGTGAAAGTTGGTCGTTTCTCTAAAAGGTATGTAGCATTAGAACATAATTTCTCATGAGACTATCAGACTGAAATACACGTAATATGTTCATCTGATTTATACAGATGATGGTAGTAGATAACACTCGCTTTGGTGACATAGTCATACAGCACCAGCCTTTTGATACGTGATTCTATGCATTCAGAAGTTGGCGCACTAATACTCGTCAGTAAACCGCCAAATATCGTACAGCACTCAACAGTGTGTTAGTGTGTGCTATCTTTTATTGCTGAAATGACACGTCACAATTTCAAAATACGTGAATACGTATTCACATCCGAAGAAGGCTGCCGACACGGTAAACATGCCCCTTGTCCTTGGCGTTCAAGTTTAATTTCAGAACGTAAACTGAATCAGTTAATGAGAAGAGAGCAGAGAAGAAGTAAGACTTAATTTGGAAAATAGTCTACTTGGTTTCGACGAAATCTGTGTCGACAACGATTGTGAAAGAAGTAATTAAATTTCCACTTATTAAGCAACTTCTACAGTCAAGCTACCGCTTTTATTACGTTGCTTGGTGAGAGTGGAGACTTCCTTTTGTCAATACTTTTCCGGACACAAAGATGGAGATTCCTAATTTATTGCATTTAAGTGAGGAAGGGATACTCATCAACGAATCTTATGTGAACCACCTCTGATGTGCGGGTAACATTAATGCGTTCACATTGACTGCAGAACATTTCAACAATGAACAAATGAACTCAGTGGAACAAGCATGAGAGTGGATCTGAAAATTACAGTGAAAATAAAATTGCACAGGTATAATAAGTATGCTGAAAGAAAACAGCGAGGATTTCATCTGTAAGATTGTTACACCTTGGAACGCTTCAGGTAAATGAAAAATAGGAGTGGATAATCCCTGAAAGAAAGAAATAGTAAAATAAAATAGTTTGAATTCGCATGGGATATAAAAGTGCTGTACTTCAAAGAAAATTAGATGTAAACCAGCCACGAAATGAGGCGTGACTAACAGGTTACATTAAAATATCCTTTTAGGATAACAAGCGATCTGTATGAAACTGGGTTGCAAATTTGTGGAATGGCAGGAAGGGAGGGGGGGCTGGGTGTTACGTTGGTTAACAAACTGAATTTTTCTGGGTAATTAACGACCTTAGCAGAGTAATAGGCAGAAAAATCGGGACATATTTCGGTGAATAAGAACGAACAATGAAATATGTGAAGAACTGCAGAAGGATACGTGCAGCAGACTATGGTGTCTGCTGATGATAATGGCGACGATGTCCCTAACTCGTTAAAATACAAGGAAAAACCTGAAGAAGAGGAGAAAGAAACTTGACCGTTGTAAATTGTTTTAACCGGAGATGCCATGAAACACTGCTAGATTTAGTTGACCTGTAAACAATTTTGCGCCACATTGCGACAGTGTTAGTAAGAGAAAGTTGTTTGGGATTTCCGTTCTGATGCACCATATCACTGAGTATATTGCTTTATTGCGTAATATAGTTCTCAGATTCAACGCTCTTTCAAGAAATTCGAATAATAATTCTTAAAGTACTCCTTACATAACAGGAATTATTGTCATGAATTTAATACCATAGCTTCCGGAATTCATATTTTGAAACTTTAAAGCTGATGATTAAACGTGTTGTTACACTTTACACTATCGAACATTTATTAAAAATTGTAAGGGAAGGGGTAAAACTTAAGGCACATAATATCGGAACCAACAGCAGTATAAATGTTCCAAAATTCTGAAACTGCAGGACTGCAACACTTCTGTGTAATGTTTGTTTGGTTTTTTTATCTGGTGTATAGCAATGATGATGAATATCTGTCGTACTCTTTTGCTGCTTTGTAACTTAGAACTCGAGTACAAGAAGCTTACCTTTAGAAGCACCTGAAGGTAATTTTCTAGTTGAGCTGTGAACAATTTTGCGCCACATTGCGACAGTGATAGTTAGTACGAGAAAGTTGTTTGGGATTTCCTTTCTGATGCACCATATCACTGAGTATATTGCGTTACTGTGTAATATCGTTCACAGATTAAACGCTCTTATCGATGCCTACCACTATGAAAAGAACCTTTTATCTCGATTGGTTGTTTGCTTAGCTCAAGGCCGTTTTTAAAAGACGAGTGAATACTGTCGGAAACTGGGACAGATGACGATCATTATAAGATTGCCTGCGGATTTCATTCTATATAAAAACGATATATCGCCGAGGTTACTCACTTGCTTTTACAGGACAACACAGTAGGTATGATTACCGAGCTATCTGTAGTATCGCACTAAAATAGATCCAAAGTAATGATACTGTTTGTAAGTGAGACGTAATTTTAGTTTTAAGCCGTCATTGTAGTAAAGCAAGAAACTGTAGCAAGCTAAAATTTCGTAGCTGTCTACTGTTAAGAGCTGTGGTCCTTAACTATATTAGCAATAATTTGCTGTTTGCCAAAAGTTAAAATTTCGCAATTTGGAAGTGTAAGTATCACTATGTGATCAAAAGTATACGGACACCCCCAAAAGCACATGTTTTTCATGTTAGGTGCATCGTGCCTCCACCAGGTACTTCATATCAGCCACCTCAGCAGTCATTAGACATTGTGAGAGAGCAGAATGGGGCGCTCCGCGGAAATCACGGACTTCGAACGTGGTCAGGTGATTGTGTCATACGATTGTACCCGAGAGTTCCACACTCCTAAACATCCCTAGGTCCACTGTTTACGATGTGATAGTGAAGTGAAAACGTGAAGGGACACGTACAGCACAAAGGCGTACAGGGTGACCTCGTCTGTTGATTGACAGCGACCGCCGACAGTTGAAGAGGTTCGTAATGTGTAACAGGCAGACATCTATCCACACCATCATACAGGAATTCCACACTGCATCAGGATCCACTGCAAGTACTATGAGAGTTAGGCGGGAGGTGAGAAAACGTGGATTTCATGGTAGAGCGGCTGCTCATAAGCCACACATCACGCCGGTAAAAGCCAAACGACGCCTCGCTTGGTGCAATGAGCGTAAACATTGGACGATTGAACCGTGGAAAAAGGTTGTATGGAGTGACGAATCACGGTACACAATGTGGTGATCTGATGGCACGGTGTTAGTTTGGCGAGTGCCCGGTGGCAGCGTGTGTAGTGCGAGCAGCAAAATTCGGAGGCGTGGTGTTATGGTGTGGTCATGTTTTTCATGGAGGGGGCTGGCATCTCTTGGTGTTTTGCGTACCACTTTAAGCACCTTCTTGCTTCGCACTGTTGAAGAGCACTTCGGGGATAGCGATTGCATATTTCAACACGATCGATCACATGTCCATAATTCACGAACTGTGGCGGAATGCTTACAGAACAATAACATCCCTGTAATGGACAAGCCTGCACGGAGTCCTGACCTGAAGCACATAAAAGACCTTTGGGATGCTTTGGAACACCGACTTCGTGCCAGGCCTCAATGACCGACATCGATACCTTTCCTCTGCGCATCACTCCATGAAGAATGGGCTCCATTCCCCAAGAAACTTGCGAGCACCTGATTGAACGTATGCTTGCGAGAGTGGAAGCTGTCATCAAGGCTAAGAGTGGGCCAACGCCATATTGAATTCCAGCATTACCGATGGAGGGCGCCACGAAATTCTATGTCATTTTCAGCCAGGTTTAGGAATACTTTTGATCACATAGTTTTTTAATAAAGTGCCCATTGTTAGAAGCAAGTGGATGCTACGCAATTATCGCTTATCGACGGAACGATTAAGCCGATAAATTTTTGTTAATGGTGAGCAAGGTTGAAATTTTTTTTCAGATTTTTATGTTTCTTTTATGAGTCACTTACACCTGATTTTGGGTTGTTGTATCTCAACAACGTAACATTTCGTCGCATCATCTCACATCATTTTCTATCTAACGTAGAGTATTATTCATCTAATAACATAGCAGTCATCGGCCGCAGTGGCCGAGTGGTTCTAGGCGCTTCAGTCAGAAACCGCGCGACTGCTACGGTCGCAGGTTCGAATCCTGCCTCGGGCATGGATGTGTGTGAAGTCCTTAGGTTAGTTAGGTTAAAGTAGTTCTAAGTTCTAGGGGACTGATGACCTCAGATGTTGAGTCCCATAGTGCTCAGAGCCATTTGAACATAGCAGTCGACAGAATACGAAAGATGAACATGTATTTGAGTTCTCATTTGACAAGGGTTTTCTCACGTAATACTAGTTAAAGGAAAGGTCCTTCTCAGTAGTTACGAAAAATATCTAAAGAAACATTTGAAAAACATGAATTTAAACTCTTTTAATAAGCCTAATGTTATATCCCCCATCAGTGTTGTGCAAGGAAAATGATGAATTGTTCGTAGATAAATTAACATTTAGTACGATATTTAATGAAATTTGCCAATTTAAATGGAATTTCATTAAAGAATAAAAGTAAATAATCAGTTACCTTTCTTAAATTTTTTTTTTGCTTTTAGTTAATTTGCCTTTCTTTCTTTCTGTACGTACGAACGAACTTTGTTGTAGAACCTCTCATTTACATGTGGTAATAAAAAATTCATTTACACGGAACTAAGTACATTTAAAATTACGTGAACTCATATTAACTGATTAAGAATATTTAGTTGAGAATTAAATCCTTTACATAATTCGTCCTTGGCACACATTTTCTAAATGCAGTGGTTTTTTTTTTAAATATTTACTGAATTCTTTCCCGGCGTTAGCTATGGAACACAAGACTGTCTCTATTAGCAGAAAACGGTTAAATATTGCCAAGCCGACGTTTAATTATCACTGATAGAACACACATCCCTATACATTTAAGTTATTTGAAAGAACCAAAATTGTTAAATTTCAACATTAACTATCCGCCTATGAATGCACAAATGTGAACTAATTTAAAATCCGTAAGTCTCAGGATCGCTGTAAAAGAAGAACATTTTCTTAATTCACTGCTAATTTTATCTGTTCCCGATTTACGGGTTTGGTTAATTTTTCTTAGCGGAACAATTTTTTAAATGTACCGCCGCTGCAAATCGTTCGGTCGTCACACAGCCCAGCAACACCGCTAAAAATGCTGAAAATTCTTTAAAGAAATATTATAGATGACATGGGCAAGCTAATTTACATTAATAATACACACTTTTGATAAATTATAATATATTTAAACCACAACAAATATTCAACTCACATTAGTTTGTAATTTCTCCTCTAATGGCGGCTAAATCTAGCTACAGACAAAAGACGTCTACCCATTCATAAAATGCTTCGTCACAGCTTGCTCTCGCTTTCAGCTCTACAGGGAGACGACCAAAGAATACTCAGTACGTGGTGCTTTTATACTACTGCTTACTATTAACATCTCTTTGTAATCATATAACATTATTTTCGTCTGTGGCTGAATTTTACATTTTTGTTATCGCAGATATTGACACATTTCGCAATTATATTATGAATATAGAAATATTACCATCCTAAATACAGAAAGAATATTACTACAGAAAATATTACAATAATAATGAATGTCCTTTACACAAAATTCAATAATATTTTTTGTTAAATAATTACAGTATTTACAAATTGCTTTATAGCGGCGTATATGGTACAATTAAATTTTAGTTTATTAATAGTGTGAGGCTGCCAGGGAACGTTACAGATACAATTGTCAAAGTTAATGATAGCGCCTAAGAGTATTAAGATATGCATCAGAGGAACTGGTCATTGTTTTTCTGATCCACGACTACTGTACGTAATTGACGGTCTTGCGCAATGCAGTGTTCCAGTTTTTCATGGCGCATCAGATTTCTATGTGCTGCAGCCTTCTGTCGCTATTTTCAAACGTCTCAGAGTCAGAAGTCGCTAACGCACAAATTTGCAGTAGTGATCGACAATGAAGTTGCCCTTCTCGACGGAAGAATATGAAGGATGTCAGTACAAAGAGAGCTGGGGATTTTTTCTCATATTATGGCGTGGCTTTTTAGAAGACTATTGGAGAAGTACCACTGATTAGATAAGAGGATGACTCCTGCGTTGCTGGAGCTGAGGATCATTTATCAAGACCTCAAAGATACAGCACCACATTAGTATTTCTTTCATTTGTGTTTCAACAAATCGGGAAATTTCGTGACCATATCAAGAATTCAGAAGGACATGAATTCGGACGCAACTAGGAAACGCTCTCAGCCCAGACAGCATTCACTGTAACTAACAGTTTCGATTTATTCCTTTCAACACAAATCATCGCACCCTTTCTCTTCATCTCGTAACCTGAGAAATCACTGGTGACAAAAAAAAATTATTATCGAACCACTTCAGTTTGTGTGTGGCACAATGTCTTTAATAAGGAAGAACGAGCACACGTGCGATGTCAGGGCAACTGCGCCGCAGTAGAATCTGAAAGGCGAGGCGAGGTCATCCTTTTAGCTGTAACGGTAACAAAAGAAATTATTTGTCAGGAGAGGTGGAAGAGGACTTTTAGGGTATAGTTCATGCTCACTTTGTGCCAATATTCTGGGTGAGATTCAATCTAGGTAGTTTCTTATGAAATGAGGAGGTGTTACAATTTTGTTGGTGAGTCGTCTATGGTATGGGGATGCTGTTTCCAGGAACCCACTTTCTCCTATCGAAATGGTACAGACTATGTACTGTCTCCGTATTTTCCCCTCATTTCTCTGTTTCATCACCGTGAATACTGCTGTGTAGTCGAGTGGAGACATCCTAGAATGATGTCAAGATGGTTGCTGGTAACCTACGAAGCGTCGAACATTTATTCATGGTGATTACAACGCGTTGCTCTCCCGCACCAGCCTTAGGTGATGTTTCATTCAGCTGCGTGTTGGATGGCGTTAACAACCTCAATGCCGAGGCGGGCTGCCGGTGGCAGGCGACGACCATGCTCAGTGCGAGAATTTGGTCTCTCACTGGCTGCTGGAGTGTCCTCGGTTCTACTGCAGATTCTACAATGACGCTTGATGACCCATGAGTGATGTATGTTGTGTAGTCGGTTGATCTCCTCGCTACTGCCCTGGTTGCTTTCATCGCCTAGAGGTGCCTGGGCGCTGAAAAGAGACATGAACCCGGAGAGGCCTATTGCTGATTTCCACGTTGGAGCTCAGTTCTGGAAGCTCTCTGCGATGTGGTGTTGTGTAAGACAGTCAGCTTCTCCATCATTACATGGTAGTCGGCGAGCTTAATGAAGTTTATCAGGTAAATACCATCATCTCGAATACATCTTCAGCTAGTTCATAGACTGTGCTGGAACATCATTCACTACAGTATCGTAATCGTAGAACTGAATGCTACTGCTGTGAATAGCATCATTCCCGATGGTCAACCGACGAGAGCTGGAAAATTGGAGTATTTAAACGAAGGTCGAGGTGTGCACCAACAAAGAAAAGCTTGCCCTCCCAACACCGACGTTCCGGCAGGCTAGGAAACCATTTTTGAAAAAAGGAAGTAGCGAGTTCTATGGCCCATTAGGCGACAGCTAGCCTCTTGGTCACCCAGGAACTTGGCACCGGAATAACTTCTTTCAGCAGTAGGCATACTCGTGTGAGGCGGCAACAAGCTAACAAAACCTCTGAGCATCGCCGCTCCGGCCATTCTGCATCGTCTTCTGGAAGGCCCACCAGCTGCCGCGTGCACTCGACCGCGTCTGCTCCGTAAGTACACTCACTCTACTGTAAATTTTAACGGTCGTCATTTCGGGTAAAGTCTAGTAATGAAGCTAGGATTACATTGCGGTTTCTGTCGTTCGGCGATCAGATGAGCATCAGCACCAACCATGCGGTAAGGTTCACCGAAATCTGCCACCCCTTTTGTTGCCGAACCTCAGTATTCTCTCTCCAAAGTGTTCACATCTAAGCCTACGCAGTTATAGGTGACTTTTGTTTCTATATCTTGCGCTGTGAATGTGTCTGTTAGTGGAGGCTGCCCTCAGTTAAGGGAACATTGTTCTGCTCTGATTATAGTATATATCTCTTTGTGCTACTTTGTAAATTATTTATTTGTGTTGTGAATTCTACCATCTTTTCTCAGTATCCATTGAAATCAGGGGCTCCTTGCAAGAAGAGTCGCAGTGTACGCCTTCCCACACTTCGGTACTGGGTAGAATAATACAACGTGAGGTCCCTATAGCCTATCAACATTTATCTCCCCCGCTAATTGAAGCAAGCTCTTTTGATTCACGCCTCCTGGGCTACGAAAACAGCAGTGGCAGTCAGTGTAGGAGAGGAAGTGCAGTGTCATATAAACTTCAGTGGAACTAGCGAAAGAAATTTTCTCGTTGCTTGGTTAGCAAACTCTCTCCTTGTCCTTCTATTGACATAAATATAAAATAATTTAACAGTTTGGTAATTAACGTAGTCCACACAACGATAATAACACTCGCCATTTTTTCAAGTAAATCTGATACAAAAACATGAATGCGCCTTTATTTGTGCCTGATCATTTCAACATCCACCAGGAGGGGGCAAATTACGTCCGACTTTCCCATTTTCATTTATGTCAAGACAACTGAAAAATTAGACTGCAACTGAGATAAAACTGCAGACATGGAGGCTAAATCGATAGAAAAAGATACCTGACGAGAAGAATAAAGATACAAAAGCTACATAAAACCACTAAACTGAACAGAATTATGTCGACGCCGGGGGAAGGTGTGATATATTACTGGTGAACATGAGGACAAGGCGACGGTCGGCCACTCTCTGTATCGAGATACAACAGAACAGCCTGGGCAGCATGCGATCTTGCATTATGTTGTTGAAAGATAAAGTCACAGAGACCTCGAAGACAGGACACAGCCATTGGCCTTAACAAGTCAGTAGTGAAACCCCAGCTGTCCACACTACTGTCTATGTGAATCTGATATGACCTTGCTGTGACGCAGTGGCAACCCGCACAGTCGCGCCGGGTGCAGCCAGACAAAGTTTGTTCTCGTACGTTCATCCTCGTGTTGTACGTGGTACCGTGACTCCTCCAAAAAGAAGACGTGTCCCTACTCCTGTATCGCAATATGTCGTTGGGCCGCGCTGTCGGTGCGCCTCTCTCAGATCTCCCGTGCTGGATATCCGTGGTGCTTCAGACGTTGTCACGAACTCAATGGAAAGCGATACGCACATATAAAGATGGCGATGGTGTGCCATACACAAGGCATAAAAGGGAAGTGAATTGACGGAGCTGTCATTTTACTCAAGTGATTCTTATGAAAAGGTTTCCGATGTGATTATTCAGTATTCTGCGATCCACACTGTCAAGAGAATTCTGGGAATACCAAATTTCAGGCAGTATCTCTCACCACGGGCAAAGCTATGGCCAGTGGCCTTCACTTAGCGACCGAGAGAAGCGGAGTTTGCGCAGACTTTTCAGTGCTTACAGACAGGCAACACTACTTCAAATATCTGCGGAAGTCTATGTCGGACGAACGGCGAACGTATCCGTTAGCATGGTGTTGCGCAATTTGGCGTTAATGGGCTATGGCAGCAGACGACCAACGCGAGTGCCCTTGTTAACAGTACTACGTAGCCTGCAATGCCTCTCCTGGCGCTCGTGACCACATTGGTTGGGCCCCGAGTGCTGGATAACCGTGGGCTAGTCAGATGACACCCAATTTCTGCACGTAAGAACTGATCGTGAGATTCGAATGTGGTGCAGACCCCCGAAGCTGTGAACCCAGCTTGTCAACAAGGCACTGTGCAGGGTGGTGGTGGCCCTATAATGGTGTGGGCTGTTTTACGTGCGATGGATTGAGTCCGATGGTCCAACTGAGCAGATCACCGACTGCAAATGGTTATTTTCGGCTACTTGGAGACCATTAGCAGTCATTCATGGACTTCATGTTCCCAAACAACGATGCAATTTTTAGGAATGACAATGCTCCACGTCATCAGGCCACACTTGTTCGCAATTGGTCTGAAGATATTGTGGACAGTTCGAGCTAATAATTTAGGCACCCAAATCGATCGGCACGAATCTCATCAAACATTTGTGGAACGTAATCAAGGGGTCAGTTTGAGCACAAACTCCTGCACTGGCGCCGGCCGTTGTGGCCGAGCGGTTCTAGGTACTTCAGTCCGGAACCGTGCTGCTGCTACAGTCGCAGGTACGAATCCTGCCTCTGGCATGGATGTGTGTGATGTCCTTAGCTTAGTTAGGTGTAAGTAGTTCTAAGTCTAGGGGACTGATGACCTCAGATGTTAAGTCCCATAGTGCTCGGAGCCATTTGAACATGCACTGGCAACACTTCAGCAATTTTGGACGGCTACAGAGAAAGCATGGCTAAATATTTTTGCAGGACACTTCCAATGACTTGTTGGTACTTCAATCCAGTGACTCATTTTAGAATCACACGAAGAAATGAGCACCAGAGATCGCCATAAGCATTTTCTTACACTTTACAGTAGTTGTTGTTGTTAGACATTAGGTTGTGTTTTCTGCAGCATTTGTAAACGTTCCACATTCTGGACTTTTAAGTGCTGTATAACGTATTAAAACTATTTGGGATATATTGTTAGTTATTCAAGTACATAATTTTATGGTGTGTAAAATTCTATATATTCTTAGATTTGTATTACATGTGGACAGTTAAGCCGCACTTTGGCGCTCATGCAGCATCTTGGAACGGAAGACGGTGTTCTTGTAAATGAACTGAGTTTTTTTTAAATATCTTAACCACTGGGTGGTTATAAGTAAAACATAGTTACTCACACAGGTCCAGTACTGGCTGCAGTGGTCGTATGGCAGCGAAATTTGATAGATATTCTGATGCGTTAATGCGGAATCGATATAAACTAGTAAAAAGTCAGTTCTAGTATTGGCCACCAGGTGTAAACTTGGTGGTGTGAATGCAAGGGACACATGCTGAATTGTTTCCATGTGTAATGGATTAGGAACTGAGTTTGGGTAGAAAATGACAAACAGTTGAGAAACCCATATTGTTGGTGTTATTATTAAATGGCGCTTACACAATTTGTTTAGTATGAGCACCGGAGATGTCGACGAGATGTCGTACATTGCCACATTTTCACCTGGTGGCCAAAACTGAAAGTAATGTTTTTTTCAGCGTGTGTGGGTTGCACATTAACACATAACAATATCTACCAAGTTTTGCTGGTATAGAGTCTAAACCATTTCTGGTGAACATTAACAGAATTAAAACAAACAAGAAACACATATTTGATACTTTAGAACTCAATACCATTTAAGAAGTAACCTATGTATGACACGACGCCAGTAGAGGACTACTAGCTCACTTATCAATGTTGTGCTAGAACACTTTACGAGGCTTATTCGGATTCTACATACCAAAATGCATACTGACTGACATATTACATCTCAGACGCAAATGGGCTGTTGAGTAGTGTAATTAGACCGCAAATTAAGTAGTCCATTTCTCTGTGTATCAACACAGATTGTCAATCTTGTCTACAAGGAATGGTGTATAATTTGCAGCCATGTAACATGGCGTAAGGACACTGAACAGTGCTCATATAAGTCCTAACTAACGCTGACCAGAGATGACTGTCTCGTCTTGTCAAGCACAGTCGATTTCAGACCTGAGAGGAAATGCTGTCAGTGAATACAAATCCATCTCAGCTAGATTCCTAATAAATATTTAAAATGTAAGTACATGCAATGAGAGCTGGGTATCTCGTAAAACGCCATTTCTCACAGAGCACAATAAGTTGCAGGTCTTCAGTAGGCGATACAACAGCTCGACAGTAGTTGACTGGAGGTTGTATTGTAGTCCGATTAATTGCTAAAATGACGCAAGGTATCAAGTGCACCGACAGCCCAAAGAGGCGTTTAAATTTCAGTGTATCAGAGGGTGTAGCTGAGCAGGGGCAGAACCTGGTTCTACGATGTTTTGGGTTAGAGGACGAGGAGGGGTTTGTTTCTCATACCGTGACATGGGTTCATTCATTCAAGTAAAGTGGAATGAACCAAGATTTTCGGATTTTCATTTCAACATTGTCACTGACCAATTGTTGGCTTTTCTTCCACGTTTCATGACGAGTGTGTTGTTGGTACTCACCCTTCTAAGTTGGCACCAGCTGTGTTCCAGGGGCTGCACAAATGTGTTCCTAGTTTAGCGAATACTCACACATCATAATGCCCCTCGACTGGTACAATGAATAACCAAGCCATAATCGCACAGAAAATCTCCCCACTGGAAGATTGGGTAAAATGTAACAATCAATTTCCTCCCCATTAGGAAGCTCTGCAGGAGCTGCTCACCAATTAACGGCTTCCACTTGACACGAAGTACCAGAAACATTGGTGGGCTCTCTTCCTTGCCGAAATGCAGCTGTTGTCAAAGCTAGAGGCGATGTTACACCATACTAGCTGATATCTTCAGGTGATTACTAATTTTGTCCGGTATGGTTATCTTTGTACTGTGTGGTTAAAATCGGAAGATATCCATACTTCTGTTCCAGGATGGTGCATAGAGTTTTGGTGTTCCTCGTGGCTGGTCTTGCGGTGGCTGCTGGAGAGAAGGTGCGCTATGACGACCACCGTGTGTATCGGGTACTGCCAGCCAATGTGGATCAGCTGCAGTTCCTCAATGGGCTCACCAAGTACCACAAAGATGTGAGTATTCCTTCACCAGCGACTACAGTACCGCTTCTTTCTGCAGAGTTCTTCTAGTCACAGTGTTCAGCTGACATCGGTCTTTCTGCAACAGTATTCCAACTTCTCTAAAGACAGCTGCTGAATATTTTCTCCCCAATAAATAGCTTATTCAAAAAGCATGTGCAAAAGTGCTTGTAATCTTCCTACGTTATAACATAATAGCAGTGTCTGCTGTTACTTAAGGATTTTCTAGACTCCCAAGTTTCCAAGAAGACAAGGGACTAGTCCTTGTGTTGATTCTCCAGTGACGGTCTTTCGAAACCCACTTTAGGCCGAGTTAGGTATTCGTAATCTTCGCTTGCTTTGTGTTGTTATTTGACTCCAGTCTTTGGGTAGACTGTCGAATGCCATGTAAGGGTTATAGTCAATTTCTCAAGGAGCTCATTGTCTCTTAGTAAGCTGATGCCAGCGATTCCAGTCTTTCGTTGTCAGACTAAATGTATATGTGATATTCATAATGAAAGAAAATACCCATTTCAAGGTGTAACGTGTTAAACAAGTAACACATCTTCCACTGAATTCCTGAAACAATGCCGGTTAACTCGATATGTCACACAATATATCGAGTGAGACTGTACGAATACTATGAATATGCGGATTCAATGAACAAGCTAGCATTTCGTGAGTATAAACCACTAACACTCACACTCGTAATTGCACGCAAGTAATTTTCCAGACCTGAGCTACGAGATGCAGTTATGAGGGAAGGAGAACTTTACAATGGCATGCCCATCCCGCGCGGCGCGAAACCTCACAGCAGGACACCTAGCAGACCCAATGAGACATCGGAGTCACTGCGTAGACCGCCGGCAAAAGTAGGCCTTGGCCCCGCATCTAACGACAACCATTCATAAAGCCTTTCTACAGGAACACCGCGGAAAAAGCCAGATAAACGTCTGGAGAAACCCTACTCAAAACATTGGTGACTCGCTGTAGCTGCTTGAGTTAAAACTCGCATGGAAGAATAAGCTGTTTATCTCAGTATTACGTATTAAAAGTTAAACTCTGCGCTATGAGAGAAACGACACGTGTTATAGGGTACAAATCTCTAGTGGGAGGAGTCATAACAAGTATGAACACTCTGATTGGCCCGAAAGAAAACGCATGGCCACCAGCTTTGATCTAAACAAATTGCAGACAGAGTAACTCGCTGTTTCTCTTGCAGCAAATCGTCGAGTGTCTGAGCCAGGGGACTCGCGCCGCGCTGAGACGACTGAGAAAGCCATTATTTGAACACTTGTTCACGGGCTCATCTTAACTCATAAGAAGTTAAACTGCAAACTCTCCTAGTATGGAGAATCGCACCAAGCACTGACAACGCTAGTGAGAGATTTGAGGGCAACAATGTACGATAAATTCCAGCCATATACCGTGTACCATGCCAATTAACTTAGCTAGCGAATAACTGGGAGCCTCGGTTTCACTGAAGATATAGAAAATGTATCCAACTGGTGTTCAACAGACGAGAGAGATTTAGAATAGATTCTCAGGTTCACAGCTCGCGCCGACAGCAGCCACTGCCGCCGTCAATCACGTGTAAACACGCGCGCTCGCGGTACACCAGCAAGTGATATTCAATTCACTCAGAACTGTGGTCATCTCGATCTCTCCTAATTTTTGTACATTTAACCATCATGACCTGTAGTTAAACATAATCAAAATTGTCGGGCTTCATTGGAGCAGAAATGTGAGATATCCGATCTAATAGAAAGGATTGATCAGCCACTGTAGAGTGCTTTATACCCTCAAGTTATTAAAATGTTTTTATTGCGACCTTCTTTCTGGTTGCTCTTTACCCACCCTATCAATTATTTGATTATTTTCATTGTGCATTTTAGGTAAACTGATATCGCTGGCCCCAATTGTATTCGATTTGTTTGTACTTTTATCGACCTGCAGACACAGTCATCACACTTCTCATCATTAAAGAACCTTATGATAGGAATTTCGCTTCACAGTGGTGAACACCCAATATCAATATTTTACCATCCTGTAAGTAATTTTTCTAACATTACTATGTCAAACTTAGAGTAAAAATAAACCTTAATAAATAAAACCTAGGATTTTCATTTTTTGCTAACCTATGTTTGCACATCAATCCGTTCACTAATATCTGTCAACCATAACGTTTCCTTTGCAGGGAGTGTAGTGGAACTGACATTGAGATCATTTTCTGATTATATCACTTTCCGTACTGCTGCACTCTTCTTAACTGTGTATGCAAGAGAGGGTATGTTCCTACCTTGCAGGTCATAGGTTCAACACCAAATTCCTGAAACACTCACAAAGCGTTCTTGCGCATCTGTGGTAGGAAGATAGATCTGAACCGGTCTCACACTTATTAGAGAGATCATAATAGTACATAAACATTTTTGAGTTCCAATATGCAAAGAACTGTTATTCGAATAGACTTCAATTGATTATTAATTTATTAACATTAATGCTAAAGACTACCAGTTCTGTTTGCGAGACGAAAACAGATCTCACTGTCAGTATCAACACTGACATGAGTGACTGTGTACCTTTGTTACACAGCTGAGTGGAGGCTCAGAAGGTTCTGCGACCGTATAGGCTGCAAATTGCTTGATTTGTGTTATAGGGTGGTGCGTCTCAGGTTCCGATAGACAGGTCGGGGGTCCATTGGAGGCGGCTACACGGGTAGTGGGGCTATGTACAGTGGACTGGGTGGATATTTAAGTTAGAGGGTCTCAGTCTCAAAGGATGTAGGGCAAACAAAGGCTAGGGTGGAACTAGAAAATATATTGTAGTTGTAAATTTTCGTAGTTGTGTTGGGAAAAAATTAGAGATCCAACCGCTAACAGAAAGCTCCGAAACCTAAGTTGTTGTAGGCAGTGAAAGCTGACTGACTCCAGAGATAAGTTCAGTTGAAACTTTTACAAAAAACCTAATGGTGTTCAGCCATAATGGATTAAATATAGTTTGTGGAGGTGTGTTTGTTGTCATTGGAAGTAGTTTACCTTGTAGTGAAATTGTGGTCTACAGTTCCTGTGAGTTAGCACTAGTAGAGGCTATACTCGGCAATCTGAACAAATTCATAATTGGTTCCTTTTAACCACTCCCTGCCGAAACATTCATAGAATT
This sequence comes from Schistocerca americana, assembly GCF_021461395.2. Lineage (NCBI taxonomy): Eukaryota > Metazoa > Arthropoda > Insecta > Orthoptera > Acrididae > Schistocerca > Schistocerca americana. Next base: position 595,372,973 of record NC_060121.1, on the reverse strand, counting down.
ATTGTGACTAATATCAAATAGGTACCCCACTCAATAGGTACCCCACTCATACAACTACAGGCAGTGGTGAAATGAAATGAAATGAGCGTTTGGCGTCATTGGCCGGGAGGCCCCTCGCGGGGCAGGTCCGGCCGCCATATCGCAGGTCTTATTACATTCGGCGCCACATTGGGCGACCTGCACGCCGGATGGGGATGAAATGAGGATGAACACAACACAACACCCAGTCCCTGAGCGGAGAAAATCTCCGACCCAGCCGGGAATCGAACCCGGGCCCAGAGGACGGCAATCCGTCACGCTGACCACTCAGCTACTGGGGCGGACACAGGCAGTGGTGACTTCAGTCTACTCTCTGTATGTTAGAGAAAACGCATTTTTAAAGTCGGCGTTAGACATAAACCAAGACCCGAAATTTTACTCAATGCTTCCTCATAAGTGTATTTTGAACAGTTAGTTCAAGAGCCTCGTCGAAGTGTAACAGGTTGCGAAAACATACTTTATCTCGTAGCAACAAATAATCGTGAGCAAATACGGCGCATCATGTGTGATTTTAGGGTTTCCCGGCGTAGGAAAATCTTGAATAGTTCTCGGATGAACAGACGGTGATCACAAGCGTGTTATAGTGAGATTTACCGTCTAAATCCTCCAAACATAAAAATCATGTTTAAAGTAGAAGATAGAAATTTGCTTGACACCTTCCTAAGAGACAGTCTCCACCTCTTACCAACTAACTATGTAAGCGTAGACCAAATGTGGCCTCAGCTAAAAGAAATGGTATCGGCATGTTGCAGTGGTTATCAAACTGGACCATTCGGGAGAACGACGGTTCAAATCCGCGTCCGGCCATCGTGATTTAGATTTTCCGTGATTTCCCCAAATCGCTTCTGGCAAATTCCGGGATGGTTCCTTTGAAAGGGCTCGGCCGAATTTCTTTCCCATCCTTCCCTAATCCGATGGGACCGATGACCTCGCTGTTTGGTCCCCTCCCCAAAATCAACAAACAAACTAACCAATAGCATCGGCGATAATTGAGAAATATATACCAAATAAATTATTGATGGACCTGGTCCATCATGGTTCACAAAACAGGTCAGATCACTAGATCACTGTCACAGAAGTAACGAAAAATGCTTGCCGAATTTAATAGAATGCTAAATACTTAAGATCGGTATCGTTTTCAGAAGCTCGATATTAAGCAGAAAGGTCAGTGCGAGATGCTCTTAATAGTACCACAACGAAATTCTCTCTTTGTCAGAAACCCCAAACACATTTTGGTTGTATGTAAAGTATGTCAGCGGTAAGATACATTCAGTACCTTCACTGTACCATAACAATGGCAATCTTACTGAAGACAGTGCCAATAAAGCAGAATTAAGAAGTACGGTATTCCGAGATTTCTTCACCAAAGAAGACGAAGTAAACATTCCAGAACTCGAATCAAGCACAGTTGCCAACAAAACTACCTTACAAGTAGATATCCTCGGTGTAGCGTAGCTGTTTAAATCAGTAATAACAGGTCTTATGTTCCAGATTCGTACCAAAGTGGTTCCTTTCAGAGATGTTGATATAATAGCTCCGTACTTAGCAATGATATACAATAACTCGCTCGACGAAAGTTCTGTACCTGAAGATTAGGAAATTGCGTAGGTCACACCAATACTCAAGAAAACGAATAGGAGTAATCCGATGGATTACAGATCCATGCCATTGAAGTCGACTTGCAGCAGGGCTTTGGAACATATACAGTATTTCGCTTGAACGCTATGAATTACCTCGAAGGTAACGCTCCACTGACACATACTTAGAACGGATTCAGAAAATATAATTCTTATGAAGACAATTAGCTCTCTATTCTCACGAAGAAATGAATGATATTGGCAGGGGATGTCAGTATCGTCACTGTTGTGCGATTGAATTCGTGCTTTTCTGTCAGAAAGGTCAGAGTTCGAAGTAAATCACAGAAAACCATCGAGTAAAACATAAGTAATATCTTAGTTCCCCAGGGAAGTGTTAGAAGTCCTCTGCTGTTTCAGAACTACATAAACGACATAGGAGACAATCAGAACAGCCCTCTTATATTGTTTGCAGATGGTACATTCATTTACCAGCTGGTGAAGTGACTACATGGTCAAAATCAAATACAAAATAATTTAGAGAAGATACTGTATGGTGCGACAAAAGGCAATTGACTCTCAATAATGAATAGTACTAAAAGGAATCCGCCAAATTTCGGTTACACGATAAATCACACAAAATTTACTGTTGTAAATTCAGATAAATACTTAGGGATTACAATTACGATTAACTCAAATTGGAATGATCACATAGATAAAGACTGTGATTTATTCATAGAACAAGTAGAAAATGCAACAACTCAACTAAAGAGTCCGCTTACACTACACTTGTCCACCCTCTTCTGGAGTATGGCTGTGCAGTATGGGATCCGCATCAGATAGGATTGACGGAGGACACTGAAAAAGTTCAAAGAAAGGCAGTTCGTTTTGTATAGCGAAATAAGGGAGATAGTGCCACGGGTATGATCCGCGATGGCAATCACTAAAACTGAGGCGTTTTTCGTTGCAGCACGATCTTCTCATGAAATTTTAAACACGAATTTTCTCCCCAGATTGTGAAAATACTTTTCTGGCGCCCACCTACATAGGGAGGAGTGATCATCATAATAAGATAAGAGAAATCAGAAATCGCACGGACACATTTAAGTGTCCGTTTTTCCTACGCGCAATTCGAGATAGGACAGGGAGAGCTGTTGAAGGCGGTTCGCTGAACACTCTGCCAGAACCTTAATTGTAAACTGTGGAGTAGTCAAGTAGATGTAGATACAGGTAGTAGAAAGGAGAATTAAAACTCACCATATATATATATATATATATATATATATATATACAGGGTGAGTCACCTAACGTTACCGCTGGATATATTTCGTAAACCACATCAAATCCTGACGAACCGATTCCACAGACCGAACGTGAGGAGAGGGGCTAGTGTAATTGTTTAATACAAACCATACAAAAATGCACGGAAGTATGTTTTTTAACACAAACCTACGATTTTTTAAATGGAACCCCGTTAGTTTCGTTAGCACATCTGAACATATAAACAAATACGTAATCAGGGCCGTTTGTTGCATTGTAAAATGTTAATTACATCCGGAGATATTGTAACCTAAAGTTGACGCTTGAGTACCACTCCTCCGCTGTTCGATAGTGTGTATCGGAGAGCACCGAATTTCGTAGGGATCCAAACGAAACGGTGATGGCCCTTAGGTACAGAAGAAACTGGAACAGCACATTACGTCCACATGCTAATACCTTTTTATTGGTCTTTTTCACTAACGCACATGTAAATTACCATGAGGGGTGAGGTACACGTACACACGTGGTTTCCGTTTTCAATTACGGAGTGGAATAGAGTGTGTCCCGACATGTCAGGCCAATAGATGTTCAATGTGGTGGCCATCATTTGCTGCACACAATTGCAATCTCTGGCGTAATGAATGTGGTACACGCCGCAGTACATCTGGTGTAATGTCGCCGCAGGCTGCCACAATACGTTGTTTCATATCCTCTGGGGTTGTAGGCACATCACGATACACATTCTCCTTTACCGTACCCCACAGAAAGAAGTCCAGAGGTGTAAGATCAGGAGAACGTGCTGGCCAATTTACGCGTCCTCCGCGTCCTATGAAACGTCCGTCGAACATCCTGTCAAGGGTCATCCTGGTGTTAATTGCGAAATGTGCAGGTGCACCATTATGCTGATACCACATACGTCGACGCGTTTCCAGTGGGACATTTTCGAGCAACGTTGGCAGATCATTCTGTAGAAACGCGATGTATGTTGCAGTGCTCTCCGATACACACGATCGAACAGCGGAGGAGTGCTACTCAAGCGTCAACTTTAGGTTACAATATCTCCCGATGTAATTAACATTTTACAATGCAACAAACGGCGCTGATTACGTATTTGTTCATACGTTCAGATGTGCTAACAAAACTAACGTGGTTCCATTTAAAAAAACGTATGTTTGTGTTAAAAAACATACTTCCGTGTATTTTTGTATGGTTTGTATTAAACAATTACACTAGCCCCTCTCCTCACGTTCGGTCTGTGGAATCGGTTCGTCAGGATTTGATGTGGTTTACGAAATATATCCAGCGGTAACGTTAGGTGACTCACCCTGTGTATATCATTGCTGATTTGGTGTAATTTATGAATAAGGAACTGAGACATTTGAATGTATCTATCATTTTATCAGTGACGATGATAATTGATAAGAAAAATTCCTTTAAATCGCGCTTAATATAGCGAAGCTGCAATGATAATTTTACTCCTGCATATGATTTGTTTGGCTAATTGTGTGTGGCTCAGTGGCGGAGTGTAAGTCTTCCAATTGGACGCCACTTCGGTGACCTGCCCCCCCGTCGTAGATTCGAGTCCTCCCTCGGGCATGGGTGTGTGTGTCGTCCTTTATGTAAGTTAGTTTAAGTTAGATTAGTGTGTAAGCTAAGGGACTAATGACCTCAGCTGTTTGGTCCCATAAAACCTTACCAGAAATTTCCAAATTTCCGGTGACCTGCTTCTCCCTAGCCTACCAACCTACCCCAGTTGACCAACTGGATTAGAGTGGTTATGCTTCCGTTACTTGTTACACATATTTCTGATCCACACGTAAAATATGCATACACCACAACGCCACTGGTTAAAGGCCCCCTACTGTCGTTTCCCTGTAAAGTACTGAATATAAGTAACAACATGTTATCTTTCAGATTTACTTCTGGAAGGAACCTAGTGTCGTGAATAAACCAGCCGATGTTATGGTATCGCCTAAAATGCAAGCCAGCTTCATGGAGGGCCTAGAAGCAAATGGCATTGAGTCGTCCGTCTACATCGATGATGTGCAGAGGTAAGCGTTAGCGTGGCCAGAGTAACCTTCAAATTATTTTTCATGTGTATGTCAAACACAGCTGCTACCCTAAAAAGAATACAAGTGGGACAATGAAAGCTAAATTTGTATTACGAAAATTATTAATGGGCCTTTGCACTCCTGTGTGTGCTTTACATGAAGTGAATATTCACACCTCCTTGTTTTTTTTTTGTTTTAAGTAAATGAGATTACACTTTGTAAGTGACCACTTAGCAGTTCCTATCTCTACGTACGTCAGGGCTTCACAACATACGTGCTCGCAGAGCAAGCTGTGAGCAGCAAGGCGCGAGCATGGAGCAGCGCGAGCACGCTACCCCCACTACCGGACCAGAGAAGAGAGTAGGGAAAGTCACGCGGGGCACACAACAGCTGCCGCCAGTCAATGTAAATCCGCGGCCACCTGCAGGGATATCACTCACGAATTATTACTGAGACAAATAAAGGAGAATGTACAAATGCCACATAATTTTATTAGCTTAGTGTATGCCTCTACATTCGCATTAATTTGTGAACTGTTACATAATAAAAGGTGTCACTGAAGTGTGGGATTCTCAGTTATCTTGGACTTTTTGCCCTTTACAATAGCGTCTATGTTCGGAGCAGCGTGCAGTTTAAATTTCGATCAGACAATGCGTTTCTCAGACGCGTCTTGTTACATTTCATTGAAGAGAACAGTTGTTCACAAACATACGTGGAACCGAACATTGATACTATTGTAGCCGCCAGTTTGTGCAAACGAGGAAATCTATCCTGAGGGAAGTGCCTGTAGAATTCCAAAATGTTTTTCTTGTTCTGAAATTTGTCTCTGTATTCTATGTCACACTGCAGGTCAATAATTTCTTGCTGCAGCTCAGGACGAATCTCTTAAATATTCACTGAATGTGGAGAGATCAGATCAAAATCACTGTCTAGTGCTGTCAGATCTTGAAAGCGTTAATCAGATTCTCCCTTAAGGGCAACTAAACTATGTGAATAACGTTCACAGTCTTTGTGAACATCTTGCATGGATGATAATTTAGGAAAATGAGCTAGGTTTCCTGTTTCCAGCTGACTCACCCAAAGTGTCAATTTCATTTTAGAAGCTTGTATTCGATCTACGAAATGAGTAATTAGCAGATCTTTACCTTGTAGTAAAATGTTCAAAGCATTCAGATGGCTAGTTAAATCTGCTAAGAACACGAGATCACATTCAAACGTGCGCGCGCATTTCCCCTCCCTCCCCTCCCTCCCTACTCCGCGACCATGCACCTGCTCGCGAGCACGTGCCTGAACAGACGCGAGTACTCGCGCTCAAAACCGGCCAGTTGTTAAGCCCTGACGTACGTGATGCGATAAGGAGAGTGCGTGAGTGGAACAGAGACGAATAGGGAATCATTCTAGAGACTAGTATACGTGGGGTGAAGTGGGAAATCCGCTGAAATAAGTGAGTTGTTATGGCCCGACGACTGCGAACTTGCATCTCAGAAACGGTGAAGCTGGTCCGATGTTTACGTTCTCATGGTTCAAATGGTTCAAATGGCTCTGAGCACTATGGGACTTAACATCTGAGGTCATCAGTCCCCTAGAACAGAACTACTTGAACCTAACTAACCTAAGGACATCACACACATCCATGCCCGAGGCAGGATTCGTACCTGCGACCGTAGCGGTCGCGCGGTTCCGGACTTAAGCGCCTAGAACCGCTCGGCCACAGCGACCGGCACGACCTCATGTCATGAGCAGATATGGAAAGTCGTTGAGTGCTCTGAAACCACGTCTTGACGACAAGATGTTGAACGTACAAGTTAAATCACAGTGCATAGGACTCCACAGCAGACAGCCGCTATGTGTTCCCACATAAATGGAATCGTAACTGATCATGTTGTTGGTTCAACAACATCTTCAGTTACGATTCCAGTGTACCCGGGATCATAGAGGCTGGGCCGTGGATCAATGGAAACGTTTCGCTTCATCCTGTGTATAACGGTACATCCTGCACCACGTCAATGGTCGTGTCCGCATGTGCTGTTATCCAGGCTTTGATGGTCTGATAAGCGTGACAGGCAAGTCACGCTGATAACTTGACCACCAACTTCGCCTGATCTGAATTCGATGGGACACACCTGGGACAACAAATCACCAGCCATTAATTTGTGGGGACTGCGTGACATGTGCGTAGATATTTGATACCGCAGCATACGTACGGAAACCTGCCAAGAACTTTTGGTACCCATACCAAGCATAATCGCTGCTGTATTTCTTTCCAAAAACGGGTTAACACGCCCTTTAATAGATGCTAATGGTGTTTCCTACTTCGTAGGCTGCCTTTACGCTGTGTAGTGTAGGTCATACGTCGGTGGAAAGCTTGGAAAACTGTAAGTCTCCATGCATGCCCGAATTCCTCTAATGTTACAGGCGGGACCACCAAGTGACATTTGTGTAAGAGGGAGTAATGCTTCTCTAGATTCGTCTTGGGACGGCGGCTCTCGCAATATTAAAAATAAAGCCTTTTATGATACATACGCCATTCTCATAGCCTTCCCCATTAGTATTTGATGGGCAATTTTGTCACATTCGCTTTTTTGCTCGGTTGTCAGGACGGTGCACAGTATTCAACAAGTAGTTGCACAAGAATTTGTAGTCCTATTTATTCCATAGTGCTGTGAATTTGAGACGTCAGCTGTGAAATACTTTCGTATTAAGAACAGACGCTGTTGTCTTACTAATTTTAGACGGAGTAGAGATGAGTTCTTTTAGCTGATTTCGACGCGAATACATATTGATTTTCAGGAACCTCTGGTTAGACCCCAGTTGGTGTAGATGATGCCATAGCTGAATCGAAGTCCATTGCAAATTATTTAACCATACACACAACTCAGTGTTCGAAAAGTGCGTGAGTGAATTTAATTCCACACAATTCTACTAATGAATCTGTTTGGATCTATGGGATTGTTCTATCTTACAAAAATTTAGATGGATATCCCTAAGTAATTCACATTTGCAAGTGAATAATTACATCCCGATTTGACCTGTATCAATGAAATTACTGTTTAACAAGCTGCATTTTCCCTTCTACAGTGGAAAAATGCTCGTTAGTGGCTGTAAACTTTTAGCATCAGGCTGAAAGTAGGTAGTGTTCATTCACAAACAAAAGAGCAAATGGATCTGAAGGCCTACGAAATAAATATTTATGATTCACGTAAAGCTTCATCGTATGCTTTTAGGGTACAGACTCCTTAACCAAGTTCACTTTTTTTTTATATCACATATAGTTTGTATTTACTTCTTCAAGTACGTAATAAATTTTTTTTTCCATGTGAATATCTCTTGCTCCAATTTCAGTCGTCGTTGTGCCGGCCACTGTGGCCGAGAGGTTCTAGGTGCTTCAGTCCGGAATCGCGCGGCTGCTACGGTCGCAGGTTCGAATCCTACCTCGGTCGTGGATGTGTGTGATGTCCTTAGGTCAGTTCGGTTTAAGTACTTCTAAGTCTAGGGGACTGATGACCGCAGATGTTAAGTCCCATAGCGCTTAGAGAGATATGTAGTAACCGTTGTTTCTGTTCTTGTTGTTATGTTTGTTCTTGTGGTAGTGGTCGTGGTAACTATGGTGACGGTGGTCTTCAATCCGAAGACTGGTTTGATCCAGCTCTCCAACATAGTCTATCCTCTGCAAACCTCTTCATTTCTGCATAACTGCAAGAATCTGTCTGTGAACTGTTTGTTCTCCACATCTGACTTCCGTACAACGCTACACTTTAAATATCTGTAGAAAAGACCTCCTAACACTAAGGTCTTTTATTTAATGGTAACAAATTTCTCTTTGTCGCGAGTGTTTTCTTGCCATTGCCAGTCTACATTTTCCATCCTCTTCGCTTTGGCCGCCTTTAGATATTTTGCTCCCCATCTACTAGTTTTATTGTTTATTTCCCAATGTAATGGCCTCAATATCACTTGATTTAATTCAGTCACGTTCGATTACCCTTGTTTTACAGCTGTTATTATTCGACCACAATCTCTTTTAAAGATCTTCCAAGTCCTTTGCTGTTTATTATAGAATTACCGTCTCATTGACAAACAATAAGGTTTTTATTCATTTTCCGTTAATTTTCATTCCCTTCTCAAATGTCTCTTTGGTATCCATCATGTCAGTGCATAGACTGGATAACGTCTGGGACGGGCTACAGCCCTTCCGGTTCCTTCTCAACTATTGCTTTCCTTTGATTTATAACTGCAGTATAATTTCTGTTCAAGTTGTACATAACCTATTAATCGCTGTATTTTACCCTTATACTTTCAGAATTAAGAAGAGTTCATTCCAGTCGACATTGTCAAAAGCTTCCTTTAAATCCACAGTATTGCCACAAGCGTTTCTACATCTCTCCGGAACCCAAATTTATCTTCCCTGAGATCAACTAACTTTTTCATTCGTCTATTAATAATTCGACTCACCACTTTGTGTTCATCACTTATTAGAGTAATAGTTCGATGCAATTCACGCCTATCGATACCTTCCTACTTTGTAACTGGAATTATTACATTCATCTTAAAAAGTGAAGGTATTTAACCTGTCTTATATATCTTACGTACAGGTGCAATTGTCTGTTATGGACGATTCTCCCAAGGATCATAATAAGTGTAAGGGAATGTAGCATACTCCTATGATCTCAGTGCTTTGTCGGATTCTTCCGGCCTTATGATATCTCCCATACCTTAAACTACTTCCTTTTCCCTTTCCATAATGTTGTCTTCAAGTTAGTTTCTTTCGTATAGCCTTCCACGTGTCAGTTTCCTCTTCTTTGCTCAGTAATGACTTGTCGTCTGAGCTCGTAATATTCATACAGTGTTCTGTGTTCCCCAGAGGTCTCTGTAACTTTCCCGTATCGATCTTTCACCGACTCTTCCTTGGTTACGCAACTTTATATTTCCTCTCTCTCCATTTCTAGTCAGCCATTTGCGATTTTCTGCTAATTTTATTTTTAGATGTTTATATTTTCTTTTCTTTATATTTTCTCCATTTGTCAGTTTAGATCAATATGTCGTCTAATATCCAAGGACATTTACTGACCCGTTTCTTTTTCTTATTTGATCATTTGCTTCCGTCTATATTTCGCCATTGAACGCAAAACGAATCAGAAATCTTTTTCGACAAGAATATGAAATATATTTTTCTTCGGTTTTGGAAAACCTTCGTTAAACTTCATCACTGATGCCATCGAAGGCCGAGAATTGTTAGCCTAGTTACGAGTTGCTGACTCTAAAGCTTTCTAAGAAAGCGCAGACGATAACATGACGACGTGAAGTTTTCATGTAGTAAAGGATAAAGTGATCACGTTCCTAACTTAAAACGACGTACTCACCGTTACTGCTTCATCGAGCAGTGATGTAGTAGATTTTCCCTTTGTAGACGCCGTTGCGGAAGGTAAATTCATTTAATGTTATTCTACCACCTTTGTGACGTTCTTTCAACCTTACAAATTTTGCAAATACTGCAATTAGCTGTGGCCTATAGGTCACTGTCATGTGTCATTTGTCATCTGTTGTTCCATTTGAAATGTACCATTGATGAAAATGGTACAATTAATGCCAGTGGAAGAATGAGCTCCGTTCACCAGCACAGACAACGTCTCAGTTGTGATCGCCACGATAGGGTGATAACAACGATTTACTTACTTTCCAGACTCATCGACAACGAGAGACCAGTTCGAGAGCCCAAAGCAAGCTTCGCATTCGATGATTATCATAGCCTGGAGGAGGTAAAGTATGATTCTATGTTATCCTAAACACACAATATTTAGAGATACGTGTAACTTGGAATTATAATTTGATAATGAATTCGATTGGGAGGATCACTGTGTGTGTGTTTGTGTGTGTGTGTGTGTGTGTGTGTCTGTGTGTGTGTGTGGGTGGGTGTTTGTATGTGGATTGGTAAGCTGGGTCGGGGGGGGGGGGGGGGGGGGGGTTGGCGATGAGGGGGGAGAGTGAGGCACATATTTGCAGTGTACAAAAGCGTGTTATACTAATTGTTGTGTTGTGAACGGACGGAAGAGTACCCTGCAGATCCGTTCATGGAACTGGGGACATTAGCTTCCGCATCCTACTAAATTTACCCTTTAATGAAATTTGGTGCACACAATATTCCTCTTTTTCATACCAAAAGCGCAAAAGATTTAAAGTCACTAACTTTGGTTCAGAAATGTGTACATTATTCAGAAATACGTATGTTCAATAGCCTTCCAGCAGTCATAAAGAGATTAACTGCTAATAAAGTTCAGACTTGAAACCGCCTATTCCATCAACAAATTTGTTCGTATAACCTACTGACTTATATTTTATCAATAATATCAAATAACGTGACTTTTACTCGTCTTGTGTCCAGTAACGTGATGAATGTAAGTAAGTACTTCAAACTTTGTTTCTCTTCGATAATGCGTGGCTTCAACTGCCACCATTATATGCGCCCCATTTAATTGTACATTTAGATGCTTTGTGAAATGTTTGTTGTTAAATCAAAATATGTTTCAGATTTTTTTATTTACTCCACATTTTGAGGATCATTTACCGTAGGACCTGTGGGGTCGTAAAAAAATCTGTATTTCGCAAATGTGTGTTATGTATTCTTGTTTCAAGATTTGTTGTACACCCCTGGGCCTCTGCTCTCTATGAATCTATGGAGCAAAATATATGTTTAATCTCATCTGTTTTTACGGCATTCTCTTATAGAACTGTTTGCGACAAGGAGAAGTTTCCATCTGTAAGCAGTTGACGTTTTGGTGTCTTTAAGAAGGCCAATTGAAACCTAGCATTAAAAGGAGAGACTTAGTTCTAGGTCCCAGGGGTTTTCCTCTGTCTGAGCTACTTACATGAACTGCCTAAATGGGATATTTATTAATCCATCCAGTGGAAAGTACCTTTAATTTGTAACACAGAATAGCTTCTGGCAATGGAAGAAATTGGACATTAAATTAGTGGTCCTCAACCACACTATACGTGAAGTTACAGCGGAGCGCGATGATGGCGAGCACCGCCCTCCATTAGTATAGGGAATACTTTACATCCATGCTCTTAAAACTGACAACGCTGGTCATTACCCACCACAGGAACTGGACAGGTGTATCTGTAAGCGATATTTCCACTAACGCAAAAAAGTCAGAGATAGCTTTCCTAGCACTATAAGGAATGTTGGAGTGTTGCCGCTTTGTTCACAACGTCTCACTACGTTTTGCTGTAGAAATTACAAATTTGATGTGTTACCAAATATTATAGTCTGTGCATTAACGGCCATGTCGAAATACGGTTTGGAACAACTGTAGGTATCATAGCTGGGCAAAGTAATTCAGAATCGTACACTCTCCCACAGCTCTTGCTAAGTAGGGCACCAGCCCACTGAATGATCTGTCTGCCTAAATGCGTTTTTTTTAAATAATGAAACTCTCATTATTCGTAGTAAAGGATTAATCGCAAGCCTGAAGAGACATTTGATAGTGATTGAATGATGAGTGTCTACTAGTACTTTCGTGGTTGTGGTGCTCTGGCGAGTAGGGCACCAACTACTCCCCCAGTCCCAGGTAGGCGTGGGGAATATTCTTCGTATCAGCCCTCTAAGCCATCCCTGATCCACTCAGCCAGCTGTCAAATGAGTACCGGTGACCTTTCGTGAGTATAAACGGCAGCCGGCTAGATGGGCCCGGGTAACACAGAGGAAATTTACAGAGCAGTAGATTGTTTAATAACTTCACTTGAGTGCTCACAGTCTTTGCCAATACTGACCAGAGAGCTCCTGCTCTGAGGACCATAAGGAGACCGCTTCGCTATAGGCTTTTACGAGCAACGACTTCACTGCAGGATTTGAAAGAGTACACCTCACTTCAGCTTTTGCAGACTTAAGACTTCAGGTTAGGACTCGAGCTTGATGCCTCTGGAAGAATGTCTATACTTAAGCATTATTACAAAGAGAGGGCTGAAGTCACATTCTCAAGCAATTGCTGCTGCCGGGTACCTCATTTGCGCTCTGCTTGTTTGGGAAGATGGGGCATCGTTGCACTCGCCCATGCCACTCAGACAAGAAGTTAATTCACTGCCTTCAGCAGGCGAGTACGTGAGTTTAAAGACATGCGTCTAGTTTGTTGCTCTCACAGCGCGTTTTGGCGATCTTATGGCGTTCTTTTCAGTGTGCTTAGAGTAAAATAGAGGCAGATGATCAATATCAAACCCTAATATACAAAAAGCCGGAAATTTACTCATACTGATTGATATATTCATATTAAAACAAAACAAGACTTCGTTCAGAAAGTAGACCAAATTGTAGATTAAGTACCAACCTCTTTATATATATTTTAAAACTATGTAATGCTTGTTCATTTTGCCGGTATATAAGGCTTAGATGGCCAGACATGCAAGGAACAGATGGCCAACTGACAAAACACTTTAAAACAGAAGTCGCATTAAATGTGTATCCAACAAAATTAAAACGTCTTTATTGAACTACTTGTTACAGATAAGTTTGTAGAGAAAATTGTAGGAAATCACGCAGTTTTAAATGTGACTGATATTTTTTTCCTGCCGCATCCATGCCATACATCAGTATGTCATGTGCAGGATTCGTGTAGCCAACGCTTGCACCTCACACACTGAATCCAACAGCACTGTTCTTTTGTATCTTGTAATCCTCCCCACAACCAAAGCGCTCTTCATCGTAAAAGCCATCACGCGAGTCACCCCTGTACGGAAATTCCTCTGATGAGCCTGAACTGTCTGAAGTCACTTTAGCCTCTGTCTTAATGAAAGCCAACTATCACTTGCAAAATCGTAATCTGGAGCTGCATCTGGATTAAAGGGGTAAATTCCCATTGCTCTGAACTCAGACATGGCGTTCGCTGGCGTTTCTGCTTTCCTCCGACACTCATGAAGAAGCTCGCAAAATTGTCATCTGTCTAGCTTCCGATCTGGATGATTCCTTTGCCATTTTGCTGCGACACTGTAAAACTAGTTCAGAATTAGTACAACATTTCCACAGGGCTTACGAGGCAAAAAATGATTCTCTAGCGATTCACATAGGCAAATTTCCTTGATACCACCATTTAACTACCCACTTTTTTCCTAGTTAACTCCGTTCATGACAACGTAAGGAGGAAGAAACATCCCTTCGGAATTGCAGCACGTCAGCACGGTAATATTTCCTCCCTTTTCAGACAATGTAACGACAGGTACTGTCTTTGATTGTCTTTCCCCTTTAACAGCGACTGGTAGGTTGTTTAACTCAAGTCCCGCCTCACCCGTATTAAATATACAACCTGGTTTTGTGAGAAAACCGTTCTCTTCTATTAGGCTGGAAAGTAAAACGAGATATTCCTTGGTTTCGTACAAAGTATTCCCTGGACTCTGACATGAGATACATCTTCAGATTTCCGCACAGATAGTGCAGGATGTCTAGAAAAGAAATGCTTCAACAATCGTTACCTGTCTTTTACTTTTCAACGTTAAATCTACGTTTTAAGTGAAGCTAAATCCCAAAATTACTAGCCAAACTCCGTGCGCTGTACTTTGTGACAGGAAACCCGTAGGCTTGGATTTTTTTATATGGCAAAGCCCAACAGGTATCTAGACCCATTGCAGCTTTTGAATAATAACCAGGTTTTGTTATTCGTTCCAGGGTTTCCTTGGAAGCTTCTGTGATTGAATAACCATAATTTTTTTTTTTACTTTATTAATAGAAATTTGAATGTCTTCTTCTCTACATCAGCCTAAGTGGAACTAATACATGATTATTGTGTAGTTTATTTTATGCATATGAAAATACAGCTGGATGAATTAGAATTCAACAACAGCTGGAAAAAATACTTCTTCTTCTCGTCTTCTACACGAACGAGTTGGTAGCAATTGCTAGTAGACGGAAAAGAAAAAAGTTTGAAACAATTGTCCAATACGCAGGAATGCTCATTACAATTTAGTTCAAGTCATAAAAAAATGTGGAAACAACTGTGAGCGATTTGGAAAATATACAAGATCCTTCTACGGTAAACCTTGATAGCAGGTTTGCAGCAAGCTTGCTCCTTCCAGCTATATACATTTTAGCTTTTTAACCTACATCAACTTTTGACACACGACGCTGGACGAAACAAAGTCTACAAAGTCTACTGTCTCCAAAAACGTCTTCCGGTGAAGGACTCCACAAATTACAAACAGTGAATGAGGTTTAATCACGAACTAGAATTCTAGGCAATGCTGTAACTTTCGACACTTTTTTTGGGGACATCAATCTTCTGGCTGGTTTGATACTGACTGCCAGCTATGAATTCCTCTCCTGTGCCAACCTCTTCATCTCAGAGTAGCAATTGCAACCTACATCCACAACTATCTGCTGAACGAATTTCAATCTCTGTCTTCCTCTATAGTTTATGCCCTCCTTCTAGTACCATGGAAGTCATTCACTGATTTCTTAAGATGTGTACCATCATCCTGTCCCTTCTCCTTTCCAGTGTTTTCCACATATTCCTTCCCCTTCCGTTTCTGCGCAGAACCTCCCCATTCCTTACCTTATAAGTCCACCTAATTTTCAACATTCGTCTGTAGCACCATATCGCAAATTCTTCAATTCTCTCCTGCTCCAGTTTTCCCGCAGTCCATGTTTCACTACCATACAATGCTGTGTTCCAAACGTACATTCTCAGACATTTCTTCCTCAAATTAAGGCCTAGTTCGATACTAGTAGACATCTCTTGGCCAGGAATGCCCTTTTCGCCGGTGTTAGTTTGTTTTTCATATCCTCCTTGCCGTCTGTCATTGGTTATTTTGCTGCCTAGGTGGCAGAAATCCCTAACTTCATCTACTTCGTGACCCTCAATTCTGATGCTAAGTTTCGCGCTGTTCACATTTCTCCTACTTCTCATTACTTTTTTCTTTCCTCGATTTACTCTCAGTCCATAGACTGTTCATCCAGTTCAGCATATCATGTAATTCTTCTTTACTTTCACTCAGGATAGCAATGTCATCAGCGAATCGTATCATTGATACCCATTCACCTTGAATTTTAATTCCACTCCTGAACGTTCCTTTTACTTCCATCATTGCTTCTTCGATGTACAGATTGAACAGCAAGGCCGAAAGACTACATCCTTCTCTCGCACCCTTCTCAATCCGAGAACTACGTTCTTGGTCGCCCACTCTTATTATTCCCTATTCACTCTTGGACATACTGTATATTACCCCCTATAGCGTACCCCTAGTTTTCTCAGAGTTTTGAACGTCTTACACCGGTTTCGTTGTCGAACGTTTTTTCCAGGTCGACAAATACTATGAATGTGTCTTGATTTTTCTTAGTCTTGCTTCCATTATCATCCGCAACGTCAAAATTGAATCTCTGGTGCCTTTATGTTTCCTAATGCCAAACTGATCGTCATATAACACATCCTCAGCTTTCTTTTCCATTCTTGTATATATTACTCTTGTCAGTAACGTCGATGCATGAGCTGTTAAGTTGTTTATGGGATAATTCTCGCACCTGTGAGCTCTTGCAATCTTCGGAATTGTGTGGATGATATTTTTGGTATGTCACCAAACTCATACATTCTACACACAAACGTGAATATTCGTTTTGTTGCCACTTCCCGCAATGACTTTAGAAATTCTGATGGAATGTTATCTGTCCCTTCTGCCTTTTTTTTCTAGCTTCTCTGCCACGTTCAAGATTCTGAAATTCCACGCTCCGACTCGTAGGACATTATCCTTCCGTTGGTTATTCAATCTTTTTCTCATGATCAGTTCCCCCTCGGCAGTCCCCTCTCGGAGATCGGAGTGGGGACACTTCACCGGAATATTTTGCCAGAGGAGAGATCATCATGACATTTTTTCAATTACACGTCACATGTCCTGAGATGCACGTCGTGTGTCTTTAATGCAGTGGTTTACATTGCCTTCTGCATCCTCATGCCGTTGATCGCTGCTGATTCTTCCGCCTTTAGGGGTAGTAACCCCCCCCCCCCCCCCCCAAGAACAAGATAGTGCCCTGAGCCTCTGTCTGCTCCTCCGCCCCCTTTGATAAGACCGTTGGCAGAATGAGGATGACTTTTTATGCAGGAAGTCTTCGCCGGCCGCAAATGCTGATTATTATTCAAAGATTAAGCGGTGGCGGATTTCGAGCCCGGTATAAAGGGAGGTTTTGATTAGTAATCAAAGACGCTACCCACAGACCACGGGTGCATCGTCTAGTGCTTTGACACTAAGAAGACGAAATGGTATGGACGTTAACGTTGATCGACGAGGAGGAAGGAGGTAAATAAAACAACGCCAGATGAAATAGCTCATGATGTTGGATTATCGATTCAAGAAGAAGTTCGTCGATAAGTGTTTGAATGCACAAACCAATTTATACGACAACTGTCACAACGATACAGAGCCATGAAGGAAATCACTAAAATTTTTCCAAATTGTTGAAGCAAAATCTATGGTCAACGCTTCATACGACGATGCGGCTGTAGCATTGGAGTACCTGGCAGAAATTTACGATGAGTTTGATAAGAAGCAGGTTCTGCAAGAAATAAAAGTTATGGTAGGTATCTACGTGCGGACAAGACTAGAGTGGCCGTTGCTCCGAGATGGATTTTAGTTTATAATGGAAGCCCAGTGAATCATTTCCACATACACCACCTATAATCCAATACTATTTTACCATTCGTGTCTCTGTCACATTATGCGAGAGAAATTTTTCTAAATTGAAACTAATAATTATCTTCACATTACGAAGAATCAAGAACAACTAGTTAGTCTGTTCATTTTTCCAACAGAAAAAAAACTTTCAAATGGAAGATTTCAACGGCGTTATTGAGAATTTCAGCAAAACATTTACCACACTAATACCAATAATAACTACTATCTCGTACTATGATTGCGAAAATAATTCATACTATTATCGTATAAACTTTCTTACCAGACGTATCAAATATAAATGTAATTTTCTTATTCTATTCTTTATTAATTCTTTACAGTGTACCTGATGGTTGCTGTGTTAAATGACGATCCGTATTCTAAGATTCTCAGCTATGTCTCTATGAATGTTTATTGGTACTATTAGAGGGTAGAGCGCCAACAATATAAATACTTATTTAATTTGTCAGCCATTATAGCTACAAATATGTCAGTTTCTAAAACAACCAAGGGCTTCATTTAGTTTGTCACTAGTCTGGAGTGTAATGTTTTTTGGAAGTTAAACGTGAACAATCAATGGTAGAAACTAGAAGTTCGCAGAAGCATTTGAAATTTGGCGTTACAGTAGAATGCTGAAGACGAGAAGGTCGAGTAACTAATGAAGAGGTACTTAACCCCATTGGAAAGAAAAAATTTATGGTACAACTTGTCTTAAAGAAGGGAACGATTGATGGAGCAATATCTTGTGGCCTCAAGGAATAGTCAGTCTGCTTACAGAGGGAAGTGTGTGGCGTAAAAGATGGTAGAACGCGATCGAGGCTGTAGAATATTTATGATCATATGGAAATTTTGGAAATTTGTAGGAAAGGTCTACGGGACCAAACTGCTTAGGTCATCAGTCCCTAGGCTTACACACTACTTGATATACCTTAAACTAACTTACGCTAAGGACAACACACACACCCATGCCCAAGGGAGGACTCGAACCTCCGACGGGGCGAGCCCCGCGAACCGTGAAAAAGCGCCCAAGACCGCACGGCTACCCTGCGCGGCTATGATCAGATTCCCACAAGTCACCAATGTAGCTCACGCACCTTTTGTTTCCAGCTATGTGCAACAATACGTGATGCTTCTGTACTTGTTCGCAGATCTACGCCTGGCTGGACACTCTGGTGGAAACATACCCAGGTACAGTGACAACAGTCGTGGGTGGAAGCACATACGAAGGTCGCGAAATTAAAGGTGTGAAGATCTCTTTTGGGGACGGTAACCCAGTAGCAGTCATTGAGGGAGGTGAGTAAAGCGATCTGAACCTTATAATGAGTAACTTAATATACAGGGTGTCCAGAAAAGGGCTCCCTGATTTCAAAATAAAATATCTCGAAAAAGATCGATAGAGGAATGCAGTAAACGGTATGTTTATTGTGAAAGCTGTAAGAAGTTTATACAGCAGTTTGAAATAATAGTTACAAAAACTGCTAACAGATGGCGCTGTACGCTGTACAGCTCATATCAGCATACATGAGTGAAAGAATCGTATGAAAACAATCTTTGCAAACAATCACATCACAATGTTTTCAAAATGTTCACCATTGGCACTACAGAGGTGGCGCAAACGAAGAATGAAATTCGCCATCACATTTCGTAGTGTCTCAACCGAAATGGATTCACATGCCATAGAGATCGCCGATTCAAGCTCGTCCAGCGTGGCGGGATGCTTCGGGTAGACCATGTCTTTCACTGTGCCCCACAAAAAAAAGTCACAGGGAGTCAAATCCGGCGAATATGGAGGCCAATCCATGCCTGCACCAGTAAATTTGGGATATTCCAAAGCAATGACTCGATTCCCGAAGTATTCCTAAAGAAAGCGAAACACTTGTTCGGTCCGATGTGGTCGGGCTCCATCTTGCATAAACCATTCAGTAACTGGTCGATCCTCTAACGCTTGCTGTGTGGCGACAAATTGTTCCAAAATTGCAACGTAACGTGCACCAGTGACCGTTTCTCGAATGAAAAAAGGGCCAGTAATGCCTCTGCTGCGTACTGCAGCCCACACAGTAATTTTAGGAGAATACAGGGGTTTCGCTTAACACCAATATGGCTTTTCGGAACCCCAAAATCGCCAGTTATGCCTATTCACGTATCCATTCAGGTGGAAGTGTGCTTCATCTGTAAACCAGATGCAGCCAACATCAAATCCTTCAGTACCAATCATTGTGAGCATCTGATTAGTAAAGGCAACTCTTTGTTGCACAGCTCGTACGGGTATGGCATGGTGCGTTTGAACTTTGAATGGAAACATGTGTAGGCTCTTGCTCTGTATTTTCTGCGTGCTGGAACGCTTCAAACCAGTCTCAGATGCAATTCTACGGACGGATGACATTGGATTTCGCTGAATAATTCCAGAAACTGTGGCGATATTTTCAGGCGTAACTGCGGTTTGCTTGCGGCCAACATGCCCCACTAGATCATCAGTTACGCTGCCTGTTCGTTGAAATTTTGCGAAGAGCGTACGAATGGTTTTCGCATCGGGTCCTTTTGGAACATTAAATCGTGCTTGAAAACTTCGCCTTGTTGCCGTAGGACTCTCTTCTAACCTGTGGCACCAGAAAAACACGTTGTTCAATGGAGTACATGGTTTTAATCTCTTCCTTCGGTACGCTAACCTCCTTTCACGTTTCAATAGTGGAACTGATCGCTCTGGGCTTCGGATCACTGTTTATATTTGGCATTACGTATGGCGATTACAGCGCCATCTGTTAGCAGCTTTTGTAACTATTATTTCAAACTGCTGTATAAACTTCTTACAGCTTTCACAATAAACATACCGTTTACTGAATTCCTCTATCGATCTTTGTTTTCGAGATATTTAATTTTGAAATCACGGAGTCCTTTTCTGGACACCCTGTACAGTCACACTTACACAGTACAAGATTTTTAACGATTGGTTTGGGATGTGAAGCGTTCGTTTACAAGTGAGATGAGCAGTGAAGTCTCCACTTCGCGATGGAGCGTCGTCGTGGTTTTTGGATCCAAAGAGGTTGCCGAAGACGGATATGCCAGGGCGAGTAATTCGAAAATTAATTTTACTGTTGTAGCAGCAGACATACATTTAACAGACTGAAGCTGTCGTATGTAATAACGAAATGCCTTTGAGTATGCACAACCGTAACATTGTGGTTTCGTGTTGGGTGTTTTCAGTGACAGATCCAGAATGTACATACACACTTTTTATGCTGCTGGTGATCAGAAACGGTTGTCAATGGGAAAAGAAAATATTACAGTTAATTTGCGTCTGTCAGTTGAATTAAATTTCTACCTGTAGAGAAATGAATTAGTAGTTCCATCAGGCTTTCTATCACACGATCTATGATGTGAATGTACTTCGAATATCTCCTCCTTGTACCTGAAGGAGGGACCTTGTGGTTCCTCAACTGAAAGGCCATAAATACAGCTGAGTGTATAAATAACCATAGCTACGAGAATGTAGAGTACTTTCTTTCCACTTTGAAGTCAGAGTTCACAATCCCGTAGACGTCGATCTCACTGAATCATGAATACAAGTTGACTGACTTTAGTCGATTTCCTTAAACCAGCTAGCGTGGAAAACCGAATAAAAAGGTTACTGCTAACAGATCTAATTGTCAGTGACGTGAGGTAGTACATTCGTTTTCATAAAAATAGCAGACAGGAAACATGTGATTGCGTTCAATCCTTATACAATACACTATGTAAATTATGTATGACATTGGTTCCAGCATACAAAGTAATAAAATAGAGAAAATAACACAAGAAACGTTCAGTGAAACCTCAGTTCTTCAGAACTTACATTACTCACTGATGCTGTGCCACTTTCATGGGCCCCATTACGTTCTGCTGCATGCGATTGTTCAGAAAAGTTTTTGTTGTTGTTGAGTGAACTTAGTAAATGCATTTTCGTAGAGTGCTGACCTTTTAAATCTGAAGACGAAGCATAATTCCTGTAGACAAAAGTGCTAAGTGTGAAATAGGCTCTTGATTCTGTTTAGAACTTTAAGAAGCCTTTCTGATTTTTATAAGAATTTCATTTGAAGATGTAGGAAAGTTAGCTCTTTGTAATCCGAGCCTGGTGGTATATAAGAGAGACACAAAATCCAAAACATAGAAGAATGAATTCTTCGTTCCAGGTTTGCATTTGCATGTTGCAGAAATTTTTGTTTGCGGTGATCAGAAAGCCAACTCATATTAAAATGTGAAAATATTGAATGTAATGAGTAGGCTAATACTCTGCGACGATACACAAGATTTTTCCTGAATTTGAGGTACAACGATCCCGAAAGCGCTAAACGTAGTTGTATCATTACTGTGCTAAGTTATAATCTCACTCTTGCAGGTGAGTCGATTTACCTTATCAGTACTGTACTACTGCATGCAGCTGCATTTCACCGTGTATGTGGACTTTCACGTCAAGCAACTGCGAAAAGTGAGCGCCTCTACAGCAGCTCCCTGCATCTAAATTTACCTACATCGCTTCACAAGAACGTTAATTGCTTTTGGCAGGCATGCATGCTTTGGAGTGGGCCTCCGTAGCCTGTATGTCGTGGTTCATCAATGAGATCCTCACCACCGACAACTCGACAGTCAGGGACGTCATAGAGCAGCTCGACTTCTATATCTTCCCCACCACAAACCCCGACGGGTATCACTACACTTGGACTACAGTAAGTAACTCGTGAATTTTATGACGTTTCACGCACTAAATACACAATATTCAAATTAAATACTGTTAAATGAAATACGATGTCCATATTCTATTTTTGATATTTAAATGTAAAATAAATCTCACCAGTCTCGTTGATGAGTGAATTAGAAGCACCTAGGTAGTAGGTTGCATTCGCCCGGTTGGCGGTGGCGAGGTGTAGGCACACACAAAAGCATTGGTAGGTCACCCTGGTCCATAATCACTCAGCCAGTTTCCTCAAGCCACTGAAATTTGTAAAAAGTGGGTCAAAGACGAATACGTTTTGCTCAGTGGTGTCATAAATGTGTTCAATAGGATTGATATGACTTCAGGAACCACACAAGCACCCCCATGTCAATGAATTGTTCCTTTAAATGTTTCGACACACATTTAGGAGCAGTGAGATGGTGCATTGTCTTGCTGAATGCGCATGGTGCCTACGGGCTTTACAGGCAAGCAAATGTAATCACTTCCCGGACAACAGAAACCTGTGTCACCCGCTGGTGGGAAGTGATGACAGACTTATGAAGGACCCCATTTAACCTCACGTACACACTAAAACTAAACTCCGCCCGAATAAGCCTCGGCAAGTCCAGTGGTACTGACCGACGGCCGCGTTATCCTCAGCCTATGGACGTCAGTGGATGCGGATATGTAGGGGCATGTGGTCAGCACACCACTCTTCCAGCCGTTGTCAGTTTTGGTGACCGGAGCCGCTACTTCTCAGTCAAGTAGCGCCTCAATTGGCCTCGCAAGGGCTAAGTGCACCGCGCTTGCCAACAGCGCTCGGCACACCGGACGGTCGCCCATCCAAGTGCTAGTAAAGCTTAATATACAAGGGAAATGTTTGCAGCATTGCTTGTATCAAAGTCAGTAATAAACAAATGCCGAATTTAGATACAACTTTTTTTGCGTTTACTGCTGCACAGTGCAACTCGATAGTAATTGTTCCAGTGAAAGTATACTTCTAGCATCGCTCTCAGACGTTGTTCCTTTGTTGAGTCGCATGCGACAGCACACAATACCAATATATTCCAAAACACCACGCATAAAAACGGGATTTTTCCGAGACTCATATTTAGCGTTTAGTTGTGATAGAAAGGGAGGGTAAAATATTTTGGATAGCCCTCGGGCTAGGGACAATTTCTATACCCAACAGAAGGATCGTCTTACTGTAACTATGCTATAGAACAGGGTCAGTTGCTATAGAACAGGGTCAGTTTTTGAATATTACACACTTCCTCCAGCTTAGCAAAATGGAGCAAATCGAATGGTTCGTTTTACATTAGATGTTGATTATGCAGGGCCTAAAGGGACTTATCAAATGGTTCAAATGGCTCTGAGCACTATGCGACTTAACTTCTGAGGTCATCAGTCCCCTAGAACTTAGAACTACTTAAACCTAACTAACCTAAGGACATCACACACACCCATGCCCGAGGCAGGATTCGAACCTGCGACCGCAGCAGTCCCGCGGTTCCGGACTGAGCGCCTAGAACCGCTCGGCCACCGCGGCCGGCAAAGGGACTTATCGAGCCACCATTTAGTCCATGGACGGTTCCTGAAAACACCCGAAAAAGACGTTTTTCACCATTTTTTTCTGTCAGCAGCTACTGCTCAGATTTTAATGGTATGGTCTGTATTATCTAGAGGTGCCATATTTCCGTTAGCGAAAAAACATAATTATTGAGATACAGCCGAAAAACAAGATTTTTTTGCCATCAAAACCGAATTTTTGAAGGCGCTAAGGAAAGCCGAATGAAGCACCACATTTTTCAGTCTATCTTTTAAAAAGTAGCTTATTCGCATTTTTTTGTGTTACGATAAGAGCATTTTTCTGCTGGTTGCAAAAGATACATGTTTTTACATTCGTAAAAGACTTCCGGCATAAGAAGTTACCCTCTTTCTGCCAAAGGCATTGTCAAAGAGGGCGAAGGAGCGGACAGAGATTCTTGCCCATTGGGTGGAAAACCTTCTCTGAAAGGCAGAATAATCAGCCATGATCAACCGCATGAGGATGCAAAAGGCAATGGAAAGCACCGGGTTAAAGATACATAATATGTATCCGTGGGACCTGTTGCCTGTAATCGAAAATGTGTTATGAAGATCTTTTCATTACCGAAAGAATCTCCGGAAGGATACTGCCAAGACGGAAGTGACCATTAGAGAAAGACTCAACACCGAATAAAAGGATAACGTCCTACGAGTCGTAGCGCGGAACATCAGAAGTTTCAACGTGGTAGTGAAGCTAGAAAACGTGTAATAGGAAATGCTAAGTCTCAATCTAGAAATAGTAGGGCCCAGTGAAATTACGTGAAAAGAAGGCAAGGATTTCTGGTCAGATGAGTATAGCATAATACGAAATGCAGCATAAAATAGTATAACGGGAGTAAGATTCGCTATGAATAGAAAAATAGGGCAGACAGTGGGTTGCTGTGAACAATTCAGTGATTGAGCTGTTCCCATTGATGTCGACAGCAAACCAACGCCGACAACGAAAGTTCAGATATACATACCGCAAGCAGAAGGTGAAGAGAAACGGAAAGTATTTTAGAATACTGAACGCATAATTCAGAACGTAAAGGTGTAACGGGAAGTCCACTGTAAAAAATTCGGAGGGGAGAGAGCAGATGGATGGAAGCAGCACACTGAAGATCTGTTTGAGGGGGAGGACTAGTCTGATGACGTGATAGAAGTATAAATATGAGTCGAGTTAGAAGCGGTTGTGGAACCAGTGTGAAAATCGTAACCTAAAAGAGCTCTGGAGATGTTAACATCAAATAAAGCGGAAGGGATGGATAACATTCCATCATAATTTCTTAAATCACTGAAGGAAGTGACAACAAAACTATTATCCACGTTGGTGTGCATATTGTATGAGACTGGCGCACCAGACTTCCGGAAAAACATCGTCCACACAATTTCGAAAACTGCCAGAGCCGGCAATTTCGAGAATTGTGGCACAATCAGTTCAACAGCTGTTTCATCCAAATTGGTTAAAGGAATAATACACAGAAGAATGGAAATGAAAACTGAGGATCTGTTAGATGATGATCAGTTTGGCTTTAGGAGAGGTAAAGGAACCAGAGTAGCAGTTCTGGCGTTGCACTTGATAATAGAAGCGAGACTAAAGAAGAATCAAGAGACGTTCAGAGGTTCAGTCGAGCTCGAGAAATCGTTCGACATTTTCAAATGGGGCAACACGTTAGAAATTCTGAGAAAAGTAGGGGTAAGCTATAGGGGAAGACGGGTAACATACTATATGTACAAGAACCAAGAGGAAACAACGAGAGAGGAAGACCAAAAACGAAGTGTTCGGATGAAAAAGGGTCTAAGTCAGGGATGTAGGCTTTTGCCCCTTCTGTTTAAACAATATATCTAAGAAGCACTTAAAAGAAACGTTCAAAAGTGGAATTAAAACTAAAGGTGAAAGGACATCAATGATATGATTTGCTGATGATATTGCTATACTGAGTGAATGCGAAGAAGAACTGTTGAATGGAATGGACAGGTTAAGAATACAGAATATAGATTGAGAGCAAATCGATGAAAGTAGAATCAATGATGAGTAGCAGAAATGAGAACACGAGAAATTTAACATCAGGACTGATGATCACGAAGTAGATGAAGCTAAGGAATTCTGCTACCTAGGCAGCAAAGTAACTCAGGACGGGCGGACACAAAAAGCAGATTAGCACTGGCATTTCTGACAACGTGCGCTTGGAACGCAGCAGTGTATGGTAGTGAAACATGGGCTTTGCGGAAACCGGAACAAAAGAGAGTAGAAATATTTGAGATGTGGTGATACAGAAGAATGTTCTAAATTAGGTGAACTGATAAGGTAGGGAATGAGGAGGTTCTCCGCGCAATCGGTGAAGAAAGGCATATGATAAAAACGCTGACAGGAAGAAGGGACAAGATGATAGGACATATGTTAAGAAGTTACGGAATAAATTCCATGGTAGTAAAGGAAGCTGTAGAGAGTAAAAACTGTAGAGGAAGACAGGGATTTGATTGCATCCAGCAAATAATTGAGGACGTACGTTGCTAGTTCTATTCTGAGATGGAATGATTGGCACAGGAGAGGAATTCCTGGCGGACCCCATCAAACCAGTAAGAAGACTGATGACTCAAAAAAGCATCTTTATGTCGCTCTAATCTCGTGATTTGGTGATAGCAAAGAATGAACGCTAATACTAATGCGCAGTTGTTCCAGGACCATGTTCAATACACGCAATTATCCTGTCAGTAACGTGAAATTCAACAAGTTTATACAAAACTATTTTTTGCGGGGTTAAAAAGTTATGTATTACGAAGCACCCTGTGAACAGTGTGCAATAATAAAAATATGTGCAAGTACTTCTCGCTAAATGACATCCCAATGACTGCAGTAATTTGAGGCAGACGCTCACACTATGAGGGAAGTTGAGAATGATAAATTATGTACAAGAAAAAAATTTCAAGGGATGGCTCCCAACTGATAACTATTAGTGAGCAATGGGATTCTCTTTACGATTAACTTTGAAATCAATTTTCCAATTAAGAACACGCAGTTAAACAAATGAGTAACAGTCAGGAATTCATCAACAAATTAAAACCAAAGGTGTCAGCTGGCTACCGTTAAAGACTATTTTCATCCATCCCAGATCAAGCACTACTCCACATTCCACATCGCGTTCGAATTCCAAACAATAGAAATATTTTTAACATCGACAAACAAAAATCTTAATAAAATATTATGTACAGTCTTAGCTATTTGATAAAAAGCTGTATGAGTACTGTATAGTCGGAGGAAGAGTGTCTCAACGGGCTCAGTTAAGACAAGGAAACCGAACCTCTCACCACGTGGACACATGCTGCAGACAACTAGCGGTCTTCGCGAATTATCCGCAATGCATAGGGAGACATTGCCGCAGAGGCACGTACGAGTAAAGCAGAATCAGTTTCAATAACGTAACTGCCGATAAACACTCCCTTGAAATCAAAATTGGTTCAAATGGCTCTGAGCACTATGGGACTTAACATCTGAGGTCATGAGTCCCCTAGAACTTAGAACTACTTAAACCTAACTAACCTAAGGACATCACACACATCCATGCCCGAGGCAGGATTCGAACCTGCGACTGTGACGGTCGCGCGGTTCCAGACTGAAGCGCCTAGAACCGCTCGACCACACCGGCCGGCACTCCCTTGAAAGTGGTTTGTCTGAAACACAGAGGCAAACACCCTACATTATAGAATAAGATGCTCACCAAAAAGTCCATACGCTTCTGCAGCTCCACCGAGCGTAGGAGTCAGAGACAAACGGCCGGGGTGAACCATGGTCGTCTTGCAATTCGAGCACCGTATTTCCCAACACACTAAGTTTGGCAATACAGACTTCCGCTGAAAATATGGCATGATTGGAGCAGGTGGTTGTAGCCTTCAAGATCCACGCAATCACCACTCATAACTGCTTGGTGGCTTTCCACTGATTGGCGGTGAGCAGCAACCAGAGCCGTACAACTTTTCCTTTCTACTCCACTGCAACTGTTAAAGCAGCTCAACCGGCCGCAACGAAGACACAAGAGTGCACGCGTATTGAACCACAACGGTCAAAGCAGGCCGCCTTTGGTTTCCACAAGTCTAGCAAGCTTTGTGGGACCCGTCGAGCCTGCTGCATCTGACAACAGATTCTGCTATCAATCCAGTATGACTAACCAGATAGACGTGTGAGTGGATAGTTTCACTGCAACCCTTTTTTTTCACAACGATGGGAGCAGTACAATTACCAAACCCAACGTAAAGGAGATTGAGGAGAAATTAAGAATTGGGGAATATATATCAGTAACGAAACAGAGCACAGGTCCAGAAGGGGAAAGGTTTCCGTGTTTTTATGAGGCACCTTGAAATACATCGGTAGGTGTCTCTCACTGCCAATCGTGTAAAATGTTACTTAACGCTTATTCGGGAACCTCTAATATATTACATGTTTATATTAGTTTCATGACTCTGTAATTATTTTGAAAGATGGCAAAGACTTAGTGACTGACAAGTAAGTGGGAACTGAGGCCATTTAGCGATATATAGGCTTTTCAGATCTAGGGCAAATATTGATTGAAATAGAGAGTAGTGTGGCTCAGTGGATAGTACGAACTATAGTCTGGTTGAATGCGATGAAGTGCGAAGAAATCTTAGTATAAAAGAAAAGCTTCTTCCTTCAGACATGTACTTTTTAGAGCAACATAATATGACAAACGAACTTCGTGTTTGCTAAAGTGCTTTGGGGGAATATAGAATGAATTTAGCCGACCCGCTATGCACATTCTAGAAAAAGTAAACAAAATTGGTGTAATTGGGATCATATTTGGCTGAAACACATTAAAGTTGCAGAAACAATACTTCCAAATCCCTATTTCAGTTAGCGTTGCAGCACAATTGACATCTTCAGGCTGTCAGGTGAAAAGGATCTGGACTTTCAAGGATGACTCTGTTACTGTATTACAGGTGACCCCATGATGGTTCGAAGTGAGAATAGCCAGTACTAGTCGAAAGAGGGTGAAGTTGTACAGAAACCGTTCACATCGAAATAAACAAATAAGCTGGAAATACGCCGAAAAGGAAAACAGGTCAAATACAATCCTCCATTTTCTGGCCTACAATGCTCGAAAACGAATGTATTTTTCATTGAGTCTCGTCTTGTGATACGCGGGTGAAAAGGATTTTTTATCAACTGCCAAAACCTACTCATAACATTACAACGAAGCTGTACAGAATAAACGGCTACGTAGCGTAGAACATCGCGAAGGCAAGCTAGATTACTTTAGCTTACCTGGGACGCGCATAGCTTTGCTTGAATGGGGGCGAAGCCTCTCACCCGTTTTGCTAATAACGTGCTGCACCTTACCTGCCTGGCTAACAGGCAAGCATGCAGGTTAAAAGCTGAGTGTGTACACCATTGGCAACAACCGAGGCCGAGCCGAGCCAGAGAGACGCTGAGTCAAAGAGCCAGGCCATAAGAGCGCCCCTTCGCCGTGCGCCAGGGAGGACGTTGCTTGGCGGCTGGCAAACATATCGATAGGGGGCATGGTTCATGTAGTAATATTGGTGTCCTTAGGTAATAATAAAGTAAACGCTCAAGACCTAACCAGCATCAGATAATGGATCCACATGGTTGAAATCGTGTACTAGTGGCCGATAGAGACGATTGTTTCTCATATTATCTCTCACCCCGTTTACATGGGACTCCCAAAACAGGATTTCGTAGCCTATTTGCCAATGCCGCTTTTGGGTGATCATGTGAACACTTCAAAACCGATTCCGGAGATCATCTTCTAATTGCCGGTTTTCCAATCCCGCAGGCGATTTTTGCCCCCATGTATACGCAACCGGTTTTTAAAAGTTCTAGGACTGTCAAGTTCTATCTCATTTTTAAGAATTTTTGGCTGGTGTGGACGAATCGGCTTTTTGTACAGTAAAGTATAAGTAGAAATATTAGACTACAGCTGTTCACATCTGATGTAATTGAAGAGAAATAGCCATTTTGGTGACTAAATCACAAACTGTAAGAGCTGTTTTCCAGGCGCTATATTTAACTGGGCTAACAAATCCGCTTCAGACCTTAACGTGTAAACATGAAAGCGAAAAATGTTTTTTTCCGCATTCGGTTTTCGTCTTTCGGAAGATGTGTCGCAAGTAAACGTAGTGACTATGCTCTGAACTGTGTAACACAGACACGGTTCTAAATATTTCTGCTCAGAATAAATTAAATTCCAAAATTTGTCGTGGAATAATTCTTTGTCTTTTACCCGCCTTTTCTTTAATCGTTTTCCTTTCGGCAGGAAGTGTAAAATGCCAATACATTTCACCCGTTATTCCAATCACTGTCGTGATAACAAGTAATTAACTTAAACATGTAGTAAAAAATTGAGTTAGCTGTACTTGCTATACAGAATGACGTGAAAGTATCAATTTAATGTTATAAAATACATTTTTTTTTCAGTAGCAGTAGATCATTTTCCGATGACCACAGAGCTGAAGGCGTCGAGCAGATCGAACCGGTAATATTATTGTTGTGGGAGGAAATTAATAGTAACTGGATGCGTAAAGTCACCGATCTCTATGGACAATATGTGTCCCCTGATTGCAGGTTGTTCGTCTAATAGCCACCGATGTCTTAAACTAATCTGAGCGTATCTTTGAGAACTTTTGTTGCGAACTCATATGTTTTCAGGACCGTCTTTGGCGCAAGAATCGGCAGCCGAACCCAAACTCGACCTGCGTGGGGACCGATGTTAACCGCAACTGGGGCTTCCACTGGGGAGGTAAGACCTGCGCACCGCCCTGCGTAGCCGCTGTCAGGCTCATTCTGCGCTTAGTTACACATTTGAAACTCTACCCTTTGCCGAAGTAACCATTCCTCTTCTGTCATTTATTACTGTTCCGTATAGGCTGCGTGTTGCTTGAAAAAGAGTACTTAATTCTGCATTACGAGTGACTGACTTAGTGCTCGTAGACGTTTTCCTGTATACAAAAAAAAAAGAAAAAAACACAAAAAGACAAATCGCCATATAATCGAAAGTGAATTTTTGTTACACAGCTTTGGAACGAGTACCGGAACGCCCATGTTGAGTTAGAGGCATCCTGTTGAGTGGCAGCTTATGCTGCTGTACACTGCCGGTAGAAAAATGAACCACCCTCAATGTCTGCGTTCAGTGGCACCAGAGTGTAATATGTAGGCAGTGAGGGACTATAGAGTTAGTTCGTCATTTGTCACGGTCGTCGGCGTTCTGACGGCCTGTCTGTGTGCCTTCTGTTTTGAATCTGCGGACAGTAACTGCACTGCGTGTTCATTGATTCTAGAGTACAACCATGCCCCACCTACGAGTACGTACTTCTGTTGGACAGTTTCACCATTTGAGTAGGGTCGCATTGTGCACATGATGGAAACTGGGTGGATGAATCGACGGGTTACTACACATGTTGGGCAAAATGTATCGGTGATGTCTCGCAGTTTTCAACTGGTCTGTGGAACGCTTCCACACCTGTAGATCAGGTTCTGGTCGTCTGCATAGCAGAGACGTACATTAAGATCGACACATTGTCCGAGCAGCGGTGGCCGACCGAACGTAGTACAGGGACAAAATTTGGACACCTGATGAGTCCACTATGTCATCAGAGACCGTTGGGAATCGGCTGCTTGCAACAAGATTAAGACCACAGGTACCTCTGGCCAGGCTACCACTTACATCGCGGCACTGCCAAGCTGGGCCACTCTGGTGTCGTGAAACAGTTGATTGGAGAATGTGATGCCCCTCTGTTGTCATCATTGATGGGAGTAAGTTCCGACTGAATGCCACTGAGGGAAGTACATGCGTATGGGATGGACCTGGTGAGGTGCCTGTTCCAGAGCGCAGAGACGACACACATGTCTTATACCAGGCTTCATGGTGTGTTGGTGTGTGTATGGGGATGGGCTACCAATTACAGCTCGCGGGCACATTTGGTATTTCTGCAGGTTAAAGAAATACCTTCCTGCTCATTAATAGGAAAATTGCAACAAAAGGAGCAAGATGCTTGGAACAATGTATCGCAGAATGCTATTTGGCACCTTTATGATAGTTTACATATAAGAATACACGCATGAATTGCCGACAGGAGAGCATATGTTGTGTATTGTGTATCCTCATCATACTGCTATTTCTTCGAAAGGAAGATGTACTTTTTCAGCAGGACAGTGCGCGTCCACTAATGGCAGCTACGAAACAACATTTTCTTCTTGATGTACAGCAACTACCCTGGCCGTAAAGACCACCAGATCTCCCACCAATTGACCACATATGGGACATGATGAAGCTGGAACTTAATCGTTCTTGCCGAATTACAATAAAAGGCGCAAGATTCTTGGGAAAATGTATCGCAGGATGCTATGTGGCGCCTATATGTTCGTTTGCATACGAGAATACACGCATGCATTGCCGCCAGGAGAGCATATATTGTGTATTGTTAAGACTTTACTGTGACATGTGTGTTTCATTTGGTCTGAATTTTTTGTCATATACTCTTAGAGAGATGATCTACCTGTGGCCTCAAATGTTAATAGAATGATCGTGTCCTTGAGAGTATTGCAATTTTTATACCGGCAGTGTATGTATGCGCCTTCCTGCCGCCATGTGCGTACTGACGATAATGAACATGCATGCATACTTGAAAATTACTATGAGGTCAAACTCGACCGATGGTTGTATGGAATAAAGTACTTTATTTCAAACAACATACAGTTCATACGAAAACGCAATATAGTAAAACATTTGTTCACCTTTTATCAAATAATTTCTGCAACTCCTTTGGGCCTTGACATCTAGAAGTACACTCTTTTGGTTTGTTCTTGATTTCCAGTTTATTGCCTTGCCGTGAAACATACTTATGAGAAACATATGTCCTATAAATTTCATCTGCCCTCTGCCTTCTGACTGAGCTTCTGTCCTTTACCTCGTATACTATTTCCAGATCTAACGTCCTTTACCTTCAGATCGTTCTAATGATCTAGGCCGATTTTATATCATTTGATCTTCAATCTCACTTTCTCTATTCCCAGTATCCAGCTCTAAGATAAGTGGATAATGGTTACCCAGAAATATGGCTCATGTCGAATATTCTGATATTGATGTGTTTGTAGTAGGAATATTTTATTTTGCAGTAAATAACTTGTTTTAAGCATCTTTTATCTACTGTTATTTTACTACCGAGATAGCATAGCTACTTTATTCGATTAATATTAACTCAATCAGTTTTCTTCCTTGCACTGATGTCTCTAACAATTTGCTTAATTACCATCACTATAATTTATTCTCACCTTCTTTTAATTTTCGCTATTTTATTGCATCAGATACGACCTAAGGCCGAATACACCTTGTTGTACGTAGTAATTAAGGAACTTCTGTTTATCCGGTTGCTTCCTAGAAAATAGAATATTCAAAAAGATGCTAACTTCAGTGCCTTTCCCATAACGCATACTACGAACGGGTAGGAGTGGGTACTTTAAGCCCACTAAAAAAAAACACGAAATAGAAGTTTAGTTAATTTTTTCAGTTTCATTAAAAACATATTTTTTAATGGTTTACTGATAAGTAAATAGGGTCTACAGCAATAAAATTTCTTTTAGTACTGCCTTTGTAACACCAAAACGTTCTGAATAATGTACACTACCAATGGAAGAGGTAGAGGACAACTAAAAAGATAAGAGATGCAAATTTCGCTAATTGTAGTTAACTTTCATTAACAACTCTCTTTTTAAACAGATACTAATGTCGAAGTAGGGTCCAGAACCTCAAAATATTCACATTCTTTATGAAGATTGCATCTGCTGCTTCACTTCAGACTTCAACTTCAGGATTACGTTTAACTTAAAACATTAAAACAGTTAAAGACTCTGGTAGAAAGTTTTACTGAAAACAATAAATATTTTCTTCAGAATTTTAAAATATAAATTACATGACCAGATTACAATACTTACAAAAGTTGGGCATAGGGTACCCCTGACTTCCGTCGCTATTGCGATGGTTAAATGCTCTTACATCAAATATTCACATCCAGAGAGTTAAAATACGTGTATTTCACATTATTCGTTATTGTAGAAGAGTAATATTCAGCAACAGAAATCCAGTACATCTGACGAATTTGAAGCTGATATTGGTAATTAAACATCTGAAAGGTAGAACAAAACTGCAACAGCGTGAAGGATACAACAAAATATGTTTACTATATTGACATTGACCATAATACCTGAAATGCTGCTCTCAGACCAGCCAAGGTATGGCATGAATTACTGCGGGTAAGAAGACACTTCTCCAGAGTACTAGCCGGTCGGAGTGGCCATGCGTTTCTAAGCGCTACAGTCTGGAACTGCGAGACCGCTACGGTCGCAGGTTCGAATCCTGCCTCGGGCATGGGTGTGTGTGATGTTCTTAGGTTAGTTAGGTTTAAGTAGTTCTACGTCTAGGGGACTGATGACCTTAGAAGTTAAGTCCCATAGTGCTCAGAGCCATTTGAACCAGAGTACTATTAACATGTCAAGGAAATGAAAAAGTCGTTCCATGTGCAACTTCTGTGGCGTCGAAGATGTTTATCCACGAGATGCACTTTATATTCTTGCACTGTTGAGTTTTCCGCCACTTGCATCGGCATAACGAAGTACATAACCATGCAAAATCTTGCTTCTGTAGATCTGAGCAGCCACCGTTTTCGTGGAAGAACTTGATGTCTTCACACTCATGTTAATCTAAATTACGGATTCTGGCAATTCCATTGTTGATACGAGCGTGGTAATGTGAAATCACTGGGCCCATGCTGCGTTCCGTAAGTCCTAGAACAAGCTAAATTTCACTCTTAATTTAGTAGTCGGTTTTTTACTGCATCAAACCTAAAAGTGATATACTTGTCATATTGAAAATGTGATTAGTTTAATTGTAAATGAGACAATGAGACAGTACAGTAATAAAAGGCCATGCGACAGATACCATAACACAGGGAGCCGCGCTGCAAACATTTGTGTCAACGGATAACGAACTTGTGATGCGGGCAGTGGGGATGGGGGGGGGGGGGGCGGTCATCTAGAATTCTGTAGAAGATTGGTGAAGGTGTACATCCACTTTCCAGAAAATGTAAGACGTAATAAATATGCTAAGTTCATGGAATATTCCGTCAGTTCTTGGAGAAACACAGACGTATTAATAATACACAGTGTTAATATTGCACAATAATATTTATTTAATGTTTCGTTATGAACCGGCTTTCGGCTTCTTCGGCCATCGTCAAATAACTTCAAACTATACAGATATTCCACACAACTTTAGCGAGAATTCGTAGTTGTACAAAGACTGTTGAACAGTGATATGTGAGAATTTATGACTATATCGATGCAAACCACGAGCATAATGTAATACCTAAAGAGACTCTGAACAAATATATATTATATAATTGTATATTCAAATGTTAAAACTATATGAACGTACAAACCAAATATATTACACCGCGAAGTACTGGCACACGCTACTATGTCTTACTTGGTCTGTCATATGTACAAGCTAGTGATGTGATGAACAGGCTGAAGAAAAGGAGGGTGGGGAGAGAAAGAAGTCTATGGAACGTGGAACAGTTGTAACAAGCTTATTATCTGATGGCTACATAAATAATAACTGGCTGCTGCTACTTTAGTAAGGGTGAGTAATGGAACAACGTTTGTTCATTAAGGACCTTGTCAGGGTTCTTTGATTGTTGTTTATTAATGGCCAGAACTTCCTGTAGTGTTAGTTTTCTGCCTTTAGTTATTTTATGGGGAACATTGCATTTCACATCATATGAATGACGTTTATTCAGAGCATGTTCCGTAAGGCCGGCCATTAATAAACACCGATCAAAGAATCCTGACCTGGTCCTTAATTACTAAACGCAACTCCATTATTCACCCTCACTAAGTAGCAGCAGCCAGTTATTGCTTCTCTGACCATCAGATAATGAGTTTGTTATAACTGTTCTACACCCACATTCCACAGAGTCTTTCTCCCACCCCCTCCCCTCCCCCCACCGTCCCCTTTTTTGGCTTGTTAATCACATTTACCAGTTTATCCATGTGACACAGTTGCCTGTGCCATTACTCGCTTGTGCAATATATTTGGCTTATACATTCATATAATTTTAATATTTCAATGCACAGGTACATAAGATATATTTTTTCAGAGTTTCTTTAGGTATTACATTATGCTTGTGTTTTGTATGTAAGAATCCAAAAGCTGGTGCATAACGAGCTAGCACAGTGCAAAATAACAGTTCTGACAACAAAGAAAGTAATAATAAATGGAAAAATGTTATTTAACAGAGGTGTTATTCACGCTTAGTTCTTCCGTTATGCGAGAAGAGAAGAAAGACATCACAACACCTGGCCCCATTTGACATTTAGGGGCTCAGCCTACATATGGCTTGTCGACACGTCTCAATTACGGCCTGTTGACTTTAATTAATGCGCCGACTAATTAGTTCGCTTATTTGCAAAAATAACTAAATTTTTCTTTTAAGAAAATGTTTCATCATTTAACTGTATGCAGCGAAAAGTCATTGATTAAATATTAACATTTTGATTGTTCTGTGGATCTCCACATTAGCACAGCTCATAACCACAGTGATGTTGCCAATCCTCACCCAACCTCAAGTCTTAAGGCAATACAGTGACAAAGTAGCATCGTAAAGTTATTGTGAGTGCCATACTTCAATCGCCCTACACGCTGAAACTGCGACTTTTGTATACACCCTGCATACAGACCTCTGATAACATGGTTAAAATCTAAGCACAACACGTTGCTTTGAAAGCCAGACTTCCCAATCACGGTCGCTTATTGGTCTTCAGTCCAGTGGACTAGTCTGTTTCGTCTTTGTAAACACTCCCGTGGCGAGCGATGAGAAAAGTGCGTATTGCTGGTCGCTTTGCATACGTACTGCAGTCATACAGTCTTCTGCATGCAACACTCCATACGATCAACTCCCAGATGGCTGCAGCAAGAGCACAACGTAGTAGGCGTGTAGTCCTTACTCCATTTCATTTGTATCCCGCACGATATCGACAAAAGCGGCATGCATTGTGCCAAGAGCCAGCCAGTCCTATCGACGAGACTTCTCAGGGCGATCACAGCAAAGACGTTTTACGAACGAATGTGGAAACTGGTGAGGCTAATTCCGTACCATCGACCAGCAACAGACAGGCATGGTGATTCCACGTTAGTACAACTCATAACCTCTTTTATAAAACAGTTGACTGCGAGCCGTTTCTTAAAACAGCCTTTTCTCTTTTTTTGTTTTTGCTCATAACACTGCACCGCGATGATGGGGCTCTTTTTATTTGTTTTATGACATAGCAACTGTGTAGTTTCAATTACTGGATATAAGGTCTGCCCGTCAGCCAAACAACTGCATTTTCATAATCCTCAAACATATTCTTTATTCTGTGAACATATTTTAAATAATAATTACTCTAATGGACATTGGGCCTAAGAGCAGTTTTTGTCTGTTGTTGTCACTATCTTAATTTTTGTACATTATTGGGTAATATAGGACCCTCTGTACATTATTGGAAATTGGTAACTTGGCATACGTAATTAAAAGATGTTATCGTTGGTTTGGTTGCTGAATGAACATACCGCTTCATTTCCAAACGCAATGCTATTGTGCGAAAATATTTCTCGACTATATTACTTACAGGTAGCTTTCGAAAATCGTTTTTTATTTGTTGTTGAAACTTTCGCACATATATCACATATATATTTTGAATCTTCGCTCGTAAGTAACACTTTTTCACTTTACAAAAGACAGTGTTAACGTGTCTACAGCCTGTCGAAGTTTACCTCTTTTCATTTCAGTTTGGCGCCAAAAAATGGCTCTAAGCACTATATGATTTAACATCTGAGGTCATCAGTCCCCTAGCCTTAGAACTAATTAAATCTAACTAACCTAAGGACATCACACACACCCATGCCCGAGGCAGGATTCGAACCTGCGACCGTAGCAGCGCGGTTCTGGAGTGAAGCGCCTAGTACCGCTCGACCACAGCGGTCGGCTCAGTTTCGCTCCAAATTTGCACCTAGTTTATTAGCTTTCTCCACTGTCCCTCTCTCTTTCCTTGTGTATCTGTGAGTCTGTGTGTGTGTGTGTGTGTGTGTGTGTGTGTGTGTGTGTGTGTGTGTAACCATTTCCTTTAGTGTGTTAAGTACTCTGCCATCGCATATTGCAGTGAAGTCATTTATAGCATGTTTTCCATCAGTTAATGTCTACTGTATGTGGAAATTTTCTTCCGCTGTAAGTTATTAGTATAGGCGGAGGTTGGGCTTCACGGTTTTTAAATCTGTTTATATTTCAGTTTTGTGGTTGCCATGGTCTGTTAAGTGGTCAGCAAATGTGGTTCCCAGCTGTTACTTTTTATAGCTCTAGGGTGTTCTGAATATCCTGCATATTTGCTCTATCTATACTGTTTGACAGGAGCTGCATATAAGTTCATACATACCTGACGTGTTGACAAGGGGCATTCAAAAGGTAACGCAACTCATGGTGCATCGATCAACTCTGTATTTTGTTACCCTCAGGAAATTGAAGAACAGACTGCAATGTGTCCGTCGCCAGAAAAATGTAAACGAACTTCTGTATTACAACACAAGGCCTTACACAAGTCTGAGCACCCCGGAGAAACCCACGAAACCTCATTGGACTGTTCTTCATCATCCACCCTACAGCTTGGATCTCGCACCTTCCAACCTTCATCTCTTTGGTTCGATTTAGGAGACATTGGCTCCGACGTCGACCAGTAGAGTGGCACCATGCAGACATATAGACCCTTCCAGCAAGGTTACGTAAGGCCGTAGCACTGATTGGGGATTATGTTGAAATACAGGATTTTGTAGCCAGAAGAGTGGGGAATAATATGGTGTGGTGGAATCCAGAGTAAAACCAACCTGCTTTCAGAAAAAAAAAATGTTGCATTACTTACTGAACACCCTTCGTATTTATGGGCGTTTCTTGTCTTCTAAGTATTTTTTGTGTTGCATTATCTCTTCTGTGTACTATCTGAAGTTCCTGTTTTTTTTTTTAAAAAAAGGATTTTTTTAAAAAAAGGAAAATATTTTGTACTATGAAATTTTTTAATATGTGAGTATGTGCCATTTTGTTTTGTGAATGGGTGCTTGTTTGTTATGTCTTGTGTGTGGTGATTGTGTGTGTGTCATGTTCTTTGAGTTGTACAAGATCTTGTGTATAAGTGGTGAATTCATTCCTTGGCCATTTACATATTATCTTGTTAATTTCCTTAGTGTATTCAGCGCCTGTGTGCAGCTCTTTTTGTTTATGGTTGCTCTGTTTAATCTGTGGAGATCCCTCGTTTCTATTTCATCAAGTGGTTTGACTGACTGTGACTGGTGCAGCTGTTTTATGTGTGTTAATGGTTCATCACTCAGGAATGCCATTGGCAGAGTACATCCCAGGTCTTTGTTCATTTGGTTGTTCATGAAAATGATGGCTGAGATCCCACTAATTTGTGATCCCATTGAGAGTCTTCCATGTTGTGAATATAATTCTTTGTTGAACACAAAGTAATTTTGTGCTGTTATAGTCCTGTGTGTGGTTGCTATTCAATGTGTGGGTGCCTACTACGTTACCTTGTTCTTTTCGTTCTAGTCTAATGATGTTCATTGTGTCATCTACTGGATGCAAGTATACTTTGATATGACTTCAAGTGGTATAAGGCTTACTGTGTCGCCAACGTCTATATTCTTCATCCTGTTAGTTAATACATTTGTGTTTTCCATGCCACTATTGTTTTCAAAAGGGTATATTTTCTGTAGTAATGTGTGTGCTGGGCTAGATGATGTGATGCAAAATTTCTGAACTTAATGACTGGTCTTAAAGGAATATGTTGTGTGTGCATTTTTGATATGGAATTTAGAATTGGGCCCTTTTGATGTCCCAGTGTCTTTCTTTCTGTCTGGCCTCTAGTGAATGTATTTTTAAAGCTTTTCCGACTTTGTTGAATGTTACTGTTGTTATTTGCTGTTAAATCGGTGTTTATCTTCGTGATGTTGCTCTTCAGAAAATCTAGTGTTTTGTCTATGCACTCCTTTTCTTTCATGATGACCATCTTACTGCCTTGTCTCCTTTGTTGGTATAGCATTGTGTTAGGATTGTTGAACCTTCTTGGCTGTAAATTCTTCAGATATTCTACTACTTGAGATCACAGTGGATCTGTGCATTTCCATCATCTGTGTTATTTCTACAGCTGCTAATCTTTTTAGTGAAGTTTTCATAAAAAATTTATGTGTTGAGTCCTTTCTCCAATATAATGTGTTCAGTCTCTTTTATAAGGTCTTCCTGGGTTTTGTATGGCATGTGTGTGTTAATGCTGTGTGCTGACGTTTTTCCTGGTACACACTTTCATTATTTTGTGATATTACTGTTTTGCAAATTATATGTTTCACTTGATGATTCTCTGCAGTGGTGTTCTTATGCTGTTTATCATTGTGTTGAATTTTTGCTTTGTTTCTCCTGTTTTTCTTGCATTATCTTTTGTACGTGTGCCTTTCCTCTTTCTATTATTTTCTCAAAGTGAGCTGATATTATGGAAGATCTAGATGCGTTATGTAATGTTCAGTGTTGAGCGACTGCTTTTTAGCATGTAGTTCCTACTTTTTTGTTTTAACAGCATCAGTTCCAACTTCCTTCTACTTTTCTTGTTGGAGATTACACGCTATTCACAGACAGTTTTGCAGTCTAGAATTACACTATGAGCTAGACAATTTCCATCAAACTTTATGTTGAAGATTATCATCTATAAATTTATGAAGTGTATTTGTTGTAGAGCTTGCTGCAGAATGCCTGGCTAGGTGATGGCTAGGTGATGAAGTATCGATCATTTGGTTCTGCAGCTCTTCCAGGTACTGTGTTTACTGGTTGCTCATTACAAGGTGCACCTGTTACCCAAACACCGGTTTCTTCATAGAAACTCAAACATGTATGAGCACTTTTGTTCCATCACCAATGGGTACTCTTTATTCAGTTCTGTAAAATGTAAATTGGATCTAAGTAATGTTTATTCTGACAGAAACTGGGCCCAGACACAAGTTTCCTGTACATTACTGGATACTGTTGGCTTGTAATCTGCAATTAAACAACGTTACTGTGAATATGGCTTTTGAGTTAACAAATCACTATCTCTAAATGCAAAAGTATTTCGATTTGATACTGAAAATCCCCTCTATAAAAATCTACATGGATTCTTCAACAGAGTATCAATAATTATGCCATGTTCCTTGGATTTCGAAAAGTATTTGATACAGTTCCACACTGTTGTTTAGCGATAAAATACTAGGTTACCCAGTATAGGACACAGTTTGTGGCTGGATTCAGAATTCCTTGCATACAGAACTCAACACGCCATTCATAGCAGAACAGAACACACAGATGTACCAGTAATTTCAGGAGTGTCTCAGATGAGTCAAGTAGGGCCATTACTGTTATTGATCTGTTGAATAACATCATATGCTCCATGAGGCTTTTCATGTATAATGATGCGGTCTATAGCTGCAACTCCAGAGAAGGCTACGATCAGAAAGGGGAAATCTGTGTGGTAAAATATATATGCCAGCACGACCCAGTTATCTTTCAACTTTAGTCCAGAAACCTTATTCTCCCCAAATACTGTTTTGAGGGTGGTCAGTAGGGGTTTCGGTGGTAGCAGCACATGTTGTTTAGTCTTCCTGCTTAATTAATGGGTCCGAGCGACTTTCTGAGTAACAGTCAGTGGTGCAGGGCTCTTATTAGTAAATTTGATATTATAACTACTGAACTTTGTGTGTGTGTAATCAAAACGATGTTATCATCCTTGTACAAGTAAGTTCACTAGCACAATAACGCAGAATGCTATCCAAAGGCCACGCATTAACGTTCCTTTCCTGCATGGTGAAACAGTATTGCTAACGAAATCCCACGCTATATGTTGTTTGGAGCATGTGGACGATGGCATTTGATGCCGTTTTTTTACATCGCATGAAGAAAATAAACATTTACAGCTCTGCAAAAAAAAATCATTATCATCATCATCCGCATTCATAGATTAGGTTTAAGGAAATTGTTCTGACTTCAGCGTCTTTTCACCATAGCTTCGCGGGGCAACCTGCATTCCCTTTTTGGGTATATATTGCAAAACATTTTTAGTACAGCTTTCTTGTTCAAGTCAGTCTACATACTGCTTAAGTCTATTTGTATGTCTCATTTTCTCCTGTTATTTCAAATATTTTAAGCTCATTTATAAAATCTTCGTTTCTTATTCTGTAGTTTAGTTTAAATTCTTTAACTGCTCTGAAGAATTTCATTTCTGCCATCGCAGTTCAGTTTATGTCTTCAATGTTTGCTATCCAATTTGCTGGTCTGTAAAGCAGCACTGGAGAAGATAGTGTTTTATAGAATTTCAGTAATGTTTCTTTGGTTGTCTTTTTGTTTAATTTTGTTTTTATTGTTTCGAAAATACCCTGATGTTTTACTGTTTTATTCTTTATTATAATAAAAAGATATGTCACAGCTCAAGTAGTCAAAATGACCAATTTTCTCAATAATTTGGTTTCTGCTACTATTTTTGAGTGCACCTGTTGTTCCCCTCAGGAAACATTATTTTTGTCTTTTTTATAGATATTTTAAAATTATAATTTTGGTCTGTTAGTTTTAATTTTTAAATATTTCTTTGTTATTCTTCATCCAAAGCGGTTGTCATAGTTTGTTATTCAGCATACATAAATCTTTTTACATGATGTTCGTATCTCATTTTAAGTCTCTGTTGTTTTGTATACCCTCATTCCGTTTTTTAATCGTATATATTTGAATAATTTTATAGAAGGATGCAACCTTATTTAATTCTGTTGGTTATTTGTACCATTCTTTCTTATTTTCTTCCTTGCTTTTATTAAAACTTTAGTTTTATTTTATAAGTTTCTTATCAGGTTTCACAGAATACCATTTTCTTGTAATAATAGCAGAAGCTTTACCGTGTTTAATCAGTCAAACGCCTTGGCAGTGTCAAATAAAAGCAGTATGTGTCTCATTATTAAATTATCTTATTTTATTAATCAATACCTACAAACTACGTATTATCCATTGTTGGTTGTCGAAATCTAAATCCACTCTGGTCTTTAGTTGACTGCTTTGGCGTTGGTCTCAGCCTTAGAAATAAAATTTTTGTATTAACTTTATATCCAACTGTTTAAACACTTATTTTCCAATAATTAATACAGTCTTTTCGACCTCCTCTCTTAAAATTTGATTCCTGGCGGCTATTGAATAGAGTTCCACTATTCTAGCTTTCATCCAGCATAAATTTAAGAAAAGTAAAAGCTTAGATTAGTGGGAGTTCTGCAGTATTTTAATATCTCACTGTCAGTATCGTTTACACAAACTGCAATTCTTCTATTCAGTACATTTACACCTTTCCTATGTCATATATTCTCCTTGTTCCATTAAGTTTTGATCATACCACATTTTTTGCAATGTTCTTCCCATTTTTGTTCGTTGATGGTTTCAATGTTTAATACATCTTTTTCTTGTCTGTTTAAATATTTAGTTGTTTTATAGCTAATTTCTTTTTGTTCATGAAAGTCATTTTCAATATTATTTACATCCATTTCCCAATATCGTCTGTGTGCTTCTTTACACTCTCTTTTAAAAACTGCTCTGTACTGGTTATATTCTACTCTTAATTTGGGCAGTATTTTGTATATGTTTTAGAAATCCTTCCTTTTTCTCCCTCGTTACTTTTTCTAACTGTTCATTCCATTTTCTTAATACCTTCTTGTTGTATCTTTTAAATGCTGTTCCCAGTGCATTACAAGCTGTCTCCTAAACAGTATTACTCACTGTCTACCAGTCTTCACTAATAGCATCAGTGGTTGGTTTTATTAGCAATTGTTCAATTAGTCTCTTTTCGGATGAAGTTTAAACACTTTTATCATGTGTTAAGTGTATTTGGGCTGCCATTTCTTTATTTCAGTAAGTGTTATTACTCCTTCTCCATCTTATTAAAATTACTGAAGGACATGTTGCTTCCTCGATACACTCTTTTATTTGTTGACAGTGAGAATACTTTTTTGGTAAGTCACACGTAATCAAATAATGACATTTGATCTCCAATGTACAGTCTATTCATGTGGATATCGATTTTCTTAAAATGTGTTGGTAATTTTCAAATTATTAAACTAGTGAATCGTCTGTATTCTTGTCCATTTTTATTTAAAATGTTGTCCCCTTCAGTGCCAATTTAGTTATAGATGGTTCCCTAATCTTGTGTTTAAATCTGACAGTAATATTATAAGCAATTTTATTTTGCTTATCTACTTCGTTTCACAAATAGGATGTAATTCTAATGTTTTCTGTTCCTTTCCTTTTTCTATATATATTACTACTACTGTCATGTAGCCACTGTTGTACTTTAATCTTACAGTCATCATACGTTCATTAATAAAGATATATGAGTCTATTTTATGTGCCTATATATTTTTCCAAGGTGTCCACTCCCAATTGAGCTCTGGTTTTCTCCGAAATTTCACTGTAAAACATCATCATATCATTAATCATCTTTCATTATTTTAACTCTTTCTTCGTTTCTGTTGCAGCTAGTATATCTATGTCCTTGTCTTCCATTTCTTTAAGTAATTCAGTTTCTTCGTTGCCGAGCCTACTAACATTGTAAGTTGCTGTATTTAAGCTGTCCTGATATCATATTTTTTCTTCCTTTGCCTTTGCGTGCTGTGGGTAACATAACACTTACTCGTCTAGATATTTATCTACTGAAGATTGTAAGTGGTTAATTTTTTTCTTTTCGCAAGTAGAGTTTACTGACCTCGAGATACACCTCTGTTCCGGGGAACAAGTAAATATAATTTCGGGTGTTCTTTCCCTGGAGAAGCTACCTTCATCGCA
The DNA here is from genome assembly GCF_021461395.2 of Schistocerca americana. Classification (NCBI taxonomy): domain Eukaryota; kingdom Metazoa; phylum Arthropoda; class Insecta; order Orthoptera; family Acrididae; genus Schistocerca; species Schistocerca americana. Next base: position 595,328,217 of record NC_060121.1, on the reverse strand, counting down.
GCTGACGAACTTAACCTAACCATTGTAGGCCAATTTTGCTTCCACTCAACTCTTCTTATCCAGAAAGCTAGCGAACTATACTTCCCTGGGAAGGACATTTGGATCACTGAATACTGTGCCCACCTACCACGACAAATTGAGGCCAAAAGGGCGATGCAATAATAAATAAATAACTTAAATATGATTTGTTTGTTTGAAGTAGGGAATCATAATTGAGAATTAGAATATTGTGTTGACAGAGTACGACGCCAGTGAAGACCCATGTGCCTACAACCACCGTGGCCCAGCCAATTTCACCCAACAGGAAGTGATTACGTTCGCGGATTTTCTGCTGAATTTCGGCGACGACCTGCTCTTCTATTCCAATTTCCACGCTTACTCTCAAGTGCTCATATTCCCATATGGGGTTCCGAACGTTACTGCGGACAATTACGACGAGCTGGTGGGTATATCATTCATTTATGTGACCTTTGTAATTATAAAAAGAATTTATTCATTAAGGCTGACTACGTGAAACTTTCAAATACCAAGGGTTTTTTTTCCTCAGGCCATTCATTTTAATTGAGAAAAATAATTTTCAACTTTGAGACAACTCTCTCTAGTAGGGATAAGATGGATACATTTCCATCTAGGTATACTGATTCAGGTATCCCACGTATTTCGTAAATCCGTGCTTGAAACTTAGTCAGTGTTCAACCTTCTATAACTTTGATTTCGACGCGTTTTTAGAGACATTAACCATCTTTAATCGTACATGTGTTGAGGCTTCTACACAATGACGCTCTTTAGCATTAGTATTTTGGAACACACATTTTAGCAAACAGCATTGCAATGTTTTAATATTGCAAGAAACCTACCAATACGGGAGGAAACACTCTGTTCTGCTAGAAGGACTACGATACAGAAAATCGAATCAACCACTCAACTCTAAACTATCAACTGATGATAAGAAACCACTCAATAAAATATCACAATCTTATGTATATGACAAATAGGTGGGACTGTCAGGGATTCTTGAATACCATGAGCAGGAACAGCGTGAGGTAGCATTGACATTTATTGATATTTCCAAAGACTGGACTCCCGAGTCGTTCTTTTGAAATTGCGTTTCGTATGTGGAGTTCAATTTTTCTCGTTTTTCTGTCTATATCTCTTTATCTTACAAGAAACTACGTGTGATGTGCTGCTATGCAGTGCATATTATTGAATCAGATGCAACTGGATTAGGAAAAAGTGAAGCGCAGTATAGATAAAAATAATTAAGTTGGAAGTGCCATTACATCTGTAACGTTCGTAGTAGCGACAAAACATTGGATAAACGTGTAAGTGCTGTGACTTGCCAAAGTACGAATGAAAGGGAAGAAAGTGCACAAATCAAATGGAGTCCACTAGCAGCGTTCGTTAGAAATGAAACTTACCAGCAAGTTGCAAAGGCATGATACCCGAATGAAATATAGAATAATGTGAAGAAATTTGAAACCGTTGCCTAAAGGACAAGCTGGTAGTATACAGAACGAAATCTCCCAAATGTGTGAGTATGATAGAAAAAAATGGTTCAAATGGCTCTGAGCACTATGGGACTCAACTGCTGTGGTCATAAGTCCCCAAGAACTTAGAACTACTTAAACCTAACTAACCTAAAGACATCACACACATCCATGCCCGAGGCAGGATTCGAACCTGCGACCGTAGCGGTCGTGCGGTCCCAGACTGTAGCGCCATTAACCGCTCGGCCACTCCGGCCGGCAGTATGATAGAACTACGAACTAGCGTCATAGAAATATGACATTATCTGTTGTGGTGTAATAGATTTTCCAATGCTGTGGACATGGAATACTGAAAGATTTATGTTGAAAGAAAGCTGCAGATTTGGATTAAATATAGGCTGTGATCAGGGGATCCTCCATGAGAAAAGCTGTGTTTACTTATTTATTCAATTTTTACTCAAATGTTAATCTGTATCGGCAAACAGAGATCATAGAATATAATATTCATAAAATATTTTGACAAAGAGCAAGTCAGAGTAATGAAACATCGAACCATCGAAAGCTGCACAGAAAATAGCACTGAAGATAACAACAATAAAATATATGGAATTAGAATTCACATTATTTTCAATATTTTGTGAAAGCCTAGGAAAACAAAAACCAGAATGGTGTCCTGTTTCTCGCGAGAATATAATTTCCTGTAATATTCAATTTCAGAAATGTATATGTTTCAATGATGCTTGTGCAGTCAGTAAAAACAGAGCATTAGAGTATCTAAAATAGCTGGAGACACATTAAAACGCAGCTCTGACAAAGAAGTGATTCTAATGTAGATCCTAGCTTAAGACCTCACTTTTAACCACTTTAAAGTACCATCTGTTCTCTGTTGCTCAAATGAGATTCAAATATCTGAATTCCTTACCCCTAATTTCAGTATACTCTGATTTGTTTATATCTTGATTACATAGATAAAAGCAATTACGATGGCACGGGGGGGAGGAGGGGGGATGATAACCAGAATCTGCAGTTGTTGATCAACATCATCCACTACTTCATGCAAGGAACCTATATTGCCTACTCAGTTAAGGAGGTATGCATAAAATCAAACTGAAAATCTCTCGGTGAATTGTGCTCAAGGAAATAGGCAGCTATGGTGTTATACAGTGGTCTTTTGAAACTTTTCTGATTCATATATGATACTGCAGTCAGTTAATCTGCAGTTAACATCGTTTCATTTTTTATTTAGTACCTTCAACAATGAATATTTAAATCTCTCTGAGAAAATATCTGTCCTAAGACTTATTTTGCGCAGGTATACAGCTATGAAAGAGGCAAAAATAGTAATTTATTTTTGTTGTGAGCTACTCTAGAAATTTCTCGATAGTGTTGTAAAAACTAATGAAATTCGCATTTTGTTTTACACGATATTCTGATGCCTGTATATATGCTGTTCACTTGATGGGATCTGGCCCGGTTTGCTACATTTCCATTGTGAGTGTACGAGTTCAGAACTTTGATTTTCCCGCGCAAAATAGAGACGATAGCACTGCACCACTGTAGACATTAAAGGAAGAGAACTTTATGCGCATGCTTGAATTTTGTCCCCGCCTTCCAGCTCGTCAGTCGCTGCTCGTCGGTCGCTGACTGAGGTGCTACAAAACGTGTTCGTCGGATTACCGATTCTCTCAAAATGACCGAACGTGTTGAGCAAAGATACTGCATCAAATTTTGTCAGAATCTTGGTGATTCTCAAATCGAAACAATTCGTAATATTCAGGAGGTGTTTGGAGAAGATGTGATGCGTGTAACACAAATTAAGGAGTGGTTCAATCGATTCAAAAATGGCTGCACATCAGCGGAGAGTGACCAGCGTTCTGGCAGATCCTAAACTGCTCAGAGTGCAGCTGCTGTTGAGAGGGTGCAAAATTTGGTGATGGCAGATCGTCGTTTGACCATGTGAGAGATTTTCCAAGAGGTTGGAATGAGTAAAGATTCTGCACATTCAATTTTGCGTGATGATTTGAACAAGCACCGAGTGGCTACGAAATTCGTGCCCAAGTTGTTGTCGCTGGAACAAAGAGACCTCTGTTTTGACGCTGCACAGGACCTTCTGGACACCACCAACACTGATCCTGGGTTTCTGAGCGCTGTGATAACTGGAGACGAGTCATGGGTGTATCGGTATGACTCAGAAACAAAAAGACCGTCTTCACAATGGAAGCATCCCGAGTCTCCAAAGTCGAAGAAAGTGTGGCAGGTGCGAAGCAACATCAGGGTGATGCTAACTGTCTTCTTTGATGTCCGTTGAATTGTGCATCACGAATACGCACTGGAAGGCCAAACAGTGACAAAGGAGTGCTATCAAGACATTCTCCAGCGAGTCTGTGACGCAGTTCGGCGCAAAAGACCAGACATGTGGACGGCGAAAAACTGGCAACTGCATCACGACAACGCCCCCGCACATTCATCCTACATGATCCAGAATTTCTTGGCCTAATACGGAATTACAGCCGTTCGCCAACCTCGCTACTCTCCATACATGGTTCCTTGCGACTTTTGGTTGTTTCCAAAATTGAAGACGCCACTGAAAGGATCCCGTTTTGAGAGTAGAGAAGAGATAATGTGGAACACGACGACGGAGCTGAACACCATTAGAAAAGAAGTCTTCGAGAGATGTTTCAAGTGGTGGAAGGATCGGTGGGCTAAGTGTGTGCAAGCACAAGGGGCCTAATTTGATGGGGATTAGGGTCCCAACCCCCTCAGATATTCGAAATATTTATTCTGGCCAAAGGTCGATACTTTTTAGATAGGCCTCGTATAGTACGCTAGGACTCGCTCTCTTCCCACTGTTTCAACGTCAGTGATAAGCAGGGACACAGCTGTTAATATAAGATACGTTCTTACTCACGAATTGTTTTACAAAGCGCACAAAGTGCCCACGAGCTGTGGCCGTTTGTTGGTCGAGTCGTACATCTGCTAGCTCCAGTGTCTCTAGGCCGTCTGGTTCATCCATTCCCTTCGACCGCTCAGTGGTATCCATATGCACAAAGAACCTGGGCGGTAACGTTAGGCGCACCCAGAGTTACATATCTCCACAACGGGAAATTATACTGGGCAAATTGACATGTCGAGTCTGCAAGATACCAGTAGGAGTGGCAAAGTGAGTAGCATAACTCAGGACTGTATTATTCACACTGTTTCATCTGCCACTGTTGTGTTTTTTGTTCCTTAGTGGAAGTCAGATATCATGAAATGCAGTGAAAGTGTATGATTGTCTTGTATTTACTGACCAATCAGTATGCACTATCTCTTGCCATTTGAAAAGCCGAATAAATAACTATAATGCATCTGTGTTAGTGATGTAAATATATTGCATACGTTTGTTTTCATTTCTTTCTGAATACCTCTCAGTCCCAGGACCCAGTACCTCATCTTCTAAATGCCCATTAGTAATATCATCCACACAGCCCCTATCTGGTGGTTGCGCTTAGGTAAAATTTAGAGTTCAGTATCAATGAAACAGGGAATTAATTAAAAGAAACATGTAACGTTTACCTTATCGAGTAGTGCACAACAAGATCATTCTGAGACCTACAGAATGTTTACAAGTATATTAGACATCTTTATTACTGAGTACAATAACAAAAAGTCGACTGTGTTCATGCATATGTGATCGAATTCACGGAACATCTATATTAATGTAAGTCTTCAAAGTACTGTGATGAAATTTACTGAGACAAATTTAACACCATGTAATTTGTCCAGTACAAAAGTTAAATTACGTACAGTCTCCACTTGCGGCTGTGTGTAAAGTTCAGAATTGTCATTATTCTTTAATGGACCATATTACACTTCATATAAGTCGGTTTAAATGAGTTTTACGAATTTTAAGTCACTTTAAATGACTTTCAGGTATACTTATCTTCTCTCATTTACATGGAATATCAGAAGATATTTAGAGACAGTAGTTACTTCATAAATCGACTGTTAACGTGTAAGTTTCGTAATCACTTTCATTGCAACCAGTCATTGTTCGATGGAAGTAAAATCTAAATTTTTCTTTCCAGTACCAACTGGCTGAAAAGGGTCGCGATGCTCTGAGGGTCAGATATGGCACGGAGTACACCATTGGTAGCACACAAGAAGTTTTTGGTAAGTGTCAGATAAGAAGATAAATATTTGATTATCGCCTTGCTAAGAGCCAGTCTCCGCTCCTTTCAAACAAAGTATGTAATTCCTGATGAGAAGTGGCTTAAGTAGTGTTGAAGGCAGTTGAGATTTTTATATCAAGTGAATTTGTAAGAGACGGATCACATTCCCCATAGGTCACAAAACAGGTCAAGGCACTGTTACAGAAGCATGAAAAAAAGCATACCAGATTTAAAATAACGGAACATTCCTAAGATTGGAAACGGTTTTCAGATGCTCGTAATTTAGATCGAACTTCAGTGCCAGATGTTTTTGATAGTTTCCTCAGTGAACTCTGTATGGCAATTTGGCAGAAAATCCATAGAGAATGTGGTCGTTTGTAAAGTAAAAGTGGCAAGACGATCAGTACCTTCACTGTGCTGCACAGTGGTAGTGTCACTGAAACGGTGTCACTAATTCCTTCACCAAAGAAGATGCAGTAAATAGCACAGAATTGAAATCACGAGTGATTTAGCAAAGCAGCTTAGCCACTTAATGAAGCAAGTCTACCGGTCCTGTCTTTATACCAAATAGAATCCTTTCGAGGTCTGATGAAATTTCCATTTTTGGCGATCATTTACGTACAACCGTTCTCTCAACGAAAGATCCGTACCTAATTACTGAAAAGTTGCATCGGTCACATAAAAAAAGGAAAGAGAAAAAGACGTAATCCTCTAAATTAAAGGCGCACACCACTGACATCGATTTGCAGTATAATTTTGGAACATAGAACTTACAGTGTTTGAATATTGTGAAAGAGGTCGAAGAAAACGACGTACTGGCACACAACCATCACGGATTCAGAAGACATCGTTCTAATGAAACAAAATTGGCTCTTTCTTCACACCCATAGCGGGATACACTAATATACGCGTTCACCGCCAAGAGATGTCTACCATCCGCCGTGACATCCTCTGTCAATTGGCGTCATGGAGATGCGGTATGGGGGAGGGGTGGTGGGGAGGCACGTGGTCAACACACCGCTCTCCCGGCTGTTTAGCAGACTTTCCAAAGCGTGGAGCCCCTGCTCCTCGGTAAATTAGCTCCTCAGTGGGCATCACGAAGCTGAGTGCACCCCGACCAGTCCTCTCACCAACGAAAATCGTTGGCAGCACCGGAATCGAATCTGTACCCTCTGCATAGCATCCATATACCTTGACTCCTCAACTACGGAGGCGTATTCGGAGATACAGACTGGGAAAATTATTTCATGCACCTTTAGATACGCAACTCAACTTAGTCCACCTGCTCAGTGGGCAGATGAAGTAAATTCTGTTGCCTACCTTCATGAAACATTTTCGAGGCAACTTTTATTATGCCCATCCTGTATAAAAGGATGGTAGCAGAATTTTACTGCAGTCTTTCTAGAAAGTAACATCTTTCAATTAATCCAACATGATTATCGGAAAACCACGGCCCGTTTCTTCCAAAAATTTCCATTACATATCAGTGAGCATATCTCATACACTTCATATGCGTTATATCGTTCTGATATTACCCTAGCAGCGTGTCTATAAATTCGTTTTACGTCTGTCGTAATGCCCAGTTCTCAGGACACCAAACGCTGGAATAGTAGTCTGGAATTGGTCACATTGCCATCATCTACCGAGTTCTTTTGCGAATGGGCTGCTCTTTCCCAGAACCCTTCCAGCAAATCTATGTTGTCTCTCCGACTAATCTAAAACTCTTATGTGTTCGCATCATTTCATACCGCCTTTTGATGTTAGCCCTAAATACTTATACAATGTGATGTGCTAAAGATCTACGGATTCTTTTTCTTTGTTATTGGCATTATCCTTCATTTATCCACATTTGGAGACAACTGTCATTAATTATATCGAATGGAAATTTTTTCCCCTAGACAACATCTTCAGCATTTCCATGGGTCTTTGGGCGTCGTATATCTTCTTGCGAACACAACTGCGTTCGCTACTGGGTTTTATTAGCAGCTGACAGGGTAAGAATACCTGATGTCTGTTCACCAAAAGCAATTGTACGAGCACAAGGGGAACTCAGCAGAATGTAAGTTGCTCCACAAGGTCGTGGGGATGGGCAAGAACGTTAGTGGACGACGTATTGCTATGACTGCATTGACAAAGGACTTATGGGGCATCTTCATGACTGTCCTGCTGAAAGCAGTCCGCAGACAATCCAAGTATCTCAGCGTTCCTTGTGTCCATTCCCATAAAACGTTTGAGGTCAGTTAACCCTCAAAATAATAACACCCTTATCTTGACCATAGCTTTTTATTGACTTTGTTACACGTTACCCATACAGCGTTACGCCATTTTCAAACGCTCTACAGTAAAATGTATAGACATCAGACAGTAGTAAATACACCGTGGCAAGCGAATGCAAACTAACAATTACCGAATATGTGACACAAACTGTCGTATGGACCAACAAGTGGCAAAAATTAATCTGTCCAACATATGAAGTTACATACTATTTTGTCATTGTTAACGTCGTGAGAAGTAAGTGCAAACTGATTAGAATGTTCTCACGAGAACCTTACGAAATAAATTCGGACAGAGTGCATTTAACGTATGGTGACTATTATATGTAATATTTTGGCACTACAAAAGTAATTTACGTTTTGTGATCATGATATAAATATAGAATAACAAATGTTCCGGATAGCTTGAATTTTTTTTTCTGTATGTGCTGTACTTCCGAAAGCCAAACTTTTTTATTCTCTGCTTACAACGCTGATAAAAAGTACGGGATAGAGATCTGTTACCTGTTGACTTTGCAGTCAACCTTTGCAACCAAATGGCAGAGAATGACTGCTGCTTTCTCCTTCTTCCAGGTCCAACGACGGGCAACAGCATCGACTGGATGCAGGGCGTGGTCGGCAAGAGGTACAATATGGTGTGGGAGCTGAGGGACAAGGGCCAGTACGGCTACTTGCTGCCAACGGACCAGCTGATCCCCACGAGCGAAGAGGTCTGGGACAGCGTCGTCACCGTGCTGACCGGCGTTCTCGCCTCCTCCGCAGCCGGCCGCTAGCCTCACTAACACGACACCTGTACACCGTGCAAATACAGCAGCTTACTACAGCCAGTCTGCGTCTCGTTATATTGCGCGAACGCTTGCCTTCTTTTTACAGGAAATACGTAGTTGAGTTTGTATGTATGTAGTCTTCCTCAGCGCTTTGGAAAAGGTTATTTGTCCGATCACGAACAGGCTTTCAGCTTCTCAGTCAATGCACTCACAGATATTGCTGATACAGAAGATACATAAAATGTGCAGATACGAAGTTATTTATAAAGGAAAAATATTATTTCTGTATGTGACATGAGCATTGTAACATTTAACATTAAAAATAACATTTTTAATTTAGGTGAAGTCATTACATTTAACAAAATATGGAAATAATCCAATTTTCTGTTGTAATCAAACATTTGTGTAAGTCAAACTTAATGTAACTAAGAGGAAAAAGGAAATTACGTTCGGTCATTTAGAAGTGTCATATGATTATTTATTCCAAGTACTTCCAGTTGCGTCTTATTCTACCTTTCCTCAAAGTGTGAAATATGTTTAAATCTACATCGTATGGGTAGTTTTTTGCTTAAAGATGTTACGCAAATCTTTAACTTGTCTTTCCTAGTCCTCAGCTTCTCTCTTTTTCCGATAACCTAGTAACCTCAGTTCCTCCAGACTGACCAGCATATAAATCTCCAAGGCGCTTGTAGGGGATTTTAAACGCGTCACTCTCTGACAACGGGTTCATTTAGTATATAGTACTGAATAACAATTTAGTTATACCGTAATTGTTGTAAACTCAGGTGCGAATATGTCAGAATTTAACTTCTAACAAGGCTGTCTGAAATTTTGACATCAGATGGGATAATGGATCAGTCTTAGTAACTACTGAGTAGTTATTTTGGGCAGTGGTGTAATTTTACGCGTTTTTATTTCTGGAATATTATCAATCACGTCAGAGCAATAGCCGTCACTGGAAGTTAGGAGTCTGGCTGAATCTTTTTCAGTCTGACACCCATAATTAGATAACGGAGCTCTAATCTGATTAAGTATTCGGTTGGTGCGTAGGTTAGTAGAGTTTTTCCGTAAGTTTAATAAACACAACAGGTACACATAACACAGATTTTAGTCATCGATAATATATTCCCCTTCACTATTTACAACAGTCTGCGAACGCTGGGGTAGCTTTTCGATTCAGCAACTGTAAGAGTCACGTGGTTTTGAGACAAATAAGTCGTCGAGCCACATTCGGAGAGCATTTTCATCCAGAAAGGAAGTTCTTTGAACGTTGTTCCATACAGAGCGGAAAAGGTGTAAATCTGAGACTCCAACATTAAGCGAAAATGGTGGGTATGGAATGACTTCCCAACCCCAATCCTGTACAGTGTTTTTTGTCAGTCTAGCAGAATATGGGCAGGTGTTACCGTGGTGTAACATCACTCCACACTGTTTTCCTGGTCGTTTTTCTTGGACTGCTCGTTGCAGGACGGTTTAGTTGATGACAATAAATGCCAGCAGTGATGGTTATACCTCCGGGAAGCAATTCATATTACACCACACTGTCGTTGTCGCACCAGATGCGTAATTTTATCTTTTGTTGATGTGCGGATGTCTTTGTACGGGGAGTTTCTGCTTTTTTGTTTTTATTTCAGACATTCTTTTCTTTTCTTTGTGTTAGCATAAAGACACCATTATTCGTCGCCAGTAACGATGCGGGATGGGAATGGTCGGTGTTTTTCACGAGCCAGTTGATGAAGACCAAGCAGAAATGCACATACGTCCACCCGCTGATGTTGTGTTTTTGGCTTAGGGTATGCGTTTCAATAGACCCGCAAGCAAATATCACACTATGGTAGAGTGATCACAGTTCGCCACGTTTGTCCTTTCTCAGCGTTAGTGATGTGTATCATTGTGGATTAATGGGCTCAAACGGTCTTCATCAAATCCCGAAGGTCTTCCAGAACTTGGAGTATCACTAATGTCCAAATGAGCTTTCTTAAAAAGAGAAAATCATATTCTGTCCGTGGTCTGTCCAAGTGGAGTTACCCGCAGACACGGCGACAGTGTTTCTGGCTGCCTCCGCTGCTGTCAACCCTCTATTGAGCTCAAACAGAAGAATACGTAGGAAATGTTCCGATTTCTCCACTTGGCACTCAATTTCATAGCGTCCACAGCTCCACTATCTCCAAATACAAAATGACAATATTGAAACTCAAATAGCAACAGTAAACTACAAATAAAAATGACAATGGATAAATTAACCCACAGAAACCAGAATACTAAGATGCAAAACAAAAACACTATGAACTTATGTACTAAACTAATATTTAATTTTGATACTCAGTGGCTCTTTTTAAAAGAAAATCTTGTCGTCAGATGAGTGTGTAAGTTTAGAACGTGGAAAGAATTCTATGCACATTGGGTCTGAAACCTGGTAGAAAATCTAAGTGATTTTACCTTAACATAATAAAGTTGACTATTGTCACAGCCATAGAAGCGGCTCCTCTTTATTTTCACCTTTTTAAGATGTCGTTGAAGTGCCATGATCGGATCGCGTCCTGATTTTTTGTGTTATAACCCCATAACATACTACACCTTTGATATTAGATTGTGTGAATGCGTAGAACTAGCGCCGCTTCTTATTATTTACTGTCCACTAATATTGCCATTTAACACAGGATCTTTTCTTTATTACAGCAACAATTCGGCGAGCTTTTATCCACATCAAGTTTACTCTTTTACCTTTACTAAAACATCTACCACCACCTGAGGAATAATTAAGATGTGTCTGTTTCTGATGTGCTTTCAGTGAAGAGTCTGAATCGAATACAATAAAAATCTCTTAACAATGGATTTTTTTTGTATACTTCAGTGGTTTTGCTATGCCTGTAGCTTCTGCAGCTTGCAAGAACGCATATTGTGAAAGTTTATGCAGTTTTTCATAATGGGTTTTAGGACATATATAGAACACCTAAATATGGTTCTTCCTATAACCCTATGTCAGTGAAGATACAAATATACAAAGAACTGGACCAACATTCTTCTTCATAAGTCAAACAGCGTGGCGTTAGCGTGTTGGTTACCGTGTTGATTCATGTGCCGGTAATAAACTGGAAGTGATTACGAGAACTGCGTCGTATTCTATAAAATTACTGCTGGAGAAACCAACGCTTCGGCCACGGTTGCAGCGGCCTTCTTCTGGGACTGCTGCTAGAAGGTCGCTGCAACCGTGGCCGAAGCGTTGGTTTTCTCCAGCAGTAGTTTTACACAATATGACGCGGTACCATATCCAGACAACTTTTATGTCGACTGGCCGCGGAAGCCTACGCAATTATATGATTACAAGAAGATTAACCAGTGCGCTAACATAAGTAGTTTACACTAAGGTTCAAATGGTTCAAATGGCTCTGAGCACTATGGGACTTAACATCTGAGGTCATCAGTCCCGTGGAACTTAGAACTACTTAAACCTAACTAACCTAAGGTCATCGCAAATATCCATGCACGAGGCAGGATTCGAACCTGCGACCGTAGCAGTCACGCGGTTCCATACTGAAGCGCCTAGAACCGTTCGGACACAGCGGCCGGCTACGCTAAGGGAAATTATATTTAGAGACGTGTTTTATTGGCATGTAACTGTTGTAGTTATTACTGCGTGAAGAATTATGCTGAGTTGAACTCACGCAGTTTTTGTTAAGTAAACTGAGTAAAAACCCCCCTGTCACTCGTGTGATAATACCTGACAAGGTCGCTCGTACGGACGATAGGTGTAATCCACAAGATGAACTGTGTATTTATGTACTCTGAAAGGTACATATGACTGATTTTAACAATGTTTTATTGAAATCTAAACATAATACAGGGTGATTCAAAAAGAATACCACAACTTTAGGAATTTAAAACTCTGCAACGACAAAGGGCAGAGCTAAGCACTATCTGTCAGCGAATTAAGGGAGCTATAAAGTTTCGTTTAGTTGTACATTTGTTCGCTTGAGGCGCTGTGGACTAGGCGTCAGCGTTGGTTGATGCTAAAATGGCGACCGCTCAACAGAAAGCTTTTTGTGTTATTGAGTACGGCAGAAGTGAATCGACGACAGTTGTTCAGCGTGCATTTCGAACGAAGTATGGTGTTAAACCTCCTGATAGGTGGTGTATTAAACGTTGGTATATACAGAGAATGGGTGTTTGTGCAAAGGGAAAAGTTCTGGACGGCCGAGAACGAGTGATGAAAATGTAGCATGCATCCAGCAAGCATTTGTTCGCAGCCCAGGAAAATCGACTCGCAGAGCTAGTAGAGAGCTGCAAATTCCACAATCAACTGTATGGAGAGTCCTACGAAAAAGGTTAGTTATCAAACCTGAACATCAACTACCCGAGGCGATGGATCGGACGCCAGGCAGCCCGTGACAGAGCACTTCATCACTGCCCTCCAAGAAGCCCTGATCTTACCCCCTGCGATTATTTCTTATGGGGGTATGTTAAGGACATGGTGTTTCGGCCACCTCTCCCAGCCACCATTGATGATTTGAAACGAGAAATAACAGCAGCTATCCAAACTGTTACGCCTGATATGCTACAGAGAGTGTGGAACGAGTTGGAGTATCGGGTTGATATTGCTCGTGTGTCTGGAGGGGGCCATATTGAACATCTCTGAACTTGTTTTTGAGTGGAAAAAAAACCTTTTTCAATACTCTTTGTAATGATGTATAACAGAAGGTTATACTATGTTTCTTTCATTAAATACACATTTTTAAAGTTGTGGTATTCTTTTTGAATCACCCTGTACACTTAACACGCATGTACAGTAAGGTATAAACTAGGTGAGGAATTTTTTTGGTAAATTGTTAGTAAATTGTCTCAGTAGCCTCTGAGAGGAACCAACTTGTCAAGCACTCTGCGAATACCTCTTTCAAGGATGCAATCAGACTTCAAGCATCTCAAGAGAAACATCAATCGGCCGTTTTTGGTCACGCGTAAATGACATCATTCAAGTCTGTTAGCAACTGAGTTATCCTCCAACTCCGATAAATTCTTTCTAGAACACCTCAGAGACCCACACAGACATAATATATCAATGAAAGTTCTGATCCCTATGACATCTGTTTCTGCAGCATCCCATTCCATAGCAAAGTTACAACGAATTTCATTCATGTAAGTATTAGTACATACTGCAGTAATGCATATTATATTTTCACCCAAGAATAACTTCAGGATATGTGTTTCTGTCTTAGTTATAGGAATTTAAGTTTTGGGTTCAGGTAAAAGCATAAGGATATTATAAAAGATTCTTCTAAAATTGGTAGCATATTTACTTTTTCTGCATTTAGTAGTTCCATCGTTTGCTAAAAGATATGCGTCCTTTTGAATTACTTCTTCTTGTGATTCAAATTCAACGTTTTCTGGCACTTCTTGTTGTATTCCTGAGATAACTTTGATGTACAGAAACATCGTTCTCCGAGTCAGAAGCAACATTGTCAGGATCTTCATCATTCAGCTCCTGAAATCATTCCACCCATACATCAGGATCTCTGCAAAACTCTGTCTTAGGTTTCTCTTTTGATGTTTCTAAAGAGAACATTCACTTTTATTGTGTTAGTTTTCTAGGTAAGAAGCAAATTAACTGTAACTAGTTTCAGTGCACTTGAATTAATCACAGAAAATTGGATTGAATCTAGAAATGCAATAAGTAACACACACTTAGTTCGTTTTAGATTGTAGCACCAAGCTCGTGAAGATGACCAGTGTCCAACAAAGCTATAATAATGTTTCATAAACAAAGTAACCCCCGTAAGTGGCAGCCAATAATATTTGGAGCTAAATGATGGGGAATTAATGGAAAGGTACTGAAAATGGAGTGTAGTCATTCCAGCTGAGTCTGAGAAAATGGAGTGGGAAAACCATGTGGATGGAGGGTGTCATCCGCGCTAGCAATGAAGGGAAGTACGCTGTCTTTTTGTACTGTACGACTATGTTAGAAGATATATTGACAAATTTGCACTTTCCCGACTGCATTTATTGTATATTGTATTGGAGACTACCTGGAGATTCAGTGCTATAAAAAACGTAACTAGCAGTTTTAGTCGACAAGATTAAGTTCGTTTATTTATTACTCAGGAATTGTGCTGCACGATGTACACAGAATTCTTACCTCGAAAATCTACTACAAGCCTGTCTCAAATGGATATTTCATTGTTAGAAAAAGAAAAACAACACGTAAAAAGTTCCTAATATATGTATTTACTTGTCATAAAGATCTAGTTGCGTTTCAGACGATAATGATTACTGTTTATTCCCTCAGAAACAAATACAGTATATGGTATTACTGTTAACGGCATATGACACAGGCACTTATTGAGCTACTCTCCCGTCGTCCAACATTTTGCAAGTGCAGTTAAGCTCGGACTCGCAAGCAGACCTTCTGTGCAAGGTGCAGTGCATAGTTGACATTCCAGTAGGTTTTCTATTTTCTGCGCTTCCCGGCAGTCACAGTTCAACCTTGGGGCTGCTGGGACTTGCCCATGTAATGGATGGTTTTCCTGATGAGTCTAAGTTGTTATCTCCACGTTGGCAGCTACCTCAATACGGATATCTTGCGACGCCATGCCTACGAGCTGACAGAATTTTACAGGTGGTGTGAGTTTCAAGCAATCTTTAATAAACCTACTGGATTCACTTAGGGCAATGTGAACTATCTTTGTAAGGGTTGATTTATACCACACTGGACACGAATACTCTGCAGCACTGTTACATGTTGTTTGTCCCGTCGTTCTCATGGTTTGCGGTGGAGAATCCAACGTGTCACCAGTGATCTTACGAAGGGTAATATTTGTGGAGTCAACTTTCACTCTCATATTTTCTCAATCTGCTTGTTTATAGGAGTGCGATCCCGAATCAATCCCAGATATTATCGACGGGGCGTATTCAGTAACTGTTTACGAGGTGACTGATTGTGCCATTTCTTTGACATCTGCATCGCTTACGCTGGCACTGGGAGTTCACATAAAATCTCGTGTTTTGGACTATACTCAGGATAAATTGGTGAAAACCATGATCTTTCGTTGTCCGTACGTACTCACCGACATGTAAAGCAGTGCCATCTTATTCAAGCCTCATGTTCAGGTTTTCCCCACGGGATTGTCCTTTGTAGACGATACAGACATTCTAACTGTAGATGGTAATAATATTTCCTCATGACTGAACGAGCTGGTGCAAGTCTTTCAATGTACGCCACTTTGGTGACCTGCTTGTCCATGAAAGAACGGCACATGGTGATTGCGGGCAGACAACCATCCAAGTACTAACAGGGCCCAGTGCTGCTCAACATCGGTGACAGGCTGGGATCCGGCACATCCGACGTGGTTTTCTATTTGGCAATTTAAGTTGATTATCCCAGATTTTCTTTTCAGGGTAATGCCCGTGAACCCAACGTCGTTAGGTGTTCATTAAAAATTGAATTATAACTTATTTGATGTATGCATATAACCTTCATTCTAATACGGTTACAGGAAACAAATACTGTTAATCAGTGCTGTTCCATTTACAGAAAATCGGCAGTGTACGGCATGGCAGAAGCATTTGCCCTGATGCACAGAAGAACTTTCCATGACAGATAGATCACGGAAACAGTTTATCAGTTGAGATCGTCGCTGCTCCCTTCAGTGCAGGTAAATCCACGTACCTGTCGATATGGCCAGTTTTAGTTCTTCCGTGATTTCCCTAAGCTAAATTCCCAGATGTTTACTTTGAAAGAAGAACATTTCTCCCTATTTCCCCGATCCCAGCCTGTGCTCCTTCCCCAGTGCCCTCATTTTAGACCTGACTTAAACGTTAACTTCCTTCCGAAAAACTTGAATTGATTACTGGAGAGGAACGAAACATGCACTGTGTGATCAAAAGTAGCCGGACACTCCCAAAAACATACGTTTTCCATATTAGGTGCATTGTGCCGCCACCTACTGCCAGGTACTCCATATCAGCGACCTCAATAGTCATTAGACACCGTGAGAGAGCAGAATGGGGCGCTCTGCGATGTAATAGTGAAGTGGAAACGCGAAGGGACACGTACAGCGCAAAAGCATACAGGCTGACCTCGTCTGTTGACTGGCAGAGACCGCTAACAGCTGAAGAGGGTCGTAATGTGTAATGGGCAGACATCTATTCAGACACTCACACAGGAATTCCAAACTGCGTCAGGATCCACTGCAAGCACTATGATAGTTAGGCGGGAGGTGATAAAACTTGGATTTCATAGTCGAGCGGTTGCTCATAGATAACACATCACGCCAGTAAATGCCAAACGGCGCCTCGCTTGGTGTAAGGAGCGTAAACATTGGACGATTGAACGGTGGAAAAGCGTTGTGTGGAGTGACGAATCACGGTACACAATGTGGCGATCCGATGGCGGGGTGTGGGTATAGCGAGTGCCCGGTGAACTTCATCTGCCAGAGTGTGCAGTGCCAACAGTAAAATTCGGTGGCGGTGGTGTTATGGTGTGGTCGTGTTTGCCATGGATGTGACTTGGACCGCTTGTTGTTTTGCATGGCATTATCACAGCACAGGCCTATATTGATGTTTTAAGCACCTTCTTGCTTCCCACTGTTGAAGAGCAATTCGGAGAAGGCGATTGCATCTTTCAACACGATCGAGCATCTGTTCACAATGCACGGCGTATGGCGGAGCGGTTCCACGACAATAACATCCCTGTAATGGACTAGCCTACACAAAGTCCTGACCAGAATCCTATAGAATATCTTTGGGATATTTTGGAACGCCGACTTCGTGCCAGGCGTCACCGACCGACGTCGATACCTCTCCCCAGTGCAGATCTCCGTGAATAATAGGCTGCCATTCCGCAAGAAACCTTCCAGGAACTTATTGAACTTATGCCTACGAGAGTGGAAGCTGTCATCAAGGCTAAGGGTGAGCCAACATCATATTGAATTCCAGCATTACGGATGGAGGGCGCTACGAACTTGTAAGTAATTTTCAGTCAGGTGCCTGGATACTTTTGATCACATAGTGTACAAACCACTGTGCGATGATCCCACCAGTGTACATGTTATAAATGTTCATGTCGAGGTACTGAACAACGCAGAGCCACAAACAAAAACTGACGCGTCTGTGGAAGATTGTAATTGGCCGTCACCAACATTGTCTAGTACTGTTTCGCTGATTTGAACGTTGTATAACTTATGTTCTGCATTTCAGTGTTTCGTAACAATATTTTGTATTTTTACCGATTTTTTTTTTTCCTGCGATATCGACGCTATCGGAATTCCTTGTAAAAAAAGAATGCTAGTTACACATTCCTATCCACCATTCCTGGATATATATGTATTTTTATCTTCTCTTGGGCCATGTCCTCCTCCACTTCCTCCCTCTGTGCACCATTTCCACCCACCACTCTGTCCATCTCCTGCTGCCCCCATCTCTATCTCTTCCTCCCCATCTCTCTGTCGACCTTCTCCTCCACCTCATCCCGCCCATCTCCTCCTACCGCCTCTCACTGATCTCCTCCTCTCTCCTCTGTACCCCCGTCTCCTCCTCTGTCCCTTCTCTGTCCACCTTCTCCTTTCCCTTCTCTCTGTCCATTTCCCACTCCTCTTCTCTCTACCCATCTTCTCCTTTCCCCTGCCTGTGTACGTCTTTTCCTTCCCCCTCTATCTCCTCTTCATCATCACTTCTTCCTCGATATTATCGCCCTCACTCCAATAGGAGGCTGGTCCTTCTTAAACATACAGTATTTGTTTCCAGGTCGTAACTAATATGTGTACCAAAGTTGTCTGAAATCGTTCCAAGATTAAGGATGATATTACTACCAGTGGTTTTGCTCACGGACACATGAACATTTTTTTCACTTGTATTTAACGTACTTCGCAAGTGTTTGTAGAGATATTTTACCTACATCTCTAGTGAATTTTACCATATAGTTTCCTTTGCTCGCAGCTCATTGTTCATGACGTCGTATCTCCTGAACTATGTGTAGTACAATTATATATTTTTGTAGGTACGTTCAGCGACCTATGAGGATAAAGTCCAGGAAATGTGTAACAGATAGAGTTAGAAGTAAAGAAATAACAAACCAAAACATCACGTATGGTGTGGCAGTATTTCACGCATCTCAGCGTTTATGGCTTCAAATGGCTCTGAGCACTATGGGACTCAACTGCTGAGGTCATTAGTCCCCTAGAACTTAGAACTAGTTAAACCTAACTAACCTAAGGACATCACAAACATCCATGCCCGAGGCAGGATTCGAACCTGCGACCGTAGCGGTCTTGCGGTTCCAGACTGCAGCGCCTTTAACCGCACGGCCACTTCGGCCGGCCAGCGTTTATGACGTCATGTCTCCTGAACTACTTGTCATACAATGATATAGGTTTACTTGTACATTCAGTGGTACATTTGAACACATTCTGCAAAAGGAGTTGTGAATACAATTAGTAGTAAAGAAATTATAATTTAAAACTTCATGCTTCATGCGGCCATATTACTGCATAAACCCCGAAAAGGTACTAAGCCATAAACTTTTTCCCTTTCATCATTTTGTGGAGGTTATCAGAAACAAAACGTTTCGTGAAGGTTGTCGGCTTTCAAATAAAATGGAATGATGTTGTGTGGTGTGGGTGGTGGCCCTCAACTACGTACCTTCCAACTCAGTGTTGAAATATTAAATGTTTTGACTGGTTTCGCTGTCTAGGGGCTGGGATACGTAGTTGCCGCATTACAAGCCAAATACTGCTGAGTCTACAGTATACGATAAGAATACACACATGAATCGAATGGTCGAAGGTTTCTATCACTCGGAAATTGCGAATTATGAATGTAACATATAAATTTGTAAATGAAAGATTGCAATTAAATAAAATCTGCAAGTACTATCTTAACGACTTTAAATGATGATTACGATAGTCGAAGTACTTCTGAGAACGCGGTATATTTCTGCAAAACACTTATTGGTGTCGATGGTCCAGCAATTAAAAAAACATATATTGAATAACAGGGAAACAATAGATTCCTACTGCATGTAATTAGTTATGAACGACAACATAGCTCGCAAGATATTCACTTCTAAACGCATACTCCGTCTTCACTGACGAAGCCACGGAAATCATAAATATCCCTACGGCTGGACCGTAAACACGCTCTAACACACATTATTAGATACATAAACAAATTAAATAAGCGTATATCAAATGAATAGCACAAAAGGTAGGCCAGTAACCCAATGTCTGTGCTTTCTAAAACACAGTAAATATTTAACCAATCTCTTCATGAATAGTATAGGGTATAAGCAAAGACATAGACGAATAAATATATTTATAAGCATGCTGCTACCTTTTCTTCATGTAACTGTGGAGTACTTATGGCCTGACGCGATCGATAGTAATCGGCCACTTTGACCTCCAATAACTCATGTACCATTTAAGTTACACCCCTGTAATTCATACCAATTTATGTTTACACTAATAGATTTCTAAAGACACGCCGATCGACAAAATCGGATGAAGCGGTTAGATTTTGGAAATTCGTTGGTGGGTGTTCTCGTATAATTTACAGTCAGATACTAAACTTTAAACTAATAAAGGTAGTGAAAATCTGATTACAACTTCAGAATCGTCGTGCAAATAATAGTAATGTACATGTTTCTTTTTGACGTATCATGATTCATTTGGCTACTATTCATTTCTATACGAACTGTGAAATGTCTGCCATGATGGTTTCACAAACTTTGGCACTCTCGGCATACAAGTCTCTTTCATTGACACAGCGCCACCATGGAATTTCCAGCCACGCGGTCGGGCTGGACCCCTCTTGCTTCGGCCAACGTCTGGCACCACGTGGTTGCTACCGGGCCGCGGTTTTGACCAGCGTCGTGTGCGGCCGCCCCAACTCCGAACATACAATATTTCCAGGGCGCCATAACTCGCCCGTTACCTCAGAAGGTTTGATATTAGATGCAAAGTTTGTTGCAAGTTACTAAGTGCTTTCATTTTAAAAACTGGGTGACTAACGTATGGATATTCACATATTGTGGGCTGCACTGCTTTTTCATTCCCATCCCTAAACATCTGAGACTATGTGGTTCTCACGTCGCAGCGATTATCTCTAGACAGTAAGTGATATATGTACCAATCTTGGTTGAAGCAGGTCCAGTGGACTGGGAGGAATTGTTAACCATATATATATACGTATATATATTTATAATCTGTATGGATACATCAATCGCTGTTACTGAGATGTGCGAGTGTTGTTTCTGGTACAAAATTTAATTTACATAAACTTCAAGTGAACTACTGATAGGTGCATAGCTGTGAGAGTGTATGGATCACTATTTTGTCACAGGCTCCTTTGTTATCAATATCGAACAAAATGTATGCTCGAAAAAGAAGTGAAATTAGTAGACCGATTCTTAAGTCGCCATATAGCATAGACAACAATACGACACTTCTTAGTACCAAGCGCTCATGGTCAGTGTAAATCACTATTCGACAAGCCACAAATAAAAATATTCTCGAGTTTGCCTAACATAGCAGAAATTCAAAATTTCAGTTAGCATATGCCATTGAAAAATTAGTCAGTCTCGATGGCCAATCTCGAAAAATCATAAAAATCCGCAAAATCCGCAGAATGAGACAGTTTTCGAAACACGACTCATCTCCGAAAATTTAACAAGTGCCGAGGGCATACAAGTGAAGCATTCTAAGAGCTCAAACTGAAATGAGCAGCTCGTGTGTTATGCAGAGTGCAACAGATGCGGCCTCCACTGTGGTCCGAATCGAACAGTTCTGCTCCAGGTTCTGTTTATTGTTTATATGTATTCAGATCTCAGGCCAGATATTCTGTAATTCACACTTTGTTGGGCGTAAAGCTTACATGAGTAAAAATTTATGTTTTGCATGCCCTTATGCTTAATTAAATCCAGTTCCACCGGATGATGCTAATTTCAACAGTATATTGGGAATAGTGTCTAAAATTTGTTAATAACGAAGTATCACTTTATTCTTAGAGAAAATTTCCTCTCCTTTCTATTGATGGAAACAGAATTTAAATTATGAGCAAAACTATTTATAAAAATATGAACTAGCGCAAAATAACCAGATAAATCCTATAAAACATCACACGTCTTCTCTTCTCTATATATAAAGAGAAGTTCCCTGGTCGCCTCTGTCAATGTGTGCAGGATAATCTCAGTAACAGTTGTATGGATTTTTATCTGGTTTCGAGTGATAGCTAGACTGATTCACGAAGAAGGTCGCGTATATTAATTTATAAATGTTTCGTGGCAATTGGTTGAACTATGATAAAGTCCGTAGCCTATGTGAGAACGATGGCATTTCCATTCATCAGTACTGCCGGCACATCACCAGAGAGCAGCAAAGATGGAGTGGAATACAAGTTAGTCCTGGAGATATAGTAGTAAAGTGCATGCCTGAAAACCAAGGATTATGAAACATAATCCCGGTGCGACGGATCTTTCACTGCACTGACCTTTCGGTGATGTCAACATTCGCTAGAAGGAAAACGCGGTTCATATTTCATGTTAGAGTGTAGGTCTCCTTTATTGGCTGCAAGATCCGATTCGGACGTGGTAGTCTAGCTGTAAAGTGCATTCCTGGTAGCTGAAATGTCGTGAGATCGAGTTCCCGTCATAAAAGAATTTTTATCTCTGTTTTTTTTTTCTTTTTAAGCTAGCAACAATTATGTGGAGATTTGCCGTTAACGCAATTAGTTGCAGATCCAAGCTAAACTGTAGGTAGCCATTTCCCTGCTCAATAATTGAATAGGAAGATTGAAGTCACCGAAGCGGCGTCCAATACACCAAGGCAATGACCCACGCGAAACTACAATTACCATAACTTGTGAAAAAGATGCCCTTACCATCTAGCAGTGATGGGTGACTTACAATGCCATCCAAGGAGTGTGCAAAGCCATTTGTCTAACAAGACGATTCTCACTGAAACAAATAACATCGAAAGCTGCAATATGCTGTACAGCAGACAACTGTTTACTATCATACTACAATTACTGACAAGAGGCTTCTTTGGAAAAATCATCTTGAAAGCATAGCTTAAGACACACTGCATCGTAAACGACAAGAACCGTCATCAGATGGTACAGATTGAGAACAAAACACATTTGGTGAAGCCCGACTTGAATTGAATAAACGGCCTATAACAGAATTTTTGACTTCTTTTTTCGATATACGCCAATATAATACATCAACCAACATGGAATATTAGCGAAAAACAAACTACGACCATTCTGTCTTTCACAGACAGTTCAAAATGTCAATCACCTGAATCACGAGAAATGTTTACAACTTGATAATGTCATCAATCAATAGCATTGAAGGGAAAAGGTTTTTCAATGTCATCAATCAATAGCAGTGAAGGGAAAAGGTTTTTCCTTCGATGTGCCTTGAGGCACTGCAAAAACGATTTTACATACATTAAATTTCAGCAGTAATCTCAAACGTGCACAGTAAAATACAGACACTGCAAATTAGTGTTGCATGCCTAGAAAATCCGCGGTAATAATACTAAAATCTCCCAGTGTGGGATTCACATCAAGTACACTAGTGCAGGCGTGAGCTCTCGATGAGATCTGGAGGTTTGGGTTGCTCTGGAAGACGTGCGCAGGTAGCCGAAGTGACAGTCTGAGTTGGCAGTCAAACAGTGCCGACAGAGCTGTTTAAGTCCTCGTCATGGTGCTTGTTTTCATTGTATTTACACGCCTCATCAACCATCACACAACTGAATGTCTTTCAGAATAAATGGCCAGTTATTATCAGAAGTCATCGCTGAAGTTCAGCTTCTGAACTCAATATGCACGTCCCAAAGCCCTGGGTATAGAACGACTCCTTCAAGACAATGTGGAGATTCCCTGTACATATCTCAATGGACCCACCTCTCAATTTTGAACAGCATGGTTTACCTTAAATTAGTAATTGATGCTGGATGCGATGCGATTTTACAGAAGATGAGAGAAATTTAGTCCAGTGACTGTGAATCATGTGGGTCTCGCTCTCAGGATGATTCGCATGTTCGAACTCCCATGGAAGTCCTGGTTGATGAAGTAGTGTCAGGGTTGAGGCACTATGGAACGATTCACAACTATATTACAGAGAATTATGGCACAATGTAGCACATACCCTGTATTGAATGGAATGTGACAGATAACATATTCACCTTAGTAAGCGCTTTGCATCCTACCTCTAAAGAGGAGCAAATTCGCTCAGAGTGTCTGCAGAGACGGATTTATTAGCTCCAACCTTTGGATCTGAGGCCTCTTCCAGCACCCCAACATCTGTACCTTTCACAAAAATATGTAGGCACATTCCAGATGGATCCCACACAGGTGCATGGGTCTGATCACCCACAGGACATTTTGCAAAGAGTGATGTCAAGACAGGACGATGAGGGGCGACTGACAACTTATTGGTTCCTCTTTCACTGGCACTGGAAGGAGGTGAGAGGTGAAGAGACACCTCATGGTGGGATGGGAGTTGATGTTATGGTTGTGCCAGGGGCTGCTTTTGAACCTGGAAGTCGGATTCACTCTTGTTGTCAGACACAGGGGTCTACTCTTGGAAACAGCGGTCCACAAAGTGGAATAAAAAGTGACAGATGACCTTGGCCGGAGTGCCCATGACACAGTCACGAACCAATGCGATTTGAACGCTGGATTGTGACGTGTTTCCTTCCAATGGGGAAGCCACCAATTTGCTCGTGTTGGACTACAATTGTTGGTAGTCGACCAATGCGCTGAACGATGCCCTGTGATCTGAAAAGTATCGCCAGAGCCGTCATGTCCCAGAGGGGAGGCATTTGAAGACTGTGCCACTCACCCAATGACATGGGTGGATGATATTTTACCCAAATCTTCGGCCAAGGATACAGAGGCGACTGTTGCCTCGGCGGTCCAGCGACAATAGAATGTTTTATGTGGTGAAGAGGTAGATCGAGGTGGTTGATCTGCTGCTCTGATTACACCTCCTCCCCAAGTTGTTCTGAACGTCACTCTGCCTGTATACCAGCTACAAGTCTACTGGATTGCCTCAATCAATCTCAGTGTAATCAGCACACATATCAAACTTCCAACTGCTGCGCGATATGCTCAGGGCGACAGACAGTGGTGTTCCACTAATGCAGGAAGTTCGATTGGAAACCTTACCAAACTTCTTTGAGTTTACTGCTTACGTTACCCCTGCTGCTAAGGGAGGCAGTGGAACAGCTACACTTGTGCGAGATCGATAGAAATAATCAATGTGATTTACTTCCCATTAGAATGTGGACTGGCGTTCGATATCAATAGGATTCGAGTTATTATTCCCTTTCTGGAACAGATAAAAGGCACGACCAGTCACGAGTTTACGCAGTAGAGATTATGCATCTCTTCTTGCACTGCTATGACCACTTCATTATTGGTGTAGACTTCTATGCTATCTCAAAGTGACCAAAAACCAGAATATAGTCTGTGCTCCGAACTGTGTCTCTTAGTACAACACCTGTGTCTTGCTAATAGCTGGGAGGAGTTACATGGCGATCGACCTGTCTTTACATATGTGACCAGCAATTCTGCCAACAGGCTCGACTGCATCTACGCCTCTTCTGATCTAGCGACGGCAATTAAGGAAGTGAAGAGGTAACCCATGGCTTTCTCGGACATTATAACGTACATCTGAACTTTCAGAGGAAGACGGTTTGGAGACGTCGCTAATTATGTGGCATTCCCGTAGGACCAGGAATGTAGGCAACTAACAGCCTCCCGTAAGTGTCGATTGCTGAGGCTTTTGTCGATACTTCTACGGTGGCCATACTGGCATTATGATGTGTGCCAGTTGGTTATGGTAGAGAAAGATCACTCTGCCAGCGACAAACAATAGATTTTTATTATCTGTTTCGCTGAGAACTTATGACGATTCCACCATCCTCAGATCTCCAGGTGGAGCTCTGCCACGCGAAAGCGAAAGGTCTCACTCTTAGCTTTAAGGAGTCATGGTGCAAACAAGATGCCAGGACTGGATCGGTGGGAAACCTACTTCTATGCATACCATTATGCCTGAAATAAGAAAAAGATAACGAACACTGGTGCATACTCTGTATCTCCGAATGGTTGCAGGATGATCAAGCAGATGGACATCACATGTGCGTTCTGGGATCACTATCACCGACTATATCAGGAGGTGGGCTATAATGATGCGGCCTTGGCAGCAGATCCTTACTGGAATGCCTCTCTTTAGGAGGAAATTGTGAGCGATGATACTGTAGATGCAACTGCCAATGGAGCAGTTAATGATTCACTGGGATCAGATGGCTTTCCGTTGAAATTCTACCAGATTTTTAAGGATCTGTTGGCCCCAGGGAGGAAGCAAATGTACTAAGAGTTCCTGTCACAAGTGGTCCCCATACCATCAACTTTCATTGAAAGTGCTGCGTTTGCACAGGCGATCTAGTCATGGAAGGAGCTGCGCTTGCACAAGTTCAAATGGCTATGAGCACTATGGGACTTAACATCTGAGATCATCAGTCCCCTAGAACGTAGAACTACTTAAACCTGACTAACCTAAGGATATCACACACATCCATGCCCGAGGCAGGATTCGAACCTGCGACTGTAGCGGGCGCACGGTTCCATACTGAACAGCCTAGAACGGCTCTGCCACACTGGCCAGCCTAACACAAGTGATCTATTCTTCTTCGCGACTTCTGAAAATTAGATCCATATGGCGCTAGGGCAGATCAAGCGGTATGGGAGTGTGGCAGGCAGCAACACCACCAAGGTCAAGTCACTGGCCAAAGAAATTGGCAGAGGGCACCGGGAAGGGAGTGTGGCTCTACTGCAGGTGATGGATATACTTTGGCGTTTCTGCATCGTATTTACAAGAGAAGTCAACTGTACGGCGGCGCTGAACTAGAGATGCCTTTTACGAGCCCTCCACATGGATGTCCGAGGCCATCTCCCATGAGTGCTAGATACAGTCCAAAGGATCACTTTTATTAACATCCACATGCTGTCCCAGATCCCTCACTTGGTACAGATACTACCAATACGTCGCGTGATGGCACAGTGGACCCAGGCAGTCTTTGCATACTTCGTCAGTAACAGACTTCTGTTCAGTTTGAGATACGATGCCCCCACACTCCCCCCTTCGCAGCGGAGGACTGCGACTTATCAACGTTTGAGTGAGTGCAGCAGCCGTATATATGAACACCATGTGCAGGATGTGGACCCACCTCGCAGTGGAGGACTGGGATTTTCCAACGTTTGAGTGTGGTAGCAGGCTTACATATCAACACCATTCTCAGGATGCGGACCCATCGTCGACACAGTTACGCTGGTCTCCTCGCTAATCAACTGGAGCTTCCGTCCCACCGGATCACTGTTGCACTCGCTCACATCGTGGCTGCACTCTCCCACATCAAAATATTTTTCGTCGAATATAGCTGTGTGCACACGAATTCGCTTTTACCAGGGTACTTACAGTGTGGGGAGTGTGTGGCCTATGGATGACGAATCAATATCGGAATACAGTTGAGAGACATCACCCTGGTGTGGCATGGCTTGCACTATGATGAGCGATTCACCAAACATAGATCACGACAGATAACCTCGCCAGTTGGTTAACAAAAGGTTTCTGACAATATAGAGACTGCACGACATTGCTGTGGTTGAAACCGAATGTGCTTGTGGCATCGTGCGACCGACACAGATGAACATCGCCTGAAACGCGGATCTTCAACGGATGTGTGGCTTCTAATTCAGATGATTCTTACAGTGAAAACTACGAACATCATTTGTTGGACGAAAACTATGATAACAAATACTTCAGACCGACATTTCACGTAAGTCATATCCCAGTGCAAATCCGTAACATAACTATCTGTGTGGCGTGCTTATAATTATGTATTATTTATATTTTAGTACAACTAATCAATAAAAAACGCACCACCTAATCCACCTAATGAAAGTATGAAAGCCATCTGACGATGAACTGTAATGTTCGAAACCGGTAATGGTACCTTTTGAATAAAGGAACTTAAAATAAATTTGTGTCTGGTTACTGTCTCAACGCCATCAACACCTGTACAGTACATTTTTCAATTTGTCAGCACTGTAAAATTTCCGTGTTTGTGATATTTGAGAAGAATCAAAAATGATCTTCATGTTAATGTTTCGTTTTGGACTAATATTGAAATGTATAGTAACTTTGTCGTACAAGAAAGGAAAAACTGTGTAGGGTGACCAGTTGCTATAAATGGGAAATCCTTGATCAGGTCATGGTCTGGCATAAGTTTTCATGTGTTACTTATGCATTGTACATGTGATGTCTAACCACATTCTCAATGTGCGAACACATCTTCTGTTTCTGACATTTGTCGATCGTCTACAGCATCTGCTCCTTGAGACATGAATGCACGTCAGGAGGACACTGGTTAGTACTCGTACACAGTACCTAGCATTGCCTGGGTATGTATTTATTCTAATCGTCTAATAGCCCATCTTCTCCTTCCCCTTCTCTGTATCTGTTTCCTCCATCTCCCCTGTCACTGTCCACCTCCTGCACCCCCCCCCCTCTCTTTGTCCCCTCCCTCTGTTCCTCCTCCTCCACCACCACCTGCTTCCCCACTCTCTATCTCGCCCTTCCCCTCACCTCCTGCACCCCCCCCCCCTCCCTTTGCACCTCCTCCATACCCCCACTCGCTGTCCATCTGCTTTGTTCATCTCCACCTGCCCCATCTGTATGCCCATCTCTTCTGCACTCATGACTCTACCAATCTCCTTCGCTTTCCTTTCACTGTCCAGCTCATCTTCTGATCTTTCGCTGTCCATTTCCTGCTCTTCCCCTCTCTTGTCAGCGAGAAAAAGTTTAATAAACGTTTGAAATTCTGTGTAAGGTTTGTTGCAAGTCACTGAGTGCTCTCACTGCGAAGTCTCCCCAATGTTATGTGAGCATGTACCAAAGTGCGGCGCTAAGCTTCTGATTCGAAAAATTGTGTGTAGACTGGTAAACTTTAAATTAGTCAGTTCGACGATGCTCGGATTTCATATAACCAGAGCACAGGTCACTTCAAAATTTTGAAGTGCAATAAAGAAAGGTTTCTTTGATAATACTGCAGAAAAAGATGAGACTGGGAAAAAAAGATTCATTCACTTATTCTCTTGGCACAATACAATTCCGACATTGACCAGCCAAAAATGCTGTATATTGGCAAAATTTATGCCAAAATTCGATTACTGCACACTGGGATCGTGATTTCGAATTATATGTATGACTGAAAAATTTCTAAGAATTGTCCTTTAGTCTCCGTCTGGAAATAAATTAGCTTCATTACTTCAAAAGTAAACAAGATGTATAATGAGCTTTCAACTCTATACACTTAAATTGTCCTCTATAACATAATACAGTACGTATGTCCTCAATAGCAGACAAACTGACACTTTCCTTTCTTTAAAATGCAGTACTATCGTTTAACGACCAATGAGAACCAGAATTTCCCAGCAGTGGTCGGCGGGATCTTCTAGCTATCACTGGGCGTCGCTTCAGCAGTGGCACCAGGCAGTGCAGTGTCTCTGACCGCACTAGTGAAAACGCTGCCGCCGGCGTGTCGCGTCGCCCTTGCTGCCGACACGAAACAGGGAAAACAAACATTTATGCGACAAATAGACGAAATAAAATACAAATTAAGTGGATAAATTTAAATCAACTGCCTTTACAAGCATTAAATTTAAGTGTGTTCTTATCCGTATTCGCGATAAGCAGCAACGTGACGGCTTTCAACGTTCTGTTATAAAACATAAACTATATCAGATATGGCAATCGTCTGCTGACTGTCAGATTGAGCGCTTAATTGCTTACTTACGGGAAATACGAGATACAGCTTTCTGATAATGCATAAGTGCTTTCTAGTTTACTTCAAGACCATAAACACATTACGGCAAGTGTCATTTCATCGGAGGTTCAGTATTCACTCCCAAGATCTACACGTCTTATAAGAAACACACTACTCACGCCCGGGTGTCGTTCTTACAAGACAACCTAGTAAGTATGTAACTGATAATTCGGTCTGGAGATTTTTTTGGTCTGTGATCGGTTTATCCGAGCTGTTACGTTCAGTGTTGAGTATATGTGATTAAAGAAAGATGTGAATTCACGGAAGTACAGTATATGTAAAATGTGATCCTATTGCTATACTACAAATGCTATACGCTGGCAGCTGCGGAGAATGGCAATTGCCACAGTCGCGGTTAAGCTGAGTCTGGATTTGTTATCCAAGTACCACAGAGAGTTATCAAATGTAAGCTTGCAGCTTGTTCCCAAGAGGTGTCTTTCTTCTATTTAGGAAAAAATAAATTTAGTAAGAACCATCGCTGATGTCAAAGACGATTGTGTGAAGAGTAATTTTTTAAATTTTACCCAATACTAAATGATAGTAAAACAATTTGAAAGTTAGGAGAAAACCTAGCCTCGCAAAGCATTCGGCATATATTTGTTTGTATCTCTTATACATGACCATATGAAATAACTCAAACCCAAAACACGTTTTACGAGAATAACATCGGAATATTACGAAATTTTAAACCTATGTGCATTCGCCTATTTCTGGTAGCAATATAATAAATATATAATTTCTTTTAATTTTATCAGAACAAGAAATGAGTTTTAGAAGGGGACGATTCGGCAGTGGTGGTATTTTTAATATAAAATGGCTTGTAAAGAAAAGGAAAGAATTTAACTTAGAAACGCATACAGCGTTTGAATGACGAAAATTCTTTTCATAAAGTCAACAGACAACTACTGTGACAGATTACGTAGAAAAGACGCTTCCCAAAGCTACTCTTTTGAAGCTCTTTACCGAAACAGTTAACAACAACACACAGCGTTAAAAAAAATTGCGGTCTCTCTGCAATCCTTTCGAACACCTACGTAGAAAACCTACTCAGAGCTTGGTACTATATGCAGATGATCAAATAATATTAGAAGAAAATGAAGATAATCTACAAAGAGCCGTTTACCAAAAAAATGGTTCAAATGGCTCTGAGCACTATGGGACTTAACATCTATGGTCATCAGTCCCCTAGAACTACTTAAACCTAACTAATCTAAGGACATCACACAACACCCAGTCATCACGAGGCAGAGAAAAGCCGTTTACCATTTTAATTTGTTGGCTTCTAAACATACCTGCAAGTTGTTGTGTATGAACCTCAACAATAGGCGTCTGGCACGTGCACTACTATTGTCTGCTGTTCATCGGCGGCGAAGGCTAGAATTTACACCCAAGTGTCGACAGGGGGGCCTTTCAGATTAATCAAGTTTTATTCTCCAACCAACAGATGGCTATTTCCGTATACGGCGTGAAACGTCTAAAAACAAACATCCTGCTACAATAGTAGAAATGGTCCAGGCCGGAGGAGGCAGCGCTATGGACTGAAGAACACAGCAGTGCCTGGGTGATCTCGCCATTCTGAAAGGGACAATGGATCAACACAGGAATGCATCTATCTTTGGGGACTATGCCCACCCCTACATCCGGTTTGTATTTTGTCGACACGGTGGCATCTACCAGCAGGAAAATGCAAAGTGTCACAAAGATCGCTGTTTGAGCGCATTGTTCGAAGAGCACCAGGGTGTGTTTACCGTACTCCACTGGTCACCAAACTGTCCTGATTTAAACCCAATCGCGAATCTGTGGGACCACCTCGACCAGGCTGTACACGCAATGAATCCTCAACCGAGAAACGTAGTGCAGGTGGCCAAATCACTGGAGTCAGCATGGATCCACGTCGTTGTCGGTATCTTCCAGAGCGTCGCTGACTTGCTGCATGTCTCCCAACGGTTCGTACGGCAAAAGGTGGTCGTTCAGGATTTCGAGAGGCAGTTAAAACAATCAAAAGTAGCACCTTCGCTCAAGAAAGGAAATGCAGAAGACGGAAAATTACAGCCCATTTCCCTGCAATAAGCATTCTCAAAATTAATAGAAGCAATTATGAAAGACAGATCTTTCAAGCGAATCACAGTTTGGTTTCCGAAGTGGCAAAAATACGGAGTCAGCCATAGTAGAATTCACGAATGTTGCACTTGATGCTCTTGATAAAGATGAGTTTGTCACAGGCATATATTTGGATCTTTGTAAAGCGTTTGGTACAGTCGACCACAAGATTCTATTAAATAAATTACAAGCATTAGGAATAAGAGGTGTAGTTAATAACTTGTTTCGATCATACCTACAGATAGGGTACAAAGAGTAGAGATAACACATACTTCAACTAGATCTAAACATTTAGTAAAACATTTATCAGAACCAAAATGCATTAATACATTAATATAGAGGTTCCGCAAGGTAGCATATTAGGACCAATACTGCTTTATATACATCAATGACTTTCCCAATAGTGTTACTTATGGTAAAAAATTCTCTCCGCTGATGACAGCAATATTATAGTCACTGAGAAAACAAGAGAACTCCTTGCCAAGAACACAAATGAAACTCTCAAGGAAGTTATGATTGATCAATAAGCAACAAAGTGACATTGAACATAAAGAAAAATAATGTCATGAATTTCAGTTTGAAGAGGAAAAATGATACTGTTACGTTAAATGTAGATGGCACCTCTACAGACTGTGCAACAAATGCAAAATTTCTGGAAATGAATATTGATTCTCAGTCTAAGTGGTGTGAACACACAAAGGTACTTCAAACAGAATGTTATCAGCATGTTACGCCCTTAGACTCCTATCATCAGTGTGTAACATGCAGTGTCTTTTAGTTACATGTTATTCATATGTACACTCAGTTCTTAGCTATGGAATTCCTTTTGGGGAACAAACCCTCAAAATATGAGCATAGTTTTCAAACTCCAGAAAAGAGCTATAAGAATAATAACCAAAAATACTAGTCGAGCTCATCGTAAAGATCTGTTCAAAACACTGGGGATTTTAACTGCTTCACATGAATACATTTACCAGTCAGTTGCACACATCAAAAATAACATTGGTAATTACTGCACAAACAGCTCTTTCCATGACCATGCAACAAGAGATAGACTCAGCTTACATTTGCCAAAAAATGAACACAAAACTGAAAACAACATTTTCTACCAAGGAATAAAACTGTGCAATAAATTACCAAAAGAGATTAAAGAAATTTCAAAAATACACTTATTTAAATAGGCAGCTAAAAAGTATCTGTTATGCAATACGTTTTATCCATTAAAGGATTTTTTACCTACATAAAACATAGTGCGGGTTTGATAAAAAATGTTATACAAATAAATAATTATAATAATGATTATAAAACATCCAACATTCCACATAACACCCTCACATTATTTTTTTCCTTCTTTTTTTCCATTCTAGAAACACTCCCTACTCAAGCTATGCATACCACAATACAAACACCTCTTTCTGAGCTCAGTATCTCACTCATTATGGAGGGATGCTGACTCAGTTTCTCAGGATAGCAAATGGGAAGTTGTGGTACAGAAAATGGCCCAGAGAACAACAGTGGGTGTTTGTGTGTGTATGTGTGTGTGTGTGTTTGTGTGTGTAGTAAGTGAAGTGTTACAAAACAATGGGTGTGTAGTGTGTGCAGTGACTGATAGTGAGATATGAGTGAACAGTGTGGTATTACATTATTTAACAAGTCATTTGTAAAAAAACCTATTGTATACCAGGAGCAAATCTAATGACTGTCTGTTGGGTTGTGTTGGGTTGTTTGGGGGAGGAGACCAGGCAGCGAGGGCATCGGTCTCATCGGATTAGGGACGGATGGAGAAGGATGTCGGCCGTGACCTTTCAAAGGAACCATCCCGGCACTTGCCTGGAGTGATTTAGGGAAATCACGGAAAACCTAAATCAGGATGGCCGGAAGCGGGATTAAACCGTCGTCCTCCCGAATGCGAGTCTAGTGTGCTAACCACTGCGCCACCTTGCTCGGTGAATGTCTGTAACTAGAAGTCTGTAAATATATGTGTATACTAATTAGCTTATTTTAAACTGGTCTAAGCTTGTAAATACTTTGACATGTCCTATATCCTAGGAAAAAGAGATCTACGGATGAATAAAGCTACTACTACTGCAATCACATTAATGTGATTGTACATTGTATTTGTCGTATCAGTTCTTTAAATAGAGCGTTTGACTTTCTAAAGTAGGGTTAAATCAATACATCCATCTTAACAAGGCATGGCTGAAACATTCAGCCAACAGTGTCTGTCTTCTCGTTTTCCAAACGTCACAGAATCTTTGTCTTTTGTGTGGAGATTCTGTAAGACACCCAGTTAAAAGTGTAGACAACTTACAGTAGGATCTCTGCTGATGCTTGTGACATCACATTCAATAATAGTGCTCTACAGGTATAGTTCTAAAATGATGTTTGGAAGAATTTCGCTGACAGCTGATTTCGCTGCTTAAAGCCGCATCATCTGGTGCATCCTACATGGTAACGAGCAATAAGTTATACAGTGTCATCATTTTGTGGATTTAAAAATTAAGAAAAGAATGTCTAAAATACACTCATACTTACAAAGTTAAAAGGTCATAGGCATACCCATTGCTCCTTGTCCAAATTTACCATTCAGTGAATATTTTCAGCACTGAGGCGAACGAAAGGTAACTAAGATGTGCTCATCCTATTAGGACATTCATTTAGTACTAAATGCTGATAGGTGAAATATACAGTAAGAGAAACATGCGTAACGCAGCAAGTTATTACGAGATGACATTCGTTGCTGTACGGCAACTTAGTACGGTAGCTGCAGGGTGGGTATGTTTTTTTTCTTTTGCTCACAGCACAGCTGACGCTGCCCGTTGTGAGAACTGTATAGCGTAACATTCAGTCGATGCGAAGATTCATACCCCCCTACGAATCTAAATAATCCATATTAGTTATTATCCGATTTTGTTCAAATTTGGTACACAGCCTTTTGTTATTCATGGAATGATGCTCTCAAAACTTCAGATTATTAATTATTATAGCTCTGAAGATAAAGAGAATTACCTAAAACTCCTAGAACCTACGCTTGTTTTTCAAAACCAAGTTATAAACAACAACAGATTCACTTTCATTATCTTTTGAAGCCATTACAAAGTTATCAGTGCATAAAAATCAATTAATTAGAATTTTCTTTTTAAAACTTAAGTCACTGGGTACTACGTAATACGAAAATCGGTCAAAATTTTTATTTGATTATATTTTACCTGGTGAGTGCGTGAGAATGATTGAGAGAGTGTATGTCGGACATGGGTTAAAATTCAATATTTCGTTTTACGTAAAACCTTGTACAAATGAACCGTGGGAAAGTTATGTTACAATCACGATTTAGGTGAAGTATGTCGGTGTGTGCTTGCTTTTGTATAAAATTAGGCAGAATGGAAGTTAAAGGCAGAATAAGTTTATTTGTCAGTTTGAAGAATATCTCGAACTTCGTTTATTTTGATTAAATAAAATACAAGAATTTGAAGTTCTGCTGCCATTAATTACTATGAAATTAGTGATTGGTTAAGGCAAGATCTCCTACGAGAATGATCTGGAAGGAACTTCTGATTGGTCATTTATGTCAACAGCCGATCTGAATTAAGCTGTTCCTGCGTGAAAATAGGAATGGGAATGTAAGAGAGTACCTCGAGGAGAATCACTTGCTAGGCGGTCTAAGGAAAACACGATGTCAGATCGCTCCTTAAATGGTTCAAATGGCTCTGAGCACTATGGGACTTAACTTCTGAGGTCATCAGTTCCCTAGAACTTAGAACTACTTAAACCTAACTAACCTAAGGACATCACACACATCCATGCCCGAGGCAGGATTCGAACCTGCGACCGTAGCGGTCGCTCGGTTCCAGACTGAAGCACCTAGAGCCGCTCGGCCATACAGATCGCTCCTTAAAAATACTCTGTAAGATGAGGGAATAGTGAGCTAATTTCGGTTCGAATATATCGTGACTGAAGCGACTGGAGTTACGAACATTTTAATGAAAGTTTGGTGTTTCTAAATTAAATAGTTTGAGAGATATGAGCGTGTGAATTTCCTGGTCGTAGAAACAAATCCGCGTGGCGTCTTCCGTGCTCTGTTCGGAATATTTTGAAGAGAACCTCTTACGAAGAATACCACTGAAACGACGAAATGCTTAACTCGCGAGTAGTTGAGGGTCTGTGACTGATAGAACGTGAGAATTAGTCGGATCAGACTTACTAAAATTTGGCTACTTTTCGAGTGAATATTTGCTATACAGACAGTGAACTTTGGATGATAACGTTTTACCATATTAAATGCGGACTTGGTAGCCATTTCATGTGTTTCAGTATGAATAATAAGCAGAGTTAATCTTATTTTAAAAGCTTTTCTGCAAGCAAACTGAAGATCACAAACGCCCGATTTTTTAATCATGAACTTTAAGGAACGGACTTTCAACTAGAGTTGCGCAGCCTCTGTGTGGTAGGTATTAGGTGGTGGTTTCACCAACGCTGCTTTATGATGCTTAGCACGTATCTGCTACCACAGAGTGAAGGGACATTGGTAAGAATCCTACCGAGGTAGGCAGACTGAACGATAGCGTTCACAAAACCGCAGACTACCGACCCCGCCAAGCCGCGTATGGTTCAATATTGGCATACATCTAAAAAGTAAAAGGAAATATATATTATAGTGAGAGGACGCTAAAATTCCCGCGGCACAGTGCTAATTACTGTGGCAGTGTCTTACTTGTGTGACGGCAGGGCAACGTGGAGTTGGGCAAAGTAAAAGCAGCCCGCACGAGCGACTAAGAGAGATTAGTCGGCTGACGGAACGGAAACTGTCCACATGGACAGTGTGACGTCATATACACATGACTAGGAGCTTTGGGTTTCTGGCTTAAAAAGCGATAATAATACAGAATTTTATTATTTCCTAACACCTGATCTTATAAATCAGTCAAAATTAATCAGATTGCTATGCTGCTTTAATCCTAATTGCTCTCATGTTTTCAAATCTCGTCCGATGCAGTACCCCAAGAATCAATCTTTCCTTCTCATCCCGTGCGGTAACTCTCCCTTGACCCGTGGTTCTGGGTGCCTTTCCCGAAATCTACCTCTTCTACTAGACCTCTCCAGTCATTTTCCTTCACCACTCTTCCTTTCCCTTCAACACTTCTGCCCGAAGAAGGAGCCACTAACTCCGAAATCATGCCTAATTACAACCTTCTTGAATGTGCGTGTTCTGCCGCCGCTTGGTGAGTAGATCTTTTATCTATATAATTAAATTATTTAATCCTAATTGGTTATTCAACGTGAACTGTGCAGTTCCTTTTTTGTGTCTAAAAGTTTCTACTTCTTCTAATGCCGGAAACAAAATATGACTTTTTTATTAATATTTTTAAATTTTCTGAAGGGCTTGTGATGCTGTTTTCCTCTTCGTGTAAGTGCGCTGTTACTGCAGATCGGGGATTATTTAAATTAAACTGTACCTGTAATCTTATTCGAAATGAGCTACCGGTTTGATCCACATATTTTTATAGGAATCATTGCACGTAATGTAGTATACCCCACTTAACTATATTTATTTACCACCGCTTTACCTTGGCCTGAGTTTTCTATGTAGACCCGAAAAAGTAAAATAATGTTGTTAGGTCTCATACGTATGCCTACTGTTTCGAATACTGTACCCAGATATAGTATTCTACAAAAAATACAGAATCCCTTTGTCTGCTCGGCTGAACTAAGCGTTATAAAAGCTGCTTCTCATCCCCTATAAGAAAGAAGATTTTTCTTTTTTAATACACTTTTATTAACTGAGTAAACAAATTCTGGATCGTAACGGTTCTGATACGTCATCTACCGCTTAACCTCATATTCAGGCATTTAAGCTTCACTTGTAAGGGGCATTTTATGCATACAATTTAAATGTCTGGGAATGTCGCGGATTTATATTTCATCGGTGACATGACTGCCTGTTTATAACGAGACCTGTCATACTTGGCTTTCGTTAAATACCGAAGTCAATATTTCCGCTTTTTACGGTCACTTTGTGGTCCAGAAAAGGTAAAGTGTCCTTCTCAGTGCATTGTCCAGTAAACTGTATCGTGTGCTTCAAACTGTTTTGATCCCAGAGGAACTGGTCGCTTTCAGTATTATTACTATAATACAACATAAAACCTTCGTCAGCATGTTTATCCCATAAAATCAATCATCCATCTTGTTGAGGGGATTTTGTCATAATTTCTTCCTCAAAGTGCACTTTAAAAATATTTCCTGTGCAATAGGCAGGTGGCCGTTCAATGGTTAAGCTTCTTTGTTGTGAATAAAAAACGTCGCCGAATTTAAAAAAATTAAAAAATAAAAACAATTTTTATTAAGACCAGCATCCCTTCCAGCTGCTTAGATAGTCTCTTCGGTAAAGTACACAGATGCTCTGCGATGATAGTTTGCACCTGAACAATAGCCCTGGGATTCAGTTCCAGGATGATGCGAGGAATCCTGCTGTTCCTGGTGGCTGGTCTTGCGCTGGCTGCTGGAGAGAAGTTGCGCTACGACGACTACCGAGTATATAGGGTTCTGCCAGCCAATGTGGACCAGCTGCAGTTCCTCAATGGGCTTGCCAGGTACCACAGTGACGTGAGTATTCTTCGAACCATCGTCCACATATATTTCACGAGCACCTCGACTTTGTGTTCTTTACACCTAATAGGCTAAAAGATATGTGTCAAATATTTGAATCTAAATCACTGTCTCTGAGTTTCGAAATACTTTCCATTCATTAGAGAGATTGACTAATGAAAATATACTCAGTAGTGATCTGTAGCACCATCAGTGACGGGCGTTATACAATATATAACGTAGCACACGGAACCTTCAATACACAAGATGGGCTTTTCTTGCCACTTAATAAATTGTAATAGAGCCACTACGTTTCGTTCTACACTGACGGGAAAAAATCGCAGCACCAAAAGATAATTAACGTAGAGTAATAAAGTTCCGGGAATACATTTGTCTAGCTAACATACTCCAAATGTTAAATGCTGGTACATTAATAACCGGTGTAACCCCCATACTGTTGAAGACAAGCACGAAAACGTGCATTCAGTGTGTTGTACAGGTGCCGGATGAGAGTTTTTGGGATGGAGTACCAAGACTGTTGCACTTGGTCGGTCAATGCGGCGACGGTACATTCCTGTCGTGGCTGACGCTCTAGTTGTACTCCGATGATGTCCCGTATATGGATAAAAATCTGGTGACTGAGTAGGCCAAGGCAACAAGTTGACACTATTTAGAGCACGTGGGGCTATAACCGCAATATATGGGCGAGGGTTATCCTGCTGGAAAACATCCCTGGTGTGCTGTTCATGAACGGCAGCACAGCAGGTAGTACAATTTTGCAGTCAGGGTGCGTGGGATAACCATGAGAGAGTTCCTACTGTCTTAAGAAATCGCACCACATACCATGACCATTGTGTCTAGCACGGAGGCAGCTTGGTTGCAGACCCTCACCTGGCCTCCTTCTAGCCTACACACGGCCGTCACTGGCACTGAGCCAGAATCAGCTTCCATCAAAAAACGCAGCAGACCTCCATCCTTCCCTGCAAATGAGCTTTCGGTGGATGCCACCACTGTTGCTAATGGTGGTTGCGTGGGGTTAGAGGAATGAACGCTACACGTTGTCCAGCTCGGAGCCGTCCTTGTAGTTACAGATTTGTAACTGTTCACTGTCTCACTGTGATGCCAACCGCCGGCCGGTGTGGCCAAGCGGTTAAAGGCGCTACAGTCTGGAACCGCGTGACCGCTACGGTCGCAGGTTCGAATCCTGCCTCGGGCATGGATGTGTGTGATGTCCTTAGGTTAGTTAGGTTTAAGTAGTTCTAAGTTCTAGGGGACTGATGACCTTAGAAGTTAAGTCGCATAGTGCTCAGAGCCATTTGAACCATTTTTGATGCCAACCGCCGCTCAGATTGCTCTTGCAGATGCAGTGCAATACGCCAGAGCAGGACACTGAATAAGATGGTATTCCCTCTTGGTAATGCCACGTGGCCGTCTGGTGCCCGTTCTTCTTGCGACCGAACACTCTCGTGACAAAAGCTCCCATCAGTCGCGTACTGTCGCTACATTACTCCCAACTCTTCCGTAGCTCTTTACACAGCCGCGTTCAAATCCAGTGAGATGTTGTCAGTGGCTTCGTAGGGTCTGCACCACATTCGCATCCTACCATCAGCTCTTTCCTACTAGAATCGGGAGTCATCTGAACAGACCACAGGTTTCGAGTCATCTAGGATACTCACGAGGCCTGGAGAAGCGTTTCAGGCGATGTCATGCTGTTAGCAAATGGTCCTACTGTAGTAACAGATACTTTCGTCGTACATCCCACATTGATTTCTGCGGTTATTTGTTGCTTCTCTGTTACCACTGACAACACTACCCAAACGCCGCTGCTCTCGCTCGTAAAGTGCGTTATTTGTGGTGAGAGGTAGTGCCTGAAATTTTGTATTCTCGGATCACTATTGGCACTTTGGATCTAGAGATATGGAATTCTCTGACGATTTCCGAAATTGTATGTCGCATGCGTCTAGCTCAAACTACATTTCGCTTTGAAAAGTGTGTTAATTCCCGTCGGCGACCATAATCACGTGGAAAACTTTGCCACGTGAATCACCTGAGCACAAGTGAGAGGCCCACCAATGCACTGCCCTTTTATACGTTGTGTCCGCGATGCTACCGCTCTCTGTATATGTGCATATCCCTATTCCATAACTTTTGTCAACTTAGACAGTTGGAAGAAATTGTGTAAGCTCCGCACTATATGAATGTGTATGAAACTTGGCCCAAATTTACCTCTCACTCTGTAAAAAATCTGTCTATAGGCAAACCTTCGTACCCACCAACTTAAACTCTTATGCTAACCTTTGACTAAACAGAACCTAATTTGGAAACGATAATCCGGCCCTAATTAAAATTTCCACTTACTTCGTGTTTTCACAACGCTGCTGCAGATTTCTCGAAAGCCAACACCAAATAGCAAGCAGGAAGCGGCTAAGCTAGAGTTTTATTTTTAAATAATATTTCCAAACAATATACAAACAGTTGTATACCATACGGTGCAATTTGGCCATGCGTAATGAGAAACAGTGTGATGGGGAGAGTGACAGTTCTTATCAAATGATATTCCAAGACAACGATTTTTTAACAGATTATGTATTCAAAAGGACAGAGTAAAATTTCGCCTGACAGTCGCACATAACATTGGTCCGAACAACACTATGCTTAGCAAAGTGAACAATGATTTAAAAAGGGTACAGTGTTAACAGACAATTTCTATAAAAATCAAACAGCATAATCATTTGATATCTGAGTGTATGATGTAGAGAAATAGGGGGGGGGGGGGGGCTTTCTCTTAGCTCTGAGCAAGTGAACAAAGTTAACTAGCCGACGGCAATCATTTCGACGAACTACTGGCGCAGTGTTGCAATCTTACCTCAAACTTCTTCTCCTCAAAAATAAAAACTTTGTTCAAATTTTAGATTTCTTTCACCTTCAAATATATACAACATATTCATCCTTGCTGTCCTTTATAATAAATCTTCCTTCATCTGACACACACAACCACAAGTTAACATAGCACTGCTGAATACGTCCATCACCCACCACACTTCAACGAAGATTGTATCAGACTGCGCAGAGGTAAATACTGTGCCACAACAAGAACAAACATTTTTTCATAGCTCTCTCTCCGACGAGCACATCGACAACTTACAAAACTCAAAATGGCATACCCAGATACAGCTGTAGCTGGCTGCAAGAGGTGTATCTATTAAGTACCGGTCAGAATAACGCGAGCAGCTGTATATATGGGTCAAATAGTGAAGATTAGAAACTTTGCAGTGAAGCCACTATGCCTGGCAAGAAAGGTTACTGCAAAGGACCTGAACACTGTCCTCGTCATGCATCCCCCCCCCCCCAAATAAAAGTCGCTTACTAACAGGGGTCAAGGACCACCAGTACAAGAATTATTGAGAAGCTGGAATAGCCTGCTTAATGCAGTATTTTGGAATATCTTACTGTGGGCTACGTGACATCCGGGTATTACATCGTTCCAAACCAGTTTTCGACAGTTTTTCATTTGCAGAAAATAAAGATTAACAAATGGAAGACATTTTAGTCCTTCTTTTGAGCCCTCAACGGTGCGCTGAATCTATAGTGAAAGCTGGATGCAACGAAAGTCAAACTGCCACTAACTGTACTACAGGCCTGAATATGCAAATGATTATCATTCCATCACAACAGCACAGTGCACGTAGGACCAACACTATCTACGTTACGTGTGTCATGGACTGCGCTGCTAGTCCCGGCGGAGGTTCGAGTCCTCCCTCGGGCATGGGTGTGTGTCTTTGTCCTTAGGATAATTTAGGTTCAATAGTGTGTAAGCTGAGGGACTGATGACCTTAGCAGTGAAGTCCCATAAGATTTCACACACATTTGAAGTCCTCACGTTACATGCAATAAGGAAAATTACATGATGCGTATCTTATTCAAAAATCACATTTGAATGT
This sequence comes from Schistocerca americana, assembly GCF_021461395.2. NCBI lineage: Eukaryota > Metazoa > Arthropoda > Insecta > Orthoptera > Acrididae > Schistocerca > Schistocerca americana. Next base: position 595,286,037 of record NC_060121.1, on the reverse strand, counting down.
TCTTTGTCTGCGACGATATCGTACAAGAATGAGAAACATTAAGCGGTCAGAACACGATATTCCTGCTCGCATTAGTCGGGATCCTACGAATCTGAGACCAAATAGGAATCTATATATTCAGGATGTTTATAATCAACACTGTGGAGGATCTCAGGGCTCGAGAGGACAGACAGGGTAAAGTTGCCATCAATGGACGAGTTAATTTTTGTCACAAAGGAAAGAAATCCTATGATTCAAATGTTGTGATAATGAAATGCCAAAGTTGTTCAGGTAATCTACATCACAGCGCAAACGGTTATTCCTGAAATACATTTAACACCATCAAAAACAAGTGCTGAATTATTTTACCTAAAGGTTTTCTCGTGAATACACATTTCCATCAATGGACCAGTTGAATTCCATGAGGTATATGCGAAATTTCGTGATTAAACACCTCATTCGAGAATACTACGCCCTGATGGATTTGAATATGGCCGCACAGTGATTAAGTGGAAATAAATTTCAATGCGAACGATGAATATTGATTTTGAACATAAAAAGGAGTAAATTAGACAGACGTTGAAGTGTAGTACGATTCTAAACTGGCATTATTATGAAATTAAGTAAAATTTAGTCTACTTTATAAAACAATTGCCATTGCGTATAGTTGTTGAAAGACTATGAGGCAGTTCATACTCTTTTCCGTAACACAGGGATATAGTCAATTTGCTATTAAAACAAAAGTAACTTTTAGTGTTCTTCCTATCTCAACCGCAGCTTTCATACACCGACTTCCTATATACCATGCACTGAATCATGACTTCCACTGATCGATTTTGAAATGACAAAACCAATCATTGTTGTCCGTGTTTTCCATTTGTTTCCTTTGACTCACTATAGGCAGCTCTCTCTTAAGGTTAGCGGAAGGTTAAGCGCTTCATTGTAATTGATCATTCTATGGAGAACTTGTTAGTATTAAAGCTTTCAGTGTGCCTTTTCTTGACCTGGTCTTCACTGACGTGACAATTTTGGAATGGGAGACGTGCTTGCTAAATGGAACAAAAAAAAATAACTGGGTCCAACGGTAATTTTTCCAATTTCCTTTGTGGTCGTTGATGGTCTAGCTGGGTTTCTAGCCATGCGTTGAACCAAACACCTCCTCCATCTCTGTTGGTGGTGAAGTAGCAATCTCTCCCACTACTGGTAACTCCTCACTGGATGGGTCAGAGTGAGCTGCATTACAGACATAAAAGTGACGACCCTGAAAAACATATCTGACTACTGAACGGACCCCATAACGACCAAGTCCTTTAGTTGCCGTCTTTATAGTTCCTGCCCTCCCATATGCTTTTCCAAAAATTACTGAAAGTGGGAGCTCGCCGGATTTGCAGAAAGACACGTCTAAAGGCTGCGGTATGCCCTAAAAGATAAAGCAATGTCATTCTGTCTCTCGAGGTAGATGTAGTGCTTCGGGATTTTTTGTATGGGTTGCATGGCCATCAAGCAGAATAAGATTCGTATGATCCTTCACAGGTTTTACATTAGCCATAAGATGTTCCAGATATTTCACAAATAATTCTTTGTTTATGTATCCGCTATCTGAAATGAAAAGTCCCAAGAGGTGCACCATACTTCAGCTCATGTTTACCACGAACTCGGTCAAAGATCAACATCGGCGGTACGTATTGTTCAGCAGAATTGAGGCCAAAAACAACAGCAGATATAACACAACGTTCTCCGGTTGAGATCGATCGAATTTCTTTTTTCCCTCTCTTAGCAGTTACTTTCCTTGTCTTTTTCTGTACAGCTAAAGTCCAGTTTCATCGACATTAAAAACTGCAGGTCCTTCAAACATGTTCTCATCGACTGTCTTCGTGAGAATGTCAGAAAAGTTCCTCACCTCTCACTTCGTTGGAACCAGTGGCACGAGCCATGATATGGCCCCTGGCTGTCTCAACGAGACACTGCTTCATAAAATTATAGTAACATTTCTTGTGGACATCTTTTTCTCACGGTGAAATCTAGGTGGTATATTGTTTCTTCTGGCAACTTCGAATGCTATCATTCGTAAGATCTTACGCGTGCTGGAAAACATGCGCTCTTCTGATTGCATCACATGTTGACATATAAATGCTCCACTTCAGAAGATAAGTCACAAACACTGTCGATTACTTTTTTTATTCGCAAAGCAAACCAATCTTATCCATCCAGATGACGTTTGAGAGTTGCTTTGGGAACGCAATACTGCTTCGTAGCAGCATTCAAACCGAGATCATTATTTCGCACAGCATCAAGTGTTCGCTGCTCATTCTCTTCCTTCCATTTCCTATATTTAACTCCTTTTGGCGATTTGAAAACTGAAAAACAATAGTTCAAATATACTTTAAACAATCATAAAATGAGTTTCATAGCTCTAAAAACTTTATTGGGCTTCTGTCTGGTAAACTTTAAAACCATCTGAATTTAAATATGCGACTGCTAACTGCAAAATAGACTTGCTTTTCGTTCCAACGTATTTCAAAAGTGCGTGTGACAGAAAGGTTGTAGTACTAAATACAGCTAACCAATGTTTTTAACTCAACTTACTAAAACAATTGTGATGTACCAGCATGATTTTATATCTTTTGTTAAATATTTGATTGTTTTTATTGTCTATAAAATGCAATATTTGTACCGTGAAGCATATTTATGTGCCTATGAGAGGAACAGAAATGGTCCTTGAACGTCTTTCTTGCCAATAAAATAATAAATAAATAATACCCTTTATACAGACGATGGTCTTAAGTAATTTTACGGTGTTTCCATGAATCACGACCAGTGGTTCAATAGCTGCAACACTGTAGCGTCTGCTGTACACTCTATTAGATAGATACTTAGCCCGCATCTCGTGGTCGTGCGGTAGCGTTCTCGCTTCCCACGCCCGGGTTCCCGGGTTCGATTCCCGGCGGGGTCAGGGATTTTCTCTGCCTCGTGATGGCTGGGTGTTGTGTGCTGTCCTTAGGTTAGTTAGGTTTAAGTAGTTCTAAGTTCTAGGGGACTTATGACCACAGCAGTTGAGTCCCATAGTGCTCAGAGCCATTTGAACCATTTTTTAGATAGATACTTATGGCAAATAATACAAATCTAAATATGTCCATGAAAAGTAAGTAAGACACACATACCAATGGTACACACCAAGTAGACCTCAAATAAGCGATGTTATCACAATCCAATCCAATCTGAACCCGTCAAATTACATAATTTTCTTCATGCGTTTACTTCAAATCTTCGCTGTAGCCTACAACTTTCAAACTAAGACGGCGGCTGGTTTCCTAACTGGCAAGTCAGTTAAGCATAACTAGATGGCAGCAGCTGTCGACGAAACAAAAACATAGCACTCGTCCATCTATGGAATCGGTCCACTGATGGCAACCTCGCCCAGTCTTGTTAGTCGGCCATGGAAGATCCTACAGCTGTGTCACGCACTTTGTGTCAGGAATTGGGCTTGTATGCAGCAAGACAAGTACAGACACGTACAAGGTGGTGACGCCTAAAGCGCCACGTGCTGACAGCACATCGACCATAGTCGCGGTTTCCTTTGATGCGGCAGCAGAGTAGGGCGCCGACAATGGTGTGCCCAGTATAAACGATGGACCTAGCAGTGGTACCCACGCCGCCTTTCCGAACTAGTCCCGATATTGCGTGCAGCATCAATATATACGTATCTGTGTGTGTTTGTGTGTAGGTTTGAAGAAACTGTCAGTCTATATTTGCTATCGTCATACTTACTCAGCACATAGCGTGATGGTATGAGCTTCCATTGTGTACACCTATGGTTCACATAGACGTTCATTTGGGCAACATCAGTTACATTTCTGACAAGTTACGCCTGGTGTCCGTCTCCATTATGTTCTGTTTCAACAAGATAACACATGTTACCTGTGCCGTGCTGCACTAACCAGATGAAGAGGGCGTTCGACTATTGCTGTAGCCGGTACGTTCTCCAGATTCCTCACCCAACGAAAAACCTGACTGTGTGTTGCCGAGAAAGTTTCGCGCTACCACTCGCCAACCAGTATAACTGATGAAATCTGGCGTTACGTCACACTAACAGTACCATAACATTACTCATCATACAAGGCGTCCCAGCAGGAATGGCCAATATCGAGCAATATGTTAGGAACTGTATTAAAAGTCTAGTAGACATGGGGTCTAAAATGCATAGATTAAAAACTATAAGCACGCCTTCACCTTCAATACTGTGAAGCAAATTTCTTCTAAAGCAAACTCTTTGGTTGCCATGTTTTGAAAAGGCGGTAATATTGAGTAAAGCAAGAACGAAATGACTATTAAACACGGGCTCTAAATTGCATACCTCAAGATCTATTATCACTACCTTATCTTCGATACTGCAAAACACACCTCTTCTATTGAAGAAGTGCTCACAATTCTTAAGTCCTTGTTTACTGTGCTTTTTTGCCTCCAATGTCGTTCCCGTCATTTCCCTGATACCGGCCATTCTTCCTGGGACACAGTGTATGAATACACTTCTGACCATCAAGCCAATCATCCATTCTGTAATGCAGTGTTCGAACCACATTGGTCCCACAGGATCATGAGATATTTCACAACTTGGCACCTTCCTCATGTCTTGCAAAGTTTCTATTATTTTGATCGAAAACCGCTTTTTTCGCACCATTTTAGTTTCAAGCATAGGATATCCGCTGACTGTCACTTAACGGCAAGATGGGTTGTTAGCATGAGAACTTGCTCGCCAAAATACCGTACATCATAGCAACGTCACTCAAAAGTTGGGCTGCTAAAGTGACACGCGAAACACTGAGCTACTGCCGTTCTTTAGTTGTTATTTTTGTTTTGTTTTACAGTCATGTTATTATTTTCGTTAATACTACGTACGTGTGCATGCACAGAGTGTTAAAAAAAAGTATTTCATATTTCGATAGGTGTGTAGTTCTGCTCAAAATGTCCAGTAAAAATTGACCCTAAAATGCATACCTTAAGAGCTATGAGCATTTGTTCATCTTCGCTTCTGTGAAAACATCTAATCTATATCAAGCTCTTTTCTGTTGCAAACGACCTACAAGATGCAGTTAACAAGTGTGTAAACAAATGAGAACACATTAATCTCTTACTGTAAAACAGCAGAGCTTCTAATCCAATCGGTTTGCTATTAGAGAGCACCTTCACTTGTGACACATCCCTAAAGGCGATGCTGAATATGGTGTCCACTCATAGTATAGCATGGATGGGTCCGACGTCTCAGAAAATCATGTACTCCCTAAAAAAAAACCAGGTTGGTCACGGACGATCTGTCAGGCACTGATGAGGCGTTTCTGTAGTGTTTGTTCATCATCAATGGGCCTTGCACAGTTCACAGATTTCAAGTATCCCAATAACCAAAAATCCAAGTGATTAACGTCGGGGAACGAACTGGCTAACGTACGGGACCTCCTCAACTAATCAACTGCCAATTAAATGTCAGTGTGAGGTGTTATCGGTCATGTATGTGTATGAACCACATCTCCAAGCGTTGTTCGAATGGCACCCCCTCTATCAGGACAGGAGAGTCGCTTGAGAGGAATTGTCGACATCTTCCACTAGACAACCTGTTTGGAGTATGTAAATTAATATTAGTCTGGCGGCAATAATTGTTGCTCGTACATTAACTGAAAATCGGCGTTGATGTGTTCCTTCTTCAGCTGCTTGTGGATTCACATCAGTCCACACATGTTAATTATGGAAATTAACGATCCCCACTAGCCTTTAATCAGCCTCGTCCGTGGATGTTATCTTTGATGTTAATAGTGGATCTTTAATACATCTTTGCAACACCCATTGGCAGATCAATTCTGGTACGCTGATCTTGTGGCCGAAGGTGTTACACATTCCGTACATATGTGTGTGGCAAATGGTCACGCAGGGTCGCCAAGACAAGGCGATAACTGACCCAGACCGATACTGTAATTCTACATACATTAGTTCCAGGATCTTCTTCTATACGTTTCAGTACTCGTCCCTGCACAACAGAAGTGCGAATGGTGTGACGTCTGTCACGGTACGCCGTTTTGGAGCTACGGGACCAGAGAGTGCTGGTCGCTGGAATAGACGGATGAATGGTACCCTGCGTTCCGGACATTTTTCGACGTACAGGACACGGACTCCCCGGTTGCATTCATTTGCCCAACCGAAACAGAAGATCATGTCCGCCATTTTCCGTGTAGTGCAACAGGCTTCCATTATGCTGATAAGTGCAAAGATAAAACTAAAACGTAAAGACAATTCATTACCCAAAACTGTGAATACGGTTTGTGGGAACAACACTGACAGATATTGAGAGCATCTACACCTACATGATTACTCTGCAATTCACAATTAATTGTCTGACAGAGGCCTCACAGAACCACTTTCAAGCTACTTTTCTAAAGTTCCACTCTTGAACTACTCGAGTGCCAGTTCCGATTTCCGTTATTTCATTATGAAAATCATTCCTCCCTATGTACATGGATGCCAACAAAATATTTTCACTCTGACGAGGAAGTTGGTGATTGAAATTTCATGATAAGATCCTGCTACAACGAAAAACTCCTTTGTTTTAACGATTACCATCCAAATTACCGTAGCTCTCTCTCCCCTGTTTCATGGCTGGAATTCTTTGAGCTTCTGCGGTGTCTTCCGTCTACCCTATCTGATGTGGATCGACACTGCGTAGCAGTGCCGCAGAAGAGAGCTTATAGCCGTAGTGTAAGCAGTCTCTTTAGTATTCCTGTCGTATTTTCTAAGTTTTCTGTCAGTAAATTGCAGTCTTCGGTTTGCTTTTGCCACAACCTTATCTGTCCGATAGTTCGATTTGAAGTTATTCGTAATTGTAATCTCCAACGATTTAGCTGAAATTATGGTCTTTAGATTTCTGTGTTCAATCCCGTAATCGAGATTTAGCGAATTTCTCTTAGTACTCAGATAACTTCACATTTTTCAGCATTTAGATCTAAATGCCACTCCTCGCACCATACAGGTATCTTGTCTAAATCGTCTTTCAATTTGTTTTGATCATTTCATGACTTCCCATGACGGTAAATGATAGCATCATCCGAAAACAATCTGAGGGGGCTACTCAAATTGTCTCCTAAACCGTTTATGTAGATCTCGAACAGCAAAGGGACTGTAACACTTCCCTGGGGAACTCCAGATATTACTTCGGGTCTCCTCGATGACTTTCCATCAATTACTACGAACTGCGTCCTCTGTGACTGGAAATTACGAACCCAGTTGCACAACTGAGCCCATACTCCATGTGTTGTTGTTGTGGTCTTCAGCCAGAGACTGGTTCGATGCAGCTCTCCATGCTACTCCATCCTGTGCAAGCTTCTTCATCTCCCAGTACCTACTGAAACCTACAACCTTCTGAATCTGTTTAGTGTATTCATTTCTTGGTCTCCCTCTACGATTTTTACCCTCCACGCTGCCCTCCAATTCTAAATTGGTGATCCCTTGATGCCTCAGAATATGCCCTAACAACCGATCCCTTCTTCTAGTCACGTTGTACCACAAATTGCTCTTAATTCTATTCAGTACCTCCTCATTTGTTATGCGATCTACCCATCTAATGTTCAGCATTTTTCTGTAGCACCACATTTTGAAAGTTTCTATTCTCTTCTTGTCCAAACTATTTATCGTCCATGTTTCACTTCCATACATGGCTACAATCCACACAAATACTTTCAGAAACGAGTTCCTGACACTTAAATCTATATTCGATGTTAACAAATTTCTCTTCTTCAGAAACGCTTTTCTTGCCTTTGCTAGTCTACAATTTATACCCTCCCTACTTCGACCATCATCAGTTATTTTGCTCCCCAAATAGTAAAACTCGGTTACTACTTTAAGCGTCTCATTTCCTAATCTCGTTCCCTCAGCATCACACGACTTAATTCGACTACATTCCATTACCCTCGTTTTCCTTTTGTTGATTTTCGTGTTATATCCTCCTTTCAAGACACTGTCCTTTCCGTTCAGCTGCTCTTCCAAGTCTTTGCTATCTCTGACACAATTACAATGTCATCGGCGAACCTCAAAGTTTTTATTACTTCTCCATGGATTTTAATACCTACTCCGAATTTTTCTTTTGTTTCCTTTATTGCTTGCTCAATATACAGATTGAATAACATCGGAGATAGGGTACAACCCGGTCTCACTCCTTTCCCAAACACTGCTTCCCTTTCATGCCCCTAAACTCTTATAACTGCCATCTGGTTTCTGTACAATTTGTAAATAGCCTTTCGCTCCCTGTCTTTTACCCCTGCCGCCTTCAGAATTTGAAATAGAGTATTCCAATCAACATTGTCAAAAGCTTCCTCTGAGTCTACAAATGCTAGTTTTGCATTTCCTTAATCTATTTTCTAATATAAGTCGTAGTGTCAGTATTGCTTCATGTGTTCCAACATTTCTACGGAATCCAAACTGATCTTTCCGAGTTCGGCTTCTGCCAGTTTTCCATTCGTCTGTAAAGAATTTCTGTTAGTATTTTGCAGCCGTGGCTTATTAAACTGATAGTTCGGTAATTTTCACATCTGTCAACACCTGCTTTCTTTGGGATTGGAATTATTATATTCTTCTTGAAATCTGAGGGTATTTCGCCTGTCTCATACGTCTTGCTCACCAGATGGTAGAGTTTTGTCAGGGCTGGCTCTCCCAAAGCTGTCAGTAGTTCTAATGGAACGTTGCCTACTCCCGGGGCCTTGTTTTGACTTAGGTCTTTCAGTGCTCTGTCAAACTCTTCATGCAGTATCATATCTTCTATTTCATCTTCGTGTATATTCTCTTCCATTTCTATAATATTGTCCTCAAGAACATCGCCCTTGTATAGACCCTCTATATACTCCTTCCACCTTTCTACTTTCCCTTCTTTGCTTAGAACTGGGTTTCCATCTGAGCTCTTGATATTCATGCAAGTGGTCCTCTTTTTTGGAGAAAATTTTCAATCTTTAATTTTCCTGGAGGCAGTATCTTTCTTACCCCTAGTGATATGCGCCTCTACATCATTACATTTGTCCTCTAGCCATCCCTGCTTAGCCCGCACTTCCTGTCTATCTCTTCTTGCCTGCTTCATTTACTGCATTTTTATATTTTTTCCTTTCTTCAATTAAAGTCCATATTTCTTCTGTTACCTGCGTATTTCTATTAGCCCTCGTCTTTTTACCTACTTGACTCTCTGCTACCTTCACTACTTCATCTCTCAAAGCTATCCATTCTTCTTATACTGTATTTCTTTCCCCTAGTATTTTCAATCGTTCCCTAATGCTCTCCCTGAAGCTCTGCTCAGCTCTGAAGGTCCCAACTTTGTGCAGTTTCTTGAGTTTTAATCGGCAGTTCTAAACCAATAGATTGTGGTCAGAGTTCACATCTTCCCCTGGAAATGTCTTACAATTTAAAACCTGGTTCCTGAATCTCTGTCTTACCATTATATAATCTATATGAGACCTTCCAGTATCTCCAGGCTTCTTCCATGTATACAACCTTCTTTTATGATTCTTGAACCAGGTTTATCTATGATTAAGTTATGCTCTTTGCAAAATTCTACCAGGCGACTTCCTCTTTCATTCCTTACTCCCATTCCATATTCAACTACTACGTTTCCTTCTCTTCCTTTTCCTACTATTAAGTTCCAGTCACCCATGACTGTTAAATTTTCGTCTCCCTTAACTATCTGAATAATTTCTTTTATCTCATCATACATTTCATCAATCTCTTCATCATCTGCGGAGCTGGTTGGGCTATAAACTTGTACTACTGTGATAGGCGTGGGCTTCGTATCTATTTTGGCCATAATAATGCATTCACTATGCTGTTTGTAGTAGCTTACCCGTATTCCTATTTTCCTATTCATTATTAAACTTACTCCTGCATTACCCCTATTTGATTTTGTATTTATAACCCTGTATTCACCTGACCAGAAGTCTTGTTCCTCCTGCCACCGAACTTCACTAATTCCCACTATAGGTTACTTTAATCCATCTATTTCCGTTTACAAATTTTCTAACCTACCTGCCCGATTAAGGTATCTGACATTCCACGCTCCGATCCGTAGAACGGCAGTTTTCTTTCTCCTATTAACAACGTCATTCTGAGTAGTCCCCGCCTGGGACTTTTTACCCAATTGGACGCCATCATCATTTAACCATACAGTAAGGCTGCATGCCCTCGGGAAAAATTACAGCTGTAGTTTCCCCTTGCTTTCAGCCATTTGCAGTAATAGCAGAGTAAGGCCGTTTTGGTTAGTGTCTCAAAGTCAGATCAGCCAATCATCCAGACTGTTGCCCCTGCAACTACTGAAAAGGCTGCTGCCCCTCTTCAGGAACCACACGTTTGTCTCACCTCTCAACAGATACCCCTCCATTGTGGTTGCATTTACGGTATGACTATCTGCATCGCTGAGGCACACAAGCCTCCCCACCAACGGCGAGGTCCGTGGTTCATGGTGGGGTCGATACTCCATAGGAACACAATTTGATTGTAAGTCGCTTGTGAGGAACGGCTGTAACGAAATATCTTGGCATGGGGTGTCTGGAACACTACAAAAGTAATCATTGAAAAATTATTTGATTAAACAGAGAATTTGGAAAGTTTATTGTTATACTTGTGTTCCAAGGACATCAAGAATTTGTGATCATGTGGATGACTTTGATGTAGATCACTCTGACCTCCACCACTCAAAGATATCTTTGAGACAAATGCACATGTTTATTGCTAGAACAGTTTCCAAACATTACACTTTAGTAATTAGTTCTAAAGTGTAATATAAAGTTTAGTTCTTTGCTTATACGTATCTTAGTTCGATGTAACTGGGAGTAATCTGCTTCCTGCCACTTCTGCTGAAGTCGTCGTCCCGGTCCATTTCATCTCCAAACTGGATTTAGTTAGGTGACTTCCATGAAATAATCCAGGTAGCAAGTCGTTTTATAGTGGTTTATTAATGACAAGCCACACAACTGGTTCTTGGTGGGAGCCCACTCCACATAACAGGCTACAGAGTCACAAAACCACTGTAGCAAAACAATTAGATTATTACACTGACGTGTGACACAGTGGTCGCGTCTGTGAACTGACTCCAACTGAGCTCTTCTGAGCCTTCTGCTCCCCCCTGTTTACATGTTCTTAACAATGAAGTTAACAAAACTATATTGCGAATTTATAAAATTAATAAGTAAAAGTGCAAAGTTATTATGAATAAATATACATAAACCTTTCGTATTTTATGCCCAAACTGGCCTATACAACATAAAAGATATTTACATAAGATATATATCACATTATACAAAATAGTAAGAAATAACAATGACAACCTAATTTTTCTTAATTATGGGGTAATTAGTGAATGCAAAATAATGCTAGTATATATTGGATGAACATGACATAGAAGTAAACAAGCAAAATAATAAATTTTATGAAATTTAAGATATTATACGAAATCACTTATTACATACAACTGGAAATACGAAACTTTCAATTAATTGCCTCAATGGCCATGAGTTTACCTTTGTCAGGCAGAATCCCCTTTTCACTAATAGTGTGGCCTAGACGTTTTAATTCTGTCACTCCAAATTTACAGTTCTCTAATATCAAAGTCATACCCGGTGTCTAAATTTTTTTCTAATTTGTCTTAAAGTTTCAATATGTACTTCCCATGTGCCACTAGTAACATAAATTACTTAATTTGGACAATAATTCCCTAACTAAGAGACAGTCTAAAACACAGATAAATTCAACAAGTGAAATGTTAAGTCCAAATTGCACCACACAATACTGATACCTTTTTTCATCATATAAAAATGTCATATACAGTCTAGAAACTGGCTCCAAAACAATTTTTTGAAACCCTGATGTCAAATCTAGGCTGGAAAAATATTTTGGGTCATTGAATTTATTCAATAATTCCTCAATGGATTCAGGATGGTCAGTTTCCCCTTCAAGGAATTTGTTCGAATGGCCAGAATTCAAATCAAGTCTAACATCTCCATCTTTGTTAGAAATAACTACCAGTGGATTATTGTACTGGCTGCTACTCCTTTCCACTATCCTCAATTTTTGCATCTTCTGCGGTTCTCTCTCCAGTAATTTCTTTTTGCAAATTGGGACCCATATGGTTTCATAAAAAGTGGATCATGCTTTTTCATTTTCAATTTTCAGACATAATTCATAACTCTTCCTAGCTTATTACAAAGAACGTCACAATATTCCAACAGAAACTGATTTAAATTTTCTCTCCGAGAACTGGATAAGCTATCTGCAGTATTTACTTTATCACTGACTAACTGTGAAAAACTATTACTATCAAAATTGTCCTCCTGTTCTTCCTCTAAATCTTCAATCCACCTGATATCAGTATATTCAATTTATCTAATCAGATTACTGCAATTTTTATACACTTTTAATGTAATTTGGGCTCACCAGAACAAGCAGGTTTTGGTTCTGTGAAAAACATTTTTAAGTTTTCCCAATCAAAAATTACATTTGCTTTCAGCAGAATATGAAGGGTACAAGTCCACTTTTGTTCATTCTGAGATACAAAGTCCTAAAGTTAAATGAGCGCTGGAAAATCTGCAGTTGAGATACCAGAAATATTCAAGCATATGGCTTCTTGCTAGAGATGAACCTTTCTTTCTGTTTCTTTGGACCATTAATGCCAGAAGCATTATAGACAGAAAAATGGAGGTAATAGACTTGTACCACTATTGAAATAAGCCCTTCATACATCTATTCATTTAGGTATATCGACACAAAACATCCTTGTTCAAACAACAAATCCCCAATTAAAAATGAAATCAAGGCCTGTTTGCAAATTGGTTTACTGCACTTACCTGTAGCTCCCTTAATCTTAACACCTGTTACAGGAAATTCTATATATGAAGCACTGTGTCTATTAGACACCGTGCTTCATACATGCCTTTCCAATTCCCAGTTGCTATTTGAAAATATGGACTACCAGATACCTCTTGTTTATCAACTTTCACTTCCTTCATTAATAAATCATCTTATATTTCTTTAAAATCTAAGTTAATACATGACTGTTGCTTATTCACTGAAGCTCACAAAGACATATCACTATTAGAGTGAATTTCTTCTGAATCTGACAAACTACTGCTTTCTGTGAAAGAGGGCTCAGTAATTATTCCTTGCTGACTGCCTGAATTACTACTTACCTCAGTGTTTATTTGTGTGTGTTCCACGACTTAATTACTGTCAAATTCCAAATATTCATCATCACTGCTGCATTTCACTTCACGAGTTCTTGCTTATTTAAAACCTCTTAAACATTGTAACCTACTTGCTTAGTTTGTTCATTCTTATCATTACTCTTAGACAATATCTTCCTGACGTAAGTAGAAGACTACAGACATCCTTGTACCTTATTCTCACACATCAGATCATCAATACCTACTAACCGGCAATTATTAACGTCATCTCCGAATACTTCTACAAAAATCACCCCATCAAACGCTTCTTTAAACAAAATATCATCATCATCATCACCAGCACCACCTGAGTCACATGCACCTGCATGGACCTCAGTTACAACATCAAATCTCTCTACTGCTGCATCACCATCTCTATCAGCTACTAAAGCATCAATATTTTTTGGTACAAGGTCATCATTTTGGCATACTGCTACTAGAAACAAACTTGGATCATTGTCATTAACAAATAAACTAGCAATACTATAATCATCATTATAACCATTCTTGGATACACACTTGTTGTCAAATAAATTTGTCAAGTCCTCTTCACTAAGCTTATAACTATTTTGTGTCTTTGTGTCATCATTACTTATTTCTTTTAACATGTATTTCAAAAATTCATAGTGCTTATTTACATTATTAATGTGGTAGTTCCTAGTGTTATCTGTGTAACGTTGGTGGTGTGACCTGTGTCTGTGTCTCCTGCTCATAGACTGATTACGAGTTTTTCTCTTCACCTCAAACTGGCTGGGCTCCAGTGAGGTGGTTACTCGTTTTCTTGTCTATACTGTCTGTTCTAATTTGAGCTGGTGTTTTGTCTGTAGTTGTTGCTATTTCAAGATATTTTCTGTTACCATAGTTATTTTGTCTGTTACTGTTATAATAATTTTGATTTTCAGAGAATCCACCACTCTGGTGTTGGCACTCTCCCCTATTTTGATTGTTCTACCTCTTCATGACTTTGCGATGTGTAGTCTAGCCTATCCACATACTTCCAAAAATCTTTGATCGAGTCATCCGGCCTGTAAACTAGGCCCCACTGAACCCAGTTTGATAGACGGCGTTTCAGTGAGTCAATCTGAATTAACTCGTCTAAAAGTTTGACTAGGTGCTTCAGTTTTCTTAGCTGTGTTTTGCAAAACTCACCCACACTTAATTTCCATTCTCATATTTGATGCCATTCTAAAATTCATACTTAATCCTAGATTGTCTGATTTCCGAGCAAAATTTATTAAAAAACAGTGTTTCAAACTGATCAAAACTCATTTCAGGGCTTACATTCTGATATGTTCAGGATAAATCCTCACCATCACGAAAACTCTTAGCTACTTCGACTTTTAATGGTGTTGGCATACCTGGCATACCAGGTGTGAAACTGTCGTGTGTTGATATAAGAAATCTACAGGATGCAGTTTGACGTCTCCAGGTAAAGTTTTTAACAATACATTGTTACCTGGGTTGGCAAACAGATTGTTGTTCTTGTAACAATTAGCAACAAGGTTATTTTCTAAATTATTTACTCTTAAGTTGACTGTTTGAAAGTTTTGCGTTACTAACTCAGCTTTTTCTTTTACGCATTTAACCTCTTCTGCAACTAATATGGAGTTTAATTTCAGTTTCTCGTCTACATATTGACTTTCAGAAGTAACATATTCCTGCATAGGTTTAGTTTCAGCTTTTCTGCTCTTGATCAACTCATCGATAACATTTGTTTCTGTGAAGCTGACCCATTCCTCAATGGCGTCAAGTCTATCGTTTATTACTTTTACTTTTGAGTCAGTAACTTGACTTAAACAATCAACGTCTGCTTCAATATGGTCGACAGGAATATTAATGTTGACCAATTTCGTATTCTGCTTGAAATAGTTTAAACCTGTATAGACTTTCTGAAAGCTACTATTTATGTTCTGATTAACATTCTTTATGTTCTGATTAACATTCCTTTCTACTTTCTTGCTATGGTCTAATAATTTAGTATCCAACAATTTGGATAATTGTTCAGTTATAGGTTGGCCTGATTGCTGGAAGCCGTGTACAAGGGAACACAAACTGCATGACGCATTTTCTTTATTATGAGTTTCACAATATAAGTTTGGGGTTGAAGCATAGATTTCCCTACCTGACCTAGTGGTCATAGGTATGTGGAGAACATTATTCTCACTCATACTAGTATTAGACTTGCAAAAATGCTCAAAATCAGTAAATAATGTTCTCTTCCCACGAATCGCCACATGGATGAAACCTTGTACTGCAACTATGAAAGATTTACCGTAGCTCTTTGTAACTGTTGAACAACTGAAATTAAAATTGATTTTGTTCCAAACTAATATAATTGAAAAATAGAGTACTTATCTTTCGTCCATCGGCGATGTTGCAGGTCCTTACAGTTGAGCGTCAGTTTTCGTCACTTTTCCTGCGTCCACATATAAACAAGATTTATTCATGGCACCTAGAATTTCACAGATTTTAGCACTCCAGATAGACTTACGACTATCCCAGTTCCTCCACTATTGTAGCGAAATATTTTTGACGTGAAGGGAGACATGAATTGCGACAGAAATACAACACTGAAAGACTATTTGAGTGAACAGAGAATTTGAAAAGTTTATTGTTATACTTGTGTTCCAAGGACATCAAGAACATGTGATCATTGGGATGTCTTTGATATAGATCACTCTGGCCCCCACCACTCAAAGATAATTTTGAGACAAATACGCATATTTACTGCTAGAATAGTTTCCAAACATTACACTTCAGTAATTAGTTCTGAAGTGACATATTAAGTTTAGTTCACTGATTATACACATCTTAGTTCGGTGTAACTCGGAGTAATCTGCTTGCTGCTGCTGCTGAAGTCGTCGTCAACAATGCTAACCTAATTTTTCTTAATTATGGGTTACTTAGTGTATGCAAAATAATGCTAGCATATGCATCGGAAATCATGAAACTTCGTTGACTCTACTTGAGAGCCGCAAGTTTGCTTTCTAGCCCATTCTCTCGAATCGGATCCAAAACTTTTTTAGCGTAACTTGTTGCAGCGTTGTACGTGTGTAGGCAAGTGCGAATGGCAGCTAGTTATGTTGTAAGTAATACCGATTCCTGTAGTTTAGTTACCCTACAATGCCTCATTTTCGTGTTACACTTCAGATGCTCCTGTGAAGGGGTCATATATAGAGCACTGGTACAGATACCCGTTCACGTACTTTGTTCTGTGCATCCAATCAAGGAAAAAAACTTCAAAGGCGTAAAACTAGTCAAGATACATGTAAACGGAAGTCAGGTGGCTCTTATAGGGCGTCGTTTTTGGTGAAAGCGTAGCGTCTCTTCTACTAACGGAAACACAACTTAAGAGTGCAACACGCTCATTTTTGCAGTGGTAATGGAGATTATGGCAGCTTGTATTTCCTACGCATGCCTTATTATTTTTGTATCGTCGGTAATTGTTGTTGTTTTTCCCTAGTGAAGCCACACAACTGGGCTAGTAGTAGTTGTTACTGTCACTAAGTATTTATTCTGTCGTTGGTTTTAACCAGCGATTGGAAGTGATCGTATTTTACTCATACCCAAAATATTGGCACCTCTTCTGTGGAGAATTAACTGAATAGCATCGTAAATAAGTGCTGTGTGTAGTTATAGTAATGCATATATGACTAGAGACGTTACAGACACCCGAATTTCGAAGCAAAATATTGTGTCCGACGCTGCGAAAATAAAATGAAATATGTAAATGTGGCTCTGCCACCGTCTCCACAAAGATAAAGCCATTGAGCTTTAAGCTAAAGAGACCATCTCAAAATGGAATTTTACTTCAGCCACCCATTCACTTACTTTCTTCCAACCATTAATCATGTTCTGTACATCCCAGCAAACAGAAAAATTTCAAAGCTGTGAAATGAGTCCAGATACATGTAAACATTTGTCCGGTGGCTCGTATAATCTTAATTTGTACTCAGTATGTTGCTTAGTATGCTGTAAATAAAGACGCCACTTAGAAAAAGCTAATCCTTCCTCTCTTGTATTGAAATGCCACTGCTTTTGTTCTATTGGTAACTTAATATTTACTTGATGACAATGGTACTTTCCAAATAAAACAGTTACCTGACTCTAGAAAAAGAGACCTGTTTATAGCGCGCTTATATCTGTCATGCAGCTTTCCTTACTATGTATGTAACAGGAATTTTCAGTTCTTGAATACAGATAATTTGATAATAATTTCCTGAAGGAAAGACTAAGGAGAAGTTTTTAATTCCATTTTGAATAAGCAGGGATACCCAGTATCTTGCTTTAGTGCTCCATGCAAATGCCTTATAGAATTTCACACAGAACTCAACTCTCAAGACTGGAAAAATATGCAAGGTACGCATAAAAATTATTTCTTTTTGTTGTACCGTGATTGTGCAAATCATAGTTCGCCTAAGCTGATTTTTATTATCAGCAACGCACGCCATTAAGCACTAAATAAACTGAGAAGTCAGCTAAGACATCGTAAAATCGTTACAGAAGTCTCTGTAGAAGTCAGTATTCCCAATGCTCGCTTTTGTGTTCTAAATATTTCACATACCTTGAAAGTATTGTGTAACGACTTAGATTCGTGTTTGTGTGTGTCTGTTTAGTATTTGAAAAATGTATCAAACTTATATCGATATCCAAATATGTAAATCTCAGTGTGGGGCAACAGAATAGTGCCAAAATTAAATTTTGAACAGAAGTATCTTAAACTCATGTAACACGATGCGAAATCCAGATTAGACACTACAAACAGTTTTCAATGAAATATACATATGCTATGCTAATTGACTGAAAAGCAAATGACTCAGATTAAAATGTTTGCCCTCAATATTGTTAATCTTTATCTTTAGTCTTGCTATGATTCGCTGTACCAGAACTGTTATTCTAGTTACAGAGGAAATGAACATAATATTTAACGAATCTGACTTTCTGATAAAATTGCTTGAAAACTCGCAAGATACCACTTTACTAGATCTTCTGCTGGTATTAAGCCTCTGGATTGATATGAGCTTTTTACAAATACATTATGACAATCACTATATTTTATAGTTCACATGAATTTCGATGATAATTAAATTTGTTGGCCTATCAGTGCGCACAGAACGCTTGTCTGCTCTGCAACCTTTCACCATAAGGAATAATGAGGTGTTTCTCAAAAATCAAATTTCAACTGCCGTGCTTCTGATGTGCAGTGCAAGACGGCATCTCATCAGTTTTTTCAATAATGATTCTGCAGCACACAGCTCGCGATGTGCAGGGCGAGTATCCAAACACATTCATGAAGGAGCACAATGAAAAATGAGGAACTAGACTTGAAGGAACTAAACTGACGACTGATAAATGAGAACAAAGACGCCAAGTATAACTACGCTTCATTAAGCCATAACAACAATACAGCCTTCCATAAAGTTTTCACAACTAGACAAGTTAGCAAAATATTTCTTAATAATTTTTCTGCGTGCAATTACTTTTCTTGACAGTTGTTTCAATTATAAGGCAAAACCACATGCTGCATTATAATATTCCTACAGTACACTTCTACCTATTTCTACAGTACAGCTCGACCATACACAGTGTTCCAACAATAAGGAAATACACAGTCATATATACATCAACCCAAATACCTTAAAATTTCCTCTTCAACATTCTTCTACTGATATAATCTCGTTTTCTTTCATCAAAACATATTAGCACAACATCCTCTTAGATAATGCTGCCTGCACTACACGGTAGGCCAGCTTCCATCCTTTTCAAACCGAGTACATAGCCAGATTGTCTAACAACCACTGCACACTTCTACCATATGCCTTACTTTTACATCTTTGGTCTCAGAACACAGACTTACGAAGAAAATCATAATCTCGATACTACAGATGTTGAGTACGTTTATCAGATTCGCAACTTCAGTCTTAGCTATGACCAAGACTTCTTGAGAATCGACATGGGAAATCGGACAGCCCTTTCAACCTATACTACAGGCACACATCTATGTTAAATAATTCTATATGGAAACAAGTCTTGAAGATATGCAAAATGACACAACGTTCTTGTCGTTGGGTCAAACAAAGAGACCTACTTCCAAGAAAGAAACAGAGTGACCTGCGCCTCTTCATTAGTATGTCTATAAGTCCACTCCGTTCCGACTTGTTATCGAGATAGACCCACAGAAATTTACACACACTGTTACGTTTAGTGTATCGCTCTAATTTATACTTCTGACGCACAGTATGAAACTTATGAGCATTGGCTGATAAGGTTGAGTTTGGAGCCTTGATTAGGGCGCTTGTATCATCAGCAGCTAATAAATTTTTCAGTCATCTTTTTAAGTCACTGGAAGACCATTTATATATGTAATCACTTCTTGCTCTCCCAGGCGTAAAGTTTCATTTGGCTGATAAATTACATTTGCGTAAGTCCTTTTCAGGACTTGAGATCTGTCTATAACATGTGTCTGACAACTTCTATGCTGATCACTGTGCTTACGGCGAAATAAGTTATATTGTTATATGCTGCACTTCAGGCGAAAATGTAACTGTTTTTTTCTCTTGCAGATTCGCTTCTGGAAGGAAGCCAGGGCAGTCAATATGCCAGCGGACATCATGGTGTCGCCCAAGATGCAACCTACCTTTTTGGAATGGCTGCAAGCGCACTCCATCACGGCGTCCGTTTTCATTGAGAACGTGCAGTAGTAAGTGTTAAGGTGCAGCAAGAGGCTCCATTTCCTTGGTTACATAGAGTAAACCATAATACACCAACTGAACTCAGATAACAAGCTTACTAAGTACATAAACCTGTCCCATTGTGGTAGGAAAAGGTTCTACATAACCTGCCCAGCTCATACATATAGCATGTAACTGTACTTCTTGCTGGGTGATAAGCTGAAATATGTATCACTTGTGCATCGTACTGCTCTACACCCTTGATTTCAAATTTTGGAAATGAACTGGGGTCTATTAACTGACAATACTGACTGTAATTTTGCTACAGACGCGAAGTATTAAATCACCCTACTAAATGCAGCTGTTGGTGTTCGTTTGCTAAGTGCCTGGAGTTTGACTAATATGGAAACAATTGCCGTTACCACTCGTATAAATGTAACATGTCCTAAAGTTTTTAGTAGTGTTCCAAACAAATGTATAGAACTTAATCAAATTCGGGTATATTGTTATGCATGGGACATCTTTGGATCTGTCTGTCATTTTTTCCATTTGACAAATACCAGTCTCTTGATTTAGTTCATTTATTTGTCTTTTAGCCCGGTTATCAACAATTACTGTGACACCTGAATGTTTCACAGTACATTCCATAGGTCCACGATGTCCTAATGCTGACTGGAAACAATCAGTTCATTGAGTTCCAAAATAAGATGGGCATTAGACGCTCCAGTTTTCCCTATCAAAATCTTTTGTTTATATAAAAATCCTTTGTAATACTGGATAGTGTGAGGATGATTCAAACCAGCAAAATTAATAACTGCCGACTTCCAAACTTCGTTCTCGTTCTGATGATGTATCATACTCTTTTCTTTTTTTTAAATATATGCCCATTTTTTCCCAATTACTTCTTTAATGAAATACAGTTGGAATGTACCGTCTTCATTGTTCTTTCTTAGGTTTTCCAGAAACAAAGGTAAGGCATCTGCTACATAATTGCCAGTGCCTTAACGTAACAAATCTCATAATCACGTGACTGAAGTTATAATGCCGAGCGGATTAATCTTCCCTCTATCAGAGTCAATCTCTTTGAAATGTTAGTGCTTTGTGACAAGTGTGAATAATAATTCTATGTCACATAAACAACATCGAAACTTTTTAAGACCCCATATTATTGCTAAGGCTTTTTTCTCTGTTGTGGTGTAATTTCTTTCGCATTTAGCTGGTGTCCTGCTCGCTAACACCAATGTTTTACGACCTGTTCCTTCCAGGCTACTGATTTCTTGAAACATTTCAACCCTGATCCCATATGCTTTGCTGTCAGCACTCAAATGAAATGGCTGCGTTAATTCTCAACGATCCAAAACTGCATCCCTTAAGAATATTCTTTTAAATTTCCAAACAAAAGCACTATTTTTCCTAATCGAGTAGTTTAAAAGAGGACCATTAATAGCTTGCCCTTCGCAAATTTTCAGTAGAAAACCATACAGTCTAATATATGCTTTCAGTCGTTGTCTTTATTCTTGCGGGGAGGGCACTACACAACAGCTGGTAGTTCTTCTGGGTCGTTCCCAGTCTCAGACTTCGTCACAATGTGCTCCAGAAATTTAATTTCTCTTTTTAGAAACTCGCATTTTTTACGTTTTAGGTCATTCCCCCAGCTTGAAAAGCAATTAAGAATGTACTGTATACTTCACAACGTTCGTGTACTCTTGTGTAGTGATCAACAAATCTGATATGTATATCGTTAATCCAGTATACAGGGTGATTAGTGATATGGCACGCTGGTCATACATCAAGGATCAGTAATCACCTAGGAACTGGGAGTCACAAAGCCACGAGAGGACACTGCGATCAAGAGAGAGCTGCCATCGTCGGAGACCGTTTAACTGGGCCGTACATTCTCCCAGACGGAGTTCATGATCATACGTACCTCGTATTTTTGCGAGAGAATCTGCCGGACATGCTGAATGACGTTCACATGCTTGTTCGTCGCTGCATTCGATTTCAGCTTGACAGAGCCCCCACGTTTCAGGATACAAGTGAGGACACATATGCAGGCAACATTTCTCACCCGCTGGACTGGTTGCGGTGGGCCAGTCGCGTGGTCACTCGATCTGTCAGCAATCGACTTTTTCAAGTGAGGATACGTGAAGGGCCTACTCTATGAAACACTCGTTCAGTCGTCGGAGGACCTGTGGGCAGGATTGTTGCACCAGCAGGATCTATTCCAGGTACACCAGGTACCTTTGAGAGGATGCACTGTTCAATTCAGGGTCCATGTCAGGCGTGTCTCGATTCATCTGGAAAAGACTTTAAGCCTCTCCTACAAGTATGCGTCCATTTGTAGCACGTGACTAAATAACTGTAATGCCATTTAGTGACCCCGGATGGCCTCTGCGACTCCCGGTTTCTATGTGATTACTGATCTTTGTTCTACGCCCGCTGTACCATGTCCGTTTGCAATTTTTTGTATCAACCTGTATAATTCACTCTCCAACATTGAGTGTAATGCACGAATAAAGAGTGAAAGAAATGTATTGAGACCAAATAGAACAGCCTTATAACGGTGCTCTACTCAATCCTTCTTGGTACATGACATCACTTTGCTTCCCAAAAGTAACGTAGGTTGGCCATAATTAAAAGAGTATCATCTGACCAACTCGCTGTCTCTGTGGGAGCCTTCAAATCACTAACAAATACTGTTGATTTACCAGCAAAATGAGTCACCAGGTGATGGAATATACTTAAGGATTGGATACAGGAAACAGCGCTTTAGCCTCTTTTGGATCAGTCTGCAAGGTTTGCTGATCACCAACTTTCTTGCACAACATTTCGTTAGATTTCTGCAATTCAGTTAGCTGATTGAGCGGGGCTTCAGTCGCCTCCTGCGTAGTTGCTGCTTTTTGTAACCTCCATCCAACAAAACAACAGAAAAATTATGCAGTAACACACCCAATTATGACAGAAAGTACGATAGCCCTTGAGCTGTATCATAGCCCAACAGTTTCAGAAAACTAGAAAACTGATGGCCCTCGTGGCCAATTCTCCTACATGTGCTTCGTATAGCTAACAATGCCGGAAAATATCGCAACTCGTGTCCACCCAAATTACAATACAGGCACCACAGTGGTCGTAGGTAAACCTCTCTGAGTCAGACCCTCACGATCTGCGGCTTAACAAGCGATATTTTTAAGTACATATCACAGTTACGACGCCCTATCACTGCTGTAGGCAAACGAAACAAAAAAGCCGAAAAGAAACTAACAGACCTGCAACTCCTGCTGAAGTACTGCTGGACCACTGGTGATATCAGACGAAAAGGTGTGAGGCAGCAGGATTCAGTCGCCCGGAAACCATTCGATATGTTAGGTGACGATATTGGGTCATCGAAATCAGGTTTAGGTCGGACCATCACCCCTCGGGCCTGAGTGAGTCGTGGCTCGAGGGGAGAGGGCCTAGTCTGCGCCCTAACCGCTAGTGAAACATCGCTAACAAACAAGCATTTATTTCTCCAAAACACAATATACCTTTTTTTACGGCACGCAGCAGTGGCAGCAAGCAGTAGGCGTTAGGCTCGCCGGAATGTGCTGAAACCTATGCAAGATATGCCATCCCGGCTGCTGCAGCACCGCAGACACGTACTCAGCACCCGGTGACCTCTCAGATCTTTGGCCGCAGGTCGACCAGTATTGCCTGCGCTGGTGTTAGCAGTGCAGGGCAGTGGGTTAGCAGAATGCTTTCTTTGCCATTGTAGACTGCGCCCTGGAAAGCACCCACTGGCCCTACGCAGAGTGTACGATGTCAGACTGAATCACACAGGGATAGGGCCTGCAGATTCAGAAGAAAGTTGGCGCCTGCGGCACGCCCTCAGCGATGATCATTGATGACTGTTCCCTGGCACTTCAGTCAGGTCACCAGAAGGCCTGGTACCGAATGTCGTCCACAGCTTCCAGTCAGTCTTGACTTGAACGGCAGCACTGCAGCTGACAGTGGCGAAGTCCTCCTGGCAGGATTCGCTGTTCCGTGAGACTTCGAAGACGGACTCCGCTAACAGAGGACTGACTGACACAGGTCCTTTCTTCGGGATCGTTGTCTGCGACTTTATACAAGCAGGTCAAGCTGGATAAGAGTAATATTTATACACGAACCGTCTCACGTGCATTGCTATTGTGAGGTGACGGTGACTACACTTTCCCTGTTTTTCTAACATGTCACTTTTGTAGTCGCTTCGTCCCTGGCTGAAAGGTGTCATGGCTTCGCTTTCAGGAATAGTGTTGGACGTACATTTCAGCACTGGTATTTTGAATCGTCGTTGTTATGTATGAGTTATGGCTTCATCCCACGTGATCAGAACAATGACGGCATCCTCCTCTCTGTATGGTGACACTATGTTGCATTGGCGTTTTGGACACCCAGTTATATGTAGAAATTACCTCCGTCTTGTAACTGCATTAGACGTAACATTAGCAGTCCTTCCTTTTCGACCTTCCACCCGATGTATTGCTTACCGACCGCTGTTGTATTTTCAAGGGGTGAATTCTAGAATTTTAATCCATTCTTCGGGCTATTACTTCGTGGCCTTTCAAAATCATAAATGCTTTACTAATTTATTCCAAGAGTTTCCGCAAATTGTAATATTATGACGGTAACTCAGACCTGCAAAAGTCGAGTTGTTAAATCTGTAAATTCTCAAATTTCAAATAGCGAAATAGGAATGTTCGCCTTTCAAGCAGATGTTCTCCTGGTTGTAGTTTACACCAAAATTGTTTCTTTCTTTTGAAGTGATTACGGAATGTCCGTTGTGTCACAGTCAGATCCATTGTTGCTTAAATACGTTTCGACACAAAAATACTTCTAGATAGATTCGGAGCTTAAAATTAGAACGTCAACGTCGCACCCAACCAACGATACCGTTATTGCCGCTGCATCCCTTCCATGGCCCAAATGCTCCCTCTTTACTAAATTCGCTTCAACAATGTAGTGCACGTTTAGCATGTTGAAATGTCAGGCAATTTATATAAATAGGATAACTGTTGCCACGGTTTAGAAGTGTCGCGACAATGTTTTTAACCTCTGACCTTCACGTCTGTAAGCAATTCATCCTAGTTCCTGTTTAAGGAAAGAAAGAAAAGAGTTGCCTTAATATGCACGGTGTTTCAAAAAACTTCAGCCTGTTTTCTCACAACTATGTCTTCTGCATCAGTAAAGACAGAAACTTGAGGTAAATTTAACTTACGCACAACACTGAAATATTGTTTTAAAAAGAACAATCCCATTGTACAAGTGTATATCTTTTACTTGCATGCACAATCGTTCTTGGCGTAATATTTACAACTGTGTTTAGCACAAAAATTTTCATTTAGCTTTCACAAATGTTCATTTCGACCTTCGCAGCACACACGAAAAACGTCTAGACAATAAATAAATTTATCCCATACTTTTATTAGCATGTCGGGGGGTAACACAGTCGCTGCTGTTGCTATGAAACGTCGGATTTGTTTCGTAGTTGTGGCACTTGCAGAGACATTGATGTAGTATGCCACAAATTTATGCAGAAAAAGCGCATACCAAGCATCTGATGAAACTGAAAGAGCTGCGGCTGATGCATCGGATCAGTTAGGAAATGCTGTTACAAGCAACTGCCATCGTAGTGGTACTTCATCCAGTGGAAAGTGAAATTTTCGTCATGTTCTAAGAATTTTGCAAACATCCAGCTCTCTCAGCGTATGGAGATGTATTCCGCAAAAAGAGCCGGGTCATTAACCTTATCTTGGGAAATGGCGCAAGAAGCATGACGATTTGGGAAATCCCTCTCGTGTTCGGCTAAGGTACGTGACTGCTTTGTACCCAATATTCTTACGTTTCTGTGGTTCACGTTTGCACTTAAATAGAACGTTGTCTCATTACTGAACATTAAAAGTAAAAGGCAATTTTGATCTTTCATTTCCACGCCCAGGATGAATTCACAAAGCTCTTCACGCTGTTGTTTCTCGCCACCAGGAAGGGATTTTAGCAACAGAAATCTGTCTGATTTGAAACACAGCAGACAGACATACATTTTCTAATCAAAAGTATCCCAAAACACCGACATAATCCGGAACTGACCACTGGGTGTCAGTAGCGACGCACCCACCAATATAGAAGCAGGTAGGAAGTATTTTGTGGTGAGTAGAGAAGCGGTGACAGCATTCGGGGCAGTCAGGGGAGCTCAGTGACCGAACGTGCGCTAGTCATTAGATGTCGTCTGGGTAACAGACCCTTCTGGAAAATTTTGAATCCTGCTGAAGCTGACCAAGACGACTACTGGTGATGTGACTGTGAACTGGAAACGCGGAGGAGCAGCCACAGCTAAGCCAAGACCAGACAGACCTTGTCTACTAAAGAACGAAGACCACCGAGAATTGCGGGAGGTAGCTGTACAAAATCGCAACAAATCAGCGGAACGAAACACTAGTGAGTTAGAAAGTGCTACCGATAGTTCAATTAGCACAATGACTGTGCGCGGGGAATTAAATAGAATAGAGCACAGTTGTCGAACAGCTCCTCGTAAGTCACAGATTTCCGTAGGCAGTGCCAAGCGACGCTTGAGGTGGTGCGTAGAGAAACGTTGCTGGACAGTGGGCGACTGGAGAGGAAAGGTTCGGAGTGACGAATCACGCTATATCCCATGGCAACCGGGATGGAAGAGACTGGGTTGGGCAAATGCCTGGAGAATATTAAATGCAATCATGTGCAGTGTCAGCACTGCAGATGAGGTGGTATTAAGATATGGCGGTACTGTGCTTAAGGAAACGTTGAATGCGGAAGGATGTGAACACATTTACAACATCATGTTCTGAGCACCGTAGAAGAACAGTTCGAAGAAGATGACTGTTTCTGTCAGCATGACAATCCACTATGCGATTTGTGTGCGAGACATAGGTTTCTGACGGTTACATTCATGAAACAGACTGGTCTACTCAGATTCCTAACCAGATCGCGACACAATACCTTTTGGATGACTTCGCTCCAGACCCAAAGGTCCAACACCACTACCTTCAGTGATTTCGGCTCATGAGAGATGAATGGTCGGCATTTCTCTACATATATTCAGATCCCTCGTTTAAACTGTCTGCAGCAGAGTTAATGCCATTAGAAAAGCAACGGGTGGACGCACTCCATGGCTAGATACTTTCGTTCAGCTAGTTTATGAACTAT
Organism: Schistocerca americana; assembly: GCF_021461395.2. NCBI lineage: Eukaryota > Metazoa > Arthropoda > Insecta > Orthoptera > Acrididae > Schistocerca > Schistocerca americana. The sequence continues at coordinate 595,258,964 of NC_060121.1, read as the reverse complement.
GACTAACTCTCGGTTGGTACAATAGGCAAATGTCTATGGACTAAGTGTTAAACCCTGGTGAATGTGCTCTACGCCTTGAATGAGCGCACTGGGTGATCTCTGGATGTAATAGTTGCTACATCACATTGCAGCTACAGCCACCTGGCAACAACTGAGATCGGCAGGAGCCGAAATCCAGAGTCGCTTGTGTTTACCGGCGTAGTTACCACACAAGTCAGCAGGCAAGTTTATCAGTCAAAATCCTGTTCAGCGGCCGCAAATACATATGTCAACATTTACTGCCGACCATGACACTGGTCTGCTGTCAAGTCTAACCACAGGTGCCGGCAAGAAAATGTGTGGAGCCAGCTTAGCCACATGTGTCGCTTGCGTCACCCCTATAGGCGCTACATGCAGGCCCTTCTTAACATCCGCCGATCATGTGCCCGCTGAGCGTAGAACAGATGTCCTTCGGCCAGACGTCTATTTAAGATTGGGTCCAGCCCCTAGCTGGCAGTTCAGTTCGCTGAACCAGTACTTACGTCACTGAGCCAAATCTGAATGTAGGCTGGGGAACGACACTGTCCAAGCCACAGACCCAGCTTCAAAGATGCATCACAACAGCCAACAAAGAGCAACCATGCGTCATTCCCGGAGCTTTCGCCTCCTTCGACATTGGCTATTGACTATGCTTTGCCCAGGAACTACCATCTGACTGGACTTAGAATTACACTGCTAAACTCTTGGTAATGATTGACATCCAACTTGGACATAGTTACTTCAAGTGTTGTTGTTTCTGTCAATGAATCAAACTGAGACTATTATTCATTATCTATATCAGACCAAGAAGATCGTTAGTGCGTATGTTTTTAATTTACTTATTATTGGGCTCAGTAGACAATGTCTGTGAATAATTTTAGTTTATGTGTGTCAGAAAAAATTTCTTTTGTTTTTTCACTTTCTCGTAATCTTATCTATAGTTGTGAACTTGCATAAGGGTACTGCAATAAACAACCTTTGTCTTGAAACTGCTGGCGCCATCGTCTACTACACTGAGCTATAGAGTCTGCAGAAATGTTATCTAAATGAAAATCATGCAGCTCGAGTATAAACTGCCCTGAAAAACTTAAGGGCGACATAGATAAACTACCGTTGCGCAGTAACTACTCTGTGGAAGCGAATGAAATTGATGGAACACACAGCCAGGGGTCTCTCATTCGTGCAGAGAAAGCTGTACGCCACGGAACACAATGTACCGGTCTTCGGGCAAGGAGACCATCTGAGTTCAGTTACCGTGCAATCATCAACTACAGCATCAGATAATAGCTACATCTTGCGACAGACAATAAGGTACCCGCGTCAGATAGCGGGTGCAATTGCAACCACAATTAACAGAACTGTACCGTTTGCGATGGTGCCAAGGGTTGCTCCTAACGAGGAGTAGCGTCCTGAGCCCTCCCTGGACGACAGCAGATTCATTCTGAGTACTTATGCTGGGCGTATCCTCATTTGGCGAGTGGTGGGAACACGTAGTGCACCCAGGATCATGCTCCAACATGATTGCTTTGGCGGTCCAAGTGCTTTGTTGTTCGGATGCATAATGGTGCATGGGCACACTGACCGCCAAATCTTTGACCATTGTACAGTCACCGACCTGTGTTACTGTAACACTGTTTTCTTCCTCGGGGATGCATTCGGCTCTGACTTCGTTTTTATGAATGACAATGCGCGGCCACATCGAACAGCGCAGGAAAAGGAGGGAGGGGGGGTGGAGGAGCTCTTGGAACGAGAGGATTTCCGGCGAATCGACTAGCCTGCCTCTCACGACTTAAATTCTATCGAACACGTATGGGATGTGTTGGGGAGACGTTCTTCAACGCGTAGACATGCTGCGATGACCATCCAATAGTTATCAGACGCACTTGTGGAGAAACGGAACGCCCTACCGCAACAACTCCTTACTAACAGGAGCAAATTGTAAACCTTGCATTGCCGTCCTTGGTGATCACGGTGTCCTTTAAAACCATGTCACGGCTTTTGTAATGTATGTGGGCCATCATGAATCGCGGTGACATCAGTGTTATTATTGACTTTGAATAAAAGTATCGCTTCTGCCTGTCTCGTTGCGTATTTCTTTCGGTTACATTCTGTACTCCACTGTAGCAGTTTGTCCATATTCCATCGAACTATGGTACTTGGCAGAGACAGAACAGGCGAAAGCTATTTTCGTCGTTAAGTTTTTCAAAGGAGAATATTTGATTTCCGTCTCCTGAACTGGATAAAAGAAAAGGCGCTTTTTTGCTGTGCTACAGCAACCTCCACCTGAAGGAACTACACGCAGCACTCTGGAGACACATGCAGCAACCACATTAGCAGGCAACTTACAATCGGCTCCAAGGCAAACTTTTAAATTTGAAACGTAAGACACAATTCACCACAAATTTCAGTCTTCATCCATGTACGAGAAGATACATGTTTTTGGTTAAAAAATGGTTCAAATTGCTCTGAGCACTATGGGACTTAACATCTGAGGTCATCAGTCCCCTAGAACGTGGAACTATTTAAACCTAACTAACCTAAGGACATCACACACATCCATGCCCGAGGCAGGATTCGAATCTGTGACCGTAGCGATCGCGCGGTTCCAGACTGAAGCGCCTAGAACCGCTCGGCCACAGCGGCCGGCTACATGTTTTTGATGTTGGGTGAAATCTTTTTGAAATACCGTACAGAATTCGCAGCGACATACCTATATAAGTTTGTTAGAAATAAACTGTAAGTTTAGCAGGCAAATACCTTCCGTATCACACAAGAGTTGTCATACAAAAATAGGAAGGGGGATGGTGTGGAAGGGAGGAAGCGAGGGAAAGGTTTGCTGTCTATAAAGACCTACGTGTTCCATATTCATCTAAAGTTAAATGTGACAAAATTTTGTCTGTGGAGTTACGAAATTAAACGAAATTAGTCGCTAGGTGTCAGCCACTAAATTAAGTCATCCCTAATTCGGCACAGGTCGTTGTGGCGGCTTCACTGGAGAAGTTGGTGGAAGAGAAGCGTCGCGACCAGCTAGCCTCCTCTCTGTGGTTGCCCAGCTGAGGTCTGTCGACATCGGCTATGTTTCTTTTGCATCCACTCGCAAATATGTCTACAATAGTTCTTTCTATAGACGAGATGTCTGACTATTGCAGGTAAAAACTAAAGAGACGAGTAGAAGAAGGTGGAAGCAACAAATAGTCCTAACAAACAAATGTCCGGACACCAAGGGTTTTACCGATATTATTTATGTACAAGTGCTGTCATACGAGTGTTATAATATCGTTGATGTCCGAGGCTACGAATTTTTCCAAACTCCGTATGATTTCATCATCATTACTGACACTTGAGCATTGGTTAAAAGTGTTTCGATAACAATACCGAGACCTCCCAGACCCCAGGACTTGAAAACATCGGATTCTTTTTGTGGGGAATTAGGGGGGGGGGGGGTATGTTTAAAAGCTTTGACGTATTCCGTATTCCTGCACAATCTATAGTGTCGATGAGCTACAGGTATTCACTACGGATGGTTATCAGTGCGTTCAGAGCACGCGTGGAGAACTATATGTATATGGCTGTTGATGAGGAGGGATGCTGAAACCTCCATTCACATGAGTCATATGTCCTGAAGTGCATATCTGCATTTTGGTTCTGTGGGAACTGTCGCAAGGAGTTCATTGACACAGTCGTAATAAGTCGATTGGGCAACCACTATTTTTATGTCGTATGTTTACTGGGATTATTTGCTTGTTTTCCTGTCCTCCGCCCTCCCATTTCGACTATCTGTAACAATCAAACAGCCTGTATGTAGATACTTGTTAACATAATGGTTGCATTCACTACTTGTGGATATAATTGAACAATTAAGAATAATCCAATAACAGTCAGCATGCATACAACTTGTAGTGAGGGTTAGTTTGGTCTAACATTGCTAATTACACACTTATCAAATCTTCCTGACACACACTAGAGGTTAATTAATGTAAATATAAATAGATTACATTTTAATCATTTTATTTCCATAATATGTTGGACCACTGCTAGTTAGTTTCACCCAATTACACAGGATGTTTTCGAAGTTTTTGCATGAAACGTTCAGGGAAAATGGAACACGCATGGTGAACACCTGTCATTAGAGACCAAATGTTCGCCTGAGCTTCCCGCAGTCGCAAGGCGTCCTTTCGTGGTGGTTATGCGCCTGAGAGGCGACAAGGCCTAAGCACTCTGCTACGTGTATATGTCTTCTGTGTTGCCTATAATCCAGTCACTTGTAGGGGGGTAGGCCTATCTAAATTAAACCTAATTCGCTTCTAAAATATCTTTTTCCACTTACACTTATTCTCAAGATTTTCTTGCTGGAACTCACTCATATCAGTTTGCTTGGATAGCCAGTATGCAGCACGTCATTCCAGAGTCGGCTAATAGTCGCTGGGGTCAACAAATATTTTGTCTCCAAAAAAAGTTGTTCCCCATAACGTGATCTACCAAACCTAGATGTTTGATGGCAAGACTTTGAGAGAGCCCGTACTGATGAAAATTTCGAAGGATAGTTGTCCTAGTTTTCTGTTATTGTTCCGGTAAGAGCAAAGAAACATACACTGGTAGTTTTTGTTAGGAATGTTTAAGCGCATGCCGTTACCATATGATGATTTTGATCTGTCGGAACAGTTGACTGACAGCTTCCAGTGGCCAGCTAGCCTGTCCCCCGCGCGTCTACATGGGGGCATTGGTTGGTGCATCGCTGTCACCATGGCTGCAGTTTGTTGTGGGTAGGTGACTACTACCTAAGGCAGGCCAACGGCCACTGCACATGGAAGCAAAGTTCTGAGTGATATATCTTTAGCTGATGTAGGTTTTTCACCACGCCTAGCAGCGAAGTGTCCCACATGAAGTGAAGAACAGAAGAAAAGTTTCTCATACTTGAAGTATATTTCCCCTACCGTTCTGAAAAGTTGTTAGTCTGGTACATACATTACTAGCGTTTGTCCATAAGTTTAATAAACCCAACAGTTACACATAACAGAGACTTAAGTCTCCTTAACTATTTACAGAAGTCTGTCAGCGTTTGGGTAACTTTTCGATTCCGCAACCTTAGCAACCACGTCGAGCCATATTCGGAGCATATTTTGCATTCGGAAAGGAAGGTCCTTGGACGTCGTTCGGTTGAGAGCGGCGAAGGTGGAAATCCGAGCCCGCAGCATCAGGGAAACAAGGTGAGTGCCGACTGACTTACCGACCCAATACTACGTATGTTTTCTGTCAGTCTAGCAGAATGTAGGCGGGCGTATATCGTGTAGCGGCATCACTCCGTGCAGCTTTGCCGGTCGTTATTCTTGGATTGCGTCTCAGCCTTTGACAATAAATGTCTGCATTGCTTATTACCCGTTGGGAAGCAATTCGTAGTACACTACACCGTCGCTGTTCCAGCAGATGCTTGACATTATCTTTCGTAGATGCACTCAAGTCTTTGTACAGGCAATTGGTGCTTTGTTTGGGCTCAACCATTCCCTTCTTTTCCTTATGTTAGCATAAAGTCAAATTTCTCGTCACCAGTAACGATACAGGACAGGAATAGTCGGTGTTGTTCACGAACCAATTGATAATGAGCAGTAGAGATGCACAAATGGCTATTCGCTGATTTTTGTCGTTTTAGATTACAGTGTGCGATACCTCCGATTTTTGAACCTTCCCCGTTGCATGCAGCTGCTGCACGATGCGATGATCACTGTTCACACTTAGGCCAGTTCTCGAGTGCACTGTAGGCGATCACTGTGGATTAGTTCGTTTAAGCGATCTTCGTCAAACACCGAACGTTTTCCTGAATGTGGAGAGTTACTAATGTTAAAACGTTTCTCGCTAAAACGAAAAACCATTTTCTTCCAGTGCTCTGTCCAATGGTGCCATCCCCACACAAGGCGCAAATGGTTCTGGCTGCCTCCGCTGCTGTCACCCCTCTACTGAACTCAAACGACAGACGTCTGCCCTGGAGGGGGGGGGGGAGGGGGGAGGAGTGTTGGGGTGAAGGCTTTAATCGTCTGAGGACAAACGAAATCGCTTGAGAAGGACGTCCAAGCACCATTGTCTGACTGGAGGGAACAGATACGCACATTACCCCTGTTCAAGCGCGTGTGCGTGCTTGTGTGTGTGCATGTGTGTTTTGACGTCAGAAACAAGCGTTACGCAACACCTGCGAAAGTTTATGTCATGTAATTTGATAGGCAACACGAATACACAATCTGGAAAATCAGATATATGGACATGACCATAGGTATTACGTTGGTAATATGTCGTGTTCTTGTTTTTGAGTGTTCATATTCTGGTTGCTACAGATTTATTTATTATTCTCATTTTTTATTTGTATTTCCCTATTGCTGTTTGAGTTTACATATTGTCATTTTGTCATCTGGAGAGAGTCAGTCAGCTAAGGACTCTAGACAATGGAGTAACAATGACGATATCGAAACATTTCGGAATATGCAACAGTGAAAGATGATGGAGGATGATGATACGAGTGAACAAAGGCGTCATGATGTGTTGACAATGGATGAAAATGATGATGATGATGATGATGAGTCACTTCTCTCAATACAAATTATAATATTCTATTGTTTCTTATGAGTTACAAATAATATAACTGTCATCAGTGGTTTCACATGTGTTGCGTTTCCACTCTTAACACGATTACCATCTGTAAATTATGGTGAATCAAGGACTCTTCCTTTCTTTGGTGGTACAATGCACTTTTTGGTTAGGAAATCTGCTATCAATTTATTAGCTTTCCGATTACATCTCGCTGTTCCTTGAAGAACATCTCTTTTCAGTGCATGTGATCTTTCTGTCTTTAAAATGTTGGTGTACACTCTGGATGCTCTCCAAGAGTGGCTGAGAGAGCTGTTTATCAGTTCAGAGAAGAAATATGACATCACATCGATTAGTAATTATCACACCTAATAATCATCAGTAATGACAAATCAAGACCGAAACAGCTTTACTTTTTTCTATTTTCAGCTTGATTGACAATGAGAGGCCGGCTAATGTAGTGAGAGCAGACTTTGCTTTAGATGATTATCACACCCTAGAAGAGGTAAGTTATCGGTCTACATACACTTTTTCCCCTTCTGAACAGATTTTAGACATATACGCTATTACTTAGTCTTATCATCTGACACTCTGTGAATGTGAAGGAATAGTGGTTGCAAATTTGAAGTAATTTGAGAGTATTAGTAAAGAAGTAATTTACACCTACAGAGCGTAATTATACTCACCTGGCTTAAATTGAAATCCCTTGGTGGCACACACATAATTGAAGTCATCTAACATTACTTTTGATGGCAGTCATACAGTTCAGTGTTGGACACAAAATGACCAAGCTCAATTTTCAACGATTCAACGTTTATGCTAATTAGATACTTTCACTGGAGTGATGACCAGTTTCTATCAACTGATAGTTCTTTATGCATTAATCCAGTGGTAAATCTAGCAAAAATTGTCATGCTAATTTGCATCCAAAACGATATCATTAAGAAACCAAGAAAAACATCTTAACTTCCTAACATTACAAACAACATTAACACTCAGTTGTAGCTTGTTTATGCAATCCATTGTTGTTATATATACCCATTTCATTTCTGCATAACATTACGTTACAGTCCATTGAACGCATTCTCAACACAACTGAAGTAATAGCCCACCAATAGAAGTTCAGTATTCATTGTCTCTTATTACATGACTGTCACCAGTGGTGTTATATGAGTTGCGCTTACAATCTTGATACAATAATAATTTGAAAATGGTGGTGAACCAAAGGCTTTTCCTTCATCTGTTGGTGATTCATTTTCAAAAATAGTTTATCAAAATTAAGACAGCACATTATCCATTGTACAAACATGTCCTGTTGCAATGTAAAAGTTAATAACAGGCTAGACATATGCAGTCTGTAATAAATATTATTGTATGAATTGAGCCACTGATTAACATCAATGAAAATACCATGAAACTGTTAGTATGGTCATAATTGTAAGCACACTTTCATCAGAATGTTCATGTAATGATCGCAGTATGAAAATTCTCAAAGATGTTACCTGAGTGTAAGACCAGTAAAATTTTGATTTGCCTGATGAACTAATCCATGTTTAAGGTATGTGGCCTTTAAGGCTTAGCAAGTAATACATTTTTTGTGTCTTCTTGATCACAGACGAGTTTATTTAGTGTAACATTTTGACACATCATCTTCAGAAAACTGTGAAAATAAAAGAAAGATTTACATAAGTTTTCCAAAGATAGTATGCCAAAATATGCTACAATAAACAAATTTGTCTGTGACCAAGATATCTGCAAGACTTTATCATGTACCAAAATATTAATCACTCTACAGGTGTAGAATAATAGCAGAAGGAACTATTTCAGCTTTCTGCATTACATCATACACTACTTAATTTTACAGACAGATGTTTAGTGGATAGCTTACTGTATACATCAGTGTAAAATAACCACCAGTAGTACCTTTTGTAGACATTTTAAAACCAAGCAGAAATCAAACATAGAAAATTTCACACAATATGATTTTAAAATATAAATTATACGACTGAAACTGAAACTTAAATATTGATCATAACCATACATTGCAAAATACAAATGCATTAGAATTTTCTGTATATAACTTTATAAATTTTAACAATTCCTTTTTAGACCTGGGACATTAAACAATAAGACACAAATCATTTATATAATTTTGCTCACTTATTTCATGGCATTGTCTTGGGGAATACTGTTCTTAACTGACATTCAACCTTAAATTTTTCTGGCTGTGAATCTGTTCTTCAGTCACCTTTTCTTAATGCTCCATTAACATACTTACATGAAAAACAACAATATGCTAAACTGAAACAACAATACGAATTTCTCCCTGTACCTATAAGAAAGTGGATTAATTCTTCCACTGGTCGAAACTTTAATAATTCTCACACACAAAATTATACATATTTCAACATTTATTATACAGAATTACGTGGAGGCTGCTTTTATATTCAGCTGTTCCTGAAATTAAATTCAGTTACTAAAATACTCCATCTTTACTTTCTTAGAAACTAAGTTGCCTCTGGTTTTTATTCCAGTCAGATCACTTACAGTCAGATTTCTTACATATTTAAGGTGATTAATCATAAATAGATTTTCCATAGTGCATTATTACTTGAAATTATTAATACAGAAACATATACACAGAAATCCATCATTTGCCTTACGAAAAATTGTTGGTGTGAAACTGTTTGTGTAATCTGACACAATAATACAAGTTTGTTCCTAAACCTTAAAAAAAGTGGATTAATTCTTCTACTAGGCAAAACATTAGTAATACATGCACACAATATTTTACATAATTCAACATCTGTCAAAGTTGGTGTCATATTTGCAATTCATGTATATATATGTACACAAATATTCGTCTGTGTGTGTGTGTGTGTGTGTGTGTGTGTGTGTGTGTGTGTGTGTGTGTGTGTCTGTAGTTCATAATACATTTCAATGTTTTTTCATTATAGGTGACGCTATTTTGTCTCTTATGTGAAGAAAAGTAAAGTTTTGTTCTTGTTTGTTGCTGTAAGATGACAGCTAATAGAGTTATTTTCTGTGAGAAACCTGAATCAAATAAGTGATGTTTAATAAAGTTGGAATGTGGAGATATGACATAATGATGATATAGTAATAAACCAATGAAGTGTTATTAAAATGGTGAAATGTCAGGGATGCATCAGTGTTAAGTGGTGAAGCCTACACTCAGTAAAATAAAACTTCCCAATTTCATTTGCACCAACAATTCTACATAAGGCAAACACTGGTTTGGTGTGTATATGTTTCTTTATTAATAATTTTAAGTAATAATGCAGTATGGAAAATCTATTTATAAGTAACCACTTTAAACAAGTAATAAAATTATGTAGATGATCTGACTGGAATAAACAACAGAAGAAACCTAGTTTTTGAAAGAATAGTACTTTAGAAACTGGATTTAATTTCAGGAATGTACAGATATGACATGATATGATAATTTAAAAGTAGCTTCTACCCACTTTAATTTCACAATTGTTGAATTACATAAAATTTTGTATTTATTATTGATATTTTGCCTAGCAGAAGAATTAATCAACTGTCTTTCAGGTTTAGGAAGAAATTTGTATTATTGTGTCAATTTAGAACATTGTTGTTTTTCATGTGTTTGTGTTATAGAGAGTTGTAAAACATATGGAAATTTTAAAAAATGACTGTGAAACAGATTCACAGCCAGAACTTTCCTACACTTAGTGTCAGTTCAGAACTCTTTTCCCCAAGACTCAGCCATGAAACAAGTGAGCAAAATTATGAAAATCATTTGTGTCTTCTTGTTTAATATCCCAAGTCTAAAAATGGAATTGTTAAAAATTTATAAATTAAATACAGGAAATTCTAATGAATTTCTATTTTGCATTGTATAGTTATGACCTATTTAGGTTCCAATTTCAATATGTGTGTGTGTGTGTGTGTGTGTGTGTGTGTGTGTGTGTGTGTGTGTGTATTTCAACATAAATTTCATTAATTTTTCTATTCATGTGTAGTGTTTGTGTGAATGATACAAGTAGACAACAGTTCGATTTGATGAAGGTTGAATATTGGTGTTATTGCTTGAAATAATTTGACTAGAACCTTTTAAACATTCGACCAAACAGACACATGACAGGTGACATGTGACATCAGTGGTTGCCTGATGTTGCACATCAGAAGGATGGGACCCAGTTACATGGTTAGATTTGAAGAGGCATCACAAATATACTGGGTAGTCAGTCACACATGCATCAGGTGTCCAGTATGGGAATTAGGTGATCTGTACACTAATATTATTGATATGGGGACTTATACAGCCAAAATACTGTGCACACACTGTTTCTAATTAATTTGTTATTCAGGTGGCAGTTTCCAATCCACTGATTATGTCAGAAAACTTAGTTTCACTAGAAGCCATGTCAATGAAGAGTAACTGATAACTGAATCTATAACTGCTGTATGTAGTGGTAAAAGTACTATGTGCTAACTAGTATGTCTGAGAGTATTGGCAGCACTCATTAGAAAGTCACCATTTCATTCTACTGAATAATCTATTTCAGTTTTACGGAACCTAAGTATCTTGGAAGCTAACTGTAATTGAAGTTCAGACACATTCTAAACTGATTCTGTCATTTGAGCAAGAAGGCCTGTTACATTCCAGCATCTGAATTCGAAATTTTGGTGCCCTGACTTTTTTGAACTAGATAGTATCCTTCATTAATCAGTTATGAAGAACTAACTAAATTAACATAATGCCAAATATGGTAACTTCACTTCAAAATTGGTAATTCACAATCGGTGCAGTTTTACAAACTGCATTTCAATTCTCAAGATTGCTAAATATCATTACACCAGTATATAGGTATCCCTCACCACAGAAAAATTTTCATTTTCATCTGATAGTCACACGACAAAGACATATATAGAATTAGTCTGTGCTTAACATCTGGCATGATAAAAAGTATGCACAATTTGTCTAAGCTGGTCTCGCACTCAGGTAACACCTTTGAGAGTTTACATACTGCTATCATTGCATGAACAGTCTGATGAAAGTGTGCTTACAGTTAGTATCATATTAATAGGTTCGTGGTATTTTCATTGATGTAAATCAGTGGCTCAATGCATACAATAATTTGTTACAGACTGCACATGTCTAGCGTTTTATTAACTTTTCATTGCAACAGGACATGTTTGTACAATGTATGATGTGCTGTCTTAATTTTGATAAACTGTGATTTGAAAGTGAATCACCAAAAAAAAAAAAAAAAGATAGAAAGAAAGAAAATGCAACTCGTTTGACACCATTGGTGACAGTTACACAATAAGAGACAATGAATACTGAACTTCTGTTGGTGGTCTATTACTTCAGTTGTGTTTAGAATGCGTTCAATGGACTGTAACGTAATGTTACACAGAGGTGAAATGAGTATAGATAACAAGCTTTGACTGAGTGTTAATGTTGTTTGTAATGTCGAGAAGTAAAGATGTTTTACTTGATTGCTTTGTGCTATCGTTTTGGATGCAAATTAGCATGACAGTTTTTGCTAGATTAACCAGTGGAATAATTCATTAACTTTTTTGCATGAGCTTCGTTTTCATTTGACTGCCCCTTATATACATTCTTTACAAATGCCTTCATCCCTTAGTTGCTTCTGTAACAACAAAACTGGTCTACTGCTTTTAGTTTCTCATTTCCTAACCTACTTTCTTCAGCATCATGATTTAAATCTACTACACTGCAGTACCCTTATTTTGCATTAATGTTGGTTCTGGTCGTCATCACATCACTGAGGGATCTAAAATTTCACAACTAATACTAATATGCTGATGAATCGAATATACCGAGTTTTGTTGAAATTTGGTAAATCCATATGTAATGTTATAGTTCAGTCTATAATTCAGTTTCTAATTGAGTCGCTGGCATAAACCCGTAATATACATGGTTGTATCAAAAATAATAATGGTTACATTTTACCTTAAATTTTCAGTGATAAGTCATTAACAGCTTCACGAATGGAAATATGCTTACAAAACTATGTGGGGCATCTATGTGCCACAACCACGTACAGAAGCATCTAGTTTTCTGTTTTCTGATAGCGTAAAGTAACTATTTAGACTTTTAAGTAAGCCTTAAATAACAATAAATCGTTTTAATCAAAAAACGCCCTCGTTTGTAGATCTTCGCCTGGATCGATTCGCTAGTGCAGGCATATCCTGACTATACGAGGAGGGTCTTCGGTGGAACTACATACGAAGGTTTCGAATTCGACGGGATAGAGATCTCCTACGGAGATGGAAGTCGTGTGGTCATACTCGAGGGAGGTAAGTACAGTACCTTTTGTTCCACAGACGCGTGTGTAGTTCCCGGGTTCGGTTCTGGTCGTGGGTTATACTTAATTACTGTCTCTGTCTGTCTCCACCGTCTTTCACTCAACCCCACCCCCTTCCTCAATCATTTCCCATCACTACTACTTTTAAGTTGACACAGATGAGGATAATTTTACTAATATCAACAGAAAATATTGGAAGTGTTCCAATACAATAATTATGAATTGCTTAATAAACATAAAATATATCAAATATTCTAATCTCATAATAATACTTTGTGAACAGTACATTGTTATGGCATAAAGGCCAAGAAACTGGCAATTAGGAAAATACAGCCTTTGAAAAGCATACGCCCGAATACTTGAGATGTACTCCAGTCACAATATTACTTTAAGAGCTGCTAGGAGCGTGCAATAAGTAATGCAGCACATTTTTTTCTGTAAACAGGTTGGTTTTGTTTAGGATTCCACTCTTTCGACTACAAAATGCTATTGTTCAACATGCTCTCCACTCCCTGTGACGGCTGAATGTCACCTTACTGGGAGCACCTGTACGCCCACATGGTACCACCCTATTGGTCGACGTCGTGACCACCGTCTTGCTGCGTTATCCACGTACTGCTTCCCGTGGAGTGCATTCTTCATTGGGCTAAAGTGATGGAAGTTCGAAGGTGCGAGACCCGGGCTGTAGGGTGAATGAGGGACGACAGTCCAATCAAATTTTGTGAGCTCCTCTCAGATGCGCAGATTTGTGTGAAGCCTTGCCTTGTCATGAAGAAAAAAGCAATTGATTTGAATTTTGTGGCGACGAACGCGGTGAAGTCGTTTCTTCAATTTCATAAGTGTAGGATATTACATTTCAGATTTGGTCGTTGCACCATGAGGGAGGATATCAAACAGAATAACCTCTTCAGAGTCCCAGAAACCGTCGCGATGACTCTACTGGCTGGCGGTGCGGCTTTGTACTTTCTTTTCGGAAGTAGCCTTGTTTCTGATTCCATGTGACGAAGACATGCTTCATCGCCTGTGACGAAGTTACAAAAAAATGTCACAATCAGCCACGTAGCGCGCAAGCAACTCGGCAAAATGGTCCTTTGTTGCTCTTTATGGTCTTCTGTTAGGCCGCGAGGAGCCCATCCAGCGCATACCTTAGAGTACCCCAACTGGTGGACGAGTGTGTCAGCGTTATCGACAGACACGTCCAGTTGTGAAGCGAGCTGTCTGGTGGTTATCTATCGATCACCTCGCATGAAAGTGTGTTCATGTTCCAACACAGCAGGAGTTACAGCTGTGTGCGGCCTACCGACACGCAGGAGATCTAACATGTTTGCACGACCTTGTTGTGACTATGACGGACGTTTCGCCCAGCGACTCGCCTTGCTTTGTTCACTGTCAGGTATCCGTAGACATTCTGCAAGCACCTATGAATATCTGCGATGCACTGGTTTTCACTTAGAAGGAAGTCAATGACAGCTCTCGGCAGGGAACGCGCCTCCATTATAGACGACATTCTGAAGGTAATGTATGGCGCCCCCACCTGTCGGAACTTCATGAAACGGAAATTTTCCAATATGCCTCACAACAAAGTCCGTAATTTTTCAGCTGAGGTCGGCCGAGAAAGAAAAATGTTGCATTACTCATTGAACGCTCCTCTTATAATAGCAATCAACTCTCGTAACATTCAAGAGTCATAATTTACACAATATGAAATGGAAGTGTGCGGTCAAAATTATCTGTAATTCACGGATTACTACGATTGTGAAAACAGCTGTAAACGATACCTATACGAATGTATAAATGAAGGGAGGTTTTTTTTCGGTCGTTTCCGCCCTTATTCGACAAGTTTTTTTTTCTGTTCATGTTTAATTCTTGGTGGAGGGTCTCTCCCTTTAGTCTTACTCATATTCCTGTGCTCTGTCGGATCTAACTGTGAAATCGTGAGCCGTGTCGAATTTGTTGTCGACAGCTGGTAGGTCAACATGCTGCAATGTTGCTGGCCACGCCATTAAGCCAAACCTCTTAAGGAAGCCTCCACTGAAAAGTACTCTGTGTTCAACGTGGTAGTTTATAATTTCTATAATTCCTTGCAATTTTCGAGGCTCTTTAGTTACCATTCTACTTTACCCTCCTAAAATTAGCTGTCATATTTGGGGATATATGTAAAAATATCAGATCTTCTACAGTTCTTTTTTTCATTTCAAATAAATTAAAAACAATCGGATGTGAAGTGCAACGATTACCTGGAATACACATTTGCAGTAAAGGATGACGATAAAAAGTCCATAATAGTCGCGGTTGTATGTTAATCACTGCTGGTATAGTCGACGACTTGGATTGGCAATGGTTCCGCTCACACGTAAAGCCAATTGTTCGTGTCTTACTGTTCATATTTTTTCAAGTTTCTGTACGTGAGACTGAAACATATTGCGCAGTTCTTGGAAGATTTTGCAGAGTGGAGAGGTACACTTGTAGAGTATCTCTTATCTTAAAAGCATTTTCTACCTTTTTTTCTGATAACGGCACAGACAAGACATACGAGAAATTTACCAAAGCAGATCTACTGCAACACTTGTGACCATACTTCAGATCATCGGAATTCCTTTGGAGAGTGTAATGTTCTCAGTGGTCTGTGCACGATAGTGCATGGTACCAGTACGTTCCAAAAAGCCTCTTGCGAAAATACTTTTGCTGTTTTTCAGGGGACCATATCTCGGGTTCCATTAATCACACAGATAAGAAGTCAAGTGTTTTGAATAGCCCTTGCCTTAGTGACCGTTTGTATACCAGTCGAAAGAACGGGTATACTGCAGTTATACTACACTACACATTATACACATCCACCAGACCAGGAAAATCGAGCAAATCGGTTGTCTCTTTTGCACTAGGTGTGGTCAAGTGTGGACCTAAGCTGGCTTATTAAAGCACCGTTCGTTCATGGGTGATTCCTTACAAAAGCCCGAAAAACTATGAATTTTGGGTACCAAAAGAACCAATTGTGGTGATGGCGACTTCCGTAATTTTTATTCAGTGCAAATCGATATTTTTATCATATGTTCTTAAGATGATATGTTTCCAGAATGATATTTTCACTCTGCAGCGGAGTGTGCGCTGATATGAAACTTCCTGGTAGATTAAAACTGTGTGCCCGACCGAGACTTTTCACTCTTTCTTTCAGGAGTGCTAGTTCTGCAAGGTTCGCAGGAGAGCTTCTGTAAAGTTTGGAAGGTAGGAGACGAGGTACTGGCAGAAGTAAAGCTGCGAGTACCGGGCGTCAGTCGTGCTTCGGTAGCTCAGTTGGTATAGCACTTGCCCGCGAAAGGCAAAGGTCCCGACTTCGAGTCTCGGACGGGCACACAGTTTTAATCTGCCAGGAAGTTTCATATCAGCGCACACTCCGCTGCAGAGTGAAAATCTCATTCTGGAAACTATGTTTTAATCAGCACTTCTTCACCAATAAAACTTTATGACACACTGTCTGTGTGTAATGGTACTGCAGTGACAAACAATGGGCTGAAAAGAGCTTAAAATGACAGTAAAAAATTGTGTATGAGAGGGAAGGCTGCATGTTCAGTAACACATTTCTAATAACATTTTTACCCTTTTACTACACAAATTACAGGCAGGACATTTTCGAGGAATTGTCATCGATGAGCAAAGTATCCAGAAAAAAATGTAGCGCAAACGATTTTGTGGTAATCTTATATTATACGTACTTATTTGCTGTTTATACGTGTCAAAATACTATTAACCTATAGAATTCGTTTTATATGAGCAGCACGCGCTGCTGTAGCAGAGTAAATAAGAGAGCCAGCGAATAAAGGCGAATTTTTGATCTTTAAAAGAGCACCAAAACGTTTGGCAAGCAAACACACTCGCGTTTTTTTGCGCTGGTAGAATGTAGCAGAGAGATAGTGATGGTGAAAGAGTGGGGAGGCAGTGCCAGTGGAAGAAAAGAGAGACAAGACAATGATGGGAGGAGAGAAAGAGTGGCAGTGAAAGAGGAAGAGAGATGGATGAAGGCAACAGGTGGGAGCCACAGAGAGACTACAACAGCAGTGAGACTTCAGACTCTGTGGAAGCTATTACGGATTATTTTTTAATGGTAGTTGTGTCCCGCAAACTTTATTCCAGTACTCACTGCCTGTCAGAGTTGGATTTTTCACTTACTGTTCAAACTCACATTACAATTCACCGTCGATTTATTGACAAATGTTTGATTATCAGGTTTTCATAATACATTTCCCATTATACTGATTCCTAAAAGTAATGTTCTTGCTCCCTGCATGTGACAACCACCGCAGCTGCCAAAACTACAACAGAACATCCTAACAGTTTTACCTTTTCATTGCTGGAATAGACTTCTTTTCCCTTTGCTGAGGGTCGAGGATTGTAGGAGAGCTCTGTAGCCTTCAAGCTACGAAATGACTTAACTTCCTTTGAAAGAATCGGCTGAACTCTTATACAACATTCATTTAGATTGGTGAGCAGACCTCATATTCATTATAGCAATATTTTAGAAGTGGTTGTGCGCTGGTTTGACACAGCGTCGCTAAAATTATACCTTCTACAGCGGTTACCAAAGAAACACCTTACATGGGAAAATGTAGATTATTATTTAACAATGATATATGATGCAACAAACAAAACATAAAGCTTTTATAGCCGTGTTTTCTCCGCCGCAGTATTAAGAGGCTAGGCCTACAAGATCAATCACGGCGATGAAATGACTGATAAAAATTCAAGGAAAATCTGCCACCATACGGAGTATAATTTTATCTTTAAGCTGTGCAAAAAATTGAAGGTCTGGTTTTGCAACGTTCTAAACTTTGCATTCCCAAAAGATGCTCGAAAAACTGTACCTTTTTGTAAATATTTGTGCTTAGTGCAATATAACGGCAAGGGCTTTTGATGGCTACTCTGAACCCAGAGGACGTGTTACATTCAGTGATACGTCACCCTGATACTGCTCGTGAATTTCTACGTGACTGCTTTCTTATGGTCGCCTCCTCGAAGTTTCTTGAAGCTGTGGACTTGCTGTATCGTGCCATCGACACTCGTCGTGTGACTTCGTTAGAGTTTCCAGGGGGTCGAGAGTTATAGAGTCTTCATGCTACGAAATGACGTAACTTCCTTTTAAAGAACTCCTTTGTATTTTGTTCCTCTCATATTGGGTGAACAAATCTCATATTAACTCAAACAACATTTTCGAAATGAATGTCGTAACATCACATAAAATAGTAGCATTTCTCTTCTGCTCTTTTCAACGGTTTTCGGGCGTTGAGATAGTAGGCCGCGCCTCAGTTGCGTTCAGTCCGTCGTCTCCGTCTCATGTCGCGTCAGGTTGTGAGGTTCTGCTTTGATTGAGCAAAGTACTGCCTCTCCTTCCTTGATGAGTCGGGAACATGTGCCCCTGCTCATAAAATTATCAGTTACACAGATTTCAACTCCTTCTTTAAAAAAGCAATCCTAAAATATACCAGTGCGAGGCAAGACTGGTAATTCATTTTATACCCATTTTATACCCATTTTCAGTCCATTTTTCCGCTATTGTAGACTTGTTGGGCTGATGTGGCGCTCATGTTCGATACATCGATTTTCAGTTATGCTGATCGTTTCTCTAATATAAATTTTTTCGCATTCACACAAAACTTAGTACACACCCGCCTTTTTGAGAACCGTGTCGTCTTGCACTGTCCCTAATAACTCGTGTTTTGGTTGGTAGGCGAAAAAGTAGAGCTACGTGGTGTTTTCGCAATATTCTTCCAGTTTTTGACGACACATTTCCAGCAAACGCTATGAAAGTGGTCTTCTCATCGCCTTCTTTTCGTCCTGCGTGTCGTTTTTGGAGTTCTTCCTTCCAAGGGCCGTCCGAATCTATCGGACGCTGTATCCACTCTCGTGGAAGACGGATACCAGGTGCCACAGTTCTACCGTCGGACTTTGTTAATCTGAAATTGAGTATGTCCTGTGTAATAGAGTGTTGAACAACATGGACACTATCTTCCAACTGAGCAAGGAATGGAAGATAATACTAAGCTCTACCATAGCAGAACATAACATCTGTATGCGAGATGCGACAGGCGGACGTAAGGCATCTGAGACTTTTGTCCACCTCACCCCTCACACACACACACACACATACGCCAGCCCCACCACGGAGAACGGAGCGGGGCCCACGAGACCCATCTCTGGACAGGCAGGTGTAGATACCGCCAGAATGCGGGAGAAATTTCATTGCATCGCTGCCAACTGGTGACTGGTTTCTCGACGAAATGTCGTGGACGTTCTACGATTGGAACTGGCAGTATACCCAAGACTCCTCGAAGCAGCTTGTAAACCGAGGGGACAAAAGTCATGGGATGGTTCTTAATGCATTGTCTATAGCGTCAGACCTCCTTTAGACGGAGTAGTGCACCAGCTCGACGTCGCATGGACTCAACAAGTCGTTGGAAGTCCTCCACAGAAATACTGAGCCACGCTGCCTCTATAAGCGTCCATAGCGTTGCCAGTGCAGGACTTTGTGCACCATTTGACATCTCGATTATGTCCCATAAATGTTCGATGGGACTCAGGTCGGGCAATCTGGATGGCCAAACCATTCACTCGAATTTTCCAGAATGCTCCTCAAACCAATCACTAATAACTGTGGCATGGCGACATGGGCATAAAAATTCCATCGTTGTTTGGGGAAATGAATCCATGAATGGCTGCAAATACTCTCCATGTAGCAGAACATAACAATTTCGAGTCAATGATCGGTTCAATTTGACAAGAGGACCCAGTCCATTCAATTCAAACACAGGCTATACCATTATGGAGACACCACCAGCTTGCACAGTGGCGTGTTGAAAATATGGGTCCGTGGTTTCGAGGTGTCTGCACCATCAGCTTTTACCAACAGAAACCGGGTCTCATTTGACCACGCCACGGCTTTCCAATCGTCTAGGGTCCGACTGCTATGATCGATAGCTGAGCAGAGGCGCTGCAGGTGATGTACCGTAGCAAACGCAATCGAGTCGGTTGTCCGTTACTATACTTCGTGGTGATGGGTAATTTCTCAGATTACGTATTTTCGGCACATTCTTGACACTGTTGATCTCCGAATATTAAAATCGCAAATGATATCCGAAACCGAATTTCTCATGCGTCTAGCTCCAACTATCATTCCGCGTTAAAAGTCTATTAATTCTCATCGTGCGGCCGTAATCGCGACGGAAACCTTTTCACACGAATCACCTGAGTACAAATGACAGCTCTGCTAATGCACTGCTCTTTTATACCTTGTGTACACGATGCTACTGCCATCTCCGTTTCTGCATATCGGTATCCAATGACTTAAAACCTAAGTACATGCCAGAACAGCCTCACATCACAACCTTTGCTGTCTCTTGGCAGTCAGTGATATTATTGCTATGACTCAAGGTAAATACGCAGATACTCGTTTAACTGTCCTAGTTCTCAGTAAAACAGTCACAGCTAAATCTTAACTTTGCTCCGTAGCTTAGCGCAAGAATTCTTAGCATTTGTCAGAATGGCTGAGCTGCAGGAACTGAACTGAAGTGGACTGAACTGTCTGACTTCAGAATGAAAAATGTGTGAGCGTTTGTGGTGCATCGTCTTTTCTACCTGACGGCAGAAGGATCTCCCTTTCCGCCACTGATAGGTGAAAGCAATGTAGTCCCTGGTTGACAGCATTCCCTTTGGTGACTGGAAACAACGTCAGCGAACTGGCATAACACGGTAATGAAAGTGGCGGAGAAGCAGATAGTGGTTCGGATAGGTGAGTGCAATCTGGACACCACGGAACTGAGAGGCGCCAGGCGAGAGGTGGTGCCTGAGTCGCGGTGGCCAGGTTGCATCCGTGGCGTACCTCTTAAGACTAGTACACTACAAAATCTCGACTGACCAATATGATACGTCTCCTATAGGAATTTTTGGGCTACCCCATGTCTCCTAAATGGCATTTGCGACCATGTACGGATACTAGTCAGTCCAAACCCCTTTTTCGAGTGTCTGGTGATGGCGTTCCTGCTCTTTTGCAAATCTCTCCTCTTTGTGGCATAATCTGAGCAGAGCTGCATGGTGCTTTTCTTTCTGTACACCACAGCGAGTAAGTGGGATCATAAGGTGTGGTCATTCACCAACTGCCATCGTGTGTCACCACACACTAAAGAGAAGCGGGTAAGACCTTATACAGGGTGGGGAAAATAAAAGTGGTTCGAATGAGTGGATACGATAGGACGTGAATATATGCATACAACAAGACACCGTCAGGCGCACACCTGTATACGCGCACCACGTGACACATTTACGTAATCTCCCACCCGACAGAGTTGTTAGCAGAGGTCAGACTAGCCGCGGCTATAGCTACCCACCCAGGTCACATGATCTGTCAGTGTGCGATACTTTGTGTGAGGAGCCCTCAGGTCCTAGGTGCATCGCAACAACCCTCACAGTCTTCAAGAACTGCAGCAGAACATTTCGGATGAGACTGCAGCAATTGCAGCAGCCCAGTTTCGATCTGCCTTCAGCAACTTGCTGACCAGGGCCCATAAGTGCCAAGAGATGAACGGTATTCACTTTCAACATGTGCTATAGTCAGGCTAGTACTGTATTTCCTTTGCTCTGCTGTGTTCTTTGTACCCTGGAACTCTGTTCTCTGAGGCACTTTTATTTGCCTCGCCCTTGAAAGACTTCGGTAATTAATAAGACTGCAAATCTGGATAACTATTTTATATGCAGTGCAATGGAAACGGTATTTATTTATTTATTTTATGAAACATCAGTCTCCTGACTGGCTTGATGTGACCCACCACGAATTCCTCCTTTCAGACAACCTTTTCTCCTCAGTTACACGGACGGAAAAAAAAGTCGCAACATCAAGGAGTTACTATCAAACTCCACTGCACTAGAGTCTGTGTAGGGCCCTGGCAATAGGGATGCGAGAAACTGAAAAGTCCTTATGCGACATTGCACAATGAGTTGTCAGGAATGTAGGCACTGAAGGTGTTTGCAGACAGCGGTGGTCACGAGAATGTACAGTCGCAAGAAGACCGGTCTCCGGATGGCCACGTGGCACTACCGAGAGGGAAGACAATCGTATTCGGCGTATCGCTGTGGCGTTTCGTAACTGCAGCAGCGATTCAGGAAGCAGTTGGCACCACAGTGACACAACGAACTGCTAAAAATCGAATTTCCAGCATGTTGGAGTAGCTATGGGTCAGCAAGTTATGTTAATCAGTAAAACGAAAAACCAGTCCACAGTTTCAAATTTTACTTTTTTTTATTCAGTCGATGACAAGTTCCGGACCGAGATCTATTTTCAAATCATGGTAACTTAGTCAAAAATAATAGATTTCAGCTATCAGTCGTCCGTTTTAAATTTTTTTGGCAGATCTAGATTTCAGCTAGAAACTAGCCATTCTCAATGCGCTATCATTTTTTATCGATCGATGTAATTCCTGTTGTCGGGCTTCATACACAGTTCATTGAATGTTCAAGACGCGAAAACCATGTCAAAAATGTGCAAAAAACTGTTACAGGGCATACACATAACATATCTGTGTGGCTGTAACTGTTAGCTAAATGTAGCTGTACCATCAGTTTTAAACTATGCTACTGCCTTTTTGTTGCTAGATGTACAATACTGACAGCACCAAATTTAGAGACTACGTAACCATCCATTTTCAGCAAATTCAAAGAGATCTGCAAAATAATAAATACAGTTTCTTACAGAGAGATATTTAATAAACGTCTGTGCATCAAATGTTCCCTGTGAGTACTCCAAGGAATGGCCACTCTCCATTGATATTTACAGTAAATGTTCATGTCCCATATTCCCAGTCGGATACAGATTTTTCCATATTTTGTGTTTAAAGTTGTCTGTGAAGACCTTCTTGTTCATCTGTAATGGCTTGTTGTTTTTTCAAGAGTAGTGTATGTTCCTCCTTCTTGGCAAATTTCCAGTTTCTTTTGGGTGTGCACAACACATTAATCTCACTTAAAGTAGTTATTTCTTTAGTATGGAATGATTTAAATATGTTCCATACATTTGTTCTTTTTCTTGAAACCTGTAGATAACATTACTTGTTGCAACCAATACTGATACAGGAGTTCTTTTCTTTTTCTTGAATCCTGCAGACAACATTATTTGTAGCAACTAGTCCTGATTCCGAAATTTTTTACTTGATGGCATGGTGTAGAACATTATCCTGAATTGAAAAAATGTATTTCTCCAGCTTTAATATAACACTTTATGGGAGTTCGTGTTAACAACTTCCACACAATTTACAGATAAATAATTAGAATTATAGGCAGGTAAAACATAGTTTGTAATCTTTTCTTGGTCTTGGAGGTTTGCCTGTACACCGGTCAACATTCATACATTCTTACTGACCCACTAGACGCACTTCAGAAAACTGTTAAACACAACACAGCAACTATTCAGTTAGATATCCTAAAATCTAAACCACGTTGAACCAATTGGCACAGAGTACAGTGTAGCACATTGTAAACACTGTTTACTTTCGCCAGGGAAGACATAAGTTTCTCATTGACGCAGACCAAATCCCTTCATAAAATCAGTAATGTGGTTATGGTGAGAGACACCCACTTGCATTGCTCATACTGTGGCATCAAGCAGTCAGGCCTGCAAGATGAGTGGTCTGCCAAGCGAGTGGATTCATTCTTATGTATCGAGTAACATGAACTCTAGTACTCACACTTAAGTTACAAATTATCCTCCTATATGATTAATACGCAACGGAAACACGCTTCTGACTATCAGTAATTTACAGAACTCTGAATGTACACTACGCACTGGCAATACCACATTTTCTTTTTGTCTTTTATTTAACGGCTTTTGTCAACACGTGGCCACCGCACTGAATATGAATGGCGCACACATTATAAATTCGGGACATTATGACAACATACAATTCGAAGGAAAAGTCCACCAATCTTTTTCTTTTCACTATCTTATTTATTCCGATAAATTCTCTAACCTAAACACACAAATTCTACAACCTACAACAATAACACAAGAGAAATTCCGCCCAGTGGGCATGGCTTTACAATGGTGAATCTCTATATTATGGTCTCGTAATTATTTTTAACGCTACAGTGCACTTTCTGGATAGGATGGTGGATCTTTTATTATACCTCACACTTCGACTCTCACAATCATCATCACTAAACTTTCCTCCAGACCGAGCGGTACTGAAGGAACAAGCATAACCCACTAATCTTTTGAAACTACGTCGCTACTCTCCCATGCAAACCACACATACCCAAATTACATGACATACACCACACTACAACATGAAATACTATACAGAGAATAGTCACAACATTATCACTTTCAGCTTTCCCATTTCAATCAATATTTATCCCAGTTTCACACGACACTGCCCCACTTCGTAATTCTACTTTCCCACTATGAACTCTGGAGATATTTGCACGTCTTCCTGTGCAATGCAAGCCAAGTGGCGTTGCTGGATAGACGGCCGACTCACCTTGCTTCTCTCTCAGAGTTTGAATCTAGCGTCACACGGAATCATATCACGCAAAGTAATATTAAGAACGTATTCATCACACACGCGAGTCCTCAACCGATACCATGGACGAGTACTTCTCTTTATCTTTTGTCTCATACACAGTTTGAGACTCACACAGTACTCACCACGTGGAAGTACTCGTCTCTAATTTCAAGTCCTGCACACGCCATTTCTTAAATATTTCAACTTATGGTACACATGCTATTTCGTAAATATTTCAACTTATTGTACACACGCTAGTAATTCAGCTTAACTTAAGCACACGGAAGTATTTCAACTTAATGCTACACGTGGTTTCATTGTGACCGTTGGTCACTTCCGAAGATTCCTACAATCCCATTAATATTACCTGCTTGACATTTAATTCTCCCCACAAAAGTTCCTGAAATAGAGAAATTAATATTTCAAACTACTCTTAAATATTCCACATGCATACCATGTCTCCACTCTTTCGTCATTACGGAGCACAACTAAAACAGGTCTTAACAGCACAAGATCCAGCGGCAGAGTGCCGAAACATGGCCGTTCTCTAGGTCCTCTCCCATCTCTGTCGAGGTGGGAGAAGCACCTTGCTATCGTATTGGCCAGCCACATTTCAGGCGCTCAAAGCTCTGGTAAATTTCATCTCTTTGGTCTCACCAAAGGTGGCCAAAGGATCGACTCAAAGATGATCATATATTCACATTCACTATCTGCGGTTAGCAGACGACCATACATTCATTCATTTAACAGATCTCACCAAACTGGATGTAGGGATTTACTTTGTGGGAGTGCACATGTGATCAATTAAATAAATAAATTGTCGTTCTTTCCCACACTGGTATCTGGCTTCGCTGTATTAATTGAAATTGAGTTATTTTACAAAAAAAATGTGTTGTTTTGGCAAAAATAATGAAGTATGTTGTACCTATTTTCAATGTCGGGCAGTACTGTACCCTTTCACCACCGTCTACCCCTGCAGAAAAAAATGGCACGGTACTATCCTTGCAATGCGAGTGTAGTTCTGAACATTTTTTTAAGAAAGCTGTATTGGAACAAACGTAGCAAGTCATCAAAATAACCAGGAGGAGACCTTAGCCCCTGGTGACCTCAAATAGACGACCAAATGCTGCTACTTTACCAAAGTATTGACACAGTTGTTCCATTATTGTACTCTCCACAATCCAGAGTAACGTACACATACAAGTTTGCAACAATCCACATGACAAATAAAACATTACATCACACAAATAAAAAATAATGTTGAGATAAAAATTTGCTTAGTTACTGGGATCTTCGTTATTTTTATGAGTAATCCAAACTTCACTAATTCTATGACAAATAAAAAAATACTAATTGTACTCATGAAATTTTAAGTAGCTCACCGTCCAAACACAGAACAAGTAATCTGACATTCATAAATAGCGTTGTAATAATCTTTACATGGCAATGTCTAAATACAAAACAAAATCTACGAAAGAAAAAAATTGCGTACATTAGTTGCACGTAGAAGTCAGGCTCCATATCAATACACGCAATAAATAGTTAGCAATAACTGCTTGAATCCACCAGTAGCTCTCGTGTCTTACTCTACTGCTCATTTCTCTATTGTTACACATTTAGACGACAAGAACTTGCATTTCGACTAGCCTTCGTTACACTTTAATGTGAAATATCACCACTGTGATAATGCAAATAAGTGGCTTCAGTCAACACACCAACAAGATTATTACTGTCCACGACATCAAAATACATCAGTTAATTCCGATATTTTGTTGTGCAATGCAAACTCTTGTCCCCTGTGACAACCTTACTGACCAATGCAACAAGAGCCGCTACGTTAGTATTACGCCACCGGCTAATAATTAAAGCATCATTGTACCAAATATTCTAATAAACATGCTACGTGAACTTGATAACTCAGAACAAACAAAAAACAAACACTAACTACTCTAAACACAAAAGTTAATGAAATACAATTACACTTGCTGTCCCTTCAGGAATGAAACATATAAAAAAAACATTTACACAATTACAAATACATTATTCCCTATCTTGCGAGTCACACGGAAACATTTCATTCTGTGATTTTCTTGGGGTCAAAAAGTTGCTGATAGTTTTCCTAGAAACACTGTCTCGGTGTCAAAGCTCTCCCATGGTTACCCGGACGAAAGTCTTTAAGTCACTCAAATCGGCATTTTGAACACGCACTGAACAGTAAACTGTATCTCACATTACACACAAATGTCATAGTCACTCTCAGAGTACCATCCACACGAATCTGGTCGTCCAGAAATGGCCCTACAACTACTATTACCCACGGTTCTGTCCTTTCAGTTCATGGTCTAATTAAAAGTCGTAAGTTCCAACAAACAGCACTTATTCCTGCACCAATTAAAGAAGTGTCTCCTACTACAGACGCAAATGTCAATGTCCCACTCTAGTTTCTTGCGTTCATACCATAATTAGTCACCAAACGACAACTGTCCTCTTCAAGAATACCAAGCGTCCCACATGCAATTCAGAAAGCACACTTAACAAGTCACTGCCAAAAGTTTATGGATCCCACCGTCCAGTGGTCAAGACAAAACAAAAGAATCGTCCTGTCTGCTAAAGACAAAATCTTTTCCACCACTCACAACGTGGAAACACCAGTCCTTCACTTTCCACCTTATGGAAAGTCGCTGTCATCTTGTTTCACGGCTCCACAGTCCAGTACTAGTTAATAGCTGCTGGTAAAAAATGCTGGCCGGACACTGCCGCGCGTCGTTCACTCTGCCGTGGCGCCGCCGCCGCGCGAGCCGTTCAGCAGAAATAAACCACCCGCTGTTGCCTCCGCAGGATACTTTCCCCAGTCGTAAGGGTGGCGAAACTTATGAATGGCCAGTGGTACGTGCGTGTCGCCCCAGGCCGTTGACCTGCTGTAGCGGGCGCGTGGAGTGTACCCCGACCGGCAGTGGAGTGGGGAGTGCCGCGGCTCTGTCGCCTGTCGCCATGGCGACGTCAGCTCGGCCCGCTAGCGGTATGGGCGTTACGACACCCAATCAGTCAGACCCTTCCGTGCATCTCGCAACATTACAGACAAAAGGATATATTTAAATACTCATTGATTACCTGTATGATGTATTAGATACATTGCTAATAAAAGAATCTTTGTTCTAAAAAAAACATAAAATCATACCCCCTAGTTTTCTACACATACAACATCAACATTTATCCCTTTTCTATATACAGCCCACACTTGTGCTATTGATTGTACCTGTCGTCCCTCATACAAAACATGAAAGTGTAAAAAAAAAAAGGAATAATAAACAATCTATTTTATATATTTTACATTTTATTATATATAACAACATTTCTAGGACATGTATGAACCATCCACATGATGTCAGATCCTGACCTGCCATCGAGGTTCATCCAAATCAAACAATACACAATAATGTTTTAGTTACAGATCGGTAGCATCCCCTTTACAGGAGTGTGTGCATTGATCACACTACTCTACGACTCTCACTCACCAGACATCACATTTTCCTTCTCATTCAATCCATTAATACACTAACAGAATAGGTCTAGAAGTCAGCTAACCTTAACACCACCACACTCACGACAACATACCATACCTTTGCTCCCTTATACTCAACCACATAACACATGAAGCTGTTTCGGAGATAGCTTTCCAGTCTCCGAATTCGTCCTTTCACTCTGGCACCTCTCTCCATCGGCTTACCTCTGCATTCACTTCACCGATTATTCATCCTCCTAAATATCACTTAGAATTGCGACATTTCATCTAAGAACAAAAAATACACAAATTATTCCTTCTGCAAAATAACTGTACACATTCTTGGTACCGTTTTGATTAGTTATACTGGGACCAGGCTTCAACAACAACAAAAAGTATTATTTTCGCCAAATTGGAAATCTTATGGTAAGAGTTAGATTTTACACATATATTACCTCCTACGTCAATATTCCACAACGTTCACCATCTGGATCTCATACTCCCTTTATGTCTTTTCACATTGTGCAGTTGTCCTCATCTCTTCATTCGTATTTCGGCTCTCCGTGCCTCCATTACTCCATCATTTCCTGGTCTTCCTTCACCATTGGCATCAATCTCTATTGCAGCATACACAGGCCTCTCTGTAACATACATCTAAGACATCTCTACATTATTCAATTCTACTCACCTTTATTTACCACTGTTTCATCACGTCGAATCTCTCTTTATTAATCACACTGCTCCACGTCGCTTCTCTCCTTATATATCACCTTTATCCACTACTATTTATCACGTCGCTTCTCTATCTACCATCTTTATCCACTCATTAATCATCACGTCGTTTCTGCTTGATCCTTATTCATATGACAAAAAATACGTACATACACCACTCTGTCGACTCCTGTTCATGACTCATTCGACCAGTCTATTCCGTCATACTTCCTGACATCCCACCTGAAAATTCTTATGTTCGATTTGACCCTGCACAACGTTACACACCACAAATAAATACACTGACTATCTACCATAAATTGCCTACTTTAGATCTATCCTTAACTTTTCCATAATTTGATGTTAGAAATGTGATGAAGCCCACGAGATTGTTTTCCCTTGATCGTCTCAATCAGTACAGCATTTTCATGGACAATCCGCCTCACTCTGAATGGTCCGCTATACACAGTAAAGAATTTCCTAGTTAGGAATCTAAGTTTACACGAAAATTAAATGTGTGCAGAGAATATACAAGCTGGGAGAAACGGGGCAGCCCAAGTGTTAGAAACTTTGGTGCTAGTGGCCTCTTTCCCTAACACCAGATTCCTAACAACCATACACAGCACCTCATTATAACTGTCACCCCGACTATGACATACTATAGATCAGCTGGCGTCTAATTCAAATACTTCGATCACATTACTGATGTGACCTGTAACAGCAGTATAAACGTACCCTATTCCATACAGATCACAATGTTTACTTTTTACATTACGTGTTAAGTACCTGCAATAGTCAAATCGCACTAATTATACTGGACTCCTTGGCATTATTACATAACATTTTAGCAACTGGTTTCTTTGAAGAAACAGTTCTTTTACTTTACAGTTCGAAATAAAAAAATTTCAAATTTTGCTCTGAGAGACCAGCCTAACAGACTCCATTACTGGTGTTTTATTCTCTGATCAGAAGTATGGTATTTGCATTCCTACATATCAGTAGAGTATGTCTGCTACATAGACAATTTTCAGTGCCAGCTGCATGTGTTTTAAGGCAAGATGCTAAGGGCCGATATGTTGGATTAGTTTCTCCTGTCCTTAATCCATTATGACAAGAATGAAATGCCTGGATTCCATGCTCTCCTGTCATTCTGATAGTTTCTGCCGTTCCTATCCTCGACACTATCTGACCTATGAGTCGTGTTTCCGTTCACGATATTGCTTTCATTACCCAGTTCCTGTAACAAGTGCTGAAGTGACGCAGAATCGTCTAAGCTTCTGCCTGCTATCACTATATCTCTGCGCAATTTCACTGGCAACTTCGTTATACAGATCCCAAAGAGCTCCCCAGGTTCGTATGGCACATCCAAATACCTATTTCGTCTCAGCATTTCCTGATAGCACGACACTGGATCTCTTATACCACCTTCGTTACCATTTGGCATCATCAATATGCTTTGCGTAACCTGGTCCTGCTTACTTTGCGACCAGAATTCATTCAAAAACTTGTCACAAAATATCTTGTAGCTACTACAGTCTTTAATAACCTCCTGCATTTTCGCTCTAGCCTCGTCCCTCAAATGGTTACACACAAACTTCATTTTGAGGAGCGGTCCCCACGATGAAGGTAATGAATCTTGAAATTGAGAAAGCCTTGGACTATACCCAGTTGGATCTGCCACCTGTTTTATCCGACACAACCGTTCTTCTGTCTCTCTGAATTCGTCTTCCTCTTTCTGCCTATTTTCGCTTTTTGAGTTTATCTCACTCTCCCTCTGCAATCTACCTGGTGGTGTGTCACCTTCGCTACTGCACGCTAATTGCAACTGTGCTAGTTCTTCACTATGTTTCCTACTTATTTCTAATTGCGCCTCTTTAAACTGTAAAGGTGATTGTATCTCCTCCTGGTCGGTATAAACCTCTCGCTGCGTACTGTCAGAGCCTGTCTCGCCTCTTATACTGAGCTTTTCTACATCTGCACTAATCGTATTCATTCTGACCACTACCTCTTTGATTCGCTCATCCGGCAACGCGTCCCTACGCTCAGTAGTATCACTCTCTATTGCAAATACTTGTACTTCCATATTATTAGCTTTTTCTTTCACGGCATCACATACTTGCTTCAACGCACCCAGATTCTTCTCCCCCTCATCTAACCGATTATTAACTGCGGGCAGACGCTCATCGATAACCGTGTGTAGCTTCCTCATTGCCTCTTTATTTCCCTTATCCATTGCCTCCAATCTTTCCTTATTTGCTTCCAATCTTTCCTTAGTCTCCCTATCTCTCTCCTTATTATCTCTGTCCATCGCTTCCAATCTTTCCTTAGTCTCCCTATCCATCGCTTCCAATCTTTCCTTATTATCTCTATCCATCGCTTCCAATCTTTCCTTAGTTGCTTCAAATCTTTCCTTATTCTCCCTATCTCTCTCCTTATTCTCCCTATCTCTCTCCTTAGTCTCCCTATCTCTCTCCTTATTATCTCTATCCATCCTCTGTAAAAACTGCAGTATCACATTGTCATTTGCTACTTTCGACGCGCTCACCTCGTTCGCTAAGGGTAGCTGCACTTTCACTGCATACCTGACCTAGTCCCGGCTCGCCCGCGTCGTCTGGAAAAGCCCGCATTTGTGGACAAAGCCCGCCGCATAAAGGATCACCCAGCAGCGGTCCACTGAACAATTCAGCCCCTTCCGAGTGTTTGTTTTTCTCGCTCATTAACCCATGGTCAACAGCTACTTCCTGCTGCACTGCTACGTTCACGCCAGAATCGCTATTCTCCATGGTGGCTACACTTTTCGACTGCGACATAGTTACCACGGACATTACGCAAAACAATTATACAACGATCTTCCAGCCTTGGGCGATATAGCAATTAATTACATAAAAAAATAAAAGATCCTCACCAATCCAGAAAGAAATTGCAAACAGAAAAAATTTTACTTCTTAGCGCTATCACAATAGTTTCCATCAAAAAATAAAAAAAAATATTAACAGCAAACCCTAACAGTAAAATATCCTGAAAAAAACTATCCTGGCAAAATATATCCTGGCCAAGTTATCCTGGCAACAAAATATCCTAACAAAAAAAATCCTGGCAGGGTCGAAATTATGAGAGGCACCCACTTGCCTTGCTCATACTGTGGCATCAAGCAGTCAGGCCTACAAGATGAGTGGTCTGCCAAGCGAGTGGATTCATTCTTATTTATCGAGTAACATGAACTCTAGTACTCACACTTAAGTTACAAATTATCCTCCCATATGATTAATACGCAACGGAAACACGCATCTGACTATCAGTAATTTACAGAACTTTGACTATACACTACGCACTGGCAATACCACATTTTCTTGTTGTCTTTTATTGAACGGCTTTTGTCAACACGTGGCCACCGCACTGAATATGAATGGCGCACACATTATAAATTCGGGACATTATGACAACATACAATTCGAAGGAAAAGTCCACCAATCTTTTTCTTTTCACTATCTTATTTATTCCGATAAATTCTCTAACCTAAACACACAAATTCTACAACCTACAACAATAACACAAGAGAAATTCCGCCCAGTGGGCATGGCTTTACAATGGTGAATCTCTATATTATGGTCTCGTAATTATTTTTAACGCTACAGTGCACTTTCTGCATAGGATGGTGGATCTTTTATTATACCTCACACTTCGACTCTCACAATCATCATCACTAAACTTTCCTCCAGACCGAGCAGTACTGAAGGAACAAGCATAACCCACTAATCTTTTGAAACTACGTCGCTACTCTCCCATGCAAACCACACATACCCAAATTACATGACATACACCACACTACAACATAAAATACTACACAGAGAATAGTCACAACATTATCACTTTCAGCTTTCCCATTTCAATCAATATTTATCCCAGTTTCACACGACACTGCCCCACTTCGTAATTCTACTTTCCCACTATGAACTCTGGAGATATTTGCACATCTTCCTGTGCAATGCAAGCCAAGTGGCGTTGCTGGATAGACGGCCGACTCACCTTGCTTCTCTCTCAGAGTTTGAATCTAGCGTCACACGGAATCATATCACGCAAAGTAATATTAAGAACGTATTCATCACACACACGAGTCCTCAACCGATACCATGGACGAGTACTTCTCTTTATCTTTTGTCTCATACACTGTTTGAGACCCACACAGTACTCACCACGTGGAAGTACTCGTCTCTAATTTCAAGTCCTGCACACGCCATTTCTTAAATATTTCAACTTATGGTACACACGCTATTTCGTAAATATTTCAACTTATTGTACACACGCTAGTAATTCAGCTTAACTTAAGCACACGGAAGTATTTCAACTTAATGCTACACGTGGTTTCATTGTGACCGTTGGTCACTTCCGAAGATTCCTACAATCCCATTAATATTACCTGCTTGACATTTAATTCTCCCCACAAAAGTTCCTGAAATAGAGAAATTAATATTTCAAACTACTCTTAAATATTCCACATGCATACCATGTCTCCACTCTTTCGTCATTACAGAGCACAACTAAAACAGGTCTTAACAACACAAGATCCAGCGGCAGAGTGCCGAAACATGGCCGTTCTCTAGGTCCTCTCCCATCTCTGTCGAGGTGGGGGAAGCACCTTGCTATCGTATTGGCCAGCCACATTTCAGGCGCTCAAAGCTCTGATAAATTTCATCTCTTTGGTCTCACCAAAGGTGGCCAAAGGATCGACTCAAAGATGATCATATATTCACATTCACTATCTGCGGTTAGCAGACGACCATACATTCATTCATTTAACAGATCTCACCAAACTGGATGTAGGGATTTACTTTGTGGGAGTGCACATGTGATCAATTAAATAAATAAATTGTCATTCTTTCCCACACTGGTATCCGGCTTCACTGTATTAATTGAAATTAAGTTATTTTACAAAAAAAATGTGTTGTTTTGACAAAAATAATGAAGTATGTTGTACCTATTTTCAATGTCGGGCGGTACTGTACCCTTTCAATGGAATTCTTTGTTTTTTTCGGGGCATATGATTTGGCACACTAGTTTGTTATACGAGTACATCTTCATTGCACATCTCATCCATGTTAAACTGATTCCTGGTAGTTTCTTGAGCACTCAAGCCTTGGTCCGATGTTAGCAGCCTGTGTGCGTGCGTGGGCCTCGAAAGCTAGATGACAGTTTCTCATCAATTCATACAGCGTAAATTTATTATGTACATATAACGAGCTACGAGTGCAAGTGGTAGAGCAGGGGTCAAAGATCATACCTTCACAGTAAATGACGGAACTGGGGTATGTAGAACAAACTACTGTTGTAACGTCTTTGGGGATCTAGACATCGAACTATGAGAATAAAATGGAGAGATCGAACTACAAGAACAAGACGGCGGAGCAGGGGCAGAGGTCGAAGTAAAACAACAAAATGTCGGAGCAAGGGGTCAGATTTCGATGTATGAGAACAGGATGAGCGAGCATGAATGCAGCAAACAGTGCCCCTTGCAACATTCTGTGTGCAAACATGTGTGTGTCTGTGTGTACGTCATATACTGGCACGCATCCTGCAACTCTCCTTATAACAGCCCACCTGCCGAAGTCCGAGGAATGGCGGGAGGGTGTCCTTTGCTCCAAATACCCGCTTCAGTCCTACTCTTTCACCCAGAATATTAATCTGGGACCTTAACTTTTGTTTCCGTCTATAGTTCTTCGACTATAGCTTAAACGCTACTGCATTTACCTTTCCAAAAGCCAAACTGATCGTCATATAAGAGAACCTCAGTTTTCTTTCCCAGTCTTTTGTATTTTATTCTTGTCAGAAACTTCGATGTATGGTGTTTACGGCTTATTGTGAGATAGTTCTCACACTTATCTGTCCTTGATGTCTTCGGGATTGTGTGGATGATGTTTTTCGGAAAGTCTGACGATACGTCTCCGTTCTCATAGATTCTACACATCAACTTGAATAGCCTTTTGATTGCCACTTTCCTCAATCGTTTTAGAAATTTCGATGGAATGGTGTTTATTCCTCATATCTTATTTGAGGGCAAGTCTTCCAAAGCTTTATTAAACCCATATCCTGAAACTGGATCTTGTGTCGACTCCCATTTTTCTTCTATCACGTTGTCAGACAAATTCTCCCATCTGCTCTCTTTTTTGGGTTTGACAGTGGACTTACCACTGGACTCTTAAATGTCGACAGCCTCGCTTTTTAATTTCAATGAAGCTTCTTTCGACTTTTCTGTAAGCTGCAACAGTGCTTCGAGGAACCATCTACTTTCCAATTTCTACTTTTCCAGCAGTCTTCTCTCCACTTCCTATTTACGTAAATCCTAATCGAGTAGTATTATTGTATTCTTGTCCTTCCATGGACACTGTTATATATCATTCTTTCGCCAATAAATTCAAGCATCCCTTCTGGCTTCTTCGAAGTTATCTTCGTTGTACTTATATTTGTCTTTCCAGCTTCTGAGATATTCTCTTTTAGAGATGTGCATTTCTTTTCAATCGAAGCGCCTACTGTGGTAGTCATCATCGCAGTATCCATCGTTTAAGATAACTTCCAACGCATCTCATCGTTTCTCAGTACTTCAGTGTCCCACTTCCTTCTATTATGATTCTTTAGGACGATTCTCTTAAGCTCCAGTCTATTCATCATTAATACTAAATTGTGATATGAGTCTATAAGGGCTCCTAAGTATCTCTTACAATCCTTGATTCCAGAAACTTTGTCTGCCAACGATGTAATGCATCTAGAATCCTCCTGTATCTCCAAGGCCTTTCTCCAGTATACCTCCTCTTCTTGTCGTTTGTGTACAGTGTATTCGCTATTACCAACTGAAATTTATAGATAGATTCAATTAGTCTTTCTCCTCTTTCATTCCTACTACCAAGCCCATGCCCTCCCTTAACTCCTTCTGCTATTGCTTTCACTAGCACCGTTTTCTAATCTTCCATAATTATTATTTCCCTTACATATTGAGTTATCCGTTCAACAGTCCCTTATACTTTATCTTTTCATCTCCTCCTTGTAAAGTTGGTATGTGTACCTGAACTTCTGTTGTCGCTGTTGGCTTGCTGTCGATTCTGATGAGATCAAGCC
Source organism: Schistocerca americana (assembly GCF_021461395.2). Classification (NCBI taxonomy): domain Eukaryota; kingdom Metazoa; phylum Arthropoda; class Insecta; order Orthoptera; family Acrididae; genus Schistocerca; species Schistocerca americana. The sequence continues at coordinate 595,223,196 of NC_060121.1, read as the reverse complement.
TATCACTTAACTGTTTACAGTAACTCACTGTTTGCTATACCTTCCTTTCCATAACAAATCCTACTTCCTTTATACCATTTTCAGCTTAGTTGATATTACGCTGTATTCGTCTGACCAGAGATCCCTATTTTCCTTCCATTTCACTTCAGTTACCCTACTGAATCTAGACTGAAGGTCTGCATTTTCCAGCTACCCTACCACTTTCATACTTCTGATACTCCACGCTCTGAATCGCAGAATATTGTCCTTTTGTTGATTACTCAATTTTTTTCTCGGAGTTACGTCTCTCTTGACAGTACTCGTCCCACAGATCCGAAAGGAGCTAAAGGCCAGTTCACACTGGCCGTCATGTCGCTTCACGTCACGGTACTGCCACATCAGGTGCACTCAATCTCCGTCTCGTCATTTCAAGTCAGTTCGCTTATCTCAGTACTGAACAATGAAATGGAGGTTTTGAGTGAGACAAGAGATAGAAGTATAATATCGGAATTGAGGAACTAGTGACAATATGGTTTATGGCCAAAGCAGACTTCATAACGTATGTCAGTGATCAGTTTTGTGTGGTAAAGTGCTGAGAAGTGAACAACATTTCAAAACACCGACATTTATTTGTAAGCGAATATATACACACATAAACATATAAAACAATATTTATAAAGGAATCAAGAGACCCGTTTTACATTACGCATTATGTTCTTTTTTTTCTTACATGTCTAATAATACCATAAATAACCGAATTTTTCTCCTACATTAGAGCTGACTTTTTCACTTAAATATATAATGAAGATTTCACAGTTCTTTACGTAAAATCTAAACAATTTTTCGCTTTCAAACATCGAATCGCTTGTGCCAGAACACTTAACGGAAAAAGACATCCAAGTCGCAATGGGATACTTGGAATTCGGAGGGAAAGCAAAGCGCAATAATGAAATAAAGATTAAGAAGCCACAAAAGGAGAAAATCCAATACTACAACATGTGTAACCGCGGCGAAAATACATTAACCTCCCATATTAGCAGACGACGTGATCGTCAAAGCTTTTTTCTCGAGATATCTTGACGTGACGTGACGGTCCGTTGACGGCCTGTGTGAATGCCGTATTTGAAACGCATTGTGAAATGCTTTGTCGTGTCACGACCTGACGGCTAGTGTGAACTGGCCATAATCCAGAATCTTTTGCTAATGGAGAGATCATCATTACACTTTTTCAAATACAGGCCACATATTCTGTAGATATACATTATGTGTCTTTAATGCATCAGTTTCCATTGCATTCTTCATCGTCATCACTTTGTTCGTTGCTTATTCATCCGCCTTTAAGGTGCAGTTCTCCACCCTTAGCGCTATACGTTGCCCTGAAACTCTCTCTGCTCCTCCATTCGTTTCGAGAACGCATCTAGCAGAACTTCGTCACTCGTTTCACCAGAAATCTTCTACCGCCATTGGTGATGATTCTTATTCAAATTTTAACCAGTTAATGAGTTGGAACGCACGATCCAGGGCGTTTTCATTACTAGTCAAAGACATTAGGGCAGCCTAGAGATGATAAATAGATAATGACATAGAGGAACGTTTTCCTGTGTTTTATTTAATTCAAAACATGTTTGCATTGAAAAGTCATTAACAATCGCAAAGATGACCGTTTAGGTACAACCAACCCTTTTTATCACTTTGAAGCTTTGACGTGCAGCGATACATTTCCAAGGTGAAGTTAGCCATTAGAAGATGCAGGTACCTGGCAACTCAAGTTTCGAAGGAGTCCATGAAGAACTGTTGGTGAATACAGTTATGTTAGACATAATAAGCAGTAACAGTTTGGTCTGTCTGCTGTTTTCCTTGGGAGACGAGGTTCTTAATAGCTTCCAAATTGTGCATCGGGCTTTACTTGTTGGACCGCGGTGGAGAAGCTAACACACGCTTCAGCGATAGGATATAGTCAGCCCCTGGGCCACATGGGTCTACGGTTTGGACTCAGTCTGATAGTAGTTTTCCCGAGGTTTCAGCTTGACCTGCTCGTATATCGTAATTCTCAGTGCACTATCTTCCGAGATATTTTTTCGTCAGTAAACTTATTTAATACCTGAGGTCTAGCGAACCCCCCCCCCCCCCTTTTCGGCTTCCAAGTTAGAAAAAAAGGCTTGGGCGTCCTAGGGTTAAAAGGACGGAGCAAGTGCTGAAGCGTCAGTCACCTCGACTCACTCTGAAGACGGTATTCAGCCGAAATATTAGAAGAAGAAGTTGAATTAATGCGGCTGCACGACCGAAATTTTATCGAACTAAGTTTTCATGATTCACAGGCAAGTAGCACACGCGACTTCCCTTCCTTAGGTCATGCTGACGACTGCGCTGTCAGGAGAGGCACTCTTCCAGAAAGTTGTATAAAAAATAAAATCTGACAAATCCTGAAAAGTGGAGACCATATTAGACGGAGTGAACACTGAGAAACAGAAAAAGTAGAAGGTCCTGAGTGCAGACCCATGAGAAGTTTAGCGAATGCTACTGGCTTCCAATGACCAAACCGTTGGGTAACGTGTTGCTTACTCGTCGCGACTATTCCATCAATAAATACAGTGGTTTTAGTTCGAAAGTACGACTGCAAGTGAACAACGTAGTCATTCCTACTGCCGCTCAGATAACATTAAACGTTCTGCTGCCATCATAGGATCATTTCACATAACGTCTCTCTCAGGTATAATTAAACATTCTGCTGCCATCACAGGCTCATTTGACTTAATCTCTCGCTCAGGTACCACTAAGCGTTCTGCTGCCATCGAAGGATCATTTCACATAATCTCTCACTCGCTCGTCTTAATTTTCTGGTATTTAAATAATAATTATTATATTTTATTTCGTTCTGTTGAGCGAGAAATGACTATTGGACGGATAACACGTAAAAGTTGCAGCACAATTTGACATTCAATTCCGGTCTATCTCATTAAGTGAGCCTCTTTTTTCTGTTCAGATGGTTCAAATGGCTCTGAGCACTATGGGACTTAACTTCTGAGGTCATCAGTCCCCTAGAACTTAGAACTACTTAAACCTAACTAACCTAAGGACATCACACACACCCATGCCCGAGGCAGGATTCGAACCTGCGACCGTAGCGGTAGCGCATTTCCACACTGTAGTGCCTAAAACCGCACGGCCACGTCTGTTTGTTTGAGTCCATCCACGACACTTATTTTTGTAGCTTTATAATCTCATCGGTCGTAAATTTTTTTAGTAGCTCGATCACAATCACATTGATGAGCGAAGAGTCCAATGTTAATTACACCTGCAAGTGCGAGAGAAAACTGATGATTGGCTTTCGGCCAGCAATTGAAGTTGAAGGGCGGTGCCCGTTTCAATTGGTGCACAGGTCGATGGGTGGGGACTTATTACAACGGTACTTCTTTAGCTCTTAACATGCGATCAATTTGACATTACTATACACTGTAACGATATGCGAAAGCAGATGGCATTCCTTGTCATAAATACTTTGTTACCCACAGCAATTTGGTGCCGGAAGATTTCTCTCGGTATAGCTGTTACATGCTAACACTCACTGCGCCACCTCAAACACAAGTTATCCATGTGGCGCGCACCCACGCTTTGATCACGGTCAAGGGCACCGACAAGTCGCATCCTATCCTCGCTACAGTCGAGAGTCATATTGGTCACCAGTACAATGTCTAAACGTCTCACTAGTGACGTAAAACTCCCAGCTATTCCATTCGGTGGAGCATCAGGAACAAAACCGTTATCCGTAGTTCAATTTTAACATTACTGCACGTAACTTCAATTGTGAAGTAATTGTGGTTTCTTTACCACTACAATGAGAATCATACACTAGCGGAAGAAAATCGAACACCAAAAAAATAATTAATGTAGAGTAATGAAATTTCGGGAATACACTTGTCTAGATAACATATTTGCCGCGCGGGATTAGCCGAGCGGTCTTGGGCACTGCAGTCATGGAGTGTGTGGCTGGTCCCGGCGGAGGTTCGAGTCCTCCCTCGGGCATGGATGTGCGTGTTTGTCCTTAGGATAATTTAGGTTAAATAGTGAGTAAGCTTAGGGACTGATGACCTTAGCAGTTAATTCCCATAAGATTTCACACACACACACAGATAACATATTTAAGTGATACACTTTGCAAGATCACAGGTTAACGTAACCGCGAGATAAGCCATTGCAAACGTGAACTGCTGGTACATTAATAACCGGTGCTATCGCCAGAATGTAGAATGCAAGCACGCAAACGTGCATGCATTGTGTTGTACAGGTGTCGGATGTCAGTTTGTGGGATGGAGTTCCATACCTGTTGCACATGGCCGGTCAATACAGAGACGTTTAATGCTTTTGTTGGTAACGCTACAGTTGTCGTCCGATGATGCCCCACATGTGCTCCATTAGAGACAAAATCTAGCAGGGCGAGGCGACATGTCAAGAGTCTGTAGAGCATGATGGGCTACAACCGCGGTATGTGGACGAGGGTTATCGTGTCGGAAAACACGAAATGGAACGCGGTTCATCAATTGCAGCACAACATGTCGAATCACCAGACTGAAGTACAAATTTGTTGTTATATGGAAATGCGCCCTAGAACCCATGTATAGGGGCAGTGTATCTGGCACGCAGACAGCTAGTTTGCAGGTCTTCAACTGGCCTCCTTCTAACCAAAACACGGCCCCACTGGTGCTGAGTCAAACCAGCTTTCATCATAAAACCTCCACCCTGCCCTCCAATGACCTCTCGCTTGACACCACTCTCTGTTTTGGAGCTGTCCTCGAAGTAAGCGACTTTTAACAGTTCAGTGTATCACTCTGGTGTCAACTGCTTCCAGTATTGCTAATGCAGATGCAGATACGATGCCCAGGACCTTACGACGAACACGATGGTCTTCCCCCTCGGTAGTGATACGTGGCCATCCAGAGACCGGTCTTCCTGCGACCGTACATTCTCGTGACCTGCGCTGTCAGCAATCTTGTGCAGTGATTACATTCCTTTAAAGTCTTTCTGCAATATCACAGAAGGAACATCCAGCTTCTCATAGCCCTTAACACTACCTCGTCCAAACTCAGTCGTGTGTTGCTAATGGCGTCTTGATCGCCTTAAAGGCATTCGTAACTAACATCAACCTCAGAACGTCCAATCTCAAAGACAACGCTCATGAGCGTAACAGTGTATATTTAAAGCAAACCTGATTTACATCCTCATAATGGCGCTACATTTTAATTGACATTACATTTCAGATGTAGAAACGGTGCTACCAACTTTATTTTATGTCCCACAAGTAATTCTTTGTGTAGAGGTTTTTTTTTTTTTTTATCGACAGTGTATATCCGAGTAATGTGCTTTTCCTGGTGGTTATCACATCTTTCATGCTTCAGGTATGCACCCACGTGACTGGGCCGCCACCGCCTGTATGAACTGGTTCATCAACGAGATCTTAACGACTAACGACACGGACGTCAGGGATGTTATCAGCCAGTTCGTATTCATGATCTACCCCACCTCCAATCTCGACGGCTATAATTACACCTGGAATACAGTGAGTAGCTCTTATTACAGTACTTGGTTCCCTGTAAATGTTGAATGTGTCAATTGTTAAGCAATTTCTCTTTTCATCAGGCTCCATATATTCATCCTAACACAAAAGCTTAGGAGGTTTCGTCACGACTGAGATGTCTTCTGTTTTGAGGCGTCCAGCTGTTACAGATGCGTAGATGAGTGCCACAATCGAGTTTTCAAGTTCTGTCTTGTGCCGTTAAAGAAAAAGTCAAACAGGTACAAATGGCTATTTAATTCAGTTCATAGACTACCAGCAAAGGTAAGGAAGGGGAAATTAGGAAAAAAAGTTCAGATTCTCGGGAAAAAAATAAAACTGTGAGGTTCGACGGTGACGTTGTAATTTGGAAATTTATGGTAAGTTCCTATCGGACCAAACTGCTGAGGTCATCGCTCCCTAGGCTTACACACTACTTAATCTAACTTGAACTAATTTACGATAAGGACTACACACACACCCATGCCCGAGGGACAACTCGAATCCCCGACGGAAGGAGCCGCACGAACCGTGGCAAGGCGCCACTGACCGCGCGGCTAACTCGCGCGGCCCGTTGACGTTGTAATTCTGTCAGAAACGGAGAAGGACTTGCAATTACAGTTAAAAGGAGTATATAGTTTCTTGAAGAGAGGGTGTGGGAAGAATAACAACAAAGGAAAAACAATAATAGAATGTAGTCGGACTAAATTAGGTGATGCCAATAGAATTAGATTTGAAAACGAGGCATTAAAAATTGTTGATCGGTTTTGCTGTCTGGGTAGAAAAATAATGGCTAATGACCGAAGTACAGGGGAAATAACATGTAGACGCAATAGCAAGGAAAGTTTTTCTGAAAAAGATAAATTTCTTAGCCTTGAATACAAATTTAAGAAACGTACTAGTCACTATCGATCCCAAAGATTTATTAAAACCTAAAAGTCACACGTCAGAATGGTAACCGACTGGTAAGTGTCGGAGAAGACCGTTGGTAACTGCTCAAAACATTACCAGTGCCTCGCCATCGTCTCTGCTCCACACTTGATGAGACATGGTCTGAAGATGATTATTGATAAAATCAAAACCGATTGCCATTCTGAGGTTGGTCTTTAATTTTTAATAAATCCTTTAGATCAAGACTGAGTGATATTTTAACCACTCATCAGGTCGCTGTTAATTTACGGTAATGTTTTAAAAAGATATTAACAAATCTAAGTGTTGATAAATAGTTTTTATAGACATTTGTGTGGTTTATAGACTTATTCGGAAGTGAAACGTGAACGAAAAACAGTTCGGGGAAGAGGAGAATAAAAGCTTTTGAAATGTGGTGTCCCAAAAAAAGTTGGAAATTAGGTGGGTAGATCGAAAAACTGCTGCTGAGATACAGAACTGAATTGTGAAAACAAGAAATTTGAGACATAACTTTACTAAAAGAAGAAATCGGTCATAAAACACATTTTGAGGTATAAAGAAATCGTAATTTTGGCAACGGAAGAACTTATGGTAGGTAGAAGTCGTGAAAGGAGACCGAGGTTGGGTACAGTAAGGGGCTTCTAATACGAAGATGAGGAGACTTGCACAAGCTAGCCGAGCGTACAGAGCTGCCCCCAACCAGTCTCGCACCGCAGACCACGTGACAAGGACAGAGATCCGATATGGCCTCTTATAGCTATTTTATCAAACTAATAGTACAATGCTACTAAATGAAAAGGTTATTATTTGTTACAGATTCCCCACAACACTCTATGCTCTTTACTATTTAAGGTTTTCGCAGGGTTAATTCTCCAACTACAGATATTCCACCATGTAGAACTATAACCCAATGGCTTAGGATAGATTACAAGCCTCAAGGGATGTGGGCAATGGGATCATGGAGACAGTTATGAGAACAAGAGTATGGTGCAACGTAACGTGCCGATTTCCTAAGAAAATCAAATGAAACACTAGCGAAAAATGAGGAGCAACTGTGTGGTAGATCCCAGCAGCCTCTCATTCTCTAACAGACAAAGGGATGTTTTAGAGAGCTTGGCCGTAGCTTATGTTCCTTTGTAACACATGCGTTGACGCTATCAGTTGTCAGTTTCCAAATTCGTGACGTTTATACGCTGTTGCTATGAAACGTATGTTCTTAATTCCAATAGAAACTCAAAATTAATTTCTGACTATTAGTTTGTTATCTGAAAGAACTCGAGCTAGGACCGTCCATCACTACATAACGTTGGCCATAATGTTTTATGTTGTTATTTCTATTACGCCAGACTGCACTGAGGTGACAAACATCATGGGGTACCTCCTAATATCGTGTCGTACTTTCTTTTTCCCGGCATAGCGCAGCAACTCGACGTGGCAGGGACTCAACAAGTTCCTGGAAATCCCTTGCACAGACATTGAGCCATGCCGTCTTTATGCCCGTCCATAACTGCGGACATGTTGCCGCTGCAGGATTTCGTGCACGAACTGACCTCTCAATTATGTCCCAAAAATATTCGTCGGGATTCATGTCGGGCGATCCGGCTGGCCATATCATTCGCTCGATTTGTCCAGAGTGTTCTTCAAACCAATCGGAAACAAGTGTGGCCACGTTATATGGCATAATCTCAGCCATAAATGTAACAACGTTCTTTGGGAACATGAGGTTCATGAATGGCTTCAGATGGTCTCCAAGTAGCCCAGCATAACCATTCCAGTCAATGAAACTTCCTGGCAGATTAAAACTGTGTGCCGGACCGAGACTCGAACTCGGGACCTTTGCCTTTCGCGGGCAAGTGCTCTACCAACTGAGCTACCCGAGCACGACTCACGCCCTGTCCTCACAGCTTTACTTCTGCCAGTATGTCGTCTCCTACCTTCCAAACTTTACAGAAGCTCTCCTGCTAGTTCTGCAAGGTTCGCAGGAGAGCTTCTGTAAAGTTTGGAAGGTAGGAGACGAGATACTGGCAGAAGTAGAGCTGTGAGGACGGGGAGTGAGTCGTGCTCGGGTAGCTTAGTTGGTAGAGCACTTGGCCGCGAAAGGCAAAGGTCCCGAGTTTGAGTCTCCGTCCGGCACACAGTTTAAATCTGCCGGGAAGTTTCATATCAGCGCACACTTCGCTGCAGAGTGAAAATCTCATTCTGATTCCAGTCAATGATCGGCCCAGTTGGACCAGAGGTCCCAGTCAGTTCCATGTAAACAACATTACGGAAACACCACCAGTTTCCGCAGTGCCTTGTTGACAACTTGAATCCATGGCTTCGTGGAGTCTGCGCCACACTATAACCCTACTCTGAGCTCTTACCATCTGAAGTTGAGATTCATCTGAACAGGGCACGGTTTTTCAGTAGTCTGTGGCCAACCGATGTGGTAACGAGAATAGGAGATGTGCTTCAGGCTGTGTGGAGCTGTTAACAAAGGCACTCGCATCGGTCGTCTGCTGCGATACCCCATTAACGTCAAATTTCGCCACACTGTCCTAACGGATACGTTCGTCGTACGCTCCACCTAGATTTCTGCGACTATTCCCTACACTCTGTTGCTTATGTGTTAACTCTGACAACTCTAAGCAAACGCTGCTGCTCTAGGTCATTAAGCGAAAGCCATCGACCACTTCTGTGTCCGTGGTGAGAGATAATACCTAAGATTTGGTATTCTCCGCACACTCTTGACTAAGGATCTCGCAGTACTGAATTCCCTAACGATTTCCGAATCGTAATGTGCCTTGCTTCTAGCTCCAACTACCGTTCTCGTCGCTTGGGCACAATCATTTCGGGAACCGTTTCACATTAATCGCTTTAGTACAAAGACAGCTCCGCCAATGTACTGCGCTTCTTTACGCTGTGTACGCGATATTACCACCATCCATATATGTACGTACAGCTATCCCATAACTTTTGTCACCTCTGTGTAAAGAGCATGGCTAAAGCTTTTGTTCCTTTGTAACTCAGGTATTGAGGCTATCCGCTGTCAGTTTCAACATTCGTGACGAGTTTAAGCTGCTGCTACGAAACGTATGTTGTTCATGCCAATAAAAACAAAATATTCGTTTCTGACTATTAGTTCTTTATTTTAAAATACTCTGCCTGAGACTGTCCTCCATCCATTTAATTTTGGCCATAATGGTCTGAGACACCATGTATTGCACAGATTTGTATTGTTTTTTCTATTATCAGGCCATGGCTGAAAACTGGTGAGCAAATGCACCGTATGTCACACCAGCTGAAAGGGAAAGAACGTTCGAGTAGATGGCTGACACTACCAACGCTTTCCTACGTGCATAAATAATGTCTTGCTTCAGTACTAGAATTTCTTTTGGGACGGGCAAACTAAATCCTTACTGTCGTCAAGTGAGGCTCGGATCGTTGATCATCCGACAAAGGCGGCTGGCGCCTGCCTCCATCAGCTTGCAGAAGCGTTATTCGTGAGATCCGCGTCATTCTGACCGACCTGCAGTGTGCATTTGTTACCGGAATTTCGAAATGCTCTTACAAACACTTTTGGGCTTTGTTATCATCTGTGGAAGAACCACTATCAACTTGCCCTAGATGTGTGCTGCAGTCCACTTCCACCATGCAGTACTAACGCTCTCCTGTGAGAGCTGCTAAACCCTGTTATCGTATAGGTTTTACGTGTCTTGCTGTTCTGAAATTGATATGCCATTCATTAGTGATAGTTCTTACTCCTATAGTCGTCACACCCTAGAAACTAGTCTTACCATACTCCTATACCAAGTGAAAGTTACATGGGCTGGAGCACAAATATCTGTCTGTTCCTTCTGACCTCCCCTCGCCGTTGGGTATTGCAACCAATAATAATGTTGTATTTAAGTCATTTGTGGAAAAAAACTAATTACTCAATTATTCGTATATAATCGTCCAGTGTTTCCTTTGTTCTACTGAATGGTGTCAGCCTCTTACTTTTCTGTTCATTTACATAAATAACTTCACATATTGGTAGTCAAGTAAATTTGTATTTTGTTTTATGAGCGACTATGATGATAGATTAAATCTCTGGTATGTACGTGTTACTGTAACATGATTCAATTTGTTTATAGGACCGTCTATGGCGTAAGAATCGCACACCTTATCAGAACTGCATAGGCGTTGATCTGAACCGCAACTGGGACTTTCATTTCGCAGGTGAGAAATTTAATTTCTGCACTATTTTCCTCATTAAGTACGACCATTTTATTTGTCTCACGATTTACAAAAAGTAAAGCTTATAGTGACCCGATTTAATTACCAAGACAGACATCCTCGAATTCTTTGGAACGTACTATGTCCAAGGACGCCGCTGCAACCACATTTTTTCGCTGGAAATCCTAAGAGAAATTTTAACGCGTCCACAGTGGATTAAAGCCAACGGCCTTAACGACAGTTATAACGTCGGTTCCCGTCAGATCACCGAAGTTAAGCGCTCTTGGGCTTGGTGGGTCACCATCACCGTCTGACGAACGCTGTTGGCAAGCGGGGTGCACTCAGCCCATGTGAGGCCGGGGTGCACTCAGCCCATGTGTGGTCAATTGAGGAGGTACTTGACTGAGAACTAGCTCTGGTCATGAAATGTGACAGCGGCTAAGAGAGCGGTATGGTGATCACATGCCCCTTCATATCTGCCTGCATCCAGTGATGTCTACTGGCAAAGGATAACGGTGCGGCCTACGGTAGCATTGGGCATTACAAGACCTATTCGGACAGAGCTCGCTCACACTCTTAATATTTTAACATAGCATACAGAGGCATTCCTAGATATTATTTTACGAAAATAATTCATTCGACGGACTGAACATGTATTTACTTAGCATGAATGTCAGCATAGTTTGGGATAATATCATTAAAATATATATTAAGAGTGTTTTAGCTATCCTCAAAAGTTTAAACATAAAGGGCCTTGAACCACACATATATAATAATTCCGAAATATATTTACAGAATACGTAAAAATTGTATGTTTCTGGTGTTTAAGTCTTCGAGAACGGTAATGCTGTACTGCTTCACCGTACTGGGAGACAGACTTGTATGTTCGACTAGAAAACTCACGTTCCATCCGTTGTGAATCGCCGTGTGTTTCGGTATTCGGCCCTCTTACTTGATAAGATAACGTAAAGGCAACACAAAAAGTGATTTGGTACTAATAACACACAAAATCTTTCATTTACCCTGCTACGGCCATGTAATTCATGAACCAAATTACACCATCTACCTAATAGGATGTATTCCCATCCACCTACGCTCTGATAATGTGTCGTGTCGTGTTCAAACACGACAGCTCATACTGCCATTCTGTCACGTCTCCATATCGAACCATCTCAATGCAGTGAATGCATACAACAGACAGGCATATACGCACCAGTTCACTGCCATGACTTACGATAGCGGTGGAAGGTCACGTGACCATATAGTACCAGTTCTACAATTTCTACAGTGCTCCAAGACGACTAGTGTGATCTTTTAAGCGTGGGACTAATATTTATACCGTGATCTTCCATATAGCGAACTTCAGCTTTTTACCCTGTAATGACTGCATAATCTTAAACTTCTTAGTTATCTCCAACCTCAATAATTTCCTACCAACTCCAGCGATCACCCACTCATGAAGTACGAAGTATTACGATTGGTGACAGTGTTTCGAGTTCAAAATTGTTCAGGCTTTCGTGACCAGTTATTAACAAACTGCCTATTCGCTTGTGTCTCGCGATCTTCGGCCGACGTCCGTCTGATGATTTTACTGACGTTTCGCCAGCACGAGTGACTGGCATTGTCAAAACTTCACCCTCCATTGCCGGTGGTGAACTAGAACCGAGCTCGCGGCCGCAGACTATATGTACCTGGCGCGCCAACGTCCGAGGGCTTCTCCGCGGTCATTTCCGGTGCGGTTCTCCTCTTGCTACCTGCGACGGTCGTTCACTGCAGTACGGGAAGCCAGGATCTGTTTACCTTAGGGTTTTCTTCTTTCTTGTTGAAGCTGTTCCCGTGTTGTGTATTACTACAGCTTCTCTAAACAAGCGGATGTGATAGTACGCCGGCCGCGGTGGTCTAGCGGTTCTAGCCGCTCAGTCCGGAACCGGGCGGCTGCTACGGTCGCAGGTTCGAATCCTGCCTCGGGCATGGATGTGTGTGATATCCTTGGGTTAGTTAGGTTTAAGTAGTTCTAAGTTCTAGGGGACTGATGACCACAGATGTTAAGTCCCATAGTGCTCAGAGCCATTTGAACCATTTGTGATAGTGCTTCTCTACAGCCAGAACTTCCGTGTCGGTGAATTTTATTACATGGTCGATCTCACTCAGCGTGTGCTCTGCCAAGGCCGATTTCTCCACCTGCCCCAACCTGCAATGTCACTTATGTTCTTTGATCCTGGTGTTGATTGATCGCCCACTCATTTCGACATAAACCTGTCCGCGTGTGCATGGTAAGCGGTATATTCCTGACATTGCAAGTGGGTCCCTTTTATCCTTTTCCGATCTAAGACATTCCTTGATCTTCCTTGTCGGTTTGAAAACTGTCTTAACGCCGTGTTTGTGCAATATACGGCCGATTCTGTCCGTCACTCTGGGAATGTATGGCAGAAAGGCCGTACCCCACATTTCTTTTCCTGATTTCTTAGTTCGCCGAGTGTTTGGTTCTGTTACACTTCTAATATAATTTGTGGAGTACACATTGCTCCTCAGAACACGTTCCAGATGTTGCATTTCGCGTTTGAGGTGCTGTGTCTCACATATTCGTCCTGCTCGCTTTACGAGCGTATGAATCATGCCTCTTTTCTGGCTCGGGTGGTGGTTTGATAGATTGTGCAAGTATCGGTCCATGTGTGTCGGTTTTCGGTACACGCTTTGTCCCAGTTTTTCGCCGTCCCTTGTGACCAGCGCGTCTATAAATGGTAGTTTTTTGTCCTTTTCTACTTCCATGGTAAATTTTATGTTGGAGTGGAGGCTGTTCTAGTGTCTTAGGAAGTCACCGAGCTGTTCTTCACCATGGCTCGACACAACGAACGTATCATCGACGTACCTGTACCACACCTTAGTTTTACAAGACGCCGAGTCCAGTGCCTGTGCTTCGAAATGTTCCATGAAGAAGTCGGCCACCATCAGACTATGAGGACTACCCATGGCAATGCCTTCCAGCTGTTTGTAGAAATTGCCATTCCACGTCAGTAAAATCATTTGACGAACGTCGGTCGAAGAACCCGAGACAGAAGCTAATAGGCAGTTTGTCAACAACTGCCCACGAAAGCCTGAAAAATTTTGTATTATGCCTCTACGGGGAGGAGATTAGCAGATTGTACCGACGCCTTGACCAACGACGGAAGAAGAAAGCGCGATTGATGTCCTCTCTCGCCTTCCTTTCGCGGTGCAGAGATGAAGATGCTACATGCAAGTTCTTGAAATGTAAACGCCTATTCATCACCGCCCAAGAATATCGTATCTACGACAGAACTGAACGAGTTTTTCTTCGTGAGCGAATTTATACAACACGTAGAGACTCGGCAAGAACGGATCAGGAACTTTTGGACATTGTCTATCAACTAAGTAGCAGAATGCATCGAGACGACTGGGACAAGATCGACAGCATCATTTACAGGAGCATGCAGAACGAACTCGAACATTGAACAGAGCGACAGAAGAAAAAGTTTGAAGGATGCGGGAAGCAGACTGACAAGGCGATTCCCGACATGTCACACACAGTGGTCAACCTCACTGAACGACAATTGACCGAAGAGGAAGTGTCTGTTCTTCAAAAAGGAGGGAATTTCGCTATCATCCTGAGAACAATACCTGTGGAGAACATCATCGCTAACACCGAAGCGGCCATTCGGACCCTTCCTTGTTAAAGTGCAGAAGAAATACGTACTGAAACAGCCAGGATACTGCGCCGAGCTAAACCACCAGCTTGCAATCTCAAGAAAGAAGAGGTACAAGCTATTAAGAATCTTAACGCCGACAAGAGTATATTGGTACTGCCTGTCGATAAGGGGAATGCGACCGCCGTAATGAAGGCCGAAGATTATGACCAAAAGATCCGAGACCCATTAGATTCGACGACGTACGGAAAGCGAAGCGCAGATCCGACGCAGCGTATCACACGGAATACGAATCTGTTAATCAAGGCGTCTTCTCTGCCGGCGAACATACAGAGAAACTTCGCAACACGGAAGCACTACCACTTCGGCTATATGGATTACCTAAGATCCATAAGAACAACGTTCCACTAAGACCGATTGTTAGCGCTCCTAGCTCACCGATGTATAAACTGGCAAAACACTTGGCCTCTCTGCTCCAGCTACACGTGGGGAAGACAGACACATACATAAAGGACTCAGGACATTTCAATAGAAGCTGAAGAAACTGAAACTTCTACCAAACGACATCCTGGTCAGCTTTGATGTTGTTCCGTTGTTTACGAAAGTGCCACTCAGTGACGCTCTGGAGCACATCGGTTCCATTTTCCCGCAAGAGATCAAAAAGCTCTTCCATGGATGTCTCATCACTAGCTATTTCACATGGAATGGCAATTTCTACAAACAACTGGAAGGCGTTGCCATGGGTAGTCCTCATAGTCTGATGGTGACCGACTTCTTCATGGAACATTTCGAAGCACAGGCACTGGACTTGGCGACTTGTAAACCTAAGGTGTGGTACAGGTACGTCGTTGATACGTTCGTTGTGTGGAGCCATGTTGAAGAACAGCTCAGTGACTTCCTAAGACACTTGAACAGCCTCCACTCAAACATAAAATTTACCATGGAAGTAGAAAAGGACAAAAAGTACGTGCTGGTCACAAGGGACGGCGAAAAACTGGGACATAGCGGTTACCGAAAGTGCTAAGAGACAAGCAATACTACGTGAAGTAACGGCAAAAAACAATATGGGACGTACGATGAACATACCCGTTAGTACAGTGTAGCGAAATGTGGCATTAATGAGCTATTGCAGCAACCAACCGACTCGAGTGCCTTTCCTAACAGTACGACAACGCCTACAGCGTCTCTCTTCGTGACCATATCAGTTGGATGCTAGACGACTAGAAAACCGTGTCCAGGTCAGCTGAGCCCCGGTTTCATTTGGTAAGAGCTGAGGGTATAGTTTGAGTGTGGCGCAGATCCCACGAAACTATGAACTCAAGTTGTCAACAAGGCATTGCACAAGCTGCTGGTGGCTCGAATAGTCTGGGTCCTCTGGTCCAACTAAACCGATCATTGACTGGAAATGATTATGTTTGACTACTTGGATACCATTTGCAGCCATTCATCGGCTTCATGTCCCCAACCAACGATGGACTTTTTATGGATGACACTGTGCCTTGTCACTGGGCCACAATTGTTAGCGACTGGTTTCAGAAACGATCTGGACAATTCGAGTGAATGTGTTGACCACCCAGAATTTCCGGCATGAATCTCATCCTGCACCGGCAACTCTTTCACAATGATGGACAACTATAGAGGCAGCATGACTCAGTATTAATGCAGAGGACTTCGAAGGACTTGTTGGACCCATGCCAGGTCGAGTTACTGCACCAAGCCAGGAAAAAGGAGGTCCGGCACGACTGACGTGGCCCACAGGCTTTGGCTGGGACAGATACCGGGGAAAACATCAGACAATGCCCGAAGGCCAATGCTTTGAATACGTGGAAGTTGTGGGGTGTACGGGCAGTCACCGTTTCTCTAATAAAAGCCCCTGTTTTACCTTTAACATTTTAGAACTTTATTAACTTGGTTTTAAAATAGTGAGTGAACATTCGTTATTATGAACAACAAGATCCTCGATATAGCTTGTTAATGAAAGCTCCTGAAGTATTTTAACAAACCAAAGAAGAGCACTCAGAATCAATTTACAACGCTTAAAACTCAAAATCCCTTTTCAGGCAAAGGAAAAAATATACAAATTGCATAATGCAGGGTTAAATAAAAGATTCTAACGCCACATGGCAGTACCAAATTTTTCGCAGGTATGACCTGTGATCTCTAAAGGCAATAAAATATTGATCACAAAATTTTTAATTATAACAACTTAAATGGAATAAAATCTGATTACTATCGACGTAAACTCAAACCCGGTAGCCTCTACGATGCGCACCGTATCACAAAATACTTTCCTTCCCTTTAAACACTTTACACCATAGATATCCTTACATGTGATGCACACTACCGCCAATGAATTATGACAAATAAGTAAGCATATATGTTATAATTAACTAGGTATATAATACTTTTCCTTTCAAAATCAAAAAACACAATTCAACTCTTAAGCTCAGTGGTTACAGCCATTAAAAAAATATACAATACATATCTTTTGATGTCGTCGTGGTCATGGGATGTTGTGCTCCGTGCTGTCCTTCAGAATCACACGCGGCACGGGAAAGATTTTCCACGACGAATAAAACGTTAACAGGGCGCATCCAACTTACACAACTTGCATACTAGGATTATACATCGATGTGGATGCGGTTCACAAATCTTAAAAAGGACGAGGGAGTAGATGAGGTACTACTAAAAACACCGACTAAACCGCACCGCACCAAACAGCAGTACGGTGGGGTAAACAAGAGACAGATGAACAACTGTTGCAAGGCAACCTCAACAACGCAGTAACAAAATATTTGGGACTTTAAACTCTTGGGAGAGGCACACCTTTCCCACGCCCGGGTTCCCGGGTTCGATTCCCGGCGCGGTCAGGGATTTTCTCTGCCTCGTGATGACTGGGTGTTGTGTGACGTCCTTAGGTTGGTTAGATTTAAGTAGTTGTAAGTTCTAGGGGACTGATGACCATAAATGTTAAGTCCCATAGTGCTCAGAGCCATTTTAACCATTTTTTAGAGGCACACCAAAGCACAAGAATTACCTCCGAAGCTACTATAATATCAGAGATTTCGCCACGACAAGTACAACCGTAAAATACCATAGAAAGATAATTGTAATTAACACAGTTCATAAGCGTCCGACTGAAAACTCCACAGTCAATCTTTCTCTTACTGCAAAAACTTAACAGTATCTCCGAAGTTCAGTAGTGGAGACGACCAGAGTGTCGATTAAGAGTTGTAACTGCAGATAACACGTTTAACACACTTGGGGCCGACTTAGATTTCTTAATGAGACAAGCAATCATTCGGTCCTTCACTTGGATCCACCTTCGATCCAAACAGTCGTTCATCTTAAAGCAGCTAAATATATGACAATGCCCATATCAGCGCTCTCCTCCCAAGCAGCGCTCTAACTGGAGACTGCAGTACCGAAGCAAAGATTACGCCACTCACAAGTCTAATATACACGCCAGGAACGCGCACCTTTTTAGGATTCTTACGGTCACCTCATACACCAAACTTGCCGTAATTTTTCGTCGGAATCCAAGGACAGAACCAAGAAATAACTTGTGAGCAGTTGAATGACCACACGATGATCGCCGTCGGGACCACACCGGCCCTCCACACACTGAGATCTTGGAGCGTTCCGTCCCAGTCGACTGCTTCCGCAGGGCCCACCGAACAAGCTGCCTCGCCCACCGGCACCGGCGTCGGTCCTCAGGCACCGTCCAACGCTCACTCTCCGCAAGCCCCTTCTGTTCACCTCGCGGTGCGCGGGAAGCCAACTCGCCAAAGATAAGCGCCGACCAGAGACTCCAATCCGATCTCGATATTATCACCTCGGCGAGTACTGAAAAGGCGGGTAGTTTCAAAAAATGAAAAAAATTTAAATACCATGCCGTACCGGCTCCACCATCCCCTTCTATCATGAACCATGGACATGGACCTTGCCGTTGGTGGGGAGGCTTGTGTGCCTCAGCGATACAGATGGCCGTACTGTAGGTGCAACCACAACAGAGGGATATCTGTTGAGAGGCCAGACAAACGTGTGGTTCCTGAAGAGGGGCAGCAGCCTTTTCAGTTGTTGCTGGGGCAACAGTCTGGATGATTGACCTATCTGGCCTTGTGACACTAACCAAAACGGCCTAGCTGTGCTGGTACTGCGAACCGCTGAAAGCAAAGGGAAACTACAGCCGTAATTTTTCCCGAGGGCATGAAGCTTTACTGTAGGGTTAAATGATGATGACGTCCTCTTGGGTAAAATATTCCGGAGGTAAAATGGTCCCCTATTCGGATCTCCGGGTGGGGACTATTCAAATGGCTCTGAGCACTACGGGGCTCAACTGCTGAGGTCATTAGTCCCCTAGAACTTAGAACTAGTTAAACCTAACTAACCTAAGAACATCACACACATCCATGCCCGAGGCAAGATTCGAACCGGCGACCGTAGCGGTCTCGAGGTTCCAGACTGCAGCGCCTAGAACCGCACGGCCACTTCGGCTGGCCGGGGACTACTCAAGAGGACGTCGTTATCAGGAGAAAGAAAACTGGCGTTCTACGGATCGGAGGGTGGAATGTCAGATCCCTTAATCGCGCAGGTAGATTAGAAAATTTAAAAAGGGAAACGGATAGGTTAACGTTAGATATAGTGCGAATTAGTGAAGTTCGGTGGCAGGAGGAACAAGACTTTTGGTCAGGTGAATACGAGGTTATAAATACAAAATCAAACAGGGGTAACACAGGAGTAGGTTTAAGTATAAATAAAAAATAGGAGTGCGGGTAAGCTACTACAAAGAGCATAGTGAACGCATTATTGTGGCCAAGATAGATACGACGCCCACGTCTACTACAGTAGTACAAGTTTACAAGCCAACTAGCTCTGCAGATGATGAATAAATTGATGAGTCCGCAGCTCGTGGTCGTGCGGTAGCGTTCTCTCTTCCCACGCGCGGATGCCCGGGTTCGATTCCCGGCGGGGTCATGGATTTTCTCTGCCTCGTGATGACTGGGTGTTGTGCGATGTCCTTAGGTTACTTAGGTTTAAGTAATTCTAAGTTCTAGGGGACTGATGACCATAGATGTTAAGTCCCATAGTGCTCAATGATAATTTTTGAATAAATTGATGAAATGTATGATGAGATAAAAGAAATTATTCAGCTAGTGAACGGAGACGAAAATTTAATAGTCATGGGTGACTGGAATTTGAGAGTAGGAAAAGGGAGAGAAGGAAACATAGTAGGTGAATATGGATTGCGGGTAAGAAATGAAAGAGGAAACCGTCTGGTAGAACTTTGCACAGAGCATAACTTAATCATAGCTAACGCTTGGTTCAAGAATCATGAAAGAACGTTGTATACATGGAAAAATCCTGGAGATATTAGAAGATATCAGATAGATTATATAATGGTAAGACAGAGATTTAGGAACCCGGTTTTAAATTGTAAGACATTTCCAGGGGAAGATGTGGACTCTGACCACAATCTATTGGTTATGAACTGTAGATTAAAACTGAAGAAACTGCAAAAAGGTGGGAATTTAAGGAGATGGGACCTGGTTAAACTGACTAAACCAGAGGTTGTACAGAGCTTCAGGGAGAGCATTAGGGAATAATTGACAGGAATGGGGGAAAGAAATGCAGTAGAAGAAGAATGGGTAGCTCTGAGGGATGAAGCAGTGAAGGCAGCAGAGGATCAAGTAGGTAAAAAGACGAGGGCTCGTAGAAATCCTTGTGTAACAGAAAAAATATTGAATTTAATAGATGAAAGGAGAAAATATAAAAGTGCAGTAAATGAAGCAGGCAAAAAGGAACGCAAACGTCTCAAAAATGAGATCGACAGAAAGTGCAAAATTGATAAACAGGGATGGCTAGAGGACAAATGTAAGGATGGTTCAAATGGCTCTGAGCACTATGGGACTCAACATCTTAGGTCATAAGTCCCCTAGAACTTAGAACTACTTAAACCTAACTAACCTAAGGACATCACATACACCCATGCCCGAGGCAGGATTCGAACCTGCGACCGTAGCAGTCCCGCGGTTCCGGACTGCAGCGCCAGAACCGCTAGACCACCGCGGCCGGCTCAAATCTAAGGATGTAGAGGGTTATCTCACTGGTGGAAGATAGATACTGCCTACAGGAAAATTAAAGAGACCTTTGGAGAAAAGAGAACCACTTCTATGAATATCAAGAGCTCTGATGGAAACCCAGTTCTATGCAAAGAAGGAAAAGTAGAAAGGTAGAAGGAGTATATAGGGGGTCTATACAAGGGCGATGTACTTGAGAACAGTATTATGGAAATGGAAGAGAACGTAGATGAAGATGAAATGGGAGATACGATACTGCAATAAGAGTTTGACAGAGCACTGAAAGACCTGAGTCGAAACAAGACCCTGAGAGTAGACAACATTCCATTAGAACTACTGACGGCCTTGGGAGAGCCAGTCATAACAAAACTCTACCATCTGGTGAGCAAGATCAATGAGACAGGCGAAATACCCTCAGGTTTCAAGAAGAGTATAATGATTCCAATCCCAAAGAAAGCAGGTGTTGACAAAAGAGAAAATTACCGAACTATCAGTTTAATAAGTCACAGTTGCAAAATACTAACGCGAATTCTTTACAGACGAATGGAAAAACTGGTAGAAGCCGACCTCGGGGAAGATCAGATTGGATTTCCGTAGAGATGTTGGAACACGTGAGGCAATACCTGACTTTACGACTTACCTTAGAAGAAAGATTAAGGAAAGGCAAACCTACGTTTCTAGCATTTGTAGACTTAGAGAGAGCTTTTGACAATGTTGACGGGAATACTCTCTTTCAAATTCTGAAGGTGGCATGGGTAAAATACAGGGAGCGAAAGGTTATTTACAATTTGTACAGAAACCAGATGGCAGTTATAAGAGTCTAGGGGCATGAAAAGGAAGCAGCGGTTGGGAAGGGAGTAAGACAGGGTTGTAGCCTCTCCCCGATGTTATTCAATCTGTATTTTGAGCACGCAGTAAAGGAAACAAAAGAAAAATTTGGAGTATGTATTAAAATCCATGGAAAAGAAATAAAAAATTTGAGGTTCGCCGATGACATTGTAATTCTGTCAGAGACATCAAAGGACTTGGAAGAGCAGTTGAACGGAATGGACAGTGTCTTGAAAGGACGATATAAGATGAACATCGACAAAAGCAAAACGAGAATAATGGAATGTAGTCGAATTAAATCGGGTGATTCTGAGGGAATTAGATTAGGAAATGAGACACCTACAGTAGTAAAGTGGTTTTGCTATTTGAGGAGCAAAATAACTGATGATGGTCGAAGTAGAGAGGATATAAAATGTAGACTGGCAATGGCAAGGAAAGCGTTTCTGAAGAAGAGAAATTTGTTAACATCGAGTATAAATTTAAGAGTCAGAAAGCCGTTTCTGAAACCCATGTATGGAAGTGAAACATGTGCAATAAATAGTTTGGACAAGAAGAGAAGAGAAGTTTTCGAAATGTGGTGCTACAGAAGAATGCTTCGATTAGATGGGTAGATCACATAACTAACGAGGAGGTATTGAATAGAATTGGGGACAAGAGGAGTTTGTGGCACAACTTGAGAAGAAGAAGGGACCGGTTGGTAGGACATGTTCTGAGGCATCAAGGGATCACAAATTTAGCATTGGAGGGCATCGTGGAGGGTAAAAATCGTAGAGGGAGACCAAGAGATGAATACACTAAGCAGATTCAGAAGGATGTAGGTTGCGGTAAGTATTGGGAGATGAAGAAGCGTGCACAGGATAGAGTAGCATGGAGAGCTGCATCAAACCAGTCTCAGGACTGAATACCACAACAACAACAACACCGGCCCAACGCTATTAGGAGATGTCCCAAGACGTTTGACATTTCCGTGCGTATTTACCAGCTGCAAAGCCCTTATATTCTGTCCAGGACTAAGCGGCAGATGACTATTGATTTTCTGTTACCAAGATGTATCGCGAAAGCAAACTAATCTTCGTCCAAGAACACCTCGTTATTTCTTCTCTGTTTCTACGAACGTTTTCCTGTTTTTTTTTCTTCCTTTATTGTTGTTTCACTTTCCGAAAGAGAGCTGTCAGCAGAGAAGTGTCTACTCTTCTACTGTACAGATATGATTTCAGTGAAATTGTGCACTAAAATTAAAGGGATGGTAAAAATGTGTGAATTACCGAGTGGTCGTTTGGCGGTGAACGCTGCTATAGTAACAGGGTTTGCGTTGTAACCTGTTGATGATCTGTTGGAGCTGCTGTAATGGGATTGGAGTTTGTCTTCAGCTCCTTTAAAAAAATTCGGATGGAATGGAATTGTGGGATGGAAAAAAAAAAACACTGGGATGTGGATAGATTGCAAAGGTGAAAGTATAGCTTAGGGAAGTAAGTAAGTGTTGTGAGGACTGGTGTAAAAGAACAGAATCTGGCTGTCGTTATGGTAGCAAGTGAGTGCAGGAGGACAGGGATGCAGGAGACAGCGATGCTGTGCGGGCTGAGATCAGACTGACTTTACACAAGACTATGTAGACGGGAGAAAGGGAAATGTGGGAGTATGTGGGAGTGGCACTGAGGTGAAATGTTGAGCGAGCTATCCTTGAGATTTGTTATTAGATATCGGATCGCTTAAATGGAAGGACGTTTCGGAGCAATATGGTTACAAATCAGGTTGTGTATTCAGTTGTGGGTACAGGATGTAACATCTTGTGTGGTTGCAGAGATTATTGGATATGGCAAAGCGTTGTTATTTCAGGTTTGATCAGAGGATTCTTAGTTTGCAGTCATGTTAGTCTGGTTGAAGACGTTACACAGGGCTGCGGATTGTGCATTGGCTATTGCTTCAAGAATTGATTGGCTTTGCAACGAAGATAAGTGGGTCATGATAGAGGGGGTCGTTGTAAGATATTTGAGGCTTTGCTATGATTGTGCTTATGAGTTGTATGGTTTAATGTGGTGCCTTCAGTGATAAGTGAGGGCGCTATTATAACGATGTGATCGATTTTCAAGAAAAATCGGACTAGCAATCTGGTTCCAGAGGTCTTACAGATGCAGGGGAATTTTCTGACTGAGGTGTCTGTCTCAGTCTTTCCTTTGGTGATCTCCAAGTCTTCCTTTTTGACCTCAGCAGTGAGGTATGATGATGTTTGAGGTGGTGAGGGTTTAGTTGTTTTCGATGATGTGATGCTATAGGGAGCAAGGAAGCATGGGGACCAAATGTTAAGGCTTGGAGTCGAAATCAGGGTTAATGAAATTCACGATCACGACGTTTTTACATCTTTACATACTATGATTTGATTTATGTTCAAATTGGGATACGGATTTTGGGTTAAAGAATTTTTGTTGAAGACTGGACAGGACAAAGGCATGTCTTGGAGAAACGGTATGAATAGTGATGGAATCACGAATCCATAGACTGTGTTGGGTTCAGAACTTTGTTGTGGTATTTTAGACGTTTTGGAAGAGGTTTGCAGGGATATTAATTGCTCTGTGGATTGAGACGTACGATAAGTTGATTTAATCATGGCATGGATATCTGGAATGAAACTGGTGCGATGGAAGCTGTTGATGATGAATTTAATGTGGCTGAGATTGCCAATGACGATGCTGGTGCAAATCTCACGGGTGCAGTTGTGGATGGTAGTCGTGCTCGTGATGATGATGGTGCGATATAAAATTATGGACTACTGACTAAAAAGTAACAGGTTGGCATGGTCATTAGTCTTGGGTTGGAGGTGGGGATGTTAAGGAAAGATGAAGAGGTAGGAAGAATGGGCACGATAATGAAAATGGGATAAAGCTGAATGTGGCAGTGGATGAATGTACATGATTTTGAAATTGTGAATTTTGGTACATCATGACGGCCAGAGAAGGAGAGGCGACAGGGTGATGGGTACTCAAGACTATGGTTGTGACGAAGCACTTCAGCTGCTTAATATATGCCGCCCAGAGTGACCGAGCGGTTCTAGGCGCTACAGTCTGGAACCGCGCGACCGCTACGGTCGCAGGTTCGAATCCTGCCTCGGGCATGGATGTGTGTGATGTCCTTAGGTTAGTTAGGTTTAAGTAGTTCTAAGTTCTAGGGGACTGATGACCTCTGAAGTTAAGTCCCATAGTGCTCAGAGCCATTTGAACGATTTTGCTTAATATATGTCTCCTTGAAGGTGATGGTGGTGTGAAGACTGATAAAATGAAAGGCAGTAACGGTGGCAGCACGAACATAGTGGAAATAATAGAAATTATATGAGACAACAGCCAAAACATGTCTACAGAGCCCAATAGCCAGTGACGGCAGTTGGTGATGATGAATGCGGTGAAGACACATGACGATGCAGATATGAATGGTGATGGCGAAGAAGATTTTTATGTCGTTAATGCAACCTATGAATGGTTGTTACTGATACCATCTCGATGGTTGCTCTGTCGAATCTAGTCAATAAGCCTGGCGATAGGTGGCCTAACACGTCGTCCACAACTTCACGTAGTTGTCTGTCTGTGACGTGACAGTTTTTTTTATGTTAATACTTTTGTGGAAATCTTTGCTTGATGCTTCGTAGATATTATATTCGACTCTAATTGATCTTCATGATCCTGCATGTCTTACTGATTTAACCATGTCCCAAGATCAAGCACAATTTGTCACTGTTATATATGAAAACCGATTCTCGTCCAGAAATATGAGCGGTACCGTCTTTTGGCAGAAGACGGTACCAGCGAGGACTTCTGTGCAGACAACTACCCTGGGCCAGTGGCGTTCTCGGAGTACGAGACAGCGACTTTCTCCAAGACGCTGACGGGGTACGACTCCGGCGTGCTGGTGTTTTACGGCAGCTTCCACGCTTACGGCCAGATGATCTTGTTTCCATATGGAGTGCCTGACGAAGTGGCCACCAATCACGACGAACTGGTGAGACCTCCTTTTCAATACTGCACTTCACTAATGAACCAAGTACTCGCTGTGTCGGTGACTTCCGCCTCTTACCGAGCCATCTCGCGCGGAGGGTAGCTCTTTGGACGGGAGGACGACGATCCAAATCTCCGTTCGGCTGTCCAGAGGTTATCCATAATTTAAGTAAAACGTTCAGAGCAAAGTCCGGGATGGTTCCTCCGAGAAGGCCGATTACCTTCCCCCCCCCCCCCCCCCCTTTCGTAACTCGAGCTTGTGCGCCGTCTCCGTTAATCGCGCTGTTGGTAGGACGTTAAACTCTATTCTCTCCTCTCACTTCCGTCTCTTCATACAGGTAAATCAGTCAGCTTGTTTTCAATTATTTGTCTTCTGTAAAATTTTTCAATCTGATTTCTCTATGTGTCTACTCGTGTTAAGTGCCCATATTTTACAACAGTATTGTGACAGTTGGCAATTCTCATGGAATGATCCATCTGTTGTGCAACCAAAGGTTTAGTCTATTATAGTGGCGAGGATAAGCAAAAGATTTCCCCAGATGGCGACAAACACGTCTGCTCTGAGACCAATGCCCACGCTATTACTACAGAGAAACGTCTGAGAGGAGAGAGAATTCAAAGACAGATAAATGCTGAAACAGTAGGAACATAGACTCAGAAGGAAATTAAATGATCAGCTAAGGCGAGGCAGTTACGGATTATTAAAAGAAAATAAAATCAAAAAATAATATTGTAACACAATTAAAGAGTCTAAACCTCGAATTTTTTTCCGTTAACGCTTCTTTCAACGCCGATACGATGGGTATCCCGCCACAAACTTCAGGTAAATTAAAACTGCCGAAATATCAACACTGTGGACCCTGAACAATGAGATAAACACTATGAAACACGGAAAGAGTTGTGATTCTTTCTCTTCTGGCAACGATTTGTTAATGTGTAAAACTGAAAGTTGCACGCAAGTGAGGCGGTCTGTAGTCGATTGGAGAGAATGTGGCAATCGGCCCACGATGTATCGCTCGCCGCAAGGTGGGCCGAAGCCTAAAGGATGAAAGCGCGAACCGGTGGAGACAATTTTGGACGGGCAAGTGAATATAGTGATTTACCAAGAGCGGATTGCTGTGCTTCATCGAAGCTGAATTTACGGTAGGGGCGATGAGCCGTGGTGCCGAAGTATACTTTAAAACATGTAGTAGACAGCAGTGAAAGCCGAGCAATGTTCTGACGTGCTATTAAGCCATCGCACGTCGAACTTTGCTTTCCGTTATCGCTTCTTTCAATGGCGACGCGACGCGCATCCGGCCACAGAGTTCAAGTAAAATATATGTTGCTCTGCGTGAGAGGAAGTTGCACGCTGCAGCGCTGTTGAGCTGGCCGTTTTAACCGTAGTGGGCTGCGGCATTTTGTGGTTCACTGAAGGTGGAATAGGTCAGCGCTAAGCGCTTGTAATTGCTGCCATATTTGGAAGGATGTGTGCTGATGTGCTGATAGAAAGTTATTGTAAGTGGCTGAAAAGAAGTGAGCTTTGCATAGGTATGATGTAGAAGCGCGTCTACAAGTCCACGAAACTTCGTTCATTGCATATGCTTCAATTGTATTTTTCCCTGCTCCTAACAGCGCTAAGTTTCATTAGCCTTATGCGAATTTGGTATGTCAGTGGCTGGTTGTTTTTCACAAAACAGCTGTTTTACCTTCATATTTGCGTTAATATTCCTCACAAAACTTTGATGTGATCTCCTTTTTATTGAGTTATTTGAAGCGAACAGATCACAAGCTAGAAGCCACGTTGCATTGTAAGTCTCGCTGTAACTGAACTCAGTCAAGAGGTCGGAGCCAGTGAGGGCGTCCACCTTCAGTAGGACACCAGACCTGGTAAACCACTGTATCGTTTACACGAATCTTCACGTTGATGACAGCTGTACCTTATCATTCATAAAATATACACTCCTGGCGATTAAATTTGCTGAATCATGGATGCGGTGATCAACAAACGCAAACTGGAATGAAGACGACTACATACTTGGACACGCAAACGATTAGCGTTTTTGTGCTAGCGATTAAAGTAGGCAGGAGTAACAACATCTACATTCTGGAGGTAAGGAAAGATTTTACGGCAGGCTTCTCGTTCAGAATTCGCATTTAACAGCGAATTTGTGAGATTGTGTTGTGCCTTGTGTAAGAAGGAGAAATGTCTCATAATTCGACAGCGCCAAGACCATGCCCTGTCGAGACTGCGGTGTTACCGCCCGCGTTGGTAGAGCGTCATGCTAATATGGAATCGATGGGCTCTGGAGAGCCATGATCAACGCCATGCAGCATTTCAATAGCCCCACGCGAAAAGGACGCTCGAGAAAAGACATATTGATAGTTCTGCCGGAGGATCGTAAAGACAGGTCGCGTAACTTGAGTTGGGCCTCTTTGCAGGAAGACAAGTGTCCACACGGACGGTTCGACGACCTCTGGAGCGACATCGACTGTAAAAAACAGCTGTCGTTGTTACGGCAGTCGTGCGTCAAATGACAATGGAAGTATGCGCGTGTACAGACTTCGAGGAGCACCAACGTTGATCATTCGAGCTCAACACCTGCCACGATTGTATGGGAAACCACTGAACACCATCATCTCCCGTTCACACAGACGATAATTTCGACAGTAGCTGTTACATTTATGTCGTTTTATGGCTGTTAACTATCTTCCGGAGTTTTGTGACATTATATTTCAGTAAGATGACGCAAGACCGCATTTTGCTCCTTCTGTCATGACTTGTATCGATACAGAGGGTGTTTTACTGTTTCCGTGACCAGCACGTTCTCCATATCCCTCATGCACTGAAAACTTTTGATCGGAGGCCGCGAGACTGCCACTTGGCAGTTCCTGCTGTAAACTCTGGCGTACAACTGAAGGAGCAGAGCGTAATGTGCCGGTACCTGTTATTCAAGCTCAGTTCGATTTGATGCTTAGTCGGGGCGCAGCCATTGTTGCTGCCAAAGGTGTCAGCTGCGTACTAAATTTCGGACACCATATACAGTTGTATCACCTGCCCATTTAACAGTATATTCTTCATATGGTTCAAATGGTTCAAATGGCTCTGAGCGCTATGGGACTTAACATCTATGGTCATCAGTCCCCTAGAACTTAGAACTACTTAAACCTAACGAACCTAAGGACACCACACAACACCCAGTCATCACGAGGCAGAGAAAATCCTTGACCCCGCCGGGAATCGAACCCGGGAACCCGAGCGCGGGAAGCGAGAACGCTACCACACGACCACGAGCTGCGGACTATTCTTCATATGATGCTCTGTAAATGCGATAAATAAAATTTACTTATCTGCTGCTTCTTCTGCCCCCTGTCCCTGCGCATATCCTCCTCCCCCGTCTCGTTGTCCATGTCCCATGTCCTCATCCTCCTCTCCCCCCCCCCCCCCCCCCCCTCAAGTCGTGTAAACAAAACCAGAATCTGATACTGAAATTACAGCAGTTGACTCTTCACTTTGAGTGACACAAAATGGAATACTAACGTCCTATTTTCTTTACAGCTCGAAATGGCTGAAAGGGCCCGGGATGCATTGGCGGCCAGGTACGGCACCAATTACACAGTCGGCACCGTGCAGGACCTCCTCTGTAAGTATGGCAATGTTATCGCTCCACAGAGTGCAAAACAAACTTAAATTATCTCGAGTATGTATGCAAATAACTGCAGCCTAAATCTAGTACACAAGACTATTTGGAATAATATTTGCTTGTTAATAATTATTTTGTCGTAGGGATTCACAACAAAATTTATTTATCCAGGATTGTGCAATGTTATTACCTTCCTAAATAGGCACAGCACTCTGAGAGGAATGAGTAAAAGTCACTGGACAGATTGTCTCATTTTAATATCTACATTTTGACGACCGAATGCTACCGCTAGATGCGGCGTATGCCGCGAGTGTCTCAGCAGTCTGTTACAGTCGTGTATGTAGTGAGCATGGCACAGATCGTGGGCGAACCGTCTACTAACGTACTGCGATAATCTATGAAAGAGGAATGGGTTAAAGATTCCGGATTTTCGAGATGAACGATGTGGAGATTGAGTCTTCAATAACGCAGAGATAATGTTTGCACACGCTTAAGCCGCCGCAAACGACGAACACAAGTATTTGACGAACTTCCCGTCATGTCACCGCAGATCCATACGAGGCGATCGATGGTCTCCTCACGTTAGAATCGTACTACTATCAGGTATGTAAGGAGGCACGTATGTCTGAGTAGCCCACGACCGACTGGTGTCTCTTTAACTTCCCATTAATATGTATTCGCAATTGTAAATATGAAACATCTGCTCTACATTCGAATGACGACAGCGAAAATTTGAGCCGGACTAGGACCCGAACCCGGATATCCCGCTTCAAGTGGGTGATCGCCTTAACCCCATCGGCTGTCCGTGTACGAATCACGGTCAGATCCAAACTTCCATATGTCGTCGCCCCTGTGTCACAAGCTGTACTCGTACGTTACGTATATTCCCGTCAAGCAAGGACATATTTATTGACATTCAAAGGTCTAATGTTGGCGAATAAATGCGAAGTGGTAGTGCCTGTGTTATCAAGAAGTACGATGCAATAGTTCTTCGGACACTCATGTATGTGGAAGTCCGGGTTCGGCCATGATTCATGCACGGATAGCAGAAGCGGTTGAGGCAACCGCTCGCGTGTAGAGGGAAATCTGGTTTCGAGTCCCAGCGAAGATGGTTCACATTCGCACTTGGGAGTGTATTTCCTATATTTCTTGACAACTGTAGTCGCTGCAGTGCCTGTTCCTGCATGCATGTCCTAAGGAACGTTACATCGTACTTCTTAATAACACAGGCACTACTGTTTCATATTTATTCGCGAATAACAGGCCCTCGATTCTCAACACATGTGTTCTTCCTGATCGAGATTATGCGTAGTGTTTGAGTGCAGGCTGTGACACATGGACGACGACAAATGGAAGTTTAAGCCTGGCTGTTATTCGTGCACGAACAGCCGAAGCAGTTAAGGCGACCGCTCGCGTAAAGCGGGAAATCCGGTTTCGAGTACGGGGCCGGCACGAATTTGCAGTGTCGTCATTCCACTATACAATCGACTGTGGTTCATATTCGCTGTTGCGGATACCTTTCCTGTATTTCTTGGCAGATGTAGTCACTGCAGTGCTTCATCCTTCGGACTTGTGTACATGTTCGAAGAAGGGTTGCACCGTACTTCTTAAAAACACATGTACTGCTATTTAGTTTTCCTATAACTTTAGCGTATTTCTTGTACTTTTGAGACATTTCTGAGAGAAACCTTTTACTTAATATAAACCTAAAACAACATCACTCGTGAAAAGTGAAATAATCATATAACATAACAACAACAATTACGGAGGAGTGTTAATCAATGTACCTGGACTAAAAGCCTAAGTACACAGAGACCGGGAATCACTGGTGTGTCTTATGCGCCCCGAAAATTTAGGGTAACATCATACTTACTCAACGAAGAGCAGTCACAAAAAGTGGAAACGTGGAAACAAGCGCTGCAATTCCATCACGTGAGTGGTTTCGAGTATATCTGTATGACCGGTTTAAGAGTAACGGATTTGACGTACAGCGAAATTTCGCAAAGAAACTTACATAATATATGATACAACCACAGTACACTTATAGATGATGAGCTTTCTCAACTGCACAAGGCAGTCACGTGCAGATCTTACAACAGCGGAAAGGTTGTGTAAGTTTCACATATTAAAAATAAATGTGTAAGTACGCGTGTTCTACACTATCCTTCGTCAAACTGGTTTGGATATCGCAATACATGTTATGGACGTACTAAAAATATCTATTGCTTGTGCTGCAGTGACATTTGAAGATGTTGGAAGTGTGTAAATAAGGTGTGTCATCATAATTTATTGTATGAGGGCCAATAAAAATGGATGCCTTGTTCATTAAGTAGGTTATATAGGAATCACTAATTTTGCGCTCTTCCCCAAAACTTCGTCCACAGTCCATTCCAATAACAGCGTCCTACTTCAGCAAATGTCAGCACTGTATGTGTTCAGAAAATGGCCAACATTCAGACAGCAAGACAGCATTCTGTGGTTGAATTCTATACATCGGAAAATAAAACGCCCAGCAGTATCCACGAAAGGCTTAACAATGTTATGGAGGTACTACGGTGAACGTCAGCAGCATTAGACGATGGGTTCGTCACTGTAGATACGCCGAAGGGCAAACACAGCTGGCTGATGCAGCACAGAGCGGTCACCTGGAGTGACGTCACGAATTCACCGTGACGACCAAATCATCCGTCACGGGCGCTTGGAAGCAAAAGATGACTTCCGTCTCCAATTAGTCACTGACAAAGGGAATGCGACGTCCACAATTGAAAAACTGGGCTACTCATATGTTTGCGCATGGTGGGTACCGGAGATGTCGACGACAATACAGAGGCAAGGAAAATACATTGACGGAAAAAAAACACAACACCAAAAAGTAATTAATGTAGAGTAATGAAATTTCGGGAAAACATATATCAGCGTAACATTTTTAAGTGATTAACAGTGAAAGATCGCAGGTTAATGTAGGTGCGAGATTCACCATTTCAAATACGAAATGCTGCTGCATTAATAACCTGCGTGACCGCAATCGTGCATGCATTGCATTGTACAAGAGCTGGATGTCAGTTTGTGGGATAGAGTTCCATGCCTGTTGCACTTGGTCGGTCAACAGAGGGACGGTTAATGCTCTTTTGTGTATGACAGTGGGCTCGATTGGAGACATGTGTGGTGATGGAGCAGGCCAAGGCAACATAGCACTCCGTAGAGCACAATGGGTTACAACAGCAATATGTGGGCGGGCGTTAACCTGTGGAAAAAAAAGTGGAATGCTGTTCATTAAAGACAGCATAACACGTCGAATCACCAGCCTGACGTACAAATCTGCGGTCAGGGTGCGTGAGATAACCACTAGAGTGCTCTACCTGTCGTACGAAATCGCATCCCATACCGTAACTCCAGGTGTACGTCCAGTGTGTCTAGCACGCACACAGGTTGGGTGCAGGCGCTCACCTGGCCTCCTCCTAACCAACACACGGCCATCACTGGCACCGAGGCAGAACCAGCGTTCATCAGAAAACACAACAGACATCCACCCTGCCCTCTAACGAGCTGTCGCTTGACACCAGTGAAGTCGCAAATGGCGGCGGTTTCAGGTCAGTGGAATTCACTCTGCAGGGCGTCTGGCTGGGAGCTGTCCTTGAAGTAACCGATCTGTAACAGTTCGTCGCGTCACTATGGTGCCTACTTCTGCTCAGATTGCTGCTGCTGATGCAGTATGTTGTGCAAAGCCACACGTCGGACACGATGGTCTACCCTCTTGGTTGTGCCACGTCGCCGTCTAAAGCCCGGTCTTCTTGCGACCGCACATTCTCGTCACCACCGCTGCCAGCAGTCGCGTACAGTGGCTACTGTCCTACCAAGTATTTCTGCAAAATCTCAGAAAGAACATTCAGTTTCTCGTAACCCTACACGATGTCGTTCAAAATCAATAACGTGTTGACAATGGCGGCCTTGTCGTCTTAAATGCATCCTTGACTAACATCTACTCATCTACACGTCGAATCTCAAAGGTAACTAACCATCACGACAGTTACAACGTACATTTAAAGTAAACCTGATTTACATCCTCATAGTGCTGCTATTCGCGACTGGTAAACATCATCCATCAGGTGTAGAAACACGCCTACCAACTTACTTTTATGTCGCACAACTCCTTCTTAGTGTTGTAATTCTTCCTTCGTCAGTGTAGTTGCACTCAGTCTGTTGCAGGCCATCAATTCGGCCCACTCAAAGATTTTTGTTCGGGGGCATCACTTTGAAGACGTGGAGACCTTAAAAAATTCCGTTTACCAGTGGCTGAGAAAGCACAGTCATCATTTTTACCGCAAGTCTGTACATACTCTTCCTCAAGGTGAAAAAAACTGTGGACGAAGGTGGTAATTATATTGAAGTGTGACAAAGTAATCGTGAATATTGTTCAAATGGTTCAAATGGCTCTGAGCACTATGGGACTCAACTGCTGAGGTCATTAGTCCCCTAGAACTTAGAACTAGTTAAACCTAACTAACCTAAGGACATCACAAACATCCATGCCCGAGGCAGGATTCGAACCTGCGACCGTAGCGGTCTCGCGGTTCCAGACTGCAGCGCCTTCAACCGCACGGCCACTTCGGCCGGCTCGTGAATATTGTAGTTGTTACCTTAAATACGTGGCATTTACTTTTCTTGTAAAATAAAAATTTAAAAAGTTAAAAGTATTACCTTCTGACTAAGCCTCGTACTGTGATTCTGTAAGACGACACAAAACAGTTAAATGTTGCTTGATAGTCAGTAGTCTAAGAGTTATGTACATAACAAAAAGGCATTTAGTGGACTACGTAACATGACCACTATAATACCCCGCCACTGCAGATATGCAAACACCGACTCAGAGAGTGGCGGCGATATTATTTATTGTGTAATAAACTGAAGGTGGATGGGATTGGGGGGGGGGGGGGGGGGGGGGGAAGGAAAGGGAGGGACTATTGATGTCAGGTGCATCAAGATCTTTTTTCGTATTCAGTGGTGACGATCGAAACTGTAGGCCGAACCAGGTTTCGAAACCAGGTCTATTGCGTACGAGACAGTTGCGTTAACCACTGCACCAGCCAGACGCAGTGTTTATCTTAGTTGAGTAAACTACCTCAGCGCGCCACTCGGCCGACCCACACTCCTTCGAAGCGACACCTGTCGGCAGTCCGCGACCGTGTCCTCCACGCTCGCTACTTTGATGATCCCACAAGAGGTCGGAAGTAGTTGTGCATCCGCAGAGAAGGTGGCCGGTTTATTGTTCATCGAGGCAAATCAGTTATAGGAACGCGTGGTGTGTGTTCCTTCGGATATTTCTGGTACAACAGATACTACTTATTCGTATAGCAGATGTTACCTGCATAGCACAGACTTCCGCTTTCAACTGGCGCAACTCCAATGGTCGCAACAAATACTTCATGCATGGACGGATCTTGATTCCGTAAAGGAGATAAATACATGGACCAAAAGATTGATTGACACTTCTCTCCACACCAGTTCTCGAATACAACTGTTACCTCATTTTTCTCGGTCCTTCGGAATGCTATTTGATTAAGTATTGAGCTCATTCTATCTGCAATCGTAAAGATTGCTCTCTTTGTATTTTCAGGCATTGAGTTAGTCTCGATCTTGATGTTCGCACACTATGCAGTTTTAGACAATAGTCACAGCGTAGGACAATGGTCATCTTACCCGCATTCCCACAACATAGGAACAGCTTTGTCTACGGTGTTGGTTCAGTGTTGAAGAATAGTAGACCTTTCTAAGACATCTACATCTACATCTACGTGATTACTCTGCTGTTCACAATAAAATGCCTGACTGTGTTATATAAACCACCTTCAAGCTGTCTCTCTACCGTTCCACTCTCGAACGGCACGAGAGAAAAACGAGCAGTGTGCTCCCTGCCGTCGTTGGATAAGCAGCTGCAGCAGCAAGTCGTATACTCCTAGCATAGTTTAATTCTTAATTTCTTTGCGTGTTTTTGGTACTTGCATTGTCTAATTCATAAATTTCTGGCGTATTATAGTATTTGAGAGTTGTAGCATCGCGTTTTAGTACCTGAACAGTGTAAATTCGCGTAGTCGTTTGTCTTCTGTTTTTGTTTTGAACGGCCAGCGTCGGTTGGTCACAGTCAGTGTGCTCCCTGCCGTCGTTGAATAAGCAGCTGCAGCAGCAAGTCGTATACTCCTAGCTCGCTCATTTGTTACATAGTTTAATTCTTAATTTCTTTGCGTGTTTTTGGTACTTGCATTGTTTAATTCATAAATTTTGGGCGTATTATAGTATTTGAGAGCTGTAGCATCGCGTTTTAGTACCTGAATAGTGTAAAATCGCGTAGTCTCCTTCCGCCGCCGAGCAGTGTGTCAGCAGTGCGCAAGTAGCAGCATTACTGCATTTACTAGGCAATCTTGTATTTTAATAACCGTTTAAATTTTGTGTCGATTTGTTTGCGCTCTCTGTAGATTAGTTCAGACGTTCTTTGCACAACAGTTTTTAGCATGGATAGGGACTGCAACTGCTATGTTCGGATGCAGGCTGAGTTGGCATCCCTTCGCTCCCAGCTTCAGGCAGTGTTGGCTTCGATCACACAGCTTGAGCCTGTTGCCAATGGGCATCACTGTGGTGGTCCGGATGGGGGTTTGTCGGGGACGGCCAGCTCGTCCCACGCATCCCCCGATCGGACTACTACTGTGGTTGCCCGGGATACTGCCCGCATTGAGGCTGATCCCTCACCTGTGGTAGAGTGGGAGGTCGTCTCAAGGTGTGGCAGGGGGCGAAAGACATTCCGGAGGGCTGAACGGAAGGCCTCTCCAGTTTGCCTGACGAACCGGTTTCAGGCTCTGTCTCAGGCTGATACTGATCTTCGGCCTGACATGGCTGCTTGTCCTGTTCCAGAGGTTGCCCCTCAGTCTGCAAGATCCGGGCGGTCGCAGAGGGTGGGCTTACTGGTAGTTGGGAGCTCCAACGTCAGGCGCGTAATGGGGCCCCTTAGGGATATGGCAGCAAGAGAGGGGAAGAAAACCAATGTGCACTCCGTGTGCATACCGGGGGGAGTCATTCCAGATGTGGAAAGGGTCCTTCCGGATGCCATGAAGGGTACAGGGTGCACCCATCTGCGGGTGGTCGCTCATGTCGGCACCAATGATGTGTGTCGCTATGGATCCGAGGAAATCCTCTCTGGCTTCCGGCGGCTATCTGATTTCGTGAAGACTGCCAGTCTCGCTAGCGGGATGAAAGCAGAGCTCACCATCTGCAGCATCGTCGACAGGACTGACTGCGGACCTTTGGTACAGAGCCGAGTGGAGGGTCTGAATCAGAGGCTGAGACGGTTCTGCGACCGTGTGGGCTGCAGGTTCCTCGACTTGCGCCATAGGGTGGTGGGGTTTTGGGTTCCGCTGGATAGGTCAGGAGTCCACTACACGCAACAAGCGGCTACACGGGTAGCAGGGGTTGTGTGGCGTGGGCTGGGCGGTTTTTTAGGTTAGATGGCCTTGGGCAAGTACAGAAAGGGCAACAGCCTCAACGGGTGCAGGGCAAAGTCAGGACATGCGGGGACCAAGCAGCAATCGGTATTGTAATTGTAAACTGTCGAAGCTGCGTTGGTAAAGTACCGGAACTTCAAGCGCTGATAGAAAGCACCGAAGCCGAAATCGTTATAGGTACAGAAAACTGGTTGAAGCCAGAGATAAATTCTGCCGAAATTTTTACAAAGGTACAGACGTTGTTTAGAAAGGATAGATTGCATGCAACCGGTGGTGGAGTGTTCGTCGCTGTTAGTACTAGTTTATCCTGTAGTGAAATAGAAGTGGATAGTTGCTGTGAATTATTATGGGTGGAGGTTACGCTCAACTACCGAGCTAGGTTAATAATTGGCTCCTTTTACCGACCTCCCGACTCAGCAGCATTAGTGGCAGATCAACTGAGAGAAAATTTGGAATACATTTCACATAAATTTTCTCAGCATGTTATAGTCATGGTGGAGATTTCAATTTACCAGATATAGACTGGGACACTCAGATGTTTAGGATGGGCGGTAGGGACAGAGCATCGAGTGATATTATACTGAGTGCACTATCCGAAAATTACCTCGAGCAATTAAACAGAGAACCGACTCGTGGAGATAACATCTTGGACCTACTGATAACAAACAGACCCGAACTTTTCGACTCTGTATGTACAGAACAGGGAATCCGTGATCATAAGGCCGTTTCAGCATCCCTGAATATGGAAGTTAGTAGGAATATAAAAAAAGGGAGGAAGGTTTATCTGTTTAGCAAGAGTAATAGAAGGCAGATTTCAGACTACCTAACAGATCAAAACGAAAATTTCTGTTCCGACACTGACAATGTTGAGTGTTTATGGAAAAAGTTCAAGGCAATCGTAAAATGCGTTTTAGACAGGTACGTGCCGAGTAAAACTGTGAGGGATGGGAAAAACCCACCGTGGTACAACAACAAAGTTAGGAAACTACTGCGAAAGCAAAGAGAGCTTCACTCCAAGTGTAAACGCAGCCAAAACCTCTCAGACAAACAGAAGCTAAATGATGTCAAAGTTAGCGTAAGGAGGGCTATGCGTGAAGCGTTCAGTGAATTCGGAAGTAAAATTCTATGTACCGACTTGACAGAAAATCCTAGGAAGTTCTGGTCTTACGTTAAAACAGTAAGTGGCTCGAAACAGCATATCCAGACACTCCGGGATGATGATGGCGTTGAAACAGAGGATGACACGCGTAAAGCTGAAATACTAAACACCTTTTTCCAAAACTGTTTCACAGAGGAAGACCGCACTGCAGTTCCTTCTATAAATCCTCGCACAAACGAAAAAATGGCTGACATCAAAATAAGTGTCCAAGGAATAGAAAAGCAACTGGAATCACTCAACAGAGGGAAGTCCACTGGACCTGATGGGATACCATTTCGATTCTACACAGAGTACGCGAAAGAACTTGCCCCCCTTCTAACAGCCGTGTACCGCAAGTCTCTAGAGGAACGGAAGGTTCCAAATGATTGGAAAAGAGCACAGGTAGTCCCAGTCTTCAAGAAGGGTCGTCGAGCAGATGCGCAAAACTATAGACCTATATCTCTGACGTCGATCTGTTGTAGAATTTTAGAACATGTTTTTTGCTCGAGTATCATGTCGTTTTTGGAAACCCAGAATCTACTATGTAGGAATCAACATGGATTCCGGAAACAGTGATCGTGTGAGACCCAACTCGCTTTATTTGTTCATGAGACCCAGAAAATATTAGATACAGGCTCCCAGGTAGATGCTATTTTTCTTGACTTCCGGAAGGCGTTCGATACAGTTCCGCACTGTCGCATGATAAACAAAGTAAGAGCCTACGGAATATCAGACCAGCTGTGTGGCTGGATTGAAGAGTTTTTAGCAAACAGAACACAGCATGTTGTTATCAATGGAGAGACGTCTACAGACGTTAAAGTAACCTCTGGCGCGCCACAGGGGAGTGTTATGGGACCATTGCTTTTCACAATATATATAAATGACCTAGTAGATAGTGTCGGAAGTCCCATGCGGCTTTTCGCGGATGATGCTGTAGTATACAGAGAAGTTGCAGCATAAGAAAATTGTAGCGAAATGCAGGAAGATCTGCAGCGGATAGGCACTTGGTGCAGGGAGTAGCAACTGACCCTTAACATAGACAAATGTAATGTATTGCGAATACATAGAAAGAAGGATCCTTTATTGTATGATTATATGATAGCGGAACAAACACTGGTAGCAGTTACTTCTGTAAAATATCTGGGAGTATGCGTGCGGAACGATTTGAAGTGGAATGATCATATAAAATTAATTGTTGGTAAGGCGGGTACCAGGTTGAGATTCATTGGGAGAGTCCTTAGAAAATGTAGTCCATCAACAAAGGAGGTGGCTTACAAAACACTCGTTCGGCCTATACTTGAGTATTGCTCATCAGTGTGGGATCCGTACCAGATTGGGTTGACGGAGGAGATAAAGAAGATCCAAAGAAGAGCGGCGCGTTTCGTCACAGGGTTATTTGGTAACCGTGATAGCGTTACGGAGATGTTTAACAAACTCAAGTGGCAGACTCTGCAAGAGAGGCGCTCTGCATCGCGGTGTAGCTTGCTCGCCAGGTTTCGAGAGGGTGCGTTTCTGGATGAGGTATCGAATATATTGCTTCCCCCTACTTATACCTCCCGAGGAGATCACGAATGTAAAATTAGAGAGATTAGAGCGCGCACGGAGGCTTTCAGACAGTCGTTCTTCCCGCGAACCATACGCGACTGGAACAGGAAAGGGAGGTAATGACAGTGGCACGTAAAGTGCCCTCCGACACACACCGTTGGGTGGCTTGCGGAGTATAAATGTAGATGTAGATGTAGAGCACATAAATTTTTCTGTGCGAGCCTTGATTTGTCTTATTTTATCGTTATGGTCATTTCTCCCTATATAGGTGGGTGCCAACCAAATGTTTTCGCAGTCGGAGGAGAAAACTGGTGATTGAAATTTCATGAGAAGATCCCGTCGCAACCAAAACCGTCTTTGTTTAGTGATTGCCACTCCAATTCGCGTATCACGTCTGTGACACTATCTCCACTACCTCGCGATAATACAAAACGAGCTGTCCTTCCTTGTACTTTTTCGATGTCATCCGTCAGTCCCACATGATGCGGATCCCACACCGCACAACAATACTCCAGAATAGGGCGGACAAGCGTGATATAAGCAGTCTCTTTAGTAGACCTGTTGCATCTTTTAAGTGTTCTGCCAATGAATCGCAGTCTTTGGTTGGCTCTACCCACAACATTATCTATGTGATCGTTCCATTTTAGGGTATTTGTAATTGTAATCCCTTAGTATTTAGTTGAACCTATAACACTCCCTTGGGGAACGCCGCATATTATTTCTGTTTTACTCGATGACTTTCCGTCTATTACTACGAACGGTTACCTTCCTGACGGGAAATCACGAATCCAGCCGCACAACTGAGGCGATATTTCACACGCACGCAGCTTGGTTAGAAGACGCTTGTGAGGAACGCGGTCGAAAGCCTTCTGGAAATTTAAAAATGTGGAATCAGTTTGACGTCCCCTGTCGATAGCACTCATTACTTCATGAGTATAAATAGCTAGTTGCGTTTCGCGAGAACGGTATTTTCTGAATCCGTGCTGACTACATGTCAATAAATCGTTTTCTTCGAGGTACTTGATAATGTTGTAATACAGTGTATGTTCCAAAACCGTACTGCAAATCGAGTTAGTGATATGGGCCTGTAATTCAACGGATTAGTCCTACTTCCCTTTTTGGGTATTGGTGTGACTTGAGGAATTTTCCAGTCCTTAGGTATGGATCATTCTGTGAGCGAGCGGTTGTATATAATTACATACAACGGAGCTGTTGTATCAACATATTCTGAGAGGAACCTGACTGATATACCTATACCGTGTTCTGCGGCCATTACTGGTGTCGCAACTTCTTTCAGCTTCAAAAGTACATGTACCAAAAGCTCCTCAGACTTCAGTGGGCAGTAAAGCACTGCAACGGCTTTTCGAAGCCACACGAGCAGCACTCATTCTACACACACTCTGCAAGCAGCCGGGTTTCACTCGAACAGCGTATCCCAGGCAAGAGGCGAGCACTCACCTTTCGGCCCCAGCACTCACGTGGTTCCACTATCCAGCTGACGCAATAAAGGTGACGACGCAGAGCGTCCTGCAGTGGTGAGTAAAGGAAGCGCACTGTGCCTGCGGACTTGGGAACCTATATGCAGAGGGCTGAGGGTTTGGAAGGTAGGAGACGAGATACTGGCGGAGGTAAAGCTGTGAGGACGGGACGTGAGTATTGCGTGGGTAGCTCAGGTGGTAGAGCACTTGCCCGCGAAAGGCAAAGGTCCCGAGTTCGAGTCTCGATCCGGCAAACAGTTTTAATCTGCCAGGAAATTTCAAGCACATTCAGAAGTATGAAGAAATCTTGGCTTCAAAAAGAGCTCACTTTTCTACCAAATGTAGCAATACTTAATGTGGTTCTAGATGACTTCAGCGAAATAAAACAAAAATAAATAAATGATAATAATAACAATATAGTATTAGATACGTTTATGACAGTAATGTCAGTCTTATTAATACGGGTTTATGTACAATAGTGTTCATGCCGGATGAAATTAATGGTATACTAACGGAAATTCTTAGAAGCGGTACAAAAGGAATTAAAACTAGAGAAAATGTTATCTGGTCTTCGAAAGAGCAATAAATAATGGGATGAAACTAGAAGATGAATTGTAAGGAGGAAACAGAAAAGGATGAGGAAAGCTGTATGAGAACTGAAAATGGGACAGATGTAATTGTTTGCTAATGGATAAGATATATGTAGCTGGAGTAAGGCCATCAGGAATGCTACGCCGATGATAACACAGAAAGCTTTAATGTCCACTTCAACGCAGCTTAGTTTTGAATCAGAACAGGTTGCTGGGTGCTTTGTTTCGGACACGCATGGCTGAAAGCGAGGAAGAGATGAAGTAAGATTCAGAGTGATACATAGATACAGCCGAAAAGCTGAACGCATCAGTTCTTGTACTGGAGTTATTGAATGAGAATAGTTGTTAACAAGCGAGAATACATGAAGTGTATCATAATGATTAAGAAACAAAATTTAATTACACCTCGTCCATCGAGTGACATCGATCTTACCTCAGCATAAGTAACCAGACAACTGAGACAACTCTTGGTGAGCTTTGACTGTGACTATGTTTTTGGCAGATCCGGCGTCGGGAACCAGCATCGACTGGATGCAAGGCGTCAACGGCAACCAGTACAACTTTGCTTGGGAGCTGAGGGACGAGGGCCAGTATGGTTTCCTGCTGCCTGCCGACCAGATCGTCCCGACCTGCCAGGAGGCGTTCGACAGCCTGGTCTCCATCCTGCAGGACGTACTCACCAACTCCAGAAAATCTTCAAGGAAGCACTAGTGTCTGTTTTGTTGTATCCATAAATAATAAATAAATAAGCTTCTCACGATAATTTGTGTCTGACATATTTATATCATACTTTATTTTCCCTTTTATAGTTAACTATAAATGATGTATTGGAGCTTCTGGAACTATACTTGCAGTGCAGCAGTAATACAGAAACAGAGATCTGCCTTTTGTACTCAAATCGTGTTCACTGGAAGTTAGCCTGTGGTGGTTCCTATTTAGGGCGACTGGCTTACATTCGTCAGTATCAAAAAGCGAATAATTCTGATGTCCGCCGCCCTCAAGAGGAAGAATACTGATACCGTGTCGCTATTTTACTTTAGCAATCATGGTGGCTAATTTCTCTAACAATTGCTACAGAAGTTACGTGACAACCGCTTCAAAATGTGTGAGCTGAGGAATGAAGTTAAATTATGATCACGAACCAAGAAGACAATGTGCTAATCTATAACAAATATATTTATTTGCGTAAGCACAAAATTAAGACTTGGATTTTGACCAGAATTTTAGAGCGACAGGTTATACAAAAATCAGGAACATTGGCAAGAATTTCTGATGGTTTGTTAACAATACACGATTGCATTCCTACCTTAACTGCAGAAAACGTGCTGTTGACGCTACCGTGAGTGGAGGGCACTTAATATTAACGTAGTATTTGCCTAACTCGAAACAGTGACTGACCTCAGATACAGAAGACATGGCTTTGCAGGTGAACAGAGAGGCGCTGAGTGTGGCTACTGCAGATGACAACAAGGTAGCCAGTGCTGGCAATGTAGCTCAGAATACTCTACCTGCCGGTGCTGCGACACGTTACCAAAACGGCAGACGTGTGACACGAAGCCGACGGATACATGGAGACGACACCGCAGCTGCAAGTGTCGTCAGCTGCCCAGCGTGCCTCTGCTGTTCTCCAGAGTGGAGCACGATTAATCAGTGGCTACGTCAAAAGTTAATTTTCGACCAGGTATCCGGACCAGTACATCTCTGCGCGAATGTGTGCGTGGATAGAGAAGACATAAGACGACTTTACGCTGCGACCAATGAGAAGTGAGTCTGATTTTC
This sequence comes from Schistocerca americana, assembly GCF_021461395.2. Lineage (NCBI taxonomy): Eukaryota > Metazoa > Arthropoda > Insecta > Orthoptera > Acrididae > Schistocerca > Schistocerca americana. Next base: position 595,180,367 of record NC_060121.1, on the reverse strand, counting down.
TGTCTTTCGCACCACAACAAGGGAACCCATTCCGTCGCCAATCTTAACGTAGCAACAAACTGGCACCGGTCAAGTCCCTGACTCAAACGCGCTCTGCCCCCACTAGAAAGACGCGCTGTATCAATGTCAAGGCGTTCCGCCAAAACCAAAAGGCAGCTTTGAACATGGGCAGACGTCACAGTGGACCCACCAAACATACGCCCACGCGTGGGAGAACTCGAGTGCGGGATGCAATGAAAATCTGCTGGCCTTACGTGTGGAACCACTCCAGCGGACGTCCCGTAGATCCCAAGGGATATTTCTGCGAATTCTGAAACTTCCACTTTGTATGTAAAGAATGACAGTGCTGGAAAAACTCTTACGTTATTTGATTTTCAAACAGCTGAGAAAAACTAAACGTACTCAGACATTTCTTTCTTTACTTATTCTAATCTTCACTAAACTGACACACAATATTTTTAGCGTAACGCAATCTGACTTTCAATAATCCCTACAAAAATATGGCCCTTACTAACAATAACATACACCTTTCATGAATCACTTACCTCACAAGACGCGCGTTATTAGCCGATAGGTCTTAGGCGCTCCAGTCATGGACTGCGCGGCTGGTCCTGGCGGAGGTTCGAGTCCTCTCTCGGGCATGGGTGTGCGTGTTTGTCGTTAGGATAATTTAGGTTAAGTAGTGGGTAAGCTTAGGGACTGATGACCTTAGCAGTTAAGTCCCATAAGATTTCACACACACACACACTTACCTCACAAAAATCTTCGTTACTCGAACTACTGCAATACCGCGAGCGCCAATACTGCTAGCTAAATAAAAGATACTAACTACTGAAGGCACTAACTACTGATAGGCATAGTTAGCAAATGAAAGATTTTGATAGAGAACAAACAATGTATTTACCTTAATAGCGTTCAAAAGTCTGGCATCCAATTACACAAATCTCCTTTTTCTGACGGACACACGTCCAGATCGTCCACTCATAGTAACCTCTCAAAACTCTGGCATCTCTCTTCCCACTTCCACCACTGCTGGCGGCTCCTCTCCAACTGCCCAACGCTACGCGCTGTTCACGCCTGACTGTCCAACACTACATTAGCAAATATTCCAACAATGAGTCCAACCAGCCACAGACTTCACACAGCGCAGTCAGCGATTTTCATACAGAGCACTACGTGGAGTTACTAACATAAAAACCTAAACAGCCTACTTACAGTTCTAACACACGAAGGAGTGCGGACACCGTAGCCCAGCAACCCGCCCGCTGGAACAAGCACGTGGCTTCCAGCGACACAGAGGGCGAGCTGTGAGGCGGCTTCGCTAGCGCCGAGTCTAGGCAGCGCAGCGGTAACTTAAAACACGAACTGTGACTGTGAGGATCTTTGTGCTTTCAACTGTTTGTCCTCACTTCCTTCCAGGAAGGTTCCCGACTTTCAGTCTGATGAAGTTGACACCCAACGTTAGAGAAATATATGTTTTTTTCAGTGTTCTTCACAGGTACGCCATTGTTCTAGAGTTTTCTGCGCAAAATTTAAGTAGTTACGCAGAATTTCACGAAAGTTCACTAGTAATCGGGAACATTTTAATGTTGTGAAAAGTTTTTTTTACCAATTTGGGGAAATAAAGCTGTGATCACAATTCTGAATAGCTCCCCAAGAGCTCGACAAAATATCTTAATGAAATTTTTTGTGCATGTAATAGTTCATGAGATAATTGCAATAATGAGGAACCCATTTTTCACTACACAAAATATATGAAATACCACCAGAGTTCTGATGACAGTTTCAACCACAGTTCTGGATAATAGTCCAAGAATTTTATCTAAAAACCTTATGTAATTCCTTGTGGAGGTAATCGTTCATAGTTGCAATAATGTAGCTTTTCCATAGGAGGCTGAGCTTCGCTTTCCCAGTTGTGATAGGTGGACGTAGTTACACGTCGCTGTGATATGTATCCGACTGCTGACAACCCCAGCAATCTAACGGTAGTTACCAATTTTTCGTTAACTTATTACGTATTACAACAACTTTAATTTAATTTGATACTCTTTGCTACAACTAAGTATCGGATTTCAAGAAAGCTCTCGCTACAATGGTCTTTCGCGGTCTCCTGTTACTTTAGTATTCGATACGGAGTGGGACTTTCGAAAATTTAGCAAGACCTATTTTTTCACGAGGAGTTCAGATGAGTCGTACAAGTCAAGCACCTTTAGTACCTTCATACTTTTATTGTCAGCGTTGGAAAACTGGGATAGGGGTAGGATCTTGTTCGCTTAGACGAGGTAAAAGACCAACTGACCCACGGAATTAAGTTCATTGATTTAGGCCAGCTCAAATACACACGCTTATCATAGCACCAGTCATCAGTAGTCGGAAATCATCTGTTCGATGAGAGGGTGAGGAGGGTGAGTGCTGCCGTGGACACTGCTTATGGCGCCACACCTGCCAGAGAGTGTCGTTTGCTGAAGAAGATAGCTCTGGACCAGGTTTGGGGATTCGAAGTGCGTGTACGTGTGTGTGTTGTGTGTGTATGTGCGTGCGAGAGAGAGAGAGAGAACTTGCAAGTTGTCGGTTGCCTCTGCTCACTAGGACTCTCAGCCGATGTTCGAAAGTATGAAACGAAGTTTGATTGTAGACTTAATTAACGTTTTAATTAATATATTTAAACAATATCTGTCACAGCTCAGGAACCTTACATACCATTAATATGAGTCTTTTATCCGTGACGTTGTTTTGCTCTCAATAAATGTCATACATGAAAAGCCTTGTGTTCATCTGTATATCCTCTCAAAGAGGCATAGGGCTACATGACCATGTGCAAATGTTCTTAGCTCTAGGAAATGTTTGCTGCGTAATGAATGCCAAAAATTAATTATGGCAGAATCATTTAGATATGAAGAAAGCTTATAAGATTTCATTTTTAACTACTAAATTGCTTCTAAATTAATCAGCTCTCTTTCAGTATGACTAGAAATCGGCATTTTGTTTTGTTGACTATCTAAAATTGGGTTTGAAATTGATGAAAACGAATTTCAAATGAACTTCGAAATTTTTGTGTTTTTCAATATACACTCCTGGAAATTGAAATAAGAACACCGTGAATTCATTGTCCCAGGACGGGGAAACTTTATTGACACATTCCTGGGGTCAGATAAATCACATGATCACACTGACAGAACCACAGGCACATAGACACAGGCAACAGAGCATGCACAATCTCGGCACTAGTACAGTGTATATCCACCTTTCGCAGCAATGCAGTCTGCTATTCTCCCATGGAGACGATCTTAGAGATGCTGGATGTAGTCCTGTGCAACGGCTTGCCATGCCATTTCCACCTGGCGCCTCAGTTGGACCAGCGTTCGTGCTGGACGTGCAGACCGCGTGAGACGACGCTTCATCCAGTCCCAAACATGCTCAATGCGGGACAGATCCGGAGATCTTGCTGGCCAGGGTAGTTGACTTACACCTTCTAGAGCATGTTGGGTGGCACGGGATACATGCGGACGTGCATTGTCCTGTTGGAACAGCAAGTTCCCTTGCCGGTCTAGGAATGGCAGAACGATGGGTTCGATGACGGTTTGGATGTACCATGCACTATTCAGTGTCCCCTCGACGATCACCAGTGGTGTACGGCCAGTGTAGGAGATCGCTCCCCACACCATGATGCCGGGTGTTGGCCCTGTGTGCCTCGGTCGTATGCAGTCCTGATTGTGGCGCTCACCTGCACGGCGCCAAACACGCATACGACCATCATTGGCACCAAGGCAGAAGCGACTCTCATCGCTGAAGACGACACGTCTCCATTTGTCCCTCCATTCACGCCTGGCGCGACACCACTGGAGGCGGGCTGCACGATGTTGGGGCGTGAGCGGAAGACGGCCTAACGGTGTGCGGGACCGTAGCCCAGCTTCATGGAGACGGTTGCGAATGGTCCTCGCCGATACCCCAGGAGCAACAGTGTCCCTAATTTGCTGGGAAGTGGCGGTGCGGTCCCCTACGGCACTGCGTAGGATCCTACGGTCTTGGCGTGCATCCGTGCGTCGCTCCGGTCCGGTCCCAGGTCGACGGGCACGTGCACCTTCCGCCGACCACTGGCGACAACATCGATGTACTGTGGAGACCTCACGCCCCACGTGTTGAGCAATTCGGCGGTACGTCCACCCGGTCTCCCGCATGCCCACTATACGCCCTCGCTCAAAGTCCGTCAACTGCACATACGGTTCACGTCCACGCTGTCGCGGCATGCTACCAGTGTTAAAGACTGCGATGGAGCTCCGTATGCCACGGCAAACTGGCTGACACTGACGGCGGCGGTGCACAAATGCTGCGCAGCTAGCGCCATTCGACGGCCAACACCGCGGTTCCTGGTGTGTCCGCTGTGCCGTGCGTGTGATCATTGCTTGTACAGCCCTCTCGCAGTGTCCGGAGCAAGTATGGTGGGTCTGACACACCGGTGTCAATGTGTTCTTTTTTCCATTTCCAGGAGTGTATTTGGTCGAACAGCTGTTATCAGCAGTTCATTCACTCTCTTGTTTCAGATATGGAAATTCACTCGAATTCTCATTTTATGACTCAGAGATAATCAGTTTAAATATAATTTTAAATGGACTGGTGCTTTTCCCTCATAGTTTTAAATTTAGACTTTGAGGTGGCAACTAAGTTCAACTAAACATACCAAATACAGTTGCTTGTTGTCATGTCACAGGATTCATTTTCAGATAGCGTGTTTTCCCGTTCCAAAAAAATCAGAAACAGCATCTGTCAAGTTTCAAGCTGTATTCCCTCCATAATTATTGCATCTCACAATGTAGGACAAATCCAAGTCCTCCATACTCGAAGTCCAACAATTCACAGGACCCTCAGAATCCTCATGTAGTTAATGCCGTGGCTCTAGGTTTATTCACACATTTCAGAACTGGTGGCATAACACGCTGCTTATTTAAGGTTTTCCATTCAGTGACTCTAGGTGCATAATGCAGTAATACTTTAGTAAAGGATGTTTTAAAAGGTATTCGAGCTAAGTTGCAGTGCCGTTGATTATTCGTATCATTAACGGCTCTCCGTCAGTACACTTATTGACGACTTTCCTCTTATATATTTTTAAATTTTTGTAGTCATAGTTTTACTTTTTCAGATATTCCTGATTCTATTGTTTTTGCATTCAACGTCTCCGACTGGTAACATCATCGAAGACATTAACATTAGCATCAATTCCAGTTATGAAAATGATATACCGGGTAATAACGTTCCGTTGATCCATGCAAAGCTAGAGAGAGAGAAGTACCAGTATGGGCAAGGTCTTGTAGCTGCTAACAAATCAGACCACAATTTTATTTTCGCAAGCTGGCTAACAATCTTTTTCACAACATTAAAACATTCCCGATTACTAGTGTTTTCTTCACAAAATTCTGCAGAACTATTTAAATTTAGCGCAGAGAACTCTAAAACTATAGCATATCTACCAATAACTCTGAAAAAGAATGTATATCTCTCGTAAGTCTGGTGCCAACTTCACGTGACTCCGACCGAATGCAACCGCCGCTTATAGCGGGCGAAACGTAGTGCTGAGAAAAGAAATCCGTCCCCTCAACGATGAAATTCCCTAGACGTACAGGTAATGTGAGCTGAATCACCGTCTCATGGCTCCTGTTCCATAACAGAAACTAAATGAGAAAATGGATGTTGAATTGCGAAAAGAAATAAAAAAAAAAAACAAATGAATGAAAAAGGACTGGGCCTTCCAGCTAGACTGGAGGGACCAGAAGGGCCTGTCACCTTTCAGTAGTAACGTCAGAGGTGAAAGTAGTTAACCCAGTTCTCCTATTACCTTCTCGATTCCATCCCTGGTCCCTAACTCTCTGAACGAGCGAGGTGACACAGTGATCATCACAATGTACTAGCATTCGGGAATACGGTGGTACAAATCCGCATCTGACCATCCTGATTTAGGTTTTCCGTGATTTCCCTAAATCACTCCTGAAAGTGCTAGGATTGTTTTTTGGGAGAACACGGTTGATTTCCTTCACCATCCTTGAAACAGTCGTAGCTTGTGCTCCGTCTTGAATGTCTTCATTTTCGAAGGGAGGTTAAGTACTAACTCTCCTTCCCAATAGCCTTCTGAAGAAAATTCCATTTTGGCGGGGTTGGGAAATTCAAACAAGTCAGTTCTCATGTGTAATACAGTCCTCATCCCTTGTGGGAAATTCAAAATTTGGAAGGTGTGGCGGGGATCGAGGCTTGCTCATTTCTCATCAATTAAAATTATGCTGACATGTTGAAGGACTCATTTGCACGCGAAAGCGATAATATAATTTTTTCGAGCTCTCAAAAATATGATACGAAGCGCTATCGATAAACAACATGTTACTGCGGTGAGAAAACAGCAAACGTTTTAATATTATACTTCAACTTCTTCTCCCCTAGCTCTTCTCGGAGTGGTGAGGTAATCTGTTTATGTACCGACGCATTTTGTCATTGTTCTGTAAGTCGAGACATTTTCTTACATACTGAACATAGGCAGATTTAAAAGGCTCATCGACGTAGTCATTTATATTAATGTACTGCCAAGCAGAAATTATTATTTATATGTAAGTGTCTATTCATAATTTATGTGATTTCTTGAATATATATTTTATTAATATCTATGTCTTTTTTTTCATTTTAGTAGTTTTAACAATGATGTAAGCGGCTGCGACATGGCCTAGGTTTGTGTGCAATTTGATGGAAAATGATAAAGTCCTAGCATTAAAGAACCATAAGTCTATCTCCACGGCAATTTTACTGCTAGAAGTCCAATATTTCACACGGTAGTACAAAAACACTTAGCAAACGCACGACCTCATCCACCAATGCCATTGTCTGCACGCCAGACAATGTGTGAGGAATTAATATAGTTTAATGTTAATACTTTGAAATATCATTTATTATCTAATCTGTATTCTCATTCTCATACACAGAAGTAAAAATGATTAATACTATTATATTTATACATGTCACACAGGGCTATGCACCTGAGAGGTCCTACGTTGCAGAACCGGACAAGGTATTCTTCGAGATTTTCGACACTTGTGGTATTTTACGATGTTTCAGAATCTTTTTTTTTTTTTTTTCATTGTGACCCACTACTTCTACCTGTCGGATTGCATCCACGATCACAGATATGCAATTTAGTGATACATATGTTTCGCAAATATTACTGAGATGAAATGAGACACCGATTGTCGGAAGTGGAACATACTGGATGAGTACTTGTTGTCAAAGAAGTACTTCAAAACACTTTATTTGACATTCAGAAGCCCGGAATAAATACAACACCGCTGAACAGTTACACTGTGCTCTACCACGTCACTGTTAGTGCTCGTACCCTTCAATGAATTTGTTTTGATACTCCTGCTTATATCTTCATAACACCTTTTGAAGATTCCCGAGGTTAGCCTACCGTTTGGTTACACAACGTAGTCGATCACGAGCTCCAGTGTTCACCATTCATGGTGGATGCATTCCAGACACGTGCAGCGCAATCTAGGCCTGTGACGCTGCTACCAACGGACAAGGTTTCTGTCACGATACCGTCCGCCTCGCGTCCAGTCGCAGAGTCCACGCACTACCCTCGGTCTACATGCCGAGAGGGACGGCTAGTCTCGCAGCGGCACGCTCTCTGTCGGTGACCACAATTACTTCCAGAGATTCACTTCTTGATGCCTACCCGTCTCTATCTCACTCTGTCACTGTCCATACCCTTTTATTCTGTCAAGCAAATATATATATATATATATATATATTCCGCATAGTTCTCGTTTCGGTAACACTAGAATGACGACTCACTCATACCTTTGCTTGACCGATGTGCGACACCGCTCAAATGGTATTGTCATTATTTTTGGACATTTAGAAATTTTTATTAGTTACGAAAGTATGTTGCTGTTTATATCTAGTGATACTGTATCTCTAGTCTCGGCTTAAAGCCTAAGAGACTAAATTTTAGCCGAAACTCGATAACTTGGAAAAGTTTTTACCCAAAGAACTGTGAGTGTACATCCAGACATTGATATGTTCACAGTCTCTATCCTACCACATTAGTTCCTACCTGCCATCCGGAGTGGCCGAGCGGTTCTAGGCGCTACAGTCTGGAACCGCGAGACCACTACGGTCGCAGGTTCGAATCCTGCCTCGGGCATGGATGCGTGTGCTGTCCTTAGGTTAGTTATAGGGGACTGATGACCTCAGTGCCAGAGCCATTTTGTGTTCCTACCCAAGGAATTATGATTTGGCAAACTTGTTACTTGCAAATCTTGGATAAAGTATAGATTACAGTACTACATGCCCGGTATGACGTGTGACGTAGTGAATATTTACCTCACTTAGTGATTAATAATTCCATTACGAAAGGAGAAAATATAAAAATACAGTAAATGAAGCAGGCAAAAAGAATACAAACTTCTCAAAAACGAGATCGACAGGAAGTGCAAAATGGCTAAGCAGGGTTGGCTAGAGGACAAATGTAAGGATGAAGAGGCTTATCTCACTAGGGGTAAGATAGATACTGCCTACAGGAAAATTAAAGAGACCTTTGGAGAAAAGAGAACCACTTGTATGAATATCAAGAGCTCAGATGGAAACCCAGTTCTAAGCAAAGGGAAAGCAGAAATGTGGAAGGAGTATAATATAGAGGGTCTATACAATGGCGATGTACTTGAGGACAATATTAAGGAAATGGAAGAGGATGTAGATGAAGATGAAATGGGAGAAACGATACTGCGTGAAGTGTTTGACAGAGCACTCAAATACCTGAGTCGAAACAAGGCCCCGGGAGTAGACAACATTCCATTAGAACTACTGACGGTCTTGGGAGAGCCAGTCCTGACAAAACTCTACCATCTGGTGAGCAAGGTGTATGAGACAGGCGAAATACCCTCAGACTTCAAGAAGAATTTAATAATTCCAATACCAAAGAAAACAGGTGTTGACAGAAATGAAAATTACCGAACTATCAGTTTAATAAGTCACAGCTGCAAAATAATAAGGCGAACTCCTTACAGACGAATGGAAAAACAGGTAGAAGCCGACCTCGGGGAAGATCAGTTTGGATTCCGTAGAAATGTTGGAACACGTGAGGCAATACCTGACCTTACGACTTATCTTAGAAGAAAGATTAAGGAAAGGCAAACCTACGTTTCTAGCATTTGTAGACTTAGAGAAAGCTGTTGACTATGTTGACTTGAATACTCTCTTTCAAATTCTAAAGGTGGCAGGAGTAAAATACAGGGAGCGAAAGGCTATTTACAATTTGTACAGAAACCAGATTGCAGCTATAAGTGTCGAGGGGCATTAAAGGGAAGCAGTGGTTGGGAAGGGAGCGAGACAGTGTTGTAGCCTCTCCCCGATGTTATTCAATCTGTATATTGAGCAAGTAGTAAAGGAAACAAAAGAAAAATTCGGAGTAGGTATTAAAATCCATGGAGAAGAAATAAAAACTTTGAGGTTCGCCGATGACATTGTAATTCTATCAGAGACGGCAAAGGACTTGGAAGAGCAGTTGAACGGAATGGACAGTGTCTTGAAAGGAGGATATAAGATGAACATTAACAAAAGCTAAACGAGGATAATGAAATGTAGTCGAATTAAATCGGGTGCCGCTGAGGGAATTAGATTAGGAAATGAGACACTTAAATTAGTAAAGGAGTTTTGCTATTTGGGGAGCAAAATAACTGATGAAGGTCGGAGTAGAGAAGATATAAAATGTAGACTGGCAATGGCAAGGAAAGCGTTTCTGAAGAAGAGAAATTTGTTAACATCGAGTATAGATTTAAGTGTCAGGAAGTCGTTTCTGAAAATATTTGTGTGGAGTGTAGCCATGTATGGAAGTGAAACATGGACGATAAATAGTTCGGATTAGAAGAGAATAGAAGCTTTCGAAATGTGGTGCTACAGAAGAATACTGAATATTAGATGGTAGATCACATAACTAATGATGAAGTATTGAATAGAGCTGGGGAGAAGAGGAGTAGGTCTCACAACTTGACAAAAAGCCATCTCCCTCTCCAGAAAAATTATTCACCAACCGCCATGGGTATGATCTAACAACACAGTCCCAATAACCATATGGAAGTATGCTAGTATTTTATCAGTTACCTGCAAAAATTACACTTAATACAAAAGCCACTCTTTAAAGCATGAGTCCCATCCATAATTAAAAATTAAAATTCCTTGCCTTTCATTATTTCAAATATACATTTCCCCTACAATTTCTACAAATAATTAAAACATGCCGATTTTGTTGCAGTGTTTCCTACAAGCATATTCGAATGGATAGAATTGCGTCTACTTCCATTTCGCTAATTGTCTACTAGAGAAAATGTTTGCCCCTAGAGCCTGAAAGGACTCCTCTTTTCTTCTAATTAAGTCTCTAGCTTACAATCTTATTAACCATCACAAGTTAAAATTTACTTAATTCAGAAAAATAGCGTTTGTCGATTATGATACACACACTCTGGAACACACTAGAAAAGTTATTTACAGTGATTGTCAGAAACATCGCGATCACCTGGCAAGTTATGAGTTGATGCACTTTTGGCACGCAATACAGTAGCACTTCTGCATGGCACATATGCGACAAATCTTTGGAGCTGCGCGGCACCAGACGAGTACGCACAAGTCACTCAAATCCTGTAGAATACAGACAGGTGGTTTGTGGCCACAGAGCTGGCATCAGAAAGCGTCCCAGACGTGTCGCATAGAGTTCAGATTACTTGAATTTACTGGCCAAGATTTCTTCACAGGTTAGCTGTAATGCTCCTCGTACCATTCTAGCGCGATTCTGGTCTTGTGAAACGAGCAATTATGCTGTTGGCAGTAATACTGTTGTGAGATCTCATCGTCGTCGGGGAAGACATCAAGCATGAGGAGATCGAAATAATGATCATGTGATACAACAGCTGTAATGGTGCCTTCGATTACTACCGCACGTCGCATGGAAGCCCCTCACTGCGTAATCTATCTAATTGGCGAGTTAGGTCGTCAAAATGTCGAGATCGCTGGACGGCTCTGCCCATAAAGCTCCAGACGTTCTCATTTGGGAAGAGATCCGGTCAGCTTGCTGGGCAAGGTAGGGTTTGGAAAGCACGAAGGCAAGCGGTAGAGAATCTCACTGTGTACGGGCAAAATGTAAGCCAAGGATGGCTTGCCACGAAGGGCAACAAAACGAGGCATATAATGACGTCGACGTACCGCACTGCTGTAAGTGTGCTGAGACTGACAAGGAAAGGGATCTTGCTATGGAATGAAGTGGCACGACAGACTATTACACCTGGTTGTCAGGCTGTATGGCAGGTAACAGTCAGGTTGGTATCCCAGTGCTGTTTGGGACATCTCCAGATATGTTCTCACCCGTCTTCGGGGCATAGTTCGAAGCAGGACTCATCACTGAAGACGATTGAACTTCTGTCAGCGAGATTCCAGGTCGACGACGACCAGACACTCGCACCTGAGGTGATCTATGGATCACAATCAGACTCCTCGCTGATCGACTGGACGTCCCTGTTAGTAGTGGTGACACACTGCTCCACTATTTGGAGTACTCAAAAGTGTGTGCCCATTGGGTTCCTCACCTCCCAAAAGAAGACCATAAAGACCCAGATTGGACCATATGTGCAGAGTTGCTTGTGCATTATGGAAATGGTTCAAATGGCTCTGAGCACTATGGGACTTAACATCTGAGGTCATCAGTCCCCTAGAACTTAGAACTACTTAAACCTAACTAACCTAAGGACATCACACACATCCATGCCCGAGGCAGGATTCGAACCTCCGACCGTAGCAGTCGCGCGGTTCCTGACTGTGCATTATGGAGCTGATGATGATAATTATCTGTCGAACATCGTCACAAGCAACGAAACATGTGTTTATCACTTCGAAAAGGAAATAATGCGGCAATCCATGAAGTGAAGCAATACCATCTATCCTCCAAAATGTATGTAGATGTATATCAACAATAAGTCCAACCAGCCACAGACTGCACACAGAATAGTCAGTGATTTTCATAAAGAGCGCTACGTGGCGTTACCAACAATAAAACCTAAAGAGCCCACTTACATAGCCCCCATGCTCCCCACAAAAAATTTTACAAATTGTTTTGGGCAGTGCCCAATAATTATTTCCTAAATTTTTTATATTAGCTATAACAAATATAGCAAATGCACAAAACTATTGATACAATGTTCGTCAAAAGCAAAATTTGTTCTCATAGTCCTGATCATTCATCACAGTAGTAATTACATTGCACAAAGTCTGATAAGGAAAAGAAAATACACACAGAAGTAGTGGATTTCCATGCAGTCTTGATGAAGTAGTGTTGTCCTTCCGATGGAAAGACATTGCTGACTCTTGACATGCAGACAGGTAATGGGCCACAACAGAGCGAACCCACAGCAGAATTAGTCGAAGTTTAGAAGAATATTGGTAGGTAGGTAATCACTGAGCAGACCCACTAGTCAAGAATCTACGACCAAGAGCACCAAGGCCACCCAGGTTATGTGGTCTACCCAAAGTCCATAAGGATGGGGTTCCGTTGAGTCCTATTGTTAGTGCTATTGGGTACTCCTACATATCGGTTGGCAAAATACTTAACCAAATTATTAGCACCTATAGTCGGCCACTGTAGCCATCATATTACTAACTCAAAAATGTTTGTTGACATAAATCAGATGAGGATAGGTCCGAATGACATCATGATCAGCCTAGATGTGGTCTCTTTGTTTACAAAGGGTCCAGTGGAAGATACGTTAAAAATGTTGGCTGCTCATTTCTGTCCTGAACTACTGAAGTTGTTTCGACACACTTTGACGACCACCTATTTTTTGTATGGTGGAAAATATTATGAAATGATTGACGGAACAGCCATGGGTTCGCCACTGTCACCAGCCATAGCTAACTTCTTCATGGAGGATTTCGAAGAACGAGCGTTGAACAGTGCTCCCTTACGCCCATCCTGCTTCTTCAGGTATGTTGACGATACATTTTTAATCTGGCCACATGGCAATGAGGCACTGCAGCAGTTTGTTGAACATTTGAATGGTATACATCAGAACATAAGATTTTCAGTGGAGGTGGAGAAGGATGGAAAGTTACCCTTCTTAGATGTACTGGTGGAGCGAAAATCAGATGGACGTCTCGGACATTCTGTGCACAGAAAACCGACGCATACAGATTTATATCTAAGCGCGCGTAGTTTTCACCACCCAGCTCAGAAGAGAGCTATGCTGAACACCTTGGTACACAGAGCAAGGACTATTTCGGACAAGGATCATCTCGGCTCCGAGATTAACCATCTGACGACGGTATTCATAAGAAATGGTTATTCTGATCGTGATATCAGATCTACTCTGGCGAAGAAACCAAGAAAGGACGCTGTTCGAACAGATCAAGAGGACCAACACATCGCGCGGCTACCATTCTGCGGTGCAACGACCAGCAAGATCGGCAGAGTCCTGAGCCGGCAAGGAATCAGACCAGTCTTCCGGCCACCCAGGAAGATTAAGGAAATGCTGCGACCCGTGAAAGATAATCTTGGCCTGAGAGTACCGGGAATTTACAGCATTCCTTGCGAGTGTGGCAAAAGTTATGTGGGCCAGTCTATAAGAACTGTCGCCGATCGCAGTGTGGAACATCAGCGTCACCTGAAATACAGGTATCTAGAGAAATCAGCGGTGGCTGAGCACAGTTTGTTAAATAAACATGAGATTTTATTCGATGAAACAAGACTACTTGCTCACGCTTCAAACTATTGGGACTCTGTCATCAGGGAAGCAGTTGAAATTAGACTCTGTGAAAATAATTTCAACAGAGATTCCGGTTATGCACTCAGCAATGCATGGAAGCGCGCAATTGATATAGAAAGAGCGCAGAGGGAGACTTCTTACATTCCTCTCAGTTCTTCGCCTGTTGCGATGGATGGCGCTGCAAGCAACGCTGGATAAAGCGCGCAAACAAAATCTATGGATATAGAGGCCGCCACCTCATTACGCATCGGTTTCACCGTGACGGCATCCAGCCAATGAGAAGCCGTCCACTGCTTATACGCCTCACCAGTCCACGACAGTCAGTTTTACCCCTGACGAAGATGACGGAGGTAGTCATCGAAAGCTTGGGATTTTATCCAAATTTGACGCGGCAAGTAAACTGAGAACTTTTTATGCAAGGACTCCGTCGCGAAAGACTTCGTAGTCATATTAGTTTCCTCTACGGGGAGGATGTAGCGCGCAGCGTTCGTCGGCTGGAAAAGCTGCGCTTGAAACAGTCACAGCTGCTGAGTAATCTGGCTTTTCTACAACGTTGTCGTGACAACGTGGTTGTACCAAATGTCGCAGTTGTCAAACATCACATCCGAACTGCTGCAGTGAATAGAATTTTGCGGAAGACAAGTCATGCGATCGTCAGGGAGAGGATACATCATACGAGGTATGAACTGGATGCCAACGCTCGCTCTGTATATAGTTGCCATCTGTTTTTGTCTGCAGTTTTGTCACCATGGGACTGGGAATGGGTAGACACGTCCTTGGCTGCACATCAGCGAGCTGATTTAAGCAAGACTACAGCAAAACAGGCTGATAAATTTGTGCGCCTAAACCGGGGAAAAGGAACTTCTGGGTCCAGCGACGTACATCGCACTGTTATCAACTTCTCCGACAAGGATATTGACGACGCCACCATCTCGGTTCTCAGTAAGGGACTGAACTTTTCTCCAGCTCCACAAAAGCTACCAGTGGCCGAGATTATCAGTGGAGTAGAACAAGCGGTTCGGCACCTTCCTGAAGAGGCAGCAGATGAGGTAAGGCTTGCAACTAGTCGGATTTTAGCAACAGCCAAGCCTCCTAAGCCCAATGTGAGCAGAGTGGAGAAACTGGCATTGAAATCGTTGGGGAAGGATGAAGACTTCGTTGTACTACCAGCCGACAAAGGGAATGCCACAGTTATCTTCAGTGCTACCGATTATCATAAGAAAGTGGCCATATTATTGGAAGATGCCACGTACCGTATTCTTAAACGGGATCCCACAGCAGCACTTAGTAGGAAGACAGGGGAGCTACTGAAGAACTCTGGCCTCCCAGAAGAACTAGTCAAGAATCTACGACCAAGAGCACCAAGGCCACCCAGGTTATATGGTCTACCCAAAGTCCATAAGGATGGGGTTCCGTTGAGACCTATTGTTAGTGCTTTGGGTCTCCTACATATCGGTTGGCAGAATACTTAACCAAATTATTAGCACCTATAGTCGGCCACTGTAGCCATCATATTACTAACTCAAAAATGTTTGTTGACATAAATCAGATGAGGATAGGTCCGAATGACATCATGATCAGCCTAGATGTGGTCTCTTTGTTTACAAAGGTTCCAGTGCAAGATACGTTAAAAATGTTGGCTGCTCATTTCTCTCCTGAACTACTGAAGTTATTTCGACACACTTTGACGACCACCTATTTTTTGTATGGTGGAAAATATTATCAAATGATTGACGGAACAGCCATGGGTTCGCCACTGTCACCAGCCATAGCTAACTTCTTCATGGAGGATTTCGAAGAACGAGCGTTGAACAGTGCTCCCTTACGCCCATCCTGCTTCTTCAGGTATGTTGACGATACATTTTTAATCTGGCCACATGGCAATGAGGCACTGCAGCAGTTTGTTGAACATTTGAATGGTATACATCAGAACATAAGATTTGCAGTGGAGGTGGAGAAGGATGGAAAGTTACCCTTCTTAGATGTACTGGTGGAGCGAAAATCAGATGGACGTCTCGGACATTCTGTGCACAGAAAACCGACGCATACAGATTTATATCTAAGCGCGCGTAGTTTTCACCACCCAGCTCAGAAGAGAGCTATGCTGAACACCTTGGTACACAGAGCAAGGAATATTTCGGACAAGGATCATCTCGGCTCCGAGATTAACCATCTGACGACGGTATTCATAAGAAATGGTTATTCTGATCGTGATATCAGATCTATTCTGGCGAAGAAACCAAGAAAGGACGCTGTTCGAACAGATCAAGAGGACCAACACATCGCGCGGCTACCATTCTGCGGTGCAACGACCAGCAAGATCGGCAGAGTCCTGAGCCGGCAAGGAATCAGACCAGTCTTCCGGCCACCCAGGAAGATTAAGGAAATGCTGCGACCCGTGAAAGATAATCTTGGCCTGAGAGTACCGGGAATTTACAGCATTCCTTGCGAGTGTGGCAAAAGTTATGTGGGCCAGTCTATAAGAACTGTCGCCGATCGCAGTGTGGAACATCAGCGTCACCTGAAATACAGGTATCTAGAGAAATCAGCGGTGGCTGAGCACAGTTTGTTAAATAAACATGAGATTTTATTCGATGAAACAAGACTACTTGCTCACGCTTCAAACTATTGGGACTCTGTCATCAGGGAAGCAGTTGAAATTAGACTCTGTGAAAATAATTTCAACAGAGATTCCGGTTATGCACTCAGCAATGCATGGAAGCGCGCAATTGATATAGAAAGAGCGCAGAGGGAGACTTCTTACATTCCTCTCAGTTCTTCGCCTGTTGCGATGGATGGCGCTGCAAGCAACGCTGGATAAAGCGCGCAAACAAAATCTATGGATATAGAGGCCGCCACCTCATTACGCATCGGTTTCACCGTGACGGCATCCAGCCAATGAGAAGCCGTCCACTGCTTATACGCCTCACCAGTCCACGACAGTCAGTTTTACCCCTGACGAAGATGACGGAGGTAGTCATCGAAAGCTTGGGATTTTATCCAAATTTGACGCGGCAAGTAAACTGAGAACTTTTTATGCAAGGACTCCGTCGCGAAAGACTTCGTAGTCATATTAGTTTCCTCTACGGGGAGGATGTAGCGCGCAGCGTTCGTCGGCTGGAAAAGCTGCGCTTGAAACAGTCACAGCTGCTGAGTAATCTGGCTTTTCTACAACGTTGTCGTGACAACGTGGTTGTACCAAATGTCGCAGTTGTCAAACATCACATCCGAACTGCTGCAGTGAATAGAATTTTGCGGAAGACAAGTCATGCGATCGTCAGGGAGAGGATACATCATACGAGGTATGAACTGGATGCCAACGCTCGCTCTGTATATAGTTGCCATCTGTTTTTGTCTGCAGTTTTGTCACCATGGGACTGGGAATGGGTAGACACGTCCTTGGCTGCACATCAGCGAGCTGATTTAAGCAAGACTACAGCAAAACAGGCTGATAAATTTGTGCGCCTAAACCGGGGAAAAGGAACTTCTGGGTCCAGCGACGTACATCGCACTGTTATCAACTTCTCCGACAAGGATATTGACGACGCCACCATCTCGGTTCTCAGTAAGGGACTGAACTTTTCTCCAGCTCCACAAAAGCTACCAGTGGCCGAGATTATCAGTGGAGTAGAACAAGCGGTTCGGCACCTTCCTGAAGAGGCAGCAGATGAGGTAAGGCTTGCAACTAGTCGGATTTTAGCAACAGCCAAGCCTCCTAAGCCCAATGTGAGCAGAGTGGAGAAACTGGCATTGAAATCGTTGGGGAAGGATGAAGACTTCGTTGTACTACCAGCCGACAAAGGGAATGCCACAGTTATCTTCAGTGCTACCGATTATCATAAGAAAGTGGCCATATTATTGGAAGATGCCACGTACCGTATTCTTAAACGGGATCCCACAGCAGCACTTAGTAGGAAGACAGGGGAGCTACTGAAGAACTCTGGCCTCCCAGAAGAACTAGTCAAGAATCTACGACCAAGAGCACCAAGGCCACCCAGGTTATATGGTCTACCCAAAGTCCATAAGGATGGGGTTCCGTTGAGACCTATTGTTAGTGCTTTGGGTCTCCTACATATCGGTTGGCAGAATACTTAACCAAATTATTAGCACCTATAGTCGGCCACTGTAGCCATCATATTACTAACTCAAAAATGTTTGTTGACATAAATCAGATGAGGATAGGTCCGAATGACATCATGATCAGCCTAGATGTGGTCTCTTTGTTTACAAAGGTTCCAGTGCAAGATACGTTAAAAATGTTGGCTGCTCATTTCTCTCCTGAACTACTGAAGTTATTTCGACACACTTTGACGACCACCTATTTTTTGTATGGTGGAAAATATTATCAAATGATTGACGGAACAGCCATGGGTTCGCCACTGTCACATGCCATAGCTAACTTCTTCATGGAGGATTTCGAAGAACGAGCGTTGAACAGTGCTCCCTTACGCCCATCCTGCTTCTTCAGGTATGTTGACGATACATTTTTAATCTGGCCACATGGCAATGAGGCACTGCAGCAGTTTGTTGAACATTTGAATGGTATACATCAGAACATAAGATTTGCAGTGGAGGTGGAGAAGGATGGAAAGTTACCCTTCTTAGATGTACTGGTGGAGCGAAAATCAGATGGACGTCTCGGACATTCTGTGCACAGAAAACCGACGCATACAGATTTATATCTAAGCGCGCGTAGTTTTCACCACCCAGCTCAGAAGAGAGCTATGCTGAACACCTTGGTACACAGAGCAAGGAATATTTCGGACAAGGATCATCTCGGCTCCGAGATTAACCATCTGACGACGGTATTCATAAGAAATGGTTATTCTGATCGTGATATCAGATCTACTCTGGCGAAGAAACCAAGAAAGGACGCTGTTCGAACGGATCAAGAGGACCAACACATCGCGCGGCTACCATTCTGCGGTGCAACGACCAGCAAGATCGGCAGAGTCCTGAGCCGGCAAGGAATCAGACCAGTCTTCCGGCCACCCAGGAAGATTAAGGAAATGCTGCGACCCGTGAAAGATAATCTTGGCCTGAGAGTACCGGGAATTTACAGCATTCCTTGCGAGTGTGGCAAAAGTTATGTGGGCCAGTCTATAAGAACTGTCGCCGATCGCAGTGTGGAACATCAGCGTCACCTGAAATACAGGTATCTAGAGAAATCAGCGGTGGCTGAGCACAGTTTGTTAAATAAACATGAGATTTTATTCGATGAAACAAGACTACTTGCTCACGCTTCAAACTATTGGGACTCTGTCATCAGGGAAGCAGTTGAAATTAGACTCTGTGAAAATAATTTCAACAGAGATTCCGGTTATGCACTCAGCAATGCATGGAAGCGCGCAATTGATATAGAAAGAGCGCAGAGGGAGACTTCTTACATTCCTCTCAGTTCTTCGCCTGTTGCGATGGATGGCGCTGCAAGCAACGCTGGATAAAGCGCGCAAACAAAATCTATGGATATAGAGGCCGCCACCTCATTACGCATCGGTTTCACCGTGACGGCATCCAGCCAATGAGAAGCCGTCCACTGCTTATACGCCTCACCAGTCCACGACAGTCAGTTTTACCCCTGACGAAGATGACGGAGGTAGTCATCGAAAGCTTGGGATTTTATCCAAATTTGACGCGGCAAGTAAACTGAGAACTTTTTATGCAAGGACTCCGTCGCGAAAGACTTCGTAGTCATATTAGTTTCCTCTACGGGGAGGATGTAGCGCGCAGCGTTCGTCGGCTGGAAAAGCTGCGCTTGAAACAGTCACAGCTGCTGAGTAATCTGGCTTTTCTACAACGTTGTCGTGACAACGTGGTTGTACCAAATGTCGCAGTTGTCAAACATCACATCCGAACTGCTGCAGTGAATAGAATTTTGCGGAAGACAAGTCATGCGATCGTCAGGGAGAGGATACATCATACGAGGTATGAACTGGATGCCAACGCTCGCTCTGTATATAGTTGCCATCTGTTTTTGTCTGCAGTTTTGTCACCATGGGACTGGGAATGGGTAGACACGTCCTTGGCTGCACATCAGCGAGCTGATTTAAGCAAGACTACAGCAAAACAGGCTGATAAATTTGTGCGCCTAAACCGGGGAAAAGGAACTTCTGGGTCCAGCGACGTACATCGCACTGTTATCAACTTCTCCGACAAGGATATTGACGACGCCACCATCTCGGTTCTCAGTAAGGGACTGAACTTTTCTCCAGCTCCACAAAAGCTACCAGTGGCCGAGATTATCAGTGGAGTAGAACAAGCGGTTCGGCACCTTCCTGAAGAGGCAGCAGATGAGGTAAGGCTTGCAACTAGTCGGATTTTAGCAACAGCCAAGCCTCCTAAGCCCAATGTGAGCAGAGTGGAGAAACTGGCATTGAAATCGTTGGGGAAGGATGAAGAGTTAGTTGTACTACCAGCCGACAAAGGGAATGCCACAGTTATCTTCAGTGCTACCGATTATCATAAGAAAGTGGCCATATTATTGGAAGATGCCACGTACCGTATTCTTAAACGGGATCCCACAGCAGCACTTAGTAGGAAGACAGGGGAGCTACTGAAGAACTCTGGCCTCCCAGAAGAACTAGTCAAGAATCTACGACCAAGAGCACCAAGGCCACCCAGGTTATATGGTCTACCCAAAGTCCATAAGGATGGGGTTCCGTTGAGACCTATTGTTAGTGCTTTGGGTCTCCTACATATCGGTTGGCAAAATACTTAACCAAATTATTAGCACCTATAGTCGGCCACTGTAGCCATCATATTACTAACTCAAAAATGTTTGTTGACATAAATCAGATGAGGATAGGTCCGAATGACATCATGATCAGCCTAGATGTGGTCTCTTTGTTTACAAAGGTTCCAGTGCAAGATACGTTAAAAATGTTGGCTGCTCATTTCTCTCCTGAACTACTGAAGTTATTTCGACACACTTTGACGACCACCTATTTTTTGTATGGTGGAAAATATTATCAAATGATTGACGGAACAGCCATGGGTTCGCCACTGTCACATGCCATAGCTAACTTCTTCATGGAGGATTTCGAAGAACGAGCGTTGAACAGTGCTCCCTTACGTCCATCCTGCTTCTTCAGGTATGTTGACGATACATTTTTAATCTGGCCACATGGCAATGAGGCACTGCAGCAGTTTGTTGAACATTTGAATGGTATACATCAGAACATAAGATTTACAGTGGAGGTGGAGAAGGATGGAAAGTTACCCTTCTTAGATGTACTGGTGGAGCGAAAATCAGATGGACGTCTCGGACATTCTGTGCACAGAAAACCGACGCATACAGATTTATATCTAAACGCGCGTAGTTTTCACCACCCAGCTCAGAAGAGAGCTATGCTGAACACCTTGGTACACAGAGCAAGGACTATTTCGGACAAGGATCATCTCGGCTCCGAGATTAACCATCTGACGACGGTATTCATAAGAAATGGTTATTCTGATCGTGATATCAGATCTACTCTGGCGAAGAAACCAAGAATGGACGCTGTTCGAACAGGTCAAGAGGACCAACACATCGCGCGGCTACCATTCTGCGGTGCAACGACCAGCAAGATCGGCAGAGTCCTGAGCCGGCAAGGAATCAGACCAGTCTTCCGGCCACCCAGGAAGATTAAGGAAATGCTGCGACCCGTGAAAGATAATCTTGGCCTGAGAGTACCGGGAATTTACAGCATTCCTTGCGAGTGTGGCAAAAGTTATGTGGGCCAGTCTATAAGAACTGTCGCCGATCGCAGTGTGGAACATCAGCGTCACCTGATATCGTAGTTATTATGTACATCATCATAAACAAGAAAGTACTGTACTATAATATATTGTTGTGTAACGAAAAATACCTATCTCATTGTAGCTATACCACAAAAGGTACTACTAAAACATGTTTTACTTTCCAGAATAATACAGAAAAACTGTGCAGATATAAAACAGATAAAGCGCAAAAGGAATAATGTAAATTTTGTTACTCATTAATAGCACCATGATATAATCGTGTAGCTGTCAAATAAACTAATCACTGTGTCATCTGTTATCTCTCAGAAATTACTTTAAATTCAGAATGTCTTTTCAAGTAAACCAATATGTTGTATTAAAATCTCATTAGCAGTATATGTTCCAAATATGTAAGCCTTATAGTCGTCACAAAATCGTGCAACTGACAAGCAAGAATGTACACACAATAACATTGTGTCGTCTGTTCACTACAAAAATGCATTTTTGATTACTGTCTAAATAAGTTCCCTAGGTTCCTGCCTGGATAGTTGACTTCAAAACATTGTTGCATGTTAACAGTTTCTAAGTGTGACAAAGCGTACTAGTAACGTGAAGCGAAAAATTTTGTGGTAAAGACTAATTCAGAAAGAAAAAATCTCTCAATAAATGGTTTTACATGTGAATTGTGGTGTAAACCTATACTCTTCCTAGTACACAGACTTCAGCTTCAACGCAGTTATCATGTGGTATGCATAGGTAAAGAATGCTCAAATTTTTCTCAAGGTTAGCGTCTATGTTATTTTCCACGTAGCCAGCCGGCGCACGTGGCTGCCTGCTGTGCGGGTCATTGCCTATTGTCTCTTCCGAGCGTCGTTATTGGGATTAGGAGACCAAATTTCTACAAATTCACTTTGCCGGGAGGGCCCTGCCCTGTTAGAATCCCGCCATTTCTGATGAAATTCAGGTCTGTCGTTATGATTATAACGTCTGCCGTCGTGTCGGTAGCTCTGTAATTTCTTTCTTGTCGGTCACGTGGTGGAGAATTTCTCCCTGAGTAGTAACTGAGCGGTGGACCGTTGCATGTGAAGTTATTCTCTCTCCATTGATAATAATTATTTTAGTTTCCATATTGTTTTTTTCTCTGATTGTCTCTGTCATAGTCATTACTACGTAAATGCGATCTTTCTCTGCAATTATTATTACTCTGCCAACGGTTGTCATACGGGTGGTGTCTGTTTTCGTCACGATTTGGGTTGTAAGAATAGCATTGTCGAGCCCAGTTATTATTTCTGTCGTCACGTAATTGTGATGGATGTGACCTGTAATTGTTGTACTCCTGGTTTCGCGTCCTGCGATTGTCAGTGTCAATTTCCAATTCTTGTAACAGTCCCTGAAATGCTTAACTGTCGTCTTTGCAACGTCCTGCCAAAATAATATGTCGTAAATGTTCAGGCAATTTGATTAAGCAAATGCGGATGATTTCTGAGGGGCTGTATGGGTTTGACAGGTACTGATTCTTGTGCAACATGTCATCAAAATATTAGACAAGACTGGAGAATTCAGATTATTCAAAGTGTTTCATCACTACGATGCTATGTTTTACGCGATCTTGTGTAACTTGAGACCAATATGCTGAGAGCAACGCATGATAATATTCTCCTTCACTGTGACATTCTTGAATGACAGAACGCATTCTTGCAGTAGGATCAGTCTCTAAGTAACCACACATAAATTCTAATCTGTGCTCTAATGACCAGTTGCGAGGAAAACAATGAGAGAACTGATGAAGCCACGCTAGTGGATGAATGTCGTTGCCAGAATTCTTAAATGTTTTGAATTTACGTGTAGTAATAAGCAGCTTATAGTGAAAATCAACATGTCGGCGAGTCGAATATCGGTCATTGTTACGTAGTGTCGTCGATTCCATCTCAAAATTCGGTGCACCTTGTCAATTTCTTTCATAATTTACGAAGTGCCCTGTGTTATTATTTTGCGGTTTTTCCGTATTTCTAAGTCCCTCTTCCCGTATTGGAGCGCGAGTGTCCTCTGAAATATGTAATTCTTCTATTACTTGTGCCAACTGATCTTGTACTTCCCGGATTTCTCCATTGTGTTGCGTATTAATTTGATTCTGAATTTCTTTCAATTTCCTAATTTGTTCGTACTCTTCCGTGACAGTAAAGACTACCTTCGTAGATAAGTTAATTAGCTGATCCGAAAGTTAGACTACTTTCTCTAATAATGAACTGATTTCCTCCGTGTGCTCTTTCTGAACCAAGTTTCAGAGTATTTACTGTGTCTTTAAAATTTTCCTGAGTTTTTGCAAGTTGCGTAATCGAATCGGTAGACGCAACGGAGTCAACTTTAGCTTGCGGGGTGTTTTGGTTTTTATGAACAATAGTTTGCAGTTCTTTTTGGCTGCTTTGTGATTCTGTAATGCATTTTCAAACCGCGAAAAAATAGGTTGAAAATGCTCACAACATTTGTCTTTTTACGTCATGGCAGACATTTTGACATTTCGATTCGATTTTAAGTAACTCAGCAGTTAAACCTTCACGTGTTTGTTGAATTTTGTTCCATTTGTTGCTGTGATTGTTTTTGATTAAGTTCCATTTGTTTTTTATTCTGTTTCATTTGTTTCATTAATAGCAATAATAATGTATTAGTGTATGGAACATGTTCCTTTGTGCCTATCGGCAGTGCTTTTGCACCACCAGCATTCGCATTTTGAAAAGCAGAAAATGTGTCTTGACTTAATTGAAAAAAAGGTGAGGACGCAGAACCTGAATCTACGGTATTTGCAATGTCGTGTCCTGTCATTTCGGGTTCCTGGGGCGAGCTGTTGCCGACCGATCGATCGACAAGACTACCCTGTTCACTAGTTGTTCCACTGTCTACACGATTATTTATTGCCTGGTCCATTTCCCTATGCACAATTACCAAATTAATACTCTGAATGTTTGTTAATTCATTACACGGTGGCGCTAACACACTACTCTCGTCTTCACTGTCATTTCTTAGTTTACTTTGGAGCCTAGTATTACGTTTTTCACACGCAAAAATTGTCAAAATATTTCACACGATAACACAGAAAAGCGCAATTTGAAGAGTAAAATAAGAAAACACATTAACATAGCACTGAAAATAATACCTAATTAATTGGAAGCGCGGCTGCGAAATAATGGTGCAAATCTACATGCATGCCACAACTGTTTTACAGTACAACAATGAAAAACTACTACTACAAAGGAGATTCTCTGTACAGTTGCGCGCTAGCAATAAACAATAACCACAGTAATTACACAAACTACAAGAAAAAATCGGATAATTCCAGTGAGGTATCCTCGGCTAAGGGTCGTCATATGGAACGTCTACCTAGAAAAATTGTGAATTACTGTGCTGCTAAACTTCTACATTATTTGATTTTCAAACAGCTAAGCAAAACTGAACGTAGTCAGACATTTCTCTCTTTACTTACTCTGATCATCACTAAACTGACACAATATTTTTAGCGCAACGCAATCTGACTTTCAATAATCCCTACAAAAGAATGGCCCTGACTACCAATAACCTATGCCTTTCATGAATCACATACCTCACAAAAATCTTCGGTAGTCGAACTACTGCAATACAGCGAGCGCCAATACTGCCAGCTAAATAAAAGATTCTAACTATTGAAGGCGCTAACTACTGATAGGCATAGTTAGCAAATGAAAGATTTTGATAGAGAACAAACAATGTATTTACCTTAATAGCGTTCCAAAGTCATTATATATATATATTGTAACAGTTGTGATACTAAATGTAACACTTCTGTCACTCAATGTAACTGGGTTTTCCCTTTTGATGCTGTCAATTGTCAGGATGAGCATTCTAAAGCATTCTGTCAGGGTGAAAATTTTAAATAAATTAACTTTTCTCTCTTAACAACATGTGGGCAGGGTGAGTTCTTCCTTGGCTCGGGTATGAGGTCGAATGAAACATCATTTTTACATAAGATAACTTTTACTGAAGATTTGTACAACTGTATCTTACGGAATGTTCTGGTTCGGAGAGCGGCAGCTGTGTCGTTTGTGAAGTCTTCTGCTGCGGCAGCGGCGGCGGCGGCGTCTGATTACGCGTAGCGGTGTGTATCTCGTGTCGCCGTCTCGCCCAGCTGACTGGAGACGCGCAGCGCGAGGTGGCCGGTTTAATTATTGCGAGCGAAGTCGTGCGTCGGATGATACCTTGGGTGTGGCGTCCCAGTGTTTCTCTTCTCTAAGCGGCCGCGTGTGTTGTGCGTCGGCCAGCGGAGCGGCGCGGCGGGGGAAGGCCAGTGTCGCGGACTCGAACCACGGACACTCGCTTGCCAGTCTTCGGCTGTCAGGTCTTCATCGCAACTCACAGGTGACTGCTGATGTGAGGCCGTCTCCTTCCCGTCCTCACGAGTCACCCGGGTACATAAAAATCAGATTTCAAATACCTTTTAACTTCTTTCTATCTTCTGGCGCCGAGGCTGCTCCTTGCTATTCCATTACAGCGGCGGACTTGGTGCGACTGTGCATGGTGTAGTCTGTTCTTGCATGACGGTCTTCAGCACCGAAACTGACTGAAAACTACTGCTACGCTTCTTCACTTCTTCGTCTTCTTCGTCTCTCGTCTCCGTCTCCATCTCCGTCTCCGTCCTCGTCTTCGTCTGTCGGGCCCACCGCGTCTCGCGTATTTATTCACTTCAGTTCACTGGAGGTGAACGACTTCAAGGCCATTGCCTCTTCTGTCACGTTGAAAAACTTCTTGAAGAATCTTCTTAACGTCGGTCATTGGCTCTTGGGATGTAGGCGAGGGCCTTTGCTCACATGCACAACCGAGAAACAAGTGAGCCGGTCGGGCGATGCCCTGACGGCTGAATCGACAGCGCCCGCTTATGTGGAACTTGCTGACTTTACGGTCATTGTCTCTTCTGTTCTGCTGTTCTGCCCGCTGAATGCCAGTATGTAACTCTCTAAACTAACCCAAGTTTTTCATTTATATTCTAATTTCTACTTCACTTTGATTTCACTAATTTATTTACTTAAGTACCACTCAACATTATATATATATATATATATATATATATATATATATATATATATATATATGATTTTGTTACATCCAATTAAACAAATTTCCTTTTTCTGACGGACACACGTTCAGATCGTTCGCTTTGCTAAAGGATAAACAATGTATTTATCTTAATAATGTTCGAAAGTCATATATATATATATATATATATATATATATATATATATATATATATATATATGGCTGGGGCCCATGAATGTACATATTTGGAAACATTCTAAAACGAAAACATATGTGTTTTTTAACACAAACTTATGTTTTTTTAAATGGACCTCCTATATTTTTTCTTCAGCAATCCATAGCATGACAAAGCATATACACAATGGCGTTGATTGAATCGTAATATTCCCATTACATCCCGAGATATTAAGACGCAAAGTTGACGCTTGAAACACCCGACATGCGCTGCTAGCGCACGTCCTGAGGCTCAGGCGTGAACCCCATGCTGCCTGTAATCGCGATGTGATTGACATGCGTAATCACACTTCCATACTTATCAAGAGGTCCGAAACGAATAATACGGTCTGCTCCCATCCTGCATTAACGTCGTACATTCCAGCAGGTATTTATCCCATAGGCTAGGGGTGATGCGGTTCTGTAACATATCTGTGTACCGCAGCGTTAGTCACAAAGTTAACCTCGCTTATCGTTAATCCGTTACTACAAAGGTAATGCCGTTCAACGTTAAAACTTTACTTTACTGTAGATCTAGCGCAAGTGACAGTTAATCATTCACTCGTAATAGTAAAATTCATGTTGATGGTTTTAATGAAACGAGCAAGTGGACTAAAAGTTTTACCGTTGTTTAGGTAAAAATGTTTTGATTTGGGAAGTTCAGGTAGGACATAGAAGATAAATGTAAACATGTTTAACAAATTAGTTTTATTATCACATAGTTATCAACGTTATGTTTATCTAATGCGTTAAATGACAAATTGTTGCAAACAAATGTTTCTTAACATCACTGGGTAAAATGGCCCTTTGTAGAAACTTCCACTGTGATACCAGCACTACATACTAAACATAGCGTTCACATCTCATGCACAAAGTGATGCTCATTGGCTTGCATACATAGTGTCACTCTGCGGATGAAGGATGCCCTACTTCGTGCTACTGTTTCCTCTTTGATGGCTGTACAAGCATCAATAATGCGTTGCTTCATGTCCTCTGGTGTTGTTGGTTCATGTTGGTAAACAACATCCTTCACTGCTCCCCAAAGAAAATAATCCAGCGGTGTAAGGTCCGGAGATCGGGCAGGCCACCTAACTGGGCCACCTCGTCCAATCCACCTACCAGGGAACTTACGGTTCAGAAGTTGTCGTGCTCGTAAGGCGTTATGTGCAGGGCATCCGTCATGCTGATACCACATGACCATTCTCCGGTTCAGAGGTACGGTGTCCAAGAGAACAGGAAGATTGTGTCGTATAAATCTGGAGTATTGTCTGCCATTTTGGATGCCATTTATAAAGAAAGGTCCGATAATGGTATCTCCAATAATCCCACACCAAACATTAACTTTCCACAGACGTTGGTGCTCTACCTGACGGAGCCATTTTGGATTGTCTGCGGACCAATAATGCATATTCCTCATATTGACAGTTCCTTTGTTGGAGAATGATGCCTCGTCGGTAAACATAACATCTGCAAAAAAATTTGGATTAATCAGAAGTTTTTGCTGAGCCCACCGACAAAATGTTACCCTATTGCGGAAGTCATTTCCATGAAAATCCTGGTGTAAATGAACATGGTAAGAATGAAATTTATGACGTTTAAGAATATGCTGTGTACTTGATTTCGACACACCAACTTCACATTCAATCTGACGTGTGCTGATTTGAGGATTCACAGCTATGGTAGTGAGCACAGCAACTTCAGCACGTTCATCTGTGCGTGTTCTAGGACGATGTCGAGGTCTTGGATTTAAGCTTCCCGTTTCACGTAGACGAGATGTGAGACGACCAAACATCCGGCGCGAAGGCGATGGCTTGTCAGGGAATCGTCTTCTGTACAGTCGTTCTGCCTGAACAGCATTTCGTCCACCTACAACAGGGTACAGTACAGGTATGTAGAGTAGGGTAGAAAACAGACACATTAACTTAATAATCATAATTTTCGCTAACAGTACTATCAACAAACAAGCAATCTCATAACGTATTTCCCGTCAACGTACATTCTCCATAGATCAGCAGCATTTCTACCATATCTTCATGTGTGTACATTATACTGTACAGTATAAGTTCCACAACACAACGTTTATTCGCAATGTGTACTACCTACGTGCCGTCACTAGATTACTCTGATGCACGACTACACTGGCAAGCAGTGTACTGCACGCCAAAGCAACAACAAATGGGATGCTCGGAGGGTGGTGGAGTACAGGAGTTTGCATGGGTCGCAAATCATAAACAAGGCGAAGTGGTAACTGTGGCAGTGGTGGGAACTACGTTGGACACTTGACTAGGTAGAGCCAGGCCCTGCGCGACAGGCACAATGGGTTATATAACGCATTAGATAAACCTTATTTTGGGTATGCAGGATAAATAAGACAACCTGACGGGTGTACACCGATCGAGACTGTGTACGTAGGTACGTAAAACGTGCAAGAGGGAAACCATTATGTGCTTATGAGAGTTGATGGCAGCAGACCGTATTATTCGTTTCGGACCTCTTGATAAGTATGGAGGTGTGATTACACATGTCAATCACATCGCGATTACGGGCAGCATGGGGTTCACGCCTGAGCCTCAGGGCGTGCGCTAGCAGCGCATGTCGGGTGTTTCAAGCGTCAACTTTGCGTCTCAATATCTCGGGATGTAATGGGAATATTGCGATGCAATCAACGCCATTGTGTATGTACTTGGTCATGATATGGATTGCTGAAGAAAAAATATAGGAGGTTCATTAAAAAAACATAAGTTTGTGTTAAAAAACACATAAGCTTTCGTTTTAGAATGTTTCCAAATATGTACATTCATGGGCCTCAGCCCTACATTGATACCGGTGAAAGTCGTTTTCCAATAGCTGTTATTGTTCGACAGACATTTTGGGTGGACAAGATAGCTGAGACACCCTGTATACAGGGCGAGTCACCTAACGTTACCGCTGGATATATTTCGTAAACCACATCAAATACTGACGAATCGATTCCACAGACCGAACGTGAGGAGAGGGGCTAGAGTAATTGGTTAATACAAACCATAAAAAAATGCATGGAAGTATGTTTTTTAACACAAACATACGTTTTTTTAAATGGAACCACGTTAGTTTTGTTAGCACATCTGAACATATAAACAAATACGTAATCATTGCCGTTTGTTGCATTGTAAAATGTTAATTACATCCGGAGATATTGTAACATAAAGTTGACGCTTGAGTACCACTCCTCCGCTGTTCGATCGTGTGTATCGGAGAGCACCGGATTACGTAGGGATCCAAAGGGAACGGTGATGGACCTTAGGTACAGAAGAGACTGGAACAGCACATTACGTCCACATGCTAACACCTTTTTATTGGTCTTTTTCACTGACGCACATGTACATTACCATGAGGGGTGAGGTACACGTACACACGTGGTTTCCGTTTTCAATTACGGAGTGGAATAGAGTGTGTCCCGACATGTCAGGCCAATAGATGTTCAATGTGGTGGCCATCATTTGCTGCACAAAATTGCAATCTCTGGCGTAATGAATGTCGTACACGCCGCTGTACATCTGGTGTAATGTCGCCGCAGGCTGCCACAATACGTTGTTTCATATCCTCTGGGGTTGTAGGCACATCACGGTACACATTCTCCTTTAACGTACCCCACAGAAAGAAGTCCAGAGGTGTAAGATCAGGAGAACGGGCTGGCCAATTTATGCGTCCTCCACGTCCTATGAAACGCCCGTCGAACATCCTGTCAAGGGTCAGCCTAGTTTTAATTGCGGAATGTGCAGGTGCACCATCATGCTGATACCACATACGTCGACGCGTTTCCAGTGGGACATTTTCGAACAACGTAGAAACGTGATGTATGTTGCAGCTGTTTGGGCCCCTGCAATGAAGTGAGGACCAGTGAGGTGGTCGCCAATGATTCCGCACCATACATTTACAGTCCACGATCGCTGTCGCTCTACCTGTCTGAGCCAGCGTAGATTGTCCACGGACCAGTAATGCATGTTCCGTAGATTCACTGCCCCGTGGTTTGTGAAACCCGCTTCATCGGTAAACAGGTAGAACTGCAACGCATTCTCTGTTAATGCCCATTGACAGAATTGCACTCGATGATTAAAGTCATCACCATGTAATTGCTGATGTAGCGATACATGAAACGGGTGAAAGCGGTGACGATGCAGTATGCGCATGACACTACTTTGACTCAGTCCACCGGCTCTCGCAATGTCCCGTGTACTCATGTGTGGATTCATGGCAACAGCAGCTAACACACCAACTGCACCCGCTTCTCCTGTGACGGGCCTGTTACGGACCCGTTTGCGTGCTACGACCATACCTGTTGCATACAGTTGGCAGTAGATGTTTTGCAATGTGCGGCACGTTGGATGCTCTCTGTCCGGGTACCGTTCTGCATACACCCTGCAGGCTTCAGCTGCATTTCGTCGACACTCGCCATAGATGAGTATCATCTCCGCCTTTTCAGAGTTCGAATAGACCATGGTCACAGTTCCTAAACACTACACTATCACAGACGTCTGGTAACACGGTGTACTACAGTTGGTCTGCGTGCGGAGACGAATGCAGAATAACAGTAGCAGCAAGCGCTAATTGCGGACACTGCGACAGCTAGACCAAACCACAAGTGCACTACAGCCACACTCGTAAACACGGTCGTCATCGTAAACATGTGCCTGCAGATGCTGTTCGCCGACCGTGGCCCGTGTTTGTTACAACATGCAACTGAACGTCGGAGGTTTCAAGCGTCAACTTAAGGTTACAATATCTCCAGATGTAATTAACATTTTACAATGCAACAAACGGCACTGATTACGTATTTGTTTATATGTTCAGATGTGCTAACAAAACTAACGTGGTTCCATTTAAAAAATTATAGGTTTGTGTTAAAAAAACATACTTCCGTGCAATTTTGTATGGTTTGTATTAAACAATTACACTAGCCCCTCTCCTCACGTTCGGTCTGTGGAATCGGTTCGTCAGTATTTGATGTAGTTTACGAAATATATCCAGCGGTAACGTTAGGTGACTCACCCTGTATATATCAGTTCATGACATCCATCTTTACAAATTTCCTTTTCTGGCAGACACACGTCCAGATTGTCAGCTCAAAACTCTAGCATCTCTCTCTCCACATTCACCACCGCTGGCGGCTCACGTCCAACTGCAGAACGCTACGTGCTGTCCACATCCAACTGCCCAACACTTCACAAGCGAATATTCCAACAATGAGTCGAACCAGCCACAGACTGGACACAGCACAGTCAGCAATTTTCATACAGAATGCTAAGTGGCGTTACCAACATAAAAACCCAAGCAGCCCACTTACAAGGTTATTCCATTCGGTGTTCTCCCTCTTGGTGCGACGATCAACTTTGAATTTATTGTACTACCCGCTGGAAATTGAAGGAATGAGCTCACCATTTCGTCGCCACAAATATGGAAACGAACTCTTTCTCCATGATAATGCAAGGCCTTACACAATTATGTGCAGAGCCCACGTAGCGTCATTGGACTGTTCTTCCTCAGCCACACTACAGCTCTGATCTAGCACATTCCGATTTCCACGTGTATGGTCCAATTAAGGATGCACTCCGCAGGAAGCAGCACATAGATGGTGGAGAGGCTACTGATGCTGCAAAATGTTGACTCTGACATCAACCAGTAGAATGATACCACCCTGGCATACATGAGCTCCTAGTAATGTGGCATAAGACAATCGCATTGAACAGAGATGATAGTGAAAAATAGTTTTGTAGCCAAAAGAGTGCAGAACAATATGGCGTATTGTAGTCCTGAATAAAACCAATTTGTTCTTAGAGAAAATTATGTTGCATTACATACTGAAGGCCCCTCGTATTAGTCTCAGATTCATATTATTACCTCATATTAAATGCAGTTATCTCTATTCTGATACGGTTTTGGATCGATAATGTCACATCCACCTAACTGTGTACCAGAAGTGGGAGCACAAAACAGCATAGATTAGGAAGTAGGGAGATCTCAAATTTGAATGGTCAATTATAAATCTACTTAATCTTTGAAATCTATTCATTCTATTTCTCGTGAGCTTTAATAAGTACTGAATCCCCTGTTTCAATCTTGTAGTCTGTGTCTCTGTTAAGAATTATCATGAGTAGTTAGGCAAAGCCCTGATCTATGGAGCTGTGCTCTATTTTATGAATGTTCATGACCCACTTTTCAATTTGTAAACACAATCTGACCACAAGTGATGAAATGAATTTATCATAGTACACACGCTTACGTAAATCTGGGCAAAAGAAAAGAAGAATAAGCATATCTTATATAAAAGAGCATCAAATATTAGGTAATCGCTCAATAAATAGCATTAAAATTATGTCGTCTAAATACATTGAGCTTGCAGCCAAATACAAGGCAATGAGGATGGTTCCTCCTTACTGTAATTACGGAACTTGGATTCAAAACGATCTATTAAAATAATGCGTCAACAAACCAACATAGTCATAATGTAGCGCAATACAAATCTGCACATACTATTGGAAATAGAAGAAGGCATCACCGAACTCACATAATTCAGTCTGCAAACAGAGCTTCAAACCCAAATTAATATTTGACAGCGTTGCGTGCCATAAAATAGTAATAATATTGTGTAATTATAATTAAGATTAATGAAGTAATTAACAGTGATATTAGATTTACACCGAAGAGCCAGAGCAACTGGTACACCTGCCTAATATAGTGCAAGGGCCCTCCGAGCACTCAGGAGTGCTGCAATACGACGTGGCATGGACTCGACTAATGTCTGAAGCAGTGCTGGAAGGAACTGACGTCAGCTATTCTGCAGGCCTGTCCATAAATCTGTAAGAGTACAACGGGGTGGTGATCTCTTCTGAACAGCACGCTGAAAGGCAACCCAAATATGCTCAATAACGTTCATTTCTGAGAAGCTTGGTGGCCAGCGGAAGTGTTTAAACACAGAAGAGTGTTCCTGGAGCCACTTAATAGCAATTCTGGACGCGTGGGGCGTCCCATTGTCCTGCTGGAGTTGCCCAAGTCCGCCCCAATCCACAACGGACATGAATGGATGTTGGTGACGAGAGAAGATGCTTACGTACGTGTCATCTGTTAGAGCCCTATCTAGACGTATCAGGGGTCCCATATCATTCCAACCGCACACGCCCGACACCATTACAGAGCTTCCACCAGCTTGAACTGTCCCCTGCTGACATGCAGTTTCCATGGATTCATGAGGTTGTCTCCATACTCGTACACGTCCATCCGATCGATACAGTTTGAAATGAGACTCGTCCGACCAGGCAACATGTTTCCAGTCATCAACAGTCCAATGTCGGTGTTGACTGGCCCAGGCTTTGTGTCTTGAAGTCATCAAGAGTAAACGAATGGATCTTCGGTTCAGAAAGCCTATATTGATGATGTTCCGTTGAATGTTTCTCTCGCTGACACTTGTTAATGACCCAGTATTAAAACCAGCATAATTTGCGGAAGGGTGACACTTCTGCCACGTTGAATGGTTCTTTTCTGTCGTCGTTGGTCCGGTTCTTGCACGGTGTTTTTCCGGCCGTAGCGATGTCGGAGAGATGCATTTTTACCAGATTCCTGACATTCACGGTATACTCGGTAAAAGGTCGTACGGAAAAATCTTCACTTCATCTCTACTTCGGAGATGCTGTGTTGCATCGCTCGTGCGCCGTCTATAACACCACGTTCAAACCCTCTTAAATCTTGATAATCTCTCAGTGTAGCAGCAGTAACCGATCTAAGAACTGTGCCAAACACTTGTCTTATGTAGGCGTTGCCGACCGCAGCGCCGTATAATTCCTGTTTACGTAACTCTGTACTGGAATACGCATGCCTATACCATTTTCTTGAGGCTTCAGTGTATTAAAAATGTATTGAACACATTCTTCATAACATAACGTTCCTGTCGAATGCGAATAATGAAATGCACAGCCACAAAATGAATAGCCGGTGAAAGTGGCCGGTTAGGGTATTCCTGTTTCTTAAGCTGAGTAGAAATAGATGCAAATTCATAGAAATTAGTGACTATAATCTGTATGTACTGAATTATAATATAGACTAGATTAATCAGCTTAGGATCAAATTAAGTGGTTTAAACAATTCAGTTTCCACAAGTGGCAGTACGACCACTCAGCTTTAAAGAAAAAAAAAAGAGAGAAGTGGGTAAATACTGTTTTAATAAAGCACTAAATATATTTTATCGTGAAAAATGATTCGAATTAACTTTTCACAAATAAAAGTAAACTGCGTTCCTCCACTCCCGTAGAGATTTCGTGAGCCCAGAAAGAGCACATATGGTACTGAATTTACTGCACTTCTGGCCTTGAGTCTGAAAATATTTCTTCGCTGTTCGTGCAGTCTCTGCTTTCATCATTGTCGTCAAAAAGAATTCTTGTAGGACTGGGTTCGGTTACCCACTCCTCGCAATTTTTTTTTTACTGCCTTTCTACTCTTCGACTGCTTGCCGTTTTACCCTCTTTTCATTGTCTTTTCCTTCTCTTCCTTTATTTGCCCTTCTATGACAGTGTTCCAAGGACTTCCTCTAAGTATTATGACAAAATCCTTCTTTCGGTCGCTTCTAGAAAGTGGCGAGAACCCACTGCCGAGATGGTCACTTCGCTCGCATTGCCACCTTTACACAAGGGCTATACACCATCTAATAGAATGAGCGAACCTTCAATAACTGAAGTACGATTATGGAGGCCAGATACGATACCTTCAACACAATCTCGATCACAGAACACAACGTATCTGTCATCAGGAAAAATAAAGTCCGTAAAAGCCATCATAACTCCGAGGAGCAACACAGCAGACATGCTAGGGTCCACAGGGTGACTGGACCTTTCACGGAGAATAAATTGAGGCACTTCCCGCACGATGCCAGCAATTCATAGCTCCCGGATCACCAATGTGCACTGCTCGACACAATAAACAGATTGCTTAGTTTCTTGCTGAATCATTGCTTACTCTTCTGTGTTGAAAAGTTGGGAATGAAAGACCTAGTTGCAATTGCACTTAATTCGTATAATTATGTGTTTGCGACTGTTGTGTTAAACATTGCGTTTCCAACTTCATTCTGTGGCTTAAGGATTCATACTTAATGCATAGCTTAAAAGTTCCGGCCTTTTCCTCTTACTGCTCACGAGAGTAGTTCACTTGTAATCGGAACACATGACTTACTCAGTACTCTTCAGATCATTCAGACTCAGACCGGGAGAGATCGTGTGATGGCTCTTTCTGAAGTCTGTGTCGAAGAAATACACATGATCGGATAGTCTGTTTCTGTATCATTCGAGTCTCGGTCCGGCACACAGTTTTAATCTGCCAGAAAGTTTCGTATCAGCGCACACTCCACTGCAGAGTGAAAATCTCATTCTGGAAACATCCCCCAGGTTGTGGCTAAGCCGTGTCTCGGCAATATCCTTTCTTTCGGGAGCGCTAGTTCTGCAGGGTTCGCAGGAGAGCTTCTGTAAAGTTAGGAAGGTAGGAGACGACATACTGGCAGAAGTAAAGCTGTGAGGGCGGGGCGTGTGTCGTGCTTGGGTAGCTCAGTTGGTAGAGCACTTGCCCACGAAAGGTAAAGGTCCCGAGCTCGAGTCTCGGTCCAGCACACGGTTTTAATCTGGCAGGAAGTTTCATATCAGCACACTCTCCGCTGCAGAGTGATAATCTCATTCTAGTATAATAAAATCTAATTAGGCACCGCATGGAGAGCTGCATCAAACCAGTCTCGGGACTGAAGACCACAACAACAACAACAATGAGGCACCGAACTATTCCATTCACCATGGTGAGACAAGCGCTTTATCCCCTTTACAGCGGCTATCTATAATTGAATTCTAAATTACCTTCTGTCGCTTTCATTCACAGTTTGAACTCAAGATCAGAGTAGTTTCATAAGTCGATAATATCCATTCTTGGAAAGAGCTTAACCATGTTGTAGATCTATCTATCTATAATTGAATTCTAAATTACCTGCTGTCGCTTTCATTCATAGTTTGAACTCAAGAACAGAGTAGTTTCATAAGTCGATAATATCTATTGTTGGAAAGAGCTTAACCATGTTGTAGATGTCTTATTCAAGTCTTAAGTAACTGTTGTGTCATTGCTGAGCTAAAGAGGTGTGTTTGACAAGCACACTATTAAGTTCTCAGGATATGCCATCTCTGTAAAAGGAATTTAGCCTGGCCCACATAAAATTAGGGTGATCGAAAACTTTACTCACTACACAAATATGACAAGTCATACACTTTACCTGGAATCTGAAAATTTTATAAGAAATTTAGGAATACAGGTAACGTCATCTCTAGATTGTGTGAATCAACTAATAAAAACGTGTCATGATACTGGAATGAATAAGTGCCAAGCGAATTTCAAAATGTAAAGAATTCTTTGCTTGCTGCTACATTCCTATACCATCTTGATTAATCTGAGTATTTTTTTTATTTAGTAGTAGTAGTAGTAGAAGTAGCTTTATTCATCTGTAGATATCTTTTTACAAGGATATAGGACATGCCAAAGTATTCACAATAAGCTAATTCGTATACACATATATTTACAGACTTCTAGTTAGACATAATCATTAGATTTACTCCTGGTATACGGTACTTTTTTTACAAATAACTTATTAAATAGTGTAATGCCACACTGTTCACTCATATCTCACTATCAGTCACTGCTCACACTATACACTCATTGTTTCATAACACTTCACTCACTACACACACATACACACACACACACACACACACACACGCACACTGGTCTTCCCTGGGCCATTATCTGTACCGCAACTTCCCATTTGCTTTACTGACAAACTGAGTCAGCATCCCTCCATAATGAGTGAGATGTTGAGCTCAGAAAGAGGAAGAGGTGTTAGTATTGTGCTATGCATAGCTTGGGGGTAGTATTTCTAGAAAGGAAAAAAGCAGGAAAAAACATAAAGTGAAGGTGTTATGTGGAATGTTGGATGTTTTATAATCATGTTTATCATTACTTATTTGTACAACATTTTTTATGAAACCGCTACTCTGTTTTATCTAAGTAATCCTTCTGTCTATAAAATGTATTACATAACAGATGCCTTTCTAAATAAGTGCATTTTTGCAATTTCCTTAACCTCTTTTGGTAATTTATTGTACAGTTTTATTCCTTGGTAGAAAATGCTGTTTTGAGTTTTATGTTTATTTTTTCTTGGTAAAAGTAAGTTGAGTCTATCCCTTGTTGCATGATCATGGACAGAGCTGTTTGTGCAGCAATTACCAATGTTATTTTTGATTTCTAACTGACTCGTAAATGTATTCACATGGAGCAGTTAAAATCCCTAGTGTTTTGAACAGATCTTTACAATGCGCTCGACTAGTACTTTTGGTCATTATTCTTATGGCTCTTTTCTGGAGCTTGAAAATTGTATTCATATTTTGTGCGTTTGTTTCCCAAAAAAGAATGCCATAGCTAAGAATTGAGTGTACATATGAATAATATGTAACTAAAAGACACTGCGTATTACACACTGATGATAAGATGCTAAGGGCATAACATGCTGACGACATTCTGTTTGCAAGTAACTTTGTGTGTTCACGCCACTTCAACTAAGAATCAATATTCATTCCTAGAAATTTTCCATTTGTTACACAGTCTATAGAAGTGCCATCACCACTTAATTTAACATTGTCATTTTTCCTCTTCAAACTGAAATTCATGGCATTAGTTTTTTTATGTTCAAAGTCACTTTATTGCTTATTGACCAATCATAAACTTCCTTGAAAGTTTCATTTGCTTCCTCGGCAAGGAGCTCTCTTGTTTTCTCAGTGACTATAATATTGCTGTCATCAGCAAAGAAAATTTTTTCACCATGAGTAATACTAATGGGAAAGTCATTGATGTGTATCAGGAATAGTATTGATCCTAATATGCTACCTTTCAGAACCCATATATTGACGTATTTTGACTCTGATAAGTGTTTTACTAAATATTTAGATCTATTTGAAGTATGAGTTATCTCTACTCTTTGTAACCTGTCTGCTAGGTATGATCAAAACCAGTCAATAGCTACCCCTCTTAATCCTAATACTTCTAATTTATTTAATAGAATCTTGTGGTCGAGTGTATCAAACGCCTTAGAAAGATCCAAAAATATGCCTGTGACACACTCATCTTTATAAGAGCATCAAGTACAACTTTTGTCAATTCTACCGTGGCTGGCTCCATATTTTTGCCACTTCGGAAACCAAACTGTGGTTCACTTAAAAGATAGTATTTATTCAAGTAATTCATTAATCTGTCTTTCATAATTGCTTCTATTATTTTTTAGAATATTGACAGCAGGGAAATTGGCTGGTAATTTTCTATGTCTTCTGCATTATCTTTCATAACCAAAGGTACAAGTATTGCCTGTTTTAACTGCCCTTGAAATCCTGATGTGAAGGATTCATTTATTATATTTGCTAAGGGGCCTTGTATGATCCCTATGCAGTGTTTCAGTACACACATTGGTACTTTATCTAAGCCAACTGACTTTTTATTTTTTAGTTTTTGAACAGTTTTATTGACTTCATTCTTTGTGGTTGGAAGTAACATCATTGTACTTAGTGCAACATTATTTACAGGTGCTATATTTGTTTTGCGGAATTTTTGCTGTAACTTCTCTGCAATACTTGAAAAGTGCTCGTTTGCATAGTTTTGCTAATTGTTGTGGATCATTTATTACCTTATCCCCTCCCTTAGCAGTATGTTATTCTGCGATTGTTTGCCTCTCCCTGTTTCCTTTTTTATAACACCCCAGATTGTTTTGCCTTTATTCCTTTCACTATAAGTCATTTTGTCATTAAATGACTTTTTTGCAGCATTTCCATTGACAGTTCCAAGACGTATTGGTACAGAACTGTCGGCAGGGTATTGTCGAAATATGAACGAAACTGTTCCATACCAGAATGGAAACTCTGGTAATCGTGTGGGTTTGCACTAAATCTAGCTTTTCCCTATCTCGTCAAATTACAAAGTCATATATTGATCACCACACACTATTACTTTGATGCCTGCAAAGTTAACGAATCGTCTGATCACATACGTGTCATGTGACACACTTAACGATTTCGTTATTGTGCTGGCAAGATCGCTTGCTGTCCAACGCTGTGTGTACTGTACATAATCATCAATGTTTATGAAACTGTCGAAAGACAGTTTTAGCTTAATTTTAACATCCAAAAAGTCAGTTTCTTCTGGTTTCCTATAGTGCTTTGCAGGGTATCCCTCAAATCTATCACAATCCCATGTCTTCTTCTAACTCTTTCCTTTTCTGTTTTACTTTCACTGCAAGTCTTTTGTGAAGTTAGCTCTCCAGATCAGTTTTCTCTTTATGAAAAAGTTCAGAAAATGCCTTACTTCTTTTATTCTTTTGAAAACCTCATATTCGTTTACCTGTTTTGAAATTTAATTCATTCAGTTCTTCCCACAATCCAGATTTCAAAGCTTCCAAAGCAATTACTGTCCTTCATTAAGATTTCTATGCAGTATGCAACTACACTGAAACTATCTCAGTCTACAGATCTCTTTCTTACATCAGTTCATGTTGCCCTTATTGTCAGTAATCTTTAAAGTTTTATAAATACGTATGTAATTTGAAATGCGCTCTTTCTTATTTGTTTGGTACAACTTTCTGCTGTAATAATCATAACCCTAAGTAAGTGAAGAACTTGATTCGTTCATATTTCTAATTATTTAGTGCATTATTTGCTATAATTGGTGGTTTTGCTACTTCCATCACATTAGTTTTGGGACTGTTGATAAGAAAGTAGTATCTTACCGATGTTTTTTCTTATTGCACCAACCATTTCCTGAAAATCTTCTTCATTGCATTAATTGAGCACGTAAACTACTTTAACCACCTCTTCTCAAGCTCTTATTCATTCTATATTATTGAAGGCTTCATCTACAAGTCTGTCACTACGAATATGGCTGGAGAATACGACAACGTTGTCTCACATCTTTTGTAATATTTATTGTACCCACTTCTTCCTCCTGCACTCTCGCCGTTGCTCATTGGCCTAGGTGAAGTTCCATTAGTGTCTTCCAGCTTTCAAGTCTGGTTCTACTTCTTTCAAAATTTTGAGTAGTGTGTCTATTTCAGTTCAGATAAAGCTTTCTTACAGCCTCCAAACAAAACACAATCATCTTGGAACTGATTTTCATCGTTCTTACCATGAACGTCCAGAGCCATCAAACAGCCTCTCTTTCTGCCTTCCCTTTCTGAACCCAAAATGATCCTCTGACAAGGTTTTGTTTTCCATTCGCCACAGTGTTATGCCTCATATCAGCAAATCTCGTATGATATCTTGCACTCTTTTGGATTTGACTTCTTTGGTATAGGCAGAATGACTTCTAAGTCACATTTCTGGAGATCAAATTTCGATGGCGAGTAATGTTAGTGTTTGTGGTGTACAATGTTCTAAAACATTCAGCATATCAGTCCCCAGTGCCATTACTTTCCTAAAATCTGCTGCGGCATTCTTAACTTCTAACTTTGTAATTCTTCTAATTTATTATACCCGTCCATGTAAGTTTGGGTCTCATATATTTCTTCTATATAATGACTCGAAACCTTTTTCATTGTCAATGAGTCTTAGCCTACCATACTTTCCCACCGGTAAATTTCGTGCTTACTTCATTGATTTTCTTTAGTTTCTTTCTCTGGCAAATTTCTAGCTTGTTTTTACATTTATTCTGTCGTTCCAATTCTTCTGCAAACCCTCACAGGGTAAAAGTAGCTTCTATCCAGAATACGTGTTAAAAAAAATTCATAGCACACTACCTCAGTGTTTAAAGAATTCTGTCGCACCGAGCGAGGTGCATTCGGGAGGACGACGGTTCAATCTCGTCTCCAGCCATCCTGATTTAGGTTTTCCGTGATTTCCCTAAATCGTTTCAGGCAAATGCCAGGATGGTTCCTTCGAAAGGGCACGGCCGATTTCCTTCCCCATCCTTCACTAACCCGAGCTTGCGCTGCGTCTCTAACGACCTCGTTGTCGACGGGCCGCTAAAACAACACTAACCTAACCTAATTCTGTCGCACAGAGGGAACTTATACTTAGTGGAAAGTCGCGGTCGACTTCAGCTACAGAGAAATGAGCAGTGGAACCACTAATTCGTACGAAGTAAAATGTTTGTTGCAGTACAATATGAAGGCCATGTTTCTAATTGCACATTCAACCCACCTCTTGAGCAGACCGGTGACCTTCGATGTTTCGTTCTTTAAATGGGAACATGTACTATACTTTCTACGGCGAAAGAAGACGTTGTTACCAGATACTGATTATGAAACGTAAATCTTCTATAGGGCTGTAGCAAGACTGAGGTGTTTTCATAGAGGCGTACACAAAATAATATTATGTTGTTAGCTGTAATTCGTGAAACACCTACCCCAAAACCGCTTTGACTGCGAGGACTCTTATTTCGCCATAAGGATATAAGCAAAATAGTGATGCATCACTGTCGAGTATTGGTGTCTACTGTATTACATCACAGCAGAGACGTCTTCAGATCTCGTCGAGATCGTTAGGAGATGGAAAGGTAGTAGTAGAGGCGAACGAAACACAAATTTGTAGTGGGAACCTAGTTTATTTTTCGTTGGTTACAGTAAGTGGAGAAGGGTCTCTAGTGGAGCTGCTTCTTGCTGCGGGAAGCGGCCAGCACATCCTCGAGGACGGACAGGACGCTGTCGAAGGTCTCCTCGCTGGTGGGGATGATCTGGTCGGCGGGCAGAATGAAGCCGTAAAGGCCAGTGTCCCTCAGCTCCCACACGAGCGAGTAGCGCAGGCCCAGCGCACCCATCGACCAGTCGATGCTGGTGCCAGCCGCCGGGTCTGCCAACCAGAGAGAGACATATTCAGACATCTGCTCTTCTGCCCTTCTACTCAGTGGTCGGCAGTCCATCGTTTCTGCACTCAGCGTCTTGTAGATAATCGTAGGTAGCTATATTCACAAGGCATTCATATGGTATCCCATAAAGACTATGAACAGAAACTCAATTCAAGTAAAAACAATACCACAAATAATAAATTTTATTCCAAAGTCATTGATGAAGTTCTAAGTAAAAAAATGAAGAAGCAAGTCAGAACCCTACTGTACCCAGTGAACAACATGGATAGACCGAAAAGGAAAAGGTGCAGTTTACCTTTTGTGGGAAAAATTTCAAAGCAGAGAGGTACAAACACACAAATCAGGAACAAGGAAAACTTAGAACGTAATCCGAAAGAATTAGCAAATTATGTGAATACCTACTTTAGCAGCATTGCAACAAACTTACAGAAAATTTTTCAAAAGATGCTAATCAACCAATACAGAAGCATATAGCAAACTCAATGGTATTGCTTCCAACTACTGAGGAGGAAGTATGCAATGTTGTAAGACAATTAAAGAACAAAAACTCGGCAGGTTTAGATGAAATCCCAATGTGTGTGCTGAAAAAATGCATAAACTGTATCAAAGCTCCACTAACATAAATCACAAATGAATCCTTCAAACTGGTTTCTTCCCTGGCTATCTGAAGCATAACAAAATTTTACCAGTTCACAAGAAATGTCATGTAGAAAACGTTGAGAACTA
Source organism: Schistocerca americana (assembly GCF_021461395.2). Taxonomy (NCBI): domain Eukaryota; kingdom Metazoa; phylum Arthropoda; class Insecta; order Orthoptera; family Acrididae; genus Schistocerca; species Schistocerca americana. Next base: position 595,136,979 of record NC_060121.1, on the reverse strand, counting down.
CAGACCAATAGCCCTATTGTCATGCTTTTCCAAAGTGATAGAAACAATAATGAAAAATAGGCCTCTGAGCTATCTAAGTAAATTCAACCTCCTCTGCAATGACCAGCATGGTTTCAGGCCTGGTAGAGATACAGAATCTGCAATATTACAATTTACAAAAACGGTTTTAGAAGCACTAGACGAGGATAGCTATGTAACTGGCCTTTTACTAGACCTGTCTAAGGCATTTGATACAGTTGAGCACCAGAAGCTGTCGCATAAATTAGAGGCACTAGGAGTAAGGGGAGTGGTTCTCAACTGGTTTCGTTCATATCTAGAAAACAGAGTACAGTCAGTAGAGATAACGCATGTCTCCAGTGGATCAAAGTACATTGAGAACCATATTTCTGATCCACAATATATCAATATTGGGGTCCCTCAATGAAGTGTACTAGGCCCTGTATTATTTCTGGTGTTTATAAATGACTTCCCGCAACATATCAGCCATGGAGAGAAGATATTGTTTGTGGGTGACAGCAACATACTAATCACCAGTAAGACATCAGCACAAATGTTGGGAAATTATACTGAAGTGCTGAGGGATGTTCACAAATGGTCTCAGGAAAACAAAGTAATTCTCAACGTAAAGAAAACAAATACAATAAGCTTTAGAATGAACAGAAAACAGAGTACCTTAAATTTAAAACTAGATAACATCTCCATAGATGATGTACCCACAACGAAACTCTTAGTGTTGCACATTGACAGCCAAATGAAGTGGACTGAACATGCTATGAAACTGTCGAAAAAGATATCCACAACATGCTATGCACTTAGAGTCCCTGTATCTGCATGCAGTAGTAAATGTTTGAGAACTGTATCCTTTAGTTATGTTCATTCAGTAATCAGTTATGGTATTATTTTCTGGGGAAACACTCCTCAGAATTTACAAACAGTATTTAAAATACAAAAGAGAGCAATAAGAATTATAACAAAAAGCAGTAAGCGGGCCCACTGCAGGGAACTTTTCAAAATGTTAGAAATTCAAACTGTTCTTTGTTAATTTATATTCCAAACCATAGTGTACATCAAGAAAAATATAGAAAATTATAGCACGAATAGCAGTTTTCACACACACACACACACACACACACACACACACACACACACAATAGATTTAGAAGTCCTACATATAGAAAGAAAGAGTGTGAAGCTCACGCAGTTACATATTCTACCGTTACGAAATATGTAGACTGAATGAATAGCAAAATGAGCAAAAACAAGTCACTCTCTTCACCTAGACAGGAAGAATAAACATAAGACTCAAAATAGCTTCTTGTATGAAGGTGTAAAACTGTATAATAAACTACCGCAGATAGTAAAAGAAACATATAACATGTACCGCTTTAGGAAGAATCTTAAATTGTTTTTGCAGGAACACTGCTTTTACACTATAAGTGACTTCCTTTGTACAAAATGATTGTAAATAGCTTTTGTTGCACAATATTTTGATAAGGAGCAAAAATGATTGTAAATAACGTATACGTCACAATGTTTAGCTACTTGTAACAACAAACTGTATAAATATATGAATGTACGCAGATCACAACATCCATACATTTTAAAATGTCCACGGATGGCTAAATAAATAAATAAAAATAAATAAATAAACAACCTAAGCAATATTTTAAAATCATAGGGTTTCTCAGTACTTTCCTACGTCCCACAGACAGCAAGAAAGATGCCTATTCAATTGAAATCATAAAGAACCAGACATTGTGGAAGGCAGTGCTTGTAAGATCATCAGCAGAGTGTATCAGTGTCGCTGTATTGGACAGAGTGGAAGGTCAGTCCGCTCTAGGCTCAGAAAACGCCACAGAATTTGGAGATTAAAGAATGCAGATTCAGCCTTTGCCAAACATTGTGTGAATGAAATCCGCACACACACACACACACACACACACACACACACACACACACACACACACACACAATAGATTTAGAAGTCCTACATATAGAAAGAAAGAGTGTGAAGCTCACGCAGTTACATATTCTATCGTTACGAAATATGTAGACTGAATGAATAGACTCAATTGTTTTTCACCACTCGTAGACAACAGTGCAACTCCTACATAGAAGAAGAAGCTTGGTGCCTTCATTCACAAATCAAAAATTTGCTTTTATGGACATAGCTCTATTCAAATGTACGTACCGAGCGAGGTGGCGCAGTGGCTAGCACACTGGACTCGCATTCGGGAGAACGACGGTTCAATCCCGTCTCCGGCCATCCTGATTTAGGTTTTCCGTGATTTCCCTAAATCGTTTCAGGCAAATGCCGGGATGGTTCCTTTGAAAGGGCACTGCCGATTTCCTTCCCAGTTCTTCCCTAACCCGAGCTTGCGCTCCGTCTCTAATGACCTCGTTGTTGACGGGACGTTAAACACTAACCACCACCATCCAATCCAAGCAAATGTACGTTTAGTCGTTTATTGTAAATGCTGTGCGAATGAATTCCGTAAATGCTGTTTTAAAGAATTTTTGTAAATCCACGTGTAATTTGTCAAAATTGTCAACATACATAACTTTTAAACTTTAAGTCATGAATCGAGAGCTTTAAAAAGCTGACGTGTATATCTTAGCTTCTTTCTCATTTTCGGGATCACTTATGTGTTAGAAAATAGTCTTATAACCCGAAAACTAGGTCGTATAGTAATAATAAAATTTGTGAAACAAGGCTAAAAATGTATTTCGTTTAGCTAATGCAGTGTACGCTGAGGAGGAAAAACGTTATGACCACCTGCTTAATAGCTTGTTTGTCCGTCTTTGGTACGAAATACATCATTGATTCCGCGTATCAGGGATCCGACAGTTTGTTGGTAGCTGTGTGGAGGTATGTGGTATTAGATGTCTACGCACAGGTTACGTAATTTGCGTAAATAACGGGTCGCTGATTTGCGTACGAGGTGATAGCGTCCGGTAGCGATCCAGGTGATTTCCATAGGATTTACATCAGGCGAATTTGGTCGCTGAGACATCAACGTGAGTTCACTACGATGCTCCTCAAACCACTGTTGCACGGTTCTGGCTCCGAGACGCGGACAATTATACCGCTGAAAGTAGACATCGCCGTCGAGGGAGAATCAAGCATGAATGCAGATTGTTCGCAACTGTCAGCTTGTCTTCAATTACTACCATACGTCCCAAGCAGGCACAGAAGAACGTCTCCCATAGCATAATACTGCTCCCACTAGCCTGCGTTAATGCCGTGGTGTACGTTTCGAGCCACCGTTCACCACGATGGCGGGGTTTGTGGAGACGACCTGTGACCTAGTGTAGCAAAATGTGATTCACCCGAAGAGCCGACACGTTTCCATTGATCGCCGGTCGAAACGCGATGATCCCTGGCCCACTGCAATTGTAATTGACGATGTCATTGAGTCAACATGTGAACACGTAGAGATGGTCTGCTGCGGAGCTCCATCTTCAGTAGTGTACCATTAACAGTGTGCTACTGAGCACAGATACGGCAAATCACTATCTACCCCACTTTACAGATCAGGCAAGCCACCTAACCCACGTTCTCTGAAGAGTCGTTCACGTTTAACCATTTATAGCCTAGTGGTAGTTTCATTGTCCTTCTGCCTCTTTCCCCAGATGCTCACGACAGTACCTCGTGAGTATTTGACTAGCTTCGCCGTTTTAGCGATTCTCGATAACAGGCTCCGCGTGATAATAATGTGCCATATGTTAAAGTCGCTTATCTCAATGGATTTTCTCACTTACAAAACATATCGTCGCTAGGGCAATGCCCCGTCCGTGTCTGCTCCTCTTACATACTTTTTTACCGCGTCGTGTGCCCGTGACGCCACAATGCGGCATCCAGCGTCGAGGTGTACAATGGTCATAATTCTTTGGCTTATCACCGTATAATGTTTCACCAAAAACCCACAGCTGAATCAATGAAAATGGATAAGAAAATTTAATATGTGCACAGTTGCTAACGTTACGGTTTAGGCAATCCTGAACAAATATCGGCGTCTACCATCAGTGGTGAGGGCAGCAAACTCACACAGAAGACGGCCCGATACGTACTCGTTGTTCGTTGTACTGATTCAGGTGGCGGCCGGCCTGTGTGATGGAGTCGTGTCAGGGACCTCTGAGCGTTGACGACAGTCCTGAGCTGCGCGCACCGATTGCCGGCTTTTCGTTTGTCTGGCACTTCTCGGAGTTACGCACAGCGAACGGGGACCGCAGGGAAGTTATGGGGCAACGGTCATCGGGGACAGGCTCTCGATCTGTCGTTACCACCATGCCGTGTACCGAATACAGCGCCCAAACAGAAGCTGTAGATTCACCAGCAAAGGTAGGAACGTGTCAGCTTGCCATTTTCTCGCTGGTGTGTGTCTGAAATTCGACTATCCGGGGACATTAAAATGATGCTCAACTAAGGCTGCTACAGGAGGCTGTCTTCCACGTCATGTGCATGTTGTCCGTGGAATTTTTTGATGTTGCCTACAGTACGTAAGCTGGTCTCTCCCACAAGTCTGAGACCCTGTTATACATGTCAATCTCCTCCTCGTTCACTCTTGTTTGCTGAAATTAGTATTAAATGTCAGTTGCCATGTACTTGCGTCTGTAATCACGTGTTTAAGTGTTGCAAGGAACTAACAAACTCTATTGAGAAGTAGAGATTTCCAAGTGCCTCAGGTTACTGTTGAACATACCAGACGTTCTTTTGTAGAGTTGTATGTGAACGCCGGCCGAAGTGGCCGTGCGGTTAAAGGCGCTGCAGTCTGGAACCGCAAGACCGCTACGGTCGCAGGTTCGAATCCTGCCTCGGGCATGGATGTTTGTGATGTCCATAGGTTAGTTAGGTTTAACTAGTTCTAAGTTCTAGGGGACTAATGACCTCAGCAGTTGAGTCCCATAGTGCTCAGAGCCATTTGAACCATTTGTATGTGAACATAGTAAGTATAGTGCACCAGTGGCATTAAAATATGAAGGCTCTCTTGTTTGTCCCAAGTGAATTGATGTACACGCCAGTTATGCTCTTGTGTGAATATTCACTTCAAAGTGTTTGCTAAAACATTTGTCTCAATATTTTGAGTTTTAATATTGGCCATTAGCACTCAATTATCTTCTTTCCTGTATGATTGTGCTTTGATAACACGTCTGTGTCTGTTTTTGTTATTTGTTGTTTTAATATAAAGTTCATGAGAGATTAAAGACATACGTTTTGATATCAGTTATAAGACTAAAGATTCGTTGTCTTGCAGCTACACGTAATAAATATAGTTCGAGACCTATATGCTTTTATCAGCCAGCGTGAATTCGTTCTTGCAATAATGTGTGAAGTTCAGTTTCGGCTTCTATTAATAAATGATGAAAAATTGGTTCAGTAACGGCACCGGCATCTTGCACTCTACGCTCCCACATTTCCTGTCGTTTCATCCCTACTATTCACACAAAGTGCCATATTTAAATCATGATGACTTCAGACCATGCACTGGTTTGGGATACCGTATGATGCAGCGCTTCATGTTAGAGTATATTTATTCCTGCCTAGGTATTATTCTCAGCTGAAACCTGTTTCACCAGGGACAAAATGATCAAAAGTCGCAATAATCAGTCACTCATTGACAACGGCCTCACTACGGCTGTGAAGAGGCGTCAAATAAATTTACAGCGAACGTAGTAACGCAGTCAGTCAGTGGATCGGTTTCTGTTTAAATCCCATTTCACCATACCAGTGTACACTGTATGTATGAGAGAGAAAACTCCTTCCGTATGTGTATCTGATTCCATCAAGACGGAGGCCCTCCGAATTTGCATATCTGAAAAAAATGGCTCTGAGCACTATGGGACTTAACTACTGTGGTCATCAGTCCCCTAGAACTTAGAACTACTAGAACAACTAACCTAAGGACATCACACACATCCATGCCTGAGGTAGGATTCGAACCTGCGACCGTAGCAGTCGCGCGGTTCCGGACTGCGCGCCTAGAACCGCTAGACCACCGCGGCCGGCGCATATCTTACTCATAAGTACAAGAGCCTGAGGTTTACACTAAATTCTTTGAAGTGCACATCTTTCCAACGCCATCTCCTCTATTTTTACCAGGTGAACAATTCTTTGCCGGAAAACTTAACCAGCTTTCAGTAAGAAGGACTAAGTTTTTACTAGATTTCTATCCTGACAATTCCTTCCACTGACGATGATACCACTGGAAAACGTTTTTTTTTTTTTTCATTTATTCAGATTTTCCGGCACTACATCTTGTTGCAGCTTTCACCAACTCATTTGCTGCAGGTTATTGCTATGTATCAACGTCCCACTGATAAAGGGAAGCCTACTACAGGTATACGGAATTCCTATAACTACATATTATACCTGTATGTTGTAAGTTGTATGTCGTGCTTTCTTCACGTTGTATAGTTAACCCCCGGCTCCTTACAGTAGGATCTAAGTAGTTCGCGTCTGCAGACAGGCAACCCAGTGAACAGATTCGTAATGTGGCCTGCTGTGGCGTCTTCCCGGACAATTCGTGTCAATGAACTGCACGCACGTATTGACGTTCGCCGCATCACAAACGGTACGCATACTGACCAACTGTAACCTTAATTACAAACTTGGAGAGATTCTCTACCCACTGATGTGTGTTTGTTTTCTGTATGTCTCGTAGTTTTTGTGCAGAGCTTTCTATGAATGAGTCTGTACTGTCCGTCCAAAATGTTCCGAGACTGAATTTGCTCCTTATGTCGGCACAGCAACTACGGTGATAGCTTGAACTAAGAACCGTGGAAAACAGAAGTGCATTCGACCAGTCAGCTACGAGAGGGCAGTGTTAAGTGGTGGGCGTGCGACTGTAGTGTCTGAGAGTTGTTGTGTCACAAATCGAAATGGAGCAACATCTTTAACTCAACTGCTCACACATTCTCCAGAATGTTTTGAAAAACGGACATGGGTGTTCAAAGTTTCTCCAGCACACCAAACGGAAACAGCGATATGGACGCCTGTCGCATCATGAGCGAAATGCAAATCGCGGACCATTCTTTTCGGGAGAAAATCATCGGGGGGTGAGAAGACTTGGTGTGATCAATATAACCTACTACAAAACATCAAAGCGTAGAAATTCAGATGAAGATTTAACGCTTTGATACAATTTTTGACATTCAAGCCAGTGTGACGCATGAGCTGAACAACATCCCAAAGAAGCACTCTTCTGGAACGTGATTGTTTGACCGTTCTGTGCGTTGTATTCAAGTGGAAGCAGACTATGTAGTACATCCAAAGCTTTAAAGCCACCCTTTTAACGTTTTCCAATTTATTAGTAACACAGACTCTAAATTTTTTGCACTGTCGGCGTATGGCCCATCCTTTCCTGTGTTTGAAAAGGAACCGACGGGAAACTTTTTTTCCTTTTTTTTCGTGTTGTTATTTCTGAATACGATGTTAACAAAAGTAGTCATACATTAATGTCTTTGACACCAAACAAATTCATCTTGAAAGTGTTGAATGCATGTTTGCATGTTCCTGCGACATCTATAGTGGTGATCAACAGTGCATCATCTTAGACAAGCAGTCATGAACTGTGAACACTGATACACATCGCTGTGAGCACATCACAGATTATTTATTAGTGCTTTTCAAGATGGAGCCACAACATCAACGCAGGAGGCGTTGTAGCTTTTGAGACTTAAGCTGTTGATGCATTTCTTATTCAAGACCGCGCAGCTCCTGAAATGTTTATGTTCGACAGTTGGCTCCTCATCTCAGCATAGTCAGTTTAGAACCATTTCCATAATTTTCACTCTAAATATCTGAAACAGTTTGTAAAACGTCTGAATTCCAACAGTTGGCTGATGCTCCCTAAATCCGTGATACTCCAGCATTTACCTTTTTCCATACCCAACATCCAAGAACTGTAGATATTTAAGTTTCATAATTAAGTTTCTTTCTGTCACTGCCATAAGATTAAAGGAAATATTAATATTAAGCAGGTACTGTAGATTACATGTATGGACTACTTCAAGCCATATGTAAATATAAATGGACACAGGCCGTACTGAAAAATCCTTACCCAAGGATTTCATTTTTTGGTACTGCTTAGTAAAGGAAGCCTAGAGAACACAGGGCAACCATTTATCTGATGACCGCACGCCCAGTGGTTGTCTTTGCCAGCCACCGGAGCCGTGAAAGCCGGTCGACTGGGCCCTACGTCTCAGTTGTAATGTCGCACAACGCGCATTGTCCGCCAGCGTCATTCGAACAGCGAAACAAACATCACGATTATAACAATGAAGTCTGTGAACGCAACAATGGCAAGGCCAAATTATTCCATTCCACAGCAAGGACGATTTGTATGCGTGTGCAGAGCCCGCTAGTATTGTTCGGAGATTGTTTGAACAGAAGTTTCCAGGTCCTCGAATTCCGAGTCGTGATGCAGTTCACAAATTGGTGAATAAATTTCGTGGAACAGGAAGCTTTCATGACAAGAAACACAGACGACTACATACAGTGTTCACTGCCCATCTGGATGACATAGCATATCATCTGTAAGATAAAAAACCTCTTAGACATCTTTCACAGCAAACGCAAATTTCTTGCATCTTTGAACAAAGAGCTGAAAAGTTACTTGGGTTAACGACCAATATAGTACAGTAATGCAAGAACTTAAACCTGGTTGTCCTGTGCACGGTGTTAGGTTTTGTGAATGGTTTCTGAAACAAGTGCTTGACGGTGAAACGCGTTCTTACCTCATTCTGTTTTCAGAAAAGCCTGGTTTTATTTGCACGGGTTTGTTAATTACCAAAACTGTCGACATTGGAGCGCCAATAGACCTGTTCTGCGTCCTGAGGAACTCTTTCACGACCAGAAAATTGTAGGGTGGTGTGCAATTAGTGATGACTGAATAATAGGCTCAGTTTTGTATAATGGCAAAGTTAACGGTGAAAGTGATGTGCAAAACATTCTGCAACCGTTTTTTAATGAATAAAGTGAAAGTGAACGAAACTTCTCGTGTTTTCAACAGGATTCGGCAAAGCTCATACGACCAATGTTTCTTTGCACTCATTTCACGATGTGTTCCATGATAGAGTGATTTGCAACGATATTTGGCCTGCTCGAAATCCCGATTTAATCTCGTGTGATTTCTATTGTTTACGGAGCACTAAACGATGAAGTGTACACCATAAGTCCACATAAGCTACAGGAATTCAAGGATAATATCGGCGAGTCAAGTAATTCAGTTTCTAAGAGAGAATTACATCGTGTGATGAATAATTTCTTAAGTAGATGTTAGAAATTCGTGGAAAATAATGACAGACCGATCCAGCATTTCCATGAATTACATAGGCAAGTACAAAATTTATTTAAGTATATTTTACATTTAGTACTGCGTTTGTAGACGCGTGACACGGCATCTAACACTCTCTGTACCAGGCCTATTTTATGCACCCGTCCCTAGAAACCGGGCAATTTTACCAATATTAAAAAAATTACTGCATCAAATCTACTGTTTGGATTGTGGCAAATTTGGTACCATCTTGAAGCTGCACATTTCTACTTTAATTCTGAGTGAAAGAAACTACTTTACAATGCACAGCTTTAAGGTACAGTTATAGAAATCACTTAGATGTTTTAAGAATTTAGAAAAAGTCATACGAATAAGGGAATACAATTGTGATTTATTTTTAACCAAAATTGTGGCACTACATTACATGTTTCTGATAGTATACAGTATTACATATAAATTTCACACAGAATCATATTGTTTTTTAGTGTGGAAAATTTTAAAGCAAGGTTCCAGGCAGAGTGCAACGCCACACTGTTCACATTCGTATCGTGTCTCTTTGCGAGAAGCCTTGCCACTCTGTTTCTTGCTCCTGGAACTGCACACGTGACACACACGAGCAGCATACTTCTTAGTAGTTGCAGGTATGTGCTGCAAAAAATGTCTCTTTGTTAGCCGACCTACAGTTCCTTCATTTCTTGGAATGAATTCAAGTGTGTCGTCTTCAACAAGCTGAACTGCAAGCACTGTTATAAAGTCTGTTATTGTAATTTTCTTCCTGTGCACTGCATTGTACAGCCAAAATGCATTTGATACTCCCATAAGCAGCAAATGGAAATATAATTTTCGCCACCATTTCACAGTTCTGTGCTGGAACGGATTGTACTGCAGGCGTTGGTCTCCAATATCCACTCCAATTTTATTGAGGTTGTAATCAAGTACCTGAAGTGGTTTCAATACTACAGACCCATTTCTCTTAGTATGCGTACCAAATGTTGCTTGATGCCTTGTAGACAATGTATACACATCTCTCTTATCTTTCCACTTCATTGCCAATACATTATCTTTACGCCGAAAAGACATTTCGCCCTTTTTCAGCTTAGCAGATACTAAATCTTTAGGCAATCCTTTCCTGGATTTGTTCACAGTACCAACAGCTCCAGTGCCTTTCTCTGCCAGTTGCTGAAATAGCTCTGGACTGGAATAAAATCGATCTAAATACACAGTGTGGCCTTTGTTCAGCAAGCTGCTGTCAGACAACAATCGCAAAATAACCGCAGACGAAGAATTGTCAACAATATGCTTACCAGCATAAACTTCAAAATTTACAACATAGCCACTACTGGCTTCAGCAACAGCATATACTTTCAGTCCATACTTATGAGGCTTATTTTGCATGTAAACACGGAAACTCACACGACCTCGAAATGGGCAAATTCCTTCATCAATTGTCACTTTTTCTGAGGGACGATATGCCTGGATACATCGCTCCTTCAAATTATTATAATATGGCAAAACTTTGTAAAGTGGATGAAATCCATCTTCGCCTGGTTTTTTCTGATTTGAATTGTCAACAAGATGCAAGCATGACAGTATCTGAGTGAAACGCAAACGGCTCATGACATGGGGACAAAAGTTACAACTAAGAACAGGATTAGTGCTCCAATGGTCCGCAATTTTTGGCTTTTTCGAAACACACATGTGGAAAATAATACCCAAGAAACGCCTCATCTCACTTATAGTCACTGGCTTCCACGAACTCAAAACTGAATGGGGCTTCAGATTATTTCCTCTTCTTTTCTTCTGTATTGTCTGTGATGCATACAAATTTGTCTGTCTCTTGAGTTCATTTACGTCACTGTCAGTAAGGAACACTTTACTGCAATCCAGTACAGAACTCGACTCATCAATATCCACTAGTATCTGCCTGGGTGTCGTGTTGACAGGCAGAGGTCGGTAGGTGTCAACTGCAGTCCACTCACTGTCTTTCGGATACGGCACAGCTGCTGGATTTGAAGCAACACCTTCAACATCATTCTCGTCTTCATCTGAAGACAAACTGTCATCAATCTCGTCTTCTAAAAAGAATATCACATTATGTGTAACTACATACATCGTTTACACATGTTCAACAGATATGTGCGTACTGCACAATTACGTGGAAAATTCGGAAATACGTACCTTCAAACACACCATTGCATTCAGAATCGTCTGAATCACTCTCTACATTATCCAGAGTGTCGCTATGATTGATCAAATCCGCAATTTCTGCGTCTGATAAACCGCGCCGAAACATGATGACAAACAACTGAATGATATACAGACTGAGAACGCAAAGATAAGTTTTAACATGAATTACAGCGCTGCCGTGACATCTATGGACGCATTTTGTTAATAAACATCTGAAAAACGTATAGCGCTGGCCAAACCCGTAGAAATAACGTTGCAGTGTTTTGAATGAAATTAAATGTAGCGGCCCGTAAATTTTACGGGCTTGGTGATTTTCGCGCGATCCCAGGCCCGTAAATTTTACGGGCTTGGCGCTTAGAGTGCTAATTCGCCGGGCAACGGAGCGCTTGTTATCCGCCATCTACATCGCTGTACGTGTGGCCTCAGATAAATGGATCACTCCGTACGTAAAAAGATCTTTGACTGCACTATGAACGCTACAAATCCAACTTTGGTATCGGCGTCTGGTTTTGCACTAATCTGGTGAAATTACTGTAGATGCCACCACGTTAATAAGTACTGCCTTATTAAAATAATATCGCCTACATTGGCGAAACATACAAACGAAACACTTGTACTGGCCGCTGACTAAACGTGTCAGTTACTCCTCACTAGTTAAAGTAAGCCTGGTGTGGTTTGCTCTTTCTCGAACGAAGCGTCCGTTAAGAGAAAACCGTTTCTAATCGTATGATGCCGGGCGCCACTGCATCTCATTCGAGAAATAAAGTTCTTATGTCCAGATTCAAGAAATAGAAACATTTGTTCTGACTAAAGTCGTCTGTCGACGAAAAGTATAAAATAAAGACAGACAGATAGAGAGTCTTGGAGAGAGAACACATTCTGTTGGTATGAATCATTTTTTTGTCTTCCATCAATGCGGCGGAGAAAATCACCTCCGTCTAGAGACAGTGTTGTTAAATTAAGTACTTTATACATGGTTGGTTTCGTTAGACATAGTAGTTACCTCACTGTGCGATACTTACAGATAGCGTCGACGATGCTGCCGACGGTGTACTGGGTACCGTATCTGGTTGCCAGAACCTGGGCTGCTTTCTCAACAATTTGTTGCTGTAACAGAGAATAATGTCTGCTTAGTGTTGACATACTAGATTATTTTAGAGATATTCCAACAGAAAACTCCAGCCGTATTATTCGTCTTTCGCCCGTAGGTTACCACAGTTAAAGAGTCTTACTGAACAGATGCATTTCGCTTTTCATTATAAAGCATCTTCTGCTGCGGTGGATGACGATGCAGACAAATGTATCAACTTATTACCCCTTCATTCAATTAAGTGTTTCTGCACTTCGGCCGAACATACTAAAATATCCGTCGCCTTGAGTGTCATACTGTAACTGGTGTGAGTGTGGGTCTAGTGCCGATTGAGACAGCTTTTTAAGTTAGCAGAAACTGCAGAGCCACTCACCAGTTCGGCGGCGTTGTCGGCGACGACGCTGGACAGGCCGTAGGGGTACATGAGCAGCTGCGAGTAGCTGTGGAAGCTCAGGTAGACCTGCAGGTCGCTGCCCAGGCCGGTGAGGAACTCAGACAGGCTCTTGGTCTCCACCTCGGAGAAAGCCTCCGACCCGGCGAACGCCTCGGAGCACGAGATGGAGCTGGCGCCCTCCTCTGTGGACATCCAACGACTCCTCAGTCTTCAGCACTACAGAGCGTTCCTAATTAAGAAAGTTCTATTCATTGAGCAAAGCATTAGTTATGGAAATAGACTCGCCATAGCTATTCTTATCTTTCATTCTTCGTGACTGGTTTCGGTGCCGCAGCCACATTCTCACGCAATCATCCCTGCCATCGGCCAAACCGTAAGCCTGGGATCCGGCGTCACCAATGGTCACACCGAAACTACTCTGGCATTCCTATGAAATCTTAGTTTAACTGCAGCCGGTTGTGATGCCGCATCCAAACTTGATAGTTTAGCGATCGGATGATAAAATCTTCGATATTTATCCAATATCACGGACTTCGAACGTGGTCAGGTGATTGGGTATCGCTTGTTTCTACGTCTGTACGCGAGATTTCAACACTCCTAATCATCTCTTGATCCACTAGACCTTTTGCTTAGTTACACTATGTGATCAAAAGTATCCGGACACCTGGCTGAAAATGACTTACAAATTCGTGGTGCCCTCTATCAGTAATGCTGGAATTCAGTATGGTGTTGGCCCAACCACAACCTTGATGATAGCTTCCACTCTCGCAGGCATACGTTCAATCAGGTTTTTTAGGCAATGGAAGCTCATTCTACACAGAGTGCTGCACTGAGGAGAGATATCGATGTCGGTCGGTGAGACCTGGCACGAAGTCGGCGTTCCAAGACATCCTAAAGATGTTCTATAGGATTCCTGTCAGGACTCTGAGCAAGCCAGTCCATCCCAGGGATGCCATTGTAGAGTAACCACTCCGCCACAGGCCGTGCACTATGAAAAGGTGCCTGATCGTGTTGAAAGATGCAATCGCCATCCCCGAATTGCTCTTTAACAGTGGGAAGCAAGAAGGTACTTAAAACATTAATGTCGGCCTGCGCTGTGGTAATACCACGCAAAACAATAAGGGGTTCGAGTCCACTTCATGAAAAACACGACCACACTAAAACACCAACGCCTCCGAATTTTACTGTTGGCGTTACAAACGCTGGCAGATGACGTTCACCGGACATTCTCCATGCCCACACCGTGCTGTCGGGGCACCGCATTGTGTCCCGTGATTCATCACTCCACACAACGTTTTTCCACTGTTCAGTCGTCCAATGTTTAAACTCCTTACACCAACCGAGGCATCGTTTGGCACTTACCAGCGTGATGTGTAGCTTATTAGCAGCAGCTCGAGCATGAAATCCAAGTTTTATCACCTCTCGCCTAACTGTCATAGTGTTTTCAATGGATCCTCGTGCAGTTTGGAATTCCTGTGTGATGGTCTGGATATATGTCTGCCTGTTACACATTACGACCCTCTCCAACTGTCGGCGGTCTCTGTCAGTCAATAGGCGAGGTTGGCCTGTACGCTTTTTCTAGGGATGTTCAGGAGTGTGGAAATCTCGCGTACAGACGTATGAGACAAGTGACACCCTATCACCTGACCTCGTTCGGAGTCCGTGAGTTCCACATAGCGCCCCATTCTGCTTTTTCATGATGTCTAATGACTACTGAGGTCGCTGATACGGAGTACCTGGTAATAGGTGGCAGCACACTGCAGCTAATGCAAAAAAACGTATGTTTTTGTGGTGTCCGGATACTTTTGATCAGATAGTGTATATTATGGTAACAGGTCGGCACAGCCTGTGCAATATAGGAACAGGAATCTGTGGAAGAAACGTAACTTTGTTCTCGGGAAACCGTGCAATAATGAGCTACCCCTATCGTGTATCGGAACCATGAGCATACGATAAGAAACGCTTGGGTAAATATCGAGACATTTAGAAAGTCATTTTCCCCTTGATTCTTATACAACCGGGACAGTGAAAAGTAGCTGTACATGCTAACTTTCATTGATGATTGCCTTAGATGATTTTGTTACTGTTCATGCAGTTAGGTATTGATTAAGCATGAGGAAATAATTTCATTCCATTCTTAGAACAATTCGAAGTCTTTTCGTTTCATTCTATTGAATTGCTTTAGTTAATTTTTGGTGCGAAATATCTGGAGAGGGACTTTGGCTTTGTTCATGCTGAACAAGACCATGTGCCTTCAACGATGGACTTCCTCTTGGTTTATTATGTTCCGTGTTTAACTTGATAATAGTGTACGACATTAAATTTCTCTAAGCTGTTTTTCGATCTGAATAATTTCTTGCGTTTTGTCCACTCCTCAAGTTCGTTATTTAATGAGCCAGATGTGAAATGTTATAGTGAGTTTGCAACTGTTCATACGAGTTTATTGTCTTCAACAGGCATTCGTATTCGTGTTACACTTTTCCGCAAATTAGCTCTCGCAACGCAGGACTTTATTCTCGTATTTTGATATATGGGGCTGTGAATGAGATCACGAGATTAAAGGCATAGGCCATTCCATTATTCCCTCCCCCCCCCCCCCTCCACCAAGTAAGAAGTGGTATCCGCGTACAGATGTTTTACATAGCGTCTTTAGTTTTTTGTGTTCAAGAAGTGAGTAGTTCGCATGTTTATTGTTGTTAGTTCCTAAGTGTAGACGTGTGAAGAAAGAACAAGAGACACTTTACCAAAATTGCAGCTGTGATGACTCGGACGAAGGTGTTGTGCCTTCCGATTAGCCAGTCCAGCTGTCATTTTTAAAATACCAGCTGGCCCGTTTGCAGCAACATTTTCGAATAAGGAAATCCTTCTTATGGCTGTTAGAGAGAGCAGATGCAATGTCAAGTGTAATGGCGTGTTTGAGGGATTATTTTTGTTCAGTTGTGCTTATTATGATGTATTGTGCAGAATTATACATTCAAACAGTGTACATGACTGTATACTGTACAAACTGATTAGCCAAAACGATACGACCACCCACTTAAAAGCGTGTAGGTCTGTCTCTGGAAATCAATTCAGCGGTGATTCTACGTGCCACGGTTTCGACAAGTACTTAAAAGCTTTACAGAGGTTTGTGGCACCAGATGCCTACGCTCAGGTCGCACATTTCCCGTAATTTACGGGCGGTTGGTTTGTGGGCGCGGAGCTGGCACCCTATAGCGTGACGGTTGGGTTTCATAAAATTCAGATAAGCCGAATCTGCTGCCCAAGACATTAACGTGAGTTCACTACCATGCTCCTCAAACCATTGCAGCACGATTCTGGCCTCGTGACATTGACAGTTATCGTCCTGGAAGATTCCATCGCTGTTGAGGAACACATCAAGCATAAGCGGTTACAAGTGGTCCCTAAAAATGTTCACATAGTGTGCAACTGTCACGATGCCTTCTAATACCGCCATAGGTCCCATGGAGGCCCAGGTGAATGTCCCCCATAACATAATACTGTTCCCACCGGCCTGTGTCCCTGGCCTGGTGTAAAAATAAACTAGATTCATCTAAACAGGCGATACGATTCCGTTCATCCGCGGTCCCATCTCGATGATCCCTTGCCCACTATAATCATAACTGACGATGTTGTTGGGCCAACATGGGAGCACGTATGGATCCTCCACTGTGGAACATCGTTTTCAACACCGTACCCTGAAAAGTGTGCTCCAAAACACTTGTTCCTGCATTAGCACTGTGTCCCGTGGTCAGGTCTTTTAGGGACCGGGCAAGCCTCTGGTCCCTATGTTCTGTGATGAGGGACGGATATCCAACTTCTTGTGTTCTTGTGTTTCTGTGTTCTTCAACCACTTTCTATATATACTCCCAACAGTAGCACGCGAACAGCCGATCATCTTCGTGGTTCCCGAGATGTTCGCTCCTAGACGCTGGGCCACAGTAACCTGGCTTTCGACAAAGTCGCTTAAGCCGGCGGATTTCCGCAACTGCACCACTTATCGTCGCAAGAATGACACCCCATTCGTGTCCGCTCCGCTTATATACACTATGTGATCCAAAGTATCCAGACGCCCTCAAAAACATTCGTTTTTCGTATTAGGTGCAGTGTGCTACCGCTTACTGCCAGGTGCCGGCCGGAGTGGCCGTGCGGTTCTAGGCGCTACAGTCTGGAGCCGAGCGACCGCTACGGTCGCAGGTTCGAATCCTGAATCGGATGTGTATGATGTCCTTAGGTTAGTTAGGTTTAGGTAGTTCTAAGTTCTTGGGGACTGATGACCTCAGAAGATAAGTCCCATACTGCTCAGAGCCATTTGAACCATTACTGCCAGGTACTCCATATCAGCAACCTCAGTAGTCAATATATATCGAGAGAGAGCAGAATGGAGCGCTCCTCAGAATTCACGGACTTTAAAAGTGGCCATGTGATTAGGTGTCACTTGTCTCATAAGTCTGTACACGAGATTTTCACACTCCTAAACATCCCTAGGTCCATAGTGTCCGATGTGATAGTGAAGTGGAGACGTGAACAGACACGTACATCACAAACTCGTACAGACCGACGTCGTCTGTTGACTGACTGAGACCGCCGACACTTGAAGAGTGTCGTAAAGTGTAATAGGCAGACATCTATCCAGACCATCACACAGGAATACCAAACTGCATCAGGATCCACTGCAAGTACTACTACAGTTAGGGGGAGAGTTGAGAAAACTTGGATTTCCTGGTCGAGCGGCTGCTCATAAGCCACGGATCACGCCTGTAAATGCCAAACGACGCCTTGCTTCGTGTAAAGAGCGTAAACAGTGGAAAAACGTTGTGTGGACTGACGAATCACGTTACACAATGTGGCAATCCGATTGCAGGGTGTGGGTATGGAGAATGTCCCGTGAACGTCATATGACAGCGTGTGTAGTGCCAACAGTAAAATTCGGAGGCGGTGCTTGCACCCCTTGTTGTTTTGCGTGGCACTTTCACAGCAGAGGCCGACATTAACGTTTTAAGCAGATTACCGCTTC
Source organism: Schistocerca americana (assembly GCF_021461395.2). Lineage (NCBI taxonomy): Eukaryota > Metazoa > Arthropoda > Insecta > Orthoptera > Acrididae > Schistocerca > Schistocerca americana. Next base: position 595,119,016 of record NC_060121.1, on the reverse strand, counting down.
GCACTGTTGAAGAGCAATTCGGCGATGGCGATTGCATCTTCCAATACGATCGAACCTGTGGACGGCCTGTGACAGAATGGTTACAGGACGATAACGTCCCTGTAGTGGACTAGGCCTCCACAGAGTCCTAACCTGAAGACTACAGAGTATGTCTGGGATGTTTTGGAAAGCCGATTCCTGCCAGGCCTCACCGACCGACATAGATGCCTCTCGTGAGTGCAGCACTCCGTGAAGAATGGGCTGCCGTTCCCCAAGAAACCTTTCAGAACCTGATTAAACGTATGCCTGCGAGAGTGGAAACTGTCATCAAGGCTAAGGGTGGACCAACACCATATTGAATTCCAGCATTACTGATGGAGGGCGCCACGAACTTGTCAGTCATTTTCAGCCAAGTGTCCGGATACTTTAGATCACGTAGTGTACTTCTCTTACCGCGTCACGTGCCCTCAGTGGCACCCGGCAGCATATAACCTCGCGGTAGGCAGTGGTCATAATGTTTTGGCTCATCCGTCTATTAACGTCTTACAACACATATCTGCAGCCCGTGTGAACTGTTGAAAAGGTGCATATTCAGCTTATAGCTGTAGAAGTTTTTATTATACTGTTGCAGTTTCGGCGTTACCCTATTGTCAGACATAAGTAATAAGACGCCATGTCACGCCACAGACGTAAATTATCAAGTTATTTGTAGCGATACCGTGTAGGGTCGTGCTCCACTTTGCAGTAATGGAGGCACCAGCTGTGACCACTCATATTACTTATAACTTACACGGCATTAATTGCGTTTGACAAAAGCATAATGTAGAAACTGCAGTAACACAATAAAAATTTCTACAACCCTAAGTGGAAAATGACGTACAATGAATACTGTAAATACTTCGAGTTCTGCAATATCGTAAGCTGCGTACTACATCCTACACACCCCACTTTTAATTTTTTGTTTTCCTTTATCAAAAAAAATGGCTCTGAGCACTATGGGACTTAACATCTTAGGTCATCAGTCCCCTAGAACTTAGAACTACTTAAACCTAACAAACCTAAGGACATCACACAACACCCAGCCATCACGAGGCAGAGAAAATCCCTGACCCCGCCGGGAATCGAACCCGGGAACCCGGGCGTGGGAAGCGAGAACGCTACCGCACGACCACGAGATGCAGGCGTTTTCCTTTATCAAAAACGACATTGCTGTATAGGATTTATCGTTCAGCGATTATAACACTGATGTAACGGTTCAGGAAACTGTCGGACTAGGGTTCGAACTGGCTGCGCTCAGGGTTTTTTCTATAGAGACTGACAAGACTGCAAAAAACATAGTAAATTATTGATAATTATCAAAGGAAGTTATACCCTGCCGATAACGCTGTAAAAATTTTGCACCGACGCATCAGCTGCTGCTCCGTCCGCTTACCTGCCCAGTGGAAGTCCCAGTTGCGGTTTGGGTCGGCACCCACGCACAGATTGTACGGCTTACGCGTCTTGCGCCACATTCGGTTCTGAAAAAGAAATAAACAACGAGAAGAAATTAATACCATTGTATTACATACGTACACCGGGCATAAATTACATACATACATTAGCCATTCAAGAACCCAGCAAGTTGTGACCAACATCACTGTCAGACTCCATCATGTTCTACCCTATAACGTCGTGTTCCCATTGCCCACTTTTCACTGCAGAGTTTACCATGGGAATGCATGCATTAGGCCGCGCCGTACGGGTATGCGTTAGGCCGTGCCGTACAATCCGACTAGCGGCCGGTGTTGTTTATGGGACAAAGCATTCGTGCGTACGGCTAGTGTTGGACCCACGGGAAATATGGGCCCTGCGACGGACCTGTGACATCAAACTAGTCGGCTTGCCCGACATACTTCGCGAACACTCTTCTACATCGAAGGCCAGGCAAGAAATCAGGATGTCAGTGATAAGATACCCAATAAAGTCTTAACGTTGTCATTAGTGATCGAGAGTGGGAGCGTATTTAACCGCGCATCTACCAAGTGGTAAAGTGGTCTCAGATAACAACTTGCTCGCCGCTGGAGAGGTCGCCCAGACATCCGTATATCTCGTTGGCCCCAGGTGAGTGTAGATTACGTAACAGGCAAATTCTGTGCATTGAGCTATACGATATGAATCGAACGTAGGCTTTTACGCAAGACATAGGCACTGAGCAACATGTATGGTGAATGGTGAAACACCACTCGTCTGCAATATTATATACAACTGTTTAACAATAAACGGCCAGCATACTTAAATCATCAGCGAAGATATAATTCGCTGTTGCTGTTCATTGAGAATATCAATACAGAACAATGAATGTGAGAGATTAAAATATGACACAAACAGTCAAAACGTTTTCATTGTGGGACCAAATTCAAATAACAAAAGCAAAAAAACACTTACTTGACATGTTACATACATAAAAAATTATTACTATTAAGAAATCATCAGAATCCGTTTTATCAGAAATTACAGCTAGAGATAACAGAAACAAGACTTAAAAACAGAATGGAGTTTCTGAGAAGGACTTGTATAGGAAGCCACTGATCAAGCATTTAAGTAGGAGGGATTGCAGTAAATCATTTACGTTGAAAGTAAGGTGAATTTAACTTTTAATATGCTGTTCCATGTTAAAGTAAAACGTAGCTGTTCAGTTCAAATAAATGTATGTGCCTTACGTAAACAAAAGCCTTTGCTGTGGTCAAACAGCTCCTCTGCAGTGCTTGTTTTGTCTAGTATGATCATACAAAAGTAACTCAAGGACTCTCTGGAGTTGTACAATAAAAAGCTAGGAGAAAATGTTGTATCTTCGAAGGCTGTTTAGACTTTCGTCCTGCAATACAAGTTCAACAAATTTTCTTGTCCCATTATCCAACAATAGCATTCACGCATTGTTATTTGGGCAACAGAATAACTGACGATGTATCACGTTTCGGCACCTACTTCGATGTATCTGCACTCGGTAGCTGCCTAAACAAGCTGGTTTACCATCTGAAAACTTATGTAACATAATTCTATGGCCAAGTAAATGAGAGATCAAACAATTTCTTCATAGTTTCAAAGGAAAATTCTTCCTACTTTCATTTTTTTCAGTCATTTCCGACGGATGATGAGAAGATTTCAAACAGTTTAGACGTTTCTGACAGGTAAGGGAAACAGATATTTTCGACAAAAGAAGATAAATGTTACGTTTTCTGGTAGTCTTTACACAAACGTCTATTACAAATCCTTACTGATAGTGTCAATAACAGTAAATTAAGTGTTCTTGAAGTTTATTGCTGGTACACGAAGTATTAACAATCTTTCCACAACATACAGTGGCAATAATTGTACATATACTCAAATTGTTTCACTCACATTCTAACATACTGCTCAAAAGCTGCAGGTGAGTCTACATGGTACTGCCTTTTCAACATTATATTGCAGTATAAGGGTTCCTCAGGCTGATAGACACAAATGAACTCAAATACGAGACGCAATGCATACTTTTCTGTAAATGAAACGTGGTATCGCAGGAATGACAAATGTGATCGTATGAAGCGATCGATGAAATGCCAACATTTGTGAAAGCAAATCTGGGACTCACCCACCGAAATGAACTCAAAGCTAATACTTAACGTAGACTGCCTGAAATGGCGCAAGAGTGCGCCTTATAAAGCATCACTCTGGAATATTAAGCACTTTCGATTATTAAGTTATAGTGTGAAAATCACGTAGGTTAAAATGATCATTTCTAACTGGTAGTTGAAACCGTGGCGGATTACCGCTATTCTCCTACTTGAGTAAATGACGTGACCTGTGCATCTTTCCAGTCTTTCTGCTGGATATGACTGCTCAGTATGGAGCTGTTATATCAACCCACTCAGAAGGGAAGATAACTGGTATACAATCTGGTCTGGAATACTTGCCTTTATTTTATGATTCAAGATGCTTCGCTGAACTAAGAGGGTCACTTGTAACTTATGCTGGGAGCTGTTCCTAATTCGAATTCTGGAATATTTACTTCGTTTTCTTTGGTGAATAAACTTCGGAGAACTGTGTTTAGTAACTCTCCTTTACTGCTACTGTTATCAGTAACATCACCATTGAAATCACCCAGTGAAGGTATTGATTGTATCTTGGAGATGGTGTCCTTTACATACGATAGAAACCTTTTCGATATTCAGCAATTTCGAAACAAAGTTAACCTGAGGAGTAACATCACCATTGAAATCACCCAGTGAAGGTATTGATTGTGTCTTGGCGATGGTGTCCTTTACATACGATAGAAACCTTTTCGATTTTCAGCAGATTTCGAAACAAAATTTCCCTGAGGATACTATTAAAAGCATTTGGCATTCAAGTCCGAGCTAAATTTCGAGCTTCTGTAAAACGTCGCCCAACTTCGAGATTTTGGGTTCTTTTGGATGCTTTTTCGGCTTCTGCAACAGTATTCCGAACTTATAACGATCCTACGCCCTCTTATTTATTCGTAAATATAGTGTTCTCGTATCGTCTTTTATTGCAAGTGTCCGGTCACGCCTCTTAAACAGCATGGCCTTGCTACAACCTTTGCTTGTTTTTCGTAACATCTAACTTTGGACTCGCGAATAAAAGTAATATTAACATTCTGAACACTATTTTAGATTATACTGAACTCTCTTACGTTTGTATCATTCTGTATATTAAATACGCTATCGTAAATCTTCCACAAAGTCTAGCAGAGAACCTAGGTGGGCGTAGTATCCAGAAACAAAGTATACACTTAACTTCTTACCTAAAATTATCTTTCTTATAATTAATGTTTTCCACTAAAGCACAGTGTCAGCATTTACCACTGGGTCAGGAACAAATACTAAATCTCCTCGACAATTTCTCTTTTGAAAATCAGTAATTCTGCTTGGTAATACCAGTTTCTGTATCCTGAAGGGACGAATTTGGAATGTAAGTCTGTTCATTAAACTTAGAGTTTTTAAAGAATTTATATTTTAATAAATGGAATTATTGTTTTCCGTAACAGAACTAAAGTTAAAAGATCTTAAAGGATTCCTTTTTTAATTACTTTTATACAGACTTTGCAAACCAAAAATTGAATTGGTAATTGTTTCCAGACTGGAGCTACTTTAATCTTTATATTTTTGCTAAATGGAGTTAAAGAAACAGGAATTTAATCAGATGCCAGTGATCAATCCAAGTTGTGCGTCCCCATGTTCTTACTGTAATAAATCGTACAAAAATTTCATTCACTGTTGTTACTTTTCCACAGAATAAATAGTACTTTTACGATAGGATTTAAGTAAAGTGATGACACGTACCGTACTTCAAATAAGATTGTGAGACTTGTTAAACTAACTGTCAATATACTGAACCAAAGGCACCTTTTATAATAGATTACGTTAACAGAAGCCTGGCTTCCTGCGTATGAACAACGAAATAAACTGTCTGTAGTCTGCCTTGTCAGATGTAGGAGACTTGAAAATGTCGAACATAAATACTTACAGCGATTCTTCACGTTCCTTATTAATTAGACCAAAGTCTCCGTAATGTTTACATTTGAAAAAATTCTTGAAGTAAGATTGTGCGATTCTTGCAACACCATATTCTGGCCTGAAAAAGTCTTGCATACACTGCAACGATTTACGGGAGACGACTTATTATTGCAGAAGTGCTAATTAGCAACTCCTTCCAGAAATTGTAACAAAGTTAGGCAAAATATTTAATACGTTGAACAGCGCACCAATACGTGACCTCACTCAACCACTGATAGCTAGTTACTTCTTACATTTCAGTTTGTTTGTGATATACTTTGTTCTACGCATAAAGCTTTCACAGAATGGAAACGGAAAGACACACCTGGCAACCCTGTGTAGACGCTATCCTCTGAATTAGTTTACTGCAAATTTATCCCTCGGAGAAAGAAAAAAACTAGGCCGTCCCCATGCCTAAGGGGCATCCTTATTTCTTCCGAAGAAAACTGCTCTTTTCGTATCAGTAAAATATAGCATCCTGTGGAAGAACTGACAGTTTAGAAAACTGACTGTTTTGATCCATTACATAGATAATAACAAAATATATGTTCAGTTACTAATTATAATTTACTTTTACAATGGTTCGAAAACATCTCACCCTCATAATCGTCTTTAAATATGCAGTCCATGTCAGACATGGACAATACACTGCCTGAATGTAAAAGTAACACTGTTCTGTTAAAACGTGTTTTGTGTACCATAACCCTCAACTCACGTCGATTGTTTTTCTGTGACTGTAAGCCACATCTGTTCTGCGCTTCCATTGTTACTTTGAAAGAATTGGAAAGTGTCACTTAGAAAGGTGTCAAGCGAATTTTTATCTGCTTTTCTAAAAAGATATATTTTGCCTTTTTCTTTGGCGGATTTTGACGTTACAGTATCCAGTCTCGCTATAGCGACCTAGTGGTCACTAATCCATGCGCCGTTCAATAAGCTCCCTGTCTGCTCATGATTGTTTGTTGTTAAGTGTTCAAGTACGTTTTCGTAATCATTTTTACTTCGGGTGGGCTCCCGAAATTATTGCTCAAATAATTTTAGTAGTAAGCACTTGTAGAATTTAGGAAGATATTTTATGCCACCACCAACTTTAAACACGAATTTTCGCCGGTATTTCGAGGGTGTATTAAAGTCACAACTAACACCTGTATAGTTGTATGTATGTGGTACCTATCTGAAATGAAATTAAAATTTTCACCGAACTTTTCATCAACTGAATTGAGAAGATGATAAAGGAAACCAGTTATTAATTTGTTGCAGTTTTCACCCATACGTATTTTTGGGTTTTGTGACAACTTGTAAATTTTATTTTAATGTACACTATGTTTAGAGAGTGGTATTTAGCAAATTTGAACTGAATACTTTCCATGTAATTTAATGAAAATCGTAACAAATGTTCTCAGTATTTTGAGGCTGAAAGTTAGTAACATTAAAGATATTTTTATACACCCACACATATTTAAAGGTCGTATATAAAAAACTGCAAATGTAAAGGTTTTTTTATGGGCGTAGAACATTTCAGAGAACTTCAACACATAACCTACTTCAAAAATGAGTTTTCCTTGGTAATATTAGTTGGATTTCAGCTGTAGAGAGATACCATCGAAATCTATCTAAATAAAAAAAACAGTGGTTACTATATTCACTAACGCAGAAGTAGTTCATAATCCGGTTTAGAAAATCAAGGACATTAAGATATGCAGAAAGATACTCGACGAAGGTTGAAAAATAGACGGACCTGTGACTGACCAACTTAACCAGCCGTTGCCTATCACTAAAAAGACGTGAGAAACACTTCTCTTATCATACCTCAGTAAACAGTCTGTGTTTAGAGCATGGTGATGGAACACGGAAAGATTTTCTTTCCAAGAGATGTGGGTGAGACAATGCGTGGGGAAAACGTGCATCACTTTATACAAGTTTTCGTTCGTTAATGACTTATCTCTGCGAATGTGCAAACAGTCGGTTTAAGGGCAAGAAGTCGAGAAACGTAGCAAAAATTGAGCTATGTGAGTTTTGTTCATCAACAGTGTTGTTAAGAAATATATCATGGACGTGCTTCACTATCTACGACTCCAGTGATTCAAAACTAGGGAGTGATCGGGAACTGATTCAGAATTCTGGCAGGATCGGAAAAGTCTTTTCCCATCTACTCATAGAATTGCACCTGTACTTGAGAACAACAACGAGTGTACGTGACTTTATCTCTCGACAGTGATTATGAGGAATCTTGTATAGTAATAATATATCAATGCATTTTCGTATTTCATTCGAGAAAAAGACTGATGCTAAAGTTTTGAGTGGTGTCGGTGCAGAACGTCAGACACTTAAGTTAAGAATACTACAGAGGCGAAACAGACAGGCGAACGATGTAAGTCTAGCTATTTCAGCATCTCCTCCAGCTGGCAGACACAACAGTATCTCTAGTTAGGTATCGTACACCGAGATGACAAAAGTCGTGCAATACCTCCTAATATCGTGTCGGACTTCCTTTTGCCAGGCGTAGTTCTGTACCTTGACGTGGCATGGACTGAACAAGGGTTGGAAGTCCTCTGCAGAAATAATGAGCCACGCTGCCTCTATAGCTGTCCATAACTGCGACAGTGTTACCGATGGATGATTTTGTCCACGATCTAACCTCTCGATTATGTCCCATAATCTGGCGATCTGGGTGACCAAATCTTTCGCGAGAATTGTCCAGAATGTTCTTCAAACCAATCGCCAACAGTTGTGCCCCAGTGACATGGAGCTTTGTCATCCACAAGAATTCCATCGCTTTTTGAGAACATGAAGTCGATGAATGGCTACAAATAGTCTGTAAGAGGCCGAACATAACCATTTCCAATAAATGATCGGTTCAGTTGGACTATAGGACCCAGTCCATTCTGTGTAAACACAGCCAACATCGTTATGGAGCCACCATCAGCTTGCACAGTGCCTTTTCAACAATGTGGTTGTGTGGCTTCGTGGCCTCAGTACTACACTCTGATCGTACCATCAGAACTTACCATCTGAAATCGGGACTCATCTGAGCAGGCCACGGTTTTCCAATTGTCTAGGGTCAAATCGATTCGGTCACGAGCCCAAGGGGGGCATTGCAGGCGATGTCGTGCTGTTAGCAAAGGCACTTGGGTCAGTAGCCTGCTGCCATAGCCCACTAACGCCAGATTACGCAACACTGTCCTAACGGGTACGTTCGTCGTACGATCGACACTGGCTTCAGCGGCTATTTCACGAAGTGTTGGTTGTTTGATAACACTGATAGCTCTACGCAAATGTCACCGCTCTCGGTCGTTAAGTGAAGATCGTCGGCCACTGCATTGTCCGTAGTGAGAGGAAATGCCTGAAATTTGGTATTGTCGGCACACTTTTGACACTGTGGATCTCTGAATACTGAAGTCTCTAACGATTATCGAATATATTCTATGCAACTAGCTCCAACTACCATTTCGGGTTCAGATTCCATTAATTCCCTTCGTGCGGCCATAATCACATCGGAAAACTTTTGACATGAATCATCTGAGTACAAATGACATCATCGCCAACGCTTTGCCCATTAATCCCTTTTATACATTATACTACCGCCACCTGCATGTGTGCCTATCGCTATCCCATGACTTTTGTCACCACAGAGTATGATAAAAGTTGCCTTGCGTTGTCGAGTTCTAATGTTGGGGAGCTCGATTAGCTGAAGCGTACGCACCTGTGAAATGGTAAGGTTGACGGAACACATTCTGAGACATCGAGAAATAACGTATTTGCAAGGAGACCTGTGAAACCCTAGGGCTGAGAGAGCATATCCTGAGGAATCAAGAAATAACTAATACGCATGTAGAGTATAGTGTAAGGGCTAAAAACAGCAGTGTGACACCACAGCTCGATTACAGTAGGAAGTTCAACTGGATGTAGGTTACAATAGTTATGAAGATGAAGCCTGGACAGACTGGACTACACTAGCGTGCAAGGATGCATGTAGAGTATAGTGTAAGGGTTAAAAACAGCAGTGTGGCACCACAGCTCAACTACAGTAGGAAGATCAATTGGATGTAGGTTAAAATAGTTATGAAGAGAAGATGAAGCCTTGACAGACTGGATTACACTGGCGTGCAAGGCACAACAGCAATATGATGCATATGCTGTCATGTATTCAATAGCACCTGCGAGCAACGAAGTTGACAACAGAATCGCAGGTTTCTGTCTTACCCCCACATCAGTCGTGCCCACCCACTGCGTCTCACCTACTGCGGCTGCGTTTGACTAGAGACCTCTGCCGCTGCAGTATGAGACAGCCGGTGGCAGCCAGACAACCCACTCACACTTGGAGCCCCTTCGCTACGTGACGCTACGCAGACGCCGCCTAGTCGTGACTACGACAGTATCATTCTTGCCTTAGTTCAGAGAGCCTCATTCTTGTTACCACTGAGAGCAGGACCGTATTTCTTGTTGCATTATTTGTAGCGAGAAATAAAAGTTAAGTAAATCTTCTGTTTACTGTGTTAACTTGTTCGCCAATCATTTGTACTTCTTTCCAGCTTTCCTACGACGACTCTGCGCAGCACCCTGTAACCCACGTCTCCTAACCATTGTATACGAAGTCGTACACAACGGTGCGGTCTACGAATCTCAAGAATTTTTTGGGAAAACAGTTTTGGCCACATTTATCAGGCAACCACTTACGTCCGTCCAGGTGTACACGTAACCGTCGGGGTTGGTGCTGGGGAAGATGTAGAAGTCGAAGCTCTCAACGATGCTCCTCACGCTGGCGTCGGTCGAGGTGAGGATCTCGTTGATGAACCACGTCACGCTGGCAGCGCTGATCCACTCCCTCGCGTGGATGCCTGCAAACAGCGCGCTTTTCAGACTGTCAACGACATTCTAATGAAATTATTATAGAAAGGGCAGCTCTTTAGCTCTTTTATGCATGATGTATAAAAAATAACATCGACAACACTTAGTACACTGCACGACGCGCAATGCAGGGTTGTGATGCCGCGGGGCGTCGAAGCTTGAGAACGATGGCGTCAAAGATTCTTCAATTGTTTTCGGTAAGCTTTTGGCTAGCAAATAATTTGGCTTGTGTGTAAAATTGAGGAATAACACTGCCTGCGGAAAATTTAGTGTGTTGAGCTGGAGGACGAACTGATCATTTTAATTATGGAACTTTGCTCCGGAAGTGAGGAGGAATGTTATTTGTTAGGGGCAATTCTCTTTACGCTGATAGTTAAGGCGTTGCGTAGTAAATCATGATATCAAACACAACCCGAAGTTGTTTGGTCATGTCCCTTCTCCAGCGTACGACAGTATCTTAACTATGCATTTCCGGACAGTAGTTCTTTCTTGAAAAATAAACAACATGTGGTCCCTCGCTACATACAAAGTTTTGTCGGTGATTTAGTGACACTTTGTAGAGAGAATGAATCGCTCAACTTCTGCACCTCAACTTTTTAGTCCTAAAAGACGTCTTTGATGTCTTTTTATTTATACAGAGACTAGAGACTCATAAGTAATGACTAATACGTCCTCAAATCATCCTTAATAATCAGACTTTTCGTTTAATACAACTGTGGTATTTTTTTCGACGAGATCTGTATGAGACGATTTCAGTCATATAACGCTTCTGTAGAACCGAAAACAAATTATGAAATAAAATCATATTGTGCTTTCGTAGTATTGTTCGACGGTGCGAATGAAAATGTACGCCACTCTCGGCGGAAACATGTGCCGCCGGGTTGTGGCCTCAAGTCATACGTAAAAGTTAATATTTATAACGGTTCTAGTACACTTCAGTCAACTCATCCAAAGGTAACATTCAACTGATAAATTGCACTATATCCGCAGCGCTTCTACTGGACATTAATATGTGGTGTGTCCATATTCTGCCCTTATGACGGTTTAAAAGCCAGGGACACTTTTAATCAAGTGTCCGAATGTCCGCGGAGGAATGGCAACCCGTTCATCCTCATGAGGAGAAACCAGGGAAGGTCAGGTTGTTGGGCATTGAAGTCTGAAGTGAAGTCGACTTCCCAATTCATCTCGGAGTTCCAGCAGGGACTCTGGGCAGGCCAGTTCATTTCAGGAAAGTTACCGTCCACAAATCATTTCCTCACAGATGCTGCTTTATGACAGGGTGTACTGCCATCTTAACACAAACAGTCATCATTTCCGAACTGCTCCTTCACTGTACGCAGTGCACAGTGCTGTAAAACGTTTTCATATCCTTCCGTACTGCCAGCCGCTGTGGCCGAGCGGTTCTAGGTGCTTCAGTCTGGAACCACGCGACCGCTACGGTCGCAGGTTCTAATCCTGCCTCGGGCACGGATGTGTGTGGTGTCCTTAGGTTAGTTAGGTTTAAGTAGTTCTAAGTTGTAGGGGACTGATGACCTCAGAAGTTAAGTCCCATAGTGCTCAGAGCCATTTAAACCATTTTTTTAACCTTCCGTACTGAGTGTTTTTCTTAAGTGCATCAAAGGCACCACACCCTAACCATGAAAAACACAGCGTGCCCTAACACTACCTCCACCACACTGCACTGCTGGCAATACACACGACGGCAGATAACGTTCTTCACGCGTTCGTCAAACCAAAGCGATTCACCCGATTGCCACAGAGTACAGCGTAATGCATCACTCCGGATCACTCGTCTCCAATCGTCCACTGCCCAGTGGCGTCGCTCCGTCGCTCTTTGCAGCACCTCAAGCGTCGCCTGCCACTGGCTACAGAAATGTGCCACTTATAAGGATTTTCTTCACCATTCCGTCAATGTGCTCACTAGACTGTTGGTAGCACTTTGCAACTCATGAGTGGTTCCTTGTGCTGACATGATGCGATTTTTTTTAGCCGTCCTCTCTCGTGCTCGATGGCTCCCGTCCGTCTGTACATCAGGCCTGTCAGTTCTTGGTCTAGCTCTGTTCGTGCCTACGCGTTTCGTCTTCACAATCACATCACGAACAGTCGATACCGGCAGCTTTAGAGGGGTAGAAATGTCCTGATGGATTTCTTAGTCAGATGACATGCAAAGACTAGTCCACCATCGAAGTCAGGTAGCTGTCCTGACTGTGACTGCTTCTCTGCTGACATCAGAATACTTCCCGCCTCATTTTATACGGAAGGCTCCGCATGTAGTGACATCTAGTGAACAATTCCGAATTGTATAGGAGGTCCATCTGCTTCTGATCAATTAGCCCATCTCTTGGGTGGACGACGCAGGATTCCATCCAGAGTTCATGGAGAGTAGAGACTCAGCAAAGCATATTAACAGAAAAACGGTAACGGGATCTTGCTTAACGCAAATGATAGGAAAATTGATTAAGCACTGATGATCGACTGACAAATACTGAATGCAAGAACGGTGATGGCTCACTTGTTTACTCACCTCCCTCGATGACGACTGCGGGGTTGCCGGTGCCGTAGGAAATTTTGACTCCGCGGATTTCGCGGCCCTCATAGGTGCTGCCGCCCACAACTGTAGTCACTACGCCGGAGTAGGAGTCGGCCAGCGAGTCAAGCCACTCGTTTATCTGCACAGAGGAGGATGCACGTTTATAGCAACACATGTGCTTGTGCTGATGAGAGGCATGCGATGTGGGGAAGCTGAAGAACGAGAAACTGGAAGCCAGAGAGGATGTGTGACATTAAACATAGAGTTAAAAGGACACAATTAGAATGTGTTAGACAGGAAAGGCAAAGTAAGAAGTATATGTATTATCATTTACAGAAGAAAACATCTAACGATAGAATACGTGCAAAGGCAGGAGTGCGCAGAGTCAGAGGTGGGAGTGTGCAGGGCCTGTTGTAAGGTGGACATGTCTTCTTTTTATAAGTTATTGATGTGCACGTCAGAGAGAGAGCAAGTTACTGTTAATCAATCTTTGGTCTTGTTGTGGCACAGTCTTCGCCTTTGCGCAGTCTGCTACTTTCTTAGTTGAAGTGTGGTAGGTTATCGACGTATTTAGCAGTGCTGTATTGACTTGTGAATGAATCTGTTAGATGAACAGAGAATTGTCAACACCAGAAAGGATGAATATGACGTACATATTGGAAGGCGAAAACACTATAAATTTTGAATAATGTTTTTTTTTTTTTTTTTTTTTTTTTTAAGAGAAGAAATCTGAGGTAAGACTGCAACACTCCGCAGCAAGTTTGTCGGAATGATTACTGTCAGCCAGTTAACTTTCTTAGAGCTGAGAGAAAGACCACCCAACTTCCCTGGGTCATGCACTAACATATCAACTGATTAAGCTGTTTGATTTTTAAATATTGTCTGTTAACATTGTACCCTTTTTAAATCGTTGTTCACTTTGTCAAGCATAATATTATCCAGTCCAGTGTTAGGTTTACTCTGTCTTTTTGAATACAAACTTCGTTCTAAAACCATCTAATATTATCCAGTCCAGTGTTAGGTTTACTCTGTCTTTTTGAATACAAACTTCGTTCTAAAACCATTGTCTTTGGAACATCATTTCATAGGAATAGTTACTCTCCCCACCCTACTGTTCAAAGAAGTTTTTTCATTACCACTTTGCGCTATACACTGTAGTATGCAACACTCTGAATGTTTATATAAATGATATGACACAGTTTCAGTGTCTTTACTGGTCTCATACAGATATGAATTTATGTATATAGACTGAAGCGTTGAATGAAGATTTGAACCAAGGCCGGGAATTGAGGCAGAAGAGCCGGCTTCAGTTCTCGGCCTTGGTACAAATTTTCACTGTCCGCTTCAGGCTATACAAATAGAAGATTTTGAATATTGTTTGGAAATTTTATTTTAAATTGAAATATAGATTAGCCGCTGCCTGGTTGCTGTTTGCTTTCGAGAAATCTGCAACAATTTTGTCAAGACGTGGGGTTAGTAAAAATTTTGGTTAGGGCCAGATAATTGTTTTACTTCAGTTGTGCATTTCATATAAAGAAGAGCTGTATTCAGACCAGTTCCAGTTCAATCCAAATTAGGTTCCTTTAGTCAAAGGTTAGCATATGAGTTTAAGTTCAATAACAGTTTGTGGGTACATAGTTTTGGTAATACGTAGACTTTTTATAGAGTGGAAGGTTAATTTGGGCTAAATTTCATACAGAACCACATAATGGGGAATTTACACTGTGGTCATGGATGCTAGGGTGCCAGGTAGCCAATAACAAGGTGAAGACAGCAGCGAATGAATTGGAGAACGGCGTAGTACTGAACTCCATACGATGATGACAATCGTTTAAACTGACAGGATTACGTAACTGTTATGCGAACACATAACTTGGTAAGCCTCTTTTCTCTCCTAGTGTTCACATGGTCCAGATTTCCTGAAGCTTCATAACTAGCGAAATAAATTTGTCATGTGTTTAATACTAATATATCGAGTTTTGTTATCTCCCTTCTTCTTTATGGATGTATGGCAACCGAATCAGTTGACCGATGTTACGGAGAAGGTTTTGGAAGTAATTTCCTAATTATCTATAATACAAATGCACTGAGAGTCATCATTATCAGTTATTTCTATCACTAAAGGAAGTGATCTCACCAAGTATTGAGCTCAGATATGTCGGTAACTTCTTCGTTCGTGAGCAACGATCTTTGGCGATATGCAGCCAGTTGATCTCAATTATCTTCCGCAGGTCTTCGATCATCGGTCCGGTAGTTTTCTCCGTGGTCGGTCTCCGTCTCTTAGACTCTAATCCTGCACTCCCTTTGCCCGTTGGTCATCATATCTTCTGGTAACATGCCCTGCCCATTCCAATTTCACAGCGTCTGTCCTGTCCAGGATGTCTTTGTGTTCTGGGTGTATTATCCATAATTAGTACTTCTTATTGTATTTGATTTACGTATTCAGCTTCATAAGAAACAGCAATTCTAATGTATCATATTTTTATTGTTCATCCCTTAACGCAAATGAAGCAATAGTAAAATATAGTAGTCATGTTTGTACGCCGATTCCACGTCATTGGCGCCTTCCCAAGCGTGAACCAGGTCACTGAAGCAGTTATGTGCAGGCCAACAAAATTTGGAATCAAAATGAAAAGTAATTGCATAGTTACAAGTAATTTTATGGAGATTACTAAAGTACAAGTCTGCTTAAAAGTCTACAAAGAATTCAACTAAGCATTTCTCGATAAATTTTTAAATCTTAAATTTCCTCTCTGTCGTTTACTTTGCGACTAGTATACCGGAAGTATTGACTCACCTCGTCCAATGTGTGGTAGTCGTCCCAACCAAAGGATGCCCTCGATTTCTTTGCAGGAAGTTCATTGTCGATAAGCCTGCAATAATGGAGAAAACGTTACTCGAGATCAACTTATAATGACTAAAGAGGTGTATGAACGGTAAACCTAGCTGTAATTGAAATGTGATCCACTTTCCCAAATTAATTATTTCTAGAAAAATTGTATCAACAATAGTCCAACTTGTTGATCGACCATTTCTGCGCGACTCTTGAAGTTCACGTGCGTGAAGTACACGTTTATCGCCATCGAATTCTGGAAGCAGATCAGCGCTGGATGAACATTGCGAACATTAATGAAACATTTATTTCCCATCATCCCCGCTACAATCAGACGCTGCTGCCTTTTCCGGTTGACTTATCGGCAAATGATGGACTCCCACTCATAAGGTGTGATGAAACGGTACGATCTTACAGAATTTTATTTGTATATCTTTTCTACAGTGGAGACCCAGAGCTCTTCTTATTGCTACGCACGTTCTTGAATATCTATCGAGCTTTTCTTAAGCTTTTCTGTTGCAGTCGCGTATACCGTAGCATCAGAGGTATATAAAACGCATTATTTGTTCTAATGGGACATTTTCCAATCATATTTTAGATCTTGTAGTAACTTTGCCTTATGGTACCATAACTCCAGCTTTCTTTTTTGATATTCACAACTACAGATTACGGTGAGATTAACGACGTGACTAAAGGTTTTTGGGAAATTTTTAGACGAGGTTAATATGATTTTACTCTCAACAAAACGAATAGTATTAACAGCTACATGTCAGTGTAGCTCAACACCTTCATGCCCTTAGATCATCTATTTATTGATTAATTCATCTGAATACAAACTGAACACAACGGTCACAGAAGGCATCTCCACAGAACATTCTGTGTAGTATTTAAGACTCATACGATCTTCGCAAACCCAAGTCGCGTCCTGCTCCGCCGCAAAGACAGACGTATGAATCAGTGTCAGTTTGAAGAAAACCATAATATGAATACCGGCTAATATCTACACCTACAGCTACATTTACATCAACACTCCGAAGGCCACCCGACGACGTGTGGTGGAAGGCACTCCTGCTACCACTAACTGATTCGCCGTATCCAGTTCCATTCGTGAGTGGCAAGTGGAGGCAATGACCGTCGGTAAATCTCTCTATTAGCTCTGATTGCTCGAATTTTGTCGTTACGGTCATTTTGCGAGACGTATATGGGAGGAAGTAACATGTTGTCTGTCTCTACCTGGAAAGCAATCTCTCAGAATTTTCGTAACAATCGTATCCGTGGTGCACAACAACTATCGTTCAGCTTCTGCCACTGGAGTTTGTTGAGCATCTCTGTAAAGCTACCGCGCCATCTAAACGATCCCGTGACGAAACGAGACGATTTTCTTTGGATCTTGTCCACATCTGGTTTCAAGCCAATCTGGTTAGGGTCGCAGACTGATGGGCGGAACAAGTGTTTTATAACCCACTCCTTTCACGGTTGAGTTCATCTTCTTTTCCTAATGTATATTTTATGTGTTCATTCCAATTTACGCTTCTGCTGAATATTTTACGGTAGAGTAAGCGTACTCATAGCTATTTGCCATTCAGCCACAAAATTACTCTGCCGCTCTCCCCTATTTTCATATAGCTGAAAATATAAGATGCTTCTCTATCTCAAAATTTTCCAGTAGCTCTGTACCTTCAGTTTGCGACGGTTTTGCTTGTGCTACCAGCCATTGTAAAACTACCAAAAAGGTGAGTTTAGAAATTATTCGCATATACGAGGGTCATCCGGGAAGTTAAGAACGTTTTGTTTTGACACGTCGCCGTGTCCCTACCCCACCACCGCCGCCCGACCACTGATCTTGGTACTCGTCCGCTTCACTTTGACGGCAGCTGCGATTCTATGCGGTCGCTTACTGCTTAGCTGTGCCACTTTAAAACGCGCGAAAAAATTGACGATCCGGTTAAGTGTGAAGGGCGTAGTATTATCCTCTTTTTAAACCCACAACCCACAAGTCCGACCTATCGAAATTTATAGACAGATAAATGAGTTCTAGGCAATGTGATGAACGAAGCGCAAGCTTAGAAGTGGCGTATCATCTTTAATGGCGGACCGAAATATGGTTCAAGACGAAGATCGCTCGAGCTGGCCCTCATTGGTGACTGATAGAGCAAGGACTGAAACAAAACTCAAAGATAGGCGTTTCGTAAATGCAGTGTCTTACTGTCAGACTCTTCAATGACTTCGCCGCGCTATTAGAAACAACAGCCACCGAATGGTAACCAGCGGAGTCGCCTCCTTCACGATAATGCACGTCTACATGCAGCGGGAGAGACACAATGCTTGCTTCAGTGATTTCAGTGGAAAATATTTCAACATCCGCCATACAGTCCGGACTTAACCCCATGTGATTATTCCTCAAATTAAAAGCTTTGGTGTAGACAATGCTACGGAAATGATGACGAACGTAAAGAAGCCGTTATCAGTGGTTCAACAACTTGGCGACAACCGGGTATGAAGAAGGTGTAGCAAACCTGATAAAACTGTACGACAAGTGCTTAAATTTGAGCAGTGACTGCGTAGAAAAGTAGCTTGGGTATAAAATTGTTTGTAAAATAAAGTTTCTTTTAATTATATAAAATAAAAATTTCTGCAGAACAAACGTTGTTTTAAACATTTAAAACTTCGGGGCTAACAGGCCGTGGTCGATTTATAAAACATTCTCCTACCGTTTCCCCTCCGACTGCAGGACACACATTCAGAGGTAAAGTGGCAGTTTTAAGTGATGTCAGTACCAGCCGTGAAAGCTTAAACTGTGTGGTCAAACCGTTATCTACTTTGCGAATGACACTCGTATCTCAATCCTAGCGGCCTGACATCAGATTAGTACGTGCAAAACCAGTGTCTCTCGGTTAAGAACATTGTCAGTACTAACGACGTATTACAAAAGGAAGTGTTAGTGTATTTTATGATTAATGAAAATAGACTTCATTGTATATTATCAGAAACTGTTCTTCGTTCCTCCACCCCTCTACCATATGCGAAACTACGAGAGGACGTTGAAATGTAAATTACACATGTCGATCCATTCTAGGACCTTTGCACAACAAGAGTTGTGCATTCCCATGTTGCCGTTTTCCTTCACACACACACCAAAAGTTCTGCTGCGGTACAGATAACAGCCGCCCTGTGAACCATGGACCTTGCCGTTGGTGAAGAGGCTTGCGTGCGTCAGCGTTGCAGGTAGCCATACCGTAGGTACAGCCACAACGGAGGCTCATCTGTTGAGGCGGTCAGACTAACGTGTGGTTCCTGAAGAGGGCCAGCAGCCTTTTCAGTAGTTGCAGGGGCAATAGACGGGATGATTGACTGAAGCAGCCTTGTAACATCAACCAAAACAACATTGCTGAGCTGGTACTACGAACAGCTGAAAGTAAGGGGAAACTACAACCGTATTTTTTCCCTAGGGCATGCAGGTTTATTGTATGATTAAATGATGATGTCTTCCTATTGGGTACAATATCCCGTTCGGCAAATACTCAGGAGGAAGTAGTTATCAGGAGAAACAAAACTGGCGTTCTACGGATCGAAGTGTGGAAAGTCAGATCCCTTAATCGATCAGGTAGGTTAGAAAATTTAAAAAGGAAAACGGATGGGTTAAAATTAGATATAGTGGGAATTAGTGAAGTTCGATGCCAGGAGGAACAGGACTTCCGGTCAGGTGATGAATACAAAATCAAATAGGGGTATTGCAGGAGTAGGTTTAATAATGAATAAAAAATAGGAACGCAGATAAGCTACTATGTATAGTACAGTGAACGCACTATTGTAGCCAAGATTGACACGAACATCACGCCCTCCACAGTTGAACAAGTTTATATTCCAACAAGCTCCGCAGATAACGAAGTGATTGAAGAAATGTATGATGAGATAAAAGAAATAATTCAAATAGTTAAGGGAGATGACAATTTAGTAGTCATTGGGGACTGGAACTCGATAGTAGGAAATTGAAGAGAAGGAAAAATAGTATGTCAATGCGGGCTGGGGATAAGGAATGAAAGAGTATACCGTGTGGTAGAATTTTGCACACAGCATAACTTAATCATCGCTAACACTTGGTTTAACAATCAGGAAAGAAGATTGTGCACCTGGAAGAGAACTGGGGACACCGGAAGGTTTCATATTGACTCTATAATAGTAAGACACAGATTTAGGAACCAAGTATTAAATTGTAAGGTATTTCCAGGGGCAGATGTGGTCTCTGACCACAACCTATTGGTTATGAACTATAGATCAAAACTGAAGAAACTGCAGAAAGGTGGAAATTTAAGGAGATGGGACCTGGATAAACTGAAATAACTAGTGGCTGTAGAGAGGTGCAGAGGGAGCATTAGAGAACAGGCAAAAGGAATACAGTAGAAGAAGAATGGGTAGCTTTGAGAAATGAAATAGTGAAAGCAGCAGAGGATCAAGTAGTAAAAGGTCGAGGGCTTGTAGAAATCCGTGGGTATCAGAAGAGATACTGAATTTATTTGATGAAAGGGGAAAATATAAAATGCAGTAAATGACGCACTCGAAAAAGAATACAAACGTCTCAAAAATTAGACAGATTGGAAGTGCAAAATGGACAAGCGGGAATGGCTAGAAGACAAATGTAAGGATGTAGAAGCACATATCACTAGGGCTAAAGTAGATGCTGTCTACAGAAAAGATAAAGAGACCTTTGGAGAAAAGAGAACCACCTGTATGAATATCAAGAGCTCAGATGGAAAACCAGTCCCCAGCAAAGAAGGGAAAGCCGGTAGAAGTATACAGAGGGTCTAGACAAGAGCGATATACTTGAGGGCAATATTATGGAAATGGAAGAGGTCGTAGATAAAGATGAAATGGGAGACATGATACTGCGTGAAGAAATTGACAGAGTACAGAAAGACCTAAGTCGAAAAAAGGCCACAAGAGTAGATAACATTCCGTTAGAGCTACTGATAGTCTTGGGAGAGCCGGCCATGACAAAACTCTACCATCTGATGAGCAAGATGTTCGAGACAGGCGAAATACCCTCAGACTTCAAGAGGAATACAATAATTCCAATTCCAAAGAAAGCAGGTGTTGACAGGTACGAAAATTACCAAACTATCACTTTAATAAGTCAAGGCTGCAAAATACTAACACGAATTCTTTACAGACGAACGGACAGACTGGTGAAAGCCGACGTCGGGGACGATGAGTTTGGATTCGCTAGAAATGTAGGAACATGCGAGGCAGTACTGACCCTATGACTTACCTTAGAAGATAGATTAAGGAAAGGCAAACCTACGTTTCTGGCTTTTGTAGGCATAGAGAAAGCTTTTGAAAATGATGACTGGAACACTCTCTTTCTAATTCTGAAGGTGGAAGGGGTAAAATACAGGGAGCGAAAGGCTGTTTACATTTTGTACAGAAACCAGGCTGTTATAAGAGTCGAGGGGCACGAAAGGCAACCAATGGCTGAGAAGGGAGTGAGGCAGGGTTGTAACCTATACTCGATGTTATTCAATCTGTACATTCAACAAGCAGTAAAGTAAACCAAAGAAAAATTTAGAGTACGAAGTAAAATCCAGGGAGAAAAAATAAAAACCCTGATGTTTGCCGATAACATTGCAGTACTGTCAGATGCAGCAAAGGACTTGGAACAATAGTTGAATGGAATGACATTGTCTTGAATGGAAGATATGAAATGAACATCAACAAAAGCTAAACGAGGGCAATGGAATGTAGTCGAACTAAATCAGGTGATTCTGAGGGAATTTGATTAGGAAATGAGACCCTTAAAGCAGTAGATGAGTTTTGCTATTTCGGCAGTAAAATAACTGAGAATGGTCGAAGTAGAGAGGTTATAAAATGTAGATGGGCGATGGCAAGCAAAGCGTTGCTGAAGAAGAGAGAGATGTTAACACTGAGTATAGATTTTAGTGTCAGGAAGTCTTTTCTGAAAGTATTTGTATGGAGAGCAGCTATTTATGGACCTGAAACATGGACAATAAATAGTTTAGACAAGAAGAGAATATAAACCTTTTAAATGTGGGGCTACAGAAGAATGGATTAGGTGGGTAGATCACGTAACTAATGATCAGGTAATGAGAAGCCCTCGCCCCATGAACCATGGACCTTGCCGCTGGTGGGGAGGCTTGCGTGCCTCAGCGATACAGATAGCCGCACCGTAGGTGCAACCGCAACGGAGAGGTATCTGTGGAGAGGCCAGACAAACGTGTGGTTCCTGAAGAGGGGCAGTAGCCTTCACAGTAGTTGCAGGAGCAACAGTCTGGATGATTGATTGATCTGGCCTTATAACACTAACCAAAACGGCCTTGCTGTGCTGGTACTGAGAACGGCTGAAAGCAAGGAGAAACTACAGGCGTAATTTTTCCCGAGGGCGTGCAGCTTTATTGTATGATTAAATGATGATGGCGTCCTCTTGGGTAAAGTATTCCGGAGGTAAAATAGTCCCCCATTCCGATCTCCGGGCGGGGACTACTCAAGAGGACGTTGTTATCAGGAGAAAGAAAACTGGCATTCTACGGATCGGAGCGTGGAATGTCAGATCGCTTAATCGGGTTGTAGGTTAGAAAATTTATAAAGGGAAATGGATAGGTTAAAGTTAGATATAATGGGAATTAGTGAAGTTCGGTAGCAGGAGGAACAAGACTTTTGGTCAGGTGAATACAGGGTTATAAATGCAGAATCAAATAGAGGTAATGCAGGAGTAGGTTTAATAATGAATAAAAAAAATAGGAGTACGGGGAGGCTACTACAAACAGCATAGTGAACGCACTATTGTGGCCAAGATAGACACGAAGTCCACGCCTACTACAGTAGTACAAGTTAATATTCCATCTAGCTCTGCAGATGACGAAGAAATTGATGAAATGTATGATGAGTTAAAAGAAATTATTCAAGTAGTGAAGGGAGACGAAAATGTAATAGTCATGTGTGACTGGAATTCAAGAGTAGGAAAAAGGAGAAAAGTAAACATAGTAGGTGAATATGGATTGGGGCTAAGAAATGAATGAGGGAGCCGCCTGGTAGAATTTTACACAGAGCATAACTTAATCATACCTAACAATTGGTTTAAGAATCATGAAAGAAGGTTGTATACATGAAAGAACCCTGGAGATACTAAAAGGTATCAGATAGATTATATAATGGTAAGACAGAGATTTAGGAACCAGGCTTTAAATTGTAAGACATTTCCAGGGGCAGATGTGACTCTGACCACAATCTATTGGTTATGAACTGTAGATTAAAACTGAAGAAACTGCAAAAAGGTGGGAATTTAAGGAGATGGGACATGGATAAACTGACTAAACCAGAGGTTGTACAGAGTTTCAGGGAGAGCATAAGGGAACAATTTTCACGAATGGGGGAAAGAGGGATGAAATAGTGAAGGCAGCAGAGGATCAAATAGGTAAAAGGACGAGGGCTAGTAGAAACCCTTGAGTAACAGAAGAAATATTGAATTTAATTGATGAAAGGAGAAAATATAAAAATGCAGTAATGAAGCAGGCTAAAAGGAATACAAACGTCTCAAAAATGATATCGACAGGCAGTGCAAAATGGGTAAGCAGGGATGGCTAGAGGACAAATGTAAGGATGTAGAGGCTTATCTCACTAGGGGTAAGATAGATACTGCCAACAGGAAAATTAAAGAGACCTTTGGAGAAAGGAGGGCCACTTGTATGAATATCAAGAGCTCAGATGGAAACCCAGTGCTAAGCAAAGAAGGGAAAGTAGAAAGGAGGAAGGAGTATATAGAGAGTCCACACAAGGGTGATGTACTTGAGGACAATATTATGGAAATGGAAGAGGATGTAGATGAAGATGAATTGGGAGATACGATACTGCGTGAAGAGTTTGACATAGCACTGGAAGACCTGAGTCGAAACAAGGCCCCGGGAGTTGACAACATTCCATTAGAACTATTGACGGCCTTGGGAGAGCCAGTCCTGACAAAACTCTACCATGTGGTGAGCAAGATGTATGAGACAGGCGAAACACCCTCAGACTTCAAGAAGAATATAATAATTCCAAGCCCAAAGAAAGCAGGTGTTGACAGATGTGAAAATTACCAAACTATCGCTTTAATAAGTCAAGGCTGCAAAAGACTAACACGAATTCTTTACAGACGAATGGAAAAACTGGTGAAAGCCGACCTCGGGGAAGATCAGTTTGGATTCCGTAGAAATGTTGGAACACGTGAGGCAATACTGACCTTACGACCTATCTTAGAAGAAAGATTAAGGAAAGGCAAACCTACGTTTCTAGCATTTGTAGATTTAGAGAAAGCTTTTGACAATGTTGATTGGAATACTCTCTTTCAAATTCTGAAGGTGGCAGGGGTAAAATACAGGGAGCGAAAGGCTATTTACAATTTGTATAGAAACCAGATGGCAGTTATAAGAGTCGAGGGGTATGAAAGGGAACCAATGGTTGGGAAGGGAGTGAGACAGGGTTGCAGCCTATCCCCGAACTTATTTAATTTGTATATTGAGCAAGCAATAAAGGAAAAAAAAGAAAAGTTGGGAGTAGGTATTAAAATCCATGGTGAAGAAATACAAACTTTGAGGTTCGCCGATGACATTGTAATTCTGTCAGAGACAGCAAAGGACTTGGAAGAGCAGTTGAACGGAATGGACAGTGTCTTGAAAGGAGGCTATAAGATGAACATCAACAAAAGCAAAACGAGGATAATGGAATGTAGTCGAATTAAGTCGGGTGAAGCTGAGGGTATTAGATTAGAAAATGAGACATTAAAATACTAAAGGAGTTTTGCTATTTGGGCAGCAAAATAACTGATGATGGTCGAAGTAGAGATGATATAAAATGTAGATTGGCAATGGCAAGGAAAGCGTTTCTGAAGAAGAGAAATTTGTTAACAGCGAGTATAGATTAAATGTCAGGAAGTCGTTTCTGAAAGTGTTTATATGGAGTGTAGCCATGTATGGAAGTGAAACGTGGACGATAAATAGTTTAGACAAGAAGAGAATAGAAGCTTTCGAAATGTGGTGCTACAGAAGGATGCTGAAGATTAGAGGAGGTGGTATTGAATAGAATTGGGGAGAAGAGGAGCTTGTGGCACTACTTGACTAGAAGAAGGGATCGGTTGGTAGGACATGTTCTGAGACATCGAGGGATCACCAATTTAGTATTGGAGGGTAGCGTGGACGATAAAAATCGTAGAGGACCAAGAGATAAATACACTAAAAAGATTCAGAAGAACGTAGCTAGCAATAGGTACTGGAAAATGAAGAGGTTTCCACAGGATGGACCAGCGTGGAGAGTTGCATCAAACCAGTCTTTGGACTGAAGACCACAACAACAATAACAATGGATAACAGGTGCATCACACCTGTGACAATGAAATGAGGCAGTAACTGGGAACGTTCTCCAAACTAGAAAAACGCGACGCAGTGCGATTCCTGTGAGCAAATCATCTAAATTACACACAGATACATTTTGCTATTCAGCAGTATATGGATCAAATGGCCTGTTTCGTCCAGCCGTAGTAAAATGGTGCCCGTAATTTCAGCAGGGCAGCGCAGACGTAAGTGTTGCTGATGGAGAAGAAAGATCACCGACATCGACCGCCGTCAACAATGTTCAGGTATATCTGCGGAACAGATTCGCAGAAATTTCAGATTTTCCACTGATGAGGACGTTCACACAGTGGTTCTCGAACGGCTCTGTGACCAAGAAGATGTATTTTATCGTCGAGAAATTGAACGATTGACAGAACGTTCCGCCCATTGTTTACAAAAGTTTGGTCAGTATGGTGAAAAATATTGTCAATCACCTATGTCAATTTCAAGAGTAGTGCAGCGTTTAATAAACCTTACTTGCTCTGCCATAACAATCTGTAACTTACTTTTCGAACACCCCTCGTAATACAGATACTCTTTCCCATATCGTGTGTAAGCTCTTGAACGAGTTCAGACCACACCGGTCTTCTGTCTCTCCTGTATGTTCATTCTAACAGCACTATTACTATGATAATTCTCTTTTTTTTTCGTCGCACTAACCCTATAATGAGACGATTCTCGTGGGTCTACAACAAGTCAGAAAGCCTAAAATAAAAAACATAAAACGTTCAAATATAATACTCACTACCCACATCATTTGTCAGGAGATAGTCACAATAGGTAAATACATTACAGTAAACTGGAGCTGTTAATATTTACAGAATTAATACACTGTCAAAATGAAACACAGTCATGCGCATTAAATAAATGTATCATACACAAAACATTTTATCTTGACTGTTGTGACTAAGTGCTGTCAAAACAGAAATCTAACAGACTTTTTTACTTAAGCTTGTCTAACATTCCCTCTTAAGATATTCATCTACAGAGTAGAAGTAATTGCCTGTCAAAAAGTCTTTAAAACTGCGTTTGAACTGCACTTTATCTGTAACCAAGTTTTTAATAGCTGCTGGGAATTTATTGAAAATACGTGTTCCTGAATATTGGACCCTTTTCGAACGAAGTTAAGTGGTTTTAGGTCTTTATGTAAATTGTTCGTATCCCCAATATTGACATTATTTATTGAGTTATTGGTTGGAAACAGAGGTTCGTTATGGAATAAATATACTGAGAAGCAGTGGTTAGAATACCCAGTTCCTTGAACAGGTTTCTACAAGAGTCTTGAATTTGCACCACAGATGAGTCTTTTTACACGCTTTTGCACTCTAAAACCTTCTGCTCGGTTTGACGAGTTACCCCAGAATATGATCCCATATGACATAATAAAACGAAAGTAAGCAAATTATACAAGTTTTTTTATATACACTCCCGGAAATGGAAAAAAGAACACATTGACACCGGTGTGTCAGACCCACCATACTTGCTCCGGACACCGCGAGAGGGCTGTACAAGCAATGATCACACGCACGGCACAGCGGACACACCAGGAACCGCGGTGTTGGCCGTCGAATGGCGCTAGCTGCGCAGCATTTGTGCACCGCCGCCGTCAGTGTCAGCCAGTTTGCCGTGGCATACGGAGCTCCATCGCAGTCTTTAACACTGGTAGCATGCCGCGACAGCGCGGACGTGAACCGTATGTGCAGTTGACGGACTTTGAGCGAGGGCGTATAGTGGGCATGCGGGAGGCCGGGTGGACGTACCGCCGAATTGCTCAACACGTGGGGCGTGAGGTCTCCACAGTACATCGATGTTGTCGCCAGTGGTCGGCGGAAGGTGCACGTGCCCGTCGACCTGGGACCGGACCGCAGCGACGCACGGATGCACGCCAAGACCGTAGGATCCTACGCAGTGCCGTAGGGGACCGCACCGCCACTTCCCAGCAAATTAGGGACACTGTTGCTCGTGAGGTATCGGCGAGGACCATTCGTAACCGTCTCCATGAAGCTGGGCTACGGTCCCGCACACCGTTAGGCCGTCTCCCGCTCACGCCCCAACATCGTGCAGCCCGCCTCCAGTGGTGTCGCGACAGGCGTGAATGGAGGGACGAATGGAGACGTGTCGTCTTCAGCGATGAGAGTCGCTTCTGCCTTGGTGCCAATGATGGTCGTATGTGTGTTTGGCGCCGTGCAGGTGAGCGCCACAATCAGGACTGCATACGACCGAGGCACACAGGGCCAACACCCGGCATCATGGTGTGGGGAGCGATCTCCTACACTGGCCGTACACCACTGGTCATCGTCGACGGGACACTGAATAGTGCACGGTACATCCAAACCGTCATCGAACCCATCGTTCTACCATTCCTAGACCGGCAAGGGAACTTGCTGTTCCAACAGGACAATGCACGTCCGCATGTATCCCGTGCCACCCAACGTGCTCTAGAAGGTGTAAGTCAACTACCCTGGCCAGCAAGATCTCCGGATCTGTCCCCCATTGAGCATGTTTGGGACTGGATGAAGCGTCGTCTCACGCGGTCTGCACGTCCAGCACGAACGCTGGTCCAACTGAGGCGCCAGGTGGAAATGGCATGGCAAGCCGTTCCACAGGACTACATCCAGCATCTCTACGATCGTCTCCATGGGAGAATAGCAGCCTGCATTGCTGCGAAAGGTGGATATACACTGTACTAGTGCCGACATTGTGCATGCTCTGTTGCCTGTGTCTATGTGCCTGTGGTTCTGTCAGTGTGATCATGTGATGTATCTGACCCCAGGAGTGTGTCAATAAAGTTTCCCCTTCCTGGGACAATGAATTCACGGTGTTCTTATTTCAATTTCCAGGAGTGTATATATTTATATCTCCTACAGCTGCCTCCTGCAGATATGGACCTGTTTAGGCGCTTCAGCAATTTTTTGGTATTCCCTCCCCAACTGAATATATTATCGAGTTGTAGCCCAGAAATTTAACACTGTCAACCTCTTCGATATGGATGTCTTCATATGTTATACAAATTCTGGAAGGAAATCTCTTACATGTTCTGAACTGCATATAGTGGGTCTTTTAAAAGTTTAATGACAGTGAATTAGCCGCAAACCATTTATTAACGCCAGTGAAAATTTGATTAGCATCAATTTCTAAATGCCTAGTTACGCTAGGAATGCTACAAGTCCGGAATTAAATATTTAAAGCGACTGATATCGATCACAACTCACAAATTAATAATTTCTCTGGAAACAAAATGTCTGTTTTCCACCGTTCGTCCGAGGCTAATCTTTACGAATGAAACTCGAACTGGAACACTTGCTGTAGCACAATGAGCTTCTTGAGTTAAGTCATCTGATCACTTCTCTCCATCCGTCGCAAAGCTTCCATTTGCACAGCCGTTGCAATAACATTCACGTCGTTTTAGGAATGACAGTGATCGGATATATTAAGAGGAGCACCACTGGTTGAAGTTTTGTACTGTATATGTGTTGCGACCCCTAACACAAAGTGAGAAAACTAATACTGTTAAATAAAGAGACTTACTTTTGCACGTCTTCTACGTAGACAGAAGACTTCATACCCTTCTTTTCGAGTGCCTCCAGAAAGCTATTTTGCAATTCCGGCGATACCATCACGTCTGCCGTTCTGTTGGCGACACTGGCGTCCTTCCAGAACAGGATCTGTTTTGGAAACAAAAATGGCCGCTCTTGTAACTCATTTTAGAAACTATAGGCATCACAGCAGCTTTCACCATGAAATTTAGTGTCGTTTATATTGTGGGAGACACACTGCTGGCAGCTGCCTCGCTTCTAGACTAGACAAGGGGCGAACGGTTTTGGAAGTGGAAAAAGAAGCGGCGGATCAGCAGGATCAGCAACAGGCTCACACTGTTACTGGTAGGCTACTAAGGCACCTTTAAAAATCATTACTTTATCATTATGCTTTGAGACACACATACAATGTTATTAAGAAATCTTTAGAAACTAAAGGCAGACGAATCATATTGAAAAATTTAAGAGAATGCTTGTACAAGTTGACGCTGTCATCACAAAAAAATTTTGTTTTACCTCTAGCAACATTGTGTTCTATAAGTTGTGAATTTATTTTCAGTACCCAGTTACAGATGTTTTGTTTTGTAAATGTTACGTTTTGTGCACGTTTTCTCTCTAACAAATACTTAATTCAGCACTAAGCAGTTTCCTTTATGTTGTCGAATTTTGATAAGTTTCTTAGTAAGTTTATGTGTTTGTTCTTCCTTATTTAAATTTCACGCAATAGTACTAATGAGAAAAGTAATACGTAAAAACGAAAATATTTAACGAGGAAACATAAAAACTGGTTACATCGACAGAACACAGAAATAGCCGGAACAATTAGCTTTCGGAAGAAGAAAGGGAAGAGAACGTGTTTTGTTCCGCGCTTTCGTGCCAACTGCGTGTGTCCCTGGCGACGTGTTTGTTGTACACATCCTGGAGTACGTATGTGGTAGAGGCTATCCAGAGACAGGTTCGTTATCACTGTAGAAAAGCAGTTTTATTATGAAATTTCAGTGAGCGCTGAATTCGATGTGCACACTGTAAGTCCATAATTCGTTAACGACAATTGGACGTGCTTTCATTGAAGAAAAACCAGCACCAGTGGCTGATCAATATATGCACTGGTGCGCCTCAGATCAAGAGTCGAGGACTACTGAGCACGTTGCAAACTAATTATGTTTGTTCATATCTGGTACAGTTACGTGACTCTTCCTTCGGAATTTTCAGTTAAATACAGTCGTTAGCAAATATATAGGGTGATTCAAAATTCCTCTTACAGGCTTCTAGGGGCTGTAGAGGGGCTTAGCAGATGAAGTATTGAAAGGGAACCGTGTCCGGAAATGCACCGTTCGAATACTGGATCACTTTCAAATTTCCCACTTCACAATCTGAGAAGAGGACGTCGTCGTCAGTCCCTGCTGTAATTATGACGACACACAGCGCCTTCGCCCGACTACAACGGCTGCGAGATAGCTGGGACGTCCAAAACTACACGTCCTTCGTCACATAGAACAGAAGCCGAGGACAAGTATTCAAATAATTGCCCGTGCCATGTGCTCCTGTAACACACAGCTTATAGCTCATAGCCGGCCGAAGTGGCCGTGCGGTTAAAGGCGCTGCAGTCTGGAACCGCAAGACCGCTACGGTCGCAGGTTCGAATCCTGCCTCGGGCATGGATGTTTGTGATGTCCTTAGGTTAGTTAGGTTTAACTAGTTCTATGTTCTAGGGGACTAATGACCTCCGCAGTTGAGTCCCATAGTGCTCAGAGCCATTTGAACCACCATAGCTCATAGTCCCCGCTATGTGCGTATCGTGAGACGGTTTTCCTTGCCAAACCTTCGTCTACTATGTGTCTTCTACAACCTTTAGAAGCCGGTTAAAGGAATTTTGAATCATATTGTAAACAGGGTGTCGCAAAAAAAAAACACGAACAAACTTTAGAGACAGGTTCCTTACCTCAAAGCAAGAAAAAAATGCCTAGTGAACAGGGCCTTGAAAGTGCATATCTTAAGAGATATGAACACTTGTTCACCTTCGATACTACGAAACACTTTTCTTCTACTGAAAGCTCTTTGCTTCTCATATTTTGGGAGGATGCAGTATCTTTAAGAACAACAAAAAATATCTTGTAAACATGGGCTCTAAAGTGCATACCTTAAGAGCTATGAGAATTGTTCGGTAGAAGAGATGTGTTTCACACTATCCAAGATGAGCAAGTGGTCATAGCCCTCAAAGTGTGCGTTCAATGATATTACAGTGTCGTTTGCGTTCTCGTTGTTTTCAGCAGTTTCACATTTTTCGTAATTTATGTAAATTATATCAGTCGTTCTATTTCTTTCGTAATAAATGTTTGTGCTTACCTCACACTCGGGTCACAGGGACTCTACAAGGAATCCTACGGTAGTCAGTCGCCTTTTTCCATCTCTGTAAGATTTATTCCCCTATTCTTAAATTCTGTAGTTAATGTTTCAATAATTTTGTGCACAGGTATTTATAGCGACGGACATATACCAAAATGCTGCGATTTCGTTATAGTTCTAACTTGAGTAAATACCTGGTTTTCTTTGTTCACAACAGTCGCAAAATACGATTCCTATCCGAAACATTGTCAAACATCATAAATATCTGAGCAATCCAACTCACGCATCAGCTTCACTGACAATTTCTTTAATGTAACGAACTGGTCAATGATATTTCATGTGATATTCACATTGTAGTAGACTTGTCCTCTGTTTCCATTAAAACAATGCTGGCAATTACATAAATAGTTTCATGAACAAAGCCATGTTTACTCTATTCCCCCTACAACTGAATTATTGCTGTACAATGGAGTTCAGATTAATGGGATGCAAAAAAACTGGCAGTTTGTGGGGCAGCGGGTGGATATTTTTGCTATATATAAATGTAGAATGTAATGTAGAAAAGATGCATTTCCCGGCCGATTAGCATATGTGGGGCGGCGGGTGGAATTTATTGTTGTTATAAAATGTTTCCTATTATTTATTTAATGCTGTTGTTTGCCGTTCTCAACACTGGCTCTCTAACTACAATATTGGCAACCAGGAAGTGATTAGCAAAACGTGAAGCCTGTAATTAGAATTCCTAGAGCCCACTTCATCTGAGAAATACACTTACAGCTACAGCTTATAGCTCTGAGGAATTAGGAGATTGTCTGGGATTCATAATCAAAAACGATTCTCTCTAAAATGTTCACTATATTCTGAAAGTCACAGACCAAAAAAGAATCCACACAATCCAACTACCAGAGCAGTTCAGAGTCTAATGCGCTGATGCAACTATAACTGTTCAAATTAAAGGTTTAAGTGAATGCTCGCCATAATCTGATGATAATGTTCATCAAACGCCACGCTAAATAATGGTACGATGTCTGTCCCGCGGCGGCACGTGAAAATACGACCTACGCAAACTGAAGATAGATCATTAAAGTCATCCCAGAATTAACACTTCACTCGAAAACGATTTCATGGTTACGCGTATCCCGAGTAACTTATTACGGCATCCGAGGCTGTTTATAGCAATGATACCGACGCGACGCGACTCCCGGCACATGTGGTGCGCAAATCAGCGTCTGGAGAGAACTGGGGCCTTCTTCTCACGCGCAGCGTTCTTATATATAAAGCCGCGGTGCGGACGGCTAAGGGAACGCCTGATCAAATCGGCTCTCCCGACTAGGCGCTGGGCTAGTAATGCACCACTTTAAGTTATCGAATAAATCATTGCTTCCTTTGCTGATGGCCGATGAAGCTCTCAATTTAAATGTGCAATCAGCACACAGGTAAGTAATCATAATAAAAGTCTGACGTGGCTAAGTCAAATATTTTGGGCGAGAGAATTAATTTATTACACTACACGCAGTAGACGAGCTCTGAACTTGTCCTTTGGAGATACGCTATCACTATAGTTTTATAGCTATTCAGTTGAAACTTCTCATATCTTTATGATTATAGCGGATCTCCCTTCTACTTAAATATAAACATCCTAGCCTTATTCATTCGCCTACTTAATCTATCTTGCTTCCTTAATTTTTAAGACAAAAACCAGAAAATTATGAATTTCAACTAAAATTTTAATTTGTGAGATCCCGAATACTGTTTCTACTAAATTATTATGAAAAAGGAATCTAAATATAAATTTTTAAGTTTCTAGCTCTTTTCTGTTGCGCCAATGATTTTTACAGAAAAACACCCAAATTTCGAAAATGGTTAAAGTTATTGAACTCCTATTCAACACATATTGATTTAGTATTACTCCTGACATGCTAGAGACGTTTCAGGTCATTTACTTGATTTTTAAAGTATTGTGCAACATTTATGACGTCAGAGCTAGTTACAGCGGACTGGCTGGCACACAATGGAAAGACTGATGTGAATTTTATACGGCGTGAGTAGGCTGCTTCCCTACAAGTTGCGTATTTTAATACCATTGCTATATTATTGACATTACTTGTAAGATATTAGTACCTTACTATTGCTTTCATAGAGCCAAAAATAATAACCAAAAGGCAACCTTCTGCGTAATGCAGCACAACAAAACAGTCGAATACCATTCTTTCTAAGAAATGGCTCTGCGCATTGGATATATGCTAAACCTGGTATTAGATCCTTTATAGCGAACATATTTCACAAGTTATTCGTAAAAGAAAGTCAATCAATCGAAAATGCTACATCACGATCTTGTAAATGAGACCAAAAAGAAGCAGCAGCATGGATAGATTAAAAAATATGCGAGAACAGTCAGTGTATTTGAAACTACCGTCAGCAGAGGGTACTTACGTCATTGTAGTACTTGCTGGCGAGCTCGTTGAGAAACTGGACGTGGTGCTTTTTGGTGGGCACCACGCGGTACACACGGTGGCCGTCGAATCGCCGGGGTTCCCCAGCTGCCAGCGACAGCACCGCCAACACCAACAACGCAACTCTCCACAGCATCCTGAAACTGGAACCAGTGTCCTTCGCTACGCTGCAGCAATCTTTGTGATGTTGGACAAGCGACTAACAGTAATGAAACCGTAGGAAGCAAAGTAACACTCAGGAGTCTTATTTTAAGCTTTTAGAACAAACACTAGACAGCGCTATTGAGATTTGACATTACTATTATCTTAAAGTTTGTCAGCTACTATTGTTTTAAAATTTGTCATTTGTGACTTTTTTAAATGATGGCTGTCAGGAAATTAGCCATATAATATGATCATATGCAGTATTTCAAGAAACATTGTTCTTGAGAAGTTGAAATTTCACTCGAATGCTTTTGATGAATGATTTTTAATGAGTTTTTTAGCGGTGTGACTCAGCAGCAAAGACTCGAATAGCTTCATTCAGATTATGGTAATCAATCACCTTCAGAAATGGTTGTTTACAATTCTTTACAGAAATTCGGCGTAGAGGTACTTTCATAAAGATAAATCCTTATTCAGGTTCAAGACTGAGGTTTATTCGATTTTTCTTAATCATTTTGTGACTTTTCGATACTCAGGGTTGACAAAAAATAGTCACAGCCCCTATTCAATGCTGCCCAAATCTAACTTACGGATTTTATCAATAATGTATGATGAATTAAACTAGCTGTAGTCTATTCCAGGAGTATATTTCTGGAGTTCACTTATACTATGTGCTACAATCTATGGAAAGTTAATTATTCAGAACCATGTAACTATACCATAGTATTTACTTCATAAACACAGTTCACAATACAAGTTCACAGTAACAACAACCATTGGCCATATTTTGCCACTGTTGTCAACCTACTCTTGGAAGCTATTCAGAAATAAAACTATTGTTGGTCTATACAACCTACCACACATCTACAAATATTCAATCTGAACTACCTTCTGGAGTCTCTTTAAAATTTATTTGCAAACATGCATCTCCCCTCCGGTTTAAATGAAGTGACGTCACCAATACGAAATATAAATTCATAATTTATAGTAGAATTAAGCTGCATGACGTCTAGTGGTGTTTTAAAATATATTAGTATTAGCTTAAAAGAGTTTTCCCTTCATGTATTAGATTGGTCGGAACGTATTTTACTGTGGTAGCAACCATATCTGAGTGATTATTTTTTTTTGGCAGTTCGTTCTGCCATTTTAGAAAAACAAGGATTTTTTCGAGATTTAAAACAACTGCGAATTGATGTCTAAAATGTCTCGTCTTGAAGGAATTCTTGTGCTGACTCCAAATCTGGTCTTAGATGTTTAATATTTCCGCGATTATGGATAATTTAATTTTATGATTGAAGTTTTAGTAATATTAATTTCACTGATGCATTTCAGCTACAGCTGTGTATTTAAAACATGATCTTTGTCCTCCAGCATTTGTTTAACCAATGTTATTTTAGAAAATAGTCGTTTCAATGAATTATAACATTGTATCGCCATAACCTTTTACAAATATGTGATACATTTTGAATTTAGCCAAATGAGCAGGTCACCTACGAAACCTGTAGATCTGTAGTTGTTATTGTATCTGTAGTGTTATCAGTTCCTCGTAGCGAAAAATGAGGTGACGAATTTAATTGATTTCAGCATTCGAAATATTCTGTTGCTTGGTGTCTCGCCCAACTTTGCTTCAATAACTGACAAAGAAATTATAACTCAATTCACTCCAGTTCCCAGTTGGGTCTGTACAACTTCAGTGTAGCTCAGAATCCAGTTCGTGCCAATCAGTGTAAAGAAACACACAGAAAATTCTGCCAAGGAAATGCAAAATTCATATACCTCATTATAGTAGGAGAGTAAATTCGTTATATTCGTTCGAGTGGGAGACTAAGTATCGATCAGTTGTATGGGTGTTTCAAGAAGAACCGAAACCAACAAACGTGGTTCGTTTGTGAAACACTTCCAAGAAAAATATGACTTGCTTGTTGCATTAAACTGAACAAATCACAAGCACTGCTTTAGGCTTTCAACGACCAGATCACGCAAAATCGTATACAACAATTTGTTTGCCACACGCCACGGACGGAAACTGGGAAACACCCGAAAACGTCCCATCAGTCTTCATCACAAGAATGATAGCTGCTACGCACCAGGTCGAACAGTTTATTATTTAACAGAGGAAAACAAGGAATTGATGTGTCACTGCCCCATTTTGCTTTATTAATCGCCTAAAGATTATTTTAAGTATGGTTTTGACCTATTAATATCAGGGTGGAATGAATATTTCCAGAATAGATTTGAACGAATGCAAGAAGTATAACTTTTAATGAAGAATATTTTGGCGAACCAATAAGGCTATTTGTATGAAGAACATGTTTCTCTCTCCTTTTTTTAATAAAAACTGCGAAGGTAGCCCTAATAACAAGAAAGACAATACTATGAAATCCTTATGAATTTCTATCCGTGTCACGATGCACACTGCTAACGATTGTTTTTACTACCTCTGCAGGCTGCTTTTATGAAGGTGTCTACTTGTGATGTTAAAATATTTTTTGTATTGTTGATCAAAATTCATGGACTCCATCAGTAATACTGAAACGTAGGTTCGCAGTTTAGTAAAATATCTGAAATGACGAGCATATATTGGGCACCTCTCGTAACTGCTATGAGGCAGCAACATGTATCACATTGTATAAAGCGGTTACTGAAAGCTATGAAATACAGTTTTCTGGATCCTCGAGTAATATTTCCAGCAGCCCAGTAAAGTAGTCTTCGAATCCAAACCTCGACTACAGATTCCGTCAGATCACAAACATTGCTGTATAACATTTGGGCCAAAGAAATGAATAATGTGTATCACCTGTGGTACCATGGAAACCCAGGCGAATGCCCCCCATAGCATGATACCGACGTCGACAGGGACTGCCTCGTCGGCGCAGTGCATGTTTCCAGCAGCCTTTCGTATGAATGGCGGCCTAGTGTAAAAATAAATTTCATTCCTCTGACGAGGCGACCCGTTTCCTTTGACCTGCCTTCAATCTCAGTGATGCCGTGCCAACTGGAACCGCAACTGAAGTTGTCTTTGAGTCAACATGCGAAAACACAGGAGTCCTCTGAAGCGGAGCCCCAGGCTCAACAGTGAGCGCTGAACAGTTCCTGCACCACGATTGTACTCTGGCGTCAAATCTGCCACAGATAGCCGCCGACCCTGCTTTGCACAGCGCATATGTTGTGAACATGTCCTGTGATGAGGCGTGGCCGTCCAACACTTTCTCTCCTGCTTGTGATTTCAACATTCTTCAGCCACTTTCCATGGATTCTCACATCAGTAGCACGCTAGCAGCCCACAACCTTCGCCGTTTCCCTGATACTTCTTCCTATTCGTAGGGCCACGGCAATCTGTCCTTTGTCAGTTACTTACGTCAATGGATTTCGACAACTGCCAGCTTTATCGTTGCTATCACAAATCCCCACTTGTCTCTTTTCCTCTTACGTAATATGTCCCAAGAGGAATGATCAATATTCAGGGATGTGACAGAAACGCTCATTTGAAGCAAAATAAACTCCATTTGGTCATATGCCCTATTCAAAATAGTTTCATTTAATATCCATTTATTTGTGGACCAATGGAGCACACTTATGTACCTCACCTTGTTGTTGTTGTGGTCTTCAGTCCTGAGATTGGTTTGATGCAGCTCTCCATGCTCCTGTGCAAGCTTCTTCACCTCCCAGTACTTACTGCAACCTACATCCTTTTGAATCTGCTTAGTGTATTCATCTCTTGGCCTCCCTCTACGATTTTTACCCTCCACGCTGCCTTCCAATGCTAAATTTGTGATCCCTTCATACCTCAGAACATGTCCTACCAACTGGTCCCTTCTTCTAGTCAAGTTGTGCCACAAACTCATCTTCTCTCCAATTCTATTCAATACCTCCTCATTAGTTATGTGATCTACCCATCTAATCTTCAGCATTCTTCTATAGCACCACGTTTCGAAAGCATCAATTCTCTTCTTGTCCAAACTATTTATTGTCCTTGTTTCAATTCCATACATGGCTACACTCCATACAAGTACTTTCAGAAACGACTTCCTGACACTTAAATCTATACTCGATGTTAACAAATTTCTCTTCTTCAGAAACGCTTTCCTTGCCATTGCCAGTCTACATTTTATATCCTCTCTACTTCGACCATCATCAGTTATTTTGCTCCCCAAATAGCAAAACTCCTTTACTACTTTAAGTGACTCATTTCCTAATCTAATTCCCTCAGCATCACCCGACTTAATTCGACTACATTCCATTAACCTCTTTTTGCTTTTGTTGATGTTCATCTTATATCCTCCTTTCAAGACAATGTCCATTCCGTCCAACTGCTCTTCCAAGTCCTTTGCTGTCTCTGACAGAATTACAATGTCATCGGCGAACCTCAAAGTTTTTATTTCTTCTCCATTGATTTTAATACCTACTACGAATTTTTCTTTTGTTTCCTTTACCGCTTGCTCAATATAAAGATTGAATAACATCGGGGAGAGGCTACAACCCTGTCTCACTCCCCTCCCAACCACTGCTTCCCTTTCATGCCCCTCGACTCTTACAACTGCCATTTGGTTTCTGTACAAATTGTAAATAGCCTTTCGCTCTCTGTATTTTACCCCTGCCACCTTTAGAATTTGAAAGAGAGTATTCCAGTCAAAATTGTCAAAAGCTTTCTCTAAGTTTACAAATTCTAGAAACGTAGGTTTGCCTTTCCTTAATCTTTCTTCTAAGATAGGTCGTAAGGTCAGTATTGCCTCACGTGTTCCAACACTTCTACGGAAATCCAAACTGATCTTCCCCGAGGTCGGCTTCTACCAGTTTTTTCATTCGTCTGTAAAGAATTCGCTTTAGTATTTTGCAGCTGTGACTTATTAAACTGATAGTTTGGTAAGTCTCACATCTGTCAACACCTGCTTTCTTTGGGCTTGGAATTATTATATTCTTCTTGAAGTCTGAGAGTATTTCGCCTGTCTCATACATCTTGCTCACCACATGGCAGAGTTTTGTCATGACTGGCTCTCCCAAGGCCGTCAGTAGTTCTAATGCAATGTTGTCCACTCCCGGGGCCTTGTTTCTACTCATGTCTTTCAGTGCTCTGTCAAACTCTCCACACAGTATCGCATCTACCATTTCATTTTCATCTGCATCCTCTTCCATTTCCATAATATTGTCCTCAAGTACATCGCCCTTGTATGGACTCTCTATATACCCCTTCCACCTTTCTGCTTTCCCTTCTTTGCTTAGCACTGGGTTTCCATCTGAGCTCTTGATATTCATACAAGTGGCCCTCTTTTCTCCAAAGGTCTCTTTAATTTTCCTGTTGGTAGTATCTATCCTACCCGTAGTGAGATAAGACTCTACATCCTTACATTTGTCCTCTAGCCATCCCTGCTTAGCCATTTTACACTTCCTGTCGATTTCATTTTTGAGATGTTTGTATTCCTTTTTGCCTGCTTCATTACTGCATTTTTATATTTTCTCCTTTCATCAATTAAATTCAATATTTCTTCTGTTATCCAAGGATTTATACTAGCCCTCGTCTTTTTATCTATTTGATCTTCTGCTGCCTCCACTACTTCATCTCTCAGAGCAACCCATTCTTCTTCTACTGTGTTTCTTTCCCCCATTCGCGACAATTGTTACCTTATGCTCTCCCTGAAACTCTGTACAACCTCAGGTTTAGTCAGTTTATCCAGGTCCCATCTCCTTAAATTCCCACCTTTTTGCAGTTTCTTCAGTTTTAATCTACAGTTCATAACCAATAGATTGTGGTCAGAGTCCAAATCTGCCCCTGGAAATGTCTTACAATGTAAAACTTGGTTCCTAAATCTCTGTCTTACCATTATATAATCTATCTGATACCTTCTAGTATCGCCAGGATTCTTCCATGTGTACAGCCTTCTTTTATGATTCTTGAACCAAGTGTTAGCTATGATTAAGTTATGCTCTGTGCAAAATTCTACCAGACGGCTTCCTCTTTCATTTCTCTCCCCCAATTCATATTCACCTGCTATGTTTCCTTCTCTCCCTTTTCCTACTCTCGAATTCCAGTCACACATGACTATTAAATTTTCGTCTCCCTTCACTACCTGAATAATTTCTTTTATCTCATCATACAATTCATCAGTTTTTTCATCATCTGCAGAGCTAGTTGGCATGTTAACATGTACTACTGTAGTAGGCGTGGGCGTCGTATCTATCTTGTCCACAATAATGCGTTCACTTTGCTGTTTGTAGTAGCTTACCCGTACTCCTATTTTTTATTCATTCTTAAACCTACTCCTTCATTACCCCTATTTGATTTTGTATTCACCTGACCAAAGTCTTGTTCCTCCTGCCACCGAACTTCACTAATTCCCGCTATATCTAACTTTAACCTATCCATTTCCCTTTATAAATTTTCTAACCTACCTGCCCGATTAAGGGATCTGACATTCCACGCTCCGATCAGTAGAATGCCAGTTTTCTTTCTCCTGATACGACGTCCTCTTGAGTAGTCCCCGCCCGGAGATCCGAATAGGGGACTATTTTACCTCCGGAATATTTTACCCAAGAGGACGCCATCATCATTTAATCATACAATAAAGCTGCATGCCCTCGGGAAAAATAACGCCTGTAGTTTCCCCTTGCTTTCAGCCATTCTCAGTACCAGCACAGCAAGGCCGTTTTGGTTAGTGTTACAAGGTCAGATCAGTCAATCATCCAGACTGTTGCCCCTGCAACTACTGAAAAGACTGCTGCCCCTCTTCGGGAAACACATGTTTGTCTGGCCTCTCAACAGATACCCCTCCGTTATGGTTGCACCTACGGTACGGCCATCTGTATCGCTGAGGCACGCAAGTCTCCTCACCAACGGCGAGGTCCATGGTTCGTGGGGGGAGGACTTCACCTTAATCACTGGATTTGTCGTGATAGTACAAGTAACTGGTCAGCAAGACCGCCAGATGTTAAGCCATTAGATTTTTGCTTATGGAGTTGGATGGTCTGAAATTCAGAAACGAAAACTGAATTCTCAAGGTGAGCTGACTGATCGCATCATGGACGTTGCTACCCTCAACAGGGAATATGCAGAGGCACTCGAACAAGCAAGGCAACATGTTCTTCGAAGAGAGCGGTAACACTCTGGGAGATTTGAACGTCTATTGTGAACTGTATAACATGTAATGTGACGTGTACGATAATGCTTAGAAGTGAATGTGTTAAAAATATGTATTTTTCAATTAATACTCTGAGAAATGCTTGATGTAATGTTTATTAACTGTTGCCGGTGTGTACATGCGTAAACCTGTCGTTGTATTCAATTCTACAGAAACTAAATAACTATAGACACGAGTTTCATTCTGTGTTGGAAGCAATTTGGACCAGGGCAAAAGACCATAAGATTTTTTTTGTTTGAAATTATCGGTCCTGTCACATCCCTGACTACTGGCCTTTCCTCCTGAGACAACCCGTGTGCTCCCCTTATCAGGTTACGTGTCGATAACGCCACGAGTGACAGTCTGTCTCCCCCAGGACCGTGGTCATAAGGTTTTCGCTCATCGGAGTACACTGGCTGTACTGTTTTTATGTTTAGCATTTCAGTAGGAAGTTGCTAAACACTATATTGGCAGAAAAAGCACAGTGTGTTTTGTGCTTTTCGAAATTAAGTCTGCTGTTTCAGTTCAGCAGACGAACACCCGTCAGAGAAGCCTTAACGAACAACACGGTAAATGAGAGGAACTATATGTTAAAGAGCCCAGTAAACCTCAAAATGAATTGCCTGAAAACTTGCACTAATGAAGAGAATGACCGATGTGTCAGATATCTATTATGTAAATTGAAGGTGGAGTGGGAAGAAAGGAAAGGAAAGGGGAGAAACTGATGATATCAACTGCACCGGGACTTGATGCGGAATCAGCAGCGACGAGTGAAAACGTGTGCTGGACCGGTGACTTTGATCCGGAATCTACATCTGCAACTACATGACTACTCTGCAATCCACCTTCACAATAAATCTCTGTTATTCCACTGCCGATGAGTGAGCGGAAAAATGAACATCTATATCTTTCCGCGTGAGCTCTGATTTTTGTTTTGTTTTATTATGATGATAGTTTCTCCCTCTGCCGATCGGTATCAACAAAATATTTTTACTTTCGGAGGAGAAAGATGCTGATTGAAACTTTGTAAGAAGATCCCGCCTCAACGAGAAACGCCTTGGTTCTAATGATGTTCACCCCAAATCCTGTATCATGTCCGCGACACTCTCTCTCCCGTTTCTCGTGTTTCTCGATAATATAAAACGTGCTCCCCTTCTTTGAACTTTCTTGATGTAGCCCGTTAATCCTATCTGGTAAGGACCCACACCGCGCAGCAGTACTCCAAAGAAGGACGGACAAGCGTGGTGTAGGCAGTCTTTTAAGTAGATCTGTTTCATCTTCTAAGTATTCTGTCAACAAAACGCACTCTTCGATCCACCTTCCCCACAATATTTTCGATGTGTTCCAATTTAAGTTGTTCGTAACAGTAATTCCTAGGTAATTAGTTTAATTTACTGCCTTTAGATTTGATTGATTTATTGTGTAACCGATATTTAATGGATTCCTTTTAGCACTCATGTGGATGACCTCACACTTTTCATTGCCAACTGTCGCACCTTGCAGGTATCTTCTGCAATTGGTCTTGATCTTCTGGTGACTTTACAGACGATAAATGACAGCGTCATCTGCAATCAACCAGAGATGGCAGCTCAGATTGTCTCCTAAATGCCGGTCGTCGTGGCCCAGCGGTTCTAGGCACTTCAGTCCGGAACAGCGCTGCTGCTACAGTCGCAGGTTCGAATCCTGTCTCGGGCACGTATGTGTGCTATGTCCTTAGGTTAGTTAGATTTAAGCAGTTCTAACTCTAGCGGACAGATGACCTCAGATTCGAAATTGAAGCGAAATTAAAGTAGATAGTTCGTGTGAAATTGTATGGGTAGAGGTTATACCCGACAATCGGACTAAACTATTAGTTGGATCGTTTTACCGATCCCCCGACTCAGAAGATATAGTTGCTGAACAGTTCAAAGAAAACTTGAGTCTCATTTCAAATTAGTACCCCGCTCATACAATTATAGTCTGTGGTGACTTCAATCTACCCCCGATATACTGGAAAAATTATACGTTTAAAGCCGGCGGCAGGCATAAAACGTCATCCGAAATTGTACTGAATGCTTTCTCAGAAAATTATTTTGAACAATTAGTTCATGAGCCCACTCGAAGCGTAAATGGTAGCGAAAGCATACTTGATCTTTTAGCAACAAATAAGCCTGGACAAATAATGAGTACTGTGACGAATACAGGAATTAGCGACCACAAGGCAGTCACTGCCAGGCTGAATACCGTAACACCTAAACCATAAAAAAGAAACGCAAAGTATATCTATTTAAAAAAGCTGATAAAATGCTCTTAACGCCTTTTTAAGAGACTGTCTTCACTCCTTCCGATCTGATCATGTAAGTGTAGAAAAGTTGTGGAATGTTTTCAAAGAGATAGTATCGACAGCAATTGAGGTATATACCACATAAATTGCAAGATACCTCGTGTGGGAGGGAGAAAGAGGTGTGAATTTTGATTTAAATTCTATAAATGAAATGCAAGGAGTGCTGTTCAGCATATAAGTGGTTTATTCACTGAAACTGCATTAAATGACACATGCAGTAATTATTGAAATTTTATCAAATTCATTTAACAATCACTCACAAATTATTCAAATAATGATAAACAAAAATAAAAAATTTGGGTCGCCAGATATTGTAGAAAGTATCAAATAAAAAAAACAACAAATAGGATTGAATTGGCACCAAGAGCTCACAACAAGTGAATTATATGAGGTGCCTGCCCTGGTATTTGCCTTTTAACATGAGCATTATATGACTTCATTCTAATTTAACATAGAAATAAATTATGCGAGATGGGTTGACCTGGTGTATTAAATGAGGAAGGAATAAAAAAAATAACAGCTGAAAATACGACTCTCTTAACGGACAATCGTGCCTTGCGTCTGTATGAGCATCTAACACGTTGCAAAGAAATTGAGGAAAGTGAAAGAAGAATGCGCAGCTAAGAAGGCTGGCGTTTTCTTTATTACCATGTTCATAGCGTGGTCGGCGTGGCGGTGGAGTCGGCTGATTGCGTGCGGCTGCATCAAGACTCTGCCGGCGTCGTAGTTGATAGCGTCTAACATGCCCTTCGCTGAAAATAGTGACCGAAACCTGCTACTGCAAGTTAGCATTACTGGACGACGGTATGCGTCCATCTTCAAGTGCAAACCTACGTGAAACTGCATTAAACAAAGCTCAAAACTGTTCTAACAGTAGTACCATCATCGGACATGTAGTAAATCAAAATGTGATCCTGAGTTAAGAAGCTCTTGATAACGCGCACAGTGAGTGAAGCTCGCCTACTAGGATCTAACAAACTTAGCTCCCTACGCTGTTTGCGACGAATGCAAAGTGCATTGTCTCATGACAAGCGATAAGAGAATCCTTGCGACTTATCGGAAGCAGTCAAGAGTGAACTCCTGCCTCCTCAGAGGCAATATTCAGAATCCCCATACCATTACGCTCCTCGCACCTGGAGAGAGAGAGCCGCTCCCCTCCAGCGTCTTGTCTCCGCCCCTCCACAAATTACGTAGCTCGTACCATTTTTCAAAGCGAACATTAGATTT
This sequence comes from Schistocerca americana, assembly GCF_021461395.2. Taxonomy (NCBI): domain Eukaryota; kingdom Metazoa; phylum Arthropoda; class Insecta; order Orthoptera; family Acrididae; genus Schistocerca; species Schistocerca americana. The sequence goes on along the minus strand of NC_060121.1, from coordinate 595,074,783 downwards.
TTGCCAGTGAAGAAGTCCCTTTCAAAATTTCCTCCCTCCTTGCCATCGCATTCCACGAGGAAAAGAGAGCGCTACTCTGTGTGAGACAGAGTATACAAATAAACCAAGACTTCTCACTTTGAGTATTGCCGATACGTTCCCAGGTGCTCTGCTCGCGGGAAACGGCCAGAATTCGCCGGGCCACTTGAGATTCCTGGACACCCAAGTCGTGCTGTTGCTATTCAACTTGCTGCTCTGTCCGCGTTACCTAGAATCGTGACAAAACTGTTTTTCACTCTAAGTTTGTAGTTTCCGCTGCCTCGGGCACACGTGCGAATGTCCACGGCTTCCCTTGGCAGCGTGTTGATGTATGCAGCGTCTTCGCCTGTCGCTAATCCTGTGGGGGCCTGCCCTCTGTGAAGTGTGCCGACATGGGCGCGAGACCGCCGCTCGCCCGTGGGCGCAGCACCTGTGTCCACCTGGTCGCCGGGCTTCCCAGCTAGGAACGCATCAAAAGAATTCCTTTCATGCACAAAATGTACCAAGTTTGCAAAGAGAAGACTCATAGCCCAATACCAGGGCCGCACAAACACGGAAAACCGCACGCGTGCAAAGCGAGGTGCAGCGAGTGCCTGCACAGTGCATCGGTTCAACTCGGCACACTTCGCCTCAACTCGGCTTGCTAGGTGAGGCCGACGCTGTGCGCTGCCAGACGGCTTAGTCAACATTGGAATACGTAAGCGCAAGACAATTACCGGAATAATGGAACCATCTGCTCCAAAAAAAGGGAAAATTGCCGAAAGTCAATTTAAACCGGAATGGGAACTCTCCTACTTTTTTGTGCGTTCTGACGATAAAGCCAAATGTCTAACCTGCGGTACACTAATTACGTGTGTCAGAAAATCGTCTATTGAAAGGCACTACAGCAAATTGCATTCAGAAAAGTATAGTGATATAACAGGGGATGCCAGAGAGGAAGAATTACGGAAGTTGCAAACTCTTGCAGAAGAGAATTCTGTTTCTACAAACGAGGTTTGTTGCAAGTAATTTAGCATGTATATTTTGGTTAACGGTCATGCGAAACGAAATAACATTTGTTTAGATTCCTTAGTTTTCGTTTTCGCATAAATTATTTCTAACGTACCTTTTTTTCTCTACTTTAGGATGAAGAAGATGAGGGGTGTAGCGAAAGGACTCTCAGAGCTAGTTAAAAAGTTGCTCTACGTTTAGCAAGAGGTGGGAGGCCATTTATGGACGGGACATTAACAAAAAACATTATGTTGGACGTAGTAGAGACAATGACTGGCTCTGAGCACTATGGGACTCAACTGCTGAGGTCATTAGTCCCCTAGAACTTAGAACTAGTTAAACCTAACTAACCTAAGGACATCACAAACATCCATGCCCGAGGCAGGATTCGAACTTGCGACCGTAGCGGTCTTGCGGTTCCAGACTGCAGCGCCTTTAACCGCACGGCCACTTCGGCCGGCTAGAGACAATGAATCCCACATTAGCTCCCGCGTACAGCAGAATACCACTTTCCAGAATGACAATACATCGGAGAATCAACAACATTGCTGAGAATTTGCATGAACAACTGGCAGCCAAAATTGAAAACTTCCTAGCGTACTCCATCGCACTTGATGAGTCCACGGATATTAACGACACGGCTCAGTTAGCAATATTTTTGCGTGGCGTAGACGACGACTTACATGTAACGGAAGAGCTCCTGGATGTGATTTCGTTGACGGACACTGTTACAGGGGCGGGTATTGTAGCAGCTGTTGAAATGGCAGCTGAAGGAATAGGACTCCCTTGGGAATAGCTGTTTTCCGTAACCACAGACGGGGCACCAGCAATGTGCGGTAAAGCAAAAGGGTTTATTGGCCTACTGCGGAGAAACTTAACATGCCGAATTTTCCTTCCGTTCATTGTTTTGCACACCAAGAGGCTCTTTGTGCGAAAGTTATCGGTCTTCAAGATGCGATGAAGGTAGTGGTGCGTATCGTGAACTACATTCGTTCTCATGGACTCACTCATCGTCAATTCAAAGAATTTTTGATTTGCTTTGAAGAGGAGTATCCAGATATTCCCTACCACGCTGAGGTGCGCTGGCTGAGCTAAGGGAAGGTGATTTTCCGAATTTTTCGACTACGCCACACTGGGCTCAGTTTTTGGACAGCAAAGGACGTCTGGAGCCACTTTTTCATGACCCTGAATGGGTAGCTGATTTAGGATTTTTAGCAGACATTATGGCTCTCCTAAATGATTTAAGTCTGAAACTCCAAAAAGAAAACAGTCTCATCAACGATATTATCAGCAAAATAAACGCCTTTCAGTATAAACTGAAGCTCCTCAAAAACAACCTTTCAGAGAAAAATACGCAACACTTTCCTGAACTAGGTAACCGAGATATAAATTGTACCTTTATTAAAACAGCCTGATTTTTATAACCGCTCTTATCAAAACGGTACTATGTTTTTGTTTGACAGCATCTGTGCAGTAAGGAGCGCGCTTTGAAAAATACGTCGAGGAGCTACAATCCCTTGAAAATGCGTTTAACGACCGATTCCAGGTAATGTGCCGGTATATGACATACAGCTAAATAAAGGAGATTGCGTTATAACCAATAGTAAACATTACATGTTTATTAAAATCTATCGCATTGTAGTACTTCGAAACAACGGCTTACATTACTTTCATTCATTAACATTGGCTTTGTTATTGTTTCAGGAAATTAGCTACTTGCAGCCAATTCTCGACGTTTTTGTGAAACCTTTTTCGATGGATATTGAAAGTGCGCCTTCAGATTTACATTTCGAGCTATTTGATTTGCAAAGCGATGTTCACCGAAAGGATGTGGTTTGCAATACAAAAGATTTGCTCCATTTCTACCAGAATTTGCAGAAGGAAGAATTTCCCAAGTTACACAGAGAAGCAGCGAAGATTATTTCTGTGTTTGGTTCCACTTGTGTAAGTGAAAGGTTTTTTTTCTGTTTTGTCTTGTACAAAAACTAGATTGCGTGTGAGTATTTCTAATTGTAATTTAAAAAATTCTCTCAGAATTGCTGTCAGCCAATCTCTTGTTCCAGATCTTAGTAGCATAATTGCAAATAAAATAAAGAGCACATAGGAAGATACATTCGTGTTGAAACCAAATTTAAAATTGTTACCATTACAGTTATTATATAAATCTCTTTAGTACCGGTACACCAAACTAAGCTCTCCACCTAGTGTACATTAGTATTTGGCAATGACGAAGACAACAGGGTAAAAGCTTTGAAACAGGTCGAGACAGGCGGCGCGTGCGACTCAAGCTAAGGAAGTGAGAGGCAGCGCTGTTGCGCAAAGCCGAGGAGTGGGGGGTCTGCACCGTCGTCAACACAGCGCAGCCGTCTTCTGCACTCTGCACTGTGAGATGCACCGGTGCATGCACTTTGTGCGGCCCTGCCCTATACCGATGCTTATTGACACAATAATTCACCTCCATCACACTTCATACATTGCAATAAACTAATGACTGATTTTAAAAGCAATTATCTCCTTTAATTATAAACATGAAAAGCTTTGACGCTTTTCAAAATTAATAAGTGATGGTACTGATCCCCCATGGTACACAAAACGGGTCAGATCGCTGCTGCAGAAGCAACGAAAAAAAGCATGCGAAATATAAAAGAACGCAAAATCCACACGATTGGCAAAGTTTTACAGAAGTTCGATATATGGCGATTACTTCAATGCGAAATGCTTTTAATAATTTCCCTAATGTAATTCTGTCTCGAAATCTGGCAGAAAACCCAAAGAAATTCTGCTCATACATAAAGCACACCAGTGGCAAGACACAATCAATACCTGCACTGCGCGAAAACAACGGTGAAGTCACTGACGACAGTGCCACTAAAGCAGAATTAATAAACGCGGTTTTTCCGAAACTCATTCACCAAACAAGACGAAGTAAATATTCTCGAATTCCAATCAAGAACAACTGCCACGATGAGAAATATAGAAGTAGATATCCTCGGTGTAACGAAGCAGCTTACATCACTTAATAAAGGCAAGGCCTCCGGTCCAGATAGTATATCAGTCAGGTTCGTTTCAGAGTATCCTGATAAAATAGCTCCATATTTAGCAGTTATATACAACCACTCGCTCACACAAAGATTCGTACCTAAAGACTGGAAAATTGCTCATGTCACACCAATACCCAAAAAGGGAAGTAGGAGTAATCCGCTGAATTACAGGTCTATATCACTAACTCGATTTGCTGCAGGGTTTTGGAACATATACTGTATTCGAACATTATGAAGTAACTCGAAGAAAACGATTTATTGACACATAGTAAGCACGGTTTCAGAAAATAACGTTCTAGTGAAATACAAGTGGGTCTTTATACTCATGAAGTAGTAAGTGCTATCGACAGGGGATGTCAAATTGATTCCACATTTTTAGATTTCAAGAAGGCTTTCGACACCGGTCCTCACAAGAGTCTTCTAAGCAAACTGCGTGCCTACGGAGTAACAGCTCAGTTGCATGATTGGATTCGTGATTTCCTGTCAGAAGGGTCACAGTTCGTAGTAATAGACGGAAAGTCACCGAGTAAAACTGAAGTAATATCCAACGTTCCCCAAGGAAGTGTTTTAGGCCCTCTATTGTTCCTGATCTATATTAACGACTTAGGAGAAAATTTGAGTAGCTGTCTTAGATTGTTTGCAGATGATGCTGTCATTTACCGTCTTGTAAAGTCATCAGGTGATCAAAACGACTTGCAAAATGATTTAGATAAGATATCTGTATGGTGCGAAAAGTGGCAGTTGACCCTGAATAAGGAAAAGTGTGAAGTTATTCACATGAATACTAGAGGAAATCAGCTAAAATTCGATTTCGCGATAAGTCACACAAATCTGAAGGCTAAATTCAACTAAATACTTAGGGATTACAATTACAAATAACCTAAATTGGAACGATCACATAGATAATATCGTGGGTAGAGCAAACCAAAGACTGCAATCCATTGGCAGAACACTTAGAAGGTGCAACAGGTCTACTGAAGAGACTGCTTACACCACGCTTGTCCGCCCTGTTCTGGAGTATTGCTGTGCGATGTGGGATCCGCATCAGTTGGGACTGACGGATGACATCGAACAAGTACAAAGAAGGGCAGCTCGTTTTGTATCATTGCAAAATAGGGGAGATAGTGTCACAGACACGATACGTCAATTGGAGTGGCAATCATTAAAACAAAGGCGTTTTTCGTTGCAACGGGGTCTTCTCAGGAAATTTCAATCACCAGTTTTTAACTGTGATTGCGAAAACATTCTGTTGGCACCCACCTACATAGGAAGAAATGATCATCACGATAAAATAAGACAAATCAGGGCTCGCACAGAAAAATTTAAGTGCTCGTTTTTCCCGCGTGCCATTCATGAGTGGAACGGTAGAGAGACAGCTTGAAGGTGGTTCACTGAACCTTCTGCCAGGCACTTTATTGTGAATAGCAGAGTAATCACGAAGATGTAGATGTAGATGTTAAGTCCCACAGTGCTTATAGCCATTTGAACCATTTTGAGTGTCAGTAGAGCGTTCTCTTCGAGATAATTGTCAGTGTTCAAACACAACATACGTTCAAACTTTTGCTGCATATTGACGTTAATAATATGAGCATATAATTTAGTGAATTACTGCTATTGCATTTCTTGAATATTGGTGCGAGCTGTACAAGTTTCCAGTCGTTGTGTACGGATCTTTCGTGGAGCGAGCGGTTGTATATGATCGTTAATTATGGAGCTGTTGCACCAGCACAGTCTGAAAGGAACCTAACTGGTGCACATTCTGAACCGAAAGACTTGCTTTTGTTAAATGATTTAAGTTGCTTCACTACTCTGAGAACATCTACTTCTGAGTTACTCATGCTGGCATCTGTTCTTGATTCGATTCCTGGAATATGTACTTCCTTCTCATTGGTGAAGGAGTTTCGGAAAGCTATTTTTAGTAACTCTGCCATGACAACACTGACATGATTGCATTTCTTTTGCTATCGTGCAGAGACGACACTGATTTTAGCTGGCCGCTAGCATACTTTATATACGACCAGAATCTCTTCCGGTTTTGTGCCAGGTTTCGAAATAAAGTTTCGTTGCGAAAACTATTATAAGGGTCTCGCGTTGAAGTCCGTGCTACATTCCGAGCTTCTGAAAAAGATCGCCAATCTTGGGGATTTCACGTTCGTATAAATTTGGCATACTTTTTTCGTTGTTTCTGCAACAGTGTTCTGACCTGTTTTATGTACCACGGAGGATTAGTTTCACCGATTGTTAATTTATTTGGTGTAAGTCTCTCAGTTGCTGTAAATACTATTTCTTTGAATTCAAGCTACATCTGGTCTGCACATAAATTATTAATTTGGAGGAGTAGAGATTGTCTCTCAGGAAGGCTTCAAGCGAATTTTTATCTGCTTTCTGGAATAGATATATTTTTCTTTTGTTTATGAGGATTGTATTCAGTCTGCTACGACAACCCTGTGTTCACTAATCCCTATATCCATTTTTACGTTCGTTATTATCTCTGGACTACTTGTTGCTAGGAGGTCAAGAGCCATTCCGGTTCAGAGCGTAGTGTGGACTGTTGGGGTTGGGCTGGGTTGTTTGGGGGTAGAGACCAAACAGCGAGGTCATCGGTCTCATCGGATTAGGGTATGACGGGGAAGGAAGTCGGCCGTGCCCTTTCAAAGGAATCATCCCGGCATTTGCCTGGAGCGAATTAGGGAAATCGCGGAAAACCTAAATCAGGATGGCCGGACGCGGGATTGAACCATCGTCCTGCCGAATGCGAGTCCAGTGTGCTAACCAGTACGCCACCACGCTCGGTAGTGTGGACTGTGTCATTGTGAGTGGATCAGTACAAAAGTGACGATGGTACTCAAATTGAAGCAGCAGGTGTTCGCTGTGGGAAGTTACACGACAAAAAAGTCGTGGAAACGGTGTGGTCAGTTGTTTGCTGATAAGTTTAATGGTGTCAAAGTGCCAGCGAAGAGTGCCATGCAACACTTGATTCGAAAATGGCGTCAGACGGGATCTGTTTTCAGCAAGTCAAAAAACATTCCGAAACGTGTCCGCACACCAGAAAATCTGCTTGTAGTTCACCAGAGGATGCTTCAGAGTTCTATCAAATCATCCCGAAGCCTGCCGGAAGAGACCGGCATATCACGGCGATCATACAGACAAAAACTCCACCTGGACCTGTATATGCATCCCTAGCGAGTGTCTGTTGTTCATGCATTAGAACCAGCGGATGCTGCTCAACGCCTCCAGTTTCGCGAGCGGCTGTTCAGTGAGATATCAATGAATGGCTTGGATATGAACCTGTTCTTTCTATCTGGTTTCACCTGATTGGTTATGTCAAGTCACAGAATCACAAGTTTTCGGCAGTGGAGAATCCGCATAACTTCCACGAAACACCACTGCATGATCGAAAGGTTGGTGTTTGGTGTGCAGTGTCCATGTCGCATTATTGGTTCCAATTTCTTTCATCATACGCTAACTTCGGCGCGTTACATTGCCTACATTTTGAAACCATTTGTGGTAGCATTAGCGGAGGAGGAAAAAACAGTTACTTCCAACAGACTGGAGCAACTACCCATACAGCTGGCCGACCGAACCTTGGAGTGCATTTGCACACTCTTCATCGTGGCAGGATTGTTAACAGAGGTCACTCTGGCCACCCAGGTCACCTTATTTGTCTGTATGCGATTAATTAGAGTGGAGGGCCCACCAGTCTAAGGTGTACTGCAACAACCCTCGGAGTCTTCAAGAACTACAGCTGATCATTTCGAATGAGACTGCAGCAATTTCAGCAGTCCAACTTCGATCCGCCTCCAACAGCTTGCTGACTAGGGCCCAGAAGTGCAAAGAGATGAATCGTGGTCATTTTCAACGTCTCCTGTAGTCAGGTTAGTACTGTATTTCCTTTCCTCTGCTCTGTTTCTTTGTATCCTGAAACCCTGTTCTCCAGGCCACTTTTATTTGCCCGAACCTGTAGTAGACTTGCTACGGGAAACGTTATAAAGAGGCGTGATTTTCACTGATAAGTTTATTTTCCATGACAACGGCTCTGAAAATCTGAAATGTGTCTTAAAGTTGATTTCAGAGAGAAATGCGAGGTGACTGAGTTCGTCTGTGTTGTCCCCAGAATGGAAGTGTGACGCTGGTAGAGTGACACAAGAGTTATGGGTCTCTGCTTATCGAAAAAAATTGCTTAGAGTGGTAGATAAATACTCATGCTCTAATTGCTCTTTATCACAAACGTAGATACAATGAATCAAGTTTCTTTCTAAGCTGTTGCTACAATTGTATCCTAGACGACTCAATACCACAAATCGAAACAAAGCATTGTTGGCAGAGAATTTCGCTACAAATAGTGCCCGCACTGGAGATTATCAGACCTACGAAAACTTACCTCTTCTGACAATTCTATTATAAATTTAAAAAAAAAAAAAAATTATTTTTTGAGAAGAGATACTATTATTCTGCCGAATACGGTCACTAACATCAGTAAATTAGGTATTTCAATGCAAAAGTAGAAACTCAGTTCTCGTAAATCTAATCATTTTGCAAACATATAAAGATTCGGTGAAGGAAGTTCATACTTACTGTAGCAGCAAGTCCGTGTGCTTGCGAAATCTCGGCTCCGTGGTATTTTTATAGTGGACGGGACGTTTTATCGTCACTTGAGCAGCCAATAGGCCACAGGGTCATTCGAGCACGTTCTCCTGATATCTTCAAGTGCTAGCTAATCAATACCTGGGAATCACTTGTCCATTCATTGTGAAATCAGTTCACAAAATATGCGTGCTAGATACAAAGCGACTGGTTTTATTGTAAGGATGACACGATTATTAGTTTTTAAAACACCAAACCTGTTTCAAGAATTGTGTGGCAATGGATTACTTTTTGAGTGAGACAATGCCTAGAATCGACAAAGCATAATTAAAAAGAAATTGCTAGAGTGAGGAAGGGCTAAACGGTGATGGACAGAACTGAAAGATGGTCGTTAAGTCGGTGTTCCATATTTGTGGTTTTCATTTGTTTCCTGCCATTGTAAATAATTATTCAGCTTTACTGCACTGGGACAAAGATACAAGACCGCGCTGCACGAGTAGGGGATAAGATCCTTGACTCTGTTTTTAATGTAAACTGAGGTGCGCTTGCTTGTCCGTCAATTGTACAGGGCTGAGACATTCTCGTTTGAGGCATAGTAGCCTGCAGTTGAGTATTAGAGAAGGAACTCTAATGTTTGTAGATCTGGGAGAAAATATCTGAAATACTTTATTACGGAGATGAAAACTAGTTTATAAAGCTATTTTATTGATTGTATTGACGGAAAAGATTGTTGGAGTACTATTTGAAGGTCACTCATGTAAGCGCAAGAATGAAGTGTTTGTCAGAACTATCAACACAAGGAAGTCTTTGTCCCTTAGATAAGTAATAGTATTCAAGATTTCTTTTAATTTGATCTCTTTGTTTCCGTTACGACACCAATTACGTAATTGGTTGAAATGTTTGTAATTTTTGTAATGAGAGAATTTCGTAATTTTTATACTCTTCTTATGTTGTACCGTCTTTTTTGACAATAACCAGTGTTTAACATTTCGAGAACACTTTTCTTTGAAGCAAAACTCTTCTCCATGATCCCTTGTGAAGTTTTAAATATAGTAATGTGTCGTGTGTGTATCCTACCTTACTACACTCGCTTATTATTTCTGACAAGCAAGGAAAAAATTGCAGTAGATTTTTTTTTTTGTTTAGGTGCTGCGTTTGCTGATTTCAATTCGCTTTCTATAACATCAGTCCATCAGACCGGAAATTGTATACTGAGCAAGAAGTAGGTTATTTTTCTTTCAAGGGTCTGTCTTGTAGGCAAACAGTACGTCGTCAGAATTTTCAAGTGTTGTACTAACTAAGCGGATTAATTTACAGTGAACAGTGAAGGGAATATTAAATAGTTATTTTTTTCGTGTTGAATAGTATTTTATTTTGTGGATATTTCAAGTCAGATATTGCACTTCATTTCACGTAACTTTCATAACGTACTTCAATATTCAACTTCAGTTAACCCTTTGTTACCTGACGGTACTTAAAAGTACCAGTAAGTTTTGACTCTCATTATTTTCTCGTGGTGCAGTTTCGTGATCTGAAAGCCTGTCGGTACGTAACAGTAGCTCTGCTCTACTGTTACATAGATGTTATTGTGCAATACATAGACCTCTCTGGCGGTCAGAGCTTGAAATTGTTTTTCGCGCGCTGCTGTGAAAACAGAAGATTGTATGTGCTTGTTTCCACGGTGTTGCCTGAATTTGTGTGCAATTTATTGAAACTTTCGTTGAGTTTTCCATTGTACGTACTTACCTTCTTTTTTTTTATAATAGTTTGAAACATTACGTTACAAGTGAATGAGATAAAGTGGAAAATATAAGGCCAACTTATTAGTACCGTCAGGTTGTGCGAACACTTTATTGTAACAACAATGCGTTACCTCTCACTAGTTGTTCTGTCCACTTTTTCTCACACAGAAATCTGTAAATACATTTGCCTGTGGAACAATTAGAACAAACAGGAAAGGTTTGCCAGGGAATTTACCTAAAGAAAAATGTCTAAACCGTGGGGAATCAAATCACAGAGAGTCATCTTTAGACCTAACAGTATTTCAATGGAGGGAAAATAAAGTAGTGTATTTTGCGTCAAACTTCCATGGCACTGAAAAGAGCGTAGTGACAAGAAAACAGAAAGATGGAACTAGTATGACTATACCATGACCAGTTATTGTATGTGATTACAATAAACACATGGGTGGTGTGGATCATGCAGACAGATTACGTTCAACTTATGGTCTTGACAGGCGATCAAAGAAATGGTGGCACCGTCTCTTCTGCGGAGCAATAGAAATTGCTTTTGTCAATGCTTACGTCATTTGCAGTAATCTACAAGGGGCACTGCCACTGCTGGAATTCAGCCGTGCTGTGGCGCTAGGGCTAATGAATGAACAGCAAGTGCCAGATTTCAAAAAGAGAAACTCTGGTAAAGATGAAATAACTCCCCCTAAGAGAAGGAAGGATAACTTTTCTGTTCCGAAGAATGTACGTCTTGGCAACTGAGAAAACCATTTTGTAGTGTTCATTTATAAAAGAGGACGATGCGAAATGTGTGCGAAAAATAAAATTCAGTCGACACCACATTCACAATGTTGTACATGTAAAGTGTATTTGTGTTACAATGAGAAAAAGAACTGTTTCCTACAATTTCATGAGGTATCACTAACACTAAATATGTGATATGTATATACTGTCAAAAATGTATAGCTAAGTTACTATGTATTGTGAAGTTGCTCTAGAATAAATTTATGCGAAATTTAAAAAAAAATAATTCAGAAATATCATATTTCTGTTAATTAATTTTCTAATGTAAAAATATTTAATATTTATGTGGAATAAAGTACAAGTTATAAAAATGGGAGCACTTTTCGGCGCATATTTTGATTATGTCCATGGAGTCTGACGGTACTTCTGAGTACCAGGAGAGAAAAAGGTTGTGAAAAATAAAATAAAATTTTACAAAAAATGCTACCGTCATTTGAGGCCACAATAGCATTAATTCTGCAAAGAAAGTGTTAAAAAGTAAGTTTTTTCTTATGTCAGGAAACAAAGGGTTAAATATTTTTCACTGAGTACACAATTAGTTTCTTTTGCGATTTAATTAGATTCATTTTCATTATTTCACATTCAGAACTTCATTAAGATTTAAGTTTTGTTTCATGACTCCACTCACACGCGCCGCACAGGACCAAACAAGAGTCAGTTTTGTTCAGCAGTTGAATTCGATAGCTAAAGCTTATGTTACACGAGGAGCAAGTTTTTGAAAAAAACGATATTCAGTATTTCACATATAGATAAATTATGTACGAAGCTTACGCATATATTTGAATGGATACCACCTGCAATACAAAATCGCAGCAGATCACATTGTCCTTGGAAGAATAGCGTGAAGTAAAGAATAGTGAATTTCAGATTACGAGAGCAGGGTATCCAGAAGTCAACATACTACCAGTAACTCATTAACGTACCGGTTAGTCCTGTTTACAATGGTAATACTTCCTTTTTCAGTAGAGTAGCAATGGACAGACACTAGTCTGTGCAACAATCGCCAGATACGATTCTCCCTGACTAGTGCTCGATTACGTCACATTTGTACACCACGTACAACGTTCGGTAGAACAAATGTTGAAACGATAATAACTCCGTAGAGGAGTCTTAGGTTCGGCTATGGGATGCCTCTGAAAAAGCAAATGCCAATTAGCAATTAGGGAAACAAGAGAGGCAGCGGTACCATCAAAGACGCAGGAAGCAGATGCAGGGTTCGGAACGATCGTAGACAGTATAGTCATAGATGGTTTTCTAGTTGAAGAGCGCAGTATGAGAAGTTAGTAACCGCCTGTAGTAACACGATACACATGTAGTAATACTGGGAGGATTTGAAGCAGAGTCATATCCCAAAGCAGTGAAAAAAAGACAAAGAGATACGAATCCACTTGAAATAAATATTTGAAGCCAATCTGGAAGAGTAAACTTGCCAAGAAGTCTACAATACAGACAGCTTGAACAAAGAATGTAAAATATTTGTTATACCTTTTGTCGCCTTCTTTCATATCCCATTACTAGCAATAAGCAACCGATTTGGGTTACTAATGGCATTAGGGTCTACAATACTATCTACGAGAGTGTGGGAGTTGCCTCATAACATGAAGGGCAGTCACACTCCGGTATCAGAATTTCACTTCAGACAATACTGCAAAGTTCTGATGAATGTCAGGTTAAAGTAGTGGTTCCCAAGCTGTGGATAGTTACCACCTGAGGGGTGAAATGAAATTTTCTGGGGGGTAAAAACGGGTTCAGTAGTGTTTCCGTCACGAAGCTTAGTAATTTTTAAAAGATTATTACTATCACCACCTTTCATAAGACCATAACAATGATTACATAAGTTCCCAGTAACTAATTTTTTTTTCAAATACTATCATTAACAAGTGACACAATGCAGTGGCTGTTACATCTTGCGAAATAAATGTACAAATAATATCTTCTTCACATAGTGCCTCCACTACACACATTCCCTGTACGCTTACCTCTACGTATGAAACGTCCCCTTAAAAAAATTATGAAAGACTGTGCTGGTAAACTTCTACGTTATTTGATTTTCAGATTTTCAAACAGCTGAGCAAAACTGAACGTACTCAGACATTTCTCTCTTTACTTATTCTGATCAACACTAAACTGACACACAAAATATATATATATATATATATATATATGGCCCTGACTAACAATAACTTATACCTTTCATGAATCACTTACCTCACAAAAATCTTCGTTGCTCAAACTACGGCAATATAGCGTGTGCCAATACTGCCAGCTAAAAATAAAAGATTCTAGCTACTGAAGGCACTAACTACTCATGGGCATAGTTAGCAAATCAAAGATTTTGATGGAGAACAAACAATGTATTTACCTTAATAATGTTCAAAAGTCATCATACATATATCAGGTCATGACATCCAGTCTTACAAATTTTCTTTTTCTGACGGACACACATCCAGATCGTCCGCTCTCAAAAAACTGCCATCTCTCTCCCCAGATTCACCACTGCTGGCGGCTCACCTCCAAATGCACAACGCTACACGCTGTTCACATCCATCTTCCCAACACTACAATAGCGAATATTCAAAAAAAAAAATGGCTCTCAGCACTATGGGACTTAACTTCTGAGGTCATCAGTCCCCTAGAACTTAGAACTACTTAAACCTAACTAACCTAAGGACATCACACACATCCATGCCCGAAGCAGGATTCGAACCTGCGACCGTAGCGGTCACGCGGTTCCAGACTGTAACCCCTAGAACCGCTCGGCCACCCCGGCCGGCGAATATTCCAACAATGCCAACTAGCCACAGACTGAACACAGCACAGTCAGTGGTTTTCATACAGAGCGCTACATGGTGTTACCAACATAAAAACCCAAACAGCCTACTTACACGCTATATTATCATTCCATGACAGTAAAATGGAGACACACGCATCGTGAATGCTTAAATATCTCATGAAAATGGTTTCTCCGAGCTGTACATAGGTCCAGAAATGGATCAGAAATTGTGTCATTGTTTACTTCGCAATAGATAAACGAAGTAATTGTAGAACGTAGCTACTACATTGCTCTGGGGGCCTACATAGTATTATCACTATTATTACATTTTTTATTACTGGTGGCAATGGTGGAGACAAACATTGGTGCCAGCCAGAAGTCTTCCAATTTCCGCCGTTTCAGCGGTATATAGTCCATGAATCAAGTGATTTAAAAACAAAAAGTGTAGACGCACATTTAACTTGTGTAATTTTATATGTGGTTTCCGGGTCGGGATGAAGCAGGCCTCATTATGGAGAGGAGTGCTGCAGAGCAAGCATGTTTTTTAACAGTTGTCTACCCTGAATGCAAAGCTTTCTTTCCTAAGAAGGTGTTGTAGGCAGCACTCGCTATCCACTCAGAATTGCATCTTTCTGTACAAAACAAAACAAAAAAATTGCTAGAAGTAAGCAGTACCAATCGACCAATCGAGTCATTACTTCGTTGTCTAATAAAACACCTGCAAAAACTAAATACCACTAATCTTTTGGTATTTTACGAATTAAATTGTTCAAAGAAAATTCTTTTCCATTCTATTGTTTAGTTACGCGCTAATGTCAATGATGATGGGGGCAATGGGCGGAGTGGGGGGCACGGGGTTGGGTTCCAGTTAACATCTGATTACACTCGGGGCTAATGGTTTCAGAAAGATTAGAAACCACGAGGTTAAATCAATGCGTTACACGAAGAAAATAAATAGCTCTCAGAACGCAATTACAACTTTATGGTGAATTATGGAACAGGTATCACAGCGGAAAGTGGGTGTTCACCATAGTACACTTATCTTTAATGAGGATGAAACTGATACACCAGAGGTGTGCAAAACACACTGTCTGACAAAAAAGTGAAGTACGCGTATACGTGGTTGTGTGTGAATGTAACATCTTACACGGACATACGAACGGCAGGTAAGTAAATAATTAGAGGTGCAATTCTTTGTGATAGGTGAAATGGGCACCAGACTGTGTTAGTCTCGTTCGTGTACAGTACCGTTAACAGGCCTGGTGGACTATATAGGGGGCGTGTACAGTGTCAGATGTTGAATGACTGCGTTATCAGTATGTGACATAGTCCGTTAAATTTCGGCCATGCAGCAGCGCAAATAAAATTTCCTACACTGGTATTTCGGCTACGTATCGTCCGGTCATCCTCAGAGTGAGTCACAAGACACGACAACAAGCCGAGCGGCCGCAAGAAGTTGAAAATGCACATCAGGTATATGACATAGTTTGAAAGGTTCCTCACTGTGTGTCTCCCTTTGGCCGGCCAGTCGAACTGTGTAATATCCACATTTGTGGGCATTAGGATGTGACAGTGGGCCCATCTTGGACTGCGTGGGAACATGGGGGCCGGCATACTCGTCGTCGAATTTCCGATCGTTTTCACCATAGCTTCATAGAAATTTTGTTCTAAAGATGGAGGATAGTCTTTCCCTTCGTATCCTGCCATCCTGTAGTTTTGATGTTTCCAACTGAGCATTAATGAACCGCTCCGATCTATGTCTGGAAGTGGGCACAGTTAGCCTGTGAATATGTGTCGTTTCCTACCTGGAATGTTCTCTGTGGCCGGTCATGTCAGGCAACCTGCTCAGTTACATAGATACGTCCTGAAGAAAGCAGATTAATAGTATCCAGTGTTAAACATAGCATGTAATTTCTACAATTTATCGCTACTTTGGATACTCATACTTCTCGCTTTACTTTATTCTCCGAAAGATAACAGAGAAATTAAGAAATTTAGGTATGTAAAAATATAAACATTTACATTGGTATGCATTTGGGCGGCCGTATGGGAGGTCGTGCATTATGACTTTCGTAAACCCCTCATCCCCACCTTGATTTGACGCCAGGCTCGAGATATTCACCCACTGGAATATCCCTAAACCTTTTGGCATTTGTGAAGACAATTGCAACCCGCTTGAATCAGTAATTGCGTCTCAGTGAGTAACCGATTTAGCCCTTATTCAGTGGCTAGGTTTCAAGGTCATCCTCGAGTACTTTCTAATATCAGGCACTGTAACATCCGCCTTTCACTGTCTAAAAGTAAAAAAATGGCAGTAGTTTCTCAACTACAGAAGCGTCACAGTTTTTTTCTGGTGTGCAATTGAGAAATTTTCGAACGACGAAAGGAATATTTAGTTATGGCACGTAATCTACAGTTGATTCTGTTCTGCGAACTATTCTTTCCACATATAAAATTTTTATTGCCAGCAAACATGGAACGAAAGTTTTGCAATAACACAAATTCCACATCCTAAAATTCATTTCACAGTAGGAACATAAACAGACAACGAAGCAAATACTGAGGATCTCAAGCTACGAAAGATAACTGATAGACTTGATTTCGCAATATGCGCAAAACCCACAACCATAAGCACTGTTTACAAGGAATCAAACCATACATTGGCACGCTAACATAAAAGCTTCAGATTCGTGCACCCATAAACAAGCAGAACTACACCCAGGTCTTAAAAATAACATAACAAATATCAGAGGAGAATAGTTACAACACTCACATGACAGAGAAACTAAGCTGTGAAATTTACAAACAAAAAGGGAATGAATATTCCACACAGTGAACAGAACAGACGAATCCAACCGACAGACAGGGTAACACGCGGACGGAACGTAAAAATGATCCATACACAAACCAAAATGGCTCGTACTCACCAATAATAATAAAATACTCGTAGTATACAAAATAAGCAACAATTTTAATAAACAGGGACTTCAAATAGGATATCGAAAAGACAACACAGAAAAAATTCAGTACACACGGTAGAGACAAATGTAACAGATGAGGCATACACCAACTTACCTGATCCTCTTAGCAGTCACTATAAGTAGGACACATTCGCAGAAATTTTTAAACAAGATATTCGGAACCCCCAGAGCACTAAACCGTTACAGTTCACGCAGTACATATGCTCACCACTTAACATCCCACATCACCACAAATAACACAAATTTAAAAACACTAAAATCGAGCTACCAACTATACAAAAAAATTACCACAGCAGAAAGCCTCCGCACATAGAAGAATCGAAAAGAAAGTTTCTTTATGCAACTGGTTGCTGATTTTTTCCATTTGTTTTTCCGTAACTTAGTCTAGAAAAATAGGTGGTGGCAGAGCTTCAAAACCAAACAATGCAAGTAAGAATGCTGAGTGCACAGTATATAACGTGTACAAATTATTTTTAGCATGGCAGAAGCGCAAAGGGAATCAGATCTGGTAAAGAAGTCAACAGGCCTAGGGAAGAGCGACAACTAATAGCGTGAAATTATCAGATGATATGGAAGAAAACACGGAAGTGAACATAGATTTGGAAAAGTAGGAAGTAAAATGCAACAAAGATTCGATAAGGCGGAGGCAGCTGGAATAACGGCCATGATAATGGAAAATCTTTAATCTCTTCTTAAAGGTAGAGTGTTTGGATTAGACGGGGGTTACAAGCTATGTTGCCTCAGAGATGCATGCTTGTAAACAGGAAGGAAATGAAGTAAGACAGAACACAAAAAATAATTGGTATACATGGAGTAGCATTTAAAGTTACGCATAAATATAGTCAAGATGCCTGACATATCAGGTCTTGCACTGCAATTATGGGATGATGATAGTTATTTGACAAGCGAAGAGAGAAATTGAGGACACCAGTGGCTAATAAATCAAGTAAGGAGATGTACTGTGAGTCCCAGTGACTAAAAAATAAATTTGAGAAGACAGCTTGTGAATATCACCTCAATCATTTGGTAGCACTGGCATCATCTCAGAATAAGAGCGCTATTGTTATCAAACAGTCGAGTGAAAAGTCCTTGTCAGACGTTCAAGTATTTTTGTGGGTTCAGGAAATTCTGGGTGCAAGGCGTCACCAGCAATCCGTAAAACTTTTGCGTGCCAATTGCTTCCTGCTGACCGGACCAGATCTTCACCACCTGCCAGGAGGCGTTCGACAGCCACGTCTCTATCCTGTGGGACGTACCCGCCAACTCCAGAAAATGAGCATCTCATGCTTACTGTAATTGCATATAATAAACAAATAAGCTTTTGGTGACAATTTGTGTCTGATATATTTGTAGCATAATTTATTTTCGTTTTACAACAGAATAAAAATAAAGTTTTTCTATGTATGTCCGTCCTTACGACTGATAGTCCGTCGGACTACGGCCGTTCACTTACATAATAAAATGAAACATGTGCAGTTGTCGTTCTGATTTTATTTTATGTTATTGCAACCAGTTTCGGTGACTCGGTATACCATCTTCAGTCCTGCAACCGTACAGAGCAGTTAATAGCATCATGACCTTACCAACCTTGCAAATACAAAGACAGTTTAAAAACAGAATACGAATCAAGGATAAAACTGTATAACTGAATTTACAGTAATAATTTGATAAAAATCAACAGACATGTCGGTTTCACATAAATACAATAAAATTATATATAGTATACCATAGCGAATTTCCACTCTATGCACTGTATAAATGTACTATTTAAGAATAAAATCATTAATTAAATATTCCATGTTTAAAAACTGGTCACTTAGATGATACACTAAACTGCAAAATCCTGATGTAACATGCCAATCTAAAAAATCAACTATGCAAAATGATAGGTTATGAAAGAAACTAAAACAACATCAGAAATAAGTTAACCACAGAATGAGCACCTATGTATAAATAGTCCCTGCAAAAAGATAGCATCAACAATACCTAAGTGTCAATATAAGTATACGTATCAAAGTGACAGTGTAAATATACATCACATCGAAGTTATAAAAAGCTCGTGTGGAAACCGTGTGTGGGCATATTTGTCTAATATGCGCAAAATAAATGTCCAAGAACGTGTGAAAACACCAAATGTCTTTTTATTTGTATTGTTGGCAAGATGGCGATGCTGTTACTACTGTTTATGTTTACAGGCACCATGATGGTTTACTGAGTCATTACAATTCAACATTCATACTCTGTGATGCAGCCGTAGTCCAGGAGCCAGAAAAATGGTGTTTTGGGATGCCACAGGTGGGTGTTGCTAATTCAGTCTCCCAGTATCCTTCCCTCTTCCAAATGCAATCACGGGAATTTCACTTTCGGTGGGAGCAGCAAATTCAAACAAATCAGTTGTGAAGCACTGACGGACAGTTCATTTGTAATATTACGAGCGGTGTGTCCTCTATCTAAACTGTCCAGATACACTATTGTCACCAACTGTCAAAAGCCTGAATAACCACCTTTTGCAGTGCGGGCCGCTGCGAGAGCCGCAAGAAGGGAGTCGGTGAGGCCCTGGAGTGTGCCGACACGGACGTGGAGCCATGCCGATTCCTGTATCGCAGTCAACTACGCTAGGTTTTTCGGTTCAGGATCACTTGGCCGAACAGACAACCGACCGGGTTTTAAACCTGGGAGTCTGGTGGCCAGGGGAGTACGGTAAACGCATCCTGTTGCTCCTCGAACCACGCACGCACAGTGTGAGCTCTGTGACACGTCGCACTGCCTGCTAGTAGATTCGGAACACAGACTGAATGTAGGGGGTGGACATGATGCCTGAGGGTAGACGCGTACTTGTGTTGAGCCATTGTGCCTTCCAGAATGACGAGATAACCCAAGGAATGCCGCGAAAACGTACCCAGACCATAACGCTCCCTCCTTCGGCCCAGACCTTTGCAACGATAGTTGCAGGGTGTCTACTTTCAAATGTTTCACGCCTTTCACGCCAACGGCCACTCGTCCGATGGAGCACGAAACGCGATTCATCTGAAGGGGCCTCCTGTCGCCACTCAGTGGACGTCCATTTGAGGTCCTGGCGTGCCAATTCCAGACTTCGTAGCCGATGTAGAGCAGGCAGCATAGGCTCATGAACCTGGTGCTTGCTGCGAAGGCTTTTGCGCTGCCACGTTCGCCGAAAAGCCGTTGAGTAGACACTGTTGGCAGCCATTTGCTTCATTTGGGTGGTCAGCTGCTCCAGAATTTCCTGTCTACTCGCATGTACATATCTCCGCAGTCGTCATTCACCCCCGTCACCTATGACTCGTGAAACACTATAGTTGCCTCGGCGCCAGTTGCTATGTAGTTTGTACTTAAACAGCGGCAGCGAGCGAATAGTTTTACAAACTTAGCAGTTTCTGAAATGCTTCCACCTTTGGCCCAAAACCACTGATCATGACCTTTTGGACGTCAGATAAATCGCTCCGTTTCCGCATTATGACAACCACCACACTTTTTCGGGAGTTCCGCCGACACGCTTTATATACCGTCCACTGCTAGTGCTGCCACTTGCCGACTGTGAGTGGCTCCTGCACGTTGATGTTGAATGCAGGTGGTGGTCACTTTAATGTTTACATTAATTAATCAGCGAACTGGAAGCTGATTTGTGGGTCAGGTACCTCGGTAGTCGCCGCCAGGCTGCTAGATGTGGTAGGTACGCAAGCGCTTGGGCAACTTCCAGGTACTGCAGGAAGCGGGAAGGGACGTCGGACGAAGAATAGCGGACTGCTGCGTGGAAGCCGCCAGGAAATCCCTCAGTGGCGAGGGTATACTGTGTCACCGTACTAATAAGGACGCCAAGCAGTACGGCGAGAATCTAACTGTGGTAAAATTAAAGCTCCAAATGTCCACCACAAACACTAAAAGCACTTCCGGTCAAGCTACAGAAAATCCGAAGACAGCGTTTAAATTGCAATAAAGATACGAGTTCAATCAAATTATTAGCATTTTTATACAACAAATATTATGTAAAGTTATTAACATTTAACTGTAAAATTGCTTATAACAACAATGTCAAAAGTTACAGACGTAATACAATGTACTACACACCATGTGATTAGGCTTGAAGACAGCTACAGTATGAGTATATATATTAAATGTAGTGCAGAAGAAGCAGACAAGCTGTTATAAATAAGTTATTTAATAAGTGAGTGCTAAAAAAAAGAGTTTGCTACACATACACTTTACACACACACATTAGCTTCAACGTGAAAGATATACAGGGCGTTCAGAAATTCCCATTACATATTTCTAGGACTTTTAGAGGGTAATGAGTAGATAATATTTTTAATTGGAACGTATCTCCTGATACGTACTCCCTCCATGCTTCTACTATTTGAAAACGAGTTGGTAACGCAACCACTTTTACAAGCAGTTGATTAGGGGTGACCCAGTACATCACTTGTTTTACAGTTCCACTCATTAATAGCGCAAGAAATTGCTCGTGTGCTCTTCGACGTGTTCTCTTCAGCGTGATGCAGTGGATTCCAACTCGGGCGAGAGGTGTCTACTTGGAGCGCCACAGTCACAGCTGCTGACGGTGGAGGTACCCTTTCTCGAAGCCGTTGCGTAATTGTGGTGAAGAGACTATTCGACGAAGTGAATGTTGTGGAGAACAATCTTCATATAGGCGACGAATAGCAGTTCCACTACCGTGAGCTTCGGCATTCAAAAGAATCGTGTCGATGTATTCTGCAAACGTGCGTGTACTCAACCGTGTTGCTCCAACATTCGCAGACACGTGAATGAGGCTCGAACAAGGTCAGAGACGTACGACAGACATCAAACGTCATCAGCCGATCCGACCTAACCAGCCCTCTCCATGACTACCCTTTGAGTGCCTACGTAGCGTACATGTTTCCAAACGGTTGTATCACGGAAACGGTGTTCCTCTTTAAAATATTATGAACTCACTTCCGTCTGCAGATCCTAGAAGTTTGTAATAGGAATTTCCGAATACCTTGTATACTTTGTTTCAGTGTGTGTATGTTTGTTTCATCAGAAAATTTGTAAGACAGGGCTTTTAAGTAAAGACGAGAATTCCAAGCACTATAAAATCCCAAAATATGCTTGCATTCATGCATTGCCACACTACAAGCAAGATCAAGTGAAAAATAAAATGTAACTTGTAATATAATTTCTTTTCCCGATTTATTTTATTCCTTTTTTTCACAGTTAACGATTAACAATATTTGTAAATTGTTTTCTTTGAGGGTGCTGCGTTTATCACTCAAAATATTTTTTTAGGCGCAAAATGACCAATCAACGTCACAAGAACGTATAGGCGCAAATTTGAACGATTGTATTTCTAACAGAGTGAGGTCACGTTTTTCGTAAATACTTTCACCACAAAATTCTTTCTTCACTGAACAAAAGAATCCGTAGTCTGCAATCCTGTTCATGACGTTCTCCAGTTTGTTGGGGCGCAGGGTAGCTGCGCGGCCTGGGGCGCCTTGCTACGGTCCTCGCGGCTCCGCCCGTCGGAGGTTCGAGTCCTCCCTCGGGCGTGGCTGTTTGTGTTGTCCTTAACGTAAAGTTAGTTTAAGTTAGATTAAGTAGTGTGTAAGCCTAGGGACCGATGACCCCAGCAGTCTGGTCCCACAGGAACTCACCACAAATTTCCAGTTTTCTCCAGTTTGTTCTTTGCATCAGCTTCCACTTTCCTCTGGACCTGACGAGGAATCTTTGGAATTATTCAGCAATGACATGAAGCCTATCAGTGGCAGACACATGTCTTCTAAGTTTGTTTCAGTAGAGGTCAATCAAGACAAGTTTATCTTAACATTAATTAAATCCTGCTGCACATTTTTGCACTCAAATGCTGCTTGTGCATCTCTGTTACATACGACATGTGTAAACAAAACTTTTTGTGCCTAAAAGAATTATTTACTTTACAATTAAATTGTGAACTATTAGTTTTATTGCAATTATCTACCTATCAATTGTATTTCTTACCGGCTTAATGGATTCAAAATTTTCGGAGTAAATAATTCCAGTCTCCAACTAAGTACCCCATACATAAGATAGGGCTGGGAGGGTAACAGTAACTCAGGCAGATTCTCACTGTAAATAACTACACTTGCAGTGCAGACTATGAATCCGATTCCGCCAGTGACGTTACCGACTAAATCTGTGCAGCAATGCGCACCACAACTTCTCTCCCGTGCTTTCCATGGTGTGTGGCTTGGTGCATCAGCCTCGAATTGCCCCTTGAAGGAACGTTTCAGGGTGACATGTCAGGGAAACAACTTTTGGTTTCTTTAAAGGCCTTTCTTCTTAGTCATCAGTCTTGCCCGCCGTGAACTTATCTCCTGTGCTAACCTCTTTATCTCAGACCAACGCTTGCAACCTACGTCCTCAGTTATTTGCTGGGTGTATTCCAATCTGTGTCTTCGTCTAAAACCTTTACCTTCTGCAGCTCCCTCTAGTACCATGGAAGTTACTCCGTGATGTCTTAACACACGTCCTACCATCCTCTACCTTCTTCTTGACAGTGTTTTCCATGTATTCCTTTCCGCGCCGATTCTCCAGAGAACCTCCTCATTCCTTGCTTTATCAGTCCACACAATTTTCAACATTCTTCTGTAACACCACATCTCAAGTGTTTCGATGCTCTTCTTCTCTCGTTTTCCCATAGCCCATGTTTCACTACCATACGGTGCTGTGTTCCAAACGCACTTTCTCAGAAATATCTTCCGATCTGATAAACTGACTGTAAATGTAAACTACCACGACCGCAAATATCACATTTATTAAAAGATTTAGAGCTATGAAGCAGTGGTCAGATGATTTCTTGTCGAAATGCCGTCTTTCATCCCATTTTGCAAAGTAAATCTTCGAGGGGAGGGTGTTGTAGGTTATTCGAAGGTCCGATGCACATCCTATCTCACTAAAATGGGAGTAACTGCTATGTTAATAACAAGCCAGGGAGTGCATTGGGCTTTCAAAAAAGCCACAACCTGAATAAGAGTTTCAATCTGCAGCGGAGTGTGCGCTGATATGAAACTTCCTGGCAGATTTATGTTGTGTGTAGGACTGAGACTCGAACTCAGGACCTTTACCTTTCGCAGTTAAATGCTCTACCGACTGAGCTACCGAAGAACGACTCAGGATTCGTCTCACAGCTTTCCTTCTGCCAGTTTTAATCCGTCAAAAAATTTAATAACAGTGTACACATCACTACAGACTGAAAACCTCATTCTGGAAACATTCCCCAGCCGTGGCTAAGCCATATCCCGCCGTATCCTTTCTTAAGGAGTGCTAGCCTTGCAAGTTTCACAGGAGAGCTTCTCTGAAGTGTGGTAGGTGGGAGATGAGGTAATGGCAGGAGTAAAATTGTGAGGACGGGTCGTGATTCGTGTTTGGGTAGCTCAATTGCTCGAGCACTTTTTCCCGCGAAAGGCAAAGGATCCGACTTCAAGTCTCGAGCCGGCACACAGGTTCATCCGCCGGAAAGTTTCTACATGCAAGCTGCTTAGAAGTTGTCATCTACAGAAGATGACAAAACTTTGTGTTTCAACAACAAATTCACCTGACCACGGCGCAACAGCCCAGAATATTTTAATACGTGTTAAAGATCGAGCCGCAGTCTCGTTTGGCGCAGAACAAATCTTCACGTATTTTGACAAATAATACATAAAATTTTTACATAGAGATGACCCAGTGGCATTTCATTTGAAGGTCCATTGTGCCTCGCATCGAGTGGGTTCAAAGATCGAACAACAGTTTGAGTGTCAAATGTACCTTAATCTGTAAGTTGCACCAGTATTGCCAATACCTTGCCGTATTGCGAAAAATAAGACAGATAACTTAGATATGTAAATAAGTTTGCGCCACTTAATTTGAAGGTCGATCGTGCCACGATTCCGTGCGATAACGGTAGTGCTTGCTATACTTGCCTCAGTCAGACAAATTAAGTAACAGGAAGTACGTTATAACGGTACGGCACTAAACCTGTAAACCGTGGGCCAGCAGCCACATAGTATTCCTACTAACATGATTTGAAACCTCTAACATATTGTAGCAAGGGAATTTCGTTTATTTGCGATTAGTGTCACAACTAGGACGTCTCAAATTGTTTAGCTATAGGACAAGGAGTGACAGCCACTGCCAATTTTAGATTTTTGTACACCACTTAATCGCATTACCGAGTTTCTGTTTTAATGAACTTTGCTGTGGCTAGATTGTGAAATGGCTTCCAAGCATGCCAAAGTAAAAGTTTTCCAAAAAAGGAGAAATTTGAAGCTATGAACTGCAGAAAATCAAAGGTTCATCAAACAACGAAATACTTTTACGAACGAAATTTCTGTGCTTTTTTTTTTTTTTTTTTTTTGACCGTGTTTTAAAATCTTTTTTTTTTCATTTTGCGATCACTAAGTTATTATTCACACATAACCATTCTGCACGACAAACGTAGCTTATTGTGACTACTTCAAAATAAACAAATTAGTTTTGAAATTGGACAATCAAGAGTTGATGACTGATACTGCCATATATAAATCTCATCTGTAGATCAAAATTCCTTGAAATATGAGGTCATTCAGTGGCCTGACAGAGAGCACATTCCCGCCTTACAGAATTTTTATATAGCCTTTGCCTAGTAAATATACAGGGTATCCTATAATTAATGGCGTAAATGCATAAAGTTGAAAGTACACGATACTAGAAGCAAAAACGTCTCAGTAAACATAGGGTCGAAAATGGATACCTTACGAACTACGAGCAATTTTTCATCTTCAGTAGTGTGAAAGAAATATCTTCTACGGCAGGCTCTTTGCTTTCCATATTTTAGGAAGTGTCAATACGGACCAAAACAAGAAAAAATGTCTAGTAAACATATGCTCTAAAATGCCTACCTTAAAAGTTATGATCATATGTTTATTAGAAGAGTTATGTTTCAAAGTAACTCTTAAAGTATGCATTTTAGAGCAGATGTAATGGATATTTTTCCTTGTTTTGGTCCATACTGTCACTTCCCAAAATATGGAAAGCAAAGAGCTTGCACTAGAAGAGATTTGTTGGACACAATCGAAGATGAAAAATTGCTCGTAGCTCTTAAGGTATGCATTTTCGACCCTGTGTTTACTGAGACTTCTTTGCTTGTAATATTGTGTACTTTCAATTGTATGCGTTTACACCATCAGTTATGATCATCCTGTGTAAACTACCCCATGTGTGTTAACTAATTGTTAGACTTTGTCTCGGTATTAATGGACTGATAACGAGCCTCTATCTGACATGCAATTAGAACGTGTGGTACTTTCGTACGAAAAGTAGTTTTCTCCCACCTTCATGTATCTCGACTTGCAACTGTAGCAGCAACAATCATTCACCATTACACAGAAATAGCTGCGTAAAAGCAGGGCAAATACGTGCAGTCTTAGCTCAACATGTAAACAGCAGTACACATAAGTCACGTGACTATTTAAGTTTGATGTTAGCCACATTCTATGCTCACTCTGTAGATATTCCTAGTCTATGACACGATGTATTGTACCTAGCTAGCTGGCGACTCCTGTGCGTTGTTTGTATCAGCCAGCCATGGTATGCATCCACCACGTTAGTCGCTGTTCACTCGTAACGTGGAAACAGAGCAATGCACTGTTTATTTTTTAGAAATTTGAAACAAATGTTACCTCTCTTCCGGTAAAAATGGAGCGAAAACTACCAGTATGTCTATTATGATCCATTTTTTAAAATGTTAGGCTAATCAGGAACAAGCCCCAAGACATTGCAGTCGGAGTGTAGTCGAAGAGAATTCTGTATTAGTCCCCTTCCCGACCCTACGTAACAGAATATTGGGATGATAAGTAACCAGTCATCTCTCGATGATGAGCCACTAAGACAGAAGATTTAATATTACCGATTGCGCATGTGAGGCAACGGGTGTTAGGTTTTTGCAGCAGTAATTGGTAGTGTTCAGTAGTAATTTTTATCCTACACAAAACTCAGCAAGGCGTTTCGAGGAACAATGACATCACGTTGTAAACTTAATTCACGAGGTTAAAATACTAAAACCTCTGCCACCATAACTGCAGCTTTCAAAAAATGTTACATAAACGCATTGGACTACGGGTCATTGTCTTACGTTAAAATCGACGGCTTCTGTCAGTGGCTGTCCCATCTCACATTGCACCTGTCCCTGACCTGCAGGTCAGCTGTGCATTCCAAGAGCGTCAAGTTGGTGCTTATGCAGAGCTCCAAGGGTTGTGAAATGACAGCTGTGCGCTCATTTTGCGTAAACATAGATACTGGATCAACCATAGAGCTGTTTTATTGGTCGCCTACATTTTCCTTATTTCCGAAGTCTACGGTCGGCAGCTTCTAGCTACTTCGTTAAAAAGCCTCTGCAGATTTAAAGTTATGTTAAACGTTTTCATCAGGTGAAAATGCATATTACCACCTAGTTGTTTCATTTAACCTATATATCATCTACCGCTTTAGATCATAGACATTCATCAGTGGATGCGAGGTAAAAATGAATCAGTTAAAACCATATCCCATTTTCCTTCTAAGCTGATGCAACATCAAAGATTTGGCAGTTAAACCTCCCAAACGACTATCGTAACCAGACCTTGAAATACTAACGAACATATCTCACAGTGCTTCAAGTTAAATAGCTAATACCAATAGCCAGTAGCTATTTGACTTGAAATGTTTGATACGTTCGTTGGTATTTGGAGGAGAGATTACGATAGTTGTTTGGCTGGTTTCATTGTGAGAATCTTGGTTTTGCATCAACTTAATAGCAAATTGAGGTATGGTTTTATATTACATCCAATGACGATTGTCTTTGACCGAACCGTTGGATGATATAAGGGTTAAATAAAACATCTGATACTTAAATTCATTTTCTAAAGCTTTAATTATGTATCTGCTTCAAAATAATTCTTGAAAGACGTTAAGAAATCTCATTCCTTATCATTACGTTCAGCATTCAGAATATTGTCGTGTTTCGTTTCATGGATGTCGGTCTCATATTCTTCCAGCAAGTCAAGTTTACTCCCTTTCTTTTCTGTGTGCAAGGTTTCCAAGTCTTCTTCCATTGCCATGAGGCATGACCCGTTTCGTATACATGATTTGAAACAGTTGATTTCTCATAATTACCCAGTCTGAAGGCATCAAATCAACACAGTATAGTGTTTTTTTTTCCTTTAACACTGTGAACGCTGCAATTATGGTGGTAGACTAATTAGTTTTTTAATTTCATGAGACTAGGTTTCATAATTTGATGACGCAGGCATAGACCACTAAAATGCGTTGCTGAGTGTGCGTAGGACAAAAATACGGTTGAATTCTACCAATTCTTACTGTAATGTAGAAGAAATGTCCTCACAGCTAGGAAAAGATGTACACCACTTTCTCCTGTAATACTTCCTGCTGTGAGTGTATGGGCTTGGCACTGTACTCTGTGATCATACACGTAAGACCGTGGCGTACTCATAGTTGCTCGAAACACGACAGTGTCAGCCGTTTAACAATCAGTATACAAAGTATAAATCCTTCAGAAGAGAATAACTGCTTATTGTACACTGAGAGTCACTTTACATTCATTGACCTTCAAGCGCACTCTCACACCGGAAACACACACTTAGCCCGAATGAACTCTGCACAGAAAGAAATAGCACTGTCGCAATCACTGATACATCAGCTGTCGGGCGTCGCAACAGCCTTTTCCCCTCCGTGAAACTATTCGTCAATAATCTTCCCAATCATGATACTGAAAAACGTGCATTTCATTCTTATTCGCTACGCACGCCTTTCATGTTTTACGTCTTTTATTTTATTTACATTCTTTCCGCATTTTACAATTTTCTGGTCAGTGAGAGAAGACGGGGTCAGGATATTTTCGTTATTTGGGAACCCAATGTAGCAGTCTCCCTGGAGTGGCCATGATGGCTTTCCTTTTCCTTCGTTGTTCGTTGCTGTAGGGAGCATGTGGGATCAATTTGAATGCTGTGTAGTTGACAAAGTTGAGCCCTTCCTAGTTTCACATGTTGTAGTACCAATGCTGAAGCTTAACTACTTACTCCCTTTTAACGCTGCTAAGTAGACTCCCTGGCAAAACTTCTTCTGACGAATCACCAGCCATTTTTCGGTGCTTGGGCGGCTAGCCATAACGATATCGTTTTTCGCGCTAATCCCGTGGCCTGTGGTTGGCCGGGTTAGGGGAGCGCCAATTCTTGTGCCACGATGTTCCCAGCTACGCTTTGGAGATGTGGAACCTCGGTCAGTTCTGTCCTGTTCCCGCTCGCTGGTGGAGGCCTGAGGTCGCGATGCTGACATCGGTCAGCATGTGTGTACTCAGTGAATGCCAACTTGGTCATAATGCACTTTGAGCACTCGGGATTCGTTTCTCATAAATTTTGTTTCGTAATTTCGATAATTCGTGAGTGATGTAGGTCTTGACGTCTGACCTCTGTCCGTTACGAGAGCCAGGTCAGCTACGGGCCATACCTGGATAAAAGATTCTTGTCCTCAGGGTTGCAGTATCGCCTTCAGCATCACTCTTTAATATTTTTCTTGTGATACGTGTGTGGAGTTAAGTTTCTAGATTGTAACTTCGCGAAATGGACTCGTGGTCCTCTGTGCTAGAACACGAGACCACGTGGCGAGCAGTTGGTCTTGCGTACTGCTAATTCCATAGGAACTTCGAAGCTTTGCAGTGATTTTATTTTCTTCGCTTACACGAGTGTTGCTGTGACGAACATTCACGTGAGTTACTTGGTTTTCGGTGGGGAGGCCACTTTGGCACTTCCTTATTCTCGTATTTATCTCTTACTCTGTTTAGTCTACGGTAGTGGCGCATGCATGACGGTAATTCCACTCTCATGTTAAAGTCGTAGCGTATCCATTTAAGCACAACGATCAGACCCCTTGTTCCTCTTCCGCACTCCTCCTGTTCTTCGCCATTGTAGGGAGGGCAGATTGCTGTATCAATCTTTCCTTCCTCCGCAAAATTATATGCTTTATGCAAGCTCTCGTTTATGCTCTTTTAGTAATAAAGATGTCATACTAATGTCTATCTGCATTCATCAATTCAATGAAACTCCCCTTTCACGTAAGAGCAGCTTCCTGCCTCCCATCAACCCTTAAGCTCAGCACATTAACTAATCAATAAATACTTTTGCTTAGTCGGTCTCCATAAGGTCCTGCGGATCTCGTGCTTTTCTTTGTAGGGATCGAATTTTTTCTCTCTGACCCGTTGCGACCATTGCACTTACGGAACCGCTTATAACTAAATCAAATTCTTCCCTTCTGAATAAGGTAAAAGTCATGGCTCACTGCGATTCATGAACAAAATTCCACTTGATGTCGTGAAAGTTGGTTCCTTATCCTGAATACGTGATGGAGCTTTTGAATTAAATAAGTATCGGCTATTCGTTACATTTATTTGGTGAGGAATCATTCCCCAATTCCCACAGAAAAGTACTTAAAACGAACAATGCATCACTTTTAATATCCATCGGTCTTTATCTGCAGTTTCAAATAATCGTAAGGTCTATCCATTCTTTCCTGTCTCTAACAGCAATTTCCTCTGTCCAAGCACGCTCTCTACAATGTGAAGGCCTTTCGTCTCACTGCTGAATGTTCCTCCAGTAAACACTTCAGTGGAGGCTTTTGTAGCCGAGTTTGGTTACGCCTATATTTCGACTCTTTCTGTGCTCAATTAGCCTCACATGTACAGTGCCCGACAAAAAAAGTGAAGCATCTTGAAAGCATGGTCGGATGTCAACGGCAACCCGTACATGTACACAATATCGGCAGGCATGTAAATGGTTAGACTTGCAATTCCTTTGACAAGTAGATCGACCACCAGAGTGCTCTAGTGTTGTTCGTGTTTAGTGTTATTACCAGGCCTGGTAGTGAACATAAGGGCGCGTACGAGGACAGGTGATGAGAGATCACTGCGAAGAATCCTGAGATGTCTCATACACGTGTGGCACAACGTTATCAGCACTAATCATTGTTTAAATGGGGCATCATTGTGTGTCTGTATGTGCCGCCTGGTGGAATCACGCAATACCCACATTTGTGGGACATCAGGATGTGGCATTGTCTCGATTTTGTGCTACATGGGAACGTGAGGGCAGGGAAACTCGTAGTCGAGGTTCCAGTCGATGTTGCCTGGAAACCTCATGAGAGGATCGCAGTATTATATACCAAGTGCGCCGCAGCCCCTTCACATCTGCACGGCCAAAGATAACAGATATAGGACTCTCTGCAACATTTTGTGTCATCCAGCACCATTACTCAGGGAATTACCATCCCACACATAGGCTACCGTTAACATCACACAGCAAAAGACTGCGTTTAGAGTGGTGCCAAGAATGGGAAGCATGAGCTGCTCATTACTGGCGTCGCTTTGTGTTTAGTGATGAATCGCAGTTACGCTGCAACCTGAGGTGAGGTCCCATTCTTATAGTGTTCTGAAGAAGCACAGCAGTGTTACTCCTGTTGTCGGAAACCATCGGGTATAACATCGCATTATAGCTGGTTGTGACTGAGGGTACTCTGACACTACGCAGGTACGATATGGATATCCTGCGTCCTCTAGTGTTACTCCTCATGTGACAGTATAGTGATGACACTTTTCAACAAGACAATGCTCGTCCACTCATGACACCTGATGTTGAGATCCTCCTGTGGCTGACAAAATCCCCCAATCTCTCCCCAATAAAACAAGTGTTCAGACGTCATCTCCATTCCGCTGGCAGTATTGAGTTATCAAGGACCATTTACAACCGTCCTTGGATAGCTTCAGGATACAAATGATTTTATCACACACGTCCCAACTGAAATCAATGCATGTATCCTGGCCAGAGGAGGCGCAACGTCATACTGATAAATGGACTCACACTGTCAAATTCTCGGTACTTCACGTTTTGGGAAATAGAAAATTTTGCACCATCAAGAGCCATTCAGAAATTCGTCTCCTAACAGGTATCATATGATTCACCTTTCATTCCATTTTGAATTCACATAGATCGTCAACATCAAGATTCAGTGTGGCCGGCAGCCAGGGCACTCTTTTACTTGTTGCATTGAGGAAGCAACTAGCCTCCTCACATTTTATTCTAGCACATGTTGCGTCACTTCATGAAAACTGATAGCTGGAGGAACGTATGAAAGTATACATCTTTCCATTGCATCAAACACATGTTCTGTGAGTGGCAAATGAGATGCTGAGCAGATCAATCAAGGCTTCCTGCACACCTCGAGCCTTTGGTTGTATGAACTACAATGTGGGACCTTGATTGTCTTGGAATTATACACCATTTGATACCCCTGTCACGAAGTATATGACAATACGGTTTACCATTTCAGCTACATACTGACGAGACCTGAACCTCTCTCTAGCTGTTCCAAAATTATTTCTGTTTTCATATCCAATAAGTCCAGATTTTGAAGAGTTGTGGCTCTCGATAATTGCCGCTTACTTTCACCAGGACGTCCACAGTTCCACTTAACCCTAGCTTTACGCCATGCATATCTCCCTCGACTGCTGTATGGTGTCCATGGTGAGCAACAAAAGGAAACTTGTGACCACAAAGGAGATCCCAATAACTTTTCTCGACGGTTAGTGGTGAAGATGAAATAAACAAAGAATTATCAATACTAGAAAATAAAGTGTGACTTATATTTTTGGTTAGAAAACATCGCAGCCGTTTCCGTAAATTGCTCTACAGGAAATGCTGCAACAAGCCACAAGCTTTTCTGAAATAATTTTCTTGTACAGTTACTGGTTTCGGGCCTGAGCCCAAAGTCAGATGGTAGCGTTGACTTCTTTGTAATGTTTACATTTGTACCCTCAAGAAAAGCCCTCCTTTACATATTCCAACACAGAGATCTGATTTTCTTTTACAGTTCATGCTGAATAGTGACATGAACTAAATACAAGATGGTGTATACATTTATTTACATATGTTAAACTTGCAAAGCAGTCAATGCGTCCATCTGATGATGGGCTTAGATCAGAAACTAGTAATGGTACAATAAAATCATTTTAAAACTTGTGGCTGGTTGTAGTATTTCCTACAGCTCAAACTGTAATTTCTTAGACTATATTGTTAATACTAAAGAAAACATTTTTGTAGTCCCACTCATGCCACTATACTTAAAATCTAAAAACTAGTCTTTTTTCATGTTACCAATTTTTAAATGCAATGGAGTGGAAGGAGTTGTCCAGGAGAAACGATTAGCGTTAAAACTTGATTTGCTACATGTCAAACATTTTATTATATTGGACAAATGATCACAAATTTTTTTTGCTGCATATTGGACTGCTTTATGAATGACTGATGGCTTTACTAATGGGTATTAGGCCATTTCTTCCTCTAACGTTACAGGTATGAATATCACTATTCTTCTGAAATTTCGATTATTATTGACGACGAATTTTATTAACGAATATTCATATTGTGGTGACACAGTTAAGAAACTCATCTTCTTGAAGAGGTATCTACATGATGACCATCGAACACCACATATCATTCTTACTGCTCGCATTTGTGCAATCAGTACTTACTTTCAAACTGATGAATTACTCCAGAAAATTATTCCACATGACATGACTGATCACAAATATGTAGGGTATGTTAGGAGATTCATTGGCTTGTTTCTAAGACTAATAAAAATACAGAGAACAAAGTAATCTGAAATTAATTTTTTGAGAAGCCCTGTAATATGCTTCTTCCATCTCGAGTATTCATCAATTTGTACACCTAAAAATTGGGAGCATTATACCCTATGTACTGACGCTTGCTCATGTGAAACATAAACTGCTCGTATGACACTGTTTCTTGAACAGAACTGAATGTAGTGTACCTTCTCAAAATTTAGGGTAGTCAGTTTAAAGATAACCACTCTGTCAAACATCACTAGCAATCTGTTCTGTAGCTTTCTCTCTAATGGTATGTTTTACAACACTAGTATATCTCCAAATGGAACCACTTTTGCTTGTTGAATGTTATGTGGTAGGTCGTTGACATACATAAGGAACAGGAGTGGACCAAAAGCTGAACCCCACTGGAGTCCCTTATACAACTTTTGCATTCTGTTTGTCAAGTAAGATTCAACCCAGTTGTGTGTAAAGAAATAAATTCCACAAAATCTAAGTTTTTCTGAGAGAGTGACATAACCTACACAATCAAATGCCTTAGAAGAATCACAGAAACCAAATGATGATAATTTATTATTTAAGGCTTTTAATATTTGGTGACTGAATGTGCAAACAGCATGCTCAGTTGATTAACTCTTCTGGATCCAAACTGTGATAAGCTAAGTAATCTTTTCTACTGATATGTGAGACTAATTTCAACTACGCACTTTTTCCAATTAATAAGAGAAAGATATTAATATAGATACTGGATGAGAATTATTTTAAGTATTTCTTGTCACCTTTTCCAGAAAAAGCCATAACAATTGCATATTTTAACCTGTCTGGAAAAATTCCCTGTACCAGTGACGCGTTATGTATGTTACTAACGACATTACTTGCTAAGCTAGAAAAACATACCTGAATTCTGTTTCAGCCTTGCGGGGTCGCCGCGTGGTGTCAAGCACCTTGTCACAGTCCGCGTGGGTCCCCCGTCAGAATTTCGAGTCCTCGTGTGTGTCGTCCTTGGTGTAAGTTAGTTTAAATTAGATTAAGTAGTATGTAAACTTAGGGACCGAGGACTAAGCAGTTTTGGTTCCATAAGACCTTACCACAAATAAAAAAATAAATAAAATTCTGTTTGAAATTCCATCACCACAATGTGAGCCTTATTTTATAATTTTTATAATTCTTTTAATTTCTGTAAAGGCTTCTGGTGCTACTTCTAGTTACTTACAGTTTTGTGGAACGACCTTTTAGTATTTTCCCTTGCTGCTTCATCTAAACCATTTAATCTTCCTTTTACTGCTGCACACTGAAAGTGATTGTGAAAAGTACTTGCAGCTTGTGAATTATCAGTCACAACATTATCATTATTATCTGCAATATTAATTTCTGTCAGGACATGCATACTTCTGGACATATTAATGACCTCCCTTACAATATATCCCTCTTTTAAAGTATTCAAGTAATGTCAGCTCTTGAATTATTCTGATCTTAATATCTTTCTTAGACCTTTATATAAATTTCTCACTTCCTCGTACATGAGGTTTTAATTTTTTAAGTCATTTGTGAGTTATATTGATACATATTTACCAAGAAATAAGTGTAATTTGACATTAGCATCTCTTTCTGTACATATATATCATCCTTCACCACTTATTTTAACTTATTCTTTAAACACAGTATCCTGTACTGATTAATAAACCTCACTGCTTTGTATGAACCTGCCTCATGAGTGTAGGGTGTATTGTTTATTTCCATTACTTGTACCAATGATCAGGTAGTCCATTACCTACTGGGTACATATTAATTGTTTCAGTGTGAGCACTGTCTATAAAAATGCTATGAATCAAGATCCCACTACCTTGCCCCATATAAGTTGGTAAATTAACCACTGAACTCAGATTGAAACACCCAAATAATGATTACAGTTCATTTTCACTATCCATCTCTTTAAAAAAATCTACATTCAAATATTCAAAAACTACTAACTGTTCCTTTATGTCTGACAGATAGCTCAGTCATGCATCTACATTTGTCGTTAATAGATGAAAGTTTGCTAGAGGGAGTCTGTAGACTGCTACAACTGCAAGGAAGTATTCTGCACTAATAACTCACAAACACATATTTCTCGTTTCTGATCTACAAGCAACTGATTCTGTCAATATTCTTGATTTTCTGCCCACCTTTTACATATGTTGCGACTCCTTTTTTAATGGTCATTTTACACGCAAATGATACCACTTTATAATCCATTATATTTAATTTCTCTGTTCTTGTGATTGTAATGTGCTCAGAGAGACAAGGACATCTGTCACTTCAAACTTTTTCACATCTTGTAGGCTACAAGAAGGCCATCTACAATGTTTCCAGCCCCTAATGTTCTAGAGAAATAAATTAATGTTACTTTTCTGGAAAATGTTATGTATATTATAACCTTCTTCTGTTCTAACTTTTTTCAGCCCATGTGTCTATAACCTGACTGCAACCTAGAAAATGAGCCTTTCTGTCTCCTGCAACCACAGGTATTTTACTTGTGGCTCCCCTTAGTCTTTCTACAAGATGCTCATCTAATTTGTTCTTCCTCTTTTACTCAGGTAGAGGTGGTAAATCACATATAATATGGAAATCAGTCAGTTTGGAACACATGCTTGTTGATGCTTGGAGTTGTTACGGTTTTATGTGGGCAGAATGGTAGAGCAGAGTGAAGTTCATGGACATTTTTTGCATTCTCAAGATTCAGTTAGATAATGTAACTTATGTCTGAATCACTTGGCGTGTCCAGTGCATTAAAACTGTCCACAGATAGCCATGAAATATCAGACACTGGAAGATATTACATCGTTGACCTGCTATGGAGACCATTAACATGGAAATATATAAAATAGAGGGATTTGTTGTTATTTTCCTTGTAATCCGCCATGAAGCTATATTCTGCAGAAGCATATCCATGAGAACAGTGAACTCTACCACATCTGCAACCACACTCAACAAATTGTAATTGTTCTATGTCTGTAATAAGCAGAAGTTTTACAGCGGTAACTTTCAACAAAATCTCCCATGGTTAACTGGGTGAAGTCATATAAAGGACAGGATCCAGCCTGTATGTTTCGAGACAGAGTGCAGAGATACATTCTAAGACATCGGCTAATAACAAGGCAGTTTTGAACAATAACGCAGAGTGATTTTTTAAAGTCTTTCATTTAAATAAACGCCACAGGTTGCACGCTTTTTGGTACTGAAATTCGTTCACTGTTGTTTCACTGTTTTGAACACCTTAATGCAACACAACAACTCATCCAACGAAACGGATTCACCAATCACACACTCATATGGAAACACCACTTTTTTATTAAACATATTAAACTGCTTGCTGTTGGGGAAATACATTAATTTTACTTTTTGAAATGAGAAACGTTTTTTAGAGAGAATGCCAGAAAACTGAAGACATCTATATACTGAAATTTTATCTCGCAATGATGTTTCACTGCAACAATTTTAGTAAATGTTTTAGACTTTTTCGTATTTGTCACAGTCACTGAAATATGTACTGGATCTATTTCCATCACTTTATTACTTTCACTTTCTTCCACTGGTTGGCATAGTTTCATAATGGACAAATGATCAAAATGATTCAACAAACTGAGAAACCCTACCAGCTCTGTAAAATTAGGACTGTAATTTAAATTATATGTAGCACATGTAGCTTCTCGAAATCTATTAGTAAAATGTGTGATTCGAAACAATTTACCTAAAGCGGTCCATGAAATGCATTCAGCAATAAGGTACAGCTGTTTACTAAACTACTCCATACAGTCAGTATCTCAGTACAACTGAAGTCCTGAACATTTGTCACAGTAAATGCAGTGTTCATAGAAAGCAGTGCTATATGTTTTAAGTACACAAATTTCGCCATTAGCGCTAAGTAGTAACGAAGTTTGAATTGAAATGGTACAGTAGTTTCTGCTCTATAAGCAGCAGGTTTCGCTGCTCGCTCGCACCGGGAAATAGAAACAGAGGCGGCTCTGCAGCCAATTTCACTACATGACGCGGCCGGCCGTGGGTGCAACAGAACCCATGTGGGCAGGTGGAAAGAAATGTGTCAGGCTTCATAATACGTATTTATATGTGTCATGTATTATGCATTTCTTGTACATGGATGTGAATCTGTACATGAACTTTCCTATTCCTCCTCACACCTTTCCGTAAAGTGTGGCCAAATCCTTGTTGGGAAGTAGTTCTGTGGTATAGTAGTGCCAACCTTACTCCTGGCTAGGGGATCAGAGAGACAGCACAGGCAGGTAAAAGTCAAAGACTTTCCAGTGTCACAAGATTTGGGGTGGAGAGGTTGGTCACGGCCAAGTGGTTCGACCACCCCCTCCACCAGGGCCCAGGAAGACCTCCGGGTGCTCCCCATATTCTGGGAGGGTTACAGAAGACGCGTAAGTGAGCAGACGTGCCCTCAGTGCGTCTGTCTCAATGTTCACGCATGGAAGAGAGGTATTTGAATATTTGTACTAATTCTTTTATTTCCAGCTTCGGATTGTGCAAGGTAATGAATGTGCTCGTTTAATTCCGGAAATTTGACCCCTGTGTTAAAGTATCTGGTCCTCAGTTTGCCTGTTATCCTCCTCACATAGTGAATGTCCTGTGTAAAATATTGGGAGACTTTGGTGGTATACATTTGGCCAACACAATTCTGTCTTACCAATAGAAATGTGCGTGCAGATTTCTATATACTACATCCGAGCTATAAGTTGCAAAATTGTAATATCTGTAAACAGAAACAATTGCTGCTATCGCTGTAAAGTCGAGTGATAATGTTTAAAATAAGTAAGTAATCAACTGTCATCAATCTTTAACATACCTTAAAAATCACATAGAAGTCAAGTTAAAGGAATTTATTTAAAATAAAAGCTATAGAATGCAGGGACCCACACATCAGCGTGTGAGCCCTCCAGCCCCTTGCCTAGTATCGTACAGAGAGGACACGCTCTCTAGGTAGCGCTCTCAAGCTCCTCTCCCCAGTCATCTGTTGCGCAATTTTGATTCAGGGCTTGACATCAACTTTCATCTGGCGTCCCTAGGCAAGGAGGTAAGACGGTAAACTTTCAGAATATCTGCTTATATGACAAATGTTGCTTTAATTTCTTGGTATACTTCTCAAACTTTATGTCATTTTTCTCCACATTGGGCCTGAAGCAGTTGACTAATGTGAACTGTGAACAATCAACTAAATGTACAGTCAACAGAGTGCATAGGCTGAAAATAGGACAGACAAGTCAGACTCAAATTGGGAGCGATGGTGTGGTGGTTTAAAATTTGTGACAAAGAAATGCACAACTGGATCGTTGGTTCCTTTATCATTGATTTCTGAGAGACAATGGTAATGATAATAGGACCCAATTTCATTCTGTGTTAACTTCCCACTCACAGCAATACCATGCGGCCAAGGAGTTTTCAATATATTAATATCATATGAGTTTGTACCAAGGTGTAGAGGGTACAGCTCATCAGTTGAGATGACATTCCTTCTTGCTGTCAGCATCCAAAGTTGGTTTTGGGCGTCTATGCTAATTTTTCAATCCTCTTACCTTCTGTCAGCTGAGATGAACACATCAGGCCATGGCTTCTGTACCCCATAGCGAGGAAGTACTTCTGGAAGAAGTATGGCTGCTCAGTGATGGTGTCCAGCATTGGCATACCTACAGTTGAGTTGCTGCAAGACGATTAATTAAGCTAAACAATTTTGTAATTGTCTCTAAGGCAATAGTGCGGCAAAGAGATTTTTGGATGACTTTGTTTGTGCAGATTGCATACATTCACAGGCAAGTATACAGTCAGGGGCAAATTACCCCTCTCCCTTTAATCTACTGTTATGTGCAGTCATTCATCACCTCCTATAGGTTGATTTAAGACTGCCTGTGGATAATCCTTGTGAGGAACCACCACCCTTCACTCTCCTTTCCCACATCTCTCGGAAATCCCCAACTGTCCCCCCTCCCCCTCCTTCTCCCTGATACAAGCATACTTTTGATATCAAATTATTAGACTAATTAATTATACTGATCAATTGATTACTTCCTCCCCCTCTGGAAAAGCCCTGACCCTCTCCTTACATCATCAACTTTCACTCCCCTCCACCAACTGTAAATTGGTGGTAAAAAGACTCAGTCTGTGTAGGAGAGGTAGTATGTCATGGCATGGAATAATATTACATTGTCGATCATATTTTGTGGTATATTCTTTATTTTATCAGTTTGTGGAAGACATGCCTCCACCAATAGGTACAGCTCAAGTCTGCATCCCCTACTCACACTTTTCATGATGTAATAACTGTAAACACTGAGGAATGAAATGAAGTGCCATATATTAGTCGCCATTTTGGGTCACTTAAACGTGTATCTTTTGTCTGGGCACTGTATCTGTGTGCTGTAGAGGTCAGACCCCTACTGAAGCCTTAGTTCCATACATCGCTGCCAGGTGGTATTAGCATTCCTGTTGGGTCCCACACCTAAATCCTCACCTGTGATGAGCTGTCATACAGGAAGCATCTGAATATGGAGAACTCAGGTGATGATGATGAAAAAAATTAGAGATATTGTGGTATAGTGCGCGTTTTGCCAGATATTTTAGCTCAGTTCAGAACTACATTACTGCAGTGCCTCAGCATGTAATTTCCCCCTGAGAAGATAGTGTCAACATGTGTTCAATTGATGAGATGTCTAGGGCATGGATGTGTGTGATGCCCTTAGGTTAGTTAGGTTTAAGTAGTTCTAAGTTCTAGGGGACTGATGACCTCATATGTTAAGTCCCATAGTGCTCAGAGCCATTTGAACCACTTTTGATGAGATGTAGGTGTTGC
Organism: Schistocerca americana; assembly: GCF_021461395.2. Classification (NCBI taxonomy): domain Eukaryota; kingdom Metazoa; phylum Arthropoda; class Insecta; order Orthoptera; family Acrididae; genus Schistocerca; species Schistocerca americana. The sequence continues at coordinate 595,034,361 of NC_060121.1, read as the reverse complement.
ACAGGAAGAAGTTTAATAAGTGCATTACATGTAAGTATACAGCTAAGGACTCTGTCCAAAGCTTACTGCATGAGGAATGGAAGAAGGTGATATTCAATGAGTGTGGAGTCAATATAAATAGCTGTGATACAGTGGGATGGAGTGAAGATACGTTTCACACCTCACAGAGACTACCAACTGATCTGGAGCTGTTCATGTGTTTTGAAATGTCTAGTTAACTCACATTGCAGGAGACAACTTGATCCTATTCCACTATCCCAGACAGAATGAACCAGAGGTGTTCACCTTGATGTATGGGCCTTGAATGTACTAGTTCACAATATTACCACTAGAGTGCATTTGATGTCGGTTTTGTTCCCCCATTACTTCCCTCAGTAACCAATAGGAATGCATGGCCTTTCCCCCACATGAAAATTGGCAGAAACCAATAGGAGTGTGGGAACACTGTATCTGGTCATGTGATCATCCTGTTGGAAGGTCTAAAACATATTTGGTCTCAGTTGTAGTCAGTCTGTGGAAGAACTATGAAATGTCAACAGTAGCCAAGATCCTCACCTGCCACTACCTTGCAGAGGCATTAAACACTCGGTTTAGTTCCATGACTTTATTCAACTCCATATCTTTGCCTGTGGATGCTTGTTGTTTCTTCCTCTTTGATCAGTGATCTCTGACTGTGCATGCTGGCAGCACCCTCTAGTGTGTCCAACCCTTAAGCATGTCCAGGCAAGCAGTAGCTATTGCTGACTCGTCGGGACCTGCAGTGACCTCCATCCATTGTGCAGCACTGTTGGATCTTGTAGCACATCTAGTTAGCATGTTGGAGCAGGACAGCAACCTGCTACTTTCCATTATGCTCTTTGAATTGTGTAACGAAGACACCCATACAGCCTGCAGCTCTATGAAGAAATGTGCTGGGGGCCCTACACTACATGGGTCAGGGCAGTACTGCTCTCTAACACCATCCCAGAAAATTCTGGTGTTAATGCAAGGGCAGAGTGCTGATGTGCTGGATAAGAAGCTACCAATTCCTCCCAGTGCTCCACTGCTTTTCACTTCAAATTATAATTTAACAGTTAGTGCTTCAAAACGTTTCAATATTAGTATAAGGACATCGGTTTACAGTGATTGGCATGTTGTGTTAGAGATTTAAAATGAATCGATAAGTGTTAAAGTGTGATTTACAGAGTTATAATGGTATGAACTGCGTCATTCAGAACCCTACATCGATCAAAAGATGATCTCAGAGTAGTTTCCATCTCGTCCACCCCCAGAAATTTACTATGCTGTCCCCTGATGCTATCTATAACATATCTGTATGACAGCATGACACTCATGGTGAGATGTGAAGGTTCAACCATTTATATACAATGCTCCACTGTTACAAACTTGTTTGCTCTATGGATGGTGCTATCCCTCGTGTTGGAAAGCCTGAACCATGGGCTTCCATATAAAAATACTCAGAATGGTCCCTCTTTGTATAGAGTACATGCAGACGATTTAGAACACTGCATCAATACAGTGTCAAAAAAGAAGCTGAAAGAGCACCAATCAGTTTGTGAGAAATACATGCTGAATTCTGTCCATACAAGAAAGCTTTATTTGCTGTGCTGTTGTGAAGACTGAACTAGTGAATTCTTACTGATATCTGTGCCATTGCTTCTGTGTGAATATAAAAAAAATATTACAACTCTTTTTTGCTTTTCTTATTTAACTACATTATCATTATGTAATGTAAGGTGTAGCCATTGTAGCTCTCTGGTAATACGATTGCACTATAGTGGCTACAAATATTATTATTATTATTATTAATACTGTAAGTGTTCATTATGAAAGCCTATTGCACTCCAGAACTTGATACAGTCAGTATCGTGGTGGGGCAGGTAAAACATCAGGAGTTCACTTTGAGCATGTATTTTCATAAATGGTGTTTTGGTCTAAGTACCAGTTACTGCAAAGACACTGCTGGGTTTAGATGGTGTAATAAACGAAGCTTTCAGCTAAAACAGTCAAATGCCTCCACAAGAAAAAGTAAAGCCAAGCACCATATTCATATTTGGTGATGCTGCTGTGGAAAATCAGGGTAAAAGTCTGTGATCTTTCTGTTTTGGTTGTCATCTACATATTGTTGTACCTTATTTGAGTCAAAATTACTCCAGAATCGCAAAACAGCTCGTGAGGGATAATGCAAATGTCACTATAGCTTTCAAACAAGACAGTTTGAGTTCAAACCACATTTTCCAGATGCATATAGGAATTGATACATCAATGAATGTTTTTATAAAGAACACACACGGTATGAGATTTTCGTTATCTATTAACCAAGAAAACTGAAGTGATGGTAGTTATAGATGGAACTTCCAAGTATTACTTTATGTACAGATATGAAAAGAGTTATGAGTAGATTAGGTTTAATGACACTATGCACAAGTTCACATGTATGTCAGGCAATCAGCCTCAGTGTGCATAGACTGACAGTGTGTATACAAAGTTGAAAAATTTCAGCCTCTCAAACATAAGGTTAAGAACCTAGAAATGTATGCCCTAACGCTTCTGACTCCAATCAATGACTTAAATCCTAGGGTTAAGGAACTAGAGACATAAGCCCAGATCCTACTGGGAAAGATGCAGATGACTTAGGTGCAAAGGTTGCTTGAATTGAAAAGAAAGTATATGACTTAACTGTAAAGATCGATTGAATTGTATGGAATGTATATAAGGTGCACTCTGCGAAAGAGTCTGCTTGGAGTATAACAAAATGTCAACTAAGCATGTTATTGTTGCACAGAAGGCTATTTGAGAGAGGTTACAACTAATAAGATTAGGAGATTTGGATCGAGAGCACACACTGAGAGAAACCTTCAAACCAGTTACTGACCTTTCGATTAACTCTCAGCGAAATTACACAACGACGGCGTTCCTGATTTCATTAACTGTCACAACGATAATAGGATAGACTAAAAACTCAGTTCCAGTGGAGAAACACCGTACTTATTGGTTATGCAGCCTATAAGTTTAAAAGAAAAAACAATACCGGTAGACAATAGAAAATTTGAAAAAACAAGTGGTCTAATGAACCACATTTTTCTAAATCCCACAAAAACTTTAAATTATATGCCCAAATATATGGTGAAGTATGGCAAAATACAGAACTTGACTATTGCACATAGGAAAGTGGGATAAAAGCGGAGCGCGAAATATAGAAAAATTATAAAACCAATTAAGAATCTCGATACAGCATTGATTATGGTATTGACATTAGCATAAAAGAGTCAGCCCTAAACCCCCACAGTGTATATACCACAATGATCCCAATCACCTAATAGATGAACTGCGACTGCTTGTGGCTTCAGATGCTGCTGGTAATACTTCTCATTCGAATGAAGTTGTTTCAGTACTCTCCAAGCTTGGAGAGAGAGGTATAATTCAATAAGTATGGAGACAGTACTACGACAAAAGCACAAACGAACACACAAAACATACCCTGGTAGGTACGTTATGATTAAAGGTTTTGACGACTTGTGACAGTCTGATCTCGTAGGTTTGCAGGAATATTAACATGTAAATAATGGTTATTGCTACATACTCCAAATTTTCTGTGCATTACCTGGTAAAAGCAAAACAGGGAGATACGTCACTGATGTGTTTGAGCATTTGTTTCAGACAGGGACGAATAGATGTCCAGACAAGCTCCAAACCGAATGTAGTGGAAAGTTTTACAATATGTATTTCAAGACTGTTGTGCAGTGACGTGGAATATATCACTACTCAACATTCAACTATCTAAAGGTGAGTATAATGGGTCGTCTGAACAGAACAATGAAATGTCAGATGTGGATTCATTTTAGTCTTCACAGCTGATACAAATGGATGGACATCTTTCCAGAAATAAATGCACAGTATAATTAAAACAAACATAGCACAATAAAAATGACTGCAGTCGATGTTCATGATAATGGAATGATGGATACAGTACACTGTCACAATAAAATGCTGGATTCACGTATACAGAAATTTAATGTGGGTGATTTGGTATGTATCTTGAAACACAAGACAGCATTTGAGTAGTCATACGTCGCATACTGGTCGAGTGAGATGTTCACAGTTCCAAAGTGCAGAAAATCAATCTCAGAACTTACATCTTAAATAATAGCAGTGGCACTAAAATTTCAGGATACTTTCACACAGAGGAAATGCAGAACAGCTCTGAACAACATGTATTTCTCATACAGCGTGCCATACGACATTGGGAGGATAGAGCACTAGTTAAATGGGTTGATTTTCCTGCAACACAAAAGAGCTGGACTGAGGCTGACAGATTGCTATACAGTGGGGTGCACAGAGTAAAACCAGCACAGTAGCATAACGTGCATGATAGGTGACACAATATGGGTAATGGTATTATCGACAAAATTCCAGTGGCATTGCGCATTCTTGGTTATACTTCCTGCAGACCTAATACAAAGCTTAAAAAACATTTTGCATGTGGTGTTAAAGGGATCAACCTCCTTGATGAGGCATGTTAGGAAAACAACACTGCATACACCAAACATAAAGGACGTCTACCGATCGAATTTTAGCTGATAAAGCCAAATCAATAGCTGCGAGGAATGATAATGATATAGGGCAGCGCATTTCAGCTTTGTAGTTGATAGAACTAGGCGCGTTAAAACTGAGTTGGTCTTGGTTGTGTATTACACGCAAGCTCTGAACGCTGCACATTATGCATTGAAGAATAAGACAAAGATGAAGAAGAAGCCTGGGCAGAGGTGATTAAGCAAATGTATCCCAACAGTGACATACGCAGTTGATATCCTCCTGAAGCATAAAGGATTGGTTAAAGCAGCCCAGGTTTTGCAGATACCCAAGACAGGCATAATTGTACCCTTCCTCATTCCTGCCCTCATAGATCTCTCAGTTGATTAGTTCTCAGGCTGGAAGTGCTGTAGCTCTTGCTATAACAGTTAATAATGCACAAAACTCCCAGACGAAGCAAGAAAACATAACCACATGAAGGACGCAGCAGCCATTAGAAAAGGACTGCACCTGGAACCATACAAGAAAGGACTAGGTCTCTCCATAAATAAATTTAAAAAAAAACGGTTAGCCAACCTACTGAATAGGTTGCTTATATATAAAGATCTGCTCAAGTTCGTTAGGAAAAAATCAGCATTCCGTGGTGTGTTTATGCAGGATATATTACCGAAGAGTATGTGGAGATCAGGAGAATGTGAAATTGTGAATTTAGATGTTACAGGAATCCACTGGGTGGCACATGTGAAGAAAAATACAAATAACGGTTACTATTTCGACTCATTTGGAGACCTGCAGCCACCAGAAGAGTTACGACGATACTTCAGTGTCAGAAGACATGCTTTTTACAATTTTCATCGCTACCAGTACTTTAGTACCTACTTATGTTGGCACTTGTGCATCATATTCCTCCTAGTGTTTACAAAGAAGGATATATAAGAAGGTGCATTAAACATCCACTCATCAGTAGAACTGCAGATGCAACATAGTATACTTTAAAAGTATATAATGCACAAATTGCTTCTCACCAGTTGATTTAGGTAATGGTGAGGTGAGCATGCATTTAACGCATTGGAGGCATATAACAGTGTTCCGCATATCAGAGGCTAATAACAAAATTCATCTGGAAATTAATGGTGAAAAAGAAATTGTGGAAACAGAACCCAACGATTTAGAAGAAGTATTAAAATGGTCTGGAAAAGAGATTGTGCTATGTGCAAACATCAATACACTTAAATCTGAAATAAACAAAACGAGTGCAATGACTGGCTTCGACCAGAAAGATTCAATATGATGGCCTTTGAACTCCACCAAAGGACTGGTTTTGAAGAAGGATCCTAATTAATTTTCAGATCTGACCAGTCACTGGATGTACTTCCTGTGAGTCTAATCCGGCTCGAGTGTAACATTATAACACACTCTTATCTTAATAACAGATCGATTTATGCAATTTATGGATGCTTCTCATCAGTGGGAAAAGGGTAGAAGATCGTTGAGACCCCTACCAATGCTATTTACCGACCAGTAACTGCTCGAACATTGGACTATCTGGTGCTGCTTGTTGTGGTCCAGGAAAATCAATTTGTTGACTTTCATGGAAAGAAAATCACTGTACAGCTACATCTAAAGGTGAACCAGCAGTGACTTCAAACTTGCAGAGACCCGTAAGGGGGATGGGGGGGGGGGGGGGGGGAGAGATGAGAGAAAGCGGCCATCTTCAACCAGCCGGGGCCTCTTGAAAGCAGAAGTGACGACCTTTAACTTGCCAGACTGGAAGCATCAGTGGCGAGCTTTAACCAGTCAGGGATCGCAACAGCCCTCAGCGTCCTCGTATTGTCAACGAAGATAGGATGGCCGTAAGGTATAAAATCAATTTACAATGTACATTGTTGGACTTCACAGCAGAACAGCAAGGCGATGACATGTGCAGACTACGCGTTTCTTAAATCAGTAGGTCTTAAACCTTGCAATGATGTCGTTCGATATAACTTACATGATGGAATGTGATGAGTGTACTATACACCAGGAAAACTTCTCACACGAATTTCATGCATCAACCACATTTAACAAGAACGATGAGATTAGAATTGGTATCCTACACCATCCTGTGCACAAGTTTCATATGCCTGGATGGGTCATTTACAAAAAAGAATGGTACTGCTACAGTGGCAACCCACATTGTGTGTTCCTGTTTCATTAGATATGATATGAGCTTAATGTGGTCGAGTCTGACCTTACAATCCATGTAGGCATAACACCAACTCTTAAAACGTATGTCTCTGCTTCTCTCTGAGATTTGGACGATTTAGAAAATGCTGTATGGTTCATAGACCAGCCAGTGGGTAGAACAGTGGAAGAGTACAAGAGATTTACTGGATGTATACCTTTCAAAGTGCTTATGGGATACTTTGAGGACATGTAGCAAATTGTCATGAATGCTAAACCGGAACTTATCTTAGTACAGAGTACAACAGGTAACAACTGTAGATAATCCTGGCCCACAACAACATTCAAGAAGCTCAAGAGGAGAACAAAATCACCATCAATAAAATAATATGGATAATATCACACATCACTGTATCGGATGAGCAGTGTTTGAAGCTTTTAAAAGTTCTGAACGTCGACGTATTTCTACCACTATATTTCTGATACGAGAGGTTCACCCACTGCTACCCACTGCAAAGATAAAGGAGACTTATTAAAGCCTTGTCTCAATTGTAGACCCCTGGTTCATCATATTTGTGTCTCAGACCAACAGGAGGGGATGAAGCACGATTCCACCAAATTTGACTACAGGTTAACTAACACTAGAATATGAACTCTGAATTCTATCTGTATGATAACTTACACATGCAGTGGAATGAAAATATATACAGTCTATACATATGACATGTATGCAACACTCCATGCTTGATACTATGATCAAGAAGGATATCTACTCAGCTCATAGAAATTCAAAAATCTGGTGCCAATCATCATAATAGACTGCTCGAAACAGAACGAGATAATTAAATCTATAAATGTATTAATTGAATTTAAATCCATGGTAAAGTTCTCAGAACACACTGCAGCGTATGCTCTAGTTCTATATGATCCCTCACTGGTGTTGTGCAACAAACTATAGAAATGAACAGGTGCTGCACCATACCCAAATTATTTCCCAATGGTATCTCAAGGAGTGAACATTATTGCAGATGCTCAGGGTTTCTATGATGATGAGTATAGACAGTTCATATTTCACAGCAAACACAGAAGATGCCAGAATAATATAGATATTCTTAACAAACATTGCATGACTGAGGTCTTTCACAGATGTGAAGTATGCTAAAACACAGGGGATTACAAAGTGGTTAACAGGTTTCTAAGACAGAATTTGCTAGGAAGATCCCCAATTACTCTATAAAGGTATGGTGACATCGCTTGGATTATATGAAGACACAGATAACATCATTTACAAAGGTGATGAGAAGATTACATGCATGCATCGAATCTTAAAGTTTGCTGCTACTCAAGACCTGGAATTCTTCTTCGATTGAAGGAGAAGGAGAAGCAGAAGAAGAAGAAAAACATGTGTGAAGAAAGAGTAGTGTCTGCTCACGGAAATGTAAAATTACTTTTATGTTGGATGAAAAAAAATGGTTTTTTACCTCACAATCTATATACGATTCCTCTTGACCCTGTTCCCACTTTTATAGTGTACGGTATTCCCCAGACACTACGTCTGTGGTTCCTTTAAAGTACTGGTAATATGATTTTAGACATTTTCACTATATGTCATTCAAAGTGGAAACAGTCGCGTGCCTTCTGCCTCCATAAGACAATACAATCTGCACCTTAGGTGTACTCCCACGCAATTATTCTACAAAGAAGAGCCAAGAGGACTGGTACACTTCCTTAACATAGTGTAGGGCCCCTACAAGCAGGCAGAGGAGTAGATTGTTTTTACTGGTTTTGGCGCACTAACGCAATTTTAAACAAAATTCTGTTTTATATGTCAAACAATTAATTTAAAAAAAAAAACAGTATATTTAATTAACTAAACCGATTTCATTACGTTAAGTAAATACCTATTTTTTACAATGACACAACTAAATACAATAAACAACTGATTTTTAACTTCATTATTTCAGATACAGCGTGAATGTAACACAGTAATATGTATTACTTATCAAAAGTATGTTACTTTTTAAAAAACTTACACTGTTAATGTAAGTAAATTAATTAAAATATATCAGTTAACAAAGTAATTATTTTAAAGAATCACATTGTGAACATAAGTAAATCTATTAAAATGTATTAGTTAACAAAGTACATTATTTTAAAAATCACATTGTGAAGTAAGTAAATAAAAAAAATGTATCAGCTAACAAAAGTAATTTAATTTAAAAATTTTACATTGTGAACATAAGTAAATTAATAAAATAAATTAATTACAATAAAAGTACATTATTTAATATTTTATATTGTGAACTCTATGTCATGGAATTCATTAATTCTATTTCTAAGATTTTTCATTTCTCCTTTTTTAAATATTTCAAAATCAGAATCATGAACTAATTTAGAAAATCTATTTGGTCAAATGACTTTAAAATCATTATTGAGTTCTAGACAAAGTTGTTCTCCATATCTAGTATTTAAATATTCACAGTTTGTAATATTATATAAAACATTTATCTCTAGCTCACTTACTTTTTTAATTTCTTTAGAAATACTTACTCTGTTGAGCTCCTGATAAAAGTAGTTTCCATTTATGTACAAAAATTTTTATTAGTTTTACAAACATAAATTAGTAGTTTGTACTCTCCATATTTTTTAAAAATTGTAATTTTGAACTTATAGCTAAATGATTTATTAAAAATAATTTTTTCTATTTTTAAAAAGTATAATAAAAATTATTTCTTATAAATGGAAAACCTTAACGAAATGCAAATTAAACTAAAAGCAACATATGAACTAATTGAGCACTCTGAAAAAGATTTTGATTGTCCTGTTTGTTTCAGTAATGAAGATAATAATCAATTTGTTAAAACAAATTACAATCATATAGTTCATAAAAAATTTATTGATGAGTGGTTAAAGGAAAAAAGAAAATTCTCCAATTTGGAGCATTATTATTAAAAATAAAGTACCAGAAACAGTTAAAATAATTGATATTTGTGCTATCTTTGATGATCAAGATGAAGCAGCATATTATGGTGATTATTTATATATTTAAATTGTAAAATTATAAAAATTATAAAAAATTTACTTTTTCACAAATTTAATAAATTTTTTATATATAAATGGAGCAAGTTAAATATAAGTCATCTGTGAAATCTCTATTTTGTAAATATTGTATTATGGAGAAATAAATTGATAATTTTACTTTACAAAAACATAAAAAAGATGATTATAGAACTATATGTAGACCATTTATAAATAAATATCTTGTAAAATATTAGAATATACAAGAAATTCCTTGTGTGTATGGAAAAATGTTGCTAAATATTATTTCAAGGAACATATACAACGAAATCCAAGTGAAGAACATACACAAATATTATTAACAATGAGTAGCAAAGAAGTCGTAACTGAAGAAACATCTACAATGTATAGCGAAAAAGTTGTGACTCAAGAAACATTTACATCTACAAAGTTATGTAAAAAGTTGTTAAGAAATTAAAGATTTAAATTGTTTTTACATAAACACTTCACATAAAGATAAACATAATAATAAATGTAAGAAGTGTACTTTAGAATATACTAAGATTAAAAAAACTTTAACTAATTGATTAATTATTCAATAAATAATAATCCATTTTGATTAATTACATAGATCACTAAAACAAATTGTTTAAAAAGTAATTGATTGTCTAACTAATTGACTGATAAACTAAAGTTAAACTAATTCTTTTTATTTTTAACTATGATTGACCAATGTTTATAAATTGATGGTTAAACTAAATAATAATTGAATTCTCTTTTTGATTAAATATCTATTAAATAATAGTCCTGATTCATCTACTAAAAGAAATCATTTTCTTAAAAAATATTTTTTAGAAATCTAATGAATTTTTTTGCAATAAATAAAAGAGCAAATTGGAAACATACATTGATACTGAACTACAACAATTAACTGTTGCAAGTCTTCATGAGAATTGTAGAATAAATGATTTATGAGGTTATTCAAATTACCATAAAGCTGATTTAATTAAATTTATTATTAGAAATCGTTGAATTATTGTTAGAAATTATACACTTGAAGTAAATGAAAATCATACAAATATTGTTAGAAATTAACAACAGAAGTAAGTCAAAATCATACAAATATTGTTAGAAGTTATACACCTGATGTAAGTGAAAATCATACAAATATTGTTAGAAATTGTACACCTGATGTAAGTGAAAATAATGCAAATATTGTTAGAAATTATACATCTGAGGTAAGTGAAAATCATACAAAGGCAGTAAGATATTATACATCTGAAGTAAATGATAATTTTTGGAAACAGTGAACATATTATAATGTTGATGTTTTCCTAACTAAAGAAGATAAAACATCAAAAATAATATTAACATTTTCTACAGATATATTTGTAATACCAAAAACTAGAGCCATTAAAGAAGTATTATAAATTTTAATAATGATTTATTTGGAAACCAAGAGATAGAAATACAATTAAAAGATTACTTAGTTGAAAAATCTTTGAAAACAGATTAGATACTATAAATTTTGAAAATAGTTTAGATATTCTTGATCCTAATCATTTTTCAACCACAGTAAAAACTAAATTTTTTGTATTGTTAAAAACTATTTGTAAGTACATTATGGTTTAAAGATCAATTTTAATTTATATTGTGAATGTAAACTACAAACAAATCAAATAAATTTAAAAGTTCAAGAATTTGGACAACAAACCCAAAACTACACTATTATGACAGAAAAGGACTGTAGTAAAAAATTTGAACAAGGTAAGAGAGATATTTTCAAAAAATACCTAACTTTCAAGCACAAGAATCAGGGTGGTCATTAAATAGAATTATTGGTTTATTACTAGCAATTAGTAAATATGTTCCACTAAAAGCATCATCTTATAGTGATTTACGTAAAGTAATAAGGAACAAGAAAGCTTGTATTAATGTAAAAAAAAATGACGAAAAAAGTTTTCTATGATCTACCATAAAAGCTTTGTTTCCTGTAGATAAAGATGATGAAAGAATAACAAAATATAAAAATGTTAGCGTTGCTCTTGATTATAAATTTGAAAATATTGAGTTTCTTGTAGTGGTTGATCATATTTCAAAAATAGAAAATAAAATTAACATATCTATTAATGTTTATTCATTTGATGATGAAGAATGTGTATCCATAAAAAAATTCCGAAATGAAAGAAAGGTGAACATGTAAATCTACTCTTTTCAAGAAAAATGATAATGCACACAGTTGTAACATAATAAATTTATCTGGACTTGTATCAAGTCAAATGACCAAACATAGTGAAGTACAATTTAATTGTGATTAAGTTTACTACATTTCAATAGTACAGAAAAATTAAATAATCATACACCAACATGTTTAACTAAGAAAACTATTAAAAGTTGAAATGCCAAGTGAAGGAAAATGTGTATATTTTAAAAATTATCAATATACACAAAAAGTTACATTTGTTATTTATGCTGATTTTGAATGTTTACTTTTAAATATGGACAATTGTGAACCAAATCCAGAAACACCATATACAATGAAATATCAAAAACATGAACCAAGTAGATTTTGTTACTACATAACATATATATATGGAAATTATAAACATCGTGTTATTTATAGAGAACCAATTTGACATAAAAATTAGGTGTAAGTACAAAATAAGAAGTTAAAAAATGGAAAATTTTATTCTGAAATTGAAGAAATGAAACCATTTACATTTGAGGAAAACAAAATACATAATAATTCTTAAGTTTGTACATGGTGTACATATCATTACACTGAAAGTAATAAAAAAGTTCATCATCATGATCGTGTAACTGGGAAACATATTGCACCACTGTGCAATAATTGTAATTTAAAACTACAACAACCCGATTTGTATCTATTTATTTACATAATTTATCTGGTTACGATTCGTATTTTTTTGTAAAAGAACTATGTTATGATAAAGAAGAAGTAGAATTAATACCATGTAATGAAAATAAGTATATTAGCTTTGGTAAATGTACAAAAAATTTAAAAATGAGATTTGATGATACATTTACATTTATGGCTTCTTCACTTGATAAACTTTAATAAATCTTAACAAAAATGAATTAAGAAATATTAAAAACTATTTTTCACCAGAATTATTTAATTTAGTAAATAGAAAAGGAGTGGTTCATGGTGCAGGTTCCTGTTGTCATGTCCTATTTCATGAACCATGGGCAACATATGAGTGGTCACCAACATGTTTAACTAAGAAAACTTACTTGAGTAAGTGGTCCTGACAGTCAGGATACCAGTTACTTTGGAATAAGGCTGGACATCTCAGACATATTCTGAGTTGTGGTCACCTTTGTGCTCAGATGGTGATGACTACCAAATCCACCTGTTGGTCCCTCAACCATTAGAGGTAAAACTCAGTGGGACATGGGGCAAGTAAGACTAGCAACCTGCTTCCCAGGTAAATATGATGCTGGCAACAATTACAGCAAAATGCCTCAGACCTTTGGAGGTGATGGAGTCCCACCTCTGACTGACAAACCATGGACTCCTAAGATATGACTCGGCAAACAAATGGTAACGAGATGGGGAGCTATTAATATCAATGGGGGCTACTCTGAGAAGAAGGTAGAGCTGGCAGAGGCTGCAAGTAAGGTGGGGTTGGTCATTTTAGCTGTTAGTGACATTTGGGTAAGGGATGAGAAATAGAGGAAGTGGGAGAACACAAGGTCTACCTGTCAAGAGTCAAAGCAGGAATAGCACAATGGAGTGTAGGGCTTTACATCAGGAAAGAAATGGAACCCAGCGTAGTTGCAATAAATGAACGACTGATGTGGATAGATTTGACAGTGTCTAACAAGAAAATTAGGATTGTGTCAGTTTATTCGGATTGTGAAGGGACAGGTCTAGATAAGATGGATAGTTTTTATGACACACTCAGTGATGGAGTAGCTAGAGTAAAGGACAAGGACAGTGCTCTGCTCATGGGTGATTTTAATGTCAGGATTGGAAATCGAACAGAAGGGTATGACAATGTTATGGGTAAATTTGGAGAGGATATGGAGGCCAACAGGAACGGGAAACAACTCTTGGATTTCTGTGCCAGTATGGGCTTAGTAATCTCAAACTCCTTTTATAAACATTAGAACATTCACCGGTATACTTGGGAAAGCAGGGGAACAAGATCTGTCATTGACTATATAATAACAGATTAGGAATTCAGGAAGGCTCTGAGGGACACACATGTATTCAGGGGATTGTTTGATGACACTGATCACTATTTAATCTGCAGTGAAATTGGTATTGTGAGGCCGAAAGTGCAAGAGGTCAGGTCCATATGTAGGAGGATAAGAGTGGAGAAACTTCAGGATAAGGAAATCAGGCACATGTACATAACAGTGATCTCAGAAAGGTACCAGCTAGTTGAATGTAGTCAATTACAGTCGTTGGCAGAGGAATGGACAAGGTACAGGGACACAGTACTAGAAGGGGCTAAAGAATGTCTTGGAACAGTAGTGTGTTAAGGTAGGATGAAGCAAACAGCTTGATGGAATGACACAGTCAAGGCAGCCTGTAAAAGGAAAAACTTGGTGTATCAAAAGCGGCTACATACCAGAACTCAGGTAGTCAGAGAAAGTTATGTTGAAGGAAGAAACAAAGCCAAACAGATAATTGCAGCATCCAAGAAAAACCTTGGGAAGTCTTTGGAAACAGGTTGGAGACTTTGGGTCAAGCTGCTGGAAAACCATTCTGGAGTGTAATTAGCAGTCTTCAAAAGGGAGGTAAGAAGGAAATGACAAGTATTTTGGACAGGTCAGGAAAACTGCTGGTGAATCCTGTTGGTGCCTTGGGCAGATGGAGGTAATATCTTGAAGAGTTGCTCAATGTAGGTGAAAATACGATCAGTAATGTTTCAGATTTCGACGTACAATGGGATATGAATGATGATGGAAGTAGGATCGTATTTGAGGAAGTGGAGAAAATGGTCAATAGATTGCAGTGCAATAAAGCGGCTGGGGTGGTTGAAATTAAGTCAGATCTCATCAAATACAGTGGAATGTGAGGTCTTAAATGGCTACACAGGATAATTGAAATGGCGTGGGATTCGAGACAGGTTCCATCAGACTGGACGAAAGCAGTAATCACACCAGTCTTTAAACATGGAAACAGAAAAGATTGTAACAACTACAGAGGTATCTCTTTAATCAGCATTGTGGGTAAAATCTTCTCAGGTATTGTTGAAAGGAAAGTGCGAGTATTAGTTGAGGACAATTTGGATGAAAATCAGTGTGGGTTTAGGCCTCTTAGAGGTTGTCAGGTCCAGATCTTTAGCTTACAGCAAATAATGGAGAAGTGTTACGAGTAGAACAGGGAATTGTATCTATGCTTTATAGATCTAGAAAAGTCATATGACCAGGTTCCTAGGAGGAAGTTATTGTCTGTTTTACGAGATTATGGAATAGGAGGCAACTTTTACAAGCAATTAAAGGTCTGTACAATGTCAGGCAGCAGTTAGAGTTGACGGTAAATTGAGTTCATGGTTCAGAGTAGTTTCAGGGGTATGACAAGGCTGCAACCTGTCTCCACTGTTGTTCATATTATTTATGGATCATATGTTTAAACAATAGACTGGCTGAGTGAGATTAAGATATGTGACCACAAAATAAGCAGTCTCGTATATGCGGATGACTTAGTTGTGATGGCAGATTCGATAGAAAGTTTGCAAAGTAATATTTCAGAGCTAGATCAGAAATACAAGGAGTATGGTATGAAGATTAGCATCTCCAAAACGAAAGTAATGTCAGTGGGAAAGAGATATAAATGTATAGAGTACCAAATAGGAGGAACAAAGTTAGAACTGGAAGTGAGGTATAGCAAAGTTATTGAAGTGAGCATTCAGCTACGATCAACTCTCTTCTGCAAGAAGGAAGTCAGTAACAAGACTAAGTTATCTGTGCACCATTCAATCTTTCGACCAACTTTGTTGTATGGGAGCGAAAGCTGGGTTGATTCAGTTTACCATATCAATAAGGTTGATGTTATGGACATGAAAGTAGCTAGGATGATTGCACGTACTAGAAGATGGGAACAATTTCAGGAAGGTGTCCACAATGAGGAAATCAAAGAAATACTGGGAATGACCTCTATAGATGTAGCAGTCAGGGCGAACAGGCTTAGGTGGTGGGGTCATGTTACATGCATGGGAGAAGCGAGGTTACCCAAGAGACTCATGGTTTCAGCAGTAGAGGGTAGGAGTAGTCATGGTAGACCAAGGAGAAGGTACCTGGAATCGGTTAAGAATGATTTTGAAGTAATAGGCTTAATATCAGAAAAGGTACCAGCGTTAGCGCTGAATAGGGGATCATGGAGGAATTTTATAAGAGGGACTATGCTCCAGACGGAACGCTGAAAGGCATAATCAGTCTTAAGTGATGATGATGAATAGAAAAGGTGTTTATCCATATGATTACATGGATTCTTGAGAAAAATTTGAAGAAACACAATTACCAACAAAAGAGATATTTTGCTATAAATTAAATTATTTTAACATAACTGATGAAGATAATAAACATGAAAAATTAGCTTGGTGAAAATCAATATAAAAAATCTTGGTTAATATCATGATGTGTATCTTAAAACTAATGTACTATTGTTAAATGCTGTATTAGGAAATTTTAGAATAACATTTGTACAGTAATAAAAGAAGTATCAGTGGCAAAGCGATTTAGAAAAGATTGCTGTATGGTGTGGCAGGTGGCAGTTGACGCTAAATAACGAAAAGTGTGAGGTGATCTACATAGCTTGCAAAAGAAATCCATTGGAATTGGATTACTCGATAAATAGTACAATTCTCAAGGCTGTCAAATCAACTAAGTATCTGGGTGTTAAAATGACGAACATCTTCAGTTGGAAAGACCACATAGACAATATTGTGGGGAAGATGAGCCAAAAGTTGCGTTTCATTGGCTGGGCACTTTGAAAATGCAACAAGTCCACGAAAGAGACAGCTTACACTCGTTCGTCCTCTGTTAGAATATTGCTGCACAGTGTGGGATCCTTACCAGGTGGGATTGACGGAGGACATCAAAGGGGTGCAAAAAAGGGCAGCTCATTTTGTACTATCACGTAATACAGGAGAGAGTGTGGCAGATATTAAATGCGAGTTGGGATGGAAGTAATTAAAGCAAAGACATTTATCGTAGTGGCGAGATCTACTTATGAAATTTCAGT
The DNA here is from genome assembly GCF_021461395.2 of Schistocerca americana. Classification (NCBI taxonomy): domain Eukaryota; kingdom Metazoa; phylum Arthropoda; class Insecta; order Orthoptera; family Acrididae; genus Schistocerca; species Schistocerca americana. The sequence goes on along the minus strand of NC_060121.1, from coordinate 595,017,428 downwards.
CACCAATTATCTCTTCTAAATGCGAACATATTTTGTTCAGCCCATCCTACATAGGTAGGAATGATCATCAAAATAAAATAAGAGAAATCAGAGCTCGAACAGAAAGGTTTAGGTTTTCGTTTTTCCTGATCGCTGCGCGAGAATGGAATGGTAGAGATTGTGGACCGATGAACCCTCTGCCAAACACTTAAATGTGAATTGCAGAGTAATCATGTAGATGTAGATGTAGATGTACCGTATATAGGTTTAAACACACATTAAAGAACTAAAGCTACAAATGATTTTGAAAGAGATTTCTATAAAGTAATGATCATACTGTATTTGATAAAATAATGGAGAATATAAGACATAGACAAGTTATAAAATTAGTTTAAAATAGTAATGTATGTGTTAAAGTTGTAGCTAAAAAAACATTAATGTACAACCATATTTAAGGTAAATCTTGCTGCTATTCATATGAATAAAACTTAAATTACATTCGATAAACCTATTTATGTTGGATTAAGTACACTTGATAAAACTAAAGAATTAATGTATGATTTTCACTATAGAGTTATGAAACCAAAATATGGAGAAAATATTGAATAAAGTTATCAAGATAAGGATAGTTATATTTACAATATTAAAACTGTGGTTTCTTTGAAGACATGAAATGAAAAATTGATTAAATTAATGCAAGTGATTATCAAAAAGGTAATATAATAGTATACCACTAGTAAACAAAAAACTTGTATGTAAAATGAAAGATGAATGTAATGGGTAAGAATTTTGCGGTTTAAGGGCAAAAAGGTATGTTTATAAAGATTGTGACAATGTAGAAAAAATTTCTGTTATCAAAAATGTGTATGTAAAAACAAAATAAGTTTAGAAGATTACAAAGATTGTTTGCTTAACAATGTGGGACAGTACATAAAAATTAATTTAATTAACAGTGTAAAACATAAAATATATACAATTCAAATAAACAAAAAGCACCAAGTGCTCATGACAATAAAAGACAAGAATTGGAAAATAAAATAGATACATTACCATATAGCCACTATAAGTTATTAAAAAACTAATAAAATTTTCACGTACAAAATTAATAAAAATAATTTTTATTTAAAATTAATGAAAAATTATGTATATAATTATTTCTATATAAAATTAATATAATTTTTTACATATAAAATATTTCCAAATAAATGGAAACTTTATTCAAAGTCCAAATAAACACAAAGATTTTTGTATACAAACACTAAAAACATTGAATAAATACATTGAATTAATACATAAGGCGAATGAGAAATGGAAGCATTAAAGTAGTAGCAGAAAACTTAATGTAAAAGATTAAATAATTAAATAAACAGATTTTCAAATTCAAATTTGATGTAAATTTTTGATACTTATTTAATAACTGATTGATGGTTAAACTAAATAGTAAACTAATTCTTTTTGGAAACGAATTGTTTGAAAACTAATTCACTGTTTAACTAAATAGTAAACTAATTCTGTTAAAAAATTGTTTAAAAACTGATTGATTTTTAAAATCAATAGTAAACGAATTGCTTAAACCCTAACTGATTGTTAATGAAATAGTAAATTAATTTCCTTTAACACTAATGGTTTAAAAACCAATTGGTTGTTACACTATATACTGAACTAATACTTTTAAAAACTAATTGTTTATAAACTAATTGATTTTTAAAATTCATAGTAAACAATTTCTTTTAAAAACTATCTGTTTAAAAACAAACTAATTGCAATACTGAATAGTAAAGTCAATCTTTCAAAAAACTAATTATGAAAAACTAACTGATTGTTAAACTAATTAGTAAAATAATTCTTTTAAAAAACTAACTCTTCAAAAACTAATTGATGGTTAAACTACATAGTAAGGTGGTACTCTTAAAAACAAAATTTATTGTTAAACTAAATACTAAACTAATTCTTTTAAAAATTAATTCTTTAAAAACTAATTGTTAAAAACTAATTGCATGTTTAATTGAATAGCAAACTAATTATTTATAAAAGTACTTTATCTTTATTTATCCAAATGTAGTGTGAATTATCAAAACCTAACCATTTAACATTAACTTGATTACCTTTCTTTCTGTAGTTTTTTCATAAAAATTTCCTTTTATATCTTATAATTTAAATGTTATAACATTAGAATGAATAACATCTTCAATTTTATATATTTCTCTTGACCAATTAGTTTTATATCGAGTTTGATTTTTATTGTAGAATGTTTTGCGTTACTGCATTCATTAATTAGATTTTTAACTAAATTTAACATTAATAAATTCCTTGTAAAGTAAATTTCTTACAAATTTTTTCTTTAAGACTTCTGTTAGATCGTTCAATAACAGTTGCTTTTAATTCTGAAAAAGGTCAACAATGATTAATGTTATATTTTTCATTAATTCATTATAATATTGTGACGGAATTCTTTACCATTTTCTGTTTGTAAATTATTTGGCTAATTAACTATTAAAATTTTTTGAAATCATCAACAATATTTTTAGATCTTTTATCGTCAATAGGAACAGCAAACGCGTATTTTGAAATAACCTCGATTTATTGTTAATAAATATTTATAACCTTTATTTATTTTGACATTCCATTTCAACTAGATCAGGTTGTCATAGATCATCTATACCAAGTAAAACAACAATTCCTCTTTTACAATTCCTGCAAATTGGTTTTTGTAATTCATTAATAATATTTTCCCTGTGTACAAAATCTTTTAATGAATTTGCTCTTTTTGTACAAATACCTTGATTTCTTTGATTTCACTTTTAGTTGTCAATATGATCTTTTTGAAGAACTAAATGTTAATTATGATTCATATATATATTAATATATATATATATATAATATTTATATAGATTAAAGAATTTAATAAAGTTCAAATTGATATAACAACCTTATTTCTTCTATACATTCTATATTGTCACCTTCTTTGTTATGTGTGCCTTTATTAATCTGTGCTTCTAATGATTTATGTTTACTTTCTAGTGAATCAGTTATAACAAATGCATTAAGGAAATTTCTTTGTGTTTCACTTATTACTTTATTATAATATCCAACATAGCATCGGTAATACCTATTCTTTATTTCTTTGCTACAAATCGGAAAAAGCTTTTTCTACTTCTTTTTTGGTAAGGAAGTATTGTTTAGTAACTACATCTTTTGCATCAACTGGATCAATTACATTATCAAGATTCCTAGTTTTAAGAACAATATAATCCTTAGTTACTTTAAAAATAGTATTTATTCTTTTTGAAATTGTTTAATTGCATCAGTTATCTTTAGATCTATTGAAGATAGAAGTTGTTTAATAATATTTTTAATTTTTCTAAATTGAATGTATGTGTATTACATACTTGTTCAGTTTGTTTAGTTAGATGTATCTGATTTCAAAAGTGTCTGTTTATTAAATCTAAAATATCATCAAAATTATAATTCACACATAGAAATTTTAAAACAAATAGACATAAATGACCACATAATACTTCATCAAAATTTTGTGTCCTTTCTGTATTGTAGTACAGTACATTTTTTCCTAAATAGTTATCTGATTGTTTTCTTATATTACCACCAAATGAATAGAAAACAACTTTTTATAATTATTTTTAAAAATATTTTTTGGTAACAAATCCAGTGAGTACCGGGATTATCAGATGTATCTACATTTACTATACCATCTTCAATTTTAAATGGTATATTTGGTATTACATCAATAATGTATAAACCACGAAAGTGTTAAATTTTTGATTATTTAGTAAGTTTTTCTACATCAAAACTACTTAATGCATTACGATAATTGTCAATTACTTTATGAATTATTCTTTTGTTTTCTTCATTCCACCACCAACTTTTTCTCCATCTCTTGATTATATCATCTTCGTTCTTCTAATCCTTCATCATTTTTATTTTTGTTTAATACTTAATTTGCAATTGCTGCAGATCCTCCAGCTAATGAACCAATTGTTGCTAAATATGGTAATGCAGCGAATAATAATGGAAGATATCCACCCTCCTGTTGTGTTAATCCTTTACAATCTCTCTTTTTGCTAAATATTCAAAAAAAACTTTACAACAGGAATACCTAATGCAAATGGTAAATTTCTCCAGTTTTTTTATCTTTCTTGCATTTTGTGGATTATTTAAAAAGGGTTCAATTACATGTCATTCTTCATTATTTAACTTTAATTCAATTGAATTTGCTTTGCTACCACTAGGTAGCAAAATATAATCAATTGTAAACATATTCATTGATATAGTTAAAAATTTAATAAAGATTTTTTTAAATAGTCAAAAATTACTAATTTATATGAAAATTTAAAAAGATTTTTTATAGTTTAAAAATGTATGTAGATTTCTTTTATAGTTTGTAAATTTTATAAAGATTTTTATATAGTTAAAAATTTTATCAAGATCTTTTTATAGTTAAAAATTTATGAAGACTTTTTTATGTAGATTAAAAAATTTAAATGATTATTTTTGTATAGTTTAAAAAAGTATAAAGTTTTTTTAAGTAGATAAAAATTTATCAGTACTTTATTTTGGTTTCAAAATTTATATAGTTAAAACTTTTATAAGGATTTTTGCATAGTGTAAAAATATATAAAGATTTTTATATAGTTTAAAAATTTTCATCAATATCAACATTAATTTTCATACTTCTCTCAATTTCCATACATTATTCCTCTAACTGCTGTTGCTGCAACTTTTTCACCAAATGAAGCATTATTTGCATACATCCTTTCTTTTGCACCTAACTTAAGTTCTTTATCAGCTATATGTCTTTTTTCTAAATCTAAACATACACATTAAACCAAATGAAATTTTAAGCAGAATAACTATTGAAAGTGATGTAAAATTGTATTTGTATATAACAGATAGAATTGGAAGTTTGCTTGGTTTTAGCAATCAAGTTGTTGAAGCTAATGATAGAGCTTGTAACAAGAATTATACGTATAAGAATTTTTTTCTTTATGAATTTAGATAAATTAATAATAGCAATGTGTTGAATTTCTTTTCCGATTTTTTCGTGTCATGTTAAAGAAACTGTGAGTAACTTTTGAAACGAATATTATTTATGTTAGATTTCAAATAATGTGGTAATCAAAGGAAAGTGTATTTAATGTTAAATCTATTGTAAGATGTGAAAATTGTAATTTATACACTTGGTCCATACGTAGGTAATGCATTAGGATATGTGTAGTAGAAAACCTGTGGTGAATACCCTACCTGTAGGGGAGCGGGAAAAGGTGGAGGCAGGCGAGGCGGGAAAACGCACACTGGGCGCGGTTCGACACAACGGGCTCAGTAACACAGTCGGAGGCGAGCAACAGTCGGAAGTACATGTACTGTACCGAGGAGGCTACCCAGGAAAAGTGGATTCCATTGAGCCTCGGATGAACCGATTCCGACGACTACTTGGCATGGCTATATTCTGAGGCACAAAATTGGAAAGATTACGACGCTAAGAAGATGGAAAGTGCCGATGTTGTGTGAGCCTTAGCCGTGCTTGCATGTGTGCCGTGCTGCCCGCTATCTCGCTGCCCGCCAACCGCCGCACCGACTTGCACAGGTCAAACATTTATTTCATCTTTAGAAGTGTATCTGTGTGGACCAGTGTCGAAACTGTTTCTAATGGTTCAATAATAACGTGACTTTTACCAGAATTGCTTTAGCCATGACTTATCCTGATCACTGACCTAGACAGGATCCTTACCTCGTATTGTGCAATCCGAGTATCCTAAACTGAAAGTTTAATGTTTGTGTTAATGAAAATTATCAGCAGATTAATCTATGCCATAAAGGGATCTAAAGTTCTGTGTGCTGTTGCAAATGTTGGTAAAGAACAAAAGAGTTTTTTTTTTTTGAATTGAGTTAGCGATGTTATTTAATTAATTTGAGACAGAAATAATGACAGTTAAATTATTCAGAAGTGAGACAAAAGAGTAGTTATCCAGAGATTGATAAATTTTGTGTGTTAATTTGCTTTCAGTACTTAACAGTTTCAGTATAACCACTATAACAGTTTCAGGGCCCCCCCCCCTTTTTCTCTTATCCATTCGTTCAAACCTTGATGTGTACTGCTCAGATTTGACCAGTAAAGCTAAATTCTATATTATACCTAAGTGTATTATTGTTTTTCCATCTTTAATAGTAACATTGTATATGTGCTTTCAAAACTGCTAATTATAGGGTAATCTATGCCCGATTTCAGTCTGCTCAACATACAAAATGCAGTTAGTAGTAATCATTACTGTGTGGTGTTGTGTAAATGTAGTTCGTCCAAATTAGTACAAAAAAGAGAAAACTTTAGTTCAGTGGATTTTTCGAGTTCCAAACTTTGCCATATAACGCATCATTACTACGTGTTACTATGCTTGTACATGCACCCACTTGTACAAGGAAAAACTCACTAATTGCCTAAGTAGGCTGGCGACCGAATTGTTAATTATAGGTAGCACCTACTGTGTGTACTTCTTGTCCATGCGAAAGAGCAGTTATACTCTACATTTGCTTGATGCATCACTGTAGTTATTGACTGAGTACAAGTCCGATCTTGCTTCTATTAGGTACACGCGATCAACTAATGTACTAAAATCCTTGTTTATAAGGTGAAGCCCGTGAACTTATTACAGTACAGGCTTTATATAGCTAACCTACGTCCGAGCAGGGCGGTAGTGTTACAAGTGGCTTCCCGGTGACAGGACGTCCATCTGTTGTCGTTTACAAATTAATGTAAAGATCGAACAGTGGATGTTCAGTGGCACGAATAGCAATAAAGTTCAGTAAAAGAAACTGCAGTGTGAGCCAAGTATAATAGTGTGGTGTAGTTGGCATTTAGTATGGACAGAAACGTAGACGGGGTAGGTGCGCCAAGTGAAATGGAGAATGCGGCTGGCTGTAGCCGGAGTTTACGCGGCCAGATAACAGATGGCGTTAGCGAAAGACAGTTGGCGTATATACAATACCACGAACATGTCAATGAACATATTGAAAGGTTGAGATCGCCTCGGACACAGCAAGGGACAAAACAGGAAGCAGAGGGTGACTTTGTAGATGATAGTGGGTATGTGAACGAATCCACTGACATATTTGATTCACCACAGATAAAGAAAGAACCGAAAGAAACTTCTGAAGTAGAATCAGAACACATCGATCCTGTAGAACAAAACAGTATAAAAATTTTAAGTATGAACGAATTATTTGAACAATTAACCAAACAAATTGCAGGACAGAATGATCAGCTTCAAAAACAAGTCGGTAGTCAGGTTAATCAGCTCAAAACACACGTTGACGAGCAACTCAAAACACAAAATGAGCAACTTCAAAAACAAGTCGGCAATCAGGTTAATCAGCTTAAAACACATGTTGACGAGCAGCTCAAAACACAGGTGGATCAAATTAAAGCACAGGTCGAAGGACAGGGAATTAAAATTAGTAAACAAATAGAACAGGTAGAACAAAAAGTAGGTAATTTAAGTTCTGTGGTAAATACTCTGAAATTTGAAATTGATGTTATTAACAAAAATATGGATACTATGCAGGAGGAAATTGGAAACATTAGTAGTAGATTCGATGTTGAAATTCTTAACATCCAAGAGAAAGTAGAACCTCTGGTTGAAACTAAGGTAGACGAAAAAGTTTTCGGTCTTAAAACTGAGGTCGTAAACAAATGTCAACATGGGATATCGCAATTGAAAATGGTAGTTTTAGACACTGAAAGGGATTTAAGTAAAAAAGTATCCGAATGTGTTCAAAATTGTGAACAAAATACTACGAAAATTCAAGGCAGAATTTTCGATCTGGAGAGCAAAATTAAAGATAGGCCTGGTGTTGTCTGTAATGGCACACCAATTACGAAGCTGTTAGAAGGCGAGGAACGCTTCGATCCAGCCAAGAAACATAACGGGTGGCATCCGTTAGATTTTATCAAAAATTGCGAGAGAGTATTTCCTGAGCACTTGTCTGATCAGGAAAAGATAAACGTAGTAATAAGCGCCTTAGCAGGTGATGCTAAGCGCTGAGGAATAAATTTAAATACCGAACGAATGACGTTCGAGGGATTTAGGCAGAGATTTACGGAAGAATATTGGTCTGAACAAAAGCAGGACCATTTATGGCGCGAGTTTATCATGGCCAAACAGCATGATAACAGGGGCAGGAATTCTTTGAAAGATTTCTGCGAGCATTGGTACCGAAAATTGACACACTTAAGAGGTAGAAGATCAGATTCAGAAATTATCTGGGAGTTATATAAAAAACTTCCAGAAGATTCAAAGAGGTATGTAGGAAGCAATCATCGCAGCTTCCAAGCATTTCTCGAAAGAGTCGAAGACGAAGATCATTGGCGCGAAAGTCGTGCCAATTATCAAAAATTTGGTAACCACACTAACCGACGTCATGACGAACGAAACGATGGCGATGGATTTCGCGTCAATGTAATACAAAGAGGAAGAGACAGAGGAAGAGGCAGAGGAAATAATCCAGGTCGTGGTAGAGGGTATACCGCGCAAAACAATAACGACGCGGGAAACTAATTTCCGCGAACGTTGCGGGCCAAACGGAAGCGGACAATACATACCGGCCCCGATTCAAGAAAAGATACCGGACCGACCGTAATGTAATGAGACAGGCTAGGGACGAGCATGGAACGCCGCGACGTGTTGTGGCGAAACAAGCGTCAGGTGCGAGCCAGAATGAATCATCGCTGCTGCACAGAGCGCTACATGTTAACAGGCGAGTGGAGCATCAGAGGGCAACGGCCCAGCCTAGCCGAACATCTGTTCGGAAAGAAGCCGCTAGCAATACGGCAGCAGTAGGTACGAACGTAGCAGTCAGAGCTAATGAAAATTTTACGAGTAATAATTCCGTGGCAAAGGAAACAATAAATGAGACTGTGAGTACACAGAGAGGTGCGGTTAGCAGTGTTTGCAATGAGGTAAAAGGCGATAATGAATTAGCAGAAGTAACTGATTGGCGTGTGCAGATCGATGATCTGTACAAGGGCCTAAAGCAATGTGAGTGGGAGGATTTTAAAAGGGAGTATGAGGCGAAGAAATTAGTTGGTGGAAAGAAAGATAGTAGTGACGTCCATAAAGTGACGTGGCCCAAATTTGAAGAAGGGATAATAAATAGCGCCGCGCAAAGTACGCGTGCTGCCGATAGGAGGAAGGTTAATGATAGGAAGAATTTGGAGAATGAAATCCTCAGCGTTGACGAAGAAATAACTTCTGCTAACAGTCCGCCAATAGTACAAGCTGCTACCGAGAGGCACCGTGGTGAAGGGGTAGATGATTACCTGAAAGTAATTAAAGTCCACGAGGATTACACTGAATATGAAGTCACAGTGGATGTGAATAAAGCTGAGGATGAGGTCGTTTTGCCAAAGGAGGAGATTGAATTAAGATCTAAGCCTGACGACAATACAGAGGAAGAACTTAGTGCCTGTCTCAGAAAAGCTTTTATGTTAGAACCTGAAAGCGATCCGGAATGGTCGGATTCCGACGATAGTTCAGATGATGAAAGATACGCAAATACAGACGAAAATGAATGTACTAGCGCTCCCTATTGTGCAAAAGTAGCGTGCTTAAGTGAATCTGATGTTGAGGAAGAGAGTAGTGATGAAACTAGTGAAGATGAATTTTCAGGTGTAAAGGAAAATGAATATACTTTTACTGAAAGAGGGTATGAGAAAATCAGTGAAAATAATAGGGATGCAGTTAATTGCGGTATTGTACCTAACGATGACGACGTATCAAAACAAAATCCAGACGTTGAAACAGAACAAAGAAAGAAAGAACCACCGGACGACTCAGGGTTTATTTCGCGAAGAGTTCAGGTAATTAATGACTATGAACTTCCGGAACCCAAGAAACCGCCAGATATATGTGAAGTGAATGTTAAAAGCATATCTTGGGACGATGTTATTGTCGACCCGGATTTGCTCAAGGAAAACCACGGTAATGAAAAACATTCGACGGTTAAACAAACTATAATACCAATTGAAATTTATAACGTGGAATTGCAAGTACTTCTTGATACTGGGTCTCAGATAAGTGCAATTTCTCAGTCATTTTTCGAACATATTTGTGATAAGCCTGGGCTAGTAATTATGTCAGTGACAGGTGTAAAAATTGTTGGTGCAACTGGTAAGGCTAGCAAGCCGGTAAAGAACCAGATTTTGGTTGAATTTAGTATAAAAGAACAAAATTTTGAACATGATTTCTTGGTTGTGCCAGACTTGAGTACTGAAATGATTTTGGGGATAGATTGGTTGGATAAAGAAAAGGTTATTATTGACTGTAGCCAGGGAGTGATCAAAATAAATAGTACATTTAGGAATTTGGAATTAATTTTGGAGGAAAGTGGGAAAGTGTTTGATTCAGAAATCGATTCTTTGTTGTTGGAGATCGACCAAGGGAATGATGGATTGACAAACAAGTACAAGGTGTACCATGTCCAGAGATTATTAAATGAGAGTGACAAGCAGGGGCAGGAATTTAAGGGAATGGTGGAAAATTTAGAAGGAATATCTCCCGAACAGAAAGCAGAATTACTTGAAATTTTAGATAGTAACCGCCCCGTATTTTCGGACAAACCTGGCCTAGTTAAGAATTTTGAATACCAGATTGAGACCATAGACCATAAACCTTTCTTCGTAAGACCGTTTCCGATACCCATATCAAAGAGGCAGGCTGTTCAAGTGGAAATAGATAAAATGATAGAGTGGGGGGTAATCGAACGAAGTAGCAGCGAGTATAACAGTCCCCTTATCATAGTGAACAAAAGGGATGGGGGAGTGAGAGTAGTTATCGACGCTAGAACTTTGAACAAAATTGTAAAGAAGGAAATAGACAGACCTGAAAATCTGGACGAAATGCTCCAAAAATTTTATAACGTAAAGTATTTAACCAGTCTGGATATGACAGCCGGATACTGGCAAATCCCATTAAGTAAAGAATCCCGTAAATATACCGCTTTTCTATTTGCCGGGAAATGCTATCAGTATAAAGTAGTGCCGTTTGGGCTTAGTACTTCTGTGGCAGTATTTATTAGGGCACTGGACTTTGTGTTAGGGAGAGAACTGAGTTCCCAGCTAACCATTTATGTAGACAATTTACTGATTGCTACAGAAACATGGCAAGAGCATTGCGAGTTATTGCAGAAAGTTTTTGTTGCTCTACAAGCAGGGGGCATGACACTTAAGTGGAAGAAATGTGAATTTGTGAAATCGGAAAAAAAGTTTCTGGGGCACATTATTACCACAAACGGCATTGGCAAGGATCCGGAAAAGTTAAGTGCAATATCAGGATGTCCGGCTCCTAGAAATAGAAAACAGTTGAAAGCCTTTTTAGGTTTATGTGGGTTCTATAGAAAGTTCGTCAAGGGGCAAGTTTTTAATAGTCCTCATCTGAATAATTTACTTAAGAAAAATAGTGCTTTTGTGTGGACAGAAGGATGCATGAGAGATTTTGAAAAATTGAAGAACGAACTTTTGAATGACAATATTTTGCATCACCCCATACTATCAGAACCTTTCCATATGAGTACTGACAGCAGTGCTTATGGAATTGGTATAGAAGTTTTCCAAGAAATCTGTAATGATAAAGAAATCGAACACAGGACTATCGCATTTGCAAGTAGAACTCTAACAAAATACGAGATGAACTACACTATTTCGGAAAAGGAAGCTTTAGCCATTATCTGGGGGCTAAAGAAATTTAGAAATTATCTGTGGGGCCATAAGCTCATTATACATACTGACCACAAAGCTTTAACTTTTCTTAAAGATTGCCGTTTACTTAATGGTAGGCTGACTCGTTGGGCTTTGTACCTACAACAATTTGATTACGATATTTACTATGTTAAAGGTACTGAGAATTATGTGGCAGATGCTTTATCTCGATTGCCTAATGGTATGAGTGAAGTGCCAAATGAAAATGGTGAAGAGGGTACTTTTCAGATAAGGTATATGAAAGAGGTTTCAGGAAAGAGGAAAATGGAGCAGATATGTAAAAATATGAGATACCATCAGAATGAGGATTCAACCTGGAAATCAGTGAAGGTAAATTTTGACAGTGTACAGTATCCTCAGATTAAGAAATATTACAAAATATTTAAAGGCATTTTATATAGGAGGAAAGATTTAGCCACTGAGGAATGGAGAGTATGTTGGCCACACCAGTTTGATACCGAGGTCATAGATTATTTTCATTTAGCATTGGGGCATAGTGGGCCAAAGAAATGCTTGGATAAATTGAATAATGTAGTAGTGATTGTTGGTAGTGTCAGTAAGAAGGTAAAGGAACGAATTAAGTCATGTGATGTCTGTCAAAAAGCCAAAGTGCCGAACAAAACTAGTAAGGGACCAATGCAAAGTACGTTGCCTGAAGACACCCGAGACTTATTATCGGTAGATTTATATGGTCCCCTCCCGAAGACTTCGGGAAATTGTGCGTATATTTTGGTGATATTGGAAGTATTTTCAAAATTTGTGAAATTATACCCCTTGAAAAAAGCAACAGCAAAAGCTGTATTTAATAGGATGGTCGAATACTTTAGGACCATCGGGAAACCCAAAGCAGTACTATCTGACAATGGACCCCAGTTCATATCCAAAATTTGGAAAGAAGGAATGGAGAGAAATGGTCTGGAGGTTAAATATATCTCAGCTTATCATCCTGCTAGCAACCCGGTTGAAAGGTACATGCGAGAAATAGGGAGATTATGTAGAACATATTGCAGTCACAATCATAGAGCCTGGGGCAGATTTATATTGGATTTTGAGAATGTCATGAACACATTACATCATGAAACTACAGGATTTCCACCGGAAGAAATTTTGTTAGGCAGAAGTAGTAAAAGCTTAATTGAAGAAAAACTAGAGTTTCCACCTTGTACAAGTTTGGGATTGGATCAAAAGAAAGAATTGGTGATAAAAAGGGCAAAGCAAAAGGCTGAATCTAGATCTAAAAGACACAATAAAAATTTAAAAGTTTCAAAATTTAAAATTGGAGATTATGTTCTTTTAAAAACCCACGAAAAGTCTAGTGAACTAAACCATGAAATTTCAAAATTTAAATATATTTATAATGGACCATATATAATACAGAATATTCCACACGACAATGCTTACTACCTGATCTACCCAAAATCCAAAAGACCTTTAGGTGTAAGAAATATTGTGGATCTGAAACTGTATGTACCTAGGAACGAGTAAATGTGCTGTATCTTACGCTGAACCCAAGTTATTCTAAATGTATCTAATCTTTGTAAATGTCTGTATACCCTTGAAAGTGTGCTAATGTAGTTATGTGAGTTTCAGATTACCAATTGTACTGTAACTGTAAAAATGTATGGAGAAAAGGACTGAAAAGAAAGGATAAATGCTATCAGCCAGATAAAAGATGGGACTGTCAAAAATGAAAATGGGCAGTGTATGAACTGTAATATGAAGGACTGCCAAATACCAATGAGGGCAGATAAATAATCGATGGAAAATTGTAAATGTGATCCAGGAGATGTGACAATATGAAGTAAAAAGGACTGCCCAAATCCACATAATAGGCAGCAAATATATGTAGTTAATTTTCTGAATATATGTGTATGTGTTTTGTTTAGTAAGTAAGAAAATGGACTGCTATTCAAAGCATGCAGCGATAAATTTTCTTATAGTGTACACAAAATATGAAATTGTTTTTGTAGTTAAATGTTTGTATTCCAGAATTTTAAATTATTTCTTTGAGAAATTTAGAAAAAATAAGTAAATTGCTATTTTAGTGAGATTGTGATGGGAAGTTGGACTGTGCAAAAAGGCACTCGAGTAAATGACAAGTAGTTATTCTTGAAGTGTTTAAAAAATGTAAACCTATATACAGTGAGCAAAAGGAAATATGTAGTGTAAATCTTTTTGGACAGTTAAGTAAAAATTCAGAACCACTGTATAATTGTAAGATTTAGTGTTCCCATAAAATTTGGACTTAAGAAAATTTTCTGGAAACAGGGGCATGTGTAACGAGAATTATACGTATAAGAATTTTTTTCTTTATGAATTTAGATAAATTAATAATAGCAATGTGTTGAATTTCTTTTCCGATTTTTTCGTGTCATGTTAAAGAAACTGTGAGTAACTTTTGAAACGAATATTATTTATGTTAGATTTCAAATAATGTGGTAATCAAAGGAAAGTGTATTTAATGTTAAATCTATTGTAAGATGTGAAAATTGTAATTTATACACTTGGTCCATACGTAGGTAATGCATTAGGATATGTGTAGTAGAAAACCTGTGGTGAATACCCTACCTGTAGGGGAGCGGGAAAAGGTGGAGGCAGGCGAGGCGGGAAAACGCACACTGGGCGCGGTTCGACACAACGGGCTCAGTAACACAGTCGGAGGCGAGCAACAGTCGGAAGTACACGTACTGTACCAAGGAGGCTACCCAGGAAAAGTGGATTCCATTGAGCCTCGGATGAACCGATTCCGACGACTACTTGGCATGGCTATATTCTGAGGCACAAAATTGGAAAGATTACGACGCTAAGAAGATGGAAAGTGCCGATGTTGTGTGAGCCTTAGCCGTGCTCGCATGTGTGCCGTGCTGCCCGCTATCTCGCTGCCCGCCAACCGCCGCACCGACTTGCACAGGTCAAACATTTATTTCATCTTTAGAAGTGTATCTGTGTGGACCAGTGTCGAAACTGTTTCTAATGGTTCAATAATAACGTGACTTTTACCAGAATTGCATTAGCCATGACTTATCCTGATCACTGACCTAGACAGGATCCTTACCTCGTATTGTGCAATCCGAGTATCCTAAACTGAAAGTTTAATGTTTGTGTTAATGAAAATTATCAGCAGATTAATCTATGCCATAAAGGGATCTAAAGTTCTGTGTGCTGTTGCAAATGTTGGTAAAGAACAAAAGAGTTTTTTTTTTTGAATTGAGTTAGCGATGTTATTTAATTAATTTGAGACAGAAATAATGACAGTTAAATTATTCAGAAGTGAGACAAAAGAGTAGTTATCCAGAGATTGATAAATTTTGTGTGTTAATTTGCTTTCAGTACTTAACAGTTTCAGTATAACCACTATAACAGTTTCAGGCCCCCCCCCCCTTTTTCTCTTATCCATTCGTTCAAACCTTGATGTGTACTGCTCAGATTTGACCAGTAAAGCTAAATTCTATATTATACCTAAGTGTATTATTGTTTTTCCATCTTTAATAGTAACATTGTATATGTGCTTTCAAAACTGCTAATTATAGGGTAATCTATGCCCGATTTCAGTCTGCTCAACATACGAAATGCAGTTAGTAGTAATCATTACTGTGTGGTGTTGTGTAAATGTAGTTCGTCCAAATTAGTACAAAAACGAGAAAACTTTAGTTCAGTGGATTTTTCGAGTTCCAAACTTTGCCATATAACGCATCATTACTACGTGTTACTATGCTTGTACATGCACCCACTTGTACAAGGAAAAACTCACTAATTGCCTAAGTAGGCTGGCGACCGAATTGTTAATTATAGGTAGCACCTACTGTGTGTACTTCTTGTCCATGCGAAAGAGCAGTTATACTCTACATTTGCTTGATGCATCACTGTAGTTATTGACTGAGTACAAGTCCGATCTTGCCTCTATTAGGTACACGCGGTCAACTAATGTACTAAAATCCTTGTTTATAAGGTGAAGCCCGTGAACTTATTACAGTACAGGCTTTATATAGCTAACCTACGTCCGAGCAGGGCGGTAGTGTTACAAGCTGTAGGTAAAGATGTTCCTAAAATAATTCCTTTCGAATTAATCAACATAAATTTTAATCCTGCTGAATTATATGTAAAACATAATGATCATTTTCATAAAGAAACTAATATTATTGCTTCATTTAAACATAATGTGGAGTTTGGTTGACTAATAATTTATGAATCAAATTATCCTGTAAATGTTTCTATTTTTAATACAATTCAAGATTTAGAAGTTACTATTACTCATGAAAATGATAATTTAATTGACTTTAATGGTGCTACTGCAACAGTTATTTTAGAAATATCTTAATAAATTTTTTCCTTAACCCATTACTGGCCATTGTCCCTTCTTGGGGACGTGTATGTTTTGCTTATTTCTACATAAGCAATCGAGCTTTTAGCCTTTATTGTTGCACATTTAGATTTAACTAACTGCTATAATGCCTGTAAATGTAAAATAAATAACTTTTTTCTAAGTGCTTGATGTCAGAAAAATTATAAACTTGCTGATATTTTGTTCTCACACTTGGCAGCACTGTAGGTCTGCTGGTAGTTCCTGGACGACAATGAGCTATGGTTTAATTGTCTGGGTGTGTTTGTTATGAACGTATGGATGTCTGTGTAAGATTAAGTATATTTCAGATCTTTTCAAGCAAGTGCAATATCGATATTTTTATGTGTCCCAATAATGGGTCAATGGCATGTTACACTATCAAGTATTGTTGATGTGCCCTATTCGTGTATACACCAATTATACAGAGAATAATTGCATTTTACATTCTTTATATCTGCTTTGTTTCATATTCTCTTCGAATTTTACGATTCCAACAGGATAAAAACATGCCATGTGGACTTGCACTTGAAGAAATTCTAAGCAGAACTAGAGAACCATGAAGAGAGTGATGATGAAGATGATGACGTAGAATCTGTGATGATTCCACCCAATACAGATGTAATAGAAGGTGAAGAATACATTGTCGAAAATGTACTGAACAATGAGTCTGTTGTACAAGATGTAGCCAGTGTTTTAGAGCTCATAACCAACCTCCAAAAGGCAAAAGAAGGAAAGCGTTAGGAGATGGAGCAGAAAGTGGTACATTATCTACAAAAAATAGTAAGTGTAAGTGATATAAATGTCAAATAACATAAACAAACACTGGTGAACCAGGGAAGAGCAACGAACATTATGTTGCGGAATGTCTAGCAAATAAGACAGTAACCCAGGTGTTTGAGTATTTTTTTCTGAGAAACTAATGGATACTATCATTGAACAAAGCGAAATCTATGCTTGCTGACATAACAAAATAAATTTTCTGCTAACAAAAGAAGAACTTAAATCATTTATTGGTGTATTACTTCAGAATGCTTATCATAAGCTTCCGCATGAGAATATGTACTGGGAACAGGCTCCTGATGTCGGTGTTCCTTTAGTCTTCAACTCCATGTCAAGAACTAGGTTTCGGGAAATAAAGAGATTCATTCATCTCACTGACAATTCCAAAATAGACAGAAACGACAAGATGTAAAAACTGAGGTAGTTCTTTGAAATGCTGAAACAGGAATTTGGTAAATTTGGCGTATCTCATTCAGAACTCTCAATTGATGAAATGATGGTCCGTTAATATGGCAAACATTTAGCTAAAATGTTTCTGAGGGGAAAGCCTATCAAATTTGGGAATAAAATTTGGTGTCTTACAAGTTCCAATGGCTTTCTTTATAATTTTTCGCCATAATGTGGCAAGAGTGACAACAAACAGGAAACTTTAGATGCAAGGATAATAAATGAACTAAGCAGCATGATTCCAGAATCAGAGTTCCGAATTATAAGCTCTTCTTTTACAACTTTTTCACCAGTGTTGACACACTGATCACACTTAGAAAGAGTAAAATGAAAGCTACAGTAACAATAAGAGATATCCGAACTAATGCATGTCCTTTGATTGACTCGAAAATAATGGCAAAAGAAAAGGAACGAGGTTTCTGTGACTACATGTTTGACAAAGAGAACGAAGTTATGGTTGTGAAATGGAGTGACAACAAACCAGTATGTGTTGCGACAAATTACAGTACTATTACCCCTCTGAGTTCTACTAAAAGATACTCATAGGCAAAGAAAAAGGAAATATCTGTTACAATGCCACATCTCATTGAAGAATACAATGTCCATATGGGTGGCGTAGATCTACTGGACAAGCAGATATCACTTTATTCACACAGATAATAGATATCTGTGTAATAAACACTTGGCGTGCATACCAAACTGATAAATCTAGTGAGAAGCTCTCACTTTTGGATGTCCGATGGAGAATAATGATGTTTTACCTATCAAAGAAAACAAGATCAGTACCAAAACGCAGAAGACCACAAGGAAGCAAATTGCTGGAAGGATGGGTGAGCGCAGATGTACAACTAGATCCAGGAAATCATTTAATTGCACCAAGTAAAACACAGAATAAATGTGCTTACTCAAAGAAAAAAACAACAAAAATTTGTGGTAGGTGCAATGTTGGTGTACATGACAAGTGTTTTGCCTCATTTCATACTGAATAGACATTCAATAATATTAAAACAAGCTTTATTTATTGTTTGTGTTGTTTCTTACAGTATTATGTGTGGAGAATAAGGTTGTGAATCTGGATAGTGCATTTGGCCAATGTCCCAAAAATAGGACGGTCTGTAGTTTTTGTTCTAATACACTGGAAATTTTCAAAATAAATTTTTATTCAATTAATCACTCAATGTAACATATATATGTATAAAAGTTTGCAAAAGAATGATCCGATAGAGTTTTGGCCAGTAATGGGTTAATAAATAAGTTATTGCTAAAACAATCATGAATAAAATTGAAAGTTATCAGTATTGATCATTTCTGTTAATGAACAATAACTTAAATGTTCCTAACAAAGATACAGAAATTGAAATAAATATTGGTGATGGTTGGCTTCATCCAAATCATGCACAGTTATCCATGAATTTTAGTATTATTGGAAATGATGGTACTCATTTTCCAACTTATGATGGAAAACCAAACAAAAAGTTAATTGATAGTTATGTAATTAAATTGATTGTCTTTCTAACAATAAAAAAGGAAATAATATATTATCTGGAATTGAAGATACTTTTATTTCGTCCACAGTTTTACTAAATCTAATTTCATCTGTTACTGACAAAATTAGTTTAGAAGGATATATTCTTAATAAATGGAAAATCAATAGTAAAAGAAATGAAGTACTTTATCCATTGTCATTACTTGGTGGACTTCTTAAGGGTTATAAAGAAATTATGTTTGAAGGAAACTTAACTGTAGTTTTTACACGCTGTTCATCTTCTGGGGCTACAATTCTATGTTGGTTTCATAAAAATGATGCTGGTGTTGAAATAAAAGATACACTTCCTAAAGAAGACAAAATAGTTATAGAATCAATGGAAATACATGTACTAGTAGTACAAATCACAAACTTGAACAACATGAAAATATTCAAAAAAATCCGGAAATACATATTTCTTTTTATGAACTTCAAACAGAAGGACTTGCTGGATTATTTGGTAAGAACAATTTTGAACTAGATACAACAAATTACTATAACTCTACAGAATTTGATGTGCCATATTTTGTTTTTGTTGTATTTCAGAGAAATCGTAAAAATAATATATATTTAAAAAGTGGTAAAAATGAAGTTTTTCTTCAAGAAATGTGGAATATTAATCCACCCAAAAATTTTCTAAAAGCATAAGATGCATTTCGACATTTTAAAAGCATTTCTTTAGAAAAATCAGATACTGATATTAATCAATTTAGTTTTATAACTAATTATCCAATTTATACAATCAATATGACATGTAGAAAGAATGTTATAGCCACACAAAAACCAACTATGAAACTTTGTACAACTTTTAATGATAAAATTTGAAATGATACACTTGTTTATGTAATTATGTATGGAAAAAATTACATATGATGCACAATATAGATTACTTACTGAAAATTTTTAATTATTAACATTTGCTTCTATATAAATGAATGTTAAATTTACAAATTTATAAAAGTGTTAACTTCATGCCTATATACATTTCTGAACCATTTTAAGAAAGATAGAGAAAATAAAAACTGAAAATTTTTGTATATACTTTACTTTTGTTAACTAATGCATTTTAATTATTTACTTACATTCACACTGTAAAATTTTTAAAATAATGTACTTAGTTAACTAATACGTTTTAATTAATCTACTTACATTCACAATGTGATTTTTAAAAATAATGTACTTTGTTAACTAATACATTTTAATTAATTTACTTACATTAACAATGTAAAGTTTTCAATGTAATTTAATTTTATTAATTAATACATTTTATTTATTTACTTTCATTTGCAATGTGATGTTTTAAATTAATGTACTTTGATAACTATTACATTATATTTATTTACTTATGTTCACAGTATGATTTATTTAAAATAATTTACTTCTGTTAACTAATTCAATTTAATTAATTAACTCATTTCACGATGCAATTTCTTAAAATAATGTACTTTGTTAACTAATACATTTTAATTAATATACTTGCGTTCACAAGATGATTTTTTAAAATAATTTACTTTTGTTAACTAATACAATTTAATTAATTTAGTCATTTCACAATGCAATTATTTTAAAATAATATACTTTGATAACCTATACATTTTAATTAATGTACTTATTTTCACAATATGTATTTTTAAATTATTTACTCTTCTTAACCAATACATTTTAATTAGTTTACTTATATTCATAATGTTTTTTCAATAATATACATTTTAATTAATTTACATACATTCACAGTGTTAACTAATACATTAAATTAATTTACATACACTCACAGTGTAATTTTTTTAGAAACTTACCTTTATTAACTAACATGTGTTATTGTGTTACAATCACATTGTATATGAAATAATAAAGTTAGAAATCAGTTGGTTATTATAATTAGTTGTTTTATTGTAAAAAATATATGTTTAGTTAATGTTATAAAACCGGTTTAGTTAATTAAAGACAATGATTTTTTAAAAAATCTGTTGTTTTACTTATAAAATACAGAATTTAATTTAAAATTGCGTTAGTGCGCCAAAACATACAAAACATATCTACTGAGAAGTGCCGCAACATGATGCAGCATGGATTCGACTTATTTCGGAAGTAGTATTGGAGGGAACTGACACCATGAATTCTACACGGTTGTCCATAAATTCGTAGGAGTACAAGGTCGTGGAGATCTCTTTTTAACAGCACGTTGCAAGGCGTCCCACATATGCCCAATAATGTTCATGCCTGGGATGTCTGGTGGCCAGCAGAAGTGTGTAAACTCACAAGCGTGTTCCTGGAGCCGGTATGTAGCAATTCTGGACATGTGGGGTGTCGCATTGTCCTGTCAGAATGCAAAATGGATATGAATGAATGCAAATGCTGAGGCAGGATGCTTATGTGCATGTAGCTGTCAGAGTCATATCTAGATGTATCAGTTGTCCCATATCACTCCCACTGCACATGCCCCACACCATCTTGAACAGTCCTCTGCTGACATGTAGAACCCATGGGCTTTTGTCTCCATACCTGTACACGTCGATCTGCTCGATACAATTTGAAACGAGACTCGTCTGATCAGTCAACATGTTTCCAGTCATCAACAGTCCAATGTCAGTGTTGACGTGCCCAGACGAGACGTAAAGCTTTGTGTCATGCTGTCATCAAGGATACATTAGTGGGCCTTCAGCTCTGAAAACCCATATCAATGATGTTTCGTTGCACAGTTCGCACAGTGACACTTGTTGATGGCCCAGCATTGAAATCTGCAGCTAATGGCTGAACGGTTGCACATCTATCATGCTGAAGGATTCTCTTCACTCGTCGTTGGTCCCATTCTTGCAGGATCGTTCTTGGCCGCAGTGATGTCGGAGATTTGATGTTTTACCGGATTCCTGATATTCACGGTATGCTTGTGAAATGGTAGCAAGGGAAAATCCCCACTTTATTGCTACCTCGGACAGGCTGTGTCATCGCTCGCTCACTGACTATAGCACCACGTTCAGACTCTCTTGAATCTTGATAACCTACCATTGTGGCAGCAGCAACCGATCTAACAACTGTGCAACTTGTTTTACTACACAGGCAATGTCGACTACATAACCGTATTCACCTGTTTACGTATCTCTGTATTTGTCTACGCCTGCCTATACCAGTTTATTTTGTGCTTCTGTCTATATACCTTGTTATCTTCCATGTTAAACATCATCTTCATGGTTAAGAATAATGTCATTTGGGTCTTTCACACCCTTTATGTATGTAACTGGGATGGGATTTTTGTAAATAACAACAACAAAGATGTATGGTTCTTGTTGTTGTGGTCATCACTACAAAGACTGATGTATGGTAATGATTTTTTTTATTCACTTCTCACAGATAAAATTTTATTCTTGAGATAAAATTTGCTTTTTTGAAGTTCAGTTTGGTTGCACTATTCAATGGAGTGATACCTCTGCTATTAGACAAAAACAAAAAAATTCACTGGTGGAAACGTATAAAATATTCAGGTACCTAAGTCTATGCTAAGAAGTTAAGCACAGATACATTTATTCTTTTACTATAATTAAATTCCACAGTCCCAATAGTAGCAGTTACATTGTGTTATACATCAACAATTCTAGAGGTTTGTAAAAACTAATCAGAGTTGATCTGACAGCACAAGATGAAACTTCAAAAAATATTCCACTTACATGAGGTGTAAGGTGAATGTATGTATTTCTGACATACAGTATCTTTTGTCAGTGTATATGGTGTGCAGATATATTACAAGTGCGGTTTTTTGTTGATGAACATGGTGCATAAATTTTTTCACATGGTATGTATACACAGTAAAAAAAACAAAGTATATATACATAGTCCCCCCATGAACCATGGACCTTTCTGTTAGTGGGGAAGCTTGCATGCCTCAATGATACAGGTGGCCATACGATAGGTGCAACCTCAACAGAGTGGTATCTGTTGGGAGGCTAGACAAACATGTGGTTCCTGAAGAGGGGCAGCAGCCTTTTCAGTAGTTGCAGGGGCAACAGTCTGGATGACTGACTGATCTGGCCTTGTAACATTAACCAAAACGCCCTTGTTGTGCTGGTACTGTGAATGGCTGAAAGCAAGGGGAAAGTACAGCCATAATTTTTCCCGAGGGCATGCCGCTTTGCTGTATAGTTAAATGATGATGGCGTCCTCTTGCGTAAAATATTCCAGAGGTAAAATAGTCCCCCATTTGGATCTCTGGGCAGGTACTACTCAGGAGGACGTCATTATCAGGAGAAACAAAACTTATATTCTGCGGAATGTCAGATCCCTTAATCGAGAAGGTAGGTTCGAAAATTTAAAGAGGACAATGGATAGGTTAAAGTTAAATACAGTGGGAAGCAGTGAAGTTCGGTAGCAGGAGGAACAGGACTTCTGGTCGGGTGAATAAAGGGTTATAAATACAAAATCAAATAGGGGTAAAGCAGTGTAACTGTTCTGTGTGTGGTAGTGTGACTCAACGTACATTTATCTGGCTCGGTCCTTTCTCAATACGGCAAAATATTTTAAACACCATTTACAATGAACTAATTGAAAAACCAGAAATACTATAATTGCACATAGAAACCAGAATTACAAGTCTAATAAATAAACGAGCCAGATACTTTGTTGACTGTACCTGTGAGCAAGAGGGATTGTTATTAACGAAAACTGTAATACCTTTTTACCTCATTATATATTGACGAAAATATTCCATTACATCAGCATCATAAATCAAAAGCCCATTTCCTTTCTTAAATATGTTCTGACAATTGCATCTTCTTCCATATACATTACACCGACAGAACAGTACAACATTTCAGTCAACACTCAGATCGTCTACTCTCTCGCCCAACAGAACAACGACTGCACTCAACATCCTCTGAACTACTACTGCGCCAGTGGAGGCGGCGTAATAATGATCTTTGGCGCAATCTCTGGCGCTGTGACTCAGTGTAGCCACCTTTCATATGACCCTCCCCCACAGGCTAGAATTTGGTGGTATTTTTGCCAGCACTGGTGGTGAAAATAACACCAAATTCGTCCGAAAAAACACAGACAAAAATAAAAGATGATATTAATAAGTAACTATCATATAACTAAATAAATTTTGGCTTTGCACTGACGCTTCAACAACCTAATACATAAAAATACAGTAACGAATACAAATGCTTACATATATATAATTTTACATAATAGTTTACGCAAGTACCACTTCTCAGAGTAGTTAAACAGTTCAATCAATGGCACCAGCAATGACGAATAGGTGCAGATAACAGACTTATAACATTTCATAAACAGTAAATACACAATAAATCAGTTTACACAAATATTCAAGGAAAAATCTTTTAAATAGTTCAATAAACTAGTAGCACTCCTCAGAGTTGTTGACAGTTCCAACAGTAACACCCAGCAATGGTCGACAGGTGCAAATACCAGTCCCATAACATTTCATGAGCAGTATTTGAACAGCTCGAGCAGTGGCACCCAGCAATGGCAAGCAGATGCAGGCAGGAAAGAGTGACATCACATCAATATTAGCAGTTCCAACAGTGGCACCCAGCAATGGCAATTAGGTGCAGGCAGGAATGAGTGACATCACATCAATAGTAACAGTTCCAACAGTGGCACCCAGCAATGGCGAGCAGGTGCAGGCAGGAATGAGTTACATTACATCAGTGATTGCAGTTCCAACCGTGGCACCCAGCAATGTTGAAAAAACGCAGGTAACAGTCCACAATATTCACCAGCAATTATTTAAACAGTCCATCACATTTCACCAGCAGAAATTAAACAGTCCATCACATTTCATCAGCAGAAACTAAACGTTTCCAAGTGGCACCCAGCAATGATAATAGGTGTAAGCACAAACAACAGTTTGAATGCACACACAATTGCTTTTACAAAATTACTATCAATGCTCATACACTAAACATACAAATTATAATAAACGCGCAAATGATATATAATTATTGTATTAATTATTACAAATACACAAATATCACTAAAACTATAATATCTGTGGGTGTCAATGCAAGCCACAACAAATAAGTAAAATAATATTTAGGAGGTACATCGGTATCAATTATTTGGGATTAGGAAAGGAAAACACACAAAAAATACTCACTCCTCTTTCATCCACATACTAAGTACTATTGTGTAATTGAATAGTGTTAACAGTGAAAATGCAATTCTGTCAAAATTTGATGTGTAACATGTGTATCAAGATTAGTAGTGGCTGGCAGCAGTGTATAATAGTCATTAGTAGTTAGTCAACATTATTGTCATCATGTGAAGACCAATGTTTGGCAAGCCACATCAAAATATACGGTTGCTGAACAGCTGCCAGTTTCCCAACATAAGCAAATACTTCATTCCCAAAAAATATATATATACTGCTTATTGATTTAACAATGTGTGTGTGTAGACAATCTTCCTCCCACTGGAGTGTTTGAGTCTCCCATCTTCATCCTTCTTGTTCTATATAAACCAACAACAACAACAAAATATATGCTCCTCACTTACCTTACCTTGTAATGCCGGAAATGCATATCCTCCTATTTCCATCTATTGTACTATAATTTTTTTTCCTAATTTTGTTACCTGAAGATGTGACATTTCTGTATCTTTATATATTGAAATTGTTTTACTATATGTATATATATATTTATGCAATATGTCGATGTATAATTGGTTTGTTTTGTAAATATTATTTGTATTTTTACGCTGGGTCTTGCCTAGGGAAAACTATGCTATCGAATGATTACATGGATAGGTCGTGTGGAGAACCAATGTGTTTAAGATCTTTGGTAGTGTTAATTCTGCCGCATGGAGCGCGGGCAGAGAGAGTCTAGCTGGAGTAGGGCGGTGGAGCAGGTGTGTTGTGTGATGCTCCTGCGAGTTGCCGCGTTTTCAGGGTTTGGCAGCATGTAATTGCGCTCGATTTGCTATGATAGCTTCTGACACAGTGTCGCGGGCGGGAAGCATCAGCTGGTGCACAACAACAGCCCGTTTCGCCAGGTGACCATGTCGAGAAGAAGGCGCGCCAACATTCAGCTTCTGCAACAGCGACAGCCGACAATGAGTGACTGTCGCCACCTCCCCGATCGACGACTGCAAACCTTCAATCAACCAACACGGAAGACTAAAAGCACGTAAAGTTTTAGAACTGTATGGCAGACCTCAGCTTTTCAAACTGTTGCATCACAAAAATACAGCAACTTAGCATGAACCTTTGTTGCTCATTGTCCCAATTTCTTTACCAAGCAGGGTCCCTTCCTTTTCTGGAATGAACCCCAGTGTCGTTGAAATTCATACACCAGCATTAAAGTAATATCATTCCATTTCACTGCTTTAATTTCCAAGTTCAGTTAAAGTATTCATAGCTGGCTACAATATTTAGATTACGCAAGCAGACATTAAGAGTGCAAGTTTGGTTACCATATTTTGGCTTACCTGTGACTGCAGCTCAGCTTGGTACATACTAAATTTTACTATTGTTAATTGTTCAGAATCATTTAATTCAAGTTCAAAGTTAAATCTCTTATTTCTAAATTGTGTAGATTCAAGTAGCTTTTGAAATGATTGTTGAGGTAGCCCAAGACTAACCTTATTTTATTGAATTTCGTAGTGCTTCAGAAACAAAGTTCACTATTAATTTCAGTCACTAAATTAACTTTCAATTCTTTTGCTAAATTAAGTCAAAGTGTAGCAAAATTTATTACTTCTGACAAACGTTCAGTTTTCAAACAAAACATGTCAACCTTCAGCTGCCATGCTTTTAGCGCTAATTTTATGTGCATTAATCTTCCATTTTCAGTTATTATAGTAGTTGGCCATAGGACTGACGACCGCAATTTTCCCCAAATCTCAAATATCTAATTAACGCCAATTAATTGTTAATGTAACAACCGCATTTTTACTTTCTGTATTAATTTTACCCTTCTCCCAAAATTAATTTCCACCAATTTCATTTGTATTTTTGCTTTCATTTAGATGTAACCCTTCCCTCCTTCTTTACTGACAAATTAACTTCAGTGACGATTGCTTTTCCCAAATTTCCATTAGGTGCACGTGGTTTAATTTTTCACTGTCATTAAGGTCGATAAGTGCGGGGGAGGTTACACGTGGCGACCTGGTGCCAGGGCAATCTTCAGATCTGAGGTTGTTCTGGACACGAATTTTGCATTGTGCAAATCTCGTAACAAAGGAATGGTTACGAACAGGTAGTTACATCAGCGAGAATAAGTAGGGGGTGGAATCCTAATTAGATTTGAGATTTGGCATTTATATAGAAAATTATTAAAACGAGTGAAGGCAACAATTACCAAAATTTGGTAGACTTCGATACGGAACAATCGGTCGAACGGTGGGAAACGCGCACAGCGGAACCCATTGTTCAGGGGCAGGCGGCTTGCATGAAAGATGCGACCGCCGAAACGCAACAAAGATAGAAATGGAATTCCAAACTTAAGAAAATGTTTCGGAATCGGAAGTGAAAATCAAATTTGAATCCCTTGATGACGAATACGGGGGAACAATTAAAGAGGCACCCACTACGGAAGTAAAACTGCTGGTTTCCGGGAATTTAATTGATTTATTGAATGTTTTGATTAACGAAATCAAGGATCAGTCTAGCAAGATAGAAACTCAATCGGCAGAAATTAAAGCTCAGTCTGCCAAGCAAGAAGCTCAGTCTGCCAAGCAAGAAGCTCAGGCTGAAAAAATTGACAGGAAGCTAGACAATCAGAAAAAAGCTATTAATGTTGTTAACAACAATGTTGGAGTTGTTAACACAAAAGTTGATAAAATCAAAGAAGATATTGTTGTAATTAATACCGAAATCGGTAATCTTAAACAGGAAATGATAGGCGTTCAGGCTGAAATTGCGAGCATAAATATTCCTTTTGATTCCGAATTTAGCAGAATCGAGAAAAGTGTAGGAGAAGCACTTGCTCCAATCATCCAGAATAAGGTGACGGAACAAATTCAATTAGGATCGACAGAAGGTGGAAACTTTAAAGGCTTTAGTGTCTGAAGTTGATACTAAAGTGAGGAAGCAGGCTAATAACTGCGAAGAGAAAAAGAGGGAAGTGGAAACGCTTGATACAACAACTTGCCAAGTAATTACGAGAGTGTCGGAATTAGAAAAGAAACTAGACGAAAAACAGAGCTATGTGCCAATCTGTGCACATATTTCGGAATTGTTGACGAAAGAGGAGCGGTTCGACCCTTTGAAAAAAGGCGGTATACACGCGACGGATTTCATTAAATATTGTGGAAGAGTTTTACCCAGATCATGGACTAATGAGAGAAAAATTAATACGGTTGTTGACGTGTTGGCTGGTGATGCCAAGCGTTGGTGCTTAAACCTCAACATTACGAACCTAACTTTTGACGCGTTTAAAAATTTGTTTCTGGCTGAATACTGGTCAGAACAAAAACAACGAAGTGTCTGGCCCGAATTTGTCGTATCAGGGCCTTGCGATGCGAATTCGCGTGGCTCGATGAAGGAGTTTTGTGAGGGCTGGATCCGCAAGTTGGAATATTTGCGTGATCGCCGCACGGAATCCGAAATAGTCTGGGAACTCTACAAGAAGTTTCCAGATAATACAAAACGCTACGTAGGAAGCAATTACAAGACAATCAATGATATTCTGGAAAGAAATGAGGACGAAGACAATTGACGCAATAATCGCGACAGTGGTAAAGGCCGTGGTAACAACAATGGGTACCACAACAACCACAACAACAATAACCATGGGAATAATGCATACCGCAGCCATGGCAGCAATAACAACAATGGCTCGGACCGTAATAACAATCGGTACAATGCAAATAATGACAGGAATGGCGGAAAATACGGGCTTCACAGAATAGTAATAACGCCAGAGGGTGTGATACGCCGCCTCAGCAGCATCCGGGGAGCAGATCTGCTGGGACGAGACAGGGAAACCATTAGCCGCGCCGGTGAGGGGCCGACCAGCCGTGGAGAAATTTTGGCTGCCCAATAACAGGAGAAAACCCAGGTGTCGTCGTTATGAAAATTCCATATGGAATAATCAACGGCGGGTGTGCCAGTGTTAAGAGAAAGGAGTGCGCCCACAAGTAGTAGATCAGCTGTAGAGAAGGCAGTAGAAAATACATTCACTGTCAGTGAGAACAATTTAAGTAGTGTTCCGGAAATCGATCATAAAGTGGCAGCTGTAACACCCACAACGGAACTGGAGATTGAGTTTAAGAATGATTCGCAATTGTTGAGAGAAGATCAGATGTCAGATAACACGTCCGTCATCGAGCGAGGGGATGCAGAGAGGGATGAGGTCTGGCTAAGGCAGTTCGGTCGCTTATACGACGAACTAAGATATTATAGGGGCCTGTACGGGAGAAGTGTTTATGGGGAGTGTGGGCAGGATTTGCCGCGTCTCGTCCCACAGGAAGAGAGTGTTTGTGAAGTGATAGAAAGTTCTGGTCCTAACCGGCAGACTTTACCAGAAATAGTTGATGTTAATGGGGAGCACGAGCAAGATTCGTCATGCTTCGTCCCGCAGAAGTTGGATGTTGAAGTAGTAACGGAAAGTTCTGGCCCTAACCGGCAGAGCTTACCGAAAGTTATAGTGGTAGAAGTAGCCGACCCATCCGACACAAAACTCCAGTTTAAACGTTGCGAGAGTATTAAGGAGAAAGATTACGAACATTTTAGTGATAGCCGGACACGATTGGTAGAAAAGCACGTAGATTTCAGCGTTAGAGCTGTAGGTATGAAGTTGAACTACTGTAACGTGAGGAATCTCGGCATTGACAACAGTGTAGAAAGTGAATTGGAAAGTATTGTAGACGGTGTGTCAAACGTAACACACGAACAAAGACGAGGCCTGTATGAAGTAATAATGAGGAATATGAGTGTCTTTTTAGACAAACTGGGACTTGTGGAAGGATATAAATGCAAGTTGCATGTAATTCTGCACGAACCATTTTTCGTGAGACCGTATGCTATACTGCTGTCCAAAAAGGAAGCAGTCAATGGGAGATAGATAAGATGATCGAGTGGGGAGTGACTGAAAGAAGTACGAGTCCATACAATAACGGTTTGGTCATTGTAGCCTCGATCTGACGGCTAGTTACTGGCAAATAGAACTCGAAGAAGAATCTAGACCATACACCGCCTTCTTTTTTGCACGCAGGCGTTATCAATATAGAGTAATTAATATATCTGTGTCCATATTCATCAGGGCCCTAGATAAAATGCTAGACCTGGTTTTGAGTTCAAGATTAACTGTATATGTTGACGACCTATTGTTGGCCAATGCCACTTGGAATGACCATTGTGACCTGTTAGTTGAAGTTTTTAGAGCATTGCGCCGTGGTGGAATGACTCTAAAGCTAAAGAAATGCGAATTTGTGAAGCAGGAACTGAAATTTTTTGGGCATGTAATTACAACAACTGGTATTACGAAAGACCCAGAGAAATTAGAGGCAATAAGTAATTGTCCTCCACCCAAGTCTAGGAAACAGTTAAAAAGTTTTTTTGGGCTCATAGGATTTTACTGTAAATTTGTAAAAGGACAGGTGTTTAATGATGAAAATTTGAATAACTTCTTACGAAAAATGTTCCGTTTGTGTGGACTGACGGGTGTCAGGCCGCTTTCGAGAGATTAAAAGACGAGTTGTTAAGATCTAGCATACTATTTCATCCTGATTTATCGCTACCCTTCCATCTGGAGACGCATTCGTCGAATTATGGGGTGGGGGTACAACTGTTCCAAGAATTTGTTGAAGGAGAGGATAAGGAACACCGGACGATAGCGTTCGCGGGACGGACTTTATGAAAAAGTGAGCGAAACTACACGATTTCTGAGAAGGAGTGTCTCGCTATCGTGTGGGGATTCAAGAAGTTCAGGTGTTACCTATGGGACCGTAAGGTGATTATTCATATGGACCATAAGGCGCTCACTTATCTGAAGGATTGTAAACTACTTCACGAAAGACTGACTAGGTGGTCGCTGTATTTACAGCAATTTAACTATGACATCTGTTACGTCTCGAGTCTAATCAAAATATATTGAAAGATGAGTCAGATGGAGTGGTCAAATTATACTGTTTTAGAGAAGTTGAGGGACGTAAATTAATACTGAACATCTGTAAGTATCTATATCGTCATCAGAACGAGGACGGTTGTTTAAATACGGTGAAAACCCGATATGACGAGAGGAGTCTAGAAGGAGAGAAATTAAGGAAGCATTACAAGATATACGATCATATCTTGTACATACGTAAGGGTGAAGATATTTGGCGGGTATGCTGGCCCACCAAATACGTCACGGAAATAATAGACTACTACCGTTTGGCGTATGGTCACTGTGGACCAAAGAAATGTTCGGAAAAGCTGAGTGAAGTAGTGTATTTTAACAACATGTTAAAACGCGTTAGTGACAGAGTGAAAACTTGCGATTTATATCACAAGGTGAAGGTTACCAACTGTTCGAGTTGTGGTCCTATGCAAAGTATAAGGCCTAACGACACCATTGAATTACTGTGCGTGGACTTGTATGGACCTTTGCCCAAGTCATCAGGAAACTTTGCCTACATTTTAGAAATGCTAGAAGCTTTTTCCAAGTTCATTAAACTATACCCGATTAGGAAAGCTACAGCCAAAGCGGTCTACAGCAAGCTTCTGAACGATTATTTCGTTCATATTGGCAAGCCCAAGGCGATTCTATCAGACAATGGGGCACAATTTACTTCTAAGTTGTTCATTTAGATGTAACCCCATTAGGTGCACATGGTTTAATTTTTCACTGTCATTAAGGTAGATAAGTGAGGGGGAGGTTACAACCTCTTATCCACCAAAACTCCAATAACCATCAGCATCATACAATCTCAATACTTCAATAGTACCTCTTCAATACGTCAATACATATAAACCTTGTCACCAATATCATTTCACTTCCACAACAACTCTTTCCTCTAGCCAGTCTCCTCAAACAAGAACAGATAAAATCCTAGTGAAAACTTCAATTCATCATCCCATACAATCCGAAGACACAATGTCCACACACAACCTCTGTGTAATCCACTTAAACCAAATCTTCTACTCATTATGAATTATAAAATATATTTTGGTTAACTTGTCCACCATAAAATGAAAGAAATGCATACATGACCATTAAGTTTTAATAACTTTTAGTAAATAGTTCTGAGTATACAGTGTTAATGAACACATAAGAATTTGAATGAATAAATCGTAATATTTCACAGTGTGTACACCCCTTCAAGAATCATGGCAAAACAGAAGCAAACAGCCGGCCGCGGTGGCCGTGCAGTTCTAGGTATTTCAGTCCAGAACCGTGTGACTGCTACGGTCGCAGGTTGGAATCCTGCCTCGGGCGTGGATGTGTGTGATGTCCTTAGGTTAGTTAGGTTTAAGTAGTTCTAAGTTCTAGGGGACTGATGACCTCAAATGTTGAGTCCCATAGTGCTCAGAGCCATTCTTTTTGAAGCAAACATGTGGAGTATTTCTTTGTGTCAAGTGTCACTTGTTATTTCAATTTCTAACGAAGAATGCAGTGTAATAATTGTCAATAGTCTAAAGCTAGCGTTGGTATTTCATGTCATCAGCTTCCTTCCTATAATAATGAATTTATACAGCTTCCAAAAAACCTCCAGTTCATGTAACTTCAATGAAGTAAAAGTACCCATGTAGTTCATAGAATTATAGTAGTTCATTTTCTTATCTTAAAATGTAAAGCACTGAGCGTAAGCAAAACATGCAATAGCGAGTAAATATACCAGTAGAGTACAGAATGTCAACAAGCAGATGCAGCACAATCTCTACAATGAGGCTCTGCCAAGTGAACATTCTATAATTAATACCATAGTGTAACCTAAACTCTATGTTCATACACAGTATATAAGCATTTCTATATACTAAATTATAAAGTAGTTATGACAACAATACAGAAATGTGTAAATATGCAATCCATACCCAAAGCAGCGGGTATATATCTCACATAATAAATAAATCATTAGTATCATATCAGCATAAGCAAATAAATGTTCATATGTAACCTTAATAAGTAAACATCAAGGCGCAAGCAGATAAATCACAAATTATAACTTACATAGATAGCCATATCAGCACAACTAATCAGGTGATACATATAATTTAAATAAATAGGCACAGCAGGCACATAATGAAAAATACGACATCAGTGAATAAGCATAGCAGCCAAGCAATGCATAATATACACAAGTAACAACCCTGTTCGTAAATAAAACAGAGTCAAAATCAGCATGTCGCTTCACAAGTAAATTCATAGAGTGTAAAATTTAACACAAAATATAAGTCAGATAATTGCAAGCAGCAAATTATGTATAAAGTACATACCTAAGTAGAAATATGTTACCTGAAAAATAAACTATATTAATAGTTACCTTTTTAGTTTATTACTTTCTTCCTCGAAATTACATTCTTCCTGAAATTTTCTTGATAGCAAGTCTTCTTAATGTGGGATACGCAGAGAATTTACCTGTAGTTCTTAAAGATTTTATACAACTGTATCCTGGAAAAACTGAACATTAAAATCATGATAAGTTATCAAGTCACTATAGCTTTATACTGAATTTAATCGAAGAAATTTCTGTATTTGCTTACAGCTATCAGTGCATTTGCACTGAGTGCTCGATCAGCTGTAGGTAGGCGTGATGTAGGAAGTAATTGTTTGCGTTCAACGGTACCCTTGTGCGGCGTGCGGACTGATTGTTGCTTTGTGTATGTGCTGCGGCTAGAACACGACGCAGTATCCCTGTGTTCTCTGTGTGTTCACGTGTAACTGTTAATTTTCTCAAAAGTAAGTCATTCCACAAAAATTTTAACGTTTGATATATGATGTATTCCCTTAGAGCGCCGTGATTTAAGAGTTTCTACTTCAACAGTGTTATCATGAATAATTTTGCGAACTCTATATGGACCGTTACAAAGCAGAAAAATTTTGCGACACAAGCGTTTTCCTTTGTGAGACAACCGTTGAGACTTAATTAACACCTTTTGACCAACTGACAAAGTTTTTAAACGACCAGTACGTTTAGATGATTTCTCTCCTCTAGCAGCCACAGATGCAATATTTTGTAGAGCCAGGTTGACAACTTCAGAATGCGACAGTTTCCGTGTAGGTGGAAAAGGAACGATTTCAGAAATACGATTTGTCGGTGCTTTATTTTTTTAATATCAATATAGGTGGTAAAGAAGTTGAATCATTAGGGAGTTCGTTCAGAATGTTTTGAAAAATATGAAGATACTGATCCCACGTTCTGTGATTATGATGACAATAAAGACAACACAATTTATTAATTTCCTTCGTCCATCTCTCTGACGCATTAGATTGAGGATGAAAATTGGTTTAATCTTACGACGCCGTAGAGTACGAAGCCAAATTTTAGAGCGAAACTGTGATCCATTATCTGAAATAACTTTATCAATGTGACCCACTTCTTTAAGAAAATGTTTGATGAAAGCATTAGATACTGAACGAGCCGTTGCTTTATGTAAAGGTGTAAAACACACATATTTTGACGCCAATTCCACTACTACCATAATGTACGCAAAGCCATTAGTAGAACGAACCACTGGACCAAACAATTCGACTGCAGCTATCTCCTTTAACTAACCAAACAGAGTTGTCAGCCGATTTTCGTTTAAAAAGAATATTATTACGAACTAAATAATAATGTCTAATCGCTACGCTTTTCTTTCTCCTCCACTTCTCCTTAATGTCCTTCCAGACTGGATCCTTCTTTTGCTCGTTAGCAATGTCCTGGAGCGAAAACGAAATGAAATTTTCAAACGCAATACCTTCAATATACATCAAACAATAATTGTTTTCTTTGCAGTCTTCCTCAGCACTTTGTTTCAAACCCATAGGTGCACGTGATAAAGCATCAGCAATAATATTAGAAGATCCCTGGATGTAAACAATACTAAAATCAAATTCCTGTAGATACAGTGCCCATCGTGATAATCTACCATGTGTTAATTTTGTTGACATAAGAAATTCCAGAGCTCGATGATCGGTGTAAACTTTAGTATGTCTGCCATGTAAAAAGATGCGAAATTTTGCGAAAGCCCAAACAACAGCCAAAGCTTCAAGTTCTGTGATCGAATAATTCTTTTCTGATTTAGAGACAACACGACTTCCAAATGTAATAGTTTTCTGTACTACAACGCTGTTTTCTTCTATCTCTTGAAATAAGTGTGCACCTAGGCCTTTGTATGATGAGTCCGTTGCCAAACAAAAATCTTTAGATAAATCCGGGTGTGAAAGAAGTGGAGCAGCAACTAAAGCATCACGAAGTTGTTCAAATTCTAATTGAGCCCCCTCATCTCAACACCAATTAGAATTCTTTCCAGAAAATTCACATAAACGAGGTGTGGCCAAATTGTCCAATCTAACAAAGCGTCTAAGAAAATTACATACACCAAGGAAACTATGAACGTCAAGTTTAGTAGTAGGAACAGCATAATTACGAGCAGCGTCTAGTTTCTCTGGATCAGGAAGAATACCTTCTGTTGAAATAATATGACCAAGAAATTTCACCTGAGAACGACCAAATTCAGATTTTTCCAAGTTCACTGTAATGCCAACTCTTGTAAAAATACGTAATAATGAATCCAAAATTCTGTTATGCTCACTCCACGAACGTTTAGCAATAAGAATATCGTCAACATATGAAGTAATATTGTTATGAAGATAAACAGCTAAAATTTCATTTAAACCACGAATGAATGCTGCTGAAGATACAGTAAGTCCAAACAGTAATTTCCGAAATTGATAACAGTTATCAAAGGCTACAAAAAGCCTTGAATTTTCTATAGTCATGGTGGAGTTCAATTTGCCAAAACATTGTGCGGCGATCAATTGTGGATAAAACTTTAATTCCATGGAAATGTTGAAGAAGTTCATCTAAATTTTGTGGACGGTCAGTTTCAGGAATGATGATATTATTTATCTGACTGGAATCCAGAACCAAACGAATTGACCCATCCTTTTTAAGAACGACATGTAATGGGCTGGTATAAGGACTGACTGCTGGCTCAATAATGCCTTGATCTAACATGGATTGAAGTTCATTTTTAACCTTGTCTCTATAAGCCAAAGGAATAGCGTACGTTTTTCCCCGAAATGGTGTGTGTTCTTTTACTTTAAATAAATATTGTAAGCCTTGTATAGTTCCTGTGTGATGACTAAATACTGTAGCATGTGAATCCTATGCGATGACTAAATACTGTAGCATGTGAAGTCAAAATTTGGTCTAATTCTTCACTTGCAACGTCATCTGTCACTTCAGCTTTGTTAACGTTTTCATTAATTAATTCTTCACTATTAATCATATCATCATTCGTGTCTCTGTATCTATTGTCGTTGTCATGAATGAACACATTGTCATCATAATACTCAGTGGAAACATCAGAAGTAAGAAACCTTAAACAGTTTTTGTCTGAGTCAGATTTCGTTACACACTCGAAAAATTTCAAACATATCGGCGTTCCGGCAACAGTCAAGTTCACACTTCCTTTCTTAAAGTTTAAAATTGCTTTACATGTGTTAAGAAACTCCATACCTAATATAATTTGTGTACTGAGTAATGGAACAATAATAAAATTAGCAGAAAGTTCATATCCTTGCCAAATGAAATTTAAGTTGGTCTGTTATTTGACTTCCACAATTTTTCCAGAAATAGCTCCTCGAATTGTGGTTTTAGAAACAGGTAACGCAGGACAATCAATAGTTCTTACACATATACGAAAAACTGATTCACTAATAACATTCAATGGGCTCCCAGAGTCTAAAACCGCAGTGAACTTATTCCTACTCACACATACTTCAATAACATGATGTAAAAATGCGTCTATATAATTTTCCTTTTCGTCTAGCAAAATATCTCTGATGTCTTCCAAGCGTGCATAGTGTAAATTCGTAGTGTCATTACTTTCTGAACCGTTTGTATTGCTGCCAGAAGCCGAAGCTACAAGTCATTGTCGATTGTTTGCGTCACGTCTTTGATTATTCGCGTCACTTTGCGGATTAATTTCTAGGATTTGCACTTGTCTCTCTGAATTTCTGTCGCGTGGAGCAAGCCAGTTAGGTCCTTCCTGTCTGTTAGATGTAAATTCTTGGTTGTGTCTGTTATTAAAATTTCTATTTACATGGCTATCTGCATGACTACTTCTTGTGTAATTTCGTCTGTCATTTCCAAAATTACCGTTATAACGTCCGTTCCGATCATTATCCCTTTTCTCTGAAAATCTATTGTGATTACCGTTACTGAAACAATTGCAAGAAGTTCTTTCATCGTTGTCATACTAAAGTTCTTGTAGCAAAGTCTTAAAAGTCTCAATGTCGTATTTACATCTTCCGGCTAAAGCAATGTGTCTTATCGATTGTGGCAGCTTAGTTAAACAAATACGAATTAATTCAGTCGGGCTATAAGGGTTGGAATGGAATTGATTCTTTCGAATCATGTCTTCAAAGTATTCCGCCGGCGTGCGGAACTCAGACTGTTTAAAATTACGCTGCATAAAAAGATTATGTTTGACTCTGTCTTGCGTGTCTTCGGACCAATATGCCGATAGAAATGCATGATAAAAATCATTTAAATTATTACAATCTCTAACATGTGTGTGCATGCGCGTCGGTGGTTCGTTTTCTAAATATCCACACATAAATTCCAGTTTGTGACTTAGCGGTCAATTTGGCGTAAGTACGTACATAAAATGATCTAACCCTCAACATGGATGTATGTCATTATTACAATTGCGAAAGATCTTAAATTTCCAAACTGTTAAAAAGTGTTTATAGTCGAAATTTCCGCCTCGTGGCGACAAAGACCTACCGTGTCGGTCCCAGTCCGAATTTCGTTTATTGTCAAGTTCGCGCGCTTGGCGCTCTCTTGTTGCATCTCGTAAAGGAAATAAATTATTTTTTCAAATCCCCCGCTATCAGTGATTCTAAATTTCCTCTGCTGTCTTTTCCTACTATTTCGCTTTCAATTTGTTTAACTTGCTTTTGTAAAGCCTCAAATTCCCTTTCAACGCATTCATTAAATTTTCCCTGATTTTCAACATGCTTATTTATATTCTGGTACTCTTCTGTTTCTGCAAATGGCAATGGAGCTGTATCATCTGAATCTCTGTCCCCATTTAAACAAAGACTTGTCACTTTATCTGAAATCTCCTCAACTTTTTCCGTTAAGTCACCTATTTGTTCTTTCTGTTTATTTACGTCTTCCGTAAGTGTCGCGACTCGGGTTTCAGTATTGACACATTTAGTAGTTAACTGTTCATATTGTTGTGTTAGGTTATTTATTCAGTCATTTGGTACGGATTCCTCGATTCTTTTAAATATTTCTTCCTTACTGTGTGCAAGTTGTAAATTTAACTCTGAAAATTTTTGTACTATCGCAACAAAGCACAAGTGTAAGTGTTCTGTGTGGTAGTGTGACTCAACGTACATGTATCTGGCTCGGTTCTCTCTCAATACGATAAAATACTTTAACCATCATTTACAATGAACTAATAGAAAAACCAGAAATACTATAACTGCACATAGAAACCAGAATTACAAGTCTAATAAATGAACACGTGGCAGATGCTTTGTTGACTGTACCTGTGAGCAAGAAGGATTGTTATTAAAGAAAACTGGAATACCTTTTTACCCTATTATATATTGACGAAAATATTCCATTACGCCAGCAGTATAAATCAAAAGCCAATCTCCTTTCTCAAATACATTCCGACAATTGCATCTTCTTCCATCTATACACTATACCAACCGAAAAGTACAACATTTTAGACAACACTTAGATCGTCTACTCCCTCTCCCAACAGAACAACGACTGCCCTCGACATCCTCTGAACTACTACTGCGCCAGTGGAGGCGGCAGAATAATAATCTTTAGAGCAATCTCTGGCGCTGTGACTCAGTGTAGCCACCTTTCAAAGTGTATATGCCAACTAGCTCCGCAGATGACAAAGAGATTGAAGTATGATGAGATAAAACAAATTATTCAGATAGTGAATGGAGACGCAAATTCAATAGTCATGAGGGACTGGAATTCGATACTAGGAAAAGGAAGAGAAGGAAAAGTCGTAGGAGACTATGGAATGAGGGTAAAGAATGAAAGAGGAAGCTACCTGGTAGAATTTTGCACAGAGCATATGTTAATCATAGCTAACACTTGGTTCAAGAATCATGAAAGAAGGTTGTATACATGAAGAAGACTGGAGATACTGATAGGTTTCAGATAGATTATATAATGGTAAGACAGAGACTTAGGAACCAGGTTTTAGACTGTAAGACATTTCCAGGCCCAGATGTGGACTCCGATCACAATCTATTGGATATGAACTGTAGATTAAAACTGAAGGAACTACAAAATTTAGAAGATGGGACCTGGATAAAATGAAAGAACCAGAAGTTGTAGAGAGTTTCAGGAATATCATTAGGGAACGATTGACAAGAATGAGGTATAGAAATACAGTAGAAGAAGAATGGGTAGCTGTGAGAGAGGAAATAGTGAAGGCAGCAGAGGATCAAATAGGTAAAAAGACGAGTAGAAATCCTTGGGTAACAGAAGAGGAATTGAATTTAATTGATGAAAGGAGAAAAATGCACTAAATGAAGCAGACAAAGAGGAATACAAATGTCTCAGAAAAGTGACCGACAGGAAGTGCAAAATGGCTAAGCAGGGATGGCTAGAGGATAAATGTAAGGATGTAGAGGTGTGTATCACTAGGGCTAAGATAGATATTACCTACAAGAAAATTAAAGAGACCTTAGACCAGGGGTCTTCAAAGATTTTAGTCCGCGGGCCACATTGACTCCTCCATGAAGTCATAAGGGCGAAGATCTACGTAGTGGGATTAAAGCACCTTAGCACGCCATGATCACCGTAATGTAAGGCTAAAGGAAAGATGAAATAGCAAAAATCTAAGGTTGTGGGAATAGCTAGCATTGAAATGAACTACGATTTTTATTTAATTACATAATTTTGATTGGTGGACGTACCTGACCGAAATTCTGGCGTATTTTATTCTGGCGAATTTCACCGACAAAAAAGTATGTCACTGCACATTCTTCACGAAAGCGTCCTGCAAAGTTAACGAAATCTCAAAATCCGACAATGTCGCGGTGTATTGGTCGCGATAGGCCTCGAAACTCAATTGTTGGCAGTATAGGTACCACCTCAAATATTTATCGGGAAGGATACCGGGGATGACCGGCCAGCTAATGCGGGCCGGTTTGCCGCCCCTCGCGGGCCGGTTTCGGCCCACAGGCCGTAGTTTTGAGACTCCTGCCTTTGACGAAAAGAGAACC
This sequence comes from Schistocerca americana, assembly GCF_021461395.2. Taxonomy (NCBI): domain Eukaryota; kingdom Metazoa; phylum Arthropoda; class Insecta; order Orthoptera; family Acrididae; genus Schistocerca; species Schistocerca americana. Next base: position 594,977,238 of record NC_060121.1, on the reverse strand, counting down.
ACTTGTATGAATATCGACAGCTCAGATGGAAAACCAATACTAAGTAAAGAAGGGAAAGCAGAAAGGTGGAAGGAGTATGTAGAGGGTCTATACAAGGGCGATGTACCTTCAGGCAATGTTCAGGAGGTGGAAGAGGACATAGATGAAGATGAAATGGGAGATATGATACTGCGTGAAGAGTCTGTCAGAGCACTGAAAGACCTAAGTTGAAACAAGGCCCCAGGAGTAGACAAAATTCCATTAGAACTACTGATAGCCTTGGGAGAGCCAGTAATGACAAAAAACTACCATCTGGTAAACAAGATGTATGAGAAAGGCGAAATGCTCTGTCATTGCAAGAAGAATATAATAATTCCAATCCCAAAGAAAGCAAGTGGTGACAGGTGTGAACACTACCGAACTATCAGTTTAGTAAGTTGCGTCTGCAAAACACTAACACGAATTCTTTACAGACGAATGGAAAAACTGGTAGAAGCCGACCTTGGGGAAGGTCAATTTGGATTTCAGAGAAATGTTGGAACACCTGAGGCTGTACTGACCCTACAACTTATCTTAGAAGATAGGTTAAGGAAAGGCAAACCTACAGTTCTTGCATTTGTAGACTTAGAGAAACCTTTTGACGCTGTCGACTGGAATACTCTCCTTCAAATGGCAAGGGTCAAATACAGGGAGCGAAAGGCTATTTACAATATGTACAGAAACCAAATGGCCATTATAAGAGTGGAGGGGCATGAAAGGGAAGCAGTGGTTTGGAAGGGAGTGAGACGGGATTGTAGCCTATCCCCGATGTTATTCAATCTATGTATTGAATAAGCAATAAAGGAAACAACAGAAAAATTAGGAGTTGGAATTAACATCCACTGAGAAGAAATAAAAACTCTGAGGTTTGCAGATGACATTGTAATTCTGTAAGACACAGCAAAGGACCTGGAAGAGTAGTTGAATAGAATGGACAGTGTCTTGAAAGGAGGATGTAAAATGAACATCAACAAAAGCAAATTGATGATAATGGATTGTAGTCGAATTAAATCAGGTGATGCTGAGGGAATTATTTTAGGAAATGAGACACTTAAAGGAGTACATGTGTTTTGCTCTCTGGGGAGCAAAATACCTGTTGATAGTCGAAGTAGAAAGGATATAAAATGTAGACCTGCAATGGCAAGGAAAGCGTTTCTGAAGAAGAGAAATTTGTTAACATCGAATATAGATTTATCAGGGAGTCTTTTCTCAAAGTATTTCTAATGAGTGTAGGCATGTATGAAAGTGAAACATGGACGATACGTAGTTTAGACAAGAACAGAAGAGAAGCTTTCGAAATGTGGTTCTGAGAGATTGCAGCGCACTCTCACTTCTGATTCAGTGTAGGGAATACGATCTACAGCGATTTGACTTCATACATTGTGATGAAATGGTGGGCAGCAGTTCATGGTCTTGGTGCGTGCTCTAGGGAAAGAAATACAGTAAGGTTTACCCGTGTTCAAAGGAGCAGGGTGCTGACTTAAACGACTGCAGTAAAAGCATGGCGTTGGTGGGGCGACAAAGCACCTTTTTTCTGGAGAACGATGATGAGACATTTACCATTTACAGACGTCCCTGTGCCGCGGTCGTATTGTGCAGAAACACATTAAGCTTGGCGCCACGGACAGGGGCAGACGTCCAGGTATACGGCCTAGCGCCGAAAAGTCGCCGAAAGTGCATTGTCGGCCTTGTTAGCGAGCAAGCCGCTAAAAGAAATGTAAACGTTCTGCAAATGTCTATGGGACAGGAAAACTGCCGCCCAGACGTCCAGACTCTGTTTCAAAACATGTTTTGTCAATGCAATTTTATGGCCGTTCCCTGCTAACTTTGAAATGGGCGCAACAGGGGAGATAACAAGTTGTTCATGGAGGGCTGTGCTTCCACCCTGTGTTGTGTTAGCAAAAGACATGGCAAACGTGTGGGAAAGAGGTCATGAAACTGAAGTTTTTTCCGTTTCCTGCCAATTAACTTTAAGTCTCTGGTTGGTCAAATCGGTTTGCAGTGCAAAGACCATTCACTGAGCTTAGAATGCCGGGCTCCGGCTCGTGACTGGCTTGTGCGAAATTGGGGGAAGTCAAAAAAGAGAAATGTGCTTTAGGAACTGAGGTGAGGAGGCAACGAGCCTCTTGTACTGGCGCTTCGCTAGTAAAGAACTGCAGGTCTCTACCTAAACGGTGTCCTTTGCAAGGGCGCGACTTAGAGCCTGTGCCAGTCACCTTCTGAACCGTCAGAGATACTGCTTATATCATCACGGTCACAACGAGTGATGCATGGGTGTACGATTTTGTATTGAGTCTGCCGTCTAAACATTTGACGTATTCTGACACGCACAGTCATGGCACGGAGTCAAATTTTTTTGGCAGACCAGCAAACGGGTCCACCTGCACACTGGAATCCGTCGGGTTTTCAGAGGCTCTTAGGGAAGTAACTGCGTTCTGAATTAACCGAAGGCGAGACCGTGTACTGCATTTTTTCGGGAACGTCCATTTAATAACAAATTTCCGCCGTCCATGGCTTCAGTCGCTGAACGCATTGTAGTGTGCCGCCTTGACCAGTAGGATGGTAAAGTATTCGCTGCTGCGACGTAGGACTATAATATCTATTTCTCAGCACCCTGTTCTTTCAAACCATATTTTTCCTTTTTTTGTATGATAGAATATAGATGCTTGGTAGTGGCGTAGTTTGATGCCATAACCTGGATTCACGTGTATGAAGTGAGATAAAGCGAGTAGTGTTCTGCTTAGTGTCGTGCGTCAATCCCCAGCAGATCAGTTTGTCCACCATAGATCCCATTTTAGTAAGACTTTTGTTAAGTAAATATTTTTTGTCTGATGTTTCTTTAATAATTTTGTTGTCTTATCTTGTTTAAGATCAATAAAACGTTTGTGAATTACACTACAACTGCTCCCTGAGTTCTGATTAACAGTCCTTCGCATTTTTATATCAGTCTAGATCATAAACATAAGGAGTAGCTTTTTCATTTGGAGTCCACCGCGTGGATCTTTTACTTCATTAACCGGAATCGTCCTTCATTTGGCGAACCGCCACCAGGATCTCGGTCCTTGGCACTTCTGTGATGCTGTCAGTTTGCGTACTTGCCGATCAGGTGCTCATTATTATGAAAAATATGGTTCATTAGTATGCTGCAGATATTTAATGCTATGATTGTGTTGTTTACGTGTTTACTGGTTTTATTATAGTGCCTTTGTTTCAGTGTCTTCTGTCTCATTCTTTTCGACCGAGTTCCCGTCGTTGCTAACGGCGTTGTCGTATTACTTTCGTGGTGCTTACTGTTGTATTTGCTTTGTACTTGGTTGTTTCTTTGATTCTGAATCTCATGTACTACTATCATTGTATTATACTGCATATATCTTGTGAGTCACATAATAGGTTGTCCACGTGTTGCACGGATAAGTAAAGTTGTTGTTAACACAGAATCTGAATGATAACGGGAAGCAGGGCTAGACAAGTAGACTGTGAGCAGGAAAATAGAGCATACGTCATGGAGGAAGAGCGCAATGAAACAGTTGAGGCACAGTTTGAACGTAGGGAGGCGTTGGTGTTGAACGGAACTAGCAACAACGAGGTCGCACAACAAGGAAATCAGGGAGACGAAAGCGATATGTCTCTTTTTGAGGGGACAGGCAATGTCAGATCGCGTGTGGTAGAAGATGTGAGCGCACCACAACATATCGAGGCAGATGTGATTATTAGAAATCCGGACAGGGAAGACAGGGAGGTATCAGAACGCAATGATGCGGACACAGCACCAGAGAATTCCTGTATGAGTTCGAATGATCACGATATGGTGGGAAACGAAGAGGACTTCAATCTAGTGACATTTTTAATTGGAATGGACAAGACTTGATAGTCTAAAAGGAATGGAGGAGAAAATTAACGAGACGAGGACGGACATAAAGATTATCGGTGCTCAGGTAAATCAGATGCGAGAGGAACACAAGTCATGGGCAAATAAACTCCTGGAAGACCTACGGAAACTAAACACCAAGGCAATTAAAGGTTTAAAGATTGCACATGATGCTAAGAAGACGGCAGAGAGTGCCAAGACGAGTAGCAACTGAAGCTTCGAAGGCGAGTAAACGGATACGATTGCAAGGACGAGAGGCGGTAATTAACTTGAAAAAGAAGGTCGAAAGTGTAGAAAAGAGACAAAATGACGCGGAGCAGCGCATCGACACAAAAATACGTGAAGCTACGGATTTTCATGCGACAGCGGCCATGGACAAACTAGAATCTGAGCTGCGCAAATTAGGGACAGGTTCGGAGGTAACAACTGCAACTCCAGTGAGCGAGACTGAAGAGGTCCGGACTCTCCTTTCGTTCAAAGCGCAACAGGAAGCGATCAACACGCGCATAGAGAAGAAATTGGAGGAGGCGCTAAGGAAACAAATTCAAATGCGGCCAAGCGCGAACGCAACAGCACCTGAAACAAATTCAGTCGGGACGGCTAACTGTATACCGTTAGCAGCAAGCAGAGGATATGGTGAGACGAACGTCACATTTTCTCGAAGCCGAGGAGAGAGCACAAATGAGGGGACGTCGAACGAGGGCAACCAAAGGTCAGATATTTTCCGAAGAACAGAAGTTGTCGATGAAACGCCATTTGATTTTCAACATTTCTTACAAGTCCGAAAATTCGAAATTTTCCGAGATGAGGGTAATTTTACTCACCCACGGGCTTGGATATCGCAATTTGATATTTCTTTACCACCAAATTGACCATTAAAATACAAGCTGGACTTTATTTGCGGACACTTGCAAGGGTCAGTTGAGCAGAAAATGCGCGGAATATCAGCAACGTGTAGAAGTTACCAGGAGTTCAAGGACAGCTTCCTAAATATCTACTGGTCCAAGGAGACGCAAGAGCACATAAAATACGAGATGATGGTCGGGAAACATTTCGAGAGTTCAGGCTACAAAAGCCCTGTCAAGTCCCTTGACGCGAAGATTGATATGAACCATTATCTTGACGTACCATGCTCTACCGGTGAAATCATTCGTCATTGCTACACCAAACTTCCGTCAGCATATCGACAAGTACTAGCTGGCAGGTGTAATGTGGAGTTCAGCATTTCCGTAACAGACTTTACGAATTAGAGTCGTGTCGACAATACGACCATTTCAATAATAGGAACGGAAATTTGCGAAATGGAACGCCGTACGGAAACCATTCACGGTCGGGAAATTTCTAAGTTGAACATCGTAGAGACTGGAATGGGAACCGCAATAACTATGTACTGCGGAACAGAGGCTGGAATGGAGGAGGAATGAACGCTATGGATCACAAAGCAGTAGATGGCGGAGCCATGGCTCCAGTTTCAATGACAACAGAAGATGGGCGCAATTGAACAACGGTGGAAATGGAAACAGAGCTCCGATCGGGGAAATTGAGATTCGGGGACCAAACCCAGATCGAGGGGCGCGAGGAAATGCTAACCAACGCCACTAACCTTCTGAACGAGACACAGACAATTTAATGCTCGGGGATAGCCAAACTTAAGCATTGTACCATAAGTTTGTTTAGTTATAATAATTTTAAAGATAACAACCATTTCTTTAGATCTTTTGTGATTCACCATGGTAATTAGCGTAAAAACTTCTCCCATTACTGCCAGGTGTAAGAGTTGGCATTGTTAAAATTTCACTGTACATGTATTTCTTCGTAACATGTAACAGGTTTATAATTGTACAGTTAGTCATCCCAGAGCAGAATCAATTACAGTTGTTGAGAGTAGAGGTGTGCTGATTTCACGATGGAAACTTCGTTGTTTATTTGTGTCCTATTTCGCGTGAGTAACATGTTATCTTAGCAGTTTTGCAGTTTGCACGGAACGACAGAATCAGGTGTCACAACAGTATTCGAACTGCGGGTATCTACCTAAACGGTGATGAGACTTGTGTCCTTTGCTCGGGCGCGACTTAGAGCCTGTGCCAGTCACCTTCTGAACCGTCAGAGGTACTGCTTATATCATCACGGTCACGAGTGACGCATGGGTGTACGTATTTGTCTTGAGTCGGCTGTCTAAACATTTGACGTATTCTGACACGCACAGTCGTGGCACGGAGTCAAATTGGTTTGTCAGACCAGCAAACGGGTCCACATGCACACTGGAATCCGTCGGGGCTTCAGAGGCTCTTAGGGAAGTACCTGTGTTCTGACTTAACCGAACGCGAGACCGCGTGCTGCATTTTTTCGCGAACGCTCATTTAATAACAGATTTCCGCCGTCCATGACTTTAGTCGCTGAACGCATCGTAGTGTGCCGCCTTGACCAGTAGGATGGTAAAGTATTCACTGCTGCGACGTAGGGCTATAATATCTATTTTATTCCTCAGCACCCTGTTCTTTCGAACCATATTTTGTTTTTTTTGTTTTTGTATGGTAGAATGTAGGTGCTTGGTGGTGGCGTAGTTTGATGCCATAACATGGATTCACAGCTATGAAGTGAGATAAAGCTAGTAGTGTTCTGCGTAGTGTTATGTGTCGATTCCCAGCAGATCAGTTTGTCCACCATAGATCCCATTTTAGTAAGGCTTTTGTTAAGTACATATTTTTTGTATGATGTTTCTTTAATAATTTTGTTGTCTTGTCTTGTTTAAGATCAATTAATCGTTTGTGAATTAGACTACAGCTTCTCCCTGAGTTCTGATTAACAGACCTTCGCATTTTTATGTCAGTCTAGATCCACCGTGTGGATCTTTTACTTCATTAACCGGAATCGTCTTTCAGTGGTACAGAAGAATGTTGAACATTAGATGGTTTGATCATGTAACGAATGAGGAGGCACTGAATAGAATTGGGGAGAAGAGGGATTTATTGCACAATTTGTCTAGAAGAAGGGATCGTTTGGTCTGCATCAAACTAGTTTCTGGACTGAAGACCACAACAAAAACACAAACACAGTAAACATTTCTCACGCACATGGTCTGCACAAATAAACAAATATTTACATGACACGCTTCACACACACACATACACACCAAAATTACTTACACTACAATACAAGGGTCATACCATCCTGTGATATTTACACCTCGTCTCATTCTCTCCCTCTCACTCAATCAAGTTCCCCCAACACCTCTCTCCCAACGAGTGAATAGGTTGAGTATGGGAGAGTTTCAATCACATAATCACAAATAACCCTTTTATCATCATGAGGTGACAGGCCGACCTTAGATTACAGTATGGTGTACACCAAATCTCAGTTGAGTACTGGTTTGCCACACAATATGCACTGTGAACATCACCATACAGGCATGTCTTTCATTAGGCAGATAACCTTCTTGTTCTGCGTAACAGCACCATAAGGATCATCGGCCGTGTGTGAGGACATGTCGAATTCTACACTACGAATCCTCATTACTTCATATAAATCGCAGTTATTCACTCATCAGATGAAGCTGTCTGCATCCACATTAAGTAATTTAGGATCAGCGAAATGAGCTTTCGCAAACTCATTATGAAAGCGATGCATGTGGAATTTGAATAGGTCTAGTACACATATCCTCAAGTAGATAGTTTTCGTGAACTCTACTACAACCTTCGCCATCTCCACAGCAACAATATTCTCACTGAATATTGTCACCTATTTAAAATTTGGTCTGGCGATGCATTTTCTTTTGCCATAACGCCCATAGTGTTCGACTGCGATCAAAATTTCACGATGTTTCCTCAAATTCTCCACTTTTTACTGAAACTTTCTCAGAGTACATTCAAATCAATATATTTCATCAATCAGGTGGACTGCTTAAAGCAGATAGCCTGGGTGATTCTAACCAATCCCATCCTCAATCTGGACACTGCGAGAGATTACAATTGTGAATAATGTACCTCCACTTTTTCCACAGTGTTGTGGAACTAGTTGCTCTGGACACAGCAGGAAATTGGCGTGTGCATCATGCAAACTAATATGGTATGTGAGTTCTTCCTCCCCCACACATCCCTCATCAAAATCAGCCAACTCGCCAATGGGCAGTGACTGTCTCATGGCGTGCCCATGTAGGTCTTTGACATCCAAGTACATGATGTAATTCGAATCGAGGGATGCATCGAATGTCTCACTGATATGTGGGTCACTTGCCTTGGCCTGTCTATGGATACACTCACAAAGTCCCCCATGGATCCCTTGCTCAAAGAATGGAAGCATATCAACATTGCTCAATAGTTTGATGCTGTACTTCGTTTTCTTGAGCATAGCATCCCAGAACAACCCATAAGCCAATAAAATGTGGTCGTGCACAGACTCCGGAAGTTACCAAAAACATCTGCGAGCAAGCACATGTCTGTGTCCATGTAACTCTATGTGTACCCTCCTAAAGTGGAAATGTTGAATTCCTGCCAGACATTCGCAATATGCTCATACTCAGCATCCGTTTGGCCTCCCCTGTATGGTTGCTGGAGAATGCAGTTACGTTGCATAGCCTGGTTTCGTTGAGTTTTGGCATGCTATTCACGTACACATATGGAAAACCTCTTTTTCTAGTCATGAAGTGAAACTTTTCCTCCTCAGTAAATACAGTTCAAATAATATGCTTATCCTTCTGAAGCAGAGTTTCTACAAGTGTCCGGAGTGGTACCTGCATAAAACGTAAGCGAGTCAAGGAAGAGGAACATAATTCTTGGTGTCATTCATCTAGAGAATGAAATATATATCTCTACACACTCAGGCAGGACACTGACCTGATCCTTCCCCATACCAAAATGAACCAGGTGCTCAACAAGTAACCTTAAATTATATAAAATACGTCTACGTGTCACATTAACTGATACTTCAAATTGCATGTGTTATAGACAATGTCAAGAAACCTCCACTTAAGATGATGGTGGTCACTATGACGAGTTTCCACATTTCTATCTAATGGTAGTCCACAAATATGGCAGCATACCGCATTATTGTACAAATCTTCGCTCTCCTTCGATTTGGTCATGGGACCGTTGTCACTGTAAAGGCTGTCAACCTCCCATGAGAGAAGCCAAACCGCAGGATTATCTCCAACGTAAGATTTTTATTGGTTAAGACTTGAATCATCGGATGAGCAACTTTGCAAGCTGCCGCATATGGTACATGTCTTTCTTTTTTTTTTAAGGTAGTATCTGAGGAGACAGTAGGGTTACCTTCACAGTGGGTCACAGGAGCGAGGAAGCATTCAAAGTCTGCGTACACCACAAATGGGCATCGCTTCTGATGGTTAGCATTCTGAATTTTATAAATTTGTTTTCCTCAGCAGGTATAATGAAACATACCAGATCCCTAGAAGCACAACCTACTAGATACTTTGCTACTAGCATCTGAGGAAAAGGCATTCAGGCACTACAAGCAAATATGCTATTTATAGTTGTGTATAGTCATTTGGGACTAAATTAGTCTGGACATGTCCTTGATCCAAACATAATTATATTATGTCTGTCTCCATGGTAGAATAACAGCATTTTCATATGCAGGTTACACTCACTGGCAAATTTTGAGAAACGTGTGGGTCTGAGGACTAGATGTTTATTCTATTTGTTCCACTCATATGCTTTGTGTTTCACCAGGCCATAAATATGTATTGATATTCTGGTATTCTGCACCTCCAATTTAGTTATGTCCTGGATCTTGATGGGAACTCAATACTATCAGTGTTATAACACATATGAGTATCAAGGCATGTACCATGTCATGACATGCACTGTGGCTTTCTGTGCAATTTCTTTTGCAGGCCAGAAATGACCACACAAAACAAGCCTAATCGGTTTCATTTTCGACATTAATACGTGCCTTCTTACCAGCTATACCCTTAGGAAGCTGCTATGTCCTTAGGAAGCTTGATATAACTGGACTCTCCATTTACTGAATCACAGGCATGCATGTGGATGTCAAGGAGCAGTATTTGATTGAGTGCTTTAGCTGACCTTCTAACTTCTGTCTCAGAAAGTTAGTCCAGTAGAGCACTTAAAGTGGACTCATGAAACCAATCAGCTATTGATAGTCTCTATGATATCAGTCCATTCCCCTCCCCCGCTCCTTCAAAGATAGTAAAGTCTTGTCTTTTCAATGCCAGCGGTCTGTTTGGGGGCATATAACAGTTCAATGTACAACACAGCGCTGCATTTAATGGTGGGCTACCACAGGTCACTAATGAATTTGAGAGGTTTCTTTCCAGGACAGTAAGACATGCTTTGAGAAACTCTACAGGGCCATGGTAGCCTCTCGCCAGGTTCTCTGTCCTAGTGAACGATATTCGCTCCTCAAAGGCGTTGGCAATCACCAAGTATTCTGATTGTGATGTGATGTTATTGATTTGATGGCCTTCACTACAATGACTGCTGCTAGCTACTGGATTACTACAATTACCGCAATGACAATTAGTTGATGATGATACTGCTGCTGCTGCTGGCTGTGACAAGCAGCAGGGAGGTGCATGTACCTTGTGGTTTGGGTAATAACATTGGGGAGAATGAGATGGGGTATTGCCCCAGCGTGAGCACCCTGACTGCAGCTGCAGTTGCAGAGATGCGTGTTGCCACAACCCTCAACCCTGAGCCAGTTGCCAGAGCAATACTGGCCCATAGACACTAGAGCAGAACTGGTGAGGGAGTGGGCGGTAGGTGCTGTGGCTATGGCTGCTTGCACGGTGGCATTTTCCTACACAGTGATGAAATCCATCTTATACACCAGAGTGTGCCACACAGGACCTTGTCTATGTGACTGTTTCTTCATTGCTCCTGGGTACATGCACTACTCCATACTGCATGGATGGTGGTGCTGTAGTAAAAGAACAATGAGAAATAAGTACATCATCCCCGACATAGCCTGCTACAGCAATGAGAGCAAGAACACCAGTTATTTGTTTGTTGAGTGTGTGTTGTTTGTTGAGTGTGAGTTTGTTGAGTGACTACCTATCTCACTTTGGGTCTGTGCTGTATCCCTCAGGCCATCTGATGTCTCCCTCTCCACCACCTCAGGCATCCCCTCACTGGAACCATCATCAATCAGCTCCCCTACACTGCCTACAATCTCAACATTTTGATTTACTGAAAATGTATACACACAAAAAACTAAGAATTTGTAGATAATATAGCTGTAATAAGATCTCTACCCCTCCCTGCTCCTGCTGCTCAAAATCATCTACAACAACAAATAATATGCTTCAGACTACATGTTATATACAGAAAAAAAGAATAATGTGTCTAATGGCAACATATTACATATACACAGTACTACCAGAAAGAAAATACAAGCCTATTCAAAAAGAAAGAACAGATTTCAGACACTTATTGCTTCCAAACTACAAAAGATAGAAACACAATTCCAGCGTTTCTGAAAAGTTATTACATCATGGGAAGTGTGGATGTGGTAGGTGCGGGGGTCAGGGCTGCAGATGTGAGCTCTATTGAAGTGGGGCAGCCCTGTCTCATGCAAACTGATTAAATAAAGAATATGCAGCAACATATTATTGACATTGATTTGAATACTGTGTCATGAGATCATTCCTCTCCAGTAGAGCTGAGCCTTTCTCCCACCGGCTTCCAAATGTGGAAGTCAAGGGGAAGTGGGGTAGGGTAGGTAAGGGCTGGTGGTTTTTCCCAGAGAGGTATATGGTAATTAATTGATCCAGATAATTAAAAAGTCAATTAATTTGATATAAAATGAGTGCTTGCATTAGTGAGGGGGAGGATTCGGGATTTGCCTAAGGAGTGAGGGAGGATAAGGGGTGGGAGGTTTGTCAGAAGGACAGGTTATCCCCATGCCATAAATCAACCCCCAAAGGGTCATAAATCTGTTAGTATATCAATAGGTTAAGGGGAGAGGGATAATTTGCCTATGAATGTGTAGTTGGCTATGAATGTGTGCAACCCACACAAATAAAATGGCCTAGAACTCTCTTTGCTTCACTACTTATAGGCTGTCTGAAATTCGTAGCTGAACCATGTGAAGAGCACCTTCTCTCCATTAAATATTCAATTCTAAGTGTGTATTCTGCCACTTGCATTCACTTACTGAGGAGATATCTTGTTCAGAGCATAATGGTGTTGTAGCCACCTGTTCGCAAGTCTTTGCTCACTCTTGTTTCAGTGCTAATGTAGAAAAGTCAGTTTGGTAATCCGAGTATTAAGTTTGTGAGCTGTTGAGAACAGTCATGTTCCAATACATGATTTTCGCATTTATAATGGTCATTTGAATGGCCATTATTACCATACTGGTTCACAGAAGCTTGTATTTGCCTATTATTTTTACTTTTGTTATTACCAGTCTATTCAGGTGATTGCTGTCATTATCTTCGAGTTCTTGCAAAAGACCTGTGAACTCAACAATATCGTCTTTGCCCCTACTAGGTACAATTACATGTTTTATGTAAGTTGCCGGTTTTGTTATGGAAATACCGATAAGTTCTACTGGGCTGCGCAGAATGTCTATGTACTGGTTTCTACGCACCAAGTCCTCAAAGTACAATGTTGGGGTGGTAAATCCTGAGCTTTCGAAAGGTTTCTGCTTTAATATAATGGTTTTTACGCTTGACTGCGTTGTGGGAGACCAGTATGCCGTCAAAAAGATGTGCTGAAATTCTGCCAGTGGATGGCGTTATTGGACTACTGAATGCATTCTAGAAGCCGGCTCATTTTCCAGATAAGACTCCATGTATTCCAACTTGTTTACAATCGGCCATTCAGGCGGGGGTAACAAATAATGGTATTGATCAAGCCAGGCTCTTGTGTGTATTTCTTTACTAGCATTACGGAATGTTTCACATTTTCGTACCTGAAAGAAGTGTTCGTAATCGATCCTATCGTCCCTTCATGGTTCAAAATTGTGGGGATATAATCTCACCGATTCTTCTGGTTGTTGCCTATTGCAACATTCAGGTTGATGGACACTAGTGCAAATGCATTCTGAATGAGGCTGTCCTCTCACATTGTCGCCTATACAGTTGACGGGTATCTGACGGCTGATGAAGTCCAATTGCTGCGTAATTTCACAGTCTGTTTGCACGTCAGTAGGAGCTGATATATTTTCAGCGTTATGAATTTTTCGTCCTTTTACTTTCACGTTGATGAGCACTTGCCCTTATTGTACACGCTTCATTTTTAAATACTCTCACATTTACGAGAAGTGTACAGGGGCATTGACGTCAGAGGTTGCATCTACATTGTTGCAGAAGTCTGTAACTTTTGTTGTTAGGTCGTCAGTTTTCTGAAAAACTATGCCTAACTGGTCTACAACAGAATGAACAGTTTCTTCTACATAATTTGTTTTGGTGGTACTTCCTGTTACTTTACAGGCATTTTAATCGCAGTGCTGTTTGAGATCCGTGATCTAAGTGTTTGGTATTGCTGCCTTAACGGCAGTTAACACATCCTGTTTGCTCTTTGGAAACTTGCCTAAATCCATGAGATTTTGTTCTGTTTTGTTGAGTTTGCACAGTCTCAATGGTGTTAATTTTAGTTTCTAAAGTCGGCACTTTGGGGAACAACTGTTCATGCAGTGATCAGTTCATTCATCATTGTTCAATTTTCTGTTTGCGACGTCCTAATTGAAGTGTGCATGTCTGTTTGCAACGTATTAATCTGCGCAATTTGAGTTTGCAAGCCTTCTATCATTGTTTGTGTGTCCTGCTGGGATTTTGTAATCATGATTCGTTGGGACTTTTGTGTATCTTGTTGGAACTTGTTAAACATGGCTTCTAACAGTGTTTGCAGCGAGTCATTCGTACCAACTTGAATATTGCTGTTATGTGAAGCCATCTGGAGTGCTTCTTGTATCTCAGAATGACTTACGAAACATGTGTCTACTGTTTCTGAAAATATTTGTCATGATGTCTCACTGTGCCATCGTACTTCACTATTTGTTAATTCAGCAGTGCGTTATGCATTGCCGCCGAGGTCATCTGTTACACTGTTTGACCCTTGTAGTGAGGTAATATAAACTTCTGTCACATTATCTGTTTCCATTTCAATCTCTGAAGGCTGGGAATGTTCTGGAGAGATAATCTCTTCATTACTGGTGTTGTTAGCGTGCTACTTACTTTTGTAAACAAGACTTTAATAATAAAGCAAAGGTCATGTTAATCAGAACACAGGAAGCAGTTGTGATCTAAATAACAATAGATTTATTCATTCCTAACATCACAAGACAAAAAATTGGCTAAATAAACATCACACAAACATTTTTATTTGACATACGATTTCACTAATATGGGGTCTGAGGTGGACAAAGGGATCAGCTGGGGATCGACACACGACACTAACCAGAGCACTAATCGCTTTATCTGACTTCATACACGTGAATCCGGGGTGTGGCACAGAAACTGCACCACCATCAAGCATCTATGTTCTACTATACCAAAAAGAAAAATATGGTTCGAAAGAACAGGTTGCTGAGAAACATATATTGGAAGCCTACGCCGTAGCAGCAAATATTTTACCCTTCTCCTGGTCAGGACGGCACACCACGATGCGTTCAGCGACTGAAGTCATGGAAAGCAGCAATCTGTTATGCATGGCGCACCCGAATATAGCAAGTATGCGGTCTCGCATTCAGCTAATTCGGAACACAGATACTTCCCTAGGAGCCTCTGAAACACCAGTGGATTACAGTGTGCAGCTGGACCTGTTTCCCAAACCAATTTGACTCTGTCCTACGACTATGCGTGACGGAAGATGTCAAATGTTTAGACTGCCGACTCGAGACGAAAAAGTACACCCACACATCACTTATTGTGTGCGTCATGCTAGAAGAAGTACCTCTACCCAGGTTCAGAAGGTGACCACTTCTCTTTCTCTCCATTTCCCTCACCAGCTCGGTAGCAACGCACATTTACATCTTAAACTACTCCCACTTTAGCAGAAGCCAGTCATGAGCTGGAGCGCAGCATTCGAAGCTGGGATAGCACCCCTTGCTCTGCATACACCGATCTGACCCATCAGAGACTTTAGAGTTAATTGGGAGAAAAGGAAAGATGATTGAGCTTCGTGGACTGTTTCCCACATGTTTACACCATGCCTTTTACTAACAATATGGCCAGTGTGGAACTACAGCCCTCCATAAAAAGATTGTTATCCCCCCTGTCGCGTCCATTTCGAAGTTTCCAAAGAACGATCATAAATTCGCTAAAAGCCTCATGCCTTCACAAATATGTTTTGCAATACAGTCTGGACGTCTGGGCGCCAGTGAGCTGTCCCACGGACATTTGCAGAAAGCTCACAGTTGCCTTGTCAGCTACTTGCCTAACGAGGCCCCACCCTCTGCTTTATTGCCAGTCTACAATGCACTGCATATTGCAGCGGTGACTACTAGGCGCTAGTCAGTCTACCAGGACGTGGATGCCGATGGACCGGCGCCAACCAATGTGCCTGTACAATGAGACTGCAGAGCTCAACAGTCCGCAAATGTTTTCACCCAGGTTCCACAGAAAAAAGCACTCCCCTCATCCCTCAGTCACTGTACGCTTTTACTACCATCATTTAAATTGGCGCCCTATACCTTTGAAAGGATGTTAAGCTTACCGCTATTCCTTCACTAGAACACAGCATTTCATCATAATGTATGAAGTTGGGTCATAGTAAAGATCATCTTTCCTAAGAACATTAAGCGGCATGACACTGAATCAGAAGTTAGAGTGCCCTGCAATCTCTCACACCCTCCCTATTCTGCTCAAATTTATTCTTGGGGAGTGTCACACTTTAAAATTGTGACACTTTAGTTGGGTCATTAAATAAACATGAATCAATCTTTGTTTACCATAAATCCCAGCACAGTGTTATACCCTGACTTTAGCACATTGAACCAGGGGTCATCCACACACTCTCTGCTGCATGCCTACAAAATTAAAGTGAGAAATAAAAATGTGATGGGTGTACCATCAGGTCGTATTCTTGAGGACCCAGACTTACTGACAATCACTAAACAGTTACTGGGTCGTGCTGACATTTATCTACTCATTCATCCTGAAATTGGGCCCAGAGAAGCTTATCTCCTAACCAGAATATACACTCCTGGAAATTGAAATAAGAACACCGTGAATTCATTGTCCCAGGAAGGGGAAACTTTATTGACACATTCCTGGGGTCAGATACATCACATGATCACACTGACAGAACCACAGGCACATAGACACAGGCAACAGAGCATGCACAATGTCGGCACTAGTACAGTGTATATCCACCTTTCGCAGCAATGCAGGCTGCTATTCTCCCATGGAGACGATCGTAGAGATGCTGGATGTAGTCCTGTGGAACGGCTTGCCATGCCATTTCCACCTGGCACTCAGTTGGACCAGCGTTCGTGCTGGACGTGCAGACCGCGTGAGACGACGCTTCATCCAGTCCCAAACATGCACAATGGGGGACAGATCCGGAGATCTTGCTGGCCAGGGTAGTTGACTTACACCTTCTAGAGCACGTTGGGTGGCACGGGATACATGCGGACGTGCATTGTCCTGTTGGAACAGCAAGTTCCCTTGCCGGTCTAGGAATGGTAGAACGATGGGTTCGATGACGGTTTGGATGTACCGTGCACTATTCAGTGTCCCCTCGACGATCACCAGTGGTGTACGGCCAGTGTAGGAGATCGCTCCCCACACCATGATGCCGGGTGTTGGCCCTGTGTGCCTCGGTTGTATGCAGTCCTGATTGTGGCGCTCACCTGCACGGCGCCAAACACGCATACGACCATCATTGGCACCAAGGCAAAAGCGACTCTCATCGTTGAAGACGACACGTCTCCATTCGTCCCTCCATTCACGCCTGTCGCTACACCACTGGAGGCGGGCTGCACGATGTTGGGGTGTGAGCGGAAGACGGCCTAACGGTGTGCGGGACCGTAGCCCAGCGTCATGGAGACGGTTGCGAATGGTCCTCGCCGATACCCCAGGAGCAACAGTGTCCCTAATTTGCTGGGAAGTGGCGGTGCGGTCCCCTACGGCACGGCGTAGGATCCTACGGTCTTGGCGTGCACCCGTGCGTCGCTGCGGTCCGGTCCCAGGTCGACGGGCACGTGCACCTTCCGCCGACCACTGGCGACAACATCGATGTACTGTGGAGACCTCACGCCCCACGTGTTGAGCAATTCGGCGGTACGTCCACCCGGCCTCCCGCATGCCCACTATATGCCCTCGCTCAAAGTCCGTCAACTGCACATACGGTTCACGTCCACGCTGTCGCGGCATGCTACCAGTGTTAAAGACTGCGATGGAGCTCCGTATGCCACGGCAAACTGGCTGACACTGACGGCGGCGGTGCACAAATGCTGCGCAGCTAGCGCCATTCGACGACCAACACCGCGGTTCCTGGTGTGTCCGCTGTGCCATGCGTGTGATCATTGCTTGTACAGCCCTCTCGCAGTGTCCGGAGCAAGTATGGTGGGTCTGACACACCGGTGTCAATGTGTTCTTTTTTCCATTTCCAGGAGCGTAATATTTTTGTCTTGAGGATTCTCTGCCCTATGGAGAATTACTACACCTGCTGAATTATACACTTGGCTGTATTCATTTCTTGATAGAAAATCGATCAAAAACTCTCTCACATTCACCCAACGTAAAAGATTCCTAGTTTTCATTTTGCATGTATTACGTATTCAGCTTAGTTCTGTAAAATGTATCAGTCTGTTCCTTAAGCACAAAGATGTAAGTGTCAAAACAACAAAATAACATATGGTTGACATAAAACAACAGAATCTTTACAAAAAACGAAAAAATAATTCATGAGTTCATTAAGAGCAAATAAAACTTAATAAGAAAACATAGAAAATACATATTTGTAAAACATATGTAAAATAAATAATAAAATAAATAATAAAATAAATGAATGAAAACAACAAAGCTCCCACTGCTCCCTTCTCAAAGGTCTTTAGGAGGCCCGATTTTTAAATTTACAATGGTCACACGAATAAATACTGCACAAGTGCAGTGGCAGTGGAAGTGGCAGTGGAGGTGCTCTCATGTCAGCTGGGCACCGGCCCTTTGTTGACAGCTCATGCTGCAAAGGGGCTCAACAACACCTGCCTCCAATTACATAGCCTGATGACGCCATGTCGACCAGCTGTCCTGTAGTCGCTAAGTGTGTCACCTCTGCCTTCTGCATCACCCCCAGCTTGCAGGGCTGGCAAACGACCTTAACCATCCTGCCTGCTTGACACTCCATCTGCCAAGCTGCTATAGTCGCTCAGGTGTCTGCGACCTCTCCAGCTGCCTGACGCATCACCATCAACTCAGCCATCCATAGTCTCCACAGTGCTTACATGGACACTTACTGCCGTGTTTTTACAAATATGTTTACAGCATAAATACAGTGAATTACAATGAAATTGAGAAAGTTTAGTTTTACATCATTACTCCAAGAATTAAAAAAAATGGTTTACGTAGCTGTTTTACAAAAATATAATCTTATTCTATTCCACGATTAATTTTTTGCGCCTAAATCTTTATAATCTTAAGTAGTGGTGAGGTGTTGTGCTGTATGATAGTGTAGTGTTAATTTCCAACAACCTTTCATGCACTTAAAGTAGTAAGCAGGCTTAGACTACACATTCACTTCAGTCAGTCTCATACCATCTAAGACTACTACTTATTCATGCAGCCGAAATACTGTAAAGGATATACACACTCCTAGGCTCCCATTGTGTTGTCGTTATGTTGGCACTAATGCTGGTGTATGGCGTAACTCTCTATGAGTCGCCAGTCCGCTCGCTGTCCTAGATGGGAAAAACAACCGCGAAATTCTCTTTTAGCTGAAACTGACACAAAATTTTCTCAGGTTGGTGTACAAATTTTCCGCTACAGCTCCTGAAACAAACATAAAAAAGCACAAGGTATTATCGACATTTGACTGCAAAACTACATTTCTTCCGTTCTTCTCTTTCTCACAAATTGATGGTGTGCCTTGCTCATTCTGCAAACACATACTAAAATGAGTCGCATATTCTGTGGTCACGTCATGTAGTACAAACTATCGCCCAAGATCTATCACTCAGGCGCTTGCGAACTACTCGCAGAAGCCCACACGAATATCATCGCACAATAGTGTAGAAAACTACATGCGAAAACCACAAGCGAATAACCACAGTGAACCGCAATTGCATAAAACGCGATAGCTTATCTGTGTAACCACAATCGAATAAAATATCCCATTCACGAGAAACATCTCACCAAAGGCGACATCCACAGACAGAAAAAAAGAAAAACACCACAAATGCATCGCGCCATGGTGATGACAACAATAAGCCCACATATAAAACACATTGCACTCGGCAATGGTCACAAACCACGGCGAAACACACAACAAAGTCAACAAGCCTCTCGCGTGGACAATACACAACCCTCCTGCAAAATACCTCCATGGGTCTCGCAAACTAATCTCAACAACGTCCCTCTCGCACACTATACTACGAACTATATACCGGATCATACAAGGGCGTTTACTCCAATGCACACACAATAAACAGAAGAAATTTGATTGTATCTGAACTACAAGATGAAGAGTGCCATCCCCAATACTCATGCACTTGTTTCTCACTCGTAGACATAAAATCTATCGTTTTTGTGACACCAGATTCTGTCGTTTCGTGCAAACTGCCAAACTCCTATGAGAACGTATTAACTCGCGCGAAATAGGACTCAAATAAACAACGAAGTTTCCGTCGTGAAATTGGCACATTTCTACTCTCAACAATTGCAATTTACTCAGCTCTGAGATGACCAACTGCACATCTATAGATTTGATACATGTTACTAAGAAATACCTACATAGTGAAATTCTGACAATGCCAACTCTTACGACTAGTAGTAATGGGAGACGTTCGTATGCTGATTACCATGGTGAATCACAAAAAAATTTAAAGAATTTATTGTTTTGTTTAAAACTATTATAAACAAACGAAACTTATGCTGCTATGCTTATGTTCGGCTGTCACAGATATTTAAACTATCTGAGGCTTGTTCAGAAGGTCAGTGGCGTTGGTTATCATTTCCTCACGCCCCTCGACCTAGGTTCGGTCCCCAGATCTCAATATTCCCGACCTGAGCTCTATTTCCGTTTCCTCCATTGTACATTCACGTACCTCTTCCATTATTGTTTAAAAAGGAGCCATGGTGTCGCCATCCATTGTTTCGTGATCCGTGGCCTCCATTCCTCCTTCCATGCCAGCCTCTGTTGCGTAGTACATAACTATTACGGTTCCCATTCCAGTCGCTTCTATGTCGATCTTCATTGCTCCGGAAATTTCCCGACCGTGAATTGTTTCCATAAGGCGTTCCATTCCGCACATTTCCGTTCCTTTTATTGTAATGGTTATATTGTGGACGCGACGTATGACCTGCGACGTATCTGTCAGACTTTCCTCCGTGTTCTCTGATAATCTCTGCTCGAAATGCGTACTCTAATTCTTAAAGAGTGTTACAGAATGTGCTTAGCTCCACATTACACCTGCCAGCTAATACTTGTTGATATGCTGACAGATGATTTCACTGGTAGAGCATGGTACGTCAAGATACTGGTTCTTGTCAATCATTGCATCAAAGAACTTGACTGGGCTCTTGTAGCCTGAACTCTCGAAATCTTTGCCAACAATCATCTCATATTTTATGCGCTCTTGAGTCTCCTTGGACCAGAAGATATTTAGGTTCTTGAACTCCCGGTAACTTCTACAAGTCGCTGATATTCCGCGCATTTTCTCCGCAACTGACCCTTGCAAGTTTCCGCAAATAAAGTCTAATTTGTATTGTAAAGGCAAATTTGGAGGTAAAGAGAGGTCCAATTGCGATATCCAAGTACGTGGGTGAGTAAAAGTACCCTCATATCAGAAAATTTCGAATTTTCGGACTTGTAAGAAGTGTTGAAAGCCAAATGGTGTGTCATCGACAACTTCCTTCCTACAGAAAATATCAGTCCTTTGGTTGTCGTCGTTCGACGTCCCCTCAATTAACAACTTCCTTCCTACGGAAAATATCCCCTCATTTGTGCTCCCTCCTCGGCTTCGAGAAAATGCGACGTTCATCTCACCATGTCCTCTGCTCCCCGCTAATGATATACAGTTATTCGTCCCGTCCGAATTAGTGTCTGGTTCTGTTGCGTTTGCGCTTGGCCGCATCTGAATTTCCTTGGCGCCTCCTCCAATTTCTTCTCCATACGTGTGTTGATCGCTTTCTGTTGAGATTTGAACGAAAGGAGACTCCGGACCTCTTCCGCCTCGCTCAATGAAGTTGCAGTTGCCACATCCGAACCAGTCCCTATTTTGCGCAGCTCAGATTCTAATTTGTCCATGGCCGCTGTCGCATGAATATCCGTGGCTTCACGTATTTTCGTGTCGATGTGCTGCTCCGCCTCATTTTGCCGCTTTTGCACGATTTCTACCTTCTTGTTCAAATTGACCACTGCCTCTTGTCCTTGCAATTCTGTGCGTTTACTCTTTTACAATGCTTCAGCTGCTGCTCG
The DNA here is from genome assembly GCF_021461395.2 of Schistocerca americana. Lineage (NCBI taxonomy): Eukaryota > Metazoa > Arthropoda > Insecta > Orthoptera > Acrididae > Schistocerca > Schistocerca americana. The sequence goes on along the minus strand of NC_060121.1, from coordinate 594,955,794 downwards.
TCTTCCGAAAGTGGCTACTGTCTTGTCGCTCTCTGCCGTCTTCTTAGCATGGTGTGCAATCTTTGAACCTTTCAATACTTTCGTGTTTACTTTACGTAGGTTTTCCTGGAGCTTATTTGCCCGTGACTTGTGTTCCTCTCGCACCTGATTTACTTGAGCACCGATATTTCTTATGTCCGTCATCATCTCATTAATTTTCTCCTCCACTGCTTTTAGTCAATTAATGTTTTCCTCCATTCCTTTTACTCTATCAAGTTTCTTCTCAATTCCCATTAAAAATGCCACCAGACTGAAGCCCTCTTCATATTCCTCAGTATAGTGATCGACCGAACTCATATAAGATTTCTGCGGTGTTGTATCCATGTCATTATGTCCTGGTACCGGCCTGTCTTCTCTGTCCGGATTTCTAATAATCACCTCTGCTTCGATATCTTGTGGTACGCTCTCATCCTCTATCACATGCTATCTGACACTGTCCGTCCCCTCAAGAAAAGCCATATCGCTTTCGTCCCTGGTTTCCTTGTTGCACGTCATTGTTGTTGCTAACACCGTTCAACAGCAACACCTCCCTACGTTCAAAATGTGCCTCCACCGTTTCATTGCGCTCTTTCTCCATGACGTACGCTTTATTTTCTCGGTCCCAGTCTACTTGTCTCCTTGCCCTACTTCTCGTTATCATTCAAATTATCTATCCACAACAAACGCTAATTATCTGCGCAACACATGGAAAACTGTATTATCAAACACACAAGATATACACAGTACCACGCAATGACGTCAAAATAAATTAGCAAAGCATTATGCAGTCCGACACTACGACAATAATACAAGAGATTCAGAATCAAAAACGACCAAATACAATAGCAAACACCTCAAAAGTAATACGACAACGCCATTAGCAACGACGGGAAAACAGTCAACAAATGACACAGAAGTCACTGACACAAATACACTGTAAATAAAACAAATAAACACATAAACAACACAATCAGAGCATTAAGTATCTACAACACACTAAAGAACCATATTTTTCTGTTTTGTTTTGTTTCCTTTTATTTCATTATAGTGTGGACCTGTTCGGCAGGGACGCAGAATGACATCGTCCCAGAAGTGCCAAGGACCTATATCCTGGGCAGCAGTTCGCCGATTGCAAGCTTGCTACGTTCTTTTGTAATCAAGACTTTAATAATACAGCAAAGGTAACGTTAATGAGAACACAGGAAGGAGTTTTGATCTAAATAACAATAGATTTATTCATTCATAACATCACAAGACAAAAAATGGGTAAAGAATCGTCACACAAACATTTTTATTTGACAAACGCTTTCACTAATATGGGGTCTATGGCGGACGAAGTGATCAGCTGGAGATCTACAGACGACACTAACCAGAACACTAATTGCTTTATCTGACTTCATACACGTGAATCTGGGGGATGACCCAAAAGTCCACAGCTCGTGGTCGTGCGGTAGCGTTCTCGCTTCCCGCGCCCGTGTTCCCGGGTTCGATTCCCGGCTGGGTCAGGGATTTTCTTTGCATCGTGATGACTGGGTGTTGTGTGATGTCCTTAGGTTAGTTAGGTTTAAGTAGCTCTAAGTTCTATGGGACTGATGACCATATATGTTAAGTCCCATAGTGCTCAGAGCCATTTGAACCATTTATGACCCAAAAACTACGCCACCATCAAACATCTATGTTTTACTATTCCAAAAATAAAAATATATTTCGAAAGAACAGGGAGCTGAGAAATGTACCATATATTGGAGCCCCACGCTGTAGCAGCGAATATTTCACACTTCTCCTGGTCAAGACGGCACACCACGATGCATTCGGCGACTGAAGACATGCACAGCAGCAATCTGTTATTCGTGGCGCGCCCGAAAAATGCAAGTACGCGGTCTCGCGTTCAGCTAATTCGGAACGTAGGCCTCTGAAACCCTGGTGGACTCCAGTGTGCAGGTGGGCCTCTTTGCTGGTCTGCCAAACCAATTCGACTCCGTCCCACGACTACGCGTGACGGAATATGTCAAATGTTGAGACTGGTGACACGAGACAAGTAAGTACACCCACGCATCACTTATTGTGTGCGTGACGCTAGAAGCAGTCCCTCTGAGGTTCAGTAGGTGACTGATACAGGCCCTAACTGGCACATTGGCAAAGGACACAAGTCTCACCGTTTAGGTAGAGACCTGGAGTTCTTTCCTAGCGAAGCGCTAGTACACGAGTGACCACTTCTCTTTCTCTCCACTTTCCACGCCAGCTCGGTAGCAAATCACATTCTCTTAGACTACTCCCACTTTAGCACAAGCCAAATACGAGCTGGAGCGCAGCATTCGAAGCTGGCAGAGCGCCCCTTGCTCTGCATACACCGATTTCACCAACCAGAGAAGTTAATTCGGAGAAAAGGAAAAATGATTCAGCTTCGTGGCCTCTTTCCCACGCGTTTACGCCATGTCTTTTGCTAACAACATGACCAGTCCGCAGCTCGTGGTCGTGCGGTAGCGTTCTCGCTTCCCACGCCCGGGTTCCCGGGTTCGATTCCCGGCTGGGTCAGGGATTTTCTTTGCATCGTGATGACTGGGTGTTGTGTGATGTCCTTAGGTTAGTTAGGTTTAAGTAGCTCTAAGTTCTATGGGACTGATGACCATATATGTTAAGTCCCATAGTGCTCAGAGCCATTTGAACTATTTATGACCCAAAAACTACGCCACCATCAAACATCTATGTTTTACTATTCCAAAAATAAAAATATATTTCGAAAGAACAGGGAGCTGAGAAATGTACCATATATTGGAGCCCCACGCTGTAGCAGCGAATATTTCACACTTCTCCTGGTCAAGACGGCACACCACGATGCATTCGGCGACTGAAGACATGCACAGCAGCAATCTGTTACTCGTGGCGCGCCCGAAAAATGCAAGTACGCGGTCTCGCGTTCAGCTAATTCGGAACGTAGGCCTCTGAAACCCTGGTGGACTCCAGTGTGCAGGTGGGCCTCTTTGCTGGTCTGCCAAACCAATTCGACTCCGTCCCACGACTACGCGTGACGGAATATGTCAAATGTTGAGACTGGTGACACGAGACAAGTAAGTACACCCACGCATCACTTATTGTGTGCGTGACGCTAGAAGCAGTCCCTCTGAGGTTCAGTAGGTGACTGATACAGGCCCTAACTGGCACATTGGCAAAGGACACAAGTCTCACCGTTTAGGTAGAGACCTGGAGTTCTTTCCTAGCGAAGCGCTAGTACACGAGTGACCACTTCTCTTTCTCTCCACTTTCCACGCCAGCTCGGTAGCAAATCACATTCTCTTAGACTACTCCCACTTTAGCACAAGCCAAATACGAGCTGGAGCGCAGCATTCGAAGCTGGCAGAGCGCCCCTTGCTCTGCATACACCGATTTCACCAACCAGAGAAGTTAATTCGGAGAAAAGGAAAAATGATTCAGCTTCGTGGCCTCTTTCCCACGCGTTTACGCCATGTCTTTTGCTAACAACATGACCAGTCCGCAGCTCGTGGTCGTGCGGTAGCGTTCTCGCTTCCCACGCCCGGGTTCCCGGGTTCGATTCCCGGGGGGGGGGGGGGGGTCAGGGATTTTCTCTGCCTGGTGATTACTGGGTGTTGTGTGATTTCCTTAGGTTAGTTAGGTTTAAGTAGTTCTAAGTTCTAGGCGACTGATGACCATAGATGTTAAGTCCCATAGTGCTCAGAGCCAGCCAACATGACCAGGATGAAACCATAGCCCTCCATATAAAGATTGTTATCTCCCCTGTTGCGTCCATTTCGAAGTTTCTAAAGAACGGCCATAAACTAGTGCCTTCACAAATATGTATTGTAACAGAGTGTTGGCGTCAGGGCGTCCGGCCGCTGTGGTAGAGCGATTCTAGGCGCTTCAGTCCGGAACCACGCGGTTGCTACGGTCGCAGTTTCGAATCCTACCTCGGGGATGGATGTGTGTGATGTCCTTAGGTTAGTTAGGTCTAAGTAGCTCTAAGTCTAGGGGACTGATGACCTCAGATGCTAAGTCCCATAGTGCTTAGAGCCATTTTAACCATTTTGACCGTCCAGGCGCCAGTAACCTGTCCCATGGACATTAACAGAAAGCTCACAGTTTTCTCATCAGCTTCCTGCCTAACAAGGGCCCATCCTCTGCTTTATTGCCTGTTTACTATGCGCTGCCTATTGCAGCGGCGACTTCTCGGCGCTAGTGAATCTACCTGGACGTAGCTGCCGGCCGACCGGCGCCAACCAACGTGTCTGTACAATGCGGCGGAACTTGGCAGCCCAAAAATGTCGCCGAGGTTCCGCAGTAAAAAGCACTCCCCTCGTCCCTCAGTCGCCGTACGCTTTTACTGCAGTCGTTTAAATTGGCACGCTATTCCTTTGAACGCGGGTGAAGCTTACGGCTATTCCTTCACTAGACCACTCAAGTGAGAACGTTCACTACTGTCCATCATTTCATCATGATGTATGAAGTCAGATCGTAATATACATCATCTTCCCTAAGAATATTAAGCGGTATGACACTGAATCAGAAGTGAGAGGGCTCTGTAATCTCTCAGTGTTTGCATTTGGAAGTTCCCTGAGGTTCCTAATGCTACTAATGTTATGAGCCATCGTTAGTAATAATCAGAAAAGTATGACAGAAAATAATGTCTCACCAACGAATCTGTCTCGTTATAAAATCACTTACAAAACAAAGATTATGAGTTCTGTTAACACAAGATAAATTGCCTGCCACTTGAAAGCAGTCATGTCACATGGAAAAAATGATGTCCGTAACTCTTAGTCCTCGACAATGAGTCGTGACATGTCACACACAATGCTTAAATTAACATATTCAGACAATAATGCACAGTTACTCCTGAAAAACGAACCACATATGTAATTAGCAACAATGCCCCGCAGCTGTGTGTGTAATGTTGATCTGACTGCGTTTTTATGATTTCCAATGGTGTCGTCCAGCAACAGAGTTCGGCATATGTAACCTACAGGGTGTTTCAAAAATTACCAGTATATATGAAACGGCAATAAAAACTAAACGAGCAGCGATAGAAATACACCATTTGTTGCAATATGCTTGGGACAACAGTACATTTTCAGGCGGACAAACTTTCGAAATTACAGTAGTTACAATTTTCAACAACAGATGGCGCTGCAAGTGATGTGAAAGATATAGAAGACAACGCAGTCTGTGGGTGCGCCATTCTGTACGTCGTCTTTCTGCTGTAAGCGTGTGCTGTTCACAACGTGCAAGTGTGCTGTAGACAACATGGTTTATTCCTTAGAACAGAGGATTTTTCTGGTGTTGGAATTCCACCGCGTAGAACACAGTGTTGTTGCAACAAGACGAAGTTTTCAACGGAGGTTTAATGTAACCAAAGGACCGAAAAGCGATACAATAAAGGATCTGTTTGAAAAATTTCAACGGACTGGGAACGTGACGGATGAACGTGCTGGAAAGGTAGGGCGACCGCGTATGGCAACCACAGAGGGCAACGCGCAGCTAGTGCAGCAGGTGATCCAACAGCGGCCTCGGGTTTCCGTTCGCCGTGTTGCAGCTGCGGTCCAAATGACGCCAACGTCCACGTATCGTCTCATGCGCCAGAGTTTACACCTCTATCCATACAAAATTCAAACGCGGCAACCCCTCAGCGCTGCTACCATTGCTGCACGAGAGACATTCGCTAACGATATAGTGCACAGGATTGATGACGGCGATATGCATGTGGGCAGCATTTGGTTTACTGACGAAGCTCATTTTTACCTGGACGGCTTCGTCAATAAACAGAACTGGCGCATATGGGGAACCGAAAAGCCCCATGTTGCAGTCCCATCGTCCCTGCATCCTCAAAAAGTACTGGTCTGGGCCGCCATTTCTTCCAAAGGAATCATTGGCCCATTTTTCAGATCCGAAATGATTACTGCATCACGCTATCTGGACATTCTTCGTGAATTTGTGGCGGTACAAACTGCCTTAGACGACACTGCTAACACCTCGTGGTTTATGCAAGATGGTGCCCGGCCACATCGCACGGCCGACGGCTTTAATTTCCTGAATGAATATTTCGATGATCGTGTGATTGCTTTGGGCTATCCGAAACATACAGGAGCCGGCGTGGATTGGCCTCCCTATTCACCAGACATGAACCCCTGTGACTTCTTTCTGTGGGGACACTTGAAAGACCAGGTGTACCGCCAGAATCCAGAAACAACTGAACAGCTGAAGCAGTACATCTCATCTGCATGTGAAGCCATTCCGCCAGACACGTTGTCAAAGGTTTCGGGTAATTTCATTCAGAGACTACGCCATATTATTGCTACGCATGGTGGATATGTGGAAAATATCGTACTATAGAGTTTCCCAGACCGCAGCGCCATCTGTTGTTGAAAATTGTAACTACTGTAATTTCGAAAGTTTGTCTGCCTGAAAATGTACTGTTGTCCTAAGCATATTGCAACAAACGGTGTATTTCTATCGCTGCTCGTTTAGTTTTTATTGCCGTTTCAAATATACCGGTCATTTTTGAAACACCCTGCATATGCAACCAATTCTGCAGTAGCACCGGCTAAAGCAACGTATGCAACAAATATGTGTAACGTAGCTACAGCCAACATTGCCTATGTTCGTCGCTGAAACTGGACTCGATAAGTAAATTGAGCTACCAGTAAACGGAATCTAACGTGCCTAACACTGCGTGCGTGTTGTATGAGTGTCAGTTGCACTGTCATTTAAGCTCTCAACAGATCGTTACATGAGAAACTTAAAACTCACATTTCTATAAGCTATGTGACTGCGTTTATGAACAGGAATTTACAAATCAAACAGAATCTGACTTGTGCAACTGAATTTACTGGAGTAGAGTACATGAAATGTTGTGGCGTGTCAGTATATATGTTTTGGCCCTAAGTTTTTCACTCATCTCTTTAGATGACTGCCTTTTTCCATGTAGTTTACAGCAATTCACAGCAGCAGCAGCTAAAGCTTCTTGTTACTAAGAATGAATTTAATAAAAAGGAGTTTGTTTGCTTCCTGTTAACTACTAAATAACTTTTAAGAAGAGATTTAATGAATTGTGTCTATTTAAAACTTAAGAATCATCACGAAAAAATATTAATAAGGACAGTGACAAATGACATACGTATGTATAACGGCTGAGTGCCATATTAACAAATTATTTCAATTTCAAAGTTACGTTAACATTTAGTAAACACAGCATACTATTTAGATGTGGAGAATAATAATTATTATTTGGAGGATAAGGAGGCTTCTTTCACTGACAAGCAAGACATGGGATTATTGCAAACTCGTACTTACAATCAAGAGCCTAACACGGCAATTGCTTTTGCTCTATGCTTGCGAATTTTGCCTTGAATTCCATGTTCAAGCATAGTTAAGCCATCTAAACCTCTCCTGGCTATATAAATGAAATCAGGCCTTGAGTGTGGTAAGATCCGCCATCACCGACGTGAGGGCAGCGTGACACGTCTTCTGTCTTCTAGCTCTCGACCGACACTACTACTTCCACACTTGCAGACAGACGTCGTCTTACAACAATGCTTAGAATCGTTCTCCCATGTTTCGCCCCCAGATTGTTACTATAGATATCTGAGTGTTTACACAATGCAAAGAATAACGTTTAGTTGGCTATATTGTTTCATGTAATGGAGAGTTCTAACACACCCCTTACAGTCCAGGGCCGGCCAAACGCTGCACAGTGTGCAGACGTGCGGAAATGCTGCATATGTGCGCGCGTGTGCGACAGCGACATCTGTTATTAGACATGTGTCCTAAATGAACGGCGACGGCTCCACTTCCCTGTTTATGTGGTACAAGCAAGAGCGCAACATACCCAGTCTCGTTTACCCCTGGTGACTGTAACCTTAACAGAGAAGTACGGTACTGAGAAATGGCAGGTACTCTGAAAAAGCAAGGAACGGGAGATCTATGTTCTCAGTCATTTAAAAATGAATGGGAACTGCAATTCTTTTTTGTAGCCGTTGGCGAAAACTCTCAGTGTTTGCTGTGCAGCCGAATAATAGGCGGCCAGCCTAAGTTTTCAACTAAAAGACACTACAATACATATCACAAAGCCAAGTGTAGTGTACTCAACAGTGAAGAACGGCAAGCAAAATTAAATGTCTTTAAGAAAATGGATAAGACACATCAACTCGATTTTACTGTACGTCATAGTAACTGATACTTCTTGAACTCTTAGTTTCTTGTGTTACATTTATGTCTATTTTATTGTACGCTGTACAATGTACTGTTTTCAATTTTCCAGAATGACAACCACACTAAAAAAAAGCAGCTGACCGGCCAGATGAACCAAGGGGCTGATATGTGTACCAACAGTGCCTCTGCGACGATCATTCAGCAAATGCTACCAAATATCAGCCCCTTGGTTCATCTGGCGGGCCAGCTGCTCCACAGCTGCGCGTCTACTCACCTGTACACATCTCCACAGATGTCATTCACCTCCGTCATCTATGGCCCGTAATGAACTACAGCTGCTTCGTCGCCGGTTTTGGGTAGTGCCTTTTTGCCGTGCACTGTATACTTTAACCACGGCAGCAAGCAAACTCAGCCGTTTCGGTAATGCTTCCATCCTTGGCCCAGAAGCCAATGATAAAACCCCCTGGACGTCAGATAAATCACACCGTTTCTGCATTATGCCAACGACTGCACTGTTTTCCGCTTTGTACACCCTCCACTGCTAGAGCTCCCACCTGCCGTCTGTGAGTGGTTACTGCACGCTGGCGTCGAACGTAGCCGGTGGTCACATTATTGTCACTGGATCATGTATTTTCGGCACTGCCATGTATAATAGTTGTGGTGCCGTTGAAACTCTATTAGTAATTATTCTGTAAGACGTACGGAAACGTGTATGACGTTCCGTCTCTCACAATAGTGGAATTCTTATTGGCAACCGAGAGCTTGTCGTCTCATATGGTCTGGAGGTCGACTATCCCTGTATTTCCGTAAAGGTTCATAGATAATTACTTACAGTTTGCTGTGATCTGCGTTTCCTCTCATCTGGTCTGGAGGTCGCACTACTCCTATATTTCCGAAATATAAGTACAATTTAGTATTCCGAACTGAGAGACGATAGGTGCCCATTGCAGATGAATCATCTTCCATCGGACAGATAGCCGTGGGTGTGTATGGCGAGATATATCTGAGATCAACACTTTCAGGCTGGAGGAGGGACCTTTATTCTCTGGGGAATGTTTTTGTGGCATACCTTGGGTGACCTCGTCATTCTGGAAGGCGTAATGCATCAAGAAAAGTACGCATCTATCCCTGGGGGTCCATGTCCTCTCCTAAAGGCAGTTTGTTTTTCCTAGGAATGATGACATCTATGAGCAGGACAATGCAACGTGTCACACAGCTCGCAGTGTACGTGCGTGGCTTGAAGAGCTCGGACACCAAACTCCCAGATTTTAAACCCAATTGAGAATCTATGGAACCACCTCGATCAAGGAGTTCGAGTCATGGATTCTGAACCGAGAAATCTAGCACAGCTGACCACAGCACTGGAGTCGGCATGAATCCACATCCCTGCCAGTACCTTCCAAAACCTAGTTGACTCTCTTGCCGTATATGTTCTCGCAATGGCCTGCACTGCAAATGGTGGTTATTCAGGCTTTTGACAGGAGGTCACATTGATGTGACTGGAAATTACATTATTGAGGTCTTTGGAATGAAGACGCACGTGTTCACGCTAGTATATCCTGTGCGAACCTCTTCTTCTCTGTAACTATGCAGTTTGCACCGAGTTGAACATGCTTAATGTAGGCAAGTCTCGGATTCCCTCTTCAATTTTTACTTCTGAAACTTACCATAAATACCAAATTGACATTTCTGTGATGCCTCAGGATGGGCTTACCAGCTGAATTCTTCTTCCAGAGAAATTATGTCGTAATTTTCTTTTCTCTTTAAATTCCAGTTGTGATGTATCCTTTCTTGCTGGCAGAATAGAAATCGGAAAAAAATATTTAGTTGCGAACAACATGTATGCATTACAATTAAGAGTTTTAATCTGCCAATTTCATATCAGCACACACTCCGCTGTAGAGTGAAAATTTCATTCTAGAAACATCCCCCAGGCTGTGGCTAAGCCATGTCTCCGCAATATCCTTTCTTTCAGGAGTGCTAGTTCTGCAAGGTTCGCAGGAGAGCTTCTGTAAAGTTTGGAAGGTAGGAGACGAGGTACTGGCAGAAGTAAAGCTGTGAGTACCGGGCGTGAGTCGTGCTTCGGTGGCTCAGTTGGTAGAGCACTTCTCCGCGTAAGGCAAAGGTCCCGAGTTCGAGTCTCGGTCCGGCACACAGTTTTAATCTGCCAGGAAGTTTCATATCAGCGCACACTCCGCTACAGAGTGAAAATCTCATTCTGGCTCAAAGTTTTTATTTCTTCTCCCTGAACTTTAATTACTACTCCAAATTTTTCTTTTGTTTCGTTTACAGCTTGCTTATTATATATTTTGAATAACATTGGGGGATAGGTTACAATCCTGTCACACTCCCTTCTCAACCACTGCTCCCCTTTTGTGCCCCTCGACTCTTATAACCGCCTTCTGGTCTCTGTACAAATTGTAAATACCCTCTTGCTCCCTGTATTTTACCCTTGAAACCCTTAGAATTTGAAACAGAGTATTCCAGTCAACATTGTCAAAAGCTTTCTCTAAGTCTACAAATGCTATAAACGTAGGTTTTATCTTTCCTTAACCTATCTTCTATCACACCTGTCAACGCCTGCTTTCTTTGGGATTGGAATTATTATATTCTTCTTGGAGTCTGAAGGTATTTTGCCTGTCTCATACGTCTTGCCCACCAGATGGAAGAGTTTTGTCATGGCTGGCTCACCCAAGGCTATCAGCAGTTCTAACGGAATGTTTTCTACTCCCGGGACCTTGTTTAGAATTAGGTTCAAATGGCTCTGAGCACTATGGGACTAAACATCTGTGGTCATCAGTCCCCTAGAACTTAGAACTACTTAAACCTAACTAACCTAAGGACATCACACACATCCATGCCCGAGGCAGGATTCGAACCTGCGACCGTAGCGGTCACGCGGTTCCAGACTGAAATGCCTAGAACCGCACGGCCACACCGGCCGGCTTAGAATTAGGTATTTTAGTGTTCTGTCAAATTCTTCACTCAGTATCATATCTCCCATTTCATCTTCATCTACGTCCTCTTCCATTTCCAAAATATTGCCTTCAAGTACATCACCGTTGCATACACTCATTATATACTCCTCCCACTATTCTGCTTTCCGTTCCTTGCTTAGGACTGGTCTTCCATCTGAGCTCTTGATATTTATACGAGTGGTTCTCTTTCCTCCGAAGGTCTCTTTAAGTTTCCTTTATGCAGCATCTATCTTACCACTAGTAATATACGCCTCTATATCCTTACATTTGTCCTCTAGCCATTCCTGCTTAGTCATTTTGCATTTCCTGTCGATCTCATTTAGACGTTTGTATTCCCTTTCACCTGCCTCATTTATTGCAGCCGGCCGGTGTGGCCGTGCGGTTAACCGCGCTTCAGTCTGGAACCGCGTGACCGCTACGGTCGCAGGTTCGAATCCTGCCTCGGGCATGGATGTGTGTGGTGTCCTTAGGTTAGTTAGGTTTAAGTAGTTCTACGTTCTAGGGGACTGATGACCACAGCAGTTAAGTCCCATAGTGCTCAGAGCCATTTATTGCATTTTTTATATTTTCTCCTTTCATTGATTAAATTCAATATCTTTTGTGTTAGCCATGGACTTCTACTAGCCCTCATCTGTTTACGTACTTGGTCCTCCGTTGCCTTCACTATTTCGTCTCTCAAAGCCACCCATTCTTCTTCTACTGTATTCAGTTCCCCTGTTCTTGTCAGTCGTTCTCTAATGCTCCCTCTGAAACTCTGTACAACCTCTGGTTCTTTTAGTTTATCCAGGTCCTACCTCGTTAAATTTCAGACTTTTTGCAGTTTCTTCAGTTTTAATCTGCAGTTGATAACCAATAAAATTTGGTCAGAGTCCACATCTGTCCCTGGAAATGCCTTACAATTTAAAACCTGGTTCCGAAATCTCTGTCTTACCATTATATAATCAATCTGAAACCTTCCAGTGTCTCCAGGTCTCTTCCACGTATATAACCTTCTTTCTGTAACACTGTTGTTCAAATATTCTCTCCTTGTATGAACTGTGAAATGAATTCGTAGCACTTCAATTCATTTTCGATGTACGCAAATTTTGTGTTTTGAGAAATGCTAATCTTGCTAACTCGAAAGTTTTCATTTCTTCTCTTTGAAGTTTAATTCCCTTTTCAGATGTCTCCTTTTTCGCCTATACTATTTGCTCAATGTACAGATAAAGTATCAGAGAAGATAGATTTGTTGGTATACCAACGCGGACTGTTCAACGTGCCTACGAAGCTCTAAAGTTGACAGGAGTTTCTGTTGTCAGTGAACGCAGATCCGTTTCAACGATTTTTCGATCGAACATTGAGAAGAGATATTCGTTTTATAAACAAAAACTGTCTTTTCTTGCTACAGTGTATTTTATTTCCTTTAGACGTGTCTTGCATTTTACTTTAATGCATCTTCAGTGGGATAGTTCTTACAATTTAAAACCTGGTTCCGAAATCTCTGTCTTACCATTATATAATCAATCTGAAACCTTCCAGTGTCTCCAGGTCTCTTCCACGTATATAACCTTCTTTCTGTAACACTGTTGTTCAAATATTCTCTCCTTGTATGAACTGTGAAATGAATTCGTAGCACTTCAATTCATTTTCGATGTACGCAAATTTTGTGTTTTGAGAAATGCTAATCTTGCTAACTCGAAAGTTTTCATTTCTTCTCTTTGAAGTTTAATTCCCTTTTCAGATGTCTCCTTTTTCGCCTATACTATTTGCTCAATGTACAGATAAAGTATCAGAGAAGATAGATTTGTTGGTATACCAACGCGGACTGTTCAACGTGCCTACGAAGCTCTAAAGTTGACAGGAGTTTCTGTTGTCAGTGAACGCAGATCCGTTTCAACGATTTTTCGATCGAACATTGAGAAGAGATATTCGTTTTATAAACAAAAACTGTCTTTTCTTGCTACAGTGTATTTTATTTCCTTTAGACGTGTCTTGCATTTTACTTTAATGCATCTTCAGTGGGATAGTTCTTGGAATCGGCGTTTCTTCTCATCTGGTCACATGCGGGAGGTGGCACTTTAACTTGACTTACGAAAAATAAGCACGTTTTCATATTCCGAATTTTTTTCTTAACAATTTTCATACTGTTTGCCCTTATTGCTTTGGAGCACTAGTAGTCTTCTGTCAATAGTTGTAGATATTTCAATTAAATTTGTGATTTAAAGTCGTAACTTCTGTGAGTTCTGAACTCACAGCATTAATTTCGTTACGCAATTCTCTTTACTAAATGCGACTGGCTTTTCGTCACTGCCAGTAGTTATGTTACGGATTTTGTCTCCTTCATTGTTCAATTCGTTGCACTAGATTCGTACGCCGTTAACCATTATAGTCATCGATTTTTGTCCTTCTTGCTTGTATTATTGGTTTTAATGATCTCATCATTTTGCGCCTGTGTTTTCTCAAGAGCTTTACTAACCAGTTCAATTATTTGCTTCCATTTTTTTGTCAACGTGGGTCCGAAATTCTTGGGTTTCCATTTCGATTTCTTCGCGTTTGACTTTACATCAATTCTGAGCTTATCATGGTTTTCATCGAACATCTCAGTAAGCTCGGATAGCAAATTATTGACAGTATCTGTTAACGTGTTCAATTTAGTTTTGATTTTCTCCTGAATTTATTTGTTTTCCTCCCACATTTCTTTGTTTTCCTCCCGAACAGACTGTAATTGCCTTTGCGATTATTTCATTTTGTCGTCCATCATTAATTCCATTTCCCCTAATACCTGAGTAGAGACGTTATTACTAACAGCAGTGGTCCCCCTTTTGTTGAGTAGCCAACGGCGTTGAACTAGGCTTGGGCAGATGTTTTCAATAAGCATCAAGTTATAGAGAGATGCAAGCTGCGATTGCTGATGAGCTTCATCGTCCTGCCCGTTGAACGTATCCTAGGTGGCAAGTTATCACAAAAGGATTTAGCAGCCTCCATCAAGCATACTTAATTGACGTGATTGCATATTCGAAATGGAATTCTGGATATAAATATTTATTAACTGTGGTTGACGTTTATTCCAAAAATAGCATGGGTTGGTGCTCTGAATACCAAAGGCGGTGTTGCAGTTGCAAACGCGCTTAAAAAAATTTACACAGAAATCAGGCGGGTTCCAGTACACTTACAAACTGATCTTGGGAAATAATTCTCCAATACTAGTTTCAAAAAGTTAATGCAACATCTCAGAAATAATCATTAGTCCACTTTTTCGAGTATGAAAGCTTCCGTAGTTTAACGTTTCAGCAGAACTCTCAAGAGTCTTATGTTCAGAAAATTTACTGCTCAGGACTCCTACAAATTGATTAGTACTGTACAAGGATTCGTAAAGCAATATAATCACACGAAACACAAGACAATTAAAATGCAGCCAGCGGAGATGTATAATAAAATCAAAATGATCGTTCCACGCCCATCGAAACTTAAAATTGGCGATTGTGTCAGTATTAGCAAACAGAAGACAGTCTTTGACAAAGGATACACTGCAAACTGGTCAACGGAAATTTTCAGAATACGTAAAGTGCAGTTTCTCAGATGCAGATATTGGTGGTACGTCTTCCACTTCAAAAATTTGCGAGCTCGCAGGCGGGCTCTTACCTGCTACCTTTTTGGTTTAGTTCCCATTACTGCAAGGGGTGAGGAATCTTGGCTGCTACATTTCGCTACAGTTCTCCTTGCCGCCGCCACTCTTCTGGTAAAGTCGAAGAATAGCGACAGACTTGATCAATCGCGGTACACAGGACGTGGTACACAGAACGAACTATCTCCTTGGTACTTAAACCAAACTGTGTTAGTGGTTGACCGATCGATCTATTTCCGTGGTACACAAATCGAACTAACCTACATTTGCACAACACACTGAAAAACGACACATGCAAGGTGTTTTTTTCCACCTCAACCGGCCTAAACCGATCCTTTTAATACTTGAACTGATAATTCGTAAGAAAGGGAAGTTCACAACATTCCCATATTAAATTATGCAAATTTTAACCTCTTGTACACACACACACACACACACACACACACACACACACAGACAGAGAGAGAGAGAAAACTGTTACTGTAAACTTTGTGTGTGTGTGTGCGTGTCCTTCAAAGACCTTTAAAGAAACAAATCAAAGTATATTTGATCACAAAGCAAATTGTAATTGTAAATATTGTGTGTGTGTGTGTGTATGTGTGTGTGTGTACGTAACCGACTCATGTGGACGGCAGCCCGACCTTGCGCAACTGCCAGAGGGCGATGACTCAGATGTGTTGTGATAATACATACGAGGTGTGGATAACGCACTTTGTTTAACAGAGGACGTTTTGGACTTAGTATCTTTGAAAGGGACTACTACAGGTGCGGACTTACTCCAAGCTGTCGAGCAAGCGATTGATGGTGTCGGTTTGGACTGGAATCGGTTAGTCTCAGTGGCCATAGATGGAGCACCATCAATTCAAGGCCATCAGAGAGGACTCATAGCACGGATGCGCAAAAAGCTAGGGCGCACAGCCGAGACGTTGTATGGAATTCACTGCATTCTTCATCGAGAGGCGTTTTGTGCAAAATCAGTGACGTTAGCAAACGTCATGCAAATTGTTGTGCGTACTGTAAACTATCTGAAGACACATGGGCTTACGCATCGCCAGTTTCGGCGGTTCTTGGAGTAATTACGAGCGAAGTACGATGACATACCTTACTATACCGAAGTACGCTGGCTGAGTCGAGGTAAAATGCTGAAAATATTCTTTTGATTTACGTTTGGTCATAGTAACATTCTTACATGAGAAGGGAAAAAGTGAACCTATGTTGGAAGACCCTTGTTGGATAACAGGCCTTGCATTTCTCGTGGACATTACGTCTCACATGAACAGCCTGAACGTCAGTTTCCAAGGTGAAAATAATTTAATTTCTGACATGTTGGAAAAACTAAATGCCTTTGAAACGAAGCTTGCGCTTTGGGAGAGCCAGCTATTGACAAAAACACTGCACATTTCCCGACCCTTGGACTGCTCCATGAAAGTGCTAGATTTCAATAATACGCGTCAGTAGTTGTAAAAATTAAGAAACAATATCGAGCATGATTTGCAGATTTTACGAGTTTGTCTCCTCTCATTCGCCTCTTTGCTCGACTGTTCTCGTCGTCGGTTGAAGATGCTCCGAATGATCTACAGATGGAACTGATGGACGTACAGTGCAATACAAGACTGAAGGACAAGTTCTTTGCAGTGCGAAGTACAAAAGAATTCTACGAAAATATTTCACAATAAGAATTTCCACGCCTGCATTGAGAATCAGCAAGAGTTATGTCCATGTTCGGGTCGACATATGTTTGTGAAAGATTTTTCTCGGTGATGAAAATGAGTAAATCAAGGTTTCGATTAAGCATAAGTGATGAAAATCTTCGCAACTGCTTGCGTTTGTCAATGAGCAGTGCTTTTTTGCCCGATATTAACTATATCATTTCTCATGACCAGTGGTAAACGTGTTTGGATTTATTCCTTTCATAATTAAAAATTATTGTTTACTAAATGTGCATTATTGCCTCATTCTGCTCCATGTTACATTATTATCAGGAAAATTGGTCATTAAACCGATTGTTCCAATGTATACTTACATTTAGGGTTTTTTTAATGTGTGAAGGGCTACGCTCAGCTGAAGTCGATAAAACATAACGTTCATCTAATTATCGGTTATTATGCAGATTTCAGACGGAACTGATGAAAGATATAGCAATAATGGTATTGAAATAACAGGTGATCATCGAGAGGTCTGCGGTTATCATTCTTTTCAGAGGTCAGTGAGACAGAAATTATGTGGGTATAACTGAGGGCACCGAGAAATAGTTATAGGAAACCTTGCATTAGTTTAATGTTATTTGAAATCATGAATAAGGTGCTTTGGAAGTCGCTAAGTGCTCTTTTTCTTAAATACTAGATCAAAAACATTACGCGTATTTACGTGCCGTCAGTCAAGCTGCCTTAATAAAAAACTGCGGTTATTAACTGTATTACTTGTCTTTCTGGGTTAAACTGTTAACATAAAAGTAGAAGTCTCAATGAGTAGCCTGTGACAGTATTTTAAATGTTTAATACGCGAAATACCTCCCCATGGTTGGCCTGCAAGTTGTGGAAAGAGCACTAGAATGCGCCTGTACAGGGAATCCCAGCAAGTGGATAAAGCGACATCTGTGCGTAGAAACATGCACTACATGAACGCTGACGGCTGCGGCGTGCACGCTGTGACCCCGAAGTTGCACATGTGCAGGAGCACCGCACGCCTGCAGAATTTCTGGCCGGCCCTGGCCTTACACTATGCAAGATGGAAGTGTTCCATTTCACCTGAACACTTTGCTTAGGTGGGCGAGCTGTGTAGGCAAACTATCTAGATCTGAGACAGTGTGAGCTCTGTGTCGAATGTCTTTAGCATCCTCACAGTTTTCGACAGGTGATGAGAATATAATGCTTGCAAAACAAATAATCAATATGAGCAGGGTTGCGATAAACCTGAATGCTCTAGACAGCCATAACTTTTTCGGCCAACTAAGACATCCAAAAAGATAAACAACCGTCTTTCCTTATTTTCGTAGTGAGCCGAATGCTATCTTCGATAAGGATAGAAGGTGAAGTAATGAGTTAAAATCTTGGCTAAGACCACAACTTGAACCCATGCCTCGTGCTTATTAGGCAGGTGTGTTATCCACTACAGCACCCTGAATAACAAAGCTGCATGGACTGCCCTAGTCCAATGACCTCCGTAACACAAACTTCACACAGCCCAACTCCTTCTTAAATCGTCAATATTGCCGAGGCTCTCCGATATTGGAATAGTACCCCAGCTTTGTACGTAATATAGTTCGTGTTAGAATGAGCATTGGACTAGGGTACTTTGTGTAGCTGTTGCAGACGCTTTTGCAGTGGTATGCTGGATAACACAGCTATCTGGTAAGTGGGAGTCACGGGTTCAGGTCCGGCCTGTCTCACAAATTTTAATTCATTACTTCGGCTTCTATTCTTATCGAAGATGAAGTTGAGACTCAGCGTGCCTCGAGGCAAATGTACTTCCATTAGATCAATAGAGCCGAATGTTATTACGAATGGAACTAGGGTGGTGAAGAAACTCCATCAGTTTATCTTCTCCATGAGAACGCACTACGAAGGTATCGTCCACATAACTCGAAAATACAGTTGGTTTAATGGTAGCTGATTCAAGCTCTGTCTCCTCGAAGTCCTCCATAAGAAGGTTGGCCACCAACGGAGACAGAGGGCTGCCCATAGCGACGCCGTCAGTCTGTTCAAAACATTCTTGGTTGAACGTAAAATAGGTTGAGGATAGAGCGTGCAGAAACAAACCAGTAATGATCATCAGAAACTTTTGGCAATTAATGCCAATGAACCTGCGAGAGGGGTCTTCGTAAAAAGTTATACCACATCAAAGCTAACTAAACGGTCAGGACTTCTTAGAAGGAGAGCCCCAGTCTACTGATAAATTCAGCTGTCTATATTAAGCAAATAACGCAATTTTGCACTACACCTAAAGTACTGCCTTTAATAAGCTTTGTGAATGGCGTGGAAGGATTGATACATCATCTTCCTTCGGATACTGTAGAAGAAATAAGAAGGGAAAGTTGTCGTGCTCTTTCGAAACCTCCTCCTCAACGTAGTAACTTATAAGGTAAATTGAGGGAGTTTCTTCACCATCTCAAGTCTATTCGTGACAACATTCGGTTCGCTACGGAAACAGAGCAAGATAGTTGCCTGCCTTTCTTGGAAATCTTGGCTGGACGAAAGAATGATGGCTCTCTGGGCAGTCAGTTTGTCGTTGCCACCTAATGTTGATTTGCTTTTGCAAGCATCACATTCTCTTCACCTATCGCAAACTACGGGCGTGCTTAAAAACACTAGTACACAGTGCTCATATTGTCCTACATTTAGGTAGTTTGCCTACAGACCTTGCCCACCTAAGGACAGTAATCAGACAAAATGGATGTTCCATCTGGCGTATTAACGGTTCACTGGTTCAAATGGCTCTGAGCACTATGGGACTTAACATCTATGGTCATCAGTCTCCTAGAACTTAGAACTACTTAAACCTAACTAACCTAAGGACAACACACAACACCCAGCCATCACGAGGCAGAGAAAATCCTTGACCCCGGCGGGAATCGAACCCGGGAACCCGGGCGTGGGAAGCGAGAACGCTACCGCACGACCACGAGATGCGGGCTAACGGTTCACTGCCAGTTAAAAATTAAGAATCAGAAAGTAGATGAAGAGGAGAATACACCTCCAAAATAATTAGCTTTCTTCCATTTGTGGGCAATATGACGTTTAAAATAGCAAGAATCGTTAGTAAATTTGAGGTGAAAGGGATTTTTTGTCCACCATCTAATGTTGCAGACCTTTTGGGACCAGTGAAGGACGACTTGTTACTGCGGAAGGGCGAAATTAACAAAATACCTTGTTAGTGGGGAATGGCTTACAAAGAACAAAAAAATGGCTCTGAGCACTATGGGACTCAACTGCTGAGGTCATTAGTCCCCTAGAACTTAGAACTAGTTAAACCTAACTAACCTAAGGACATCACAAACATCCATGCCCGAGGCAGAATTCGAACCTGCGACCGTAGCGGTCTTGCGGTTCCAGACTGCAGCGCCTTTAACCGCACGGCCACTTCGGCCGGCTTACAATGAACAGTGCACACACACTTTGAATGAACGCTACACTTTACATCACCGTTGCCCTCGCCTTCAGTAAACAAGCAGGATCGCTATTGCTTAACACTGTATTTCCACTGGACGTTCAATACAATATGACAAAACTATGATTCTGACCACAGCAACATCTCTTTGGGACTCCATTATCAACAAATCCGTGAAAATATGCCTGTCGGGAAATCTGATGAACCGTGATAGCGACTACCAGTTGGACAGTGCGTGGAACCCATCTTCTCCACTATTTGTTCTAATCGAATACGACAATGTGTGCCGACGGCCGCGGTTAGTGCTAATGCAGAGGACAGCTGAGTTCCGCTGTCCCACCAGAGTGTACATTGCCGCCGGGAAGTGTGGTCCGTATGTCAACTTGATTTTGACTCATACGTGGAATATCCGCAGGGCGGTATTCAGAACTGGGCAATACATCGTTAGTCTTCGATGGCTCACTTGAAGATAAGTGGCAAGTGCACATTTGAAATATGGTGGGATGTTTTGAACGACAACCGGCTCCAAGCTCGAAAATTGTTTGAACATTCTATTCGCCGGAAAAATTTTTTAATTCACACATTAAACCGTCACATTCATTTACTGACAAGAGCGCTTTCTCCCTGAGGCTCAATTGTGCACATGTAACCATCACCGTCTATAAAGCTATCAAAATAAGGGACTGAGTTTAATTTGACTTTACAAAGTCCATTTACTAGTGGTTTTCTTTAGCACTTAATACAACATACCTCAAATCTGTCAATATTCTTTATCTTCTTCTAACTATGCTTCTTTCCTTTTCCATTGTTCTTGCACTCACCGTTTTTTGCGAAGCTGTAACTTTCAAATGCCGGAAATTTCTTTCAAAAAGTACTCACCAAACAACTCAACTCTTAAATCTGTTTCCTAGATCAATCCCTGTTGCTCTTGTTGTGAGTAATTTTTGAAGTTTTATGAATAGCTACTTTCCATACGCACTTTTCTTATTTTCCTTGTACAGCCTCCGTCTGTAATAATCATGCCCTCTCCCACCTCCCCAAGTAATTGAAGGAGCACATTTCTATATTTTTGGTGCTGTATTTATTACATCTGGTATCCTTGCTACATTCATCACTTTTGTCTCGGTAATGTTGAAGACCTTCACTTCGTGCCATGACAGCTTTATAATCTGCAAATCTAATAACTTTAACTACCTATCAACTAGTTTCATCTAGTCAACATAAATAAATATTAAACATGACTGAAGAAATGCAACAACGTTGTCCCACATTTCTTGTAATAGCTGCTTCTTCCTCCTGCATTTTCATCACTTCTCTTTGGCTTACGTATAGTTCCGTTAGTGTCTTCTAGCTTTCCAGTCTACTTCTGTTTCCTCAAATATTTTAAACATTGTTTTACTCCAAAAAAACTTTCTGATAGCCTACAAAGTAGTTTTATCGTTCTTATCACGAACGTTCTCATGCATCCAGTGTCCTCTCTTATTTACCTTCCCCTCCTGAACCCAAATTGCTACTCTGACAAGTTGTTTTCCATTTATCCCAGTGTTAATATGTCCAACACTAGACATATGACTCATAGATCTGTACGTTATCTTGTCAATAGTATTCAGGTACTTGTTAGTCGACATTACTGTAGAGTTTGTCCAACATTGGCCTTGATGACAGAACGAAGTCTGCTGGGGACACTTTCAGTGAGGCGCCTGAATATCTATGGAGAAGTGGTAGCCATTCTTTGCCAAAAGCCGAAACCAAAACGGGTAACGAGTTGGACGCTGGGTGCTGGAGCGAAGTCGACATTCTATCTCATCCCAAAGGCTGGCTTCAGATCGGCACTCTGTGCAGACCAGTCCGTTTCAGGATTGTTATTATCTAGAAATCGTTGGCTCACAGATGCTGCATTGTCACGGTCATACAATCAGTCATCATGGCGAACTGTTCCTCTGGTGTACGCAGAGGACAGTTCAATAAAATGCGTCTGTATCCCTTCGTATTTAGTTTCTCCTTATGCGCACTAAAAGGTCCAAACCCTAATCACGACAAACGGTGCCATACCGTAACACCATATCCTCTGTGATTCACTGTTGGCGCTACACATGACGACCGGTAATGTTCTCTAAGCTGTCGCCAAACCCAAAACCTTTCATCGGATTGCCACGGGATGTAGCGTGATTCATCACTCCACCTCATTCGTTTCCATTCATCCATTGTCGAATGGTGTTGCTCTTTCCACCAACTCAATCGTCTCTTAGCACTGAGTATAAGGAGCTGCTCCAGCTTTGGGGCTGATTCTTGTAACTCCCTAAGCGCAGTCACTGTGCTAGATGGAGTGCTCGTAGCTGTTTGGAACCCACAAGTGAGCCCTTCCACTGACTCCATGCGATTTTTTTCAACCTGCCTTAGCAACACCCGACGGTCCCTGTCGCTTAGTACAGAGGCTTACCTGGTCTCCCTTAGATATGGTTGTTCCTTCACGTTTCGACTTCACGCTCATATTACCAACAGTCAACTTGAGCAGCTTTGAAATGGTGGAAATGTCCCTGATGGATTTGTTTCTCTGATGGAATTCCAATAATAATTAGATCACTTTCGAAGTTGCTGAACTCTTCTGACAACCCATTTGGCTGTTACTGCTTTCCTAGTGACAACACAACACTTCCCAGCTGCTTTCATACTGGTGGGTCGGCCTTTCGCGACATCTAGTGGTCAATTTCGCAATGCATAGCGTTATCCGGATACTTTTGATCAGATATTGTGTATCTTGCCATCGTTTACATTTGACTTCTTTTATAAAAGGACAAGGCTGTCTCAAGACAAGATTTCCGTAAGATTCCGAAATAACATATTTTGCTCGTGAGTGATGAATGACGTTAGTCTCCTTGTTGCACCATGTTCTGAAACGTTCTGAAACTTTCAGCGTCTCACTGCATGTGCTGTCAGTGCCCAATGCCTTTATTTTCCTTTTATTTTTCTTAGATCTGTTTTGACCTTCTTAACTTCCACTTTTGTAACTTTACGACAGGTCAGTCGCTGTTATATTTCTCTGCTTCTTCTAATTCATTGCACCCTTCCACGTAACTCCGAGTGTCACGTAGTTCTTCTTCATAATGAGTCCCTAACCTTTTTCTTAGCTGCTGAGTCTTAGTTTACCATATCTAACCATCGCCGTGTTTCATGCTTATGTCATTCATTTATTAATTTCTTTTTTGTCAAATTTCTGGCATTTTTATACGTTTCGTCTCTCATCCTCTTTCTTCTAGGATGTCTAACTTTGTACACTGCGTGTCTATCCAGATTCCAGGTACATTAGTATAATTCCAAACACACTATGATGCTGTTTGGAAGTCTATTACTCTGCCGAACAGGCGGACTTCGCAAATAAGAGGAAAAGGAAACAGATATACAAAGTGATCTGAAAGTAATGCTTCTTGCAGTACAGATAGTAGTCTATCTTTTTGATTACACATCCGTCCCATCCACTGAGGAGACGATGACCTTAAATCTTTCCCATGTTAATTGAAAACACGAATTATACTTCGTGCTGGGAAAAAAGGACTCTGGCAGCTGTCAATGCTACTGCCAGTTCCCAACTGTGACCGCATAAGGCTCCTGGCGGTATCGAATTGATCTATAGGGCTGCTGCAATACATGAAACAGCATTATCTGTGCTTGACTGATTGTTGTAAGTGGGTGAAGCACTCACGACAGAAGCACTTTAACTACCAGAAGTCTTCGACACGGACTAAAAGGAGGGATGTCATGTATCATTCTCACATACTGGCATCTACGGGATCACACCACAGGAGAGACAAGATCTGTGGTGTCATCCAAAAAGCGGGGAGCCGAAGCAAGGTTGGCACCTCCCGCCAAAACTACAGAAGTATACAGTCGCTGCTTGCCCCCCAAACAATGGCGGCCCAGTCACGCCTCCTAGAGGTTCTCCACGCCATCACAACGGCTCGTTTGCTTACGTCTGAGCAGAGCAACACTTTGCACCATTCTTAGTCATCGATCAAGATGACAACACTGCCTTTGATGGCCACCTGTGTATTAAATATATCAGATGAAACGTTAATATGAACAGTACGTCGGTTATTTTTCAAATGGAGGGTGTTGTGAATTTGTTTGTATCACAGACAGTTGTAAATACTCAGAACATTTCTGTGGAAATGTAGTGTACGTAGTTGAGTAAAGCTTCATGTCTTTATTGTAATAAAATGAACTAATACTTGATATGTAAAGTTCCCGATGGCGTTCAGCCATAGTCATGCAATACCTTCTAAAAGAGTAAACCGCCATTTGACTCTTTGTTATTATATTTATCTTTTGTACTACCCACATTTCGGCCTTTATGCCGTTATCAAGTACAATGCTAAAAGTCATTAGAAACGTTATTAAGTCATATTTGTTAAGGCAGTTCAAAGCAGGTAAACAAGGCTAACGCATTTCTTTTAGATGTAGCGCAGGCCCAGCTGGCCCACCGACCAGTCGATGCTGCCACCAGCTGCCGCGTATGTCAGACACAGACACACACAATCACACATCTGCCTACTTGTCCTTCTCAGCGGCGGTCGACAGTTCATCGGTTCTGCACTGACCGCTTAAACTTTGTAAATAATCCCATTTGAAGATAACTACTTACACTGTTACATCTTAAAAACATGTGTTAGCCTTGTTTAGCTGCTTTGGACTGCCTTAACAGATATGAATTTGATAATGGTCCAACAGCTTCTAGAGTTGTGCTTGATACTGGCATAAACGCCGAAATCGGGACAGTACAAAAGACAATACAATAATACACAGTGAAATAGCGGTTTATTCTTTTAAAAAATAATGTTTGATATGTTATAGTTCCCATCAATCTGCTCCTGGAGCAAGCCAAAGTACCCACAATTGTGTCAGCAAGTTTATTTTCGTAAGGCACATTAAGACAGTTCTGACAAAACGCAAATGTTTAATGTAAACGTAGTTTATTTCGCATTGGTTACAGTCAGTGGATTAGGGTCTCTAGTGGAGCTGTTTCTTGCTGCGGAGAGCTGCCTGCACGTCCTCGAGGATGGACAGGATGCTGTCGAAGGTCTCCTCGCTGGTGGGGATGATCTGGTCCGCGGGCAGCAGGAAGCCGTAGCTGCCCGTGTCCCTCAGCTCCCACACGAACGCGTAGCGCAGGCCCAGCTGGCCCATCGCCCAGTCGATGCTGCTGCCGGCTGCCGCGTCTGGTAGACACACAGACACACAGTCAAACTACCGCCCACTGGTCCCACTCACTAGTCAGCGGTCCATCGGTTCTGCACTGACCACTCACACTTTTTAAATCATCCAAGCTGAAGTAACTGCACGCACAGTGTGCTCAGGTGATGATGACGTAACTGTCAGGGATGGTAGATAATGTCACATGTGTGGCAATGTAGTCTGCAAGTGAAGTCGGAGACCCTACTAATCGTCTGTCGTATGATGACATAAGGAAATTTAGTATGTACACTCAGCGTAATAGTGTAGCCAAACGAACAGCATGTCGGAGTGTATCATCATGGATGGTGGCAGGAAACTCCACTAACACAATACAGATGGCCTGAATGTACATTCGCACCGCCATTCTTTACCTGAAGACACAGTGTGGACATTTTAAAGTGACAGTGGGCTGCGAGTGTAATCAGTCAGGACCTTAGACCAAATTGGTACGGGGATCAAGTCTCATCCTCTTATCGCAGAGCTGGTAACCCACATCCCTGAATGGCACTTCCGCACACGGATGGCGTTCTCAGATCCTTTTTCGGGGCGTCGGAGCTGTACTCGAACAGCCATATGGATCAAGTGTATCTGTTCACTCATTTCCAAACAAAAAATAAAGACAACGGGCAACACAAGACAAAGCGAAGCGAAGTAGAAGGTGCATTCGATAACGTGTACCACGATTGCTTTCTGAGATCTGCAGCACCGTAAGCGATGTATCAAAGATCAAAGGCCTGACATCTACCAGTACGTCACGCAACGGTAGTTCAAAACGCCCTCTAATGGACAATGATATCCTCTAAAATATCATATTATGAATATACGGTAAATTGCAGAATTTACCCCATTTTATGGTCGTTCGCATATGTGGTTCCTTCATGATAGAGGGCCTTCTCGTTTTGCATATTTTGCTCGTGAGTAAATTGCACGTTAAGGACTACTTCAGATCATATGTAAATACAGGCAAACACAGTCCACATCGTAAAATGCTTACGCGAGTATTTCATTTTTCGCCCTACCTACTCAATTGAGCCAAGGAAATGCATAACAAAATGTTCGACTGCACTCTCAGAGCTTCATATCCAGTTTTGATACTGGCATCTAACTCTGTATCAATCTGCTGAAGATGTGAATAGCAACACGTTGATAGATATTGCCTCACTTAAAACAGTAGTACCTACACTGGTGAAGTAAAAAGACGAAATTGTTGTAAAAGCCTCTGACTACACTTTTTAATTGCTTCTGATTACTTCAAATATAGTCTCTCTGATATTTATAAGTGAGGAACAGTTCTTCTGATTGAAGTCGTAGGTTGATTACAAGTATAAAATGGAAAGAGAACAAATTGCTTCGGTATAAATGAACATTCTTATCGACAAACACAATGGAAAAAAATATACGGCCTACCCCTAAAGACCACATTCTTAGTTTCATAAATGACTTTATCCATAGCTGACTTGATGCAAGTAAAAGCTGTGCGATACTTACAGATAGCGTTGACGATGCTGCCGACGGTGTACTGGGTGCCGTATCTGGACGCCAGCGCCTGGGCTGATTTCTCAACCATTTGTTGCTGAAACAGAGGAAAATGTCCGCTTAGCGCTTACCCATTCCTGTACTTTTGAGGCCATACAATAGAACTCTCCAGCTGCGTTTTGTTTAAGAACTATCAGTTTACATGTGACATACACTGGGCGTAATTTTATTACTTTTTTTATGAGTTTCTGTTTCGAAATCAAGATTTTTTGGCGTCTTTAACTATTCAAATATATCCATGTAACACGACATCTTGACTGACTTTCTACATGAAGTTAAGGTGCAATTTACGCCTGTTCCATTCCTTGTTTCAAATGCGTAGAGATTTTTGTACGCATTAAAGAGTATGAAAACTTTATTTTTGATTACGGCAACGCCTTAGAGCTAGTGGAATATTTTTTCGACGCGCATGCTTGAGAGCATGTAACAATTTATGCAACCTCTGCTGCTCGTCAGTTCACATAACTAACGGAACCCAACGAAAGACATCACATCCTTGTACCCTAGGAGGCATGTATTGGACCATAATTACAGGAGGGAGTCAAGCAGTCAGTTGGTATATTGATTAATGAGTTTAACCATAGACAAATACGTGAACAAGAAGAACCATGCCAACGTCACAACATCAAAGAGAGTCCAGAAATTGACATGATAATAGATATATGTATCGTGCACTAAACATGTGAGTAATCAAACAAACAGTTTGCACTGAAATCGAAATAAAGCAGTGCACTAGTAACTGTTAACAGGTTTCATTGTTTGAAAATAAAACAATTAATTTAAAAAGTTTGCACAATATTCTGATATTTAAAGACGACTTCGTCGAAAGGTCGACACTACGATGTTATCTGAAGGTCTCTCATCTCTTCTAAAAGTGTGAGTACGCAGGGCTGAAATTCCGTTAGTATGAGTATGGCGCATAGGACGAGGCCCATTGTGGTAGACACTGACTACACAACACAGATGCTACGTGTCGGCTGCTGCAAGAAACTGAAAAAAGACAGGCTGATTGATTCCGCATAGTCCTCTTTACTCAGTCCTAGCAACAATAAGCGTATGCTGAAGTTGGCACGATTTACTATTGCCCCATAAATGGAATCCCCTACAAAAAATTAGGCTGCTTTATAACAGAATTCTAAGGGGACTCTACAAACGCGTCCTAGGAATCAGCTACCACCCAGAAGAGGCATCATTTCGCTCTTGTCATTCCTCGTACATCGGAAGCTATGAAGTGTCATTGCTATCTTACTGAAAATTAATAATTGTTAATTGAGAGGAGTTATATTAAAACTGATAAAAGCCAAGAATACTTCCATACCTAACGAATAATATTACCTAGTTTCCACATGTCTTTTGCCTTGGGAACACATATACACCGTTTTTCAAATTTGCGTTACTTAACTAATATCTTACGTGCTAAACAAAGGACATTACTTTCATCCAACTAAATGTCCCTCCAGGTCGACCGAATGTAGAAAAACATCCACCGTTTTGTCACACTATTGAGACATCGGCGTTTGTTCCAGAATAACAGCTTTTTAAGTTAGCAGAAACCGCAGAGCCACTCACCAGTTCGGCGGCGTTGTCGGCGACGACGCTGGACAGGCCGTAGGGGTACATGAGCAGCTGCGAGTAGCTGTGGAAGCTCAGGTAGACCTGCAGGTCGCTGCCCAGGCCGGTGAGGAACTCAGACAGGCTCTTGGTCTCCACCTCGGAGAAAGCCTCCGACCCGGCGTACGTCTCAGAGCACGAGATGGAGCTGGCGCCCTCCTCTGTGGACATCCAACGGTTCCTCAGTCATCAGCGCTACAGTGCTGCACTAATCAAACATATCCTGAAATATTGGTTTTGGAAATAAACTCACAGTGGCTACGTGTTGCTTTTATCTTTTGCTCTGTATGCGACTAGTTTTGGGGAGGCAGCCCCATTCTCACACAATCATTTCCACCATCACCCAAGCTGTTAGTCTGGGATCCGGAATCGCCACTACTCACAACCAAATTAAAATTGCATTCTAATGAAATTTTAGTTTGACTGTGACCAGCGGTGATGCTGTATCACACCTTGATGTCTTGCCAATCAGACTACAGAATCGTTGCTATTTATCCCATGATGTGGGAAATCAGTCAGGTTCCTAGGGGCAAACGGAACAAAAATTTTAAAACCAAATAGTGAGCTTTTGGAGGAGAGTTTATTAACTGGTTAATGGAGAAGGATTACATTGCTCGTAGACAGTGGGAGAAGTGTAACTTTAATATATGAAATGTTGTGAAGAGTGCTTGTGCAAAACTGTCATACGTGTTTTTGGTTATAGATGGCATAGATTCGACGGAAGATTGAGGTACAGAGCGTCAAACAGGAAGTCAATTACAGAGAATAACGTCTCAGTGCATATACACATCAATATAAACGATTACTACTGTCCACACTTCAAAACAGATTCCTGTCCTCTCGGAATGCATAAATACATTTTCTGCATAGTTTCCAAGGAAATGTTACATCATTTTTCCTGCAAAGTAGTGGCAGTTTCAGGTAATGAGATGGAGAACGATAGTGATCACGCACCCTTCTCTCCAAAGTAGAACGCAGAGGTTCAGTAATATTGATATCTGGCGACTTTGGTGGCCATAGGAAATGCGGAAATTCATCCTACCGCTTCAGTACCAGTCTTGAAAGATTCGAGCTGTGCGGAAAGGTGTACTGCCGTCTTGGGGACACAGCATTACCATTGGGGAGCACACATTTTACCATGGGATATTATGCTAACATAATTCCTGGCAGGAATGCAACCAAGCAGAGAAAACATCAGGCCTATGGAACACCATAACACGGCTGCCAAAATCACCACCGAATTGGCTCCATATTTCACTTTTGGGACGTAAACTCGGCCAGAAGTTGGAAATAGCGTAAAATAAGACTCATCCAACAAAACGACAATCTTCAATTCCTCAATGACCCAGGTTTTATGGCTTTGGCACCATGTTTTCCTGTTACGGGCATTTGCTTCATTAATGAGTGGTTTTGGAATTTCAGCTCGCCTCGCAGTTGCGTCTTTATGGAGCTCGCTTGATGTTGTTTCTGTGCTGAGAAGGTTCGCGAGTGCGACCTTCAGTTCTACAACGACTTTGCAGCTGCCATCCTCTCATTTTTCTTCGCTATCATCAGCAGTGGGAGTCTATCACGGTCACTCCACACACTCTTTCGTCTGCGTCTTTACTTAGTTGATGGCTTTTTCCGCTTGGATGTCGTATAAATCCGCGATACGGCTCCTCTTGAAAAACCAAATACTTCGGCACCCTTGATTACGAAAGCACCAACCACACGACAACCAATGATTGCCGGCCGGTGTGGCCGTGCGGTTCTAGGCGCTTCAGTCTGGAACCGCGTTACCGCTACGGTCGCAGGTTCGAATCCTGCCTCGGGCATGGATGTGTGTGATGTTCTTAGGTTAGTTAGGTTTAAGTAGTTCTAAGTTCTAGGGGACTGATGACCACAGCTGTTAAGTCCCATAGTGCTCAGAGCCATTTGAACCAATGATTTTCCCACTTCGAATTCACTTAGCTCCGACATAATGCAAACACAACTGCATACAATACCATTCTAACCAGGACTGACACATGCAACGTATTGAGGATATTGCACCAGTGCAGCTCGTAGCCAAATACAATCCCACAACCTGCATGTTTGGCTAACAAGTTCATTTATGTTCAAGCATGCGTTTCTCGCGGGGTTCCCATCTTTTTGTACAGCTGCTCTACCTCAAGACTGTATCATGCCCGTATCCCACACTTGTCACTAAGAAGAGCCAAATAGGATATTCTGCAAGTGTAGTTGTTTAAGTCACACCAAATGTATTTAGTTAGTACTACACCTTCCTTCCTATCTAATTGTACTATTTTCCACCTGAAAGTATTTCCTCCTTTTGCTTCTAATTCTAATTTTTCGGTTGTAACTTCTCATTATCTTCTCGTCCAAGAGATAGTGGAAGATCTCTTTTGTTAGCGTATTTTAGTACCACCTCTACAAACGCCCAAAGATTAGTCTTCGTTTCATTAATATCTTTTATTTTTCTATGTGCTCATATGTTACGCTATTATTATTTTTTGTTTTTAGTTTCCAAACCTGTTTCTTTTATTTCACCTAAAAAGGCCTCAAAATTCTTCTCTCATGGCTGTCTTTGTTATAAGAGAATGCTAGACCCTTTTCCGTACTTATTTTAGTAGCATTTTCACCATCCCTTCATCATACTTGAGGATTACTGAAACGTGGACAAATGCAAGATGACATTCATAGCAAATAAAAGAACGCCAAAACAGATAATTGCAATAGTAATGGTAAGCTTGTGGATGTCGAAAATTGTTGAAATAGCTAAGAGTAATGCTCCGAAGTAATGAGACGAACTGGTTAAATCAGTAATAAAGAATATAAATTGAGGATTTAGTTTTGTTTGGAGAGTTCTGGAAAACTATTGTGCACCCATAAAGGAAACAGCATACAGGACGATTGTGTGATCAGTTGTAGAATACTGCATAACCGTTTTCAGTCCCAATCAATAACGGATATCAGTAAATATCGAACTAAGGCACTGATAACAACTATGTTTACAGCCCTAAACCCAAATAAACAAAAAGAATTCAGAGACGCGGCTCTACTGTCGTAACAGGTCAGTACAGCTCATGCAATACGACAGTAGGAATCGGAGAAAGAAAGACAACTTTGTTCTTGCGAAACCATGATGGGCAAATTTACAGAACAGGTATGCGAAAAGACTTTGCAACAGTCAGCAGCCTTCTTCGTATATCAGACGTAAGGACCACGACCATAAGAGAAGGGTCGTTAGAGCGAGTACGGTAGCATTTAGAAACTCAATTTACCTTTGCTCCTCACACAAACGGAACAGCACAGATAACAGCTACCGCACGAAGCAGAGGCCAATAGAAAATACCAGTTGACGTACAATTAGGTAATGGATGCAGATAAAAACTTAAATCAAAAATTCTGACCACTGCTCCCTGTACGTACCTCTCGATAGTCCACCTCCCCCCCTCCCCCCCCCCCCCCCCCAACTCTCACGCTCTTTCTCTCTACCTAACTTCATGCCACACTTATCCGCAAGCCGTACGAACTGTTTAAAAGAGATAATTTTGCACGTATGGCTGTAAATGTTTCTATTCCGCTATTGCAGTTTCGGCATTACGCCTATGTCAATCATAAAGAAATCACGCAATTTCACGGGAAAGATGTAAATTATCAGAAGGCCTCGGATTTTAATGAACTAAAAACAGCGAAATATGCAAGCACTTATAACCAAACATTTAAATAAATACGACTTTACAAAATAAAATATTACGTTATATAAGCTTATATAAACATCCCAGTTGACTTTTTAAAATTATCCTATGTAATACAAAATTCATTTCCGAATAAATTGTGAAAATAGTACTTAAATTTTGCAGTGTCTGAAAATAACTAATGTTTTTTTCTGAAATGTCTGCTTGTCTGAAACAAACACGAAGTACAGTGAAAACAACAACACCACCTATCCAAGCAATAAAACCATGTTGTTACTACACACTGTTTTCCAAATTAGTTAACACGTCCTGTCAATCTTCAGTTTCTGCAGGGTTGCAGTAGATCACAAAGCGTAACTCAGACTTTCCATTTTCCAAGTCTACAGTTGTCGCTGAGTATTGCTTCGTACCCAGAAAAGCCGCATCACGGAACGTCACAGGAGCATGACTGAAGGCAGCGAGGTCACAACAGGCCAGCGTTTATTCATTGTCTTCGAATGTTCTGCCATTCCCAGAAAGACTGTAACTGACTTTGTACATTGTAGAATACCATGGACTACGCTGGAGAACACCGTGCAATGTTTTTATTCACTTCGTCAGCCGCATGATCACGATGTCCACCCAACTCACACTGCACTTGCTGCTCGATACCTAGGCCGTCACACTATTAAGCACCAGCAACTCCGAGTCGTATGACGGCTTTTCATACCACTGAAAACTTGGCTTTCACGTATTCCAAGTTTCCAAACAAAGTATCTGTAACCATATCTTTCACAATTTTTATATCACTTGGTTCATCGCTTTCAAGCTCACAAAAGATTGCCTTATATTGGTGTAGTTGGTGTAGTAATACTAGGCAACATTAGGCCAAGAACCCCATCGTGTAAGAACAGGTTGACAGGGGAGGGGGAGAGAAGGTGCCGGTTCCCTGAATTTCTGCACCCGTAGTGGAGCTTTCACATAGATTTTCTTGCCGCAGGAAATTAATTCGTCCACGTCAGTGCAATCTGATCGCACCTCTTCTGCAAATCTTTGTAATGCAAGTCCAAGACAAGTGACGTACTCCTTGCTGGATAGAGATTCTGAAGCCCCTTGGCTGCTTTAACCATGTACACTAGTGGCCATTAAAATTGCTACAACACGAAGATGACGTGCTACAGACGCGAAATTTAACCGACAGGAAGAAGATGCTGTGATATGCAAATGATTAGCTTTTCAGAGCATTCACACAAGGTTGGCGCCGGTGGCGACACCTACAATGCGCTGACATGAGGAAAGTTTCCAACCGATTTCTCATCCACAAACAGCAGTTGACCGGCGTTGCCTGGTGAAACGATGTTGTGATGCCTCGTTTAAGGAGGAGAAATGTATACCATCACGTTTCCGACTTTGATAAAGATCGGATTGTAGCCCATCGTGATTGCGGTTTATCGTATCGCAACATTGCTGGTCGCGTTGGTCGAGATCCAATGACTGGTAGCAGAATATGGAATCGGTGGGTTCAGGAGTGTAACACGGAACGTCGTGCTGGATCCCAACGGCCTCGTATCACTAGCAGTCGAGATGACAGGCATCTTATCCGCATGGCTGTAACGGATCGTGCAGCCACGTCTCGAGCCCTGAATCAACAGATGGGGACGTTTGCAAGAAAACAACCATCTGCACGAACAGTTCGACGACATTTGCAGCAGCATGGACTATCAGCTCAGAGACCATGGCTGCGGTTATCCTAGACGCTGCATCACAGACAGGAGCGCCTGCGATGGTGTACTCAACGACGAACCTGGGTGCACGAATGGCAAAACGTCATTTTTTGGGATGAATCCAGGTTCTGTTTACAGCATCATGGTGGTAGCATCCGTGTTTGGCGACATCGCGGTGAACGCACATTGGAAGCGTGTATTCGTCATCGCCATACTGGCGTATCACCCGGCGTGATGGTATGGAGTGCCATGGGTTACACGTCTCGGTCACCTCTTGCTCGCATTGACGGCACTTTGAACAGTGGACGTTACATTTCAGACGTGTTACGACCTGTGGCTCTACCCTTCATTCGATCCCTGCGAAACCCTGCATTTCTGCAGGATAATGCACGACCGCATGTTGCAGGTCTTGTATGGGCCTTTCTGGATACAGAAAATGTTCGACTGCTGCCCTGGCCAACACATTCTCCAAATCTCTCACCAATTGGAAACGTCTGGTCAATGGTGGCCGAGCGACTGGCTCGTCACAATACGCCCGTCACTACTCTTGATGGACTGTGGTATCGTGTTGAAGCTGCATGGGCAGCTGTACCTGAACACGCCATCCAAGCTCTGTTTGACTCAATGCCCAGGCATATCAAGGCCGTTATTACGGCCAGAGGTGGTTGTTCTGGGTGCTGATTTCTCAGGATCTATGCACCCAAACTGCGTGAAAACGTAATCACATGTCAGTTCTAGTAGAATACATTTGTCCAATGAATACCCGTTTATCATCTGCATTTTTTCTTCGTGTAGCAATTTTAATGGCCAGTAGTGTATACGCACCATATGTTACCAGCAGCAAAATGATGTCTGTTTTCGCAACGTATGGCCACAGTACGTTTGTACAGTTGTCAAACAAAATGGCAATTATCGAGTTGTTCAATCTCTCGAGAGCTTCACACGCTAAGAGGAACATTATGGAGGGTCGTCATCCTCTAGAACACCACGAACAATACTTGCAACATGATGCCCAACTGGATTGGTAGTTTCGTCAGTGGACACCCAGATCTCTTGGTCAGGAACACTAATTACTATTTTAGTAAGCACCTCCTTGTAGCACGCGGATACATAGGCCTACTCCTTTCTCAATGTAGATTCATGTGGAACTGAATGTGTTGCGTACTTCTCCAACAACTGCCTGAAGCGTGGATGCTTCAGCTTCTCAGATGGGATGTTGCAAGACACCATCATCACACACGACGCCTTGAAAGGTGATTCCATAGTTGAAGATTGATCTGACTTTTCAAGTAACAGCGTTTGCCTTCTGTCATTTTCAGCGCTTCTCTTCACACAGCTCATGTGTTTGGTGATATTATGGTGTCTTTGCACATTAAAGCGCTTTTCTGCACTAACTTTAACTTCACATAATTTAAAAATAACAACCCCTCGTCAATGTCGCAGAACTTCTCTCCAAAATCAAGAAAAACCTTCGCAACTTCATCCTGTTGGAGCACTCTACCTTCGGCATGTTGAACCAGATCGAGTTTCTATTCAAATTGAATAATGTTATTAAGAGTGCAATGTTTATTGCGTCGGAAGCTGCCTTTGTTGGCCTCGACATTGTTTTGTCAAGCCCACGCAACATCGTCTTACGTCAGCGAAGACTAGTGAAATACGCTGCCTTTCTGTTACAGTCCCGATAAATGATTGTGTTTAGTTGTGACAATATCACTTGAAACATTGTCATGTGTGCAACATTATCATGTTTTTATTCTTTTGTCGTTAGAGATACGACAAACATATGCATTTTTGGCAAAATTTGACCGAAATATGACGTATTACTAAGAAGGTGTAAATATGACATTATATGCACGATAAAAATACATTTTCCTACACTACAGTATGTGGTTTCGTGCATAAATGGTTGTAAAATTCAGCCTGAAGTTCAGGAAAAATCTGACATGTTAAAATCCGGTATCAGTACCGTTGTATGGTTGTGCTCTATTTTGCACGAACGAAGGCAACATCAGTGACCAGAGACATAGATAACGTTATCTATAACTTACATATGAACTGTGACATGACGTTATTTACGATTCACAAAGGCATAACGCCGAAATTGCAGTTGCATAATAAAAACTTCTACAGCTATAAGCGGAATATTATGTACTTTGAATGTCTGTAAACAGTTCTAGTTCTGCAATATCTTAATCTCAATTCTAAACACTGTAGTCCGCAGTTTTAGTATTTTGGCGTTCGCTAGCGAAAATGGTATCACTATCTGGTACTTGCCTTTCAGCAATTATATCACTGACGTTGCCCATTAAGAAAAGTGACTGCAGTTCATCACGTCAGACAATAGAGGCTATTCAGACTACTGCCTTCCCTGGGTTCGATCTCCACTAGTGATATTTCGCAGCAGACTCGAAAGACCGTATAAGACGCTGGAAGGTCCTAAATATTCCTAAAGAAAGATGTACCAGGCCTACACCTAATGCTTTAAAGAATTTTACAGTATATATACGGCGACGCACTAGCTGCTGCTCCTCCGTCCGCTTACCTGCCCAGTGGAAGTCCCAGTTGCGGTTAGGGTCGGCACCCACGCACAGCAGATACGGCTTACGCGTCTTGCGCCACATTCGGTTCTGAAAAATAAAAAAAATAAAAAATTGTTAGTTGCGTTGTAATTTACATGTATACATCAGGCAGTCAAGAACCCTGCAGGTCGAGCTCTGACGTCACTATCTGCCTCCATCATGCTCTATACTGTAACGTGTGTTCCCATTGCCCTTCGTTCTCTGCAGCGTCTACAATGGGAATGACTGCAATAGGGCGCGCCACACAAATCGAATATCTGCCAGGATTGTTGGAAGGACAAAGCATTCAGCGTGTGCGGACAGTCTGTGTTACGTCACAGGCGAATTCTCTGCAGTAAATGGTACGATACCCATCGAACGTCAGCATTTATGAGGGACGCTGACACTCAGCAGTAAGCAGGGAAAAGACAAACCATTTACCGTTCTTGTCAGAATTTGTAAAGAAAGGTTTAAAGTTAAATACTTCAGTCATCAGCGAAGGGACTCATATGAGAAATTCGAAAAAAAGAACCATTGCTTTAATGATGTTATTTGCTCCATGTATGTAGACGTCATTCAACCTCCGTTAAGATAATTCCGAATCGGAGT
Organism: Schistocerca americana; assembly: GCF_021461395.2. Taxonomy (NCBI): domain Eukaryota; kingdom Metazoa; phylum Arthropoda; class Insecta; order Orthoptera; family Acrididae; genus Schistocerca; species Schistocerca americana. Next base: position 594,919,002 of record NC_060121.1, on the reverse strand, counting down.
GTGACATTAATACTCCTATGTATCATGAAAAGGCTGGCAATACTGCCACTCGTTCCAATTTCAGAACTACAGAAAACATAAACGTTCGTGGCATTAGGAGGGTTATGAAGAACAATTTGCAGCTGCTGTTCTTCAACAGAATTATATTTAGACAGTAAGATGAATGTGACACATTGAAGAGAAAAAAAAATTACGATTAACTCACAAAATTCGTTGTCAGCGTGGCACAAACGGCCAAAATATTTTCGCTGTATGATCAAATCGAAACAATAAAGTTATTTGGCATGATAAATGCAACATACAAGAGAGGGCTGAAAAGTAATGCCTGTGAATTTTTTATGTGGAAACTCTTAAGGTATATCAACATTCTACATAAATTTTTATACGTTTATTTGTCAACATAGTCACCCTGGCGACAAACACATTTCTCCCAACGAGAGACCAGTTTGTTGAAACTGTCGCTGTAGAATGTTTGACTTTGTTGACGGAGCCACAACCTCACCTGTGCTTGCATCGCTTCGTCACTGTCCAAGTGAACAGCTCAAAGGTGTTCTCCAAGTTTTGGAACCAGATGAAAATCGGATAGCGGCAAATCAGGACTGTATGGAGGATTATCGATGACAGTGGACTCACGGTGTCGGATTGTTGCAGACGTCGCTGCACTCGTATGTGGTGTGGCATTGTCGTGCTGAAGGGAAGTGTGTTCAGTGCATCGATTAGTTCTTCGAATTCGAAACTCTGTTACAACACGCTGTTTCTCATACACAGGCAGAATTGGGTTACCCACCGCTATGTTACACGCTACAGTTGCATCTTGCACCAGCAAAGCGGGGAAGTCGATTGAGTAATACGCATGACATGCAATACGCCAATCGATATTAAGAACAGCACAAAAAATTTCGGAAGAATTACTTTTCAGCGCGCCCTCGTAAATTGGTACCGATAAAGAAACATCAGTATCCGCATTATACGACATGACAGCTGGAGAACACCGCAACTAGGCTTAAAAACAGAAAGGAGTTTATTCAGCAGCATCGATACAGAGAGCGATCTCTCAAACATTCGAGTTAAAAGGAATTGCAATAAAAAATTTAGGTCGAACGCAACCTGAATTAAACTTGCGACATGCTGTTCCATGTGAAAGTAAAACATAACTGTTCAGTTAATATAAATGCGTATACCTTACAGTTTACACTTTAGTACAAAAGCCATTCCAAATTGTGTGTTTTGTCTGATTAGATAACGCGGTAGTAATCCTAGGCGAGACTTTAATGTCTCCTGCGTTATTTGATAATACTGTACAGAAAAAAAGTTGTCATCTTCCATCAACTACAGGGAAAAAAACAAAACCCTCCATGATAATTTCTTTCACTGTTGATTTTCTGCTCCCATTCCTTTTCTCCTCATGAAGTATCATACAAACAAAAATAGTTTCGTCACTGTCTCCCATTCCTTCACAGTCTGACAGCAATGTAGCAAAAGATGGAAGTCATTTTTAACTTCCAAATGTACATGAAGAGAACACGACACCTGCACTTGCTCGTAGCGCTGGTTAGTGAAGGCAGACCTCTCCAACCACACGTGTCGTGTTAGTCTTGTCGGAGAGCGCCACCGAAATCTTACCTTTACGCTGTGCGGTTGCACGTGTCGTGAGGCTTCAAGTGATCTGTGCACTCACCTTAGTTATTTCACTAGCCGTCAGCTGCCTAGCAGTGTGTCTACTGCTGTACTCATTGTTCTCTTGTACTTTCTTACTGGCGTATTGCTTTTTGTAGTCTTATGCACATCATCAAAGTGTCGAGACAAACCGAACATCTCACGGTTCATTCTCATTCTCCGGCCCTCTACTTCCTTAAGCGGGTACTTTGTTTCACTATTTTTCGTCAAATTCTTTTTCGTTGTGATCAACATATCTGATGCAGATTTTTGCTGGACGTGTAATGGTACGATGTAGATTTCCTCTTAAACTGTAACAGAATAATTCTGATATTCGCTAGCCAGACCGTAACTGGTGCACTGGCTAGACTGAGGGTGGTTTTAAGGCGGTGTTCCTCTCTCGTTTAGACAAATGTTGGGCTAGTTTCCAGTTTCCGCCTCAGAAAATACGATACGCTAATGTATGGAATACGGTCACACACAGAACAAAGTTTGTACAATCACAAACAGGTGGCGGACTCGGCTTCCCTTCCTCAGGGAACTGATACAGTGGCAACCAGAAGGACATCCTGTCGCAAAGTTAAATAAATTTAAAAAATTGTAGAACAGCGCAGCCCATACAAAACGTGATTGACGCTAACGAAAATGGTTATTCTGGTCTTCATTAAACAATGTTACTCCGAATTTAAATTTTGCTTGTTCTGAAAAGCTTCGCGGAGCCAGCTTCGATAGTTAGAAAGTCGCCTTTCTTTTTAGAAGTTGTCATCATTTATGCCGTTGATTATTAAATATTCTGCTTAACCCGAGACATTTCTTTTCAATTTCCCTACCATTTATCCCAATTCAACCTCATTCACGGCTGTTAGTGTTCGTAGTTTTCATGTATGTATTTGTTTCAATAAATCCTTCTCCTTTCCAGTATCTTCTAAAGTCTCAGTTCCTAGTAAACTTTACCGTAACACAACTGAAAAGGAGGGTTTTGCCACAAAATCATTCATCTCGCACTTGATTTTGTAAAACCTATGTATAGGTACTAACAATATTGGATCAAACTCTTTAAATATATTTTTTTTCACATTCTGTTAACTCCTTTTCTACTATTTTCACATAACGTTTCCTCCCCTTGTAGTATCAGATGTCTGATGGAAACCATTTGGAAAAACGATAGACCCCAGATTGTTTTATTAGTGGAATCGAAAAGATAGTGTCCTGAAAAAAGTTGTTGCAAAAGGAACATCAACAGAACTGAAACAAGGGTAAAGCAGTATTGTCGAATTAAATCAGGATATGCTGAGTGAAGTACATTAAGAAACGAGACTCAGAGAGAAACAGAGAAGTATTGTCATTTGGCAACAAAATAAGTAATGCTGGTAGAAGTAAAGAGGACGTGAAATACAGGCTGGCAATAGCAAGAAATGCGTTTCTGAAACTAGCAACATGTTAACAACAAATGTAGATATTTTTAGGCTAGTACAAAAGTGAAACGTGAAAGACAAACAATTCAGGCGAGAGGGGAATAGAACAATCTGAAATGTGATGCTTCAGGAGAATGCTGAAAGATAGACGCGTTGACCCGATACCTAATGAAGAGATACTTGATCAAATTAAGGTATTACTCGATTAAAAAACGGGGCAGGTGAGGGAAAACTGTTGTTTGCTAGCCGTTTGTGAGCAGCGTGGCCGGCCGGTGTGGCCGAGCGGTTCTGGGTGTTTCAGTCTGGAACCGCGCGACCGCCACGGTCGCAGGTTCGAATCCTGCCTCGGGCAGTGATGTGTGTGATGTCCTTAGGTTAGTTAGGTTTAAGTAGTTCTAAGTTCTAGGGGACTGATGACCACAGATGTTAAGTCCCATAGTGCTCAAGGCCATTTGAACCATTTGAGCAGCGTGTAAGAGCAATTAGTAGGAGCAAGCTACCCATAAAATGGATTAATATTTGATGTGGCATGATATGGGAAGTCCCTGGATAATGAAACGCACAAGATGAGTTTCAACAAACTACACATTTTCTGATAATTTTGGACTGTGTGACAACATCTTATTTTCGTATTGACAATGTTTAGACAGACATTCAGCAATTTTGAGATCAATCCTCTCAATAATTTTCCTGTAATTAAATGACAATCGTAACGTTTTCGCACAATTTTGAGATAGAATGTTAGTATTTAAATTGTACATGTAATTCTAAAGTCTATCGAAGATTCTAATATGAAAGTTATTTTTAGACACAAATATGTATATAACATTACAGTAAGAGTTGTTAAAAATTAATTGAAACTGTCAGATAACATGCCTTCTAAATAAAAACTGTAATTTGGAATGGCTAAGCGGATACATTTTCTTTAATCATAAATATGTTACAATGTTAACGGCTGTGTCTCAAAAAATGTAGCTGTCGACTTTTTTATATAAATAGCACGTATTAGAGAAGTTTTAGTCCTCAACTGTTTAAAAAAAAAGAGTTTTCCGAGATTTTGTAGTTGAAGACGGAGATTTCTGCTGTAGATAGATACTTTCCGCATGTACCGAAACAAAAATATTTCGTGCTGTTAGATTCACAGATGCAGAAACAGTTCACAGTTTCCTTTAGGAAATCGAGGACATTAACATGTGCAGAATAGAGTTCGATTTAGTCATACAGAGGGGCCTGAAAACAACCATCCAATAACGATCACTAAAACGGCATGAGAAGTGCTTCTCTTGACGTACATCAAAAACTTGCCCATGGTTGGATTTTGGTGCGAACGGGTCAATTTGTAGAATTTGAAAAGGCTTTTTGATTAAGCAAGGTGTTACTCAATATATGGTGAAAGAGCACTTAGTATTATATGAGTGACTTTTCAAAAATGGCTCTGAGCACTATTGGACTTAACATCTGAGGTCATCAGTCCCCTAGAACTTAGAACTGCTTGAACGTAGCTAATCTAAGAACGTCACACACATCCATGCCCGAGGCAGGATTCGAACCTGCGACCGTAGCGGTAGCGCGGTTCCAGACTGAAGCGCCTAGAACCGCTCGACCACAACGGCCGGCAGTGACTTTTCGTTAGTCGGTTATTTGACTCGGCGAATGTGTACATAAGAAGTTCTAGCACAGAAAACCATAGCTGTAATGTTCGGTCATACTGGAACTATATGTCAAAAATGGACAGAAGATAGCGAGTCTTACGTTCCCGAAAAAACTTTTCACGTGGCAACACCGTAGCAGACTTGAACTTACATGCTTTCTTTATAAGCATTGTTGGTAAGCAATGTATCGTGTGTGAACTTCACCATCGACAAGCGAACTTCAAGCATGAATTGATCTTTCGACAGTGCTTATCACAAATGTTGTATAGTAATTAACTATATCAGTACATTTTCATGTTTAATTGAAGTAATTAGAGAGACTCGAAAAGTTTTGAGTGATATCTGTAGAGCACCTGTGGTACCCATGTAGGCCAAGGATGTTGTAGAGGTGAAAGCGACATACGAATAAAGTCAGGCTAGCTATTTTCGCTTGTTTTCACCTTGTGGAGAGGACAGCGTTTCTATCTGGGTGGCGAGTGCCGAAAGTTGCCTAGCGTTACCCAGTTGTAGTGTCGGGAGCTCGGATAACTGAAGTAAGTGTACCACAACATACTTACCCACGAAACTATTAGGTTGATGGAACACAGTGTGAGGCATCGAGGAATAACCGATTTCCAAGTGGAGCAGAGTGTCATGGCTACAAACAGTAGAAGAACACCACAGCTCGACTACAGTAGGATGTTTCAACTAGATACTCGTCGCATCCCTAGCTCGAGATGGACTAACAGTGAAAGCTTTATCAAATCAGACCTCGCCATTAACAGTCTGACGTGGTGTAAGAATGACAAGAAACTTTGTGGCAAGTCAATTCTGGTCATGAAAGTCTAGGGACACACGTTTAGGAGACAGCCACTTACGTTCGTCCAGGTGTACTCGTATCCGTCGGGGTTGGTGTTAGGGAAGATGTAGAAGTCGAAGCTCTCAACGATGCTCCTCACGCTGGCATCGGTCGAGGTGAGGATCTCGTTGATGAACCACGTCACGCTGGCAGCGCTGATCCATTCCCTCGCGTGGATGCCTGCAAATAGCGCGCCCTCAGACTGTCAACAACATTGTAATGAAATCAATATAAGAAAGGGTCTTTTATAACACTGAAAAGGCTTCGTTGTCCGAGGCGACAATGCATAGTTTCGACGCTGTGGTACGTCTAAGTTTGAGATTCTTTAGACTGCCTTAAGTATTCTAATTGATTACCAAACAATTAGGTGTAAGTGTAAAGTGGACCAGAGACTGATCCTTTGGAAAGTTTAGTATGTTGAGTAGGACGGTGAGCTGATGATTTTTCAAGGTGGAAACTATGTCTCGAAAGGTACACGAGTGCTATTATTAGTCATAATCCTGATATCAAACACAGTACGAAGTACGATGTGTGCGAGGAAAGAAATTACGTTAATTTTTTATCTACCAAAGTTTTTTATGTTTTTTTTTTTTTTTTTTTTTTTCAAACAACGATAACGTTCCCTTCGAAGAAGCTTTCCTCGGCAGCTATACACCGACGGAGACGTGGTAGCAGCGCTGAAAGGTTCGAATTGGTAGGACCTTTAGCATGTTGGTCACATTCTCTTGAATGTTCTCCATATACCAAAATGACGTCCTTTTAAAATGTTTTCAATGTCGGGAAATATAAAAGCCACTAGGAATCAGATCAGGTCAACGACGGGCTGTAGAACAACAGGAATGCTTTTTGAGGTCAAAAATTCCATGGGGAAGTGGCCGTGTGCCTTAGGACGTCATCACGATGCAGCGTCAACTTGTCTACAATGTCCAGTCTCACTCGATTCCCCCTTTTCCTTAGGACTTCAAGGAAATCTTCGTAAAATAGTTGGTACTGGAGGAACAAATTAGCTACACACGATATCCCTATTATCTTTGATTTGCTCATTCACGTTTTTCGCGGTCGAGGAGATATCTCAGCGTGCCACTCCTCACTTTGTTGCTTTGTCTCAGGATCGTACTCAAAAACCCAGGACTCATCACTTGTGATCAAACGACTGAACGATTTGCAGTCATTGAGATTGCTCTCAAGAAGATCAACGCGTATGTTTCTTCGTTTGTCTTTCAGTTTTGTGGTCTTTCACTACCACTTTGGCACAAACCTTTCATGAGCGGAAAAGGTCGGTCAGAACCTTATCTTTGGTGAAAGAGTTTAACAAGTCACTCATCATCCCATCGTCAGCCTGATCTCACAAGAGCAAGCACACGTTTGATGTGTTCGTCGGTTTTTGAAGCTGAAGGTGTCCCTGAGCGATGTTCACATTCAAAGTGTTCCCGGCCTTCCAAAACTGATTTGCGCTAACGAAAAACTTGTGCTCTTGATACGGAATGTTCCCCATACCCTGTTTCAAGTTTCCAAAGATCACAACAAGAATTGCTGGCATAATGTTGATCTACATTCCGCTGTTGCATTTTCGTAACACAGAACAAAAGCACAGCTTCACTGATGGCGCTCTCAAACATCACGTGACGGCTGCACAAAGTTGAGACTCGGTCTGAGCATGTGGAAGGGGTGAACACACCGGTCTATACAAGTAGAACAACAAAGCTTTGCCAGATCGCTCGCAACTTGGTCGCCATAGTTCTCGAACACTCTGTAACATCAAACTTTGCGGATAGTGGTTTTCGCTTGAAAAATAAAGAACCGTAGACCCAGTATAACACACTAAACATTGTGAGTGTATTGGTGACAAATTTTTTGTATAGGTCAGGGTGCCAAACCATTTCAAATAAAATTTGTCTCCTAAAGGTATTTGTAACCTCTTTTTTACTTAATGACTGGAAACTGATAAAACAAAGGCTAATTTATTCTTGCACCCTCATTAAAAGTCAAATTTTCGTTTGATATAATAATCAGATCTGCGAGAGACAAGAACAGTGATGCAAAGCTCCTGCCCCCTAGCGACAGTGTGGAATAAAATGACACTGGATTTGGAACTTCCGTACTGTTGTGCTGTTTGAGGCTTTCCCAGCGCTGCATCTGCTTGATAGGTTCCCGGGAACTACGCCGGATAATATTGTAAAAACCGCACAATATTTCAGCAAGACAACTGCCCGCCATCTTCATGTGCTACTGTCGCGTCGCTTTTTTTCCCACTTTATTGATTTTCAATTTCCCCCAAAGGGGGCGGGCTGGCAGCAGCCTAGTACACTGCTCTACAGCCTACAGGCTTTTATTTTAAAAACAGAAGAAGAAAAGAAACAAGAAAAACAGGCGATGAAACGGTGACGTAAAGTGTAAAATGGCAGAAAAACGCGGAAAGTTAAAACAGAAAGCAAAAGGGGTTGGCAATGTTAATAAAAGACACAGGAACCAGCCAAGTAACATAGTACACACACAATTAAAAAACACGGCGACAGTCTGGTTTCTGTTCGCAAGAGATAAAAGGCACACCCAGCGACAGTATGATGGCCGTTCGCAACACTTCCCAAAAAACACAACACGGAACACTCACCGTAGAACAGTCACTGTAGAACACTGCACGAAAGTGTCGCCACAAAGATGACACTCCCGAGCCAAAGGCAGATGGGGTGGGGGGGACCTGGAGGAGGGGGAAGAACAAGGAGAAAGGAAGGAAACAAACGAAAAAGGGGGAAGGGAACCAAGGAGGAAGAGGACTAATAAAGGGGGAGAAGGGCAGACGCAAGAGGGAATGAGAGGAGGCAGAGGAGGGAAATGTAAAAGGACTCGGAGGCGAGAAGGGGGCAAAGAAGGGGCAGGTGGGGAAGAAAGAGAATGGAAGGGGGGGAGAGGGAGCCCAGGAAAAGGACAGAGGAAAGAAGGGGGAGTGAGGATTAGAGTTGATAGGAGGGATAAATGGAGGGAGGGAGGGCATCATCTGGGAAAGGAGATGTAGGGTGTAGAGCTGGAGGGTAGAGGGGACACAACAGTGACGACGTGGCAGGGGGTGGGGATGGGAGAGGACAGGAGCAACCAGGGGGTGAGGGGGATCAAGGCGGCGGGAGGTGTAGAGAATGCGGATATGTTCAAGGAATAGGAGCAGATGGGGGAAAGGAATGAGATCATAGAGGATCCGAGTGGGGGACGGGAGGCATATACGGAAGGCGAGGCGAAGTGCTTGACGCTCAAGGATCTGGAGGGACAAATAGAATTTGGGGGGGGGGGGGGGGGCAGATATCCAGGCAGGACTGGCATAACAGAGGACGGGATTTGTAGGCGTGGAGGATGGTAGAGGGTTGCAACCCCCATGTCCGGCCAGAGAGGAGTTTGAGGAGTCGGAGGCGGTTGTGGGCTTTGGATTGGATGGAGCGGAGATGAGGGATCCAGGTGAGGTGACGGTCAATGGTGAGGCCAAGGTAGGTGAGGGTGGGGATGAGGCGGACAGGACGGGCGCAGACAGTAAGGGAGAAGTCCAGGAGCCGGAAGGAGCGAGTGGTATGACCTACGATGATTGCCTGGGTCTTGGAAGGATTGATTTTCAGGAGCCACTGGTTACACCATGCAGCAAAAAGGTCAAGGTGATTCTGGAGAAGGTGTTGGGGCCGTTGGAGGGTAGGAGCGAGGGCGAGGAATGCGGTGTCATCAGCATATTGCAAGAGGTGCACTGTAGGGAGGGGGGGGGGGGCGGTTGGGGCATATCTGCCGTGTACAGGAGATAGAGGAGAAGGGAAAGGTCAGAGCCCTGGAGCACACCTGCAGAGGGGTAGAAGGTGTGGGAATTGGCATTATGGATGGTAACATAGGAGGGGCGGTGGGAGAGGAAGGAGGCCATCAGACGGATGTAGTTGATAGGAAGGGCGTAGGTTTGGAGTTTAAACAGGAGACCGGGATGCCAGACACGGTCGTAGGCCTTTTCGAGATCAAGGGAGACAAAAATGGCAGAGCGACGGGAGTTAAGCTGGAGGGAGAGGAGGTGAGTGAGGTGGAGGAGTTGGTCATCAGCAGAGAAGGAAGGTCGAAAGCCACATTGGGTGTTGGGGAGGAGGTGGTTTTGGCGGGGGTGGTGATGGATGCGCCGGGAAAGGATGGATTCCAAGAGCTTGCTGAACACCGATGTGAGACAGATAGGACGATAGGAAGAGGCATCAGATGGAGGCTTGTTGGGTTTCGCGTCGCTGAGAAGCTCGTCAATTCGTATGTTGGCTTTCTAGAACAGCGTAGGCGCCAGCGGGGACATAACGTCATCGAAGACCAATCGTAGACGGCGTCGAATGCCAGAGCCCTCTGCTGGAGAAACGGGTCGCGGTCTGCAGAAGCGCGCCGCGGCGCGGGAAAATGCGGCCGGGAGCGACGGACCCCGTTTGCGCGCCAACATCTCGCTGAAATATTGTGCGGTTTTTACAATATTATCCGGCGTAATTCCGGGGAATCTATCAAGCTTGCGTCCGGCGGTTAGAATGGAAGGCTAGGCCACTCGCTGTGGAAACTTGTGCCTCCGTGTTTTGACCCACAGTCACGCTTAAGGGTTAAAATTTACAGCGGTTCTACTAAGCTTCGATTTACTCATCAGAAGGGTAACACGCAAGATATGAAGTATTTGTTCGCTCGACGATGCAGGTTTACGTGGAGAGTGGCGTGAACATCAAGTTCGGCTAGCCTCGGTGGCGCCAGTTTCCACGGAGAGTAGAGAACATCGCAAAGCAAAGCAAAACTGGCGAGTACAATTATGGGTGGTCAGTATGAGGGCCCCTATTAAAATTCTGACAAATGTGATTAAGCGTTAACGATCGGCTCGTAAATACTGCATGAAAAATTGACGTGACGCCTGTGTTTACTCACCTCCCTCGATGACGACTGCGGGGTTGCCGGTGCCGTAAGAAATTTTGACTCCGCGTATTTCGCGACCCTCGTAGCTGCTGCCGCCCACAACTGTTGTCACGACGCTGGGGTATGAAGCGGCCAGTGAGTCAAGCCATGCGTAAATCTGAAGGGCAAAACAGAACAATAATAGCACGCATCTGTGTTTGTGGGGATGAGAAGTATTTGTTGTGCGGAAAGTGAAGGAAGAGAAACTGGAGGTAACTGAGGATAGGCACATTAAACGGAGAGGTAAAAATTGCGGAATGAAAATGTGAGACTGAAGAGGTGACATAGGAACATCTAACAAAACAATATGTGCAAAAGAAAATGTGTGCAGTATCTCAGGTGGGATTGTGTAAGTTAAGTGATGAAGCATATTAGGCAATCAGGTAGCCAGTATCAAGGTGAGAGTACCGAATAAATTGGAGAACGAGATGGTAATGAGCGAAAAATAATAACGACAATAAAGGAACCCGCTGTAAAGTGATAGGATGCGAACATTTATCCTCTTGAAACCTCCCTTCTCTCCTATTATTCACGTGTCCATGCTTCGTGAAACTGTATCAGTACGGTTAAAAACTCATCAGTGCTTTAGATCGATAATCTAGTCACATTGTCTCCTTTCTACTTTTTAAATGCATAGAAAAAGTTTAGTTGATAGTCGCACCCACAAACCTTAATAAGTAATCTGCTAATGATATGTAATAGCAAGGGCTAAGGTCCAATGCCCAACCACAATAAAGAAATAATTATTCAAAATACGTCATTCCATTGTCATACTACCAAAGTAGCATTTAAGCTGCGGTTTTAACTGTGACGGTTCTGAGAGTACTATGCAGTACCTGTTAGTTTCTCCCCGTTTTTATTTGCGTTATGTATGCAGCTCTACAACAAACGTTTCTCTTCATTAGTAGACGAAATAGATTTTTTAATAAGATACTCCTTTTTTTCTCCCACAACTGTTTTGTACTATATCACGGCCTTATTATTTACTTCATAATTTACATGAAGCTCAGCGTTATGCTTACTATATTAGTCACGGTTTTGCAGCCGATTCTATGCCCTCGTCGCCTTCCTATGCGAGAACCAGCCAACACAAGCAGTCATGTGCAGACTAAAAAATTTTGGAAACCAAATCATCTTCATCGCTGAAGACCACGGCACGTCATTCCATCCTCCGTGTGATCATCTGACGGCACAAGGCGAGCGGTGCACGTCGATGCTGTGGAGTGATAGGAAGACGGGCCAGAGGTGTGCGTGATCGCAGTCCCACTGCTAATAGCTGGTTAGCCACAGTTTCCGTTGACACATTTGAACTTACAAGCCCTCTTATCTGTTGTACAACCAGACACTGCCGCCCTTAAAATGTAACGATTCTGAAAGGCGTCTGCGTTGTGTGGATGTCCAGAACCTTGTCTATAGGTGTGAGAATATTCACATGCACGTTGCACAACTGACGCAGCATGTCCAACTTGTGTGGTAATTCTTCGGAAGATAACTCTGCCATTCGGAGGGCCAGAGTTTGACCCCCTTCAAACACGCTCAGTTCGCTGTAGAAAGCACGAGTGCGTCTCCGTGGAACAGATCACTGCTTGCTTCACACGTTTGCACTACGCTCAGCATGCTGGCTGTGAGTATTCCCTATTAAAGAATTGACATTGATGGCGCTCTGATAGCTGTTCCACTGCGCTATCTGTTGGCGGACGATGTTGGAACCATTATCAGTACATATACTATCCCCCAGGTGGCATATGATGCTTTGTTGTAGCATGCTAAACTTGAAATTTGTGTAATTGTTTGCAAAGAAATAAAGTAGCATTCCTTGAGAATTTCTTAAATACATAAATACATCTTTGTCGTTTATTTTGCGACTTAGCCTACCAAAAATATCGACTCACCTCATCCACAGTGTAGTAGTCGTCCCAACCAAAGGATGCCCTCGCCTGCTTTGCAGGACGTTCAGCGTCAATAAGTCTGTAATAAGTGAGAGAACGTTAGTCGACATCAACATATAATGACTAAAGTATGACCAAAACCTAGCTGAAATTGAAATGACGACCATTATTCCACATTAATTTAATTATTTATTACAAAGTTCGACGTGTCAATCGTGGTCGAACCTCTTTGTCCACCATCGGAGTCTAATATCTCTGGCAGAGGCACGTCCACGAAGCTCTCGCTACGTTAAGTGATTAATATTGAAATAAGAGCTAATTTATTTGATATTACATTTTAGACTAGTGTATTTGTTTCTTCGCCAGGTTATCTATTGAAGGTTTCGCTTTTATGAGCGTATTTAGATGGAAGAATAAGTGTTTCCTAAAGGCCGATAGACGTTAGTTTTTTTTACATTTTAGTCATAAATTTCTGGAAAGCGCAGATCGTTATTTTTTTTGCCTAGGCCTAGTGGTTCAAAGTTAAGTTAACTCGTGTCTGTCACACAGAGTTTAGATAGTTAATTAAAATTTTCGAAAGTAAGTTTGAAAGTTTGTTTACATTAGCGTTTAGTTATGTATTAGTACGGGCTATGAAACTTCAGTGCTCTTGTGTCAAGTAATTCTCTGCATTTGTGTAAATTAAGTGTAAATTTTTCTATCAAATCATGTGTAACAAATTTGGTAATTGCCATAGAAATCTGAAGGAGGGGGTGTTCTGTGAAGGCTGTAGGTTAAGGTTTCATAGGACCGCAGCGGCGAGAAAACGGGGGAAGATAATGAGGTTCTTCCATGGCAATGTAGGTTATGTAGAAAGGACAGAAAAATCGCTGTACAGGAGACAAAAATTTATGTCCTTAAGGCTGAATTAGAAAACGCGTATTTGGAATTATCTAGGCTAAGGAGGGAAAAAGAAACGGGGTTCTGGGAAAAGGTAGCAAGCGTAGGGCGAGAAAGGGAATCTGTTGGAAAAACTTCAGAAATTCAGTTAGTAAATCAGTTTGGCTTGCTATCTGAAGTAGTGGAGGAAGGGCCTCATCAAGATGTAGTTGAATGTCGGTTGAAGCAGAAAAAAAAGACTGGTCGGAATCAAATCAGAATAGAAAAAGAATTGTGCTTCTAGGTAGCAGTCATAACAAGGGTGTAGCCAGCAGCTTCAGGAAAAATAAGGTGAAGGGTACCAGGTCACAAGTTATGTGAAACCGAGTGCTAGCCTTAGCCAAGTGACAGGAAACTTAGGTCAGCTGTGCAGGGATTTTGAGAAGGAATATCAGGAAATTACAGTTGGGGGAACAGGAAACAGCCTGGCTATGACTCCAAGATATAGTATTAGTTGTGACCTGAATAAAATAGGAGCTGAAACTGGGCACTTAAATGTGGGGTTTGTGGAGGTCTTTCAGCACCATGATCGGCCCTGCGTAAATACTGCTTAAGGCATGTTAACACAGAGCTGAACAGGATTCTCCATACACCGGCAAAATCTCACATAGGTGTTGTTCCAGCTGATGCTGTTGGTAGGTGGGGATACACTAAACATGGCCTGCACCTACATAGGAAGGGGAAAGATAGTTAGCTTTTCTATTAGCAAATACTGTAAGGGGGCCATAGTCACACATGGGACGATCCCTGTGATTAATGGGACCAGGCAGACAGATTCTTTAGGTTAAAGCCAAAGTCTAGAGAGACAATAGTCAAGAAAAACAGAATAAAAGAAGCTTCATGTACAGTGAACAGGGATGATTCTACAGGTAGAATCAGTTTCCTTCATCAAACTAGCAGGGGAATAAAAAATAACGTAGATGAGCTGTTAGTGTGTTCAGATGATCTCAGAAATAAGAATAAGATTGATATATAATTCAGTGTGAACACTATGTAACTGTGATGATGGAAAGTGTCTGTATGAATGGGTATCATTTAGCATCTTACATTTGCAGATCTAGCATGGATAAAGGACGAGTTTCCATTTACGCAAAACAAGGGTACAAGAACAAAACTGTAGAAGTAAGTAAATTCTGAGTCGATCAGCACTTTGAACGTTGTGTTGTGAACTACAACTGCGTAATGCAGTGTCGATATTAGCAACAGCGTACAGGTCCCCATTAGGAGATTGGGACCTATTCATAAAGAAGTTTGAGTCCCAATTATGCTATCTATCAGACAAAACGAAGAAGTTATTCCAGAATGAGATTTTCACTCTGCAGCGGAGTGTGCGCTGATATGAAACTTCCTGGCAGATTAAAACTGTGTGTCGGACCGAGACCAGTATTAATCTGCCAGGAAGTTTCATATCAGCGCACACTCCGCTGCAGAGTGAAAATCTCATTCTGGAAACATCCTCCAGGCTGTGACTAAGCCATGTCTCCGCAGTATCCTTTCTTTCTGGAGTGCTAGTTCCGCAACGTTCGCAGGAGAGCTTCTGTAAAGTCTGGAAGGTAGGAGACGAGATACTGGCAGAAGTGAAGCTGTGAGACCGGGCGTGAGTCGTGCTTCGGTAGCTCAGATGGTAGAGCACTTGCCCGCGAAAGGCAAAGGTCCCGAGTTCGAGTCTCGGTCGGGGACACAGTTTTAATCTGCCAGGAAGTTTCAGAAGAAGTTATTAATATTTGGTGATTTCAGTGTAATCTTTCTCGGCAATTCTGATAGGAAAAGTGAGCTAGAAGTGTTATTAATGATCAATTTCCCTACACATATAGCTCAAGGCAGTAGTACTCTTATAGATAATGCATTTGTACAACAAGAGGATTTAAATCTAACATATGCTTTCCCTGCGATAAAGGGATTGTCAGACCGTGACCCACAGCTGATTAACTTACAAAAACTAGCAGGGTGAACAGTTCAGAAATCTTTAAGGAAAAGTGTAAGGCTGGTCAACCTGATATCTATAGAGAACATCAGAGAAAGTTTAAGAAATGTTAGTTGGGGAGATGAAAATAATGAGCCAAATGCTAATGATAAATACAGTTGTTTCCCGATACATTTATATTCCTTTTTGAACACTGTTGCCCCCAAAAAATTACTAAATGTAACACCAAACAGTTTTCAATGAAAATTTGGTGGTGGTGGTTGTTGGGATGTTTAAGGGGGACTAAACAGCGAAGGTCATCAGTCCCCTGAAAATTTGGGTTACTACAGATATTGAAGAGTCTTCCAAAAGTAAAAGAAAATTGTGTGAGGCAACAAGAATTAGTGAAGACCCAGAAGTAATTTACACTGTAAAAATTATTATAACATACTGAGAAACGTTGTCAGAAAATCAATATATATGTATATTGGAGATGAAATTAACAACTGAGGAAGTAAAATGAAATCAGTGCACAATGTTGTAAGAAGAGAGACAGGAAAAGTAGTCACTGGGATAGATAGTATTACTATTAAAGAGAATGAGACCATCTTAACCAAGAGAACACAAGTAGCCAGTGT
The DNA here is from genome assembly GCF_021461395.2 of Schistocerca americana. Lineage (NCBI taxonomy): Eukaryota > Metazoa > Arthropoda > Insecta > Orthoptera > Acrididae > Schistocerca > Schistocerca americana. Next base: position 594,903,170 of record NC_060121.1, on the reverse strand, counting down.
ATTAAAAACCATTAAGTGTATGTGAAAAACTTTGTTAGAATACCTCAAAAGAAAAAGCCAAGCTGTACATTGAAGATTCAGTTTTGAGAAATCCTTGTCAAATTAATTTTCATCTAAGAATCTCTTGTCAAATAAGGAAAATCATTATATCTTTGTGAAATGGCTTCAAAATGGCTCTGAGCACTATGGGACTCAACTTCTGAGGTCATTAGTCCCCTAGAACTTAGAACTAGTTAAACCTAACTAACCTAAGGACATCACACACATCCATGCCCGAGGCAGGATTCGAACCTGCGACCGTAGCGGTCTCGCGGTTCCAGACTGCAGCGCCCATAACCGCACGGCCACTTCAGCCGAAATCTTTGTGAAATAAATGTTCTGTTGCAGTAAGATATTAAAACAATGTGGAGCAGTTACAGCTGATGTTATGGGTCACATCTGTAATGCTTCACTAACTCAAGGTATTTTCCCAGACAGGTTAAAATAAGCCATTGTCAAGCCTCTCTACAAAAGAGGGGACACTACAGATGTCAATAATTACCGACCAGTATCCTTGCTTACGGCATTTTCAAAAATTGTCGAAAACGTAATGTACTCAAGAGTGGTTAGCCATCTCAACAGCAATGGAATCACATTTTGGATTTCAAAATTACTGTTCCACTGAGGCAGCAATATACAGTTTCACTGCCAAAATAATAGAGTCTTTAAATAGTAAAATGTCACCAATAGGAATTTTCTGTGACTTATCCAAAGAATTTGATTGTGTGAACCATGACATTATGTTACAGAAATTACATTCCATGGTATAAATGGAATACATTACGAGTGGTTTAAGTCATATTTACGGAAGAGGAAGAAAAAGTTTCTTTATATAGTTTAAGTGATTTAAGGAAGTTTCCCACTTCATCCAACTGGAGTGAAATTGCAGTAGATGTTCCACCGGCTCCGATTATGGGTCTCCTTCTGTTCTAAATATATGTGAATGACCTCCCTTTTTATCTGAGGCAAGAAGCTAAACTGATACCGTTTGCTGATGATACAAGCATCATTATTAATCCAGTGAAAGAAACTCCAATAGAAAATGATTCAAATAATGACTTTGGAAAAGTTATTGATTGGTTTCCAGCGAATGGGCTTGCTCTGAACTTTGAAAAGATACAGTACATCCAATTTTCTACTGCAAGGAGGACAATTCCTTCAATAAATATAACACATCAACAGAAGTCAGTAGCCAGGGTAGAAAATACTAAGTTTTGGGTGTACTTATAGATGAGAATCCTAATTACAAAATTCATATTTTGGATCTCCTAAAGCGACTATGTTCAGCAAATTTTGCAATCAGAATAATTGCTAATTTTGAGGATTCATAAATTAGCAAGCTAAAATACACTACAAGATCAAAAGCATACTTTCTCATATTAGGTGCATTGTGCTGCCACCTGCTGCCAGGTACTCCACACCAGCGACCTTAGTAGTCATTAGACATTGTCAGAGAGCAGAATGGGGCGCTCCACAGAACTCACGGACTTCGAACGTGGTCAGGTGATTGGTTGTCACTTGTTTCATACGTCTGTACGTGAGATTTCCAAACTCCTGAACATCCTTCGGTCCACTGTTTCCGATACGATAGTAAAGTGGAAACGTGAGGGGACATGTACAGCACAAAAGCGTACAGGCTAATCTCGTCTGTTGACTGACAGTTGAGGAGGGTCATAATGTGTAATAGACAGACATCTATCCAGGCCATCACACAGGAATTCCAAACTGCATCAGGATCCACTGCAAGCACTATGACAGTTAGGAGGGATGTGAGGAAACTTGGATTTCATGGTCGAGCGGCTGCTCATAAGCCACACATCACGCCGGTAAATGCCAAACGACGCCTCGCTTGGTGTAACGAGTGTAATCATTGAAAGATTGAACTGTGGAAAAACGTTGTGTGGCGTGACGAATCACGGTACACTATGCAGTGATCCGAAGGCACGGTGTGGGTATGGTGAACTCCCGGTGAACGTCATCTGCCAACGTGTGCAGTGCCAACAGTGAAATTCGGAGGCGGTGGCGTTATGGGGTGGTCGTGTTTTTTGTGGAGGGGGCTTGCGCCCCTTGTTGGTTTGAATGGCACTATCACAGCACAGGCCTACATTGACGTTACGTTCTTGCTTCCCGCTGCTGAAGAGCAATTCGGGAATGGCGATTGCATTTTTCAACACGATCGAGAATCTGTTCATAATGCACGGCCTACGGCAAAGTGGTTACACGACAATAACATCCCTGTAATGGACTGGCCTGTACAGAGTCCTGACTTGAATCCTGAACACCTTTGGGGCATTTTGGAACGCCGACATCGTGCCAGGCCTCACCGACCGACATCGATACCTCTCCTGAGTGCAGCACTCTGTGAAAAATGGGCTGCCATTCGCCAAGAAACCTTCAAGCACCTGATTGAACGTGTGCCTGCGAGAGTAGAAGCTGTCATCAAGGCTAAGGGTGGACCAACACCTTACTGAATTCCAGCATTACCGATCGAGGACACCCGAACTTGTAAGTCTTCTCAGCCAGGTGTCTGGATACTTTTGATCACATAGTATACTTTCATATTTTCCCTCTCTGATGTCATACGGAACAATATTTTGGAGTAACTTAACACTTAGGCAAAAAGTATTCACTGCTCAAAATAAAGTGGTTAGAGTAATGTGTGGAGCCCATAGCCACACATCTTGTAGGCATCTGTTTAAGAGATACCTCACAGTACATTTACTCAGCAATAAAATTTGTTCTCAGCAACATGGACTAGTTTAAAAATAACAGTGGCAGTCATGATTATTATATCAGCTGAAAGGAAGACTTGCACTATCTTGTACTTAACCTATGTTTGGCACAGAAAGGGGTAAAATACGCTGCCGTAAAACTTTTCGATAAATTACCAGAAGAAATAAAATGTCTGACAGACAGCAGTAATAGTTTTAAAAATAAATTGAAATCATATCTTCTTGACAACTCCTTACATACCACAGATGAATTCTTGAATAGGAATAAATAAATCTATAAGTACAATATAAGCATTTTGTGCGATTTAAGGGGGTAGGTAATAAAAATTTTAGCTTTTTAAAAAAAAGAAAGCTTTATTCATGTGTACATTTCTTATGCACTTGACACGCCCCACAACATAACGGTTACCGTGAGATTGATCAATGGAACTCATAACCAACTAACTTTCTAGAGACTCCAGGTACGTCATACTCGTGAAGAGTTTCGCAGTCAATTCTTGGCAGTAGATGAGTGGTAGCTAGGCCATTGCAAAGGATAATTGGCTGAGAGGTAACATTCATCCTCTCCACTTATTAAAATCTACAAAACGCAGCAGTCAACTGAGACAGTCTTCCTGACAATGTTTTGCGTAGTCGAATATCCTCCATAGGGTTAATTTTTGAAGGAAGGGAGAGAGAGAAAGATAAAGATGAATAGGACCTATTGGAAGATGCGTAATTGAGACTAGAAAAAATGAAAGAGCAATTTGAGAATAAAGGAGGCTTTTTTCACTAGCTGAATAGCTATTTTCCATCATCCCCGCTACTGTCAGACACTGCTGCCTTGTTTCCGCATGTTTCTTGTTCACTTTGTCCGACACGCGAGAGCGAACTTCGGCAAATGATGGTCTTCCACTTGTAAGGATTTTTGATCTCATACTACGATTCAAAATATCATTTGTATTTCTTTTCTACAGTGGACATTGAGAGCTCTTCTAATAGTTTCCCAAGTTCTTGAATAGTTACCTAGTTTGTTTTAAGGGTTCCAGCTGCAGTTACATGTGTCGCAGCGTCTGAGGATACGAAATGTGCTATTTTTTTCCAGTGCACCATTATCTAACCATATTGTGGAGTTTATTATACGTTTCCCTTAGGGTACCATAATTTCAGCTTTAGTTATTGATACCTCACATTTACCGCTTACTGTTGGATTAATGATCACTTGACCCGATAGTTGTAGAACTATTGCAGAGGCCGTTAATATATTCTTATCATCAACATCGAACTACACCAGTTATAAAAACGTACAATACGCAGTAGTCGACTGATGGCTGACAATGTTTTTTGATGCTGGGGATCCTATACAGGAGCACTTTATTGTTTGTGTGTGTGGAAAGGTGGGGGGGGGGGGGGAGGACAGAACGAGAGAGATATAGAGAGGCAAAAGTTCTGTCCTGTATTCAATGGCTTATATGGCCTTCACAAACTGAACTCGCAAACCAGCTCCGCTTAAAAGACAGATGTATGACACAGAGCAGTTCGAAGAAAACCAGAGCATGGATACTGCTAACTGTAAGTGTACCCTTAGCTATTTATCATCTAATGTGCAAATCATATTGCTGTTCTCTCCGATTTCCATACAGCTGAATATACGAGATGCCTTCGGATTCTCAAAGTTTCGAATAGGGCTGCATCTTCAGAGCGTGACGTTTTTTGCCGTGTTACTAGCCAATGTCAATTCCATTAAAAAAAGGGCATTTCTAAAGTATCCGCATTTATTGTCAATAGTAAGTACATATTACAAAGTGTAAGTGTTAGAATAATTCGCGATTAATAAAAACAAGTTTTAGTATTATAGTGTAAGGAAATGTTCTTCTTTTCCTCTACCCATCTCCCACCCATTAAATTAATACCAGATGCTGCCTAAGCTCTTGAGCGACGTCAGACGGCACCAGTCTCTAGTGTCCTATTACATAATTCAAACAGCAACATTACACTCGTAATTCACTGTATCACAAAGTAACACTAGGAGTGCTATAAGCCAGAAACTATTTATTTAACACGAAGTATATTCGTCTCAAGACACAAATGGAACTACAGACTTGTTCCAGTGACGGAAGGTCAGCATTTCAACGTTTGTGAGAGGTTAAACTTACAGGGAAGAGGGCCGAACCAAGAAACTTGCTGTGGCGGATGAGCTTTTTGAGTTACCTCATCCCAACACCCATCTCCATCTGAAGGTGACCTTCCATTTAGACATAAGATCAGGTGAGAACTTCCTGTCGTTGCTGCAACAGTGATGCTGCTTTCAGAAAGATAACTGTCGTAGATTTTAAAAGCAGCTTCACATAGTTATCGTTGAAGTTTTGAATATGGGCCGCGAAGCCCATATCATATTGTGACTTCAGAAATCAATACCGAAGTGAGAAAACTAATTTTATCAAATAAACATACAGAATGAGCAGTACGAGTGAGATTTTTTCAAGCTGGTATAGGTCAAAAACATTATGTGACGTCAAACAAACAAATCATTTTCCAAAGCTTCCAGTCATTGTGTGCCGTCATCCTAGCGACAGTCAACTTCACCCTAGATATAAGTTGAACCACAAGCGATAGTGCTTCAGCGCTCTGAAGCTCAGCGTAAGCAATGCTAACAGGCAGGAATACCGGGAAACAACGAGGATGATGGAGAACACCTTATTATGTGCTTTGCAGCTCCCAGATATTATACTAATTGGGGTTCGATTTCTCTCTGTTCTGATTACTGCAATGTGAAACTAAGAGAATTATACACAATAAAACATGCTGTCTAAATTGAACACCCTGACTGTCTTTTAACGGAATTTTTAATTATATTTTACTGCTTCGGGCCACACAAATAATTTAAGTACCGGTTCGAATAATCAGCAAGTCGTGTTCGAATGATTTGAATACGTTTTAGAGTAACGTTAAGTAGACATCAAATGACGCATTCATATCGTTTGATAATGATTGCTAACAAGACTAAACCGGTATGCTTATATTAAGCTCCAAAACACTTTGTGAACTTTGAGAGCAAACGAAAATTCAAAAATTTGTAACTCAATATCATTGGTGATGGACACTTACTTTTGCACGTCTTCTACGTAGACAGAAGACTTCATACCCTTCTTTTCGAGCGCTTCCAGAAAGTTGTTCTGCATTTCCGGCGATACCATGATGTCTGCCGTCCTGTTGACGACTCTGGCATCCTTCCAGAAAAGGATCTGTTTTGGAACAAAAATCACCAATTGTGTAACTCATTTTGTAAAAACTATAGATATCACCATGGCGTTTACCATAAAATTTACTGTCGTTTATATTGTGGAAGACAGCTTGTTGGCAGCTGCCTCACGTCTAGACTTGGCGAAGACCGAACATTCTGGAAGTAGAAGAAAAAGATGGCGGAACAGCAGCAGGCTTTCAGTGTTAGAGGATAGGCTGCTAGAGCACCGTCAAAAATCATGAAATTTTTCATCAGTCTTTGCTTTGCGACGTACATTCAATTCTATTAAAAATGTTTTATAAACTAAAGCAGACGAACCCGATCGCAAAATTTAAGGGAACGCTTGGACACAAAGAAATTTCGTGCTACCTCTAGCAATATTGTGTTCTACAAGCTGTAAAATTATCTTCAGTAGCTGGTTATTCACTGTTTGACTGTTGCTAAGGGACAGAGACATTATTGGACAGGAATAATCATAGGCGATGATGTATTACATGAAACACAGTACATACGTAATAGAGGTAGAGCGGTATATTTATAACGAAAAATGGTACAGATATAATCACATGGCAAAGCAGGATAACAGACATAAGTGACGTTCATTTCTACGCAGGTCAGACTCTTGACATAAAGGTCGATAACGGACTCTGAATGAGGAGCATGCCCTCCTCGGGGACTAACGCACATTTCGCACCTGTTAGTCATGTTGGCTAACAAGCTCTTGAGGAGTCCCTGAGGGTTATATTTCCACTCCTTTGTCATGGCGGTTTTCGGTACTTGCGCAGTTCTTGGAGGGGATGGCTTCTAAGAGCATCTCAGGCACGCACTGTAGGGTATAAGTCCACGGAGTACGAAGGCCATTCCGTACATTCTATATTTTCACTTTCCAGTGTGTCCGACACCTCAGCTGCCCAGAGTAAGAGGACATTGTCATCAAAAAACGGAAAATCGGGACCCCTAAACAGACGGATAAGATCCTCAATAATCTCCCTGCAATACCGCTGGCTGTAACGGTACCTCGCGCAAAGATATGCTGCGGCGTTGGACCATTGTACATAATGCCTGCTCACATCATAACGCCTAGGCCATACCGATGACGTTCATGAACATTCCGTGGTGCGTAAAGTGTTCCCATTTCTCTCTCTCCACACTAACTGGTGGGGACGAACACATGCCACAGTGAAGCGGGATTCGTCGGAGAACATCACTCCGGACCACTGTAGCTGACGCCAATCAATACGCTCCCTGCTCCAAAAAACTCCTTCTAGACAATGGTGTGGTTGAAGTGAGATGCATTTAACAGGCTTCCGAGAATACTAATCAGTCTAATTTAATCGCCGCGAAATGGTTCTGGTAGAGACACATGTACCGGTCATGTTTGCAAGGTTTGCAGAGACCTGCCTAGGAGCGAGACGTCTGTTCCCTGACGGCACTAGGGCTACGTATCGATCCTTTTGCATTATGGTGGTTCGTCGACGACAACCAGCTTGTTTTAGCATAGAATTTCCACCTTCAACGGCCATTTTAATCGCGAGATGACACTTTTGGACACTCCAGTTATTTTGGCCACGGTAGCGACGATTTGACCGACGTCGAACCGTGAAACTGCCCGTCCACGTCGTAAGTATTTAAATGATTTCTTGCAGATATGTTGCCGCACCACATGGAATGTCGCACTAATCAGTTCGGCAATAACATCCGTCAAACTATGTAATGCATAACTCTCGAATCCGTAGAGAGCGATCGTGCACAGGCTTCGCTGCAGTTAACAAGTCCCGCTCTCTACATTTTCTTTTCCTATCATTGGTCGGGTGTTCCGTAGCAATTGTCGGTTGTTCTGTAGCAACTGTCAGTTGTTCCTTAGCAAGTCTCGGTTGTGCCTTAGCAGCTGTTTAGCAGTGTAGCCTTTTAGTGAAGTAAATCTTAGGTTTTGAGCACGTTTCCTGGCTACCAGATACATAGCTCAGCGTTGAGCAGCTTCCTTTGTTTTTTCGGATGTTCACAGATCTCTTAAAATGTTTATGTGCTTGTTCAAAATGGTTACCTCTATTTAAGTTTTCCGAAATAACTGTAATGAAAAAAAGTAACATGCATAAGCTTAACAACTTTGAGAGGAAGGACAGAACCTGGTTATACCGACAGATGATAGGAAAAGCCGAAAAATTTAGTTTTATGAAATAGAAAGGAAAGAGATGTGTTATGTTGTGTGCTAGCTGGCTAATTGCGACTGCCTCTTGTGTCTGAGGCACACGTTCTGAGGTACATATCTGTAAACTGTTCGGCTGTATCCAGAGATAATTTAATTACCACAGTATGACACTAAGAGGTTTTAGTGAAGGCTAGAGTCGATGTGCGCACTTTAACTCCATAGTTTGTCAACTACAGCTGCAGTCTCTGACATCATTGAGGCACCAGCTCCAGTGGCTGATCAGCGTATGCATTGCTGAAGCTGCGGCTAATGCAAACCCGCTCACTAGAATAGTCGTTGTAGCTGCAGATATTGACACGTAGCTCACTTATTGTCATTGCCCAACAGCAGCCTCCAAGCGAGTGTTTCACCTCAGCCTGGTAGTAAAGTAAGCGTTCCTTCTGAATTACCTGACAGATAATGCTGTTAGTAGAAATATACTTGATGTTTCAATGTCTCCGCACCAAACGTCTAGAAATGATAGAGTGCATCCTAGGGAACAACTTCTGTTAGAGGCAAAATGTTCGCTGATGCTACCTCGCGATGCTAGCCATTTTTTATTATTGATTATGCCCCTGAGAGACGGGAGGGATTAGGCACTTTGCGAAGTGCTTATGCTATGTGTGTTGCCTATAATACAGTCATCTATTCCACATTAAACTGGGTGGGCCGTATTTCTAAAATATCTTTCACCCCTTAAAGACACTAATTCTTAAGATTTTCTTGTTGAAAATCATCTTAATCACTTTAACAATTTACGGAGGTCGTGTGTAGATGCAGCACACCTCACTAGTAGACCCTCGAAGTTGAATGAAATCGCCGGCCTCTGTGACCGACCGGTTCTAGGTGCTTCATTCCGGAACTGAGCTGCAGCTACAGTCGCAGGTTGGAATCCTGCATCGGGCATGGATATGTGTGATGTCCTTAGGTTGGTCAGGTTTAAGTAGTTATAAGTTCTGGGGGACTGAGGACCTCAGATGTAAAGTCCCATAGTGCTCAAAGACATTTGAACCATTTTCAATGAAATCTCGTTGTCCCAAACACGGTGAATTATATGAAAAGACTACTGGGATCGCTGAAAACCGTAAGCGAACGTTATGTCGCTAACACTTCTTGTTCCCCATCACGTGATCTATCAACCCTGAAAATTTGATGCAAAGACTTTGTATCTCCCTCTATACACTTAGTGATTCATTAATACAGTTGCGTTGTTGTTGCTACCAAGAACGTCACATGTTCCAAAATTTTAGATATCAAGAAAAAGCTTTTGTCAAAGTGACGCCATTTTTAAAAACAAGCGGAGCCCTGCAACTACATAACACTTCAAAGTAAATTTTATGTGCACTGTTTTACTGTATGAACTGAGATAATTGTAACTGCTAAAATATTTACTGGGAACTCAGTTCTTTCATTTAAATCCTATAAAATCTTGTAACTGACAACATGCAATGTATAATTATATATCACTATCTACATATACTCAGTGTCTTAAGTTCTTGAAGTGTAAGCCCAACATTTACGTTTTATTTTACATCTGTCTTTAACTTTATACTCTATGTGGTTTCTTCGTTTATGAAGGATATGTTCTTCCGCACGCGCTCTTGTGTGTGTGTGTGTGTGTGTATGCGTGTGTGTGTGTGTGTGTGTGTGTGTGTGTGTGCGTGTGTGTGTGTGTGTGTGAGAGAGAGAGAGAGAGAGAGAGAGAGAGAGAGAGAGAGATGTTCAAATCGTAGTTTGTGCCACATCATGCTGCAAGCCTTGTAGTATTCACCATTACGTCAGCCAGATTCACCCAGTCAGGGTACAAGTAAATCACCCTTTCTCAGTCTTTCTATTTCAGGCCACTTTGGCGACATGTGTGTCATGAAGATAAGACGAAATAATTAGGACAGTACGAACACCAAGGCTTGGAGTGAATAAAATTTCAGAGCTAGAAGGGAATCGAACCCAGGTCCCTGCAATTGAGAGTCAGTGACTGACCACTAGATGTGGTGCTACGGATTTCTTATACTATACAGTCCTAAAAGATGACCCTTGTCCTAAACCACACCCATTCTGTAGCAATCCAACTCGTTCATCAGCTTGATGTCCAGTGTTTCATTTAAAAGATTGCAGGCAGCTACAGAATCAGTGTCTTCAAAAGGGGCATGTTTCTCTACTAACCCTCGGAGTGGATTAGTAGTTTCGGAAGGACTTCAGGTGGAAGTAATGTAAACAGAACTGCCAGTTACGCATTTACTGTCAGTGAATTGACATAATACAGCTGGCAGAATTACTTGAAAGATCCTATTACCTTACAGTCGCATTCATTGACCCTCAATAACGAACAGAAGTGTTATTTCTAAGATATGGCTGTATGGTACCGTGGCTTTGTAAGTGAACAAATTCTTATTCTATGAATGATTCGAAAAACAGCGAATGGCTAGGGCTGTGCACTATCATAAGCAGTAATAGCATGATAGGCTGATTTCAAAAATAAAGTAAATAAATAAGAGAACTGCGAGAACTGTCAAAGTATCTACTTGAAACTGACATGAGCAGAGGGTACTTACGTCATTGTGGTACTTGCCGGCGAGCGCGTTGAGGAACTGCACGTGGTGCTTGTTTTTTGGCGTCACGCGATACACACGGTGGCCGTCGAAGCGTAGGGGCTCCCCGGCTGCCAGCGACAGCGCCGCCAACACCAACAACGCAACTCTCCACAGCATCCTGAAACTGGAACCAGTGTCCGTTGCTACACTGCAGCAATCTTTGTGAGGTTTTACGAGTGTGTTGCACTAAGGAACTCGAAACTCGCTGGAAGGACAGTAACATGAAAGGGTCTAATATCAAGTTTTTGCAAACGACCTCTGGACAGTGTAATTGAGGTGAAACATAACTATTGCTTCAAAATTTGTCAATTGCTGTTGCTTTATAATTGTTCATTTGTTATTTTAAAAAATAATGGTACCTGCTTTATTTGCCAAGTAGTAGGATTACAGCCAACGTTTCACGAAACAGTGTTGCAGAAAAACGGAAATTTCACTTAGTTGTGTTTGTTACATGATTTTTAACGATTTTAGTAACGCCTAACTCAATAGCGAGGAGTCAAATCGTTTCATTCTTATTTTGGTGCTCAATCCCCTTCAGCAAATACTGCTTATAATTGCTTTCCAGAATTTCGTTGGAGACGTGATTTCTGTTGTTTCATTTATCGATAACACCCCTCGGGCGTCTTTAAGTTGGCAACGGAATCGCAAGTTTCCGTCAGACGCCGATAGCAGTGGTGCGGGATCCGGTAGAGCTGGCAGTGCACGCCAGCTGAGCCGTGCCTCCTGCTGCGGCCGCGATATAGGCTGGCTGGCGGCAGCCACACAGCCCACTCGCGTTTGGAGCCTCTCCGCTGTCTGATGCTACGCAGACGCCGCCTAGTCGCGGCTCCGACACCATCGTCCTTGTTGCAGTGCACGCAGCGTCTTCCTTTTTGACACCGGTGGCTCGACTCTTTATTTCTTGCAGCGTCATTTGTAAGGAGTCTTCGTGCGCTTGGAGAAATACGAGTTACGAAAATGTTATGTTTACTGTTTCATTTGTAATTTGTTCCCTAATCATTTCTGCTCCTGTCCAGTTTTCCTACGACTACAGTTGTCGCACGACTTTGCAGCCCACCTTTCCTTACCGCCGTGAAAGTAGTCGTACACAATAATTTCACAGGTGATGAATTTTGTGATGGTTTGTTGTTCCAAAACACGTCCATGATGTGTGCAAAATGACTGAGGAGAATCAGAGGCACCCTTAGGCATATCGAAGACTGACGTTTATTCCATTTTACATCTCTTCCCACTGGATACTGGACAATTTCATTGAAATTTGAAAACAGGCTTGTGTCAATCAGTGTAAGGAAACCCTCAGAAAATTCCACTGAGGAAATGTAATATCTTTATACTTCATCATAGCAAGAGAACAAATGTGGATATTTTCATTCTAATGGGAAACTACGTAGTTAATTAACTTTACGGCTATTCCAAGAGAAACCGAAAGCAATAGTAGTGGTTCGTTCATTAAGCACTTTCAAGAATATTATCGCCTGTTTCTTCCGTTAAATTCAAAATATCGCTATCCCTGCCTTAGAGACACGAGGAACAGTTAATCCTGAATCGTACACAACAATTTGTTTTCCACAAGTCGCCAAAGGGATCAAAAAAACAACTGAAAACGTGTTATCATTCTTCACGATCGCAATTCCACCTGTCACACAACACGTTGAGCAATTGATTATTTGACAGAGAAAAACATCGAATTAATTCCTCATTGCCCCTATTTGCTTCATTAATTGTCTAACGATTCTTTTAATCATCTTTTTGGGGTACCAACACCAAATTGGATTAAATGTTTCCTGAACCTATTTCAAGACAATCAAGAAGGTAACTTAAAAGTTTAAATGGAGAACATTTTGAAGCCCAGTAGACGATTTCAGTCTAACAGGTGTTTTCCGCACATTGTTTTTGTAAAAATTTTAAAGGGGACTCGTATCGAGAAATAGAGTTCCGTTAAATTTTTCTGATTTTCTCTCTGCGTCATAATGCACAGTGCTAACAAATGTTTCGACTACCGTTGCTGGCAGCTTTCATCAAAATGTCTACTTGTCATGCGTAATAATAATTGTGATTTGGCCACATCCAACAATCATCAGGCAGCAATATAAAGTCTCCCTGCATATAGGGGAACAAATGTGGATATGATATTCGTTCTAATAGGAAACTAAGTAGTAATTAAATGTTTGGATGTTCCAAGATAAACCCAAGTCAACAACACAGATTCGTTCGTTAAAATATATGAAATACAATTTTTCAAGATCTTGGAAATTTTTTTTTGCTAAGCAGTCAATTAGTCATGGAATCCAAACCTTACATTACGAAAAAAAACGTACAATATTTGGTTCAAAATGTGCAGTACATTCATACATCCAAAAGCGTGCTCCTTTTGTAAGACAGATTCATCAGACAAACTGAGTACAACCGCCGACAACATATTATATTTTAACAAAAAGTCTGCTGGTGTATGAAATTCGCTGTGATTCTACTTTTACTATCCTTCCAATGGCCTATAAGAAAAGGACGACTACTTGAAATTTTATGATTGATATACTAGCAGTTTCAGTTTTACAGCTGAATTCAAATCATCTGTAGTGAGAATGCGTATACTACTCTCGACAAGCAATAAACGTTTATGGCGTTAAAAAGAGTGTCTATTCTGAAAACAATCATTAGCGTTTTATTGTATCTTAGTACTCTTTCAGATTAATATTCACTCCTTTTCAGTGTAGAGTTTTGTTTTTAAAGCCATAAATGTTCGTTGCTTGTAGAGAGTGGTATACACATTCCCATTATAACTGGTTTGAATTCAACTGTAAATGGGTTACCATCAATACACAGTACCCTAAGAGTGCAAAGACGAAAAATATCAGTGGCCTAATAAACTTACTGGACAAAAAATTAGTCATCTCATTGTGCCCGCACAGATGAATCGTTAAACCTTTGTAGATGGCGCAGCGATCAAATCACGTTCTCATCCAGCCGTGCACTGCTTGTATGTGAACGCAACGCAGCGTCGATCAGCGTGACATTTATGTTTCACGCGGGCATGGCACTTATACATGAGTAAATGTAAGGAGGTAACAGAGTGGCAAAATGTGGCAATCGTGTTTGGCTGCTCCCATGGACATATGGTGGGTGAAGTTGCTGGATTTGTTGGTGTTTCGTAATGGACTCTTTAGCATTTCTACAAGAAACTGTGCAACACATATGGCCACGAAACACTGTGGCAGATTTATTTCACGGGTAGTGAATAAGAATCGGTTCCAGACTCGACGAGAATTATGCATCGAATGAAGGTCCATCCCCACCTTTTAGTGGGAGAACATTGCGACGGAAACTGCATAAAATGAACATCTTAAGTCGGTCACCTCGGAAGAGGCCAATTACTCACACAGCCACTTAAAGACAACATCAAAGTTCATCGGGATGAAAGAATACATGACTGGTATTATGAACACTCCCTCCGCTGTTACATCTCTATTGGCGTGCAAAATCACCACTTTCCATGGAAGATCTGTGAGACACTTTGGAACAGCGAGCTAAACGCCGGTATCAGCATCCCCGCAATTTGGAGGAACTGCGCGATCGAAATCTCCTCAATGAGTGCCTCAACCCGGATACGACGTAGCCTCACGAACTTGTAGTCTCACTTTCTAAGCGAATTCGTGTGGTTATCAAGTTCAGGAGCAGAATTACGCGGTACTAAACAAACGTTTTGCTATGATTTCTCTAAGGCTGTTTACATTTTTGTCCGGTATTGACTACGGGTAATACTAATTTCGTGTACATCCTGAGTTAAGCACAAGGATTTTAACCTGATATCATTACCGGTAAGTTTGACGTCTTTCACGTACACGAATGAGAAATGCTGCTGTGTTCTGTAAGCATTGGTGTAAGTTGTTACGTTCTGTAAGCGCTTGTGTAAGATAGTTTTTTGACAATTTTGCTTTGTGCATAGGAGCATCTGATGATGGGGCTGACAGTTTTAAAATCGGCTATGCATTAAAGAAGTTACAAAACCTTTTTGCAGCCCGAGGCTATTTTATTTATAACTTCTGGTCTGGTTTGTATCCAAGCTTTTCCTACAGTGGTGTTTTTATGACCAAGCGATCATCAATGGATACAATCACTCTACAAATGGTGCCGGTATAAGATTATTAACAAACATACTAAGGCTTACGTTATTGGTCAATGCTGTCTTAAAAATTAAATTGTTACTGTGACGAATACTGTCACTTTTATCAATAAATTCCGTATTTTAACGTAAAAGTAGAAACGTACTCCTGTAGATCTAGTCACTTTGCACTAACGAGAAGCTATGGCAGATCAAGTTCGTACTTACTGTAGTGTCAGGTCCGTGTGATAGCCAAATCTCAGCGCCGTGGTAGCTTTATAGTGGATGGGGCGTCTTATCAAGACACCTGCGCGGCCAGCAGGCCACAGGGTCACCCGAGCACGTCCTCCTGATATCTTCAAGTGCCGGTTTATCAGTCTCGAGGGATGACTTGATACACTCATTTTGAAATCAGTTCACAGACTATACACTGCGAGATAACAAGTGAGTGGGTTTATCCCTTAACTTCCCAGCGTGTCCATGCGGACGCAGTTGTTGAATAGTTTTGTTCTTTCTTCATTGTCAGCTTTCAATTCTTTTTAGCTGTGGCTATCATGTATTCTTGTCGGAAAGGGTCTGAAATTTACGTTCATTGTTTTAACTCCTCATTGTTTCCGCGTACAATGTGACTGTGAAAGTCTGTGTTGTAGTAAGTGCTCTGATAACAACAATGGAGCACACTGAAATGAAGTAAGTAATGTTCTATGAAGAACTACTTCGTTTTCCAAATTGAAAATGTCTGCTGCAAATTTAAATATGTTTACTGAGATTTTGATTTTAGAGAAGCTGTTATCCATCGATTCACTTTCTGTTTATGAAATTAGTATTTCAGACTTGTCCATATCGACATGTTCGGCAGTTGCAGGGTCGAAAACGATTTCGTTTCTTTTTACCTTTTGTTTCGTAACAGAGGCCTGGTTGAATCTTGACAGTCTGGTTTGACTGTTGACAACTCAATAGTTTTGAATTGTACCACAAAAGTCAGTAGATCAAATGACTGTAAGTGAATTTGTCTTTGTTGACGTAAATTGGTTTCTTAGAATAATTTTTTCATATGTTGCCTTACTTGTATTAAAATATGCTGAAAAAAGAATATCTATAATTGAATTTCAATGTCCCCAAAAAATTTCAAACATGCAGCTAAATGCCCATCTTGTTCATATGGACACGCTACGTTAGAGACACGATAAGACAGAGAAAGATCAAATAATAGCTTGTATGCCCTATTTAGCTGTATAAGAAGTCAATAAATTGAAAATAACGTAAAATAACCAATTTTGAAGCATTAGGATAGTTAGGGTTAATTGTAAGAATGACACTACCATTACTTTTGGAAATACCCAGAGCTTCTTTCACGGTTGTTTAGGTAATAGATTATTTGTGGAGAAGTGAGAGAAAATCAAGAATCGATAAAAAGCCTCATGTAGAGGAAACTACTAGAATTGTAACGGATGAAACCATGATGAATAGCTCAAAACATGATTTCGCATATGTTTGATCAGAGATAACCTGGCTATGAAATCGCTACAGATCACGTTATTCTTGGAAGGGTAACATGAAGTAAGTAATGGAGAATGTCACTTTACGAGAGTCGGATGCCCTGAATAGAAACGCATGGCAGATTATAACGGAAATAATTTGACATACTACCAAAAATTGGATATCTTGTCAATTAATGCTGTTTACAATTGCAGTAATACTTGGGAAGCAGTCTCGATAGAGACAACTTGAATGCTAAAGATAACACAGTTCTTCAAACGTTTATCACCTTCTTACATAGCCCTTTCCCATTAAAAATTGCAAGCAAACATGCACTTCCAAGCATTTCAGCCGTCAATGGAGAACGTGCAATTAGAGAATATTTAACAAGACACGACTGTCGTTTCGAAGAGGAACACTTCAAAAATGTTACTAGCCACGTTCCTGATGACCATCAGATTTCGATGAGGGTCTCAACTGCGACTGACTGACTAATTCATCGAAGAATTGTGAGATACGATGTTCCGTGCCCAGTTCTCAATTATGACACATTTGCACTCTATGGATAACGTCCAGTAGTACAAATTATGGGAGTGAACTGCTTCGCTGGATAGATAACACAGTTCTTCAAACGTTTATCACCTTCATACATAGCCCATTCCCATTAAAAATTGCAAGCAAACATGCAGTACTAATGTAACCTATTTGAATAGCAAATGGCATTAGAATATCATTTAAGAGGAAACTGGATGTCTTACAATATGCAGGACAATATATCCTGGTAACAGAATTTCACTACAGAAAATACTGCAAAAGTGAAGAGAAATGTCATCAGACAGGTTAGAAGAATGCACTACATCAAGTGAATCAGTTGCTCCCACAACAGACCTAAAACTGGCATCAGGGCATATTGTGGATAGTCAACATTTCACACTCTCTAGTATGAGAATGAAACTGCTAGTGATTCACCTGAGTTGTCTAAAATATTTAATAATCTCCTCTTGTTAATAGTCTGCATTTAAAATCAAAATTTTATTGGTACACGTAAATATGAAGAACCCCTGACTGCTGATGTTCCGAGACAACTGCTTCACATGCAGCTGCAGAAAACAATCACAAATGAATTTAAATCAGTTATTACATTAGTAAATAATAAATACTCCCTGGGTATGATGATTTTTCAAGTAGAATTATGAAGAGCAGTGCACCATACATCATTTCTATACCCAATTGCTTGTGCAACGTGTCATGTGACAGTGGCTGAATGTAATGTAAATTATGTCGCTAACAGGTTAGTCAGAAACATCAGTTCGTGGCATTCAGAAAAAAGATTATTAGTTAAATGTAACAAAACGCAATGCACACTGTTTATGACACGATCTCTCATAAAAGCGAAATATTATCGTTTGTAGGTCAGTGAAGTCGACCGTTTAAATTCCGAGGATTGAGGGTAGATGAAACGCTTCTTGGAAGCACCACCTTCAAGAACTTGATCAGAACCTCAATGCCGCTATCTTTACTATAAGAATGATATTCATTGTCTCTCTCATACTGTAAATCGGAGGCTTGTTTCCTTATTTTGCTTGCATTCACGCTATTATCTCGTATTGTGTTATCTTTTGGGTAACTCCCTGCAGTTTCCAAGTATATCTTTACCCCAAAGACGTGCAGTCAGACCATGTGTGTTGTCATTTTGCGAAATTCGTGTAGGCTGTTGTTCAGCTGTCTCGGAATTCCGATTCCTTTATCTTTGCACATATATTCCATCATAGGATTTGTTGTCGACAATATTGTGTCATTCAGATTAAAATGCAACGTTCATTTGGTGAAAGCAAAATGAACAAACGATATGCAGTTCCAAAATATTTGTAGAGAATAGTGAGCACTATTAAGCACATTTCATTTTCAGTAGGCTTCCAGCAAAATTGAAAAAGCTGAGTGATAAACCCCAAGTACTCAAAACCAATTTGAAATGTTTTCTTGTGACACACTCCTTCTATTCTGTTGGCAATTCCTCACGGTAGTCGAGAACGTTTCTCTGTAATGTGTTATTTACTCGTATACTCTCTTACTGGTTTTTCGTGTTTTATTAATTATTTCGTTTATAAATTTTCTAATCATCACCTTGTAAACTATGTACTGACTCGTCCCATGAACAAGTAGCAGTGACTCACATTGTCCCACGAAACCTGATGGATAAATAAGAATAAAAAGTGAGTGGGTCATAGCTTTTTCAAATACAATTTCACTTTCCTCTTCGACTGTATAATGATCACACTCATTTACTCCACGCGATCAGATGATTTAGACAAAGTGCCGTTTTCAAATGCCTCATAATTTAACATAGTTACTCTGCGTGTGTGCTTACAATGTACGGCTGTTACTTGAGTATACAGGGTATCCGATGAGGAATGGTCATTATTCAGGGATATGACAGAAACGATCATTTGAAGATACAAGCTTCATATGCCGAATCCCGAATAGTTAATGTTTACAAGTGTACACAATCGTATACAACAGTCTGTAGACATTACAACATGCGTTTTTCAAAGTATCAGTCGAAAAGTACGTATTTTTAACCCAGTCGTCTCTAAGCATTATCGTAGATTGGTAAGTGCAGAAAGTCGACATTTGCTGATAGTAGGACTATTCAGCACCATTTTAATAATGTGTTGCTATTCCTTCGCAGGTTGTTGAACTGCAGGTTCGGAAGAAAAATGGGACCTTGGAAGAAAACCTGTTTTACGTAATGTGCTGAAAACTTTGGTGAACCCTACGACCTGGAATTCGACGAGTCGGAAAGCGCCTGAAGGCATTCTTCGAGAGCAGCAGAAGCATTGTCACCGCAGAAGCCATGAATATACACCAAAGGGCGCCGCAGGATTTTTCTCACGTTTTTCACGGAGGGTGGTTCCATCTATACATTACACGATTATGATATAGTTAGTTTGTCCTACTTACATAAGAATAGGCATTTATGCTACATTTAAATAGCGCGGTTTTCCAATGTGAATCTGAGAATGCATCTTACGCCTATATTTGAATCCGCATTTCTGGAATACACCTCTGCTAGTGGCTCGCGCGGTGCGCAGTGTGTGTGTGTGTGAGGGGGGGGGGGGGGGGGGGTAGGAACGTTTCGGTTGGAGGGGGGGAGGGTCCCGCACAAAAATGAAACAATACGTTGCTTAGCCTAGGAGTCGGGAGCAATTGTTTGTGTACGGGATTTTGCTTTCTTAAATTATGAGTGGCGTAAGATATTTTCTATGCAAAAAGTTCTACATCGATGAAGCTACTTCTCACATAACGGCATCCGCTTCAGATATGTTTGTATACGTACTCAAATTAGTTCCTGAGTCATTTGTTGTCCTTACACATATTAATCTCGTTACTCTCTAAAATTGAATTAGTGAAGTTATTCCCAATTTCACGGGTGTTGTACACGCGGTAAATCTCGCACGTATCAATCGTTTGGTGTTGTCATGTCTGGTTTACCGGTTTGTTTGTTTTAATTTAAAAAGTACGATCAGGATGTAGAGAGTTACGAGGACTGCACTCACTAAAATACCGAAATAGGATTGACTTTACAAACTTCTGAACAACGAAAAGAGAATATTCACTGATTTCTTGTGAACACTCTCTAGTTCAGTTTGAGAGTGTAAACGAACATACGTTAGTCAACAAAAATCTATTCTTTTGTTTAAAGCTGCCAGTAAATATATTCTACAAAATGAAGCGCCCGATTTGACTAGCAGTATCACAGCTAATTCATTAGTAGATATTGGGTTGTGTTTGGACTCTAGTTACCAAGTAACTGACAATCTACGTTTGAAGTTACTAAGAAATTCTTGGACGCCTTATAAAGCGTACAAATTAAGAAACGACGTAAGACGTGATCGTAAACGAGCCTTTTGATATGAAAGGCTTACAATTTACCAGGATTTGGAGTACTCGGTAATAGCTAAAGGACCTCTGTCTGGAATATGTGATTTCTTTAGACCTCCTCCAATACAGGGTGGTTTACAAGGACAGTTCGTAATTTCTCCAGTTTCATCAAGCTGCACAGTCTCATGTGAAAATAAAGTGGCATCGTGACGCCTTGGCTTCTTTTAAAACATCTGGACTATGGACAAAAAGGAGTTAAGTGTTCATAAATGCTTACATGCAGTATATCACAATGACGTAGAAGAAAATAGTGCGAAACTTCGGTCACTTGTATCAATAATTTTATTTTGCGGACAGCATTATCTTCCACTTAGCGGGAAAGTCAGTGGCGGCTCTGTTTAACGGATGTGCTACAATTTCGAGCTGAGTCTGGGGACGAGATTTTAAAATATCATTTAGAATCGGGAGGTGAAACCCTCTTTTGCATATCTCATCAAATTCAACATGAACCAATTGAAAGGCTTTGCGATTTCCTAAGAAGCAAAATAATTGAGGAGGTGAAACAGGCTTCTGCTTTCTTCGATTTTGGCATATGACACTGCCGACATTAGTGGTACACATCAATTAGCGATTGGAGTTCGCTGTCTGTGTTCTGAAAAAGGTAACAAGAATCCAATAATTTGAGAAGAATTTTTGGATTATGTGCCTCTCCAAGAGTTGAACGCAACAGCCATATTCAGGTTAACTAACCTAAGGACATCATGCCCGAGGCAGGATTCGAACCTGTGACAGTAGCAGTCACGCGGTTCCAGACTGAAGCGCCTAGAACCGCTCGGCCACCCCGGCCAGCAATGACTGGCCATATAGGTAGTGTCCAAAACATTACTAAAGATAAATATCCTAAAGCCCTGTTCTTTCACTGTGCAATCCATATCGTAAATGTTGTCATGAATGACATAAACGATGGCAGTGAAATGAAAAATGCTGCTGGGACAACAAAAGACATCATACATATTTTTAGAGAGAGTACATTGCTGCGACATAAAATCTCAGATCCCTTTCGTGAAACATGTCGGACAGCAAAGTACAAGAACATCAGAAAATTTTCTAAAAACCTTGGGTATTATTGTTATACGAGCTCTAAAGAGCGTTCGCACAACGTATCAAACTCGAGAACGAAAATCAAAGCATATCATCTCTACACGACTGCAATAAGTCCAATATATAGTGTAACGCTCTTAGAGATTGCTGCCTATTCTGCCAAACATCCAAACATGAACCCATGTTTAGTCAACTTCAGCACGTAAATATAAACATAAACACGATAGCATAAATAAATAAACGTCTACCCTTCAATCACACCGAAATAATGCCTTGATGGAATTCATAGTCATCTTCGCGAAACCTAAAAATATTGCGAAGTATTAGGCCCTGAATTTAATTGCCTTCCAGTAGTGGCAGGTCAGACATGCAAATCAAATCAACCATTCGACGATGTAGAACCAATTCTTCAACAAACCTGTATTCATCTCATACTTAGACTGTAATTTCCTCTCTGAGAGATCAACTCACAAAAAGCATTTTTACTTGTGCAGCTTACTTTAAACAAATCCTCATTTTTGCCGATTGCAGTAGGTACAGGAGTACAGAATTTGTACACAGCTTTTTTTACAGAATTTTATTCCTGACACTACCACGAAATGTTTAAGATGTTTCCTAAGAGATGGAAAGAAGGGTGAACCGTCGAATGAATGATTATGTAAGATATCAATCGTATGAGGAATCATGAACAATGTCTGAGTGTTTTTTTAACGACGTTGCTCCATTTGTAATAATTTTTATTACAAATTATAAAGATTATTACAGTAAAATAATGACGAGACGATTCAAAAAAATTTACCTAACTGTGGCTCCAGCCAAAATAAGAATTACACAAGCAAATGATGGAAAAACTTTTTTACTGAAAATACCTTATTCTCATGTTTTAAAAAACTGTATCACCCACCATTTCTTCACATTTTACAGTTAAATTTATTAAGCGATTTTTAAAGAATTTAACAGCTTTTATATAGTTAAAATAATTTAAAAAGAGGTGTAATGAATGTAGATGACGTTGGTAGCACTGCTGAAAACCATCTGCTGGCAAAAAAGGTCGATTCTATTTTTGTGTTAACAGATTTTGTTTTGTTTACTGTCATCCTAACCCCACTTTCCCGTTTCCTGTACATGTGCTCAGTGCAATGTCAAATCGTGGTTGTAAAATCTCTGCTGACGGTTTTTGTTATATTTGTGGTGAATTTGTGACTAAAAAACTCCAAAGAAACATTACACACTTTGTAAAAAAGGTTTAGCCATCATACTTTGGATGTAAAGTTGGTGATCAAGATAAATCTTGGGCGCCACACAAGGTATGTTATGTGTGTTTTGAAGATCTGAGAAAACTGCCCAAAAAGGAGAAAAAAGGCTTTAGATTTGTTGTTCCTATGATATGGAAGAAGCCAAGATATCATTCCTATGATTTCTACTTTCGCAGTGTTGATATTACTGGTCAGAATTCGAAAGACAAGAAGGTAATAAGCTGCCCTAACGTTCGATCCGCCACCTGACCAGCAGTGCATGGTGTAGATTTGACACTTCCTGAACCACCAGATGATTTAAATTCTATTCCAACAGAAGTATTTTTTGATGTACTACCTGCTCTAGACGAACCAGATGATGAATTCCATTGTAATACAGAAAGTCTAGAGCCCAAACTGTTTACATAGACCGAGCTTAACAATTTGTTTAGGGGTCTGGGCTTAACGAAAGAAAAAGGTGAATTGCTTGGCTCTAGATTAAAAGAAAAGAACTTATTGGCAGTTGGAAAGAGAGAGCAGCAATTGTCCGAGTTTTTTCAACAAGAAGGTGATTTAGTCTACTGCTCAGACATTCCTCGTCTGATGAATGAGTTTGGTATTGGACACTAAAAGGAAGACTGGAGGCTGTTTATTGATTCATCCGAAACTAGTTTAAAGGCTGTTTTATTACACAATGGTAACGTGTATGCATCTAACCCTATTGGACATTCTGTACATATGCAAGAAAACTATGAAAACCTAGAAATAGTGCTAAATAAAATAGGCTATTCTGCTCATAGTTGGATGATATGTGGCAATCTAAGAGTAACATGCATGCTCCTTAGTCAGCAAGGTGGCTTTACCAAATTTCAATGTTTCTTGTGTGAATGGGACAGTGCGGCTAGGGATCAAGACTGGTGCAGAAAGAATTGGCCTGTGAGGGAGTCCTTAAAACCTGGTGAGAAGAACATTCTACATAAAAAACCTGTAGCTCCAAAAAACGTACTGCTATCAGCTCTACATATAAAATTAGGCTTAATGTAACAGTTTGTAAAGGCTTTGCCTATAGATGGTCCGTGTTTTAAGTATCTCTGCCAAAAGTTTCCACACCTTCCAGAAGCTAACCTAAAAGAAGGCGTCCTTATCGGATCTGACATTAGAAGACTGATGTTTGATGTTAACTCTGTATCCACAATGACCTTAAATGAGAAAGAAGCATGGGTATCATTCAAGAAAGTCGTTAATAAGTTCTTAGGACATGAAAAACACCCAGAATATGTTTGTATTATAGCTACAATGTTAAAGAGGTTTAAAATTTTAGGATGTTTAATGAGCCTGAAAGTTCACTTTTTGAACAGTCACCTTAATTACTTCGCAGACAATATCGGAGATGCTAGTGAGGAGCAAGGAAAGCGTTTTCACCCGGATATTAAAGTGATGGAAAACCAAGGCCGCTGGAACACCAACATGATGGGGGACTACCGTTGGTCACTTCACCAAGAAGTTCAGCAAGCGACTAATCGTAGAAAAAGCTACACAAGAAGCTTCAAAGGAAAAAGAGAAAAAACACAAATCAATTCCAGCTGACAAGTGAAACCTCTGTTAACACATGTCATTGTTTTAAGTAGCTTACTGTAAATACAAACCATGCTTATTTTGTAACAAAGCGTTTCATTAATTTCCCGTTTACCATATAGCATAGGTTTTTTATACTATGTAATAAAAATCATATTGCTCGAAAACTATAGGTGATACAAAAAAACTAAGGCTAGATTTGGATTCAGCTCATAGAAAATCTACAAATATCAGCTACCAAAGTAAAAAAAGTTTTTCAATAAAGTATTTCGTTGGCATGTGGTATCAATTGGCTACACAGTTAATGGACCAAAGGGTTGAAATAATGGCAAAGCAGGAGCATCATGGGAAGATTTACATGTTTCCTATCATTGATGGATATTTCTCCTCTTTGACCTACAGGAGAGGGGGCGGCTGTTCTTCAATTAGCAGGGTAAAAAGCATGTACTACACTAGTGGGGTAGTTAGTCTGATTACCAACAACACTTCTAATCTTGCATGTTGTGAATGACATATGAATGTAGAGATGTGCACATGTTATATTAAGCTAACAGCCATGTCATATGTTTAGCACGAGAATAGGTATGGCTAATGTCGTGCTTTTGCTTATCCCATGCACATTATTAACATGAAAGGGGCCCAGATGAGGGCGAGGGTGACTTGCCGTCGCAATGCGTAAGGAGCCAGGCCGCGACCGTGTGTCTGGTGACGACGCTAACCTGGCTGGCAGACAAGAAAGGAAGGGCTCTTTCCCTAGCTGCTGCTCCATGTGGTGGCGGCCCCTGGTAGAGCCACGAGGGCCGATGTCTCGTGCAGGGAGATGTGCTGGTGAGTTGGCTGAGAGAGAGTTAGCCAGCTAATCCACGCCTCCCTGTCCTGTCGCACGTTGTCAAGGACGGAACGGGCTGAAATTTTGCACACCAATATGATGCTGGAAATGTACCCTTCTTTCTTCATATGGGAGCACTCAATCAAGCCACTCCATAGCCTTGCACCTCTGTGCTTTCCAACGTTGTAGACACCCAAGCTATTGCCTGCACGTCGCATTCGAATCAGCAAACTGATTTCCATCCCATATGTTTTAGATAGGGTGCACACGTTGTGGACTCTAATAACTTCTTCCAGTTTTTGCTCTTGCATGAGCTATCATCAGCTCTCTGTCTTGGTGCAGACGAGTTGAAGTCACGGGAGCGTCCTGTGTGAATGAGACTCCAAGTGTCGTAGGGAACAGTTGCCTGATAGTGGTCCTGAAGTCCGTGCCGGCTGTCAAGAAGCGACGGAAGCAGACATGTAACTGCTACCGCTGCACGTGACAGCAGATGGTCCAGAAGGTATCTCCCTCGGACGACCACTAGGGAGCACCTGACAAGACAGGTAATGGAGGCCATGGGATCCATACCATTGTTGCAGGCACCGACACGCACTCCACTGACTCACCACTCCCCGTGCAGAGACACAAACACTGTGCCACGCCCATCTGTTGGTCGAAGAGTAGTGAACCGCGTTCCAGCGTGTGTCTGACAGTGACACGCCCCTGTGTGTGTCTTATGACGCTCCCGAAAGAAAGAACTAGATCAGAGTATACGTTCAGTGCATCTGTGCTTTTCTGTAGCAGACATTGCACCCAATTCCGTAAAGAACTTGTTTTTTTTAAATTGTGTATTAGAATTAAGTCAACATCAGTGACGCATTCCTCGTTCATTTTAGCATAGATCGCAGTTACAGACACATTAGGACATCCGAAACTCTCAATATCCGACACACTAAATCTTTTTGCCTCAATATGAATTTTATTGAAAGGTCGTAAAGACAACCGAAATTGTATCTTATTCACTGAAGATCAATCGATATTTTCATGTCTAAATAGGTTATTTTCACACATCAATATGAACTGCCATGCTCACATTCCTGACTATTTATTTCCTTAAAAAACGCTCGTAATCACTGGATCACCATAAAATTCTTGTATGTGTCTACTTGTATTTTTTTATGCATCTGTTTTTCCAATTTCCGAATAATAATGTCATAATTTAGCAGGAATGATTTTATTTACATATGATCATCCAGCAACAGAATCGCACTCTAAAAATATTTGAACTGTCACATGTTTATAAATTGTTTAAACTCGTGTTTACGTATCTTCCTGATTCAACGATTTATTATTGTCTGACACCTTTTTCAGTAAACAAAGATTTAACTTACACCATTTTACAACATATAACTATGGGCTTTCTTTCATACGTCCGTTTGATAGCGGCATCAACAGTCACGTTCGTGTAGGTTGTCGGTGAATGAATTGGAGCATGTGCGAGTGGACCTTCTGTCACCTACTATTGAAGAACAGGTGCCCATACAATGACGCCGCAGTTATAACTGATACCTTTATAGTAAATGTTGACTCTGAGCGAGCTAGTGTGAGAGTGCTGTCAGGCTACTCATTTCTTATTCAAACGCCATTTTTGTTACCAGTTACGCCTGCTGTCGCAACTCTGCTTTCTTTTCAACAACAGTCCATATTTTCATTCATTAAATCGTGTGTATGAGATGGGTGGATGAATGTGGTGCCACTTTACTTCATGTATCCAACACAATTAATAGCATTCCTTCCCTCACATTTCACGTATTTCTACCGGTTCCCTGACCAGTTGTGATGGGTTGTAGTTGCCCCACTACCTCACCTTAGTGGACCATTCCCACTCAGAAATTTATTGGACGAAGGAGGCAATGAAAGATTACAAGCTGTCTGGCTGGCCTCCTTCCGTAACAAACTAACACCGCCTTCCACATGTTATGACTGGAGATACGCAGAGCAAATGATCCTCACCTCTTTATTTAACTCTGACTACAGGACTTGATTCTGGGTATTGCAACTGATAAAAGTGCAGGGGTTGTCTGTCTGAACGTATGTCGCTTTAGCCAAGAGGATTCAAGGGAACCTTGCAGTTCGTTTCTCCCTCAGTTGGGGAAGAGCCGATGCACACAACGCAGGAAGTAACCGGGCAGTCCAATCGCCACTCAGATTATTTAAGTCCCTGGATTATGAGGGCAGCAGAACCATTCAAGTGAGGCTTGCTGAACTCTCAAGTCATGTGATTTTCGATGTTGTGACATACGGTATTGTCTGGTGTCCAGCGAGTGGGTTTCAGTCTTAAGGGCTGGCCCATTACGTGATAACATCTAGAAAGAATTTACTATTCTTCAAGAGACCTGGCCTGCTGCTGGGGAAACGGGACCTGGTGGAAATCCCATCGCGTTCGCTTGACATATTGGAAATTCTGAGTTGTATGAACAACGCTCTGATTCAACTATCACCTCTACAGACCGAAATTTCCGCAACAAACTTTGAGAGGAGCATATGCCCTATTTGGCCCTCTACTTGATATATTTCGTGGTGGGAAGTTAATTTAATATAGGAAAATGGTTCAAATGGCTCTGAGCACTATGGGACTTAACATCTGTGGTCATCAGTCCCCTAGAACTTAGAACTACTTAAACCTAACTAACCTAAGGACATCACACACATCCATGCCCGAGGCAGGATTCGAACCTGCGACCGTAGCGGTCACGCTGTTCCAGACTGAAGCGCGTAGAACCGCACGGCCACACCGGCCGGCTTAATATAGCAGTTTCACGCCGTTGGACAGAAGTAAATAACCTTTTTTCCTGTTAAGTTCTTGCTGCCGTGCCGGCGACTTCACGTGTTCGAGTGCTGAAGTGGTGATCATTCCCGTGGTTACACTGGGACGTCATCCCGACGACTTAGCGCTATCTGCAGATTCCGGGGTGTTGCTGATCTCTTTCCGACCCGCATTTACATGTCGATCAAGACAACAAGATATTGGCAAGTATGTTGGGCAGCACTAGCTCATTAGGTAGGAGTTTACCATTTTATAAGGGTACACTGACGCCACATTGCCGTTATATTCCAGATACGAAGATGGATTCTTTTAATTTCCGTTTGGACGTCGAACCACAGCATAGTAAAATTCAGATCCGTGGGGTTTATTTACATCATTGAGGGAAAGTGATGCTTGAATCCACTATCCTCTCCTGTACATCCAACTTGTGCCGATTAATCGTTAATAAAACACCAATCATTTGGATTCGAATTTCATTTAAAGCAGGAAGTGTTCCCTTCTTCTTATATTGAAAGCCTCCCACTCATTTTTTAATTTGCCTTTTTATTAATTCAAATACACTTGGATTGAACCGCTTAGCTTTCTTACAGATCGTTGCCAGACTGTGGCATGATCCCTCCCTTCTCTCGCTAACTTCCGCAGGTTAGTATTGGGATAAATAAGATAAGGAGCCAACCCGAAAGAGTTAAACGTTTAACAAATTAGATTCGTATTATCACAACGGATAACGCAAGATAGGGCTCCGGTAAGCGAGGAAACTAGCCATTTAAACCACATATTCTGACACGATCCATATCTTTTTTATCTCACTTAAATTTTTGTAAAACCTAGTTTATGTTCATTATCATACTTGAAAGCAATACAGGAATAGTAAAAATAGAGGGGAATGTGGTCCAAATCATTGCACGTAATTCGGGAGGTTTTTGCCTTGCGGAAAAAGTATTTATAACACTTTCCTACACATGGAAGTAAGAGAACGTAACCACCAATAATATACTTGTGCCAATGGCGCGTGCTTCCTAACCTACTAGTCTCTTAGACACGATATGCTCTTGGATATTGGTAGGATCTATGCCGCTGCACTAGGAGACAATCAAACCAGTATCAAAACTGGATTTCTATGTGCAATTCAAGCACGAGTAACCCATGAGAATGGCCACGTCACGCTATTGAGAATGAAATTTGTTGTGGTGAGAAATCAACATTCCAGTTACGTAAACACAAAGTAGTTTGAACGGGTGGAGGGGCAAGCAGACATGAACATTAACAGTAACACAGACACGTTATACAGCAATACATCCGTTTGATTGCTTCAGATGTGCACACGTTAATTCATAGTCTGAATTTAAACAAGAGCATGTTACACTGTGAATTTTTATGCAGCCATCTCCAGTTTCGTAGGAGAAAATCATTTTAATCGACACTATTCACCGTTTTAATGATACACTCTTCGAATATTTCAAATCGCCAGTCACATGTGCGTCAACTGAAATTCCTCAAGACCGATCCACGTGTTCTACGCTTTACTCACCCTCAGTGACCGTTTTTGAGCTAAACTAAATGCAAAATTTCATATGATTTGATGCGAGTGATGTGACCATAAATAAACCCATGGAGTACGCCGATATGTTTGAACACGGCACCCCAGCTGTGTGCGAGGTAGTCGCTATTGGCCTGACTATTCTAGCGACAACATTTAGTGAACGCTCATTTAGTAGGTTACCACGTGTCATGACATGGGACCGATATACGATGGCAGGCACGAGCCACAGCGGCCTGTGCATTCTAAGTGTTGTCACGTAAACGGAGAGGGAGGACATGGAATTCATTGACAAGGTGTTAAAAAGTTCTGTCAACCACCTAGGCGCCTCCCATTCGTCTTCGCACGGTGATTATCGCCAAAGTTTACACTGGAATAATTATTTTTTCTAAATAGCACTGTCCGTTTCCTCAACTGTTTCTGTATGTAGTTACTTCCCTCCTCCCCCCCCTCCCCCCCTCCCCCCCCCCCCCTCCCCCCGGGGCCCATGGCTACACTATATCTGCATATTCTTCAGTAGTGTAGATGTGTGACATTTTAGCCAGTGTGCGTGCAAACACAGTTAACCGACGATTTTCTCTGATACACTTTCACCCCCTCGCACTAACTCAATCACAACACGCCCTTAACAACGGTGCGTCCAGCGGGTTGTTTTGATGCCAGAAAGACATCCCAAGCAAAGAGGATGAAAGCATCAGGTAACATCCAAGAGGCTGTGTGGGTAGGACGCACATGTGTGCGCCACTAGGTCAAAGACGAAAGTGCATTAAATGTGTTTTATCTCTGAAACCATTTGGACTAGGGCATATATCCGCACGAAGTTTTTTGCTTCAAATGAATGTTTCTGTCATTTGCCTGAATATTGACCATTCCATCTAGAACTCCCTAGATAACCCCTGACGTAGTATGCATTTGAATGACACATGTACATTGTATACACGCATATGGGGTAACCTTCTTAAATTACAATGATATGTGTCAGCACTTGAAAGCGATACATCGTCAAAATGAGATCATCGTATGAAGTAAATGACTGTGAATACAGTGCAGCTGAGGTGGAAGACTGAATTGTTTTTCAATAAATTTGTGGCTATAGCACCCAATATAAAAAAATTATTTGGTTGCAGGTTTTTACTCTTCCCCTCTCTCCCCACTCGGTCCCCCAGCATACACACATCGGAGTACAATTTGTGCCCCGCCCTCTTTTAATGTGCCATGTTTTAATATTAAGTACAATACAATATAGAAAAAGTTTAAATATACACTGTCTGACAAAAAAAGAAGCAACCAGAATGAAACATCGCTACTTGAGACTATGTGTATGTTACTTCAGTGATTACAATATCGAGTAAAATTTACGAAGAACGTGGCAGGACGACCGCATTTACGACGTTGCACCTCCTCTGGCCTAAATGCAAGCACTCAATCGATTTGAAAGGGTTTCATAAAGCTGTAGTATCCTCGTGAGGCAAGCTGGCCCAGCAGTGCTGTACCTTACCTTTGATATCCTGGATATTGGCACTGGGACAGAGTTTATGTCTGGGCTGGTCGCACACACATTTTGTCGCAAACAGATCGAGGGAGCCTGTTGGCCACGAGAGTACCTCAACATCTGCAGGAAACACATAGAGACACTTGCCATCTGTTGAAAAATGGCACCACAGTACCGTCGCATGAAACGTAAAACATGAGGACGCAGAATGTTCATGTCATACCGTTTTGTCGTCGGAATTTCCTGAATCATTCTCGCCCGTAATCTGAAGTCATACCCGATAGCTTCTCACACGGTCACTTCAGAACTGTGCCTCTTGAAAACATTGGAAGCATGCGACCTCTCCATAGGGTGCCGCCATACACGCCAACAGTGGTTAGTCGGGGTACTGCGCAATAGCGATTCGTCGTTAAACATCGTGTGACATCATTCATGAGCAGTCCATTCTTCTTGGTCAGTTCGCAGCTCGTGGTCTAGTGGTTAGCGCTGCTGCCTCTTGATCACAGGGTCTCGGGTTCGATTCCCGGCCGGGTCCGGGATTTTCTGTGCCCGGAGACGTGTTATTTGCGTTGTCCTGATCATTTCATTATCATTCGGGAAACGGCAAAATTGGATAGTGAAAAGACTGGTAATTTGTACCGGCGCAGTTGAGTGCCCCAAAAATCAAAATCATCGTCATTATTATCCTCTTCATGGTCACAGCATCACTCCTAACGCAGTGTTTGTGTTGTGGTGTTACGTCATCTACGCAAGGGACGGCATTTCACCAGTCCGGCTGCTGCTAAACTCCGACTAATGGTGTGGGACGACACAGAGTGCTTCAGGTAGTCCATACTTGTTATCGGATGGGAGGCGAAGATCTGAAGTGGTTACGATGTACTTGCATAGTACGGTGGCCCTCCCTTGTGGTGGTCGGAGATGGTCAATCGGTAATTGACGACGAGTATGCCTGCGCTCATGTTCGCATACAGTGCAGCATCGGCCCGCTTTCATGTCCGAATGCCCCACAGATCTTAATACTCAATGATTCGACCAGCCAGCCCAATTCAGTCTCACAATGGGGCCGTTTTCAAACTCTGTCAGGTGCTGTTAACGCTGTGCCACATGTGTACGTGTTCTTCACAGTGACCACTCAATATTTAACTACCCTTATATAACCTAGCAGGTCTGGTAACAACATTAAACTAGCACAACTAATGTCCTATGGTGTCCATTCTACCTGTCAGAAATAACTGGCACTCTAATCATTTATATACTGCCGATGGAGTGTACGTGTACGAAGTTAACTGCCAACCGACCATGTCTTCTGGAAGCTTCTGTTTCTTTTGTCAAGCAGTGTAATAGTAATTGGTTACATCAGCATTAAGTACATCATTTTGCCATAACATCCTAGAAGTATTGTTTCAGGCAAAAACAACATTTGTAAAGTATTTCTCCGAAAATGTGAACAGTAGATATGCCGTGCTGTTTATTTAAGAACTGTAGCAGTAACAAACTCGAACAACTCTACAACGTCCTACTTTACACTGCATAAAACAGTAACAAGCACTCACGACTATTACTAGTACTCTTACCACTACGACTGCGAACACATGTCAGAAGACAAAGGAAACTGGAGCCTGTAAATAGGGGAAATGTTTTCTTCAGTCTTTTCCGCCTACGCGAGGGAAGTCAGTGTAATTGGTTTTCTTTTCTTTAGGGGATGCTTTTTCACCTTCTATCCTGCCTTACTCTACTTCCTGCGGTTTGCTGTTTCCAACTTTGCGCTGATAACCGCGTCTTTTTTTTTTTTTTTTAACAGCCACCGTCACTTTGTAAATGGACACCTCTTCTTGCACGTAATGTTCTCTGCAACTACAAGGACGGGTTCTCATGCTAGTAACTAAAAAGCATCCTACATTAAACACAATTTTAATTTCTAGAATTTTCACCATTATTGAGACTGATAGTTTTCTTTCTATTTAAGACAACAGAGAAAATTACGAAATCTATATACGTAAAAATATGAAGTCGTCACTAAAATATATCTTTCGGAGGGAGGGCGGAAATTACGACCCTCATAATCCCACTACCTCTCCCAACACCACCTTCATCACCTGACAGGATTCGTCTCGCACTGGAGAAATTCATCAGTGGAAAAGTCCCTAATCCATTTTGGAGTGACTAACAACATTGCAACCTGTCTGAAATGGTAATAGCGTGCCTGCGAGTGATTACTTCTATCGCTCATTAGACATCAGACAACTACAAAGGCGAGAATCACTATTCAAGGGCTTTACTGTTAAGCCTTCGTGTCAATGCAAGTTACTCTGAAGAGATAACAACCATGTATAAGAAACTATTCTCCACAGGAAATAACATTAATAGTGTAATGGGTTAAACAAACGTTTGTTTCTCATAAATGTAGACTGTTTTTTGCTAAGCCAGATGCCTTGTGGTGACAACTGCGGCAAGAAAATGGCTTAGAGCACTACGGCAACACGAAAACGTATATCTGCTCAGTGCTGACGCGATAAGGCCTTTATCTAGCGGTTCGGTTTATAGGTCGTCCTCGAGTACTCCGTTTTATTAGACACAGTGATTTCAACTTCAGAAGCGTCAAATTTCTTCAGGAGCGCAAACGAGGAATTCCTAACGATGAAGTGGGTATTAATTACTGGAGGGAATCCATAAATGCCTCACTTCTATGCACTACTCACTCCACATAAAAAATGTTCGTCAGCACCAGAAATGTAACGAAGCTTTTCATTAACACAAATTGCACAACGAAAAATTCATTTCACATTATAACCAGACACAGACAATGAACTAAATTTCCTGCATCTCATCATACGAACGATAGTCAACAGACACGATTCACATCCAAAAGAAAACCTGTGCCAACAACGAGCACATCTATCTACAACGAATCAAACTAGCCACTCTGATACTAACAACCAAGCTTTAGATTCGTGATTCATAGATTGAAGAAAAATCCACAAACAAACTGAACCATGCAGAGGAGTACAATTACAAACACTTTGTACTACGTCGAGATGCTCTTCTCAAACAGAGCCGTGCATAGCTCAGATATGAGCAATATCAGGCAAAGTCGCAACTGGTTTGTTCGTATGGCCTGCTGTTTGGGATGAGCAACCGCTCACTAGTAACCGTTAGGTACCGTCCCACCGTATAGTGCTCTGAGAGTTCCAAATCATTTGTTTTAAAATTTATGCATGTCTGTCCCACATGTATTAGCTGATAAGAGTAACATTTAAGTCGGTATATGCCTCATTTGTTAAATTTGGAAGTGTATTGTGTGAACGGAATTATTCCTGTGTTGCATTGTCTTTTCAGTATCCTATTTGAAGTTCCTGTGTATTTGAAGTGTTGCCTATCCTGAGGATTATTTTGTTAGACAACATGAGTATGTGTTTTTTTTTTAGTGTGTGGATTCTTTTTGTGCTGTATCCTTAGTGTTGGCATTTTTTGTGAGGGGGCTTCTTTTGTTTTGTTGGTTAGGGGCTTGTAGCCAATGGCTATAACACCCACATGACAGAGAAACTAGACCATAAAATACGCAAACGGACACAGAATGAACGTGCCACATGTACACTAGCTCGTACCCAACAAAACAGAAGAAGCCCCCACACAAACAACACCAACACAATGGACACAGCACAAAAGGAATCCACACACTAAAGAAAAGTACATACTCATCTATACTAACAAAATAATCCACAAGATAGGCAACACTTCAAACACATAGGAACTTTAAATAAGATACCGGAAAGACAACGCAATACAGAAAAAATTCAGTTCACACGACATACTTTCAGACAAATTTAACAAATGAGGCATATACCGGCTTAAATTGTACTCTTTTCAGCAAATATACATGGAACAGACATGCAGAAATTTAAAAACAAAACATTTGGAACCGTCAGAGCACTATACAGTGCGACGGTACCTAACGGTTACTAGTGAGTAGTTGCTCTTCGCAAACAGCAGGCCATACGAGGAAACCAGTTATGACTTTGCCTGATATTGCTCATACCTTAGGTACCTGGGCTATGCACAACTCCGTTTGAAAAGAACAGCTCGATGTAGTCGTAGGGTCGAGCCACGCACTTCAACTTTCATGCCACACGGCTAATTCACTGTAAATAAAAATCTGTAGCTGTGATCCTGTAGTCAAATAGTCTATGCACTAGCCAGAACTGCGAGTAAATGAAATACACAGTTACACCATATAAAAATTAAATGAGTAATTTAATAACAAGGATTTTGTTCTAACGTCTGTTATTGACGTAAACGACAGAGAATTACACTGCGTGATGCAGCGCCCGCGGTGCAGGAGGGGGGGGGGGGGGGGGGGGTGGTAGCGTCTTTGATTAGTAATTAATACGGCCTAGGTCCAGGGTCCGAACTCCGCCACTGATTAAATTTTAAATAAAACTCACATTGGCGGCCGAAGACGTCCAGCTAAGAAGTCACACTCATTCTGCCAACGGCCTTGTCAAACAGGGCGGGGAGCAGACAAAGTTTCAGGCTAATCTTTTGCCCATGGGGTGGAAACTGTCCCTAAAGGCAGAAGAATCAGCAATGATCAAAGGCATGAGGATGCAGAAGGCAACGGAAACCACTGCACTAATTACATGTGATGTGTATCCACAGGTCATGTGGCCTGTAATTAAAAAATATGTCATAACGCACTCTCTATTGGCAAAAGATTCTAGAGCAGTCCCCCATCCGAATCTCTGGAAGGGTACTGCCAAAGGAGGAGGTGACAATGAGAAAAATATAATAACCTACGAAAGTATAATGTTATACGAGTCGGGGCGCGGAATGTCAGAAGCTTGAAAGTGGTAGGAAAGCTAGAAAATCTGAAAAGGGAAATGCAAAGTCTCAATCTGGATATAATGGCGGTCAGTAAAGTGAATTGGAAATAGATAAGGACTTCAGGTCAAATGAGTATAGGATAATATCAACAGCAGCAGAAAATTGTATATCAGGAGTAGGATTCGTTAGGAATAGGAAGACAGAGAGTGTGTTACTGTGAACAGTTCCGTGACAGGGTTTGTCCCATGCGAATCGGCGCCAAAGCAACATCGACAATGATAGTTCAGATATACATGCCGATGTCTCAAGCTGAATATGAAAAGACAGAAAGTGTATGAGGATATCGAACTGGTAATTCATTACATAAAGGGAGATGAAAATCTAATAGTCATGGGGGATTGGTACGCGGTTGCAGGGGAAGGAACAGAAGAAAGGGTTACGGGAGAATATGGGCTTAGTAGTAGGAATGAGGAAAAAGACTAACTGAGTTCTTAATAAATTTCAGCTAGTAACAGCGAATA
The DNA here is from genome assembly GCF_021461395.2 of Schistocerca americana. Taxonomy (NCBI): domain Eukaryota; kingdom Metazoa; phylum Arthropoda; class Insecta; order Orthoptera; family Acrididae; genus Schistocerca; species Schistocerca americana. Next base: position 594,867,014 of record NC_060121.1, on the reverse strand, counting down.
GGGTGTTCAAGAATCACCAAAGGAGGCGCTATGTTTGGAAAAGGCCTGGAAACACGTGAAAATTTCAGTTTGATTACATCGTGGTCAGACAGAGACTTCGAAATCAGATAGTGGTTTGTAATACGTATACAGGATTGCAATGTAGTAGTGATGAAGAGTAGGCTGAAGTTTAAGAGATTAGTCACAAAGAATCAACACACAAAGAAGTGGGATACGGAAATACTAAGGAATGACGAGATATGCTAGAAGTACTCAGTAGCTACAGATACTACAATAAGGAATAGCTCAGTAGGCAGTATAGTTGAATAGTAGTAATCGACAACTCTAAAAAAGGGAATCACAGAAGTTGGAAAGAAGAACATTGGTACAAAGAAGGCAGCTGCGAAGAAACTGGGGGTAACAGAAGAAATACTTCAGTTGATTGATGAAAGAAGGAAGTACAGAAATGTTCAGGGAAATTCGAGAGTACAGAAATACAAGTTGCTGAGGAATGAAATAAATAGGAATTGCAGGGTAGCTAAGATGAAATGGCTACATAGCTAATGCCAACAAATCAAAAAAGAAATGGTTATTGGAAGGACCGACTCAGCATACAGAAGAGTCGAAACAACCTTTGGTGAAATTAAAAGCAAGGGTGGTAACGTTAAGAGTGAAACTGGAATTCCACTGTTAAATACAGGGAAGCGAGCGGATAGATGGAGAGAGTACATTGAAGGCCTCTGAGACGAGGATGATTTGTCTGATGTGATAGAAGAAAAGACAGGAGTAAATTTAGAAGAGACAGGGGATCCAGTATTAGAATCAGAATTTAAAGGAGCTCTGAAAGACTTGAGACCAAATAAGGCAGGATGAACAGATAACATACCATCAGAATTTCTAAAATCATTAGGGGAAGTGGCAACAAAACGAGTATTCACGTTGGTGTGAAGAATGTATCAATCTGGCCATATACCATCTGACTTTCGAAAATATATCATGCACACAATTCGAAAGATTGCAAGAGCTGACAAGTGCCAGAATTATCATACAAACAGCTTAACAGCTCATGCATCCAAGTTGCTGACAATAACAATGCAGAAAAGGATGGAAAAGTAAAGTCAGTATGTGTTAGATGACGATAGCTTTAGCTTTAGGGCACCAGAGAGGCGATTCTCATGTAGCGGTTGATAATGAAAGAAGGACTAAATAAAAATGCAGACACGTTCATAGGATTTTTCGACCTGGAAAAAGCGTTTGGCAACGTCAAATGGTGGAGCAAGATGTTCGAAAGAAACTAGGGGTGAGCTATAGGGATAAACGTGTAATACATAACATGTACCACAGCGAAAAGCGAATAATAAGAGAGAAAGAAAATGAAGAGGTACTCGGATTACCTAGGGTGTAAATGGGGATGTAGTCATTCAACCTTACTATTTAATCTCTACATCGAAGAATCAACGATGGAAATAAAAGTAAGGTTCAGGAGTGGAATTAAAATTGAGGACGAAATGATATCAATGATATGCTTCGCTGATGACATTATTATTCTTAGTGAAAGCGAAGAATAATTATAAGATCTGCTGAATGGAATGAGCAGTCTAATGAGTACAGAATATGGGTTGAGAGCAGATCGAAGAAAGGCGAGAGTAATGAGAATTAGTAGAAATGAGAACAGCGAGAACCATAACATCAGAACTGATGGTCACAAAATAGATACAGTTAAGGAATTATACTGCCTAGGCAGCAAAATAACCAATGACGCCCGTAGCAAGGAGGACATCAAAAGCATACTAGCATCGGTAAAAAGGGCATTCCTGGCCAAGAGAAGTCTGCTACTATCAAACATAGGCCTTAATTTCCGAGAACGTACGCTTGGAGGACAGAATTGTATGGTAGTGAAACATGGACTGTGGAAAAATCGGAGCAGATGAAGGTCGAACCATTTGAGATGTGGTGCTACAGACGTATGTTGAAAATTAGGTGGACTGATAAGGTAAAGAATGAGGAGGTTCTGCTCAGAATTGGAAACGAAAAGTACATGTGGAAGACACTGACAAGAAGAAGGGACAGGATGACAGGACATCTGTTAAGACAACAGGGAATAACTTCGCTGGTACTAGAGGGAGCTGTATAGAGTAAAAACTGTGGGGGAAGACAGAGACTGGAATACGTCCAGCAATTGACTGAGGACGTTGGTTGCAGATTATGTTCTGAGATGAAGAGTTTGGCACAGGAGAGGAATTCATGACGGACTGCATAAAGCCGGTCAGAAGACTGATGACTCAAAAGAAAGTTTTATTCAAGAAAGGACATTTCAAATAAACCGGAAGTGGTCATGAGATATACAGTTAAAATGCAGACAAGAAATACCCTTATCAGATGCAGCGAAATTACATTGAGCGTTACGAGAATGGCAGCAAAATCCCGATACTAAGTAGTCATCAAAGACACAAAGAAGCTGAGTCCATTTCGGTATCACAATGCACGAAAGATTCACCAGCTCAAATCAGTTTAGAATTCCACACGATGATTTGCAAATTAACACACGCAGTACAAAGCATAGTAACTCGCACTCTGTCTTCTCTCAGTTCCGTGAATGAAGCGGAATTAGTTAGAGTCCTACTCTGGAGCACATTCAGACCTCCCGAATTATAAAATCCCTTCAGAAATCCTTTAAAGTATGGTGGCGCCCGTTACGCACCAGAAATCAAACATCTCCACGTTCGAATACAACTCGTTACCAAAGGCAGGTCTGACTCCTTACAGAATTCGACCTAAAGTGCCCATGCGAGTGACAGCCATCCAATTCCCGGTGTTGGGACTTACCTGTTCTCAGTGGCGCTGCTTGTCTCTGCTCCTGGAATCGCCCGAGCCGGCCGCGTGACGTCGCCGTACAGCCGACTCGCATCCATCCCAGCAAGCAAATTCAGCTCTCCTCAGTACCAGGTCTAGGCAGCCAATTCACTCGCCTACGTACGCGTAGCGTCCCAACAGTAACAGCTCACATAGCACATTTGTAGCCCACATAACAGCTCACAATTACCACCTAAGTTAAGAAAACACAGGTTTCAAAACAGTAAAATCCAGCTAAAGGCTATACCAAAAAGTTACAATAGCAGAACCACACATCACATTTGCTGACCACGTAACAGCCCACGATTACCACCTAATTTGAGTAGGCACAGATTCAAAAACACTAAAACACAGCTATCGGCTGCGCCAAAACTTACTGTAGTAGAATCATATAGCAAATTTGCTGATCACTAAACAGCTTACAATTTACATCTAAGGTAAGTTGACGCACATTTTAAAAAATTATCACCTAAGTACAGTAGAGACAGACTTAACAACATTAAAATCCAGCTACAATCCATACCAGAAACCTTGTGTTGCGATTTAGTGAGGGAGCGTATCCTCGGTGGGCAGAGGTCTCATATCGCTAGGTCGAGCCATCGTCTAGCAGGATGTGTGCTGCATAACAACGGGGCGGACTTTGAGACGTCTAATTGAACATTTTTTTTCCACCCGTAGAATCCTGAAGTATGGTGTTTTTGTGTGGCACGTTTTTTCCTTTTCGACTTTAAACTTTTATCGTGTTTCGTTTATGGAACAGATTATTAGTGCGAGTTGGTCGAAACCTGTTGGAAACGATGTAGCGAGTGTTCGCGGTGTTCGTCACAATGAGAGGGTTTGGAGGTACTCGGATTGCTGTAGGGCGTTTATTCGTTGTATGAGAGTATTGACGATATCAAACCGATCTCACGGGTCAGAGCGAAGCTGGTGGCCATTATTTAGGCTGACTTACAGAGTTCAGACGATTAATCCGGTTCGGCCACCGAAAGTTTCCGAGTAATTGTGCTAAGCAATATGCTGCATAATTTTCTCTCGTCCATCGCTCGTTGCTAGGCATGCACGGATTTGGGCCGCGAGTGGGATTCGGAAGGAAAGTTTCAGGATGATTTGTAAAAGCAGCCGATAGCGAACGTTATTTGTCAGCTTCAGCCACAATGTTCAACGACGCTGATCACAGTCTCACATTCACGCAAAACACGTACAATAATCTTAACGATCTTAAACAACGTGGATAAAACTGAATAAAATCGCACGATAATACATGAAAGAACTTGCCTCCGTCTTGGTTGGTGCCAACAGCCTGCTTGTTTCAGTTAAGTCATAACAGCTTACTCCCTGCGGCTGAGAGTCTTCCGTTGGTGGTGTGAGGCCTAGAGTAGGAATATCTACTCAGTGATAATTGAGATCCTCAGAAAGAGACTGATTACCACAACATCCAAATCCACGAAAAGTAAACGCAAAATATATGTATTTAAAAAATCAGATAAAAATTCACTTGACACCTTCCTAAGAGTCTCCACTCCTTCCCAGTTAACTATGTAGAAGACCAGATGTGACTTAAATCAAAGCAGATAGTGTGTGGTGGTTTTAGCTAAAGTGCTGCATCTCACAGAGGTCCAGTGTGTACTGTAAATATCGTATGACAGCACAACTAACGCGTTTCACCCTCTCCCACACAACCCCCCCCCCCCCTCCCTCCACCCCCCCCCCCCCCCCCCCTCCCATCATTTTTCATTTCACTTCTCGCTCCTCACATTTTCTTTCCTCTACCACAGTACAATGCACTTACGTCCACTCGCCTTTTTTTCTCCCTCCCCTACCCACTCACCACAAAAAAACTTCACTATTCCTTCATTATTCTTACACAGTATACAAACACACGACATAGTTATATAGAATAACACACATACGACTAACTACAGGGAAAAAAACCAAGTATAGGTCAAAGACAAACTTGTGACTATGCTAGCAACACTAAAAAACGCGATACACATTTACAAGTATACAAATAAACAGTAACAACGCTAAACGAAAAAGTGCGTTGTGCAAAGCGTAAGAAATGTACAGTTCAGCGAGGCAGTGAAAAATCATACTACAAGTATCAGTGTCTAATGAAGAAAGAAATCAAAGATGTGCTAGCAGACGGCATTTCCTGATGTAGACGAAAAACCAAGTAGAAATTAAAACACGTAATAACAAGAAAATGGTAACGAACTGTTTTTCGATCTTAAAAATAAATCAAATTTTAATTATATTTAATTACAGACGACTGATCGTGCTTCAGTTCAATAAAGCGAAACGTGTCTGGTGAGAAAAACACGCATTTTCTTGTAGTTGTAACGACAGAACGAAAATACCCTAAGAATTTGTGGTACTTACCGACGAAAAGGAAGTATTTAAATTTGACCGTACCATCAACAGTTACTCACTATTGCTATTATTAATATACACATATGTAGAAATAATTGCAATCTTAGCTTAGTATGTAAACAAACAACGTTACACATGAGTCACGTGACTATTTCAGCGTGATGTTGGCCACATACTGTGCTCACTCCATAGATATTCCTAGGCTATGGTGTGGTGTATGCGACCAGCTAGCTTCGGGCCCTAGCGAGTTAGCTGTATCACCTAGTCAAGGCTGCATCCAACACACATTTCGCTTTTGACTTGCAACTTGGTAACAGGGCCATGCACTGTTTGTTTCCTAAGACTTGAAACAACTGAGACTTTTCTTATAACAAAACTATACATTTTTCGAAACAGTACTGATCTCTCACACGCTGTCCGCCTCCATAGCGTAACGGTAGCGTTATCGCCTATCACGCAAGGGACCCAGGTTCGGGACTGGGTGTTGTGTGTCCTTCGTCGTCACTTTCATCATCATTGACTCGCAAGTCGCTTGAGCGGCGTCAACTAAAAAGGACTTGCAATACGGCAGCCGAACTCCCCGAATGAGGCCTCCCGTCCAACAATGCCATACGATCATTTCATTTCTCACTCGCTAAAAATGGATAACACTAAATGAGTCGGAAAGAAGGAGTATTTGTACATCACTGTCAGTTTTTGAACAGTTAGGCTGTTCACGAACACTGAAGTCGGAGTTAGTCGAATTTGAAAGGAATAGCCTTTCCTTTTCTAAATAATAGAAGACTGAGATGAATAAGTCATCGGTAATCTCTCGGTAATCAGAATGATAACTAAGATATAAGAGATACTTCCCAAAGCTACTACGTGATACGTACCGGTTTCTGTTGTAACAGTTGCCGGTGTGTGTAAGCTTGGTACTGTACCCTGTGAACAGACAAGTAGGATCATAAACAGTATGACTTGGAAGACTAGCTCAATGTTACTGGAAACACGAGAATTTCCGCCGTGCAACAAACAGTATATGGAGGTATAAAAGCTTCAGAGTGTCTTTTCATTTCTTTTGCGACCAGAAGACAATAGGTACTTATCGTAGGCTGAAAGTCATTTTACACTCCTTTGCCATCAAGCGTATTATCTCACCTGAAATACATACACCTTCACCAAAACAACTGTTTACAGAATGAAGCAGCATCACCGCAAACGTTGATAACACCAGCTCTGTAGCAACTAGCCAAACCTATTTCTCTTTATGAGTGTAATTATCATTGATTTTAACAATGAAGATGTTCTTCAGACTTACTCAGCAGTTTAAAATAGTTGTAAAATGAATCCACACTTTTCTGTCTGCAACAGAAATTTACATTTTTTCTAAACCGCTCAGTAGAGTGTTTAGGCTGCTAACTACGCCTTCCGTTACAAGACTGAACTCACTGCCTAACGTCCAGAAAGCACTTCAGTGACAAAGTTCTGTTACATCGACATTTCGACTCTTTCAGCACTCCATCGGCCAGACAGTAACAATGTTCGAGGTATTTGGAGTCGCCAGTGTAGTGTTAATTCTTCACGATCCTGTCGACCAGTCATCAAGGTTTTATTATTCACGGAACTGACTGCGATATACTTGTTTTCGCCATAGTTCTTATGTTACCGTATCTTCCATATGGATTTTGTTTCTGGTTGTCTGAATTTCTTTCAGGCTCTCCACACCCCCAATATTTGGATAGTTATCACATTATCACCTGGTGCGGAAATTTTTATTTTATGAGGGGCGAAAACTAATAGGGTTCCATTATGGTTTAGTCACGACTCTAACTTGTATAAAATGTTCTCTCTTTTCCCCATTTTCTGTTAGAGTGTGGTAGCAAACGTGCACCTACAGTTTATCGTCATCTTTCGGAAACAGAGAAACGTGGAATCATTAGCATGAGTGACATGGAAATGTCTAACCAATACATCCCACAGACAGGCGGCTGTAGTCCAATGACTCCAGAACACGTGGTGATGAGAGGTAGACTCAGGACAATAGCATTTCAAGAGCACTAGGCAGGGGTCCTTGAAGACGACGTTTGGCAGCTCTTTGCTTCAATGTCAAGACAAATACAAGAACGTATTCATGCCTTTGGTTAATATTGTTCATGTACATCCTTTCCGAATGGAATGAAAAGTTAATCATTCAGTACCCGATATGTGATGAGCAGCTCCATAGTTTTGACAGATACTGGCTAATGCTTCATGGTGTTGAATTTTTCATTTCCAACAATGCAGTTTACCAAAAGCACCCCATGCCATTTTAATTCGCATTTATTCATTTGTTGTGAGTCCAGTACCATAAATCAGCACTTATACTCAATAATGCATCTTATTAGTATCTACTACACTGATTTAAAATAGCTGACAAGGAAATGATTTGATTCTAAGACTATATTTGATGAGTGAGAGAATATTGTCAAATAGTAAAAACCGAAACAGAGTATAATTTCTTAGACTTCACGAAGACAACACACTGGAAACATACTTTAATAACAAAGAAACAGAAAAACTTTGGTGAAATGTGGATGACGTCTATCCACTAGTGTCGTAAACATCCTAAAGAACATAAGTTAAATTCGCTACTACTAAATTCGCTACTACTCATAGGCGTGAATGTGAGTTATAGTAGCCATGACAACAGAAATGAAGAGGCCCAAGCTCAAGAGCATCATCTATTATGTTCATCTGCTCAGACAAATTGAATATGTTACCAAAGATTATTTAAATTCGGAGTACCAGTCGTATTACTGATTCATTATTTATTTGTAAGCTCTGAAACCGTCAGGTGAGTGACCCGTTTCATTTATTATAAATTTTAATGGTCTTTCTCACTATATAATGTAATTACAGCTCTATGCTAACCGGTTTAAACCGGCTACCAACCATCTGCAGATCACTTATTGGTTTAACAAAGCACCTAAAGATACACTCGCACTTAATTTGTTTCTGATTTGACTAGATTTTATTTGTATTTCATTATTTTATAAGCAGGAATGTTCATTATCTTTTTATATAAAGTTTACTAAGATATTAAACTTTGTTCCAGCTTTTTTCTGAAAACTGAAGCCGTTCAAGAATAATGGTCTTAGAAAAGTTGAGAATCACTTTCTAAAGCCAGCCAATCGAACGAATAGGTCTGTGGACCTATGTGCTGGCTGCCTCTGTGTGTGTGTGTGTGTGTGTGTGTGTATTGTGTGTGTGTGTGTGTGTGTGTGTGTGTTTGTGTGTTTGTTTTGGTGGATCTGCAGTTAAATCTGTGATCTAAGGTGAATGGTCCTATTTTGTGGTATAATTTCAGCCAGCTCTGTACTTACACATATAGCAATACAATACGTTAAATAAATATTTACTACGTGTTTCCTGGGTTTCTTGTGATGACGTCTTGTCGTTTAGATTAGATTTGATGCACTTTTCGTTCCAGTAAACTCATAGTGAGGTGATCTACCAGGAACGTCAGAATATAAGAATACACAACAAATATTTACAAACAATAACAGGTATGCCAACATACCTTCGACAAATCCCAAGTCAAATGCACCTCACTGATAAGTTGAAAAATCTTAAATATATTTTAATTTTAAAGGCAATAAATTCTTCAAAAAAAATGTGTTGTTGCTGAATACACTGAGATGCATATGATAATTCATATGGTATTGTAGCCCTGCACCATAAAGTAGGAAAATAAGTTTACAAGACTTAATTGTAATGATAGCATTACTGCACTGATTTGTACAGAAGTCGCATAATACTCGCATTATTTTATATTGTTAGTAAAATAAGCAGATCAATCGGCTCTGATAAGAAATTTATCATTAGAAGGAATTGACAACCAACAAATTCTATCGGTTTCTCTTAAACTGAACGTTATTAGTAGTTACACTTTTTATGGCTGCTGGTAAGTTATTGGCAAAGTGTATTCCTGAATAATGAATGCTGTGAAGTATATCCTATAAAGTGAATGTAATTTTTTCTTTTTTTGTAAATTTCAAAGATGAATTTAGAATCGATCAGATGATTATTTAATTCACAGATTGTGTATAGCGGAAACCGGCAAAGACTACGTATGTAGGCTGTTTAGGTTTTCTTATTGGGAACGCCACGTAGCGCTCTGTATGAAAATCACTGGCTGTGCTGTGTGCAGTCTGTGGCTAGTTTGCATTGTTGTCTGCCATTGTAGTGTTGGGCAGCTGGATGTTAACAGTGCGTAGCGTTGCGCAGTTGGAGGTGAGACGCCAGCAGTGGTGGATGTGGGGAAGTGAGATGGCGGATTTTTGAGAATGGATAATCTGGAGGTGTGTCCATCAGAAACAGTAGATTTGTAAGAATGGATGTCATGAACTGCTATATATATTATGACTATTAAGGTAAATACATTTTTTATTCTCTATTAAAAACTTTCATTTGCTAACTATGCCTATCAGTAGTTAGTGCCTTCCGTAGTTTGAATCTTTTATTTAGCTGGCAGTAGTGGCGCTCGCTGTTTTGCAGTAGTTCGAGTAACGAAGATTTTTGTGAGGTAAGTGATTTGTGAAACGTATAGGTTAATGTCAGTCAGGGCCATTCTTTTGTAGGGATTACTGAAAGTCAGATTGCGTTGGGCCAAAAATATTGTGTATCAGTTTAAGCACAGTCCTGCATAATTTTTCAAAGGGGACGTTTCATATGTCGACCCATAGCCGAGGATACCTCACTGGAATCTTCTGATTTTTTCTTGTAGTTTGTCTAATTAGTGTAGCTATTGTTTATTGCTAGCACGCTATTATAGAGAGAATTTCCTTTGTAGTTGTAGTTTTTCATTGTTGTACAGTAAAACACTTGTGGCATGCATGTGGATTTGCACAAAGTATTTCGCAGCTGCGCTTGCAATTAAGTAGACATTATATCCATTGCTATGTTATATTATTTTGCTCTTCAAATTGTGCTTTTCTGTGTTATCGTGTCAAATATTGTGACAATAATGGCGTGTGAAAATCGTAATACTAGGCTCCAAAAACTGAGAAATGACAGTGAAGACGAAAGCAGTGTGTTAGCGCCACTGTGTAATGAATTAACTATGTTCAAACTATTAATTTGGTAATTGTGCATAGGGAAATGGAGCGGGTGGCAAATAATCGTGTAGACAGTGAAACAAGTAGTGAACAGGGAAGTATTATCGATCGATCGGTCGGCAACAGCTCGCCTCAGTAACCCGAAATGACAGAACACAATATTGCAAATACTGTAGACTCAGGTTTTGGGTCCTCACCGTTTTCTCAAATAAGTCAAGACACATTTTCTGCTCGTCAAAATGTAAATGTTGACGATGCAAATGCACTGCCGAAAAGCATAGAGGAACAGATTCCAGACACTAATACATTATTATTGCAATTAATGCAGCAAATGAAACAAAATCAGAGACAAACACAGCAACAGTTAGACACAATGGAAAAAAATCTTCAAAAGCTAGACACAATGGAACAAAATCTTCAAAAGTTAGACACAATGGAACAACACAAGAGTCAAACACAGCAACAGTTAGACACAAAGGAGCAAAATCAGAGACAAACACAGCAAAAGCTTCAAAAAGTTAGACACAATGGAACAAAATCAGAGACAAACACAGCAAAAGCTTCAAAAGTTAGACACCACACTTGAACAAACACGTGAAGATTTAACTACTGAGTTACATAACATTGAATCGAAATGTCAAAAAGTCTGTAATGACGTATAAACACAGATTTGTGAGAATTTTCAACCATTTTTTCGCGGCATGAAAATGCATTACAGAATCACGAAGCAGCCATAAAAGAACTGCGAACTATTGTTCATGAAAATCATGAGACCTTGCAAGCTAAAATTGACTCAGTTGCATCTACCGATTCGGCTACACAACTTGCAAAAACTCAGGAAAACTTAAAGGACACAGTAGATACTCTGAAAATTGATTCAGAAAGACACATGGAAGAAATTAGTTCACTATCAGAGAAAGTAGTCGAATTTTCGGATCAGCTAAATAATTTATCTACGAAGGTAGATGATAATCTGAATGACGCAAGACCGGTAGTCTTTACTGACACAGAAGAGTACGAACAAATTAGGAAATTCAAACAAATTCAGAATCAAATTAATACACAACACAATGGAGAAATCCGGGAAGTAAAAGATCAGCTAATACAGGTAATGCAAGAATTACGTATTTCAGAGGACACTCGCGCTCCAACACGGGAAGAGGGACTTAGAAATACGGAAAAGCCGCAAAATAATAACACAGCGCATTTCGGAAATTATGAAAGAAATTGGCAAGGTGCACCGAATTTTCAAATAGAACCGCCGAAACGACGCAACAATGACCGCATGCGACTCGCCGACACGATGATTTTGACTATAAGCTGTTCATTACTACACAAAAATTCAAAACATTTAAGAATTCTGGCAAATGACATTCATCCACAAGCGTGGCTTCATCAATTCTCTCATTGTTTCCCCCCAAACTAGTCATTAGAGCACAGATTATAATTTATGTGTGGCTATTTAGAGAATGAACCAGCTGTAAGAATGCGATCGGTCATTCACGATTGCCACAGTGAAGGAGAATTTTATCATGCCTTCCTCTCAGGATATTGGTCTCAAGCTACACAAGACCGAGTAAAACATAGCATCATAATGATGAAACATTTCGAACAATCTGAATATTCCAGTCTTGTGAAATATTTTGAAGACATGTTGCACAAGAATGAATACCTGTCAAACCCATACAGCCCCTCAGAACTCATCCGCATTTGCTTAATCAAATTACCTGAACATTTACGACCTATTGTTTTGGCAGGACGTTGCAAAGACGACATTGAAGCTTTTCAGGGACTCTTACAAGAATTAGAAATTGACACTGACAATCGCGGAACGCGAAAACAGGAACACAACAATTACAGGTCACATCTGTCGCAATTCCACGATGAAAGAAATAATAACTAGACACGACAAGGCTATTCTCACAACACAAATCGTGACCAAAACAGACATCACCCGTATGACAACAGTTGGCAGAGTAGTAATAATTACAGGGAAAGATCACCTCTTGGCGGTAGTGACTATCACAGAGACAATCAGAGAAACAGACAATATGGGAACCAAAATAATTATTATCAAGGGAGACAGAATAACTTTAGACGCAACGGTCCAGCATGCAGTTACGATTCAGGGAGAAATTCTCCACCATGTCACCGACAAGAAAGAAACTATGGAATCTACCGACGTGACGACAGACGATATGATCGTAACGACAGACTTGAATTGCATCAGAACTGGCGGGATTCAAATAGGGCAGGGCCCTCTCGACAAGGTGAATTTGTAGAAGTTAGGGCTCAAAATCCCAATAACGACGCACGCCAACAAAGAGACAATAGGCAATGACTCACACCGCTGGCAGCCACTAAACATAGTTATGAAACTGACGACGCAGCTGCCGTAGTTAGTAATTACGTAAAAATGGAAGACATTAGGGACATCTTACTCCAGGAACATGACGTAAAACATACAACATTGCATATCCTGTGATTCACATTACAGTAAATGACGTAAAATTTACGGCAGTACTTGACTCTGGCAGTCCCATTTCAGTAATTAGTGAAACAGCCTTTAGCAAATGCAACAAATCGAACGATTGCCCCACACTTCCGTTACGTAAGATTAAATTACTAGGTGCGATCGTTGGAAAAAGTGTAGATGTACGCCAACAAACCAATGTAGAATTCTTTTGTCAAAGCCATAGCTTCTCTATGAACTTTCTCATTGTTCCATTATTGTCGGCGGAAATTATATTGGGAGTAGACTTTTTGAATGAATACAAAGCAATCTTAAACTTTCACGATGCTGAAATACGTTTAGAGAAAGAAGGTAAGTCAATAGCTTTGAAATTTGAAGATTGGCTCTCAAACCATGATGAGGAAATTAATCGCCTTTACCTTCTGTTAGACAACAGTTCGGAATTTTCTACGGAACTAGACACTAACAATCACTCTGCAATTACTGACAGGGATGATATCGACGACATATTTGAAACTAATGAGTTAATTCAGAACAAAATCCAAACAATTGAGGATTGTAATGACACTGATAGGCAGGACCTTTTTGAGATTTTACAAGCACATTCCACAGTTTTTACTCACAAAACAGGAACAATCAAGGGATTTCAATACCAATTTCGTGTTCGTGAGCATACTAAATTTAGTGTTAGACCATACGTAATTCCAGCACATTATAGGGACCGTGTTAGAACAGAAATACAATCTATGCTTGACGAGGGCATTATTGAGCCTGCAGTAAGCTCATACAACAATCCATTACATGTTGTTGAGAAGAAAAATGGATCGATCAGACTTGTCTTAGATTCGAGACAAATCAATACTATCATTATTCCTGAAACTGACAGGCCGCAAACGATGGAAGAGCTTCTTCAAAATTTTAATGGTGTAAAAGTGTTGTCTTATATTGATCTCAGATCCAGCTTTTATCAGATCGAACTTCATCCAGAATGTAGAAAATACACAGCTTTTCTTTGTTATCAATTTCGGAAACTTCCTTTTGGTTTGAACATTTCTTTGGCAGCATTCATTCGGGGGCTAAATTCCATATTACCTGAGTTCTTAAAACGTCACATCACCTTGTATGTGGACGATATTCTGATAGCAGAAGCCTCATGGGAACAACATAATCGCATCCTCAACAGTTTGTTACGTATTTTTGCAGAATCTGGAATTACAGTTAACTTGGAAAAGTCTGAATTCGGTAGGTCAAAGGTGAGATTTTTGGGAGATATTATTTCTTCTGAAGGCATTCTGCTGGATCCAGAAAAGCTAGAAGCAATCAGAGCCATTCCAGTTCCATCCACTAAAAGCAAGTCCGCAGTTTTCTAGGTATCGTAAATTTTTACCGTCGTTTTCTGAATATGCAAATTCTAGTTACACCAAAACTTTGTTCTCGCACTGGAAAAAATTCTATTTGGAACTGGGACGAACAAGCACAGTTGGAATTCAGTTCTTTGAAAGAATCGCTACTCAACGCGCCAATACTAGCTCATCCAGATCTGTCACAAGATTTCTGCCTTAGCACGGATTCTTCTAAAGTCGGTCTTGATGCCCATTTATTCCAAGAAGCCATAGAAAATTTCACTACTGTTCAGAAAACCATTGCTTTTGCTAGCCGAGTGCTAACAAAATCTGAAAAAAATTATTCCGTTACTGAATTAGAAGCTTTAGCTATCGTTTGGGCATTTAACAAATTCCTTTTCTTTCTTTCTGGCAAGCACGTAAAAGTATACAGTGATCATCGTGCATTACAATTTCTTATGTCTTCAAAATTAAATCATGACAGGTTAAAACGTTGGGCATTGTTTCTGCAAGAATTCCACTTCACAATAGTCTACATTCCCGGCAAGTAGAACATTGTTGCGGACGCACTGTCACGCGCACTAGATGGGCTTGAGAAAAGTAACACAGAAGGCAACCTCGAGAAAAATTTCAGTATTCTTTACATTCAGAAAGTCGCCTTTGAAAACTTCATCACCACATCTTTAAAGGACATTGCTCATGAGCAAGATAAAGATCCGATTAGGAAAGACATCAAAAGTAAATGGCATGAAAAGACGCACACTCAGATTCGGCATTATTATCTGGTTAGAAACAACATATTCTTCAAACGCTGCACTGTTGATGACAAGCCATGGGTACTTTGCATTCCAGACGATTTTGTTAATAAGCTCATTTGGGACATTCATTTCAGCTACGCACATTTTGGTCCACGAAAACGTTATCATATTCTTCAAACGACTTACTATTTTAACAATATGGAAAAGAGAATTCGAAGAGTCTTGTCTATTTGTAAACTTTGTCAAAAGGCGAAACCATCTCACATCTTGCTCTGTTGTTTCCTATCATTCCTTCTAAATTAAAGGAATTTGCTGCAGTTGATCTCTTGGGACCCCTTGTCAGAACATCGAATGGATTTTTGTACGTTCTAGTCGCTGTTGAGCTTACTTCAAAATTTGTTTCTTTCACTCCGTTACGTAAAGCCACTGGACGGTCTGTATCCAACGCCTTTGTTAAAAATTTCTTACGTGAAGTTGGCCATGTTGCTAAAGTCATTTCAGATAACGGACCACAATTCAGATCTGCTGTTTGGTCACGCATGCTTCGGAACCATAAAATCAAACCTGTTTTTATTTCATTGTACTCACCACATTGTAACCCGTCTGAAAGGATTATGAAAGAAATCAATAATCTTTGCAGACTTTATTGTCACAGAAAGCATCAGCATTGGGACAGATATTTACACTCATTTCAAAATGTGCTGAATGAAATGCCTCATGACTCCACTGCTTTACCACCTACTCTTGTACTGAAGAATGAAGAACCACCAAACAGAATCAGAGAGCTTGTACCTTTCCCGAATACACGTAAACTTCGACACAAAGACATAATTGATTTGACTATTAAAAATGTAAATTCTGCAGCAGACAAACTACACGGTAAAGCAAATGCAAAGAAATTATATATTGGTCAGAAAGTTCTCATTAAAGCTCATTCATTGTCGCATAAGAAGAAACACTTGAGTCACGAATTCTTTCTGATTTACAATGGACCTTACAGAATCCGATGTATACTACATGATAATTCCGTTGAAGTTGAAACTCTGCATACTAGGAAGAGCAAAGGATTGCACCACATTTCACATGTAAAACCGTTTATTGAGAGATAATCTGTTTTTTTTTAAATTTAGTCTTTACTATAAAATCTTTCACTTCATGTTACTAGTACTCTTTGTCACACTTAGGAATTGTTAACATGTAACTATGTTTTAAAATAAACTATCCAGTCTATAACCTAGGGAACATATTTAGACAGTAATTACGAATGCATTTTATAGTGAACAGACGACACAGTGCTATTGTCTGTGTACATTCTTGCTTGTTAGTGGCACGATTACGTAACGACCATAAGGCTCACATGCTTAGAACATGTACCGGTACTACTAATGAGATTTTAATGCAACATCTTGGTTTATTTGAAACTACATTCTGGATTTAAAGTACTTTCTGAGAGATATCAGATGACACATTGGTTTGTTTATTTGACAGCTACACGATTATATCACGACGCTACTAATGAGTGACACAATTTATATTATTGCTTTTGCGCTGTATCTGTTTTATATCTGCACAGTTTTTCTGTATTATTCTGGAAAGTAAAACATGTTTTAGTAGTAACTTCTTGATCACGGTAAGGTACGTAATAACTACAATATCTACAAGCAAAGCATTTCACTTTCGTTTATGATGAGGTAAGTACATTGACTTCAGCAGAACTTTGCTTACAGAGGACGATAACTACGACAGTTCCACAGAATTATCTTACAGCAAGACGCACATTTAGCGCTACAGGTCACGCATTTTAGTGATTAATTTTGTACTTAAACCATTTGTTTTTCAAGATTTTTGAATTACAAAGAAAGTTTTCCGTGATACATTTCTTTCCATTGCTGTAATCTGTAACACCTGAGGGTATAATTACATTTATCCTCAGGGGGGTACACGCTTACTTTGTGTACCATGTGTGTGGCAAGCACAGGGAGCCCTAGCTAATATGGTATTTGCTTATACAACTTTACACATCGGTACCATATTTCTCCAACACAGAATTACACAGCTGTCTGATTATTTAACAGAGAAACAAACATTTTTTTACTACATCAGTGACACATGTTTACAAAATTACACAGTTGGATAACTTCACACTTATGAAATTGTATTTCGTCTGTATTTTGTGAACTGTTCATATTTTTTCGGAACCATTGTGATACTATGAGAGCCCTGAATGATGTATTTGGTATGGGTTCATGATTTTAAAGTACATTTGAGGTAGATGACGCTATTGAAATGAGCAGAGAATTTTTTGTAGGTTTTGAAATTATTGGAGGAAGCTATGACGATTTTGAGAATTGACTGAGATGTTATGATATTATTACGACGACGATATGTATCATGCTGTTGAGGTATATTTATGATCAATAAGATGATGCTACCGTATATGAGGAATTTGATTATGCTACGTATTTCTTATGACGAAATATTGAAGAAGTGTCGACGAATATGTATATGTATAATAAGGTAAGGAATAATGAGTAGTGGTTAGGGACTCTGATTTGTGGAGAAGGATGTTGGAAACCAAGAATCGTACTTTAGAATTATGAAAAGTGTGTGGAAATGTGTGAATGTATCACAGTGCCACTGAAAATTTTTTGGACGCTGTTGTATTTGTAGGATTTTGTTTCTACACATTTGTAACGCAAATTCTTGATGTGTGAAATTTTTTATATGAGACTCTCACTGTAGCGCCAACTGCTGTCATAAATATTTTGGTAGGAGAGTTGAGTGACCTTCACGTAATGCGTGGTGGGCACCCAGCTGCGCAATAGTCACCTGGGAAAAAGCCATTAGTGTGTGCCTTTCAGAGGCACTGGTGGAGAAAAAAAAGGAACATTAACCTCGCTATTGACATTCCTTTGTAGAAAGCATCGCAAATATGACATGCTCATTACTTGAAAACATATGATTACTCGTATTTTGTGCTACTTACTGAAATACTTATGAATTGATGGGAAATATTCGTACATCTGCACACATGATTATGACAAGTGTCATTCTACGAGAATGGAGAGAATTTCTACTAACTTATGAAATGCCTCATGACTACTGAATGATTATTTTATGCTTTACTTTGTACATAGTTGCTTATTTTATTTGATATCTGTTTTCCAGGTGTGTTGCATCATTGCTTTAATAAAATCAAATGCATTTGCTAATGTGAACACTTGATGTCAACAGATATGTTAGATAATAATTTTATGATCCACATTCTCCAAAAAAAACAACAAAAAAGGAGCACTTGGAAAGGAAAGTACAGTAAGAAGGGACTAATAACAGTAACTGCATACATAATTTACTTTTCAAGTACTTGGTAATTTTTATGGTAGAGTAAGTTGTGGTGCACCACTTTAATTACATAGACATTAAGATGTGAATAGACATTTCCCTTGTCTGCATTGTTGTCTTTAGTGTACTATTTTTTCTGCTTGAGCTTTGTCATGTTTAGGTATAAGTTATTGCATTTGCTGCTGCTGTGTACCTGGCATAGTGCTACTGAATTTCACTTTGTATTACTCTGTTAAGCTAGTTTTACTACTGATTTATTTTTCTTGTTGCTGCACATTGGCTCATATTAGTTGCAGCGTTGCATTTGCTTGGTAATTTAGATTTACTGTAGCTTGCTTTGCCAATTTCCATTTTTTTGTCATTGCTGTTTGCGTTAATTGTTTTGTGCTGCTGCATTGCCTCGTCCCTTAGTTTAGCATCTGAGCTCAGTAGATTTAAGTTAGCTTAAGATGGGGTTGGCTATATGTGAGAACGAGTTGTGATGAATTGAAAGAAATGCATTGGGAAGCTATAAGAAAATGGTTTGGCCAAAAAAGAATTTTGAAAGAGGATGTGAACAGAATACAGAAAGCATGCTTGGATAGGATTTTTTTTTTTGGTGGAAACAAATGGTGAAATAAGGGGAAAGATCGACAGAACGAAGTTTTGGGTTGGACTGCAGTACCAAATGTCACACTGAAAACAAACCCTGTCTTTCCTTTTGTATTATTCCGCTATGTGTTTATGTACCCTTGTGTATTTGTCTTTTTCCTGTCTTTATGTGTTTAGCTGATGTTGTTATGTTGTAGAATTTTTCAAATACTATGTTATTTACTTTGCAAAGACACTATTTATTGTTTTGTTTTAATGCTCACATGTGAAGTTGATGTTTCAAAAGTTATTCTGATCTTTTATGTATTTACTTACGTCATAATTTCTGTAACACTGATGTATATGTTATTTCGATTCTTCTGTAAAGCCTGCATTACCACAAATTTTATCTGTATTGTTATATTCTTTAATGATGTATTTTGTAACTTTGTTATTGTATTCTTATGTTATAAAATTGTAATTGACACCAGTTCATCAAATTAAGTAACTTGTAAGTTACATTTCACTGCACACGTTACTGTTGGTCATAGTATATGAACAATATGTGAGAAGTAGGGACTGTTAGTGTTTGCATGTGTGTTAATAATTCAGCAAGGGACTGGATAACAGCATTGCTGGTTCTAAGGACAATTCCAAAAACTTTGTGAGTGCACAAGTGGTGGTTTATGGACTTGCTATATTGTCCGCAAGACTCTTCGATGGTGATTGTGCACCTGCACAGTTGCAACAGATGGCTGCTGGCCATCTTTACAAGGACTACAGTGGGTCTGCATCTTTGATGGCCCACCAATACCGTAATCTCTACCAGGACTACAGTGGGTCTACTCTGTGATGCCCTACCTACCAACAGTCTTCAAAACTTCGACTGACTCTGCGGTGGGTTTGCTCTGTTGTGGCTCATTTCCTGTCTGCATGTCGAGAGTCAGCACTGTCTTTCCGTTGGAAGAACAACACTACTTCCTCAAAACTGCATGGAAATCCACTACTTCTGTGTGCATTTTCTTTTACTGCTCAGACTTTGAGAAAAACACTGCTATTTTACTGTGATGAACGATCAGGACTGTCTTTATGGACTGTGAGAAAATTTCATCTTTTGACCAACATTGTATCAATAAGTGTGTGCATATGATTTCTTTGTTATTGTAATTGTGAAATTTTTTTTAACAGATATGTATTGGCCAGTGCCCAAAACAGCTTGTAAAATTTTTTGTGGGGAGCATGAGGGCTATGTAAGTAGGCTGTTTAGGTTTTCTTATTGGTAATGCCACGTAGCGCTCTGTATGAAAATCACTGGCTGTGCTGTGTGCAGTCTGTGGCTAGTTTGCATTGTTGTCTGCCATTGTAGCGTTGGGCAACTGGATATTAACAGCATGTAGCGTTGCGCAGTTGGCGGTGAGCCGCCAGCAGTGGTGGATGTGGGGAAGTGAGATGGGGGATTTTTGAGAATGGATAATCTGGAAGTGTGTCCATCAGAAACAGTAGATTTGTAAGAATGGATGTCATGAACTGCTATAT
This sequence comes from Schistocerca americana, assembly GCF_021461395.2. Taxonomy (NCBI): domain Eukaryota; kingdom Metazoa; phylum Arthropoda; class Insecta; order Orthoptera; family Acrididae; genus Schistocerca; species Schistocerca americana. Next base: position 594,846,712 of record NC_060121.1, on the reverse strand, counting down.
ATATTATGACTATTAAGGTAAATACATTTTTTGTTCTCTATTAAAATCTTTCATTTGCTAACTATGCGTATCAGTAGTTAGTGCCTTCTGTAGTTTGAATCTTTTATGTAGCTGGCAGTAGTGGCGCTCGCTGTTTTGCAGTAGTTCGAGTAACGAAGATTTTTGTGAGGTAAGTGATTTGTGAAACGTATAGGTTAATGTTAGTCAGGGCCATTCTTTTGTAGGGATTACTGAAAGTCAGATTGCGTTACGCCAAAAATATTGTGTGTCAGTTTAAGCACAGTTTTGTATAATTTTTGAAAGGGGACGTTTCAACTATATCTCAGTTTTTTCAAGTCTTTTAAAACAAAAATGAGGAAGTGTCGAATTCATTTTCCGAACTCCACGTCTTCTTTTGTTGCACTAGCGAATAGCGGTACTACAGGTATGTGTAATTGTTCTGTGTAATTAGTAATTATTAATGAATAAAAATGCAGTTTCTTGCAAATGTGTCTACAGTCATTCGTATAGTCCTTTGGAATCAGGTTTATAAGTTTTAACATTTCAGGTCTATGTAAAGAATTGTGCACATATTGTTTAGAAGCGAAACGGTCGATAGCTTGTCACGATGGGTAGCTTTAATTTTATGTACATGCGAAGTCGGATCTTTGCATTATTTTTCTACGAAGACCTATCTCATGCCTTTTGCTACTTGATCCATGGAACACAGTATAATATGTTCCCATGGTAAATTCTTTCAAAGAATGTCGTCGCAAAACAGCTACGAGTGTCTGACATATCGAGAGGATATCAAAATAGCGACGGCTGAAGTTGGCAAAAGTCAAGCAAATGATAATAAGTTTTGTAACGTGTGATAGACTAGTAACTGTATCATGCCATCGCACTTACGAATTTACAAACAGCTATACAATCCAGAAAATATTTACATGAAGGTAACTTTAGCAGTACATACCTGTGAGATTAGAAGAAAATAATGTTTCGAAACCAGAAGCAGGGAAAATAGAGTAAAAAATTGAGAAATCAAAATTTCTCGAGCAGTGGATTCAAACCACTGAAAAAAATTTTATTACGTAGTTCTTAGAAATATGCTTGAAAATCTCCCGCTCTTCGAGTACATCGAGCCTATGACCCTATGACCTTTCCTTTCTCTATGTGAAATGGAAATTTCTTCAACGCGTTTCGGTTTTTGTCCGGAAATTAGCAGGCGATTAGCGTAAGTTGAACTGTATACATTAGTGCCACTTTTTCTCAACAAATGTTCCTTGTACTTGACACTAAAATACCTCCCAGTTTGTCCTATACAATAAACAAGACACGTATCACAAGTGACTTTATACACTCCTGAATTGTGTATCGGAGCAAGTGTGGACTTGAGATTGTGAATGAGATTTTTTTGCTATTTATTGTTCGTGCAAAAGGCAGTTTTGAATCCATATTTTTTTAATCAGAAGACGTCGGATTCCTTGGGAAAAAGAGGCATTAATGTACACAGTTCCAATTATGGTAATCGTCTGCTAATTTCCGGACACAAACCGAACGAGTTGAAGAAATTGCCATTTTCATAGAAAAAAGAAACGTCATAGGCTCGATTTACCCGAAGAGCGGGAGATTTTGAAGCATATTTCTAAGAATGATAGCATCATCCTCAATGAACAGTTACAACTATGTAACAAAAAAAATTTTAGTGGTTTCAGTTCACTGCTCGCGGAATTTTCATTTCCCTGCTTCTGGTTTCGAATTATTATTTTCTTCTGATCTGATAGATATATACTGCTGAAGTTACCTCCATGCCAATACTCTCGGGATTGTACACCTGTATGTAAATTTTTTTCTATACCATTCAGTCCTTTACGTAATAGTAATTTCTGTAAATCCTAACAGATAGGTGTATCATACTTAATCTGGTTGACTACTGTTATTTTCAAAAAGGCATTTAGCTCTCTTTATATTTTGTTTTTAAAGTTAATTGTCTTTTTTTCAGTTATTTCTGTTTTAATGTTTCAAGTGGGCACATGTTACAGTCCGTGCCAGATAGGTGGCGCAACTAGTATTGCTTTCGTGGCAGTGATGTAAGCCACTAGGGCGATCAGTCTGGTGTTGTTCCCAGCTGGGCACACGTGGCAAAGGCTTGAATGTTTTATTTTACTTTTGACTTGAGCATAGCTACTCCAGATTCTGACTATTGCCTTATAACAATGTAATTTTACGTATGTAACCCTTGTGCGTCATGAAAATTGTTATCTCCGTTTATGTGTTTTGTCACACCTGATTTTTATGCATTATTTTGCGGGATTTAGCAACAGTTCTCGCGGTTCCAGACTGTAGCGCCTAGAACCGCACGGCCACTCCGGCCAGCTCATCGCCAATCAGCCAGCAGCAGCCGGTAACTCTCGCATCACTCGAACTAAGAACGGCAGCTGGCGCGGCAACAGCTCACAATAGAACGGCGCTCTGTACACATAAACAGACCGCCGAATCAAAACAATGGCGAGCACTGTAACAAGGTAAGGATAAATGACCACAGGTATAGTCCTGTGTACAATAATTATCTGTGTGTTAACGAAAATACAGTCTGGCTGCATAGGACAGATAACGCATAGGGGCAGAACCGTGTAAGTGAAACGGGTCCATCCCATAACAACCCGAATACAAGAGTAAGCGGAGGACAAGTCACGAAAATTACATGAACTGGTCGCCGACTCAAAACCAGGCCGTTCGGACAGTGGATGTGACGGGCAGTCACGCTCCACTGGTTCCGAAGAGTCAACAAACAGACGCAAACGTACCCAGATCTGCAGTATGTGTCTAAGGACGGGGCAGGGGCAGTCAGTGGAATAACAACGCACACGTTTTATGATACAATGATGGTTTAAATATTCGAGAGGAATTATGTAGTGACAACAAAACATGTAAGGAACAAATGGGAGAAAGAGTGCACTTGGATGTCAATGCAATTGAGGAGTGAATTCCGACTATTGTTATTGTGAACACAAGTAGCATGACAAACGTTATGGACAGTAAATTTCATAACAAAATTAGTGAGACCAAGTGTATACCAACCTTTACCAGTGCAGAATTACAGCTTTTCGGGAACTATTGGCGCAAATCCCAAAAAGTTAAGTGGCAGGCACAGGTAGAGTTAGATTTAGGGAACGGAGCAATGAAATATTTACAGGGTGCGTCAAAAAATGTATACACACTTTGAAGCGTCATAGAAAATTTATTTCCCGTTCTACAATGTTAAATTTCTGGAAATGGAAAGCTTAAAGTCCAATTGGAAAAATAAATGTACTTTGAAAATGTGATTAATGTTCAAACTGGTGGCCTTCAGCATCAATACATTTCTGAGTACGAGTCACCACTGATTCTGTACATCGTACCAAAGTGTCCAATGAGATTTCGGTGTACGCCGCCTGAATCTCATTCCAAAGTGTGTCCAGGTTACGTGGTTTACGTTTGTACACCTGATCTTTTATTGTGCCCCATAAGAAGAAATCCAGCGGCGTGAGGTCTGGAGAGCGTGCAGGAAACTCGATTGGTCCCCTGCGTCCTATCCACTGGCCTGGCACATTGTGATCCAGGTATGCTCGTACGTTCCTATGATAGTGCGGCGGGGCGCCATCTTGTTGGAAATAAAACTCATCATTACCGTATAATGCACGGATGGCAGGGAATATGGAGTCATCAAGTATTGTTAGGTACGTTTCTCCAGTAACAGTACCTTCAAAGCGGAAAGGCCCAATGAGTCCCCTTGCAGACAAACCACACCACACATTTACACCAGGCAAATTCACAGCCTTTTCGACTGTAATGTGAGGATTATCTTCAGCCCAGTACACACAATTGTGGCTATTGACAGTTCCATTGAGTTTGAATTGGGCTTCATCCGACCAAATTATGCTACCCATAAATCCCGGTTCATGTCTCGCCATCTCCTGAACCCATTCACAAAATTCTAACCTTCGAACTGGATCGTCGTCACTTAGCTGTTGCATCAGCCTTGGAATGTACACACGAAACTTGCCTTTCTTCAGAATGCGTAGCACACTACTAACACTTTTTTATTGCTCTCACGTGCCGCTTGCCTTGAAGATTTTTGAGGCGAATGCTGAAACAGTTCCAAGACCGCAGTTGTGGAATCATGACTTGTAGCTGTACGAGGTCGCCCTGATCGACCTTTATGCACATCACACACTGTTCCATGAATTTCGAATTTGTCTCGTAGACGTGTAACTGTTAACCTTGAAGGTGGTTCTGTACCATGCTCACTTCTCCACTATCTTCGAACAGAAGCTACATTCTCAAACTTCCAGTACCACTTAATTATCTGCTTCCGCGCTTCAATCCTCAAACGCACGTCCGCCATGTTGCAGTTACTTCCTTGCCACTTCTGACACCTGTTGAAGAAACATAACATTACTTTCTCACAGACATTTAACCTTGTAGATTGGGAAATAAATTGTCTATGACAGTTCAAAGAGTGTATACATTTTTTGACGCACCCTGTATTCCTATTAGTAAAGGACTGTCTGCGACCTGCATAACAGGTTTATGTTTAGAGTTTTTGTGTGAGGTAAACAGTGTAATATACCTCTTTCGCAGAAAGTGGATTTCGATACTTAATGGTAAAGAAGTCCTTGCGAATCTATTAAAAACGGAAGCACGGTGTGGCAGGTACTGCCACAGTAACAGGATGAGAAATACACAAAGGAAGTTGCTATATATTGACGACGTTCTGTCTCACTATTTAGATGATGTTAAGTCAGGCACAAGGGGAGTGAGTATGAGATCGAACACGAGTCAGATTCATAACAAGGTAATACAATTGCGGTGCCTCAATGCAACACAACAAATCGAACTAGCCGATTTGTTGCCGAAGTACATCGACGTCTTTTCTGTGAAACTCAGGAACCATAAGGATTATCAATACAATATTTACTGCCTATTTACTTCGTCCACCTTTTGGGCGAAGCACCAAGGTGTAAGGGAAGAGATTAGGAGGATGTGTACTGGATGTTGAGCAAAAACAGACTGTAAGGACTATACCCACATAAATGTTTGGAAAGATATGTACAGCAGTGATGATATACTTTATTTTTCGTGTTGTTTAATATGATGTCATATATTTTGAGCTGTAAATTTCACTGTAAAATAAAGTAAACCAACCAGAGGGTCAGTACTTTTGTGCCTAAGTTTACATGTTATTCATGAGTACAAATGATGCAAGCTTGTGTAGGTACTAGTTACCACCAGTAATCAGGAGACATTTTCTCAGATGCTATGATTTACAGTGCAAGGTGTAATGTTTAAAGCAACCGCTCAAATTAGTCTATTTTGTAAATATGTGTATTAATAGTATAGTTACTGTATGTCCTAATTACTTCTTCTGTGTACTATAATGTAAGATGAGCTTTGGTATCTGAGTGTACGAGGACAAGCTTCACTGGGTGTGAAGAAGGAATATTTGTTTCAGTGATATCAACCGATACTTGTAAATGGGGTGGGAATTTGTTAACGTATAAGAATGATGATGAATAGAGACAAAAATGAGACATCCGGACACAAACAAGCGATGTAAAATCAAAAGTCAGTAAAATGTATAAACAGGGATTAACACAAGTGATTCCAAACAAATATTATCCAGGCTATGGCCTATTAAGTATGAGTAAATGTAATAAGCAGTTCTGAGTAACATGATAAGTAAAGAAACACAGAAAACTGTAAATAGAGTTATATACAAATTATTGCTTAAGTAAGAAAAGGTAAGTATCAGAAACTGTTAATAAGTTGTTATTTTCCGATTCCTATTCTTACATAAAAAGAATTTCAAGTGCGTGTTACCAGATGGGCTTCGATGGTTTTCGTGAAACCTCGATTCAGTGACACTTTCGGTGTAAGTCAAGCACGCTTGACCTAACGCAGTAGCTCCTGTGCGTGCTTTGTTTAGTGTTCGTTTATGTTCGTTAGACCCTTGGTAATAAAACCACTTGGTATGTTTGGCAACGAACAAGGGTGTCCTACTAGAATCTTATATAATACAAGTAGACCTAGAGGCCTTGATATATGCATTTAAAACACAATTCAAGAATAAAAAGAAAACAAAACGCGAAGACAAAATCTTTACGTATCAGTCCTGTAACATCCCCGGAGAATTTTGAAAAAAGGGGACATTAGTGTAATTTCACCGGAGAATTTTGAAAAGACAATAATTAAATGTTAATGGGAATAGAACCAAGTGTAACCTCCCCGCAAAAATGAAAGAAAATATTTTAAATGTGAATACTCATCGTGCTAAGTGTAACCTCCCCGGAATTATTTTTAAATAATATGAATTGAAAGAAAATGCAAATACAGCCAAATGTTAGCTTCCCACAGTAGTAAAACTCAATGATAATAACAATGTGCAAAAATATTAAGTCCCCACAAAATTAACGTTATGATCAACCTGATAAATTTTATAAGGTCATCTGCGATGACCTTGGGCCCTGTGCAAATCTGATAAATTGATTCTGGCAGGAAAAGCATAGGAAGTATTGTTTCAATTGTAATGATTATTTTCTTAAAAAAATTGCTTTCAGAACAAAATTATTATTGGGGCGATTCTTGATCAAATTAATTACTGTTAAGACACATTACATTATCAGATAAGCGCAATGCTGCTTCATTACCTAATTTAAAAATACACCTCGTCCTGAACCTTGACCAGAGCCCCATGTCGACGCCCGCCGACTCCTCACACACAAGTGCGACTGTCTCTTGCGCGCTACTAGCACTGACGAACTACATGCTCTCGCGACTCGCTACGTACAACAACTGAACTGACGCGCGGTCAAGCGCAGACTAGCAACGATAAATAACTCTCTGGTCAGAGATTCTGTCATGCCTCGCCATCGCTGCTACCGAGTACATACGCGTTTCAGTCCCTTAAGTACGTACATCAGATCAGATGAGTTTACAGATGGTAAATTATCAATATAAATGTGGAGTTTCCATGAAAACTTTAAAATTATCGTAAATAGATATGAAAATTTCCAATCCGTATGGGACAAAAAATTACATACAGCTCAATAGCAATATAACGCAGAGAACACGAGGTGTATATGAATGTAGGGGAGATGTACCGCAGGGTGTACGAAGGTACGGGTGAAGTATTCGTATTAGCACACACAGGACAATTTTGGACGCCCATGTGACTGTTAATACAAATGATGATGTGCAGTGGTTATTTACCTACTGTGGGCACGGACAGTGAAGTGCTGAGCAAATCACATGGAAAGTATTGTAACAAATGGATTCCTCAAATAAAGTGAAGCATTTCGCAGATCACAACGAAAGTCACCTCGGAGATGCAAACACCACATAATTCGGAATAACGCTGGCACAGGAATATCGTATTTATCCGCCGACACCGTGCAAGTAACTTTCAAGTAAAATCACTCCCCTATACGGGAGTATATATAATGGGGGTGCGAGTACAGGTTGTAGACACGTGGTTGGCGACGTATGGAAGTTTGGATCTGGCCGTTTTGAGTCCTGCTTGGATAGCCAAATGGTAAGGCAGTACTCGCGATACGTGGGAAATCCGAATTCGATTCCCAGTCTGTCACAAATTCGCATTGTCGTCATTCCATTATAGCGCCGATGGTAGCCCATATACGTAACTGCGAGTACATTTCTTCTACAGATATCTGTATGGTACACAAAGTGGCAAATGACTAATTCACCGAAAATGTGAAGTCATCCACACGAACACTAGTAAGAATCGGCTATATTTTAATTACACTATAAATCACACAAATCTAAAGGCTGTAAACTCAGCTAAATACTTTGGGATTAAAGTTACTAATAACTTAAACTGGAACTATCACATAGATAATGTTGTGGGGAAAAGAAACGAAAGACTGCGATTTATTGTCAGAACACTTAGAAAATGTAACAGGTCTATTGAAGAGACTGTTTGTACTATATTTGTCCGCCCTCTCCTGGAGTATTGCTGCGCAGTGTGGAATCCGTATCAGATAAGATTGATGGAGGACATTGAAATAGTTCTAAGAAGAGCAGCTCGTTTTATTTTCTCACGAAATAGGGGAAACAGTGGCACTGATATAATACACGAGTTTGGGAGGCAGTCATTAAAACAAAGGCGTTTTTCGCTGCGCCACGACCTTCTCATGAAATTCCTGTCCACGACTTTCTCCTCAGGGTGTGAAAATATTTCGTTGGCGCCCACCTCCATAGGGAGGAATGCTCATCATAATAAAACAAGAGATATCAGAGCTCACATGGAAATATTTTAGTGCTCGTTTTTCCCGCTCGCTGTTCGAGAGTTGAGCGGTAGAGAAGTAGCTTAAAGGTGTTTCGATGAACCCTCTGCCAGGCACTTAATTGTGACTTGCAGAGTAATCATGTAGATGAAGCTGTAGATGTATAAAAGGGCTAACACCACGCCATAACTACAAAAAACTGTTGGCGTAAAAATAAAGATGAAAAGACATTGACTTTTAATATACATTCAAAGCAAAAATTCCCAGTAACTAATACGAACTGGATGAATAAAAGCAGTTATTTTAAACTATTGTTGAGCAAAGAAACGTTGCATAGTGATATTCTTCTTCGTGTATGATAAGACAAACTGTGTGCTGCAGAGAGCTGATTTTGGCGTACAAATGCTGCACGTAACCAGCCCCGATGCGCGACCTTTCCACCTGGTGGGAGAGATCTATCGAGCGGTACTGTAGACGCTGGGACGCGACTGAGCGGTTGCTCCAATTCCAGCTGACTGAGGGAACATTGCCTTGCTGACGTCACGGCAAGCCACATACCCCTGGAGTTTAGACGACAGATCACAATAATAAAAAAAAACTGTTCTCCGAAACTGAAAACAAGATTCCCTAACACAGTCGTATTGTCATGCATATGAATTACAGACTGCGACTGCGAAAATTTTAAAATAACACCGTACGAGAACTATTGAATTCATTAAAAATTATAGGCGTAAACACTGAAGTATGATAAAAAGTACCAATGTACCAAAAGAATTTCAACAAAACATTGTATACGATATTTTTTGACTCAGATATTAAAATATTTCCTCCCGTTTCAACCAACTGGGTTGTTGTAGAGCATCTGTCAATACTATGTAATTGCATCTGTTATTCCAAAACTATGTAATCGGAAATTGTTCGAGACAAAAGAGTCCAAAGATTCAGTTCGGGGTTTTTCCGGTCCGTTTTCCCGCGATCCGCGCCCGGTTTGGATGGACAAAACAAAATACATTCGGATTTCAGCTAATGCAATACCGGACTTACTAAGTGAGCCAATAAACGCTCAAAACCTGGTGTACAAAACGTCATTTCTGTTTATGTGAGGGTTTTTAAATTACCGCTACCAGTCACAAACTTTGATAACTATTGTATTATTTATTTATTTTACGAAATGTTTCGAGGGAATACCTTATCTTCAGGCTAAATGGCATTACAAAAACAATTTCACAATAAGATCACACTGATGTTACATAATCTTTTCATAAATGCTGTGGTTATCATGCGGAAGAAGAGAAAACTTAGGGCGATGTCACTTTGGGAGCTGGACAGATGTTTGCATGAAAATGTTTTGCAACGGTCACTCACTTTGTTCTCCTGGCGTGGCAGTCTCGCTGTGATGAGCGTTTTCTCTTCTTCCACAGGATAACCACAGCATTTACGAAAAGATCAGCATAATCTGATTGTGAAATTGTTTTGTAATGCCATTTAGCCTGAAGATGAGGTGTTCCCTCGAAAAATGTCGTAAAATAAATAAATAATACAATAGTTAACAAAGTTTGTGACTGGTAGCGGTAATTTAAAAAACCTTTACATATTTATTGAGACAATCGAAAAATAGTGAAAATGACTTCAAAGTCATTTCTGTTGATTTGTGCAACAGAATGCAGTCGAAATGAAACATTTGTAATTGAATTAAAAGACTGTGGCCCACTGCTATTAGTTAACTTCAGTTGCATTCTGGAATGAGATGCCTGCGAACCATAACTTCCGGAAGTCAAGGGGCAGTGAAGGATATCTTATAAGGAAACGTTAAATTTTTACTTTTTTTGTAACTTTCAAAGATAAATTTAATGTCAGTCATAAGATTATTTAATTCGCAGATTACGACAGCGGAAACTGGTGAACACTATATCTAAAAGATTTTCGTTTCATTTATAACAAAAGTAAGGAAGCGTGGACTTCCTCTTCTGATCTTCACTTCTTCTTCTCTGATTTATTAATGCATATTTATGCAGTCTCTCGCAAATGTCTCTGCCGTCATCCGTAGAATCCTTTGGCATCATGGGTTTTAATCAGGTTTATGAGTTTAAACATTTCAGGTCTGTGTCTCAGGACTGCACACACATTGCTTAGAAGCAAAACGGCTTTCGCGTCGGGTCGTCTTACCATTACGTTCATACGAAGTTGAAACTTTGCATTATTTCTCTACAAAGCCCAATTTCATACTTCTTTCCACTTTGTGCATGGAAGGTAACATACTATATTTTCACGATCAATGCTTTCAAACAGTGACGACGCACAGCAGCCACCAGGCCCTGATACATTAAGGGGACATCAAATAGCGATGGCAGACGTACGATACTAAAGCTGAAGGAAGTCAAGCAAATGACAACAAGTTTTATGATGATTGTTAAACTAGTAACCACATCGTGCCATCGCACTTGTGTCTTTCTCGAGGTAAACCTTTCTTAACTGCATTGCATATATTTTCGTTATAGCTAAATATTTTTCTCAATTTCCATTTTGCCAGTGTGGAAGGATATGTTATAACCGTTCTGAAACAATGTAAGTGTCTTTAAATCTCTGTAAAGATTATTATTATTTCTAGTATTAATAACATGAACTAAGCTGTTGGTATGACAAAGAGATATATTTTGAATGACAAATTTTATTAAGGAAGCAGTAGTTGGTATCCCTAATTTGGCATTCCTAATTTCCAAAACAGGTCTCTCTAGGACGTTCTTGAGATCGCAACAGAAACAATTCCTTGCACACATTTTTCGACTTGGAAAAATTTCGCTTAGCTTGACGAGTTACCTTAAATAATCCCATACTGCGTTATGGGACGGAAATAAGATATGTATGTTATTTTTTATATCACTTTCATCTGACAACATTCTAATTCCAAATAGACATTTTTAGGCGCTTCGGCAGTTCTCTGGTAACCTTTTCCCAGTTGAATATATTATCGATCTTAAGCCCAAAGATTTAAGTCTGTCAACATCTTGTATTTAATTGTCATCATATCTTAAGCATAATCTGGCGGGAAATCTCTTACAACTTCTAAACTGAATATATGTTTTTTCCAGGGTTTAGTGACGAAGAATTGGTAAGAAAACATTTATTATTGCACGAAAATGCACTGCGGTAGGGAGCGCAAGGAGATACCATCCCAATAGACAGTAGCTTACCATCTACACTGGAAGGTACAGACGGCGGCAACCCAAATCAATTTCTGGAGAGCAGTAGGTGTATTCTGCTGTGGACACTGAGTGGAGAATGCTTAGAGCTGTATAGCGCTTCCCATGAATCCCTGAAGTCATCAGAAGTAGAAGCATCTGAGCACCACTCCTTTTTAAAGCTGCCAAATTTTCAGGTTTATTGTGATAATAGTAAAATTGTAATCGAAAAGCTTGGACAAAAAAGTTCGAGTAACGGCTGCGTTCCTTCCACATGGCTCGTAAAATACTAATTAGAATTTTTTTGCAGCTACCTTGGGGGGGAAGTCATCAATAAAATGTAGACAGTAGCACATACCTGTGATTCCTTCAGAGTCAAATTCTTAGAGACCTACTGGTCAAAGGAGGCCCAGGCTCATATGAAAGACAAGCTGACTATAGGAAAAAGGTTTGTTAATTCGGGCATGCAGAGTCCTGTAAAGCGTTTTGAAAGAATGGAGCAAAAGAACCGGTTCGTAGACCAGCCATTTGCGACAACTGACTCCATTCAGACGTGCTACGGCAAATTGCTGCAGTCGCATCAGACATCTCTGACAGCTCACTGTGGGGAAACTGAGGCGGCCCTTAAATCATTGCTGCAAGGGTTGGAGAACATTAACAAGAGCTCGAACAACGCATCTTGTAAGAGCAATCTCCCGTGACACCGCAATGGAACTCTAATGGGAGATAATACAATAGATTCTGATCTCGTGCTCGTCAACTACACAACCATAAAAAGCCGAACTGGAATAATTGGAGTAACGGTAACGGCAACAGGAACAGTTTCGAGTGCTGAGTCAAAGACCCACGGGATAACAACCAGGAGATGCAGGGTGCGCAGATAACTGGAACCAGGGCACCAAATCTGCGCCCCAAACACCCACGAAATGACGATAACGAATGACGGAAGTCGGCCAAGGGCTTAGTGCCCGCAAACCAGCCCGTGAACGACAGCAGATGCGACGACTACGATAATGAGGAGGAAGTTGTCTGAAATAACCTGTATCTCACAAATGGTCACATAGACCTCTTTGGTGATGGTCCATGTTAACGATCAGGTAAATAAAGTTTTATGGTGGATTTTTTATGTGTATTATCTTTGTCAGTTTTGATTAAGTGTTTGTTTTAATAACAATTTTGATGGAGGGTTAATGTGATGTACTTCTTCTGAGTGTTGTTATGACTTTTAAGCAGCTTACTGAGAAAATTTTTTAGGAAATAAATGCTAGATAATTTCAACAAGTTTCTTTTCGGCTTATAATAAATGTGACACTGAGAAATAAAGTTATGAACTTTTGACGTATATGGAGGGAGAGAGGATCGATGATGGCGATATGATGAGTGCATTGTTAGTTAAAGTACGCAAATTACAGTGTTTGGGGGCGAGTATGCGGTAGGCTGACGCACACACATATGAAAGCAGCATCATTCAAGGTCATCGAGGCATATTAAAGTTTAAGTGATCGCAGTCTCATCAAAAGGAGCTGAAGGGGTGGGAAAACAAACGAGGAGGCGCGCAGTATGGGAAGGAGGCAGTAGTTAGAACACGAGCGTGTTAAGGAAGTCTGAAGGTCTATACAAATGTGTCTGCGTCGTTGATAACGTTGATCACACTTTGTCGTATGTCGAGGAGATTTGTCTGGACTATGAATTTGTTGGGGAAGTTTTTTAGGTGCATCCCCACCATAGAGTGTCAAGACTGCGAATAATAATGAAGAGTTAGGGACCCACACAGGAGGTAGAGTTCATACTGTAGCTAAAAGATCTGACTGCACTGGGTGAAATGGTTAAAATTTACTCTAAAGTTTGGTTCTTCCAAAATACAGCACCGCACATAGCCATATGATAAAATAGTAATGCAGGTAATACTGAGAGCATACTGAAGAAGTGTTTCGAAAGAACTTTTTGGAGCAATTGTAAGTAGGCTGTTTAGGTTTTTATGTTAGTAACGTCACGTAGCGCTCTGTATGAAATTCACTGGCTGTGACGTGTGCAGTCTATGGCTGGTTGGCATTGTTGTAATATTTGCTATTGTAGTGTTGGGCAGTTGGATGTGAACAGCGCGTAGCGTTGCGCAGTTGGAGGTGAGCCGCCAGCAGTGGTGAATGTGGGGAGAGAGATGGCGGAGTTTTGAGAGCGGATGATCTGGACGTGTGTCCATCAGAGACAGTAAATTTGTAAGACTGGACGTCATGAACTGATACACATATCATGACTTTTGAACACTATTAAGGTAAGTGCATTGTTTGTTCTCTATCAAAATCTTTCATTTGCTAACTATGCCAGTAGTTTGGATCTTTTATTTAGCTGGCAGTAGTGGCGCTCGCTGTATTGCAGTAGTTCGAGTAACGAAGATTTTTGTGAGGTAAGTGATTCACAAAAGGTATAGGTTATTGTTAGTCACGTCCATTCTTTTGTAGGGATTATTGAAAGTCAGATTGCGTTCCGCTAAAAATATTGTGTGTCAGTTTAGTGATGATCAGAATAAGTAATGAGAGAAATGTCTGAGTACGTTCAGTTTTGCTCATCTGTTTGAAAATCAAATAATATAAGAGGCTTATCAGCACAATCATTCATAAATTTTCCTGAGGGGAGGTTTCATATGTCGACCCTTAGCCGAGGATACCTCACCGGAATCTTCTGATTTTTTCTTGTAGCTTGTGTAATTAGTGTAGCTTTTGTTTATTGCTAGGGCGTAATTGTAGAGAGAATCTCCTTTGTCGTTGTATTCTTTCATCGTTGTACAGTACAACAGTTGTGGCATGCATGTATATTTGCACCAAATATTTAGCAGCTGCGCCTGCGATTAACTAGATATTATTTTTAGTGCTATGTTAATGTGTTTTCTTATTTTTGTCCTTCAAATTGTGCTCTTCTTGTTAGCATGTGATATACGTGATAATTATGGCGTGTGAAAAACGTAACACTAGGCTCCAATGTAAATTGAAAAATGATAGTGATGACGAGCGTAACTTATCAGCACCACCGTGTAATGAGTTAACAGACATTCAAAGTAGTAATTTGATAATTGTGCATAGCGAAATGGACCAGGCGGCAAATAATGGTGTAGGCAGTGAAACAATTAGTGAACAGGGAAACATTGTCGATCGATCGGTCGGCAACAGCTCGCCTCAGGAATCCGAAATGACAGGACAAAATTTTGCAAATACTGCAGATTCAGGTTTGGCGTCATTACCAGTTTCTCAATCAAGTCAAGACACATTTTCTGTCTTTCAAAATGCGAATGTTGCCTGTTATGCACCGCCAATAAGCACAAAGGAACAAGTTCCAGACAATAATACATTGTTTTTGCAATGCATGCAACGAATGGAACAAAATCAGGAACGAACACACCAACAGGTACACAAGTTAGACACAATGGAACAAAATCTTCCAAAGTTAAACACAATTGAGCAAACGCTTGAACAGACTCGAAAAGATTCAACTGCTGAGTTACTTAAAATCGAATCTAAATGTCAAAAAGTCTGTAATGACGTAAAAACACAAATTTGTGAGCATTTTCAACCTATATTTTCGAGTCGTGAAAATGCATTACAGAATCACGAAGCAGCCATAAAAGAACTGCAAACTATTGTTCATAAAAATCACGACACCTTGCAAGCTAAAATTGACTCAGTTGCAATACTGACCCTACGACTTATCTTAGAAGAAAGATTAAGGAAAGGCAAACCTACGTTTCTAGCATTTGTAGACTTAGAGAAACCTTTTGACAATGTTGACTGGAATACTCTCTTTCAAATTCTGAAGGTGGCAGGGGTAAAATACAGGGAGCGAAAGGCTATTCACAATTTGTACATAAAGCATATGGCAGTCATAAGTGTCAAGGGACATGAAAGGGAAGCAGTGGTTGGGAAGGGAGTGAGACAGGGTTGTAGCCTCTCCCCGATGCTATTCAATCCATATATTGAACAAGCACTAAAGGAAACAAAAGAAAAGTTCAGAGCACGTATTAAAATCCATGGAGAAGAAATAAAAACTTTGAGGTTCGCCGATGACATTGTAATTCTGTCAGAGACAGCAAAGGACTTGCAAGAGCAGTTGAACGGAATGGACAGTGTCTTGAAAGGAGGGTATAAGATGAACATCAACAAAAGCAAAACAAGGATAATGGAGTGTAGTCAAATTAAGTCGGGTGATGTTGGGGGAATTAGATTAGTAAATGACACTTAAAGTAGTAAAGGAATTTTGCTATTTGGGGAGTAAAATAACTGATGATGGTCGAAGTAGAGAGGATATAAAATGTAGACTGGCAATGGCAAGGAAAGCGTTTCTGAAGAAGAGAAATTTGTTAACATCGAGTATAGATATAAGTGTCAGGCAGTCGTTTCTGAAAGTCTTTGTATGGAGTGTAGCCATGTATGGAAGTGAAACGTGCATGTTAAATAGTTTAGACAAGAAGAGAATACAAGCTTTAGAAACGTGGTGCTACAGAAGAATGCTGAAGATTAGATGGGTTGATCACATAACTAATGAAGAAGTACTGAGTAGGGTTGGTGAGAAGAGGAGTTTGTGGCACAACTTGACTAGAAGAAGGGATCAGTTGGTAGGTAATGTTCTGTGGCATCAAGGGATCACCAATTTAGTACTGGAGGGCAAGGTGGAGGGTAAAAATCGTAGAGGGAGACCAAGAGATCAATACACTAAGCAGATTCAGAAGGATGTAGGCTGCAGTAGGTACTGGGAGATGAAGAAGCTTGCACAGGATAGAGTAGCATGGAGAGCTGCATCAAACGAGTCTCATGACTGAAGACCACAACACCAACAACAACAACAACAACAACAAGAATTTTTCATTACTGTTTACAATTTGTACCCAATTTTGTATTTCTGGCAGATGAAAATATATCACATATCTTCTTTTGTAATTAGTTCATCATTGGAAACACCCCACAGTAGTTCATACTTGCAAAACTGCAAGTTTTCAGTATAAAAACATAGGTGTTTCAAATAACACCCTCCCATGGGGGAACTTGTAACAGCAACATGTTTTTAAAAAATCAGCATACAGAAATTTAAGAAATACTTTTTTTCTGCCAGCAGGATCTTCACTGCAATGTCACATGTACTTTAAAATTCATTAACTCATTGTTTTTGTAAAATTGAGAAAGGTAGATGTTGAAGAAATACGAAAGTGTTTCAAGTAATACTATTTTATGGTAGTTAAGGAATAACAGATGGAAAATGATGAACTTGTCAAGTTATTTACTAGTGAGTTTCATGCTATAAAAGTAACTGAAGAATTACCTAAGTGGCTAAGAGAAACAAATTAAAAATTGTCAGAATTAGAACAAAAATCTTCATGAAATGTGTTGAGTAAAGAAACTATTCCAAAGACAGGTTTAGGAATAATAAATCCTGTAGTGAAGTAAAATGTAAATGTTGTGGGAATATACCTGATAAATGTTGTGACTGTTATTGAATTGAATATGACACTTTTGTCCAAAGGGAGTACTTGTCGTCTTTAAAGGTTCAGAGAAGCATATTCAAAAGTAGACAGTTTCTTACCTTTATTAAGTGAAAAAGATGACATTCAGCCAAAAGTTTTTATCAACAATTTTAAGCGTATTTTTCCTCGCAGTTGGTCTGAACATGATAGACTTCCATTCAATGTCTCCAAGATCACAGGTGAAGGAGCACTGTGGACTGCCGAAGTGAGTGAGAATTGTAATACATGCACGGAGTTTGAACAACTTTTCTTAGCGAAATACTGGTCGAGCAGCAGCAGAGGCTACAGAACGAGGTGTATCAACCAGAATTTTATAATTGTAAATGAGGTTCATTAAGACAGTATTTCGAAAAATACGTTAATAAAACGAGGTACTGAAGTGATCCTGTTTCCCATAGAGAAGTGATACATATTTTGAAAGAAAGATTACCTATTCATATACGTGAGAAACTTACAAATGTCCCTGACTATGATGGGGAACAATTCCTGTCTGTGGTTGATTCGATTGATATGATACTAGAAGATGCCCGAGTATCAAGAATCTTTACTCACCATAAATCATTTCACAATGATATGGGTTTCATCAATTTGATACAAGATCAAGTATATACAATGCACAGTAGTACAATGTGTAACATTAAATATTACTTCTACAAAGTTTATGCAGTACATAACAATACAGTTAAAAGTAACAGTTTTTAAAAGTTAATATAATAATCTGGTAAATCAAAGTATCCTTTAATATCATAAAAAGGGTGATCTGTTAACCAGTTGTACCACTTATGTTTAAAAGTAATTATATCCATGGTCCAAGCAAAGACTGGTAACTTATTGAAAAGTTTGAGCTGGTTTATTAAACGCAAAACTTTCTTTTGTATTTTTAAAATGTTATCGACATGGAGGGAATGTCCCTATGTAATAAGGTCATATGATATGTGCGATTGTAAAGGTATGGAATAATAATCAAATGTCACCTCACAATGTAATAGTAATAATAATGACAACTGAGATAGAAATACTAAACCTATGCTACATGAAGGATGACAAGTAACATCTTACGGCTATAGTAAAGCCAATACTAATAATCAATATAAATGTAACACCTATTATACTAAAGAAACCTATGGAAATAATAATAATCAGGTAAATCAGATTATTACAGGAAAACCAAATCGCAAATGCAGACAGAATGATTCGAATAATCAGTATGGTAATTCACACAGACATGCTATATACCCAGAAGATCCTTCGACACCTGAAGTTCAATGGTTAGATGCAAATGTAGCCCTACAAGCGCAACAACCACAAGGACAGATACCACTTGGTAACAGAGCAATGAAGTCACGAAGGGAGCAACTACCAAATTCTGACCATACTGTACGTATTGTTGAAGTACATGAACCACAAAATATGTCATCTTCTGAAAGATTAAACTAGAACTGGTCCCTGAAAGCCTTCCTAGGATGATTGGAGAGGATGAGGAGGGCAGGCATCATTTTAAAGTGACTGTACTGAGGAATAATGATGATTTGGATCCAAGGGAGGAACTGATTGAAGGAACACCTTACATTTCGAATAAGAGTGGATGATTTTTGCAGGCAGTAGTTCAAAATGGTATTGATGTTGAAATTTTGATTGGTACTGGAGCAACTATTAGCGTAATGACGCAAGATTGTTTTAAACAAATTAGTCGAGGAGCAAAAGTGCTTACATTTCCTGTTACTGGATGTACTGTATCTAGAGAATTTAGTGCAAAAGAGCAAACGATCTCAAAGCAGGCGTGGGGCAACATCATAATGTGGGGGGCTTCAATAGAAAGTACTGTTTTTATTGTTGCAAAAATGACCGTACCATGTGTTTGGAGTCTAGATTTTTTGTGTAATGGTGGAGCAGTCATCAATTTAAAAGAAGGAACATGTAACTTGGACTCTGAAGGCGACGTTATGTCAGTCTCTCTGATAAAGGGCAGTACAGTCCCGTATCAGTATTGCATCAAGTTAATGGTTATCTATATTGGCATTGACTATAGTTTAATTGGTGATATTTTCTATATTGAATATACTGGAGAAGAAATGAGTCAAGTTACACTTCAGGAGAAAATCTCTGAATCCGAATACCTATCTGCAAGTCAACGAGAAGATCTGTGTTGCTTGTTAAGTAATTATCTGCCCATATTTAGCAAACATCCCGGAATAATCAAAGGTTTTGAGTACGACATTAAGACATATCCACACGAATCTTTTTGTCGCACTTCCTATTCTGTTCCTTGATCAAAGAGAGAGGCAGTTAAGAAAGAAATTAACAAAATGTTAGAGTGAGGTATTATAGAGCCCTCTCATACTGAATACTGTAGCCCTCTTTTGGCAGTCCTCAAAGTGAATGGTGACGTAAGATTAGTTCTAGACGCCAGAGAGATAAACAAGATAATCATACTGGTACAGACAAGATCTGAGAATTTGGATGAGTTAATTCAGAAATTATGTGGTGCCCACTTCCTGACATCCCTTGATATGAGAAGTTATGGGCAGAAGTTATCAGTTCATTGTTATGCCATTTGGACTAAATATTAGTGAAAGTGTATTTATATCGGCACTAGACACTGTACTTGGACAAGATTTGCTCGATGGAGTTACCTTGTATGTGGACAACTTATTGATCGCTACCAAAACATGGGAGGAGCATCTCTATCTGCTTGAAAAAGTATTTGTGAAATTCTTAGACTATGGAGTAACAGTAAATTTAATGAAATTTAGATTCACTAGAAGTCAAGTGAAGTTGCTAGGACATATAAATACGCCTGACTGTATTATGCTGAATCCTAAGAAAATGAGTGCTATCAAAGAGTGTCCCTATCCTAAGAACAAAAATTAATTAAAATATTTCATGGGATTAGCCTCATTTTCTTCCTATTTTTGCCTAATCAATTAACCAGCCAAGAACGTTTATTAAAGTTATTGCGAAAGAACATTATGTGGAAATGGACCCCAGAGTGTAGCCAAGCGTTTGACAAAATTCGAGACTCTTTAGTTAATGCCCCGTTGTTACATCATCCAAAACTTGAACAGGATTTTTGCATTGCCACCGATGCCTCTGAAACAGGCCTAGGCACTACGCTATTCCAAATGGGTGATCCACAAGATATGAATACCATTAAGATTATAGGATTCGCAAGTAGAACGCCTTCTAAATGTGAAATGGTATACTGTACCACAGAGTTAGAGGTACTAGCTGTGGTATAGGCACTTTAAAAGTTTAGATATTTTGTCCATGGGAAAAGATCAATATTTTGTGACCATATTTTAACAGGAAGTATGTTTCAATCAAGGTTAACCAGATAGGCCTTGTTACTTCAAGAATACAACATTTCAGTCCAATATATAAAAGGGAAGGACAACGTTGCAGCAGATGCTCTATCTCGTTTGCCTAGAAAACAGGATGACAAAGAATTTGAGGAACAGATTTTAGATTTCAAAGTAATGAATCTGTCTATTGCATTTTGTGAGAAACAAATTTCAAAGTTGTGTCACAATATGTCGCAGTTGTAGGAACAAGATCCTTGTTGGAAATCTATTCAACATGTAATCAGCCAAGGAGCTAGGAATTATTCTGGTAGTCTATAGACTTTACAATCTAATATAGTATTTTGTAGAAAAACTCATGACGATCCAAAGGAACATCTGGAATCTTTACTGTGGTATACACAACTGGAGTTGGGACACTGGATCATTAAAATGCAAAGCCAAGTTAGCCCAATATTGCTACCATCCGAACTTAGAACGCTTGGCTAGTGACATTCTAAAGAATTGTAAGATTTGCCAGAAAACTAAACCCATAAGCCATTGCCTAAAAATTGAATTACATCCAATCGTTCCACACCAAGTTTGACATTGATATCTTGTGAAGTGTGTGGACCATGTCATACTACTCGTGGAACATTTAAGTATATTCTGGCGTTCTATGATATTTTATCGAAGTATGTGAAATTGTATCCTTTGAGGAATCTACATGTGCGTCCTATGTGAAAGAAATTTGTCAATGATTTCATAACAGAGATTGGAAAACCGAAGATGATATTGACAGACAATGCTGGCTATTACACCAGCAGAATCTGGAGAGAGACTGTGAAGGAATACAGTATTTATCATATACAAATATCACATTTTTATCCCTGTGGGAATCCAATTGAAAGATTGTTCTGTGAATTAAATTGATTTCTACGTACCTATACCATACACAAACATCACAAATGGGCCAAGTGGTTATCAGAATTTGAAAGGATTTATAACGACTTGCCTCATACTTCTACAAGATATTCACCCAACCAAGTGATGTATGGCAAGAATGATTCTCAAGACTGGCTAAAGGAATGGCCATAAATTGAAGGGCACACTCTCACTAAGGAGGATATCTTGAAGAAAGTTTACTTAAATCTACAACATCAAGCTAAATTATGAAAGGCAAAATTCGATAAAATGTGAAGGTAATAACCTATGCTGTTGGAGAAGAAATATTGGTGAGAAACCGTCCAAAGGCCTCGATAAAGAAAAAGTTAAATAAGAAATAGCAATATTTATATACTGGACCATACAGAATAATACAAATTACCCATGAAGGAAGTTATATACTTGCTGACTGTAATTCTGATGTGACAAAAGGTTTATTCTACCACACAGAGATAAAAAAATATTATCAATGAGAAGATCTGTACCATTTTTGAAGAGATAATGAAGGAAAGGAGAATTAGTAGAGTATTACTAACAGGACACCAATATTAGACTTCAACCACAGGATGAGCTACATGATGTATTACTTTGTTCATTTTTTACATATAGTTACAAGGATTATTTTATTCAATTTTTATTAAATAGAATGTATGTGTTATGGCAAACATACCACAATAATATAATTTAAGAAGATTAAAATGAAAAAGTTCACAGAAAAGATAATTTCTGAAAAGAGAAAGAAGCAGTTAATAGACCGAAGAACAAGAGAAAGCAAGATTAACTGTCTTCAAGGTGGTTAGTTAAGTTTAAAAGAATGCCACCCTAGAGGCATAAGTATTTTATGTTTATGAATTGTTGAAGGAATTTCATACGTATTAATTGTAGAAAGTATATTTCATGTATGTGTAATGGGCATGATCAAAGCTAAAGGAAATCTGAAAAAGGGATGGAAAGGAAGCTGATGTAACTGTCTAACCGACGTTTTAATCTGGAAAACATAATAAGAAGAAAACCAGTTGTTGAAGTTGAGTGTTGGTTGACAAACAATATCAGGCAAAGACACAACACTTGCTGCAGAGAGAATCACAAGACACATGGTGGAGAAGCAGAGACGATGTTACCAGCTAATATGTCTTCGACACTACACTGTATGCAGCTCGTTTGAAACGCAAGAAATAAGATGATGACTGAGCCGACTATAGCTGTGTATACGGTTTGGTGGAGGTCACAGTTCGATCCATTTTCTGTCGGAACTGGTTGCAATCCTAGCCTTGCGCAACCAGTTGAAAGGACTTCTCACCAAATAGTGAAGTGTTGCGAGTGTGTTGTGTAGTGTGTGTGAAGTACATCGTGTTAGAAAGTGAAATTCGAAAAAAATTCATTGACTTCTGGAGATTCATTTAAATGGTTAAATGGGCAATTTCTCTTAGGCCCCCATTTACAATTATTCATGTAAAATTTGATGTGAAGTGTATGTTAAAACTTGTGGTATGGGTCTTTGGATGACTGAACTAAGGTATGTACACAGTACACAACCCTAGCATGCTCCAGTGAATCCTGTAACATCTTCGCTCTTATCACAACATTACAGATTGAAGGTCAGTGCAAGGGGCACCAAATTTGTTATAGAAGTCAGTAAATTACTCAACAGACAGTATTTTTCAGCACAGGTATTTCGTTCATTCCAAGCAAGGGTCGATTCGTGACGTTATCATCCAGATACGAATTGACTGTTATCTGAATCCATTTTAGCAAACTAATCATTTCTCTCAGGCAATAATATTTTATTGATTATGAAATACAAGTTCTTAAAGTTTATTAAGAATTGGAAATGTTTAATTAGTAATTACATGCCATAATTTATTTGTTTAATATAAAGGTGTTTTGAATTTTGTATGCATGAAAAAAGTGTGAATTTATGTGCGGCTTTTACTCTGAGACGATTTATCACTTAGAGCGCCAAAAGTGCACGTGTACAGTTCGCTGACGTATGTGGTGAATTTTATTTTGTGGTCATGACCCGAATGGAGAGTAAATCCAGTATTATTTAAATTTTATGTGAGATAGATACATCACGTTATTACACAAGAGTCGTTTAGCCCATTAGAGAAAACTGAAACCTGCGCACTCGATTTGAAATACGTACACACCAGCGTGTGATCGAGCTGTCCAGTAAATCGTGTACAATAGTTACAAATGCGTTTGGACTTAATGCACGAAGTTGGAAATTAATTTTGAGACAAGCGCTGATTTTGACAAAAAATGAACCGAAAGTTTATTCAAAATATCGAGGTCCAGTTTTAATTGATATAGTTATCACGTTGTTGATTACATTGCCTAGGAACACTGTAAGCCAGCTTAATTAATTCATTAGATCGATTTCCGACGTAGTAAGGTCCATTAAACACACAAAATGTTGCACGAAGTTTGCTGACCACATGAGAGTATGAGAGTGTTTTCCTTTCTATAAATGCCAATAAACTGGCAGTTTCAGAAGTTAAATTATTAACTGTTGTGTAACTTCATTTTGAGTGTCCTACACCACTACGAAATTAATTGTATCGTGTCTCTTCACAAGAGATCTCAAGAAGCTGGGATAACCAAAAAGAAGAAAAAGACTAAAGAAGAGGCATCAGTATAAGCTTATGCAAGGCTTAGGAAGATTTAGATAGCACTGTAGTTTTTGATTCTATGTCATAAAAATAAAATTATCAAAACAAGTATTATCAGTTGATTACAATTTTAATGCAGTTATAAAAAGGTTTACTGAATCACAACAAAACAATGTGCCTATGAACGGGTTAAATAAATACCAAAATTTTTTCAGTTCAGACTTCTATTACACCAGCAGCAGTGATGCCAAAAAACATCCTGGAGTTAGAGCACAATGCTACCAGGCAGGGTCAAGAAAATACAGGTATCACAGTGAACACCAGCCACGTGTAGATAAAAAGAACCTAAATACTATCTACATTTGTATACATCATACTGAGGCAGATTGCCTCCCATTAATCTTCTCAGGTTGTGAAACAAGAAATGGTGCACCAAGTCTAAGCTTGTAAACAACATTAGTCACAGCTTCCTTCCAAATTCTGGCATTCCTGAGGAAGAGTCATTTTTTCTGCAATTTGTTGCAACTAGTTGCTCTGGGCTCAGTACCAAATTGGTATGCGCATCATGCAAACTAATAGGGTATGTTGAAAGGTGGCTACACTGAGCCACTGCGCCAGAGATTGCGCCAAAGAGTATTATTCTGCCGCCTCCACAGTGCTTGGAGAGAACTCGTAGAAGTCAGTGCTTGTCGAGAGCTCGTAGTAGTGAGTGCCTGTCGAGGACTCGGGGTGGTCTGTGCTGACATGTTCTAGCAGAGAGTGTTTGTTGAGATGTGCTAGTAGGCAGTGCTTGCCGAGATGTGATATTGGAGAGTTCTGGTTGAGATGTGATAGTAGAGAGTCGGTGTGAGATATAATGTAAGGATTAGAGTGATTTTCATCAATAAAAATGAGGTAATAAACTCCGTTTCTTTTTATTTCCGTGTCCTAAATAATGCGTCATTACAGGTTCAGTCAACAAAGCATCTGGCGTGTGTTCTTGTATTAGAGTTTAATTCTGCTTTCCTTACGCAATTATAGTATTTCTAATTTTCTTTTATCACGTCAGTATAATTGGTATTTAAAAATTCTTGTCTTGTTGAAGAAGAACCGTGCCAGATGTGCGTTGAGTCATACTTCCACATACAGAACAGTTATACTTGTGCTTTGGTTTAGTAGGTTTTATAGTTGCTGGGGACTTAATTAATTAACTGTGTTTACGAAAAATTTCATTTCATTCTTTGTTGTTGTTCTTTGCAGTCAGATAGCGTAATAATACTAGTCAGGGCCAACCGATTACGAGACACAGCGTAATCGGACATACAGCTACCAAAAACCAAAAGTATTTTCAATCATATTTAATTAAGCCCCCATGCACGTGGCGACCGCTGCTTCGGATCGTCCCTTGGATTCTTCTGATTGTAAAAATAGTAGACAGTAGTATTGTTGTAGTAATCTGTAGTTTAGTAATTGTAGTCCATTTTGCATGTGTAGATTTGGTAACTGTCATTCTTCTAATGGTATTTTTTCTCAGAATTTGATTTGTTGTCTTGTATATGCGTTTGACAATTTAGTGCAATTATTTCAATTGTTCGATTAATCGTGTTTGAGGGAAACATTTCATGTGAGTGGTATTGTTGGAGATAAAGGGTCATTGTGTGTAATTTTCGTACAGTGACGAATTTTTTGTATGTTTTGTAAATGATTACGCGATCTAAGAAAAAGGCGAAAATGATGAATAGTGAGAATGATGAAATTGTTGACATGGCGAACTCGCCAACACAGGACAACAGTATGATGAATAATGGAGTTGAAAATAATTTAATAAGTCGGGAAGACAGTCCAGAACCATTTCCAAATTTTTCTCAATCAGAAAATTCTCAGAATACGAGATTAATGACAGAAGATTCTGGAATAGTATCGAACACAGATAGCCTTATGGCTATGCGGAAGGAAGTTAGTTTTGCGGGAAATGTTAGGGGCGAAAAGAATTTCGAACCGGCTAACATGGAGCAGTTGATGGATGCTATATTACATTTGGGATCACAGATGAGAACTTTGCGATCTGAATTAAAAACAGAGATAGGAACAATTAAAACTGATATGGGAACAATGGAAACACGGTTAGGATCTGAATTTAAAACAGAGATTGGAACAATTAAAACAGAGATGGGAACTTTGGAAACACGGTTAGACTCACGAATAGGGACATTTTTCAAAAATATGAAAGATGAATTAAAGAAAGAAATCAGAGAAGAAGTACAACCGATTTTGAATTCTTACAATAACAGATTAATTGCAGTAGAGATTAGACAAAGGGAACATGTTCTATGCAGTCAGATTGCGTAATAATTCTAGTCAGGGCCAACCGTTTACGAGACACAGCGTAATCGGACTTACAGCTACTAAAAACGAAAAGTATTTTCAATCATATTTAATTAAGCCCCCATGCACGGTGAAAGGTGGCTACACTGAGCCACTGCACCAGAGATTGCGCCAAAGAGTATTATTCTGCCGCCTCCACAGTGCTTGGAGGAAACTCGTAGAAGTCAGTGCTTGTCGAGAGCTCGTAGTAGTGAGTGCCTGTCGAGGATTCGGGGTAGTCTGTGCTGAGATGTTGTAGCAGAGAGTGTTTGTTGAGATGTGCTAGTAGGCAGTGCTTGCCGAGATGTGATATTGGAGAGTTCTGGTTGAGATGTGATAGTAGAGAGTCGGTGTGAGATATAATGTAAGGATTAGAGTGATTTTCATCAATATAAATGAGGTAATAAATTCCGTTTCTTTTTATTTCAGTGTCCTAAATAATGCGTCATTACAGGTTCAGCCAACAAAGCATCTGGCGTGTGTTCTTCTATTAGAGTTTAATTCTGCTTTCCTTACGCAATTATAGTATTTCTAATTTTCTTTTATCACGTCAGTATAATTGGTATTTAAAAATTCTTGTCTTGTTGAAGAAGAACCGTGCCAGATGTACGTTGAGTCACACTCCCACATACAGAACAGTTATACTTGTGCTTTGGTTTAGTAGGTTTTATAGTTGCTGGGGACTTAATTAATTAACTGTGTTTACGAAAATTTTCATTTCATTCTTTGTTGTTGTTGTTCTATGCAGTCAGATTGCGTAATAATTCTAGTCAGGGCCAACCGTTTACGAGACACAGCGTAATCGGACTTACAGCTACTAAAAATTAAAGTATTTTCAATCATATTTAATTAAGCCCCCATGCACGTGGCGACCGCTGCTTCGGATCGTCCCTTGGATTCTTCTGATTGTAAAAATAGTAGACAGTAGTATTGTTGTAGTAATCTGTAGTTTAGTAATTGTAGTCTATTTTGCATGTGTAGATTTGGTAACTGTCATTCTTCTAATGGTATTTTTTCTCAGAATTTGATTTGTTGTCTTGTATATGCGTTTGACAATTTAGTGCAATTATTTCAATTGTTCGATTGATCGTGTTTGAGAGAGACATTTCATGTAAATGGTATTGTTGCAGATAAAGACCCATTGTGTATCATTTTCGTACAGTGACGAGTTTTGTATATTTTGTAAATGATTACGCGATCGATGAAAAAGGCAAAAATGATGAATAGTGAGAATGACGAAATTGTTAACATGGCGAACTCGCCAACAGGGGAAAACAGTATGATGGATAATGAAGTGGAAAACAATTTAATAAGTCGGGAAAATAGTCCGGAACCATTTCCAAATTTTTCTCAATCAGAAAATTCTCAGAATACGAGATTAACGACAGAAGATCCTGCAATAGTATCGAACACAGATGGCCTTACAGCTATGACGAAGGAGGCTGGTCTTGTGGGAAATGTTAGGGGCGAAAAGAATTTGGAACAAGTTAGTACGGAGCAGTTGTGAGTGCAATATTAAATTTGGGATCACAGTTACGATCTGAATTAAAAACACGGTTAGACTCAGCGGTATCACAGATAGGAACAATTAGAACTGGTATGGGAACAATGAAAACACGGTTAGACTCAGTGGAATCACAGATAGGAACAATTAGAAGTGGTATGGGAACAATGGAAACACGGTTAGATTCACGAATAGGGACATGTTTCAAAGATATGAAAGATGAATTAAAGAAAGAAATCAGAGAAGAAGTACAACCGATTTTGAATTCTCACAATAATAAATTGCAGTAGAGATTAGACAAAGGGAACAGGATAGAGAACAGGAAGAAAGAGATCGTGTGATAGTACAGAAATTTTCAGAGTTAAATTTACAACGTGCAAAGGATAAGGAAGAAATATTTGAGAGAATCTAGGAATCCGTACCAAATGACAGATTAAATAACCTAACACAACAATATGAACAGCTAGCTACCAAATGTGTCAATACTGAAACCCGAGTCGCGACACTTAAGGAAGACGTAAATAAACAGAAAGAACAATTAGGTGACTTATCGGAAGGAGCTGAGGAAATTTCAGATAAACTGACAAATCTTAGTTTACATGGGGACAGAGATTCGGATGATACAGCTCCATTACCATTTGCAGAAACCGAAGAGTATCAGAACATAAATAAACATGTTGAAAATCAGGGAAAATTTAATGAATGCGTGAAAAGAGAGTATGAGGTATTAAAAAAGCAAGTCAAACAAATTCAAGGCGAAATCGTAGGAAAAGACAGTAGAAGAAACTTAGAATCACAGATAGCAGAGGGGTTTGAAGAAAATAATTTGTTTCATTTACGGGATGCAACAAGAGAGAGCCAGGCTCGAGAACTTTACCATAATCGACATTCGGACTGGGACAGATGCGGTAGGTCTTTGTCGCCACGAGGCGAAAACTTTGACTATAAACACTTTTTGACTGTCCGGAAATTTAAGATCTTCCGCAATTCTAAGAATGACATACATCCATGTGCATGGTTAGATCAATTTACGTATGCACTTCCGCCAAAGTTGCCATTAAGTCACAAACTGGAAATTATGTGCGGCTATTAAAGTCCTCAGGGGATTCACTACTCTAAGTGAATATGTGCCGTATCGAGCATAGGGCCCCGAGCTGTGGTGGTGCTATTTCTCTTTTAGTTTTCTGTACCGCTGCCTACTCTTTTACTATTCTTTGCATCTGTCAAACCAACTCTTCGACTATCAGTCTATCTAGAGAGTAAGTAAACAATAACCGGATATGACTGTTTTACCCAAAAGTGACTTTGGAATTTATCGTTTGGACTTACTATATTTTCTGCAGCATTCATTCGTCGTCTAAATGAAATTTTACCTGTTTATCTTCGTGACAATATTACTTCATATGTTGACGATATTATTATTGCTAAACGTTCTTGGAGTGAACACAACAAAATTTTGGATTCATTATTACGTATCTTTGCACGAATTAGCATTACTGTGAACTTAGAAAAATCTGAATTTGGTCGTTCTCAGGTGAAATTTCTCTGTCACATTATTTCTACAGAAGGTATTCTTCCTGACCCAGAGAAACTAGATGCTATTCAGTTCGCAATGACATTCTTTTTAAATGAAAATCGGTCGGCAGCTCTGTTTGGTTAGTTTGTATTCCTGATGAGTGGGTCAATAAATTGATTTGGTATACGCATTTCAGTTATGCGCACTTTGGTCCCAGAAAATGCTTTCATAATTTACGAGAAAATTGCTACTTCAGTAATATGGAAAAACGTATTCGATCTGTTCTGGCCAAATGCAAATTATGTCAAAAGGTTAAGCCGCCAACAGTTTCTCACAGAGCACCGTTGTTTCCTATCATTCCAGCGAAATTAAAGGAGATGGCTGCAGTCGATTTGTTCGGTCCAGTGGTTCGTTCTACTAATGGTTTTGCATACATTTTCGTAGCAGTGGAGTTGACGTCAAAATATGTGTGTTTTACACCGTTACGCAAAGCAACAGCTCGTTCAGTATCTAACGCTTTCATCAAACATTTTCTTAAAGATGTTGGTCATGTTGATAAGGTTATATCAGATAACGGATCACAGTTTCGTTCTAAAATTTGGCTTTGTACTCTACAGCGTCGTAAAATTAAACCAATTTTCATTTCACTTTTTCACCCTCAATCTAACGCTTCAGAGAGATGGATGAAGGAAATCAATAAATTGTGTCGTCTTTATTGTCATTAGAATCACAGAACGTGGGATCAGTATCTTCATATTTTTCAAAACATTCTGAATGAACTTCCTAATGACTCAACTTCTTTACCGCCTTTACTGATATTAAAAAACAAAGCACCGACAAATCGCATTTCTGAAATCGTTCCTTTTCCGCCTACACGGAAACTACGGCATTCTGAAGTTGTCAACCTGGCTCTACAAAATATTGCATCTGCGGCTGCTAGAAGAGAGAAATCAGCTAAGCGTCCTGGTCGTTCAAAAATCTTGTCAGTTGGTCAGAAGGTGTTAATTAAGTCTCATCGTTTGTCTCACAAAGGAAAAGGCTTGTGTCGCAAATTTTTTCTGCTTCATAACGGTCCATATAGAATTCGTAAAATTATTCATGATAACACTGTCAAAGTAGAAACTCGTAAATCTCGACGCTCTAAAGGAATAAATCATATATCTAACGTAAAAATTTTTTGTGGAATGATATACTTTTGAAAAATTTTTGTGGAATGACATACTTTAGAGAAAGTCACAGCTAGATGTAAACATGCGGAGAGTACAAGGATACCGCGCTGTGTTTTGGTGGCGGCATATACTCAAAGCAACAGTCAAGTCTGCGCGCCGCACAAAGCAGTCGTTGACTGCAAACAATTGCTTCCTACGTCACATCCCTACAGCTGATCGAGCGCTCAGTGCGAATGCACTGACAGCCATAAACAAATACACAGTTTAATTTCTCCGATTAAATTCAGTATAACGCTATAGTGACTTGATGAATTATGTTATTAACATTCAGTATTTTTCAGGATATGGTTCTATAAAATATTTAAGAACTTCAGGTAAATTCTGTGTGTCTCCGACGTTAAGACGACTTGCTATCGAGAAATTTTCAGGAAGAATGTAATTTCGAAGAAGAAACTAATAAACTAAAAAAAAGGTAACTATTAATTGAGTTCATTTTTCAGGTAACATATTTCCACTTAGGTACGTACCTTAGACCTAATTTGCTGCTCGCAATTACGTGAATCATACTTTGTGCTATATTTTATGTTCTATGAATTTACTTATGAAGCGACGTGCTTGCGTACGTTAACTGATTTTGACAATGATTATTAATGAACTGGGTTGTAACTTGTGTATATTATGCATCGCTTGGCTGCACTGCTTTTTCACTGATGTCATATTTTTTTAATTATGTGCCTGCTGTGCTTATTTATTTAAATTATAATTGTAACCTGATTAATAGTGCTGACTGTGATTATGTATGTAAGTTATACTTTGTGATTTATCTGCTTGCGCCTTCATGTTTACTTATTAAGATGACATATGAACATTTATTTGCTTATGCTGATATGATGCTAATGACATGTTTACTGCTTTGCGTATGGATTGCATATTTATACATATCTGTTGTTGTCATAACTACTCTTTAAATTGGTGTATAGAAATGCTGATATACTGTGTACAAACAGAGAGTTTAGGTCACAATATTGGATTAATTATAGATTGTTCGCTTGGCAGAACCTCGTTGTAAGAATTGTGTTGCATCCACTTGTTGACATTCTGTTCTCTACTGGTATATTTACTCGCTAGTGCTTGTTTTGCTTACACTCAGTGCCTTATATTTTTAAGATAAGAAAATGAACTGCTATAATTCGACGAACGACATTGGTACAAGGAACGTCGTTGACGTCACATGAGCTGGAGGTTTTATGGAAGCTGTATAACTTTATGCTAATAGGAAGGAAGCTAACGACATGACATACCGATACTAGGTTTAGACCATTAACAATTATTACACTGCATTTTTCGTGAGCAATTGAAATAGGAAGTGACACTTGACACAAAAAATACTCCACATGTTTGCTTCTGTTTGCCATAATTCTTGAAGTGGTGTACACACTGTGAAATATTATAATCATTCACACTCCGTAATCGTACTTAATTACTGAGAGTTATTCGAACTAAAGACTGTTAGAGGTCATGTATACATTTCTTTGTTTATAATTCATAATGAGTAGAAGATTTGGCTCAGATGGATTACACAGAGGTTGTGTGTTGACAATGTGTCTTCGGATTGTATGGGATGATGAGGTTTGCATTAGGATTTTATCTGTACTTGTTCGAGGAGACTGACTAGAGGAAAGAGTTGTTATGGAAGTGAAGTGATATTGGTAATAAGGTTTATATGTATCGACGTATTGAAGAGGTATTGTTGAGGTATTGAGATTATATGAAGTTGATGATTATTGGAGTTTTTGTGGACAAGAGGTAAGGTAAATGCTATTAATGATAAGGTTTATATGTATCGACGTAAGAGGTATTATTGAAGTATTGAGATTATGTGATGCTGACGATTATTGGAGTTTTGGTGGTTAAGAGGTGAAGTAAGTGAGGTGCATATTTTTTTTTGTTGGTCTTATGGAACAAGGAGGATGAAGATAGCAGACTAGAACACTAAAGTAGAAGGCAGATAGTCTATACATACACTTTGCTAAATCACTAAGCAGTACATACTTTTTTTGAAGAGAGGAAGTATTTGCATATCTTGGCTCATTGACAGTTGTTCAGCAACAGTACGTTTTGATCTGGCTTGGCAAACATTGGTCTTGACATGATGACTATGACGTTGACTTAACTATTATTGGCTGTTATACATTGCTGCCACTACTACTTGATACACAAGATGAACATCAAATTTTGACAGAATTGCATTTACACAGTTAACACTATTCAATTACACAGTAGTACTTAATGTGGATGAAAGATGAGTGAGTGTGTTTTGTGTGTTTTCCTTTCCTAATCCTACCCACCTATTTCCTAAATATTATTTTATTTGTTTGTAGTGGCTTGCACTGACACCCATAAATATTATAGGTTTACTGATATTTGAGTATTTGTAATAGTTAATATGAAAATTATCTGACATCATTTGTGTGTTTGTTATGATTTGTATGTTTAGTGTAAAAGCATTTGTATGTGCATTCAAACTATTGTTCATGCCTGAACTGTCTGATTAGTGATGGTAAATATTATGAACTGTTACCTGCACTTTTTCAACATAATGTGTGACACTTAGGAATGATTAATTTCTGCTGATGAACAGTGTGATTAGTATGTGTATTCAAACTATTGTTCATGCTTGAACTGTCTGATTAGTGATAGTGAATATTATGGACTGTTACTTGAACTTTTTCTACATGATTGGTGCCACTAGGACATGTTTAATTTGTGCTTATATACTCTGATGAACAGTGTGATCAGTGATAGTGAATATCATGGACTGCTCTCTGGACCTGCTCATCATTGCTAGGTGCAACTGATGGACTACTTGTATGGAAATGAAGTCACTTGTTGCTGTCTGCACCTACCCAACATTGCTGGGTGCCACTGTTAGAACTGTTTCTACTGAAATGATGTCACTTGTTGGTGTCTGCACCTGCTCAACATTGCTGGGTGCAACTGATGGACTGCTTCTACTGACATGATGTCACTTGTTGGTGTCTGCACCTGCTCAACATTGCTGGGTGCAACTGATGGACTGCTTCTACTGAAATGATGTCACTTGTTGGTGTCTGCACCTGCTCTCAACATTGCTGGGTGCAACTGATGGACTGTTTCTGCTGAAATGATGTCACTTGTTGGTGTTTGTACCTGTTGACCATTGCTGGGCTGGAATTATCAACTATCAGTTTTTTTTTTTTTTTGAATAATTAAAAGTATTTTATGTGAACATTTGTATAAACTGATTTTTTGTGTATTGTGTGAACTCTTATGTAAAGTCACATGTATGAAAAGAAGTTGTATTGCTTAGTGTATTTCATATATTAGGTTATTGAAAGGTCAGTGCAAAGCCAAAATTTTAACTAATTATATGATATTTAGGTATTAATATTATCTTTTATTTTTGTCTGTACTTTTGTGGACGAATTTGGTGGTATTTTCACCACCAATGCTGGCAAGAAAACCATCAAATTCTGGCCTGTGGAAGAGGGGCATATGAAAGGTGGCTACACTGAGCCACTGCGCCAGAGATTGCGCCAAAGAGTATTATTCTGCCGCCTCCACAGTTCTTGGAGAGAACTCGTAGAAGTCAGTGCTTGTCGAGATCTCGTAGTAGTGAGTGCCTGTCGAGGACTCGGGGTAGTCTGTGCTGACATGTTGTAGCAGAGAGTGTTTGTTGAGATGTGCTAGTAGGCAGTGCTTGCCGAGATGTGATATTGGGGAGTTCTGGTTGAGATATGATAGTAGAGAGTCGGTGTGAGATATAATGTAAGGATTAGAGTGATTTTCATCAATATAAATGAGGTAATAAACTCCGTTTCTTTTTAGTTCAGTGTCCTAAATAATGCGTCATTACAGGTTCAGTCAACAAAGCATCTGGCGTGTGTTCTTGTATTAGAGTTTAAATGGGGACAGAGATTCAGATGATACAGCACCATTGCCATTTGCAGAAACCGAAGAGTATAAGAACATAAATAAGCATGTTGAAAATCAGGGAAAATTTAATGAACGCGTGAAAAGGGAATTTGATGTATTAAAAAAGCAAGTCAAACAAATTGAGGACGAAATCGTAGGGAAAGACGGCAAAAGAAATTTAGAATCACAGATACCAGAAGGGTTTGAAGAAAATAATTTGTTTCATTTACGGGATGCAACAAGAGAGCGCCAGGCGCGTGAACTTTACAATAATCGACGTTCGGACTGGGACAGACGCGGTAGGTCTTTGTCGGCACGAGGCGAAAACTTTGACTATAAACACTTTTTGACTGTCCGGAAATTTAAGATCTTCCGCAATTCTAAGAATGACATACATCCATGTGCATGGTTAGATCAATTTACGTATGCACTTCCGCCAAAGTTGCCATTAAGTCACAAACTGGAAATTATGTGCGGCTATTAAAGTCCTCAGGGGATTCACTACTCTAAGTGAATATGTGCCGTATCGAGCATAGGGCCCCGAGCTGTGGTGGTGCTATTTCTCTTTTAGTTTTCTGTACCGCTGCCTACTCTTTTACTATTCTTTGCATCTGTCAAACCAACTCTTCGACTATCAATCTATCTAGAGAGTAAGTAAACAATAACCGGATATGACTGTTTTACCCAAAAGTGACTTTGGAATTTATCGTTTGGACTTACTATATTTTCTGCAGCATTCATTCGTCGTCTAAATGAAATTTTACCTGTTTATCTTCGTGACAATATTACTTCATATGTTGACGATATTATTATTGCTAAACGTTCTTGGAGTGAACACAACAAAATTTTGGATTCATTATTACGTATCTTTGCACGAATTGGCATTACTGTGAACTTAGAAAAATCTGAATTTGGTCGTTCTCAGGTGAAATTTCTCGGTCATATTATTTCTACGGAAGGTATTCTTCCTGATCCAGAGAAACTTGACGCTATTCGTAATTACGCTGTTCCTACCACAAAACGTGATATTCGTAGTTTCCTTGGAGTCTATAATTTTCTTAGACGCTTTGTTAGACTGGACAATTTGGCCACACCTCGTTTATGCGAACTATCCGGAAAGTTCTTTTTAAATGAAAATCGGTCGGCAGCTCTGTTTGGTTAGTTTGTATTCCTGATGAATGGGTTAATAAGCTGATTTGGTATACGCATTTCAGTTATGCACACTTTGGTCCCAGAAAATGCTTTCGTAAATTACAAGAAAATTGCTACTTCAGTAATATGGAAAAACGTATTCGATCTGTTCTGGCCAAATGCAAATTATGTCAAAAGGTTAAGCCGCCAACAGTTTCTCACAGAGCACCGTTGTTTCCTATCATTCCAGCGAAATTAAAGGACATGGCTGCAGTTGATTTGTTCGGTCCAGTGGTTCGTTCTACTAATGGTTTTGCGTACATTTTCGTAGCAGTGGAGTTGACATCAAAATATGTGTGTTTCACACCGTTACGCAAAGCAACAGCTCGTTCAGTATCTAACGCTTTCATCAAACATTTTCTTAAAGAAGTTGGTCATGTTGATAAGGTTATATCAGATAACGGATCACAGTTTCGTTCTAAAATTTGGCTTTGTACTCTACAGCGTCGTAAAATTAAACCAATTTTCATTTCACTTTTTCACCCTCAATCTAACGCTTCAGAGAGATGGATGAAGGAAATCAATAAATTGTGTCGTCTTTATTGTCATTAGAATCACAGAACGTGGGATCAGTATCTTCATATTTTTCAAAACATTCTGAATGAACTTCCTAATGACTCAACTTCTTTACCGCCTTTACTGATATTAAAAAACAAAGCACCGACAAATCGCATTTCTGAAATCGTTCCTTTTCCGCCTACACGGAAACTACGGCATTCTGAAGTTGTCAACCTGGCTCTACAAAATATTGCATCTGCGGCTGCTAGAAGAGAGAAATCAGCTAAGCGTCCTGGTCCTTCAAAAATCTTGTCAGTTGGTCAGAAGGTGTTAATTAAGTCTCATCGTTTGTCTCACAAAGGAAAAGGTTCGTGTCGCAAATTTTTTCTGCTTTATAACGGTCCATATAGAATTCGTAAAATTATTCATGATAACACTGTCGAAGTAGAAACTCTTAAATCTCGACGCTCTAAAGGAATACATCATATATCTAACGTAAAATTTTTTGTGGAATGACATACTTTAGAGAAACTCACAGCACAGGATACCGCGCTGTGTTTTGGCGGCGGCATATACTCAAAGCAACAGTCAAGTCTGCGCACCGCAAAAAGCAGTCGTTGACCGCGAACAATTGCTTCCTACGTCACGCCCCTACAGCTGATCGAGCGCTCAGTGCGAATGCACTGACAGCCGTAAACAAATACACAGTTTAATTTCTCCGATTACATTCAGTATAAAGCTATAGTGACTTGATGAATTATTTTATTAACATTCAGTATTTTTCAGGATACGGTTCTATAAAATATTTAAGAACTTCAGGTAAATTCTGTGTGTCTCCGACGTTAAGACGACTTGCTATCGAGAAATTTTCAGGAAGAATGTAATTTCGAAGAAGAAACTAATAAACTAAAAAAAAGGTAACTATTAATTGAGTTCATTTTTCAGGTAACATATTTCCACTTAGGTACGTACTTTAGACGTAATTTGTTGCTCGCGATTACGTGATTCATACTTTGTGCTAATTTCATGTTCTATTAATTTACTTGTGAAGCGACGTGCTTGCGTACGTTAACTGATTTTGACAATGATTATTAATGAACTGGGTTGTAACTTGTGTATATTATGCATCGCTTGGCTGCACTGCTTTTTCACTGATCTCATATTTTTTAATTATGTGCCTGCTGTGCTTATTTATTTAAATTATAATTGTAACCTGATTAATTGTGCTGACTGTGATTATGTATGTAAGTTATACTTTGTGATTTATCTGCTTGCGCCTTCTTGTTTACTTATTAAGATGACATATGAACATTTATTTGCTTATGCTGATATGATACTAATGACACGTTTACTGCTTTGCGTATGGATTGCATTTTTATACATATCTGTTGTTGTCATAACTACTATTTAATTTAGTGTATAGAAATGCTGCTATACTGTGTACGAACAAAGAGTTTAGGTCACACTATGGTATTAATTATAGATTGTTCACTTGGCAGAGCCTCGTTGTAGGATTTGTGCTGCATCCACTTTTTGACATTCTTTTCACTACTGGTATATTTACTCGCTATTGCTTGTTTTGCTTACGCTCAGTGCCTTATATTTTTAAGATAAGAAAATGAACTGCTATAATTCGACGAACGACATTGGTACAAGGAACGTCGTTGACGTCACATGAGCTGGAGGTTTTATGGAAGCTGTATAACTTTATGCTAATAGGAAGGAAGCTAACGACATGACATACCAAAACTAGGTTTAGACCATTGTCAATTATTACACCGCATTTTTCGTGAGCAATTGAAATAGGAAGTGACACTTGACACAAAAAATACTCCACATGTTAGCTTCTGCCATAATTCTTGAAGTGGTGTACACACTGTGAAATATTACTATCTTTCAAACTCCGTACTCGTACTTAATTACTGAGAATTATTCGAACTAAGTCTGTTAGAGGTCATGTATGCATTTCTTTGGTTATAATTCATAATGAGTAGAAGATTTGGCTCAGATGGATTACACAGAGGTTGTGTCTTGACAATGTGTCTTCGGATTGTATGGGATGATGAGGTTTGCATTAGGATTTTATCTGTACTTGTTCGAGGAGACTGACTAGAGGAAAGAGTTGTTATGGAAGTGAAGTGATATTGGTAATAAGGTTTATATGTATCGACGTATTGAAGAGGTATTGTTGAGGTATTGAGATTATATGAAGTTGATGATTATTGGAGTTTTTGTGGACAAGAGGTAAGGTAAATGCTATTAATGATAAGGTTTATATGTATCGACGTAAGAGGTATTATTGAAGTATTGAGATTATGTGATGCTGACGATTATTGGAGTTTTGGTGGTTAAGAGGTGAAGTAAGTGAGGTGCATATTTTTTTTTGTTGGTCTTATGGAACAAGGAGGATGAAGATAGCAGACTAGAACACTAAAGTAGAAGGAAGATAGTCTATACACACACTTTGCTAAATCACTAAGCAGTACATACTTTTTTTGAAGAGAGGAAGTATTTGCATATCTTGGCTCATTGACAGTTGTTCAGCAACAGTACATTTTGATCTGGCTTGGCAAACATTGGTCTTGACATGATGACTATGACGTTGACTTAACTATTATTGGCTGTTATACATTGCTGCCACTACTACTTGATACACAAGATGAACATCAAATTTTGACAGAATTGCATTTACACAGTTAACACTATTCAATTACACAGTAGTACTTAATGTGGATGAAAGATGAGTGAGTGTGTTTTGTGTGTTTTCCTTTCCTAATCCTACCCACCTATTTCCTAAATATTATTTTATTTGTTTGTAGTGGCTTGCACTGACACCCATAAATATTGTAGGTTTACTGATATTTAAGTATTTGTAATAGTTAATATGAAAATTATCTGACATCATTTGTGTGTTTGTTATGATTTGTATGTTTAGTGTAAAAGCATTTGTATGTGCATTCAAACTATTGTTCATGCCTGAACTGTCTGATTAGTGATGGTAAATATTATGAACTGTTACCTGCACTTTTTCAACATAATGTGTGACACTTAGGAATGATTAATTTCTGCTGATGAACTGTCTGATCAGTGATAGTGAATATTATGGACTGTTACTTGTACTTTTTCTACATGATTGGTGCCACTAGGACATGTTTAATTTCTGCTGATGAACAGTGTGACTAGTGATAGTGAATATTATGGACTGTTACTTGTACTTTTTCTACATGATTGGTGCCACTAGGACATGTTTAATTTGTGCTTATATACTCTGATGAACAGTGTGATCGGTGATAGTGAATATCATGGACTGCTCTCTGGACCTGCTCATCATTGCTAGGTGCAACTGATGGACTACTTGTATGGAAATAATGTCACTTGTTGCTGTCTGCACCTGCTCAACGTTACTGGGTGCACAGATGAAGCTACTTCTATGGAAATGATGTCACTTGCCGGTGTCTGCACCTACTCAACATTGCTGGGTGCCACTGATGGACTGCTTCTACTGAACTAATGTGACTTGTTGCTGTGTGTACCTCTTCAACTTTACTGGGTGCCACAGATGGAACAGCTTCTACTGAAATGATGTCACTTGCCGGTGTCTGCACCTACTCAACATTGCTGGGTGCCACAGATGGAACTGCTTCTACTGAAATGATGTCACTTGTTGGTGTCTGCACCTGCTCAACATTGCTGTGTGCAACTGATGGACTGCTTCTACTGAAATGATGTCACTTGTTGGTGTCTGCACCTGCTCAACATTGCTGGGTGCAACTGATGGACTGCTTCTACTGAAATGATGTCACTTGTTGGTGTCTGCACCTGCTCTCAACATTGCTGGGTGCCACAGATGGAACTGCTTCTACTGAAATGATGTCACTTGTTGGTGTCTGCACCTGCTCAACATTGCTGTGTGCAACTGATGGACTGCTTCTACTGAAATGATGTCACTTGTTGGTGTCTGCACCTGCTCAACATTGTTGGGTGCAACTGATGGACTGTTTCTGCTGAAATGATGTCACTTGTTGGTGTTTGCACCTGTTGACCATTGCTGGGCTGGAATTATCAACTATTTGTTTTTTTTTTTTTTTTTTTTTTTGAACAATTATAAATATTTTATGTGAACATTTGTATAAACTGATTTTTTGTGTATTGTGCAAACTATTATGTAAAGCCACATGTATGAAAAGAATTTGTATTGCCTACTGTATTTTATATATTAGGTTATTGAAAGGTCAGTGCAAAGCCAAAATTTTAACTAATTATGTGATATTTAGGTATTAATATTATCTTTTATTTTTGTCTGTATTTTTGTGGACGAATTTGGTGGTATTTTCACCACCAATGCTGGCAAGAAATACCATCAAATTCTGGCCTGTGGAGGAGGGGCATATGAAAGGTGGCTACACTGAGCCACTGCGCCAGAGATTGCGCCAAAGAGTATTATTAAGCCGCCTCCACAGTGCTTGTCGAGAGCTCGTAGTAGTCAGTGCCTGTCGAGGACTCGGGGTAGTCAGTACTTGTTAAGAACTCGTAGCAGAGAGTGTTTGTAGGCAGTGCTTGCTGAGATGTGATATTGAAGAGTTCTGGTTGAGATGTGATAGTAGAGAGACGGTGTGAGATATATTGTAAGGATTAGAGTGATTTTGATCAATATAAATGAGGTAATTAACTCCGTTTCCTTTTATTTCAGTATCCTAAATAATGCGTCATTACAGGTTCAGTCAACAAAGCATCTGGCGTGTGTTCTTGTATTAGAGTTTAATTCTGCTTTCCTTACGCAATTATAGTATTTGTAATTTTCTTTTATCACGTCAGTAAAATTGGTATTAAAAAATTCTTGTCTTGTTGAAGAAGAACCGTGCCAGATGTGCGTTGAGTCATTCTTCCACATACACAACAGTTATACTTATGCTTTGGTTTCGTAGGTTTCATAGTTGCGCCACGTGCATGGGGGCTTAATTAAATATGATTGAAAATACTTTTAGTTTTTAGTAGCTGTAAGTCCGATTACGCTGTGTCTCGTAAACGGTTGGCCCTGACTAGAATTATTACGCAATCTGACTGCATAGAACAACAACAACAAAGAATGAAATGAAAATTTTCGTAAACACAGTTAATTAATTAAGTCCCCAGCAACTATAAAACCTACTAAACCAAAGCACAAGTATAACTGTTCTGTATGTGGGAGTGTGACTCAACATACATCTGGCACGGTTCTTCTTCAACAAGACAGGAATTTTTAAATACCAATTATACTGACGTGATAAAAGAAAATTAGAAATACTATAATTGCGTAAGGAATTAAACTCTAATACAAGAACACACGCCAGATGCTTTGTTGACTGAACCTGTAATGACGCATTATTTAGGACACTGAAATAAAAAGAAACGGAATTTATTACCTCATTTATATTGATGAAAATCACTCTAATCCTTACATTATATCTCACACCGACTCTCTACTATCATATCTCAACCAGAACTCTCCAATATCACATCTCGGCAAGCACTGCCTACTAGCACATCTCAACAAACACTCTCTGCTAGAACATGTCAGCACAGACTACCCCGAGTCCTCGACAGGCACTCACTACTACGAGCTCTCGACAAGCACTGACTTCTACGAGCTCTCTCCAAGCACTGTGGAGGCGGCAGAATAATACTCTTTGGCGCAATCTCTGTCGCAGTGGCTCAGTGTAGCCACCTTTCAATGTGAGTTCTGCCTCTACCATATACCCTACATCAGATTCAGCTGCCATACCCCCAATAATTTTTCCAACTAATCCCTTGCATTCCTCTCCAGACAGCTATCGGAACTCGCCAATCGGAAGGGATTGCTGCATGGCATGCCTGTGTAAGTTATTCACGTCGAGGTACATTATATAACTTGAGTCAAGGGAGGCACTGAACCAGTCTCCCATCCATAGGTTATTTACTTTAGTGTGCATATGGACACTTTGGCAAAGCCCCCCATGGATCCCTCACTCAAAGCAAAGAAGCATGTCAGGATCGGTCTATAATTCGATGCTGCACTTAGTTTTCTTGAGCATTGCGTCCCAAGACAACCCAGGCGTTGTGTAATAAAAGGTGGGATCCAGAGAACATGTGGTCATACGCAGACTCCGGAATTTCTCGAAAACGTCTGCAAGCAAGCGCAAATCTG
Source organism: Schistocerca americana (assembly GCF_021461395.2). Lineage (NCBI taxonomy): Eukaryota > Metazoa > Arthropoda > Insecta > Orthoptera > Acrididae > Schistocerca > Schistocerca americana. The sequence goes on along the minus strand of NC_060121.1, from coordinate 594,804,590 downwards.
TATCCATGTAAAGCGGAAATATTGAGTTCCCGCCAGACATTCACAGCATGCTCATACTATGCATTCGTTATGGTCTCGCCTGTGAGGTTGCTGGAGAATGCAGTTATGTTAGGTAGCCTGGTTTCGCTGTGTTTCGCCATACTATCCACATACTCATATGGGAAAACCCCCTTCCTAGTCGCACGTTGAAACTTTTTCTTGTCGGGAAATGCAGCTCAAATGATATGCATATCCCCCCGAGGTAGAGTTTCAACAAGTTTCTGGAGTGGTGCCTGCATAAAACATAGTGTATCAAGGAAACGGAGCTTAATTCTTGGCAACATTTGTTTGGAGAATGAAATATACTTCTCGATGCTCTCAGGTAGGACACTGACCTGATGCTTCTTCTTTCTCTAAAACGAAATCAGCCAAGTGCTCAAAAAGAAAGTTGGTATCACACCCACATAAATTGTGGAAGAAAACGGGTATGTGTCTAGGTACCTGGTACTTCAAATTGCATGCATTGTGAGCTGCTTCGCGGAACTTCCCCGTAAGATGACACTGGTCCCTACAAGGAGTTTCCACTTTTTAGTCTAAAGACAGCCCACTAATATGACAATAAGTGGCGTTATTATACAAATCTTCATTCTTCCTCGATATGGTCACGGGAATATTGCCGCTATAAAGTGTATCAGCCTCCCGTGAAAATTTTTCGAGCTCATAGAGCAACCAAACCACAGGACAGTCCCCGATGTAAGATTTGTATTGGTTAGGGTTGGACTCATATGACGATACAATTTGGTACACTGCCGCATGTGGTACTTGTTTTTCTGTGAAGGTGGTGTGTGTGGTTGTAGGGTCGTCTTCACAGTGGGTCACAGGAGCGAGGAGGCATTCAAAGTCGGCATACAATCCAATCCAAACGGGCATCGCTCCTGGTGGTGAGCATTCTTAAACTATATGAATTTGTTATCCTCATTAGGCATACTAACACTTACCGGTTCCTTGGAAGCGCAATATACTAGATGCGTAGCTAATATCTTGTCTGAGGAGAAATAATTGAGGAACCTTAAACAAATATGTTTTGGACGACGATTAGTTGATAGTTGGGAGGAAAGGAGTCGGGACATGTCCTTGATCCAAACATAGTGATAATTATCACCTTCAGAGAAGAGCAGCATGTTTACATGCAGCTCACACTCACTGGCAAATTTTGAGAAATGGAAGGGGTCGACGACAATGTGCTTGTCTTGCTCATCTGACTTGCTTTTCTTCTCCAGGCCACAAACATGAATCGATATGCCAGTATTCTGGGCCTCAAATTTAGATATGTCCTGGATCTTGACGGGTAACTGTATACCATCAAAGTTATAACACGAGCGAATATTATCACGTACATTGTATGTAATGGGACGCTCAAGATTATCCCTTCGATCATACTTTTCTTTTGCAAGCAAGGATTGACCATGCAAAACAAGCATGATCTTTTCTATTTTCGACATTAATGCATGCATTCTTGTTAGCTATATCTTTAGTGAGCTTGATATAGCTATACCCTCCATTTATCGGATCGTAGACATTTGTATATGGATGTCCAGGTGTAGAATTCTGCTGAGCCTTTCACTTCCATCTCTGAAAACCGGCCCAATATAGCATTCAAGGTGGATTTACGAAACCACTCAGTGATTGATGTGCTCTGCGTTATCACGCCATTTCCCCCTCAAAGATAATGGATACTTATCTCTTCAACACCAGACTCAACTTAAGGGGGCGGGGGCGGGGGGGGGGGTTGCGATAATTCAATGTAAAGCACAGCACTGCATTTAATGACGGGATACCGTGCAACATTGACTACCTTGAGGAGCTCTGTTTCCATGACAGGAAGGCCTGCACTTAGAAATACAACAGGATCGCGGTACTCTTCTGCCGGGTTTTCGATCCTGGTGAATTAGACTCGCTCCCCAAAGACGTTGGCAGTCACCCAGTACTGCAACTGTTGTATGGTGTCTCTGACCTGATGTCTTTCAGTAAAAGGACAGGGGAGAGAACTGCCACTAGCCGCAGGATCTTCGCTAATACTATTATAACTAGAACTAGTTGGTATGTGCTGTACCTCATGTGACAGTGCAGAAGGAGATGCTGATGATGAATCAAGCTGCTGCCAGAGGCGGCCCATGGAGGTCTGAGCGATGGGGTAGCGGTGGCAGCCGGGGTACCGGCCAGTCCCCAGTGAGAGCAGCCCAGAGTGGGGATCGGTCCAATGCAGCGGCTGTGCCAGATGCGGCTTGCGCTTCCTGCAGAGTGACTAGTGGTGCCCTGATAGGGGACACGTGCCTTTCCGGACCCCACTTTGGTGAGTGTTTAGCCGCCTCCGGTACGCTTGTGACACCATGTTGGGGCGCGACTGCTGTAGAAGAAGAACAAATAGGGATAAAATAAATAAGTACATTGTGAGTAATTATCTTTTTCGCTCTGGCTCCAGGGAATAAACAATTGGTCAAATGACTCCAAAGACCCCTCAAAAAAATCATCACAATTTTCGTATAGGTGTGATTTATCTTGTTGATCATTGCCTAGAAAAAATGAGATATATAAATTGATTTCTTAGAGGAAAAAACATCCTATATTACTACTACCAGCACCAGTTAATCTTTTTTTAAACTTACAAGTATGCTGCCTGGCCACCTCATTACTATTTTCTAGAGGCTGATCCCGCATCCGCTGATGAACAGCCTCCAGCTGCCTGTCTACTAAATCGAGATCATCTAGAGCTGTTCCTGTAACAGGATGAGATATAATTTTATTTATTTTGAATGCTGAGTTACACTGAAAGATCACACACATGGATATTTTTCTCTATGCTTATGTGAGTGATCTTCTCGGCTATCTACAGCTGGGGGCCAAACACAGTTATGTAGTTCGGCAGCCCTATGTGCAGCAGCATCCAGCTCTACCTCCAACTCGATTTGAATTTGTCTTAAGTGATCTATAAACAAAAAAAAACAAGAAGTATGAAATAAGAGAAAATTTTTAATAGCTAATATAAAAGAAGAAGAAGTACAAATTAGAATGACAGTTATACTGACAAGGCAATTCAGATGGTGCATCGAACACAGGATGCTGGACTTCCGGAACCTGGTGCAGTCCAGCTCGCTCGCTACACTCCAGGATAAAATCCGCAAGTTGCACTGTAACAAGGAGATTTAATTAATAAGGCAAATTTAACATCAACATGAAAATTCACATTCAAAATATAAATTATCTACTCACTTGGTAATCCCATATCCTGAACTCTGAGTCTTTTGCCAGTAGACTCTGAGGTGCTGGGGTGAACTCTCTTCACATTTGAACTGGTAAATGAAATAGCGACCACGCAAAGACATACATGAACAAATGCAGGAATGAACAATGGACAAGTGAGAAAGAGTGCTGGAGAGTGATTCCTTATATAGATGTGATGACGTAGTATCACGTGATCTCAGCGTGAACCAATGGGTGTTGAGCATTTTGGAGATGGACTCACTAGCACCCCTAGTGACTGAAAGCTGAACTAGTCATATGCTTCCATTACCTCGAGGACAGCTGAGCCTATGACAATTTATCAATTTACAGCTAAATAATTCATACTGTGAGTGAAGATGCTATTTGGATTACACACTGTATGGCGTAGTATGTTAAGATGGTGTGGAAAGAGGAAGCATTACAACATCTCTCTCTCAGCGCTTGATTACAGGTGGGGCGAGGGGTGATGCAGCGCTTGATTACAGGTGGGGCGAGGGGTGACGCGTCTTTCACCTGCTGTGAGCAATGATCTTGGATTACGTAATGGGACCATGCTCTGGCTGTGTCCTAGACCACGTGGTGAATACACTGCTTGCCAACATCTTGGCTGATGTCACGGAAGACTGTGTTCTCTGGCGACGGTACTGCATACCAAACCACATGGTGAACATACTGTTTGCCGCCATCTTGGACGACAGCGCCCTCTGGGTACTAGACCACGTGGTGAACACGACATATGCTACCCTTGCGGATATCGGAACTTGCGTCAACAGCTCACATCATGGCTACCATCCTGGATTATGTCACGGATTCGACTACAGCGCCCTCTGGTGGTGTTACTGTGTACCAGGTCAGTTGTAGTGTGGACCTCCTGGCCAACACACTGGATGGTGGTGCTGTCTCTAATTGTTTAAATAAAGAGTGGTGCCTGATTTCGACAGTTGTCGATTAACAACCATGTTTGCAGTGTCTTTTAGATGAATTATTATTTTACAATTTTCTAGTTGTTTGGCTCTCTGGACGTAAATGTATTGCACTATTTACGAGTGGTTTGTATGTCTGTAGGTTGTGCAGTGCGTTATTTTGACAGTTTACAATTAGCAAGTGTATCTGTAGGGCATTATACATGAGTTATTTAGGAGTAGTTTGCAGGTCGGTATACTCTGTGGCATGTCAGAGCGTGTGTTCTGTATCACTGTGATAAATATAGTCCATCCCTAAATAAATTGTTCCAAAATAAATAAAATACACTCCTTCCTCTCTCAGGCAGCCCAGTGCAGGCTGAGTCCTTTTCCCACAAATCTCTAGGAGGAGATGGCGGTTGGGTGACTTACGTTATTGGAGGTAGTCCAAGTGTCCTTTCTCTCACACCATTTTCTTAGCTAAGTAGAGATACGTGAACTGACCTTTCTTTACCACCAAAATTCAAACTTGGCGTCAGTTCCTAGGAAGAGGTGGTAGCTGGGTGACTTATGTTAGTGGGGATAGCCCTAGTGACCTATCTTCCCACGATTTTCTTAGGTTAGTAGAGGTGTGATACATTATCCTGTTGAAATTTGAACTTCCCACCATTTTTCAAGGGGGGAGGGGAGCGCGGGGGGGGGGGGGGCTTAGGTTAGTGAAGGTAGCTCAGTTGACCTATCTTCCCGTCAAAATCCGCCATCTTGTATGACATCACAGCTTCCATCTTGGACGACGCCATGCTCTGTTGCAAAGTCTACACACCGCCATCTTGGATGACGTCATCGCCGCCAACTTGGATACATCTGCCAACAATTGAATGTGGAGCAGAAACCACCTTGTCCCACTACTCCCGTTTCCATCTCCAAGGACGTATCCATATGCAGAAATGCGGAGTATGGGCAACGGAACATCCACGTCATGTCACCCAGTGCAACTCATTTCTGTAAAGGTGACTATGTGGGGTGGACTGATGGCACCGTTTAGCACAGGGCGGTTTTTTTTTTTTTCGAGGAGATGAGACCTGCAGACCTTGTTACGTGTACCGTCACTGGTAAACGCTATTAGAGTCTTCTGCACACCCACGTCATTCCAGCCCTTCAACAGCGAGGACGTGTGGATAGGGCCATTTTTATGCATGATAGCAGTCTTCCACACATTGCACAGCCAGTGAAGCGGCTGCTACAGAGGCACTTCAGAAACGAAAAATATTAGCCATCATTTCTCTACAACCTGATCAGCTAATCATATTCCGTGTGACTTCTGGCTGTGAGGTTATCTGAAAGATGTGTTCCGTGCTTCAATTATGAACATAGCTGAACTGTAAGTATTGTGCAATGCATTCTGAACGTGATTCCCAATCTCTTGTACAACATGTTGTTCTTACATTTCAACTTGTGGCAGAAAGCAGTGGACAATGTGGCAAAACAAGGGCTGTATCATTTAAGAGATACAGGGGGGCCGGCCGAAGTGGCCGTGCGGTTAAAGGCGCAGCAGTCTGGAACCGCAAGACCGCTACGGTCGCAGGTTCGAATCCTGCCTCGGGCATGGATGTTTGTGATGTCCTTAGGTTAGTTAGGTTTAACTAGTTCTAAGATCTAGGGGACTAATGACCTCAGCAGTTGAGTCCCATAGTGCTCAGAGCCATTTGAACCATTTTTTTAGATACAGGGGCAAGCGAATGTGGTGGGACTTACACCAGTTCACTGCTATTAGGGCCGCATTTTCACAACGCGTCTGTCTGTAGCATATAAGTATTGCACAATAATTTAAGAACGAAATTAAAAATTAAAGAAACTTTTCCAAAGTTTGTCAACACACGTTTCAGTATAATAACGTTTAAATTGTCAAATCTCAGAGTAATCAGATGAACATGTTCCCTAAATGCATCGTTTTAAATTTAAAACAACTGGTGTTAAATAATAAAGCTAGAAAGCCAAAAATTGCTCAGAATGTGCAAATGTACCGGTATGTCAAAATCAACTGTTACAACTTTCAACTTGGTCGGATTAATTTTTGGTCAGAATCCACGTTTTTACCTAAACATGAAGCCGCTAAATATTAGACTTAGAATCATAAAAATTCGTATGAAGCTTCAGTTCGATATAAAAACATAAGGACCTCATTAAGCTACCTCTAAAAGTTTCAAGTAATTTACTGAAAACTAAATTTGGAACAGAAACTTCCTAATTTGTAGTAGATTAAGGATCTGTTATATTAAAGATTATCTTAGAAGAAAGATTAAGGAAAGGCAAACCTACGTTTCTAGCATTTATTGACTTAGAGAAACCTTTTGACAATGTTGACTGGAATACTCTCTTTCAAATGCTGAAGGTGGCAGGGGTAAAATACAGGGAGCGAAAGGCTATTTACAATTTGTACAGAAACCAGATGGCAGTTATAAGAGTCGAGGGACATCAAAGGGAAGCAGTGGTTGGGAAGGGAGTGAGACAGGGTTGTAGCCTCTCCCCAATGCTATTTAATCTGTATGTTGAGCAAGCAGTAAAGGAAACAAAAGAAACGTTTGGAGTAGGCATTAAAATCCATGGAGAAGAAATAAAAACATTGAGGTACGCCGATGACATTGTAATTCTGTCAGAGACAGCAAAGGACTTGCAAGAGTTGAACGGAATGGGCAGTGTCTTGAAAGGAGGGTATAAGATGAACATCAACAACATCAAAACGAGGATAATGGAATGTAGTCGAATTAAGTCGGGTGATGCTGAGGGAATTGGATTAGGAAATGAGACACTTAAAGTAGTAAAGGAGTTTTGCTGTTTTGGGAGCAAAATAACTGATGATGGTCGAAGTAGAGAGGATATAAAATGTAGACTGGCAATGGCAAGGAAAGCGTTTCTGAAGAAGAGAAATTTGTTAACATCGACTATTGATTTAAGTGTCGGGAAGTCGTTTGTATAAGTATTTGAATTGAGTGTAACCATGTATAGAAGTGAAACGTGGACGATAAATAGTTTGGACAAGAAGGGAATAGAAGCTTTCGAAATGTGGTGCTACAGAAGAATGCTGTAGATTAGTTGGGTAGATCACATAACTACTGAGGAGGTTTTGAATAGAATTGGGGAGAAGAGGAGTTTGTGGTACAACTTGACTAGAAGAAGGGATCGGTTGGTAGTACATGTTCTGAGGCATCAAGGGATCACCAATTTAGTACTGGAGGGTAGCGTGGAGGGTAAAAATCGTACAGGGAGACCAAGAGATGTATACACTAAGCAGATTCAGACGGATGTAGGCTGCAGTAGGTACTGAGAGATGAAGAAGCTTGCACAGGATAGAGTAGCATGGAGAGCTGCATCAAACCAGTCTCAGGACTGAAAACCACAGCAGCAACATATTAATGATAGACAGTGCTGACTACAGCACGTGATGACATTTATTAAATAATGAAGATATAACAAGTTTCAGTACTTTGATGTAAATAACAATCTATACAAGGACTCTTAAAGATGTAGTTCCGAGGTAATGTTCCACTGTCAGTTCTGTTGTAAACATTCTAGACGGCAAAGTTTATATGTACGGGAGCTAAGACTTTTCCTGTGGCTAAGGCCTACTTAACTCCACTCATACAAAAACTACGAAAACTGTAAATTGATAGACAACAGTGTTATGTAAAGTGATGTGTCTCCTAGAAATCGGGCATTTAGCTGCCGCTACTTGGGGATAGAGCAGATGAGGGCAGGTGTTCCCTTCTGCGCACATATACAAATACGCCAGAGAAGCAGTGACAACCACCATCCGGCCTATCCGAGCTGTGGTGCCTCGGGAGTCTGCTCTGGCCCCCATGCTGTTTTCCCTTTACACGGTTGACGCGCCGCGGGTGGACACAGTGGAGTTAGCTCTCTATGCTGACGACTCTGCCCTGTTCACTGTAGCATGAACGCTCACACCGTGGGACGCCATCTGCAGCTCGGCTGTGAGGCACTGCGGGCTTGGTATACTAAGTGGCCCCTCAAGTTCAATCCCGCCAAAAGCCAGGCGGTCGACTTTACTTAAAGGAGAATACACCCGAACCTTGCGCCACTCACAATCGAGCGAGGCCCCATCCCGTGGACCAAGACTGCAGATTACCTCGGCGTCAAGCGAGACATACGCCCTATCATTCTTTGGATTAGGGAGAGGGCTATAGGGCGCCACCGCACCTTATACCCTCTGCTGAACCCGGCGTCGACCCTGCCCCCTCACCACAGCACTACGCTTTACCTCACACTGATACCCCCATTGCTGGAGTACGTGACCGTAGTGTGGGCCAGTGCCTCTGACCCAAGACGGTCACCCTGCAAAGGGTCCAAAACAGGGTGTTTGAACCGCCCTGTGCCTACTCAGGACTTACGCCACGCAATAGCTACATGAAGATACAGGTATCCTGCTGCTGAGGGACCGCTTCTAGTCCACAGCACGCCAGTTCTACGAGGGAGCGGGAGTCTCCCGCAAGAGGCTCATCAGAGACCTGGGGCACCAACCACACCACCGGGCAACAACACGTTCGCCCGAACTGCTGAATGAGTGATCCGCTTCCTAGCAGACTCAGGACAAACACAAATCAACTGTTAGGACAATCCGTCAGGTCACAAATCCCGATCCTACCAGGTAGCTCAGGAACTGCGCACTGTGCATAGCCTGCTCCAGGCCGAGCTTAGGAGGCTCGTCCAGCTGCTACGTCTACGTCTGCGTCTTCAGTGATACTACGACTTCACTTCGCACCCAGCTACCATATGGTCACCGTCAGTCAAACGCCGGTTTACGCGCTCCCGCGGGTGACGTCACAGCCAGGCTGCAACTACACGGATATTTTCGGTATAAACAGGAAGTGAACTCGCGAGGACTTACAGCGTCCTGGATCGCTCAGAAGTAACTGTTTCTATGTCGCTCCTAATGTTAACAAAACCATGCGCCACTTGTGTGGCGAGTAACTAACTTTGATTAATAAAAGTCAGGGCGAAAGATCATTTAATGGGAACTTACCGTAGAGGTCGCCTCTGAACTGCTCACAGTGCTATTTATGATAGAGACATTATTATTATTATTATTATTATTATTATTATTATTATTGTCACGAATATTATTTGTTTTGTGTGTGAATTTTCTAAAAATTGTAATTGAATCAGAAGTCAAACCTTTTGTTTATAAACGGAGCTCTTGTATCCCAGCGAGTAAATAGAGTGTAGAAACATTTAGTTCAGTGAACAAAAAAAAGAATGTGGACTTGCAGACTGGATACTATGGTCAGTATGTTCTCTAGAGTTGTGTCAGTCTCAGCCGGCCGAAGTGGCCGTGCGGTTAAAGGCGCTGCAGTCTGGAACCGCAAGACCGCTACGGTCGCAGGTTCGAATCCTGCTTCGGGCATGGATGTTTGTGATGTCCTTAGGTTAGTTAGGTTTAACTAGTTCTAAGTTCTAGGGGACTAATGACCTCAGCAGTTGAGTCCCATAGTGCTCAGAGCCATTTTTTGTCAGTCTCACGACGGCTAGAAACCGATGTCATTTTGACTTTTATGCTGTTTTTCACCGCAGGACAGTTAAAAACCTTATTTCATTCTACTTTTAACATGATTTTTAGCCTCAGGACAATTACACCTGATTTTTCCCATTCGACGTGGTATGACCTTGCCGTGGAGGACGAGCTTTCCTAACTAACAGTGCCACAACTGTCTTCTGCAGTCACGTACAATGAACAGTACAGATGGTGTAATGTGCTACTCGAACTGCAGCAGTCGTATTACGATTCTTCTCTGATTTGTGGCCGACCACATTTACGTTTAGATACTTACAGCGCCATCTATTGGTAAAAATTCTCGGTTTTTTTTGTGCCATGACGTTTCCCCCTACTTCAGTAATACGCTGTTCAAATGTGACGTCATTCTGAGCAGTGGTTGTCTTTCTACTGCGTTTCCAAACTGGGACTTTAATTATTGACACCCCGTACTTGATTACTGCCTGTCAGTGTACGACCCATACCAGACGGAATTAGTACACCAAATAGGCAAGATCCAAAGAAGAGCAGCACGTTTCTTTATAGATTCATTTAGGTAGCGCGGAGTTGCTCAGCCAACCGCAGTGGCAGACACTACAAAAGAAAATTTGTGCATCACGTTATGGTTTGCAGTTAAAACTGCCATAGTGTGCGTCCCTTGAAGAGTAACCGATATATTGATTCCTCCTACTTGCGAAAAGACTACGAAGCTGAAATTATTAGGAGACTCGAGCTCCCACAGAGCCTTAGCGAAGACCACTCGCGGCTGGCACAAAGGCGGGAGGAAATGTCAGTGGTACACAAAGTATCCTCCGCCACTCACCATAATGTGGTTTGCGGAATACAGTTGCGGATGTACTAATGGAAGAGAGCATTTAATAAGAAAATGATGAGCAAAGAAAAAGTATTCAAAGTTCATTAATTAACATTTCCATAATCAATCACAAAACGAATTCAAAATATCCTTGCTACTCCAAAAAATCTAAAGTTCTTTGTAGTCGCACGTGTGTTTTCTATAGAGTAACACAGTTAAGTGTGGTTTGTCAGTTACTTGTAAAAGAAGTATTACAGCCCTTCATAAGTTCTAGCAGATACCTCATAAGGTGTCATTCATATTGCTAATTAAATTCTGTAACGTCTCCGTTAGATGGAACCCGTAAAATTACGTCGTTTGATAATAAGAGCAGCTTGTAAGTTCGCTCACTGAGAGAAATAAATGGTTCACGAATTCTACAGTATTACAGTAAATTGATTTCGTAGCTATTAGGTAAACTGAAGTAAAAGTGAAATGTTAAGAGTTCAGGGGACAGCGATGTTAAAGTTTATGGCATCATAAATAGTGATAAGAATATTACTAAAGATAATTGAATGGCTGTACGTTATCCGATTAATATAGCCAGGAGCGTTACTGAATTTATGCTCGCACTAAAAATACAGATGCATTCTCTGTTATAAAAGTAGTGAGTTTCAATAAAAAACGAATGGATAATACGGCGTTTTGGACATATTTGGCTCATTCATCCAACATCCGGAAGGAGAATACAAAGGTAGGTCACAGTGTCTATGAATAATTAGTGAAAATGTCCCAAAAAATTATTTGTTTGTTGTTACATAACTTTTTCAAGATGTTCGTGGTTGCGACATTTAAACAGGAAGAGAAATTCCGTGCTTCAAAACACTATGAAACTCAGAAATTCATTCACCATACGAGACTGATTGTGAATTTTAGTCACTTAAATGCCATGTTTCACACATATACCTAGCACAGTGTTCATAACTCCAAGAAAAGCGTAAAATTAGCCAAGTAATTGACGCTAAAGTTGACTATATTGTTACTGCTTTATTTCTGGACAAACATGTTACTCTCCCATGAAGCAAAGAAACCTGTGGCCATTCGTGCTGCTTTTCTTTGTATACTTTCAGTATCCCCTGATAACCCTATTTGCTATGGATCCCACGTATTTGAACTGTGGTCTACCATGGTGTTTAGTGAGCAATGTTCTTTATGAATATTACGTTCCTTCAGTATCCTAACAATGAATAGAAGTCTGTCAGCCGCTTTTACTACTGAGCCTATGTGATCATTCCACTTCATATCCCTACAAAGTGTAGCACAGGTATTTGTATGAGTTGACTGATGCCAAATATGGATCGTTAATGTTATATTCATTGGATAATACGATTTAACGTTGCGAGAGGAGCACGATGTTAAATTTATGAACGTCTATAACTACCTGTCAAATTCACCACCACTTTGAAATCATATCAAGATGTGAATGAATATTGCTGCAGCTTTTTTCAGACAGCAGTTCATTATAGATAACTGCATCACCTGTGACAAGTCTGAGTTTACCATTAATATAGTTAGTCAGGCCATCAACATAAAAAGTAAACAGCAAGGGTCCCATCACACTCCTCAAAGACATGCCTGAAATCGATCCATGACTCTTCATCCAAGATAATATGTTCCGTCCTCCCAGCAAGAAATCTTCTGCTCATTACAAATTTCCTTTGGACACCCTATATGATTTTATTGTTCTTAAGGACCGCTGTGTGGCACTAATTCAAATGGTTTCCAGAAGTCAAGAAATCCATGGCTTTCAGCGTGTTATGTGAGAAAAGCGTGAATTTGGTTTCGTATCGTCGATATTTTATAAATGCGTACTAATTGGTATGGCTGAGATCATTCTGTCTGGAATACAACGTTACGTGTGGTGTGAGATCAGAATATGTTCTGAGATGAAACGTGTGACGAGGGCCTCCCGCCAGCTAGGCCGGGCGCCTGGCCCAGGTCTTTTTAGTTGACGCCACTTTTTTTTTTTTTTTTTTTTTTTTTTGTAATCTCATTTTGTTCGTTTCATCTGCTAGGTGCGGACGTCGCAAGACACCCGTTTCAGTTCGTTGTTGATCCATTAACTCAGTTTTTTTTATTACAGACGGCAGCTAACCCTCTGACCGAACACGCTGAGTTACCGTGACGGCGCCTTCAGCGACTTGCGTGTCGATGAGGATTTAATTATGATGTAGACAACACCCAGTTTCAGGCGGAGAAAATCTCCGGCCCTGCTGGGAATCGAACGTGGGCCTCTCTCCTTGCATTCTGCCGCTCTGACCACTCAGCATTGGAGGCGGATTGTTCTAAGATTGTGTACTGGATGTGTGCTAAAGATACTGGAAGGTTGTTTTGTGGATCACTTACGCTACCTTTGTTGTAAACGAATGTGACCTGTGCTTTTCTTCCAGCTACTGGGTAGGGTTTTTGTTGGCTGGATATCCGATATATTATGGTTAAATGAGAGGCTAACCCAGCCGAAAATTCTGTGTATAATCTTATATGCTACCAGATCTGATTGCATTGGTGCTGCATGATCTTGATCATGTTGAGTACACAGCTGACATCAATTCTAACGGTTGTGAATACCACTTCAGGTGTATTATTACAAATTTATTGTGCTACTACCTGTTTCGTTTCTCTGAACTTCTTCATGTTGCCTATAGTCACACAAAACAGGAAAATGTGCTAACGAATAAAGTAGGCAATTATTACTGATAATAACTTTTACTAAATCCTCACCGAGTTGTGCTGAAGTTAAGACATAAATGCTCTGCCTGTCGTATGTAATGTCTACCAACCGTTTGGCGTAAGTATGGCCAGCAGACACAGCACTTAAAAGACAACGTATCTCTTGTCGCAACGTTACTAATAACTTCTATGTGAACAACGTTATGATTCCAGATATATTTTACATGATTATTCTACAGCTGTGCTATATAATTATTCACTTATTCTCATATATCAAAATGACGATATAGTTTGGTATAAACACTGCCATCTGTTCCCTTGTTATTGTGTTGTCAATTCTTTGTTCTGTTCTACATTTCAGTTATTTTCATTAATTCAGCAGGATTTAACGTTAGTTTTGTATGTGAGGTTTCGTCAGTCAAGTATCGCACTCGACAGAGACAAAACATTATGTTTACATGTTTACCTGTACCCAGTTTACATGTTATTTTGTGTTGGGACGCTGCCCTGTCTCGACGCTTTCTGTAAGCAGCCTGCTGTGTCTTATCGCCGTACTTTCGGCAGGTGGTTGGCAGAATTTTTACGTCCAGCGTTCTCGAATTTGGTCTTTAACATTTCACACGACAACCAGACCATTTATGTCATTACTTCAGCACAACTCGGTGAGGATTTAGTATAAGTCTGTTCTCGGTGTGAATCGCCTATTTTATTCGTTAAGATGCTGTAGCTTTAGCCTAATTTCCTGCTTTGTTAATCTGCAGGCAGCCTGACATTCGAAGAGACGAAGTCGGCCGTCACACAATAAATATATAATAATACAACTGAAGCGGTTTTCATTAATCGTTAATAAAAATAGTGGATCAGCTGGTGCTGCCCGGTCGCTAAGTTGCCTATGATGTCCTAGAGAGTCTGCCTATGGAAGCAAGAGATTTACATTTGTTAATTTTTTACCAGTTTTGGACGAAACAGGATCTATTTGATACATGTAAGACGAAAGATATAATTTCAGTTTTGAAAAATGGGAAAGTTCCAGATATTCCTTCGGTAGCTCCGCAATCAGAGCGGTGACCTATAAGCGGAGGGGTCCGGGTTCGATTCGGAGCCGCTCGGAGATTTTCCCCGCTCGCCGATTAGGTTTGTGTTTCCCTTACGTTCGTATCGTCATAATGAGCGCGTCCGGAAACCCAGTAAACTGGAAAAAAAGAGTGTCGACCGACGTCGTCATGTGTAGCAAACACGCTGCAGCGAATGATTAAAATGAAAACGGAATGATGGCTTGAAAACAGTAATTTAATACCTCGGAGTCAATACAGGTTAAGCAAAGGCAATATGTGTGCGCATGCTATGGAGATCACCTCAGCGTTTTTCATTTTATTTTTTTTAAGTGTTGACTTTGAGGGGGTTATTATCACGTGCATATACCGATTCTCTTGAACAAGATAACGGATAACCAGTTTATTTGCATGGCCATCCTCCGCAGCAAACACATAAATTTTGTAAATAAAAACGCCTTCTCCTGCTGGCTCTGAGCACTATGGGACTTAACATCTGAGGTCATCAGTCCCCTAGAACTTAGAACTACTTAAACCTAACCAACCTAAGGACATCACATACATCCATGCCCGAGGCAGGATTCGAACCTGCGACCGTAGCAGTCGCGCGGTTCCGAACTGAAGCGCCTAGAACCGCTCGACCACAAAGGCCGGCTTCTCCTGCTGCTCTGTATTTTATTTTCCCATACGTGTTTCGCTGTTTTTCACTTTAAGGCATCATCAATGGGATCTATGATGACACTGTTATGATATACTTTTGTTTTTATATGTATTTTTTTATTAGAAAATAGTTCATTTCTCGCTTTTTATGTAAGTAAATGATTTCTTACGGTACTTCTTGTTTTTAAGTGGCATCGGTGTTTCCTCTCATTTGGTCACATGGAGGTCGCACCACCTTTCTAGCCGGCCGCTGGTGGCCGAGCGGTTCTGGCGCTACATACTGGAACCGCGCGACCGCTACGGTCGCAGGTTCGAATCATGCCTCGGGCATGGATGTGCGTGATGTCCTTCGGTTTCTTAGGTTTAAGTAGTTGTAAGTTCTAGGGGACTGATGATCTCAGATGTTAAGTCCCATAGTGCTCAGAGCCATTTGAACCATTTTTTTTTTAAGATCCCACTGATGATACTTTAAGGTGAAAAGGGGCGAAACGCGTCTGGGAAAATAAAATACAGTGTAGCAATAGAAGGCGTTTTCATTTACAAAACAGAAAGCTAACGGATTTCTGTATTTCTTATAGGATAATACATGGTATCTGTAACCTGATCTATCAAAGAATGATGTACATCAGATTCAAAGGAAACATGCTCGGTTTTTATTTTTTGTTGCACACGGCTTTCCAATATGGTGCAATTTGAAGTCTCTTATGCTTTAGAACGAACAACCTCATTTCCACTAAAAGTTACATTCTGCAGAAGATATGTGCGTTTATTCAATTGCACACTCGTTTCTTCTGCCCAAAATAGAATTACTCATTACTATAGGACACATGGATGAATGGTTGTATAATGGCTGAGAAACTGGTGATAGTACTTTTTACAAAATGAATGCTGCTCGCATTCTTTGTCACGCCACATGTAGAATGTGGTCTTTCTAGATAAAATCTCATGCTGGATTCCTCGAAATAATATTTGACTCTCGACTCAGCAGGTCGCCTCACACAAAATCTGTTGTTAATAAGCGCGAAGCCGGCCGTTGTGGCCGTGCGGTTCTAGGCGCTTCAGTCTGGAACCGCGTGACCGCTACGGTCGCAGGTTCCAATCCTGCCTCGGGCATGGATGTGTGTGATGTCCTTAGGTTAGTTAGGTTTAAGTAGTTCTAAGTTCTAGGGGACTGATGACCACAGATGTTAAGTCCCACAGTGCTCAGAGCCATTTTAACCATTTGATCATTCAGTCTCGTGTGGACTACGGCTGTATGCTGTATCAGAGTGTGCCTAGGATTTATCTCACCAAACTAGATACTTATTAGTACATAGCCATTCGTGACTTTCTTGTAGCAACGCGTTCGACGCCTATAAACGCCCTTTTAGTGGAGGCAGGAAAGATATAGGACTAGACGTCAGATGATGCCAGATACATTTTTTATTCAAGGCATTGCCTTAATAGATAGTCTTGTCTATGAAAGTAGAGACTGAATTTACCAATTACGGATTGCCCCCAAGAGAAGCATTAAAATTTCGGCCGTCTTCACCAGCTTTGACATTTGGTTTCTTGTCTTACGTCCTATAGGATGCTTTCCGCATTTCCCTTTATTGGAATATGATCTTGACACAATCAGCTGCCAGATTGTAGTCTGTTATGACAAGCTCTGTTAGTGATAATGTATACCGCAGATTTAATCGTTTCGAAGCCCCGTGGCTTGGTTATATTTTATACAGGATGATTTTTTTCCGCCGTGTACAAGCTCTATGGATTGATCGATGAGAGGTTACGGAACAAAAAAGGTCTAATGAACTTATGTCCGGAAATGCATGATTTACGTGCTAGGGAGCATTTATTCAAGGATACCTTGTTACAGAGACTGCAGTCTAACACGCGCTGTACCATGCAGCCACAGTTACAGTACGCGTGGTTTCCTCCTAGAGGGTGGTACTGTTCCCCATACGTCATGTCCTAACGCCCTCTCCTGCTGTAGTAATCGGTCATGTAGTGTCCCATTCACCTCTCTTGCTGACTCACCTTGTAGTGAATGTGATACAGCGTTGCACACAATGGTTCCGTATTCGAATCGAGAGCCTGCCGACATGGTGTTTGCTTACGGAAAGGCAAATGGCAATGTGAAGCGAGCAGCAAGGTTGTATCCGGAGACCTATCCACGCCGAAACAACCCCAGCACTCAATGTCTGCAACAGTGTCTCGCCGTTTGTCTGAGACAGGGTCGTTCCAGGAAAGAGGAAATCATGAGGGACTATACGAAATGTTCGGACGCCAGACTTGGAGGAAAATCTGGTGAACACTGTGGAAGGCGACCGCCATGTCAGTACCAGGCAGTTGGCGCCGCAGTACAGGTCAAGCCAGACGACCGTGTGGAATATTCTCCACAATTGTTACTAATCTTATCGCTTAAAGCGTGTGCAAGGCTTACCAGCGACAAACTTTCAATATCGGGAGCATTTTTGTCACTTGTTTCTTCACCAGACACTCACGATTCCGGTACTTGTGTCATCCATCCAGTTCACAGATGGGACCACCTTTACGCGGAGTGGTATCTTCAACTTTCATAACAGTCATCTGTGGGATAGTATGCAGAGCCCCGATGGTATGGTGACAGCGTCGGTGCAGCCGGAATGTGTGGGATGCGATAGTTGGTGACCGTATTTCGAGACAGTTTTCCTTCCACGTCGCCCACCAGGCCGAAATTATCGGCGTTTCTTGCGGGTGACTTTGCTTCCCTTTCTGGAAGAAGTGTCACTGATGATAAGAATGATGGTGCTCCAGCCCACTTCGCCGTTAACGTGCGGACGCATCACAATCGTGTCTTCCCTGGTCGGTGGATCGGACGAGGGGATCCAGTTCCATGACCTGCTCGTTCACCGGATCTCAACCCGTGCGATTTCTGGTTATATGTCCATCTAAAATGTATCATGTATGCAGATCCCATTCCATATGTGGATGCACTGGAGCAGCGTATTCGTACTGCCTTTTACAGTGTTCGGATGCAGCCTGGCCGGTGTGAACGGATGAGACAGAACATGCTACGGCGCGTACACGCATGCGTTGAGGTACACGGTAACCATTTTCAACACATACTGTAACTGTGGCCGCATGGTACAGCACGTATTACACCGCAGCCACTGTAACAAGGTATGATTAGATAAATGCTCTCTAAGACGGAAACCATGCATTTCCGGACATATGTTCATTAGACCTTTTTTGTTCCATATCCTATCACCCCCCCCTACCCCCTCTATGAACCAAGAACCTTGCCATTGGTGGGGAGGCTCGAGTGCCTCAGTGAAACAGATAGCCGTACCATAGGTGCAACCACAACGGAGGGGTATCTGTTGAGAGGTCAGACAAGCGTGTGGTTCCTGAAGAGGGGCAGCAGCCTTTTCAGTAGTTGCAGGGGCAACAGTCTGGATGATTGACTGATCTGGCCTTGTAACACTAACCAAAAAGGCCTTGCTCTGCTAGTACTGCGAACGGCTGAAAGCAAGGGGAAACTACAGCCATCATTTTTCCCGAGGGCATGCAGCTTTACTGTATGGTTAAGTGATGATGGCGTCCTCTTGGGTAAAATATTCCGAAGGTAAAACAGTCCCTATTCGGATCTCCGGGTGGGGACTACTCAGGACGAAGTTGTTATCAGGAGAAAGAAAACTGGAGTTCTACGGGTCGGAACGTGAAACCTCGGGTCCCTTAATCGGGCAGGTAGGTTAGATATTTTAAAAATGGAAATGGATGGGTTAATGTTAGATATAGTGGGAATTAGTGAAGTTAGGTCGCAGGAGGAACAAGACTTTTGGTCAGGTGAATTCAGGGTTGTTGTTGTTGTTGTTGCAGTCTTCAGTCCTGAGACTGGTTTGATGCAGCTCTCCATGCTACTCTATCCTGTGCAAGCTTTTTCATCTCCCAGTACCTACTGCAACCTACATCCTTCTGAATCTGCTTAGTGTATTCATCTCTTTGTCTCCCTCTACGATTTTTACCCTCCACGCTGCCCTCTAGTACTAAACTGGTGATCCCTCGATGCCTCAGAACATGTCCTACCAACCGATCCCTTCTTCTAGTCAAGTTGTGCCACAAACTTCTCTTCTCCCCAATTCTATTCAATACTTCCTCATTAGTTATGTGATCTACCCATCTAATCTTCAGCATTCTTCTGTAGCACCACATTTCTAAAGCTTCTATTCCCTTCTTGTCCAAACTATTTATCGTCCATGTTTCACTTCCATACATGGCTACACTCCATACAAATACTTTCAGAAACGACTTCCTGATACTTAAACCTATACTCGATGTTAACAAATTTCTCTTCTTCAGAAATGCTTTCCTTGCCATTGCCAGTCTACATTTTATATCCTCTCTACTTCGACCATCATCAGTTATTTTGCTCCCCAAATAGCAGAACTCCTTTACTGCTTTAAGTGTCTCATTTCCTAATCTAATTCCCTCAGCATCACCCGACTTAATTCGACTACATTCCATTATCCTTGTTTTTCTTTTGTTGATGTTCCCAACCACTGCTTACCTTTGATGTCCCTCGACTCTTATAACTGCCATCTGGTTTCTGTACAAGTTGAAAATAGCTTTCCGCTCCCTGTATTTTACCCCTGCCACCTTCAGAATTTGAAAGAGAGTATTCCAGTCGACATTGTCAAAAGCTTTCTCTAAGTCTACAAATGCTAGGAACGCTGATTTGCCTTTCCTTAATCTAGCTTCTAAGATAAGTCGTAGGGTCGGTATTGCCTCACGTGTTGCAATATTTCTACGGAATCCAAACTGATCTTCTCCGAGGTCGGCTTCTACCAGTTTTTCCATTCGTCTGTAAAGAATTCGTGTTAGTATTTTGCAGCCGTGACTTATTAAACTGATAGTTCGGTAATTTTCACATCTGTCAACACCTGCTTTCTTTGGAATTGGAATTGTTATATTCTTCTTGAAGTCTGAGGGTATTTCGGCTGTCTCATACATCTTGCTCACCAGATGGTAGCGTTTTGTCAGGACTGGCTCTCCCAAGGCTGTCAGTAGTTCTAATGGAATGTTGTCTACTCCCGGAGCTTTGTTGCGACTCAGGTCTTTCAGTGCTCTGTCAAACTCTTCACGCAGTATCATATCTCCCATTTCATCTTCATCTACATCCTCTTCCATTTCCATAATTGTCCTCAAGTACATCGCCCTTGTATAGACCCTCTATATACTCCTTCCACCTTTCTGCTTTCCATTCTTTGCTTAGAACTGGGTTCCCATCTGAGCTCTTGATATTCATACAAGTGGCTCTCTTTTCTCCAAAGGTCTCTTTAATTTTCCTGTAGGCAGTATCTGTCTTACCCCTAGTGAGATTTGTGAGATAAGCCTCTACATACTTACATTTGTCCTCTAGCGTCCGCAGCTCGTGGTCGTGCGGTAGCGTTCTCGCTTCCCACGCCCGGGTTCCCGGGCTCGATTCCCGGCGGGGTCAGGGATTTTCTCTGCCTCGTGATGACTGGGTGTAGTGTGACGTCCTTAGGTTAGTTAGGTTTAAGTAGTTCTAAGTTCTAGGGGACTGATGACCATAGATGTTAAGTCCCATAGTGCTCAGATCCATTTGAACCTTTTTTTTTTTTTGTCCTCTAGCCATCCCTGCTTAGCCATTTTGCACATCCAGTCGATCTTATTTTTGAGACGTTTGTATCCCTTTTTTCTTGCTTCATTTACTGCATTTTTATATTTTCTCCTTTCGTCAATTAAATTCAATATTTCTTCTGTTGCCCAAGGATTTCTACTAGCCCTCGTCTTTTTACCTACTTGATCCTCTGCTGCCTTCACCACTTCATCCCTCAAAACTACCCACTCTTCTTCTACTGTATTACTGTATTTCTTTCCGCCAATCTTGTCAATTGTTCCCTTATGCTCTCCCTGAAACTCTGTGCAACCTCTGGTTTAGTCAGTTTATCCAGGTCCCATCTCCTTAAATTTCCACCTTTTAGCAGTTTCTTCAGTTTTAATCTACAGTTCATAACAAATAGATTGTGGTCAGAGTGTCCACATCTGCCCCTGGTAATGTCTTAGAATTTAAAACCCGGTTCCTAAATCTCTGTCTTACCATTATATAATCTATCTGAAACCTGTCAGCATCTCCAGGCTTCTTCCATGTATACAATCTTCTTTTGTGATTCTTGAACCAAGTGTTAGCTATGATTAGGTTGTGCTCTGGGCAAAATTCTACCAGGCGGCTTCCTCTTTCGTTTCTTACCCCCAATCCATATTCACCTACTACGTTTCCTTCTCTCCCTTTTCCTACTGACGAATTCCAGTCACCCATGACTATTATATTTTCATCTCCCTTCACTACCTGAATAATTTCTTTTATTTCATCATACATTTCTTCAATTTCTTCGTCATCTGCAGAGCTAGTTGGAACATAAACTTGTACTACTGTGGTAGGTTTGGGCTTCGTATCTATCATGGCCACAATAATGCGTTCACTATGCTGTTTGTAGTAGCTTACCCGCGTTCCTATTTTCCTATTCGTTATTAAACCTACTACTGCATTACCCCTATTTGATTTTGTGTTTATAACCCTGTAGTCACCCTACTACAAGTCTTGTTCCTCCTGCCACCGAACTTCACTAATTACCACTATATCTAACTTTGTCCCATCCATTTCCCTTTTTAAATTTTCTAACCTAGCTGCCCGATTAAGGGATCTGACATTCCACGCTCCGATCCATAGAACGCCAGTTTTCTTTCTCTATATAACGACGTCCTCTTGAGTAGTC
Source organism: Schistocerca americana (assembly GCF_021461395.2). NCBI lineage: Eukaryota > Metazoa > Arthropoda > Insecta > Orthoptera > Acrididae > Schistocerca > Schistocerca americana. The sequence goes on along the minus strand of NC_060121.1, from coordinate 594,782,886 downwards.
CCCGCACGGAGATCCAAATGGGGGACTATTTTACCTCAGTAATGTTTTACCCAAGAGGACGCCATCATCATTTAACGATACAGTAAAGCTGCATACCCTCGGGAAAAATTACGGCCGTAGTTTCCCCTTGCTTTCAGCCGTTCGCAGTACCAGCACAGCAAGGCCGTTTTGGTTATTGTTACAAGGCCATATCAGTAAATCATCCAGACAGTTGCCCTTGCAACTACTGAAAAGGCTGCTGCCCCTCTTCAGGAACCACACGTTTGTCTGGCCTCTCAACAGATACACCTCCGTTGTGGTTGCGCCTACGGTACGGCTATCTGTATCGCTGAGGCACGCAAGCCTGCCCACCAACGGCAAGCTCCATGGTTCATGGGTTATAAATACAAAATCAAATAGGGGTAATGCGGGGATACTTTTAATAATGAATTTAAAAAAGTAGGAATGCGGGTAAGCTACTACAAACAGCATAGTGAACGCATTATCATGGCCAAGATAGATACGAAGCCCACGCCTACCACAGTAGTTCAAGTTTATGTGTCGACTAAGTCAGGATGACGAAGAGATTGGTGAAATGTATGATGAGATAAAAGAAATTATTCAGATAGTGAAGAGAGATGAAAATTTAATAGTCCCGGTTGACTGGAATTCGATAGTAGGAAAAGGAAGGAAGAGGAGGAAATGTAGTAGGTGAATATGGAATGGCGGTAAGGAATGAAAGAGGAAGCCGCCTGGTAGAATTTTGACAGAGCATAACTTAATTACAGCTAACACTTGGTTCAAGAATCATAAAATACGGTTGTATACATGAAAAAAGCCTGGATATACTGATAGGATTCAGATAGATTATATAATGGTAAGACAGAGATTTAGGAACCAGGTTTTAAATTGTAAGACATTTCCAGGGGCAGATGTGGACTCTGACCACAATCTATTGGTTATGAACTGTAGATTAAAACTGAAGAAGTTGCAAAAAGGTCGTAATTTAAGGAGATGGGACCTGGATAAACTAACAGAACCGGAGTTTTTAGAGAGTTTCAGGGAGGGCATTAGGGAACGATTGACAAGAATGGGGGAAAGAAATAAAGCAGAAAAAGAATGGGTAGCCTTGTGAGATAAAATAGTGAAGGCAGCAGAGGATCAAGTAGGTAAAAAGACGAGAGCTAATAGAATCGTTGGGTAAAAGAAGAGATACTGAATTTAATTGATGATAGGAGAAAGTACAAAAATGCAAGAAATAAAGCAGGCAAAAAGGAATACAAACGTTTCAAAAATGAGATCGACAGGAAGTGCAAAATGGCTACGCAGGGATGGCTAGAGGACAAATGTAAGGATGTAGAGGCGTATATCAGTTAGATATTGCCTACAGGAGAATTAAAGAGGCCTTTGGAGAAAAGAGAACCACTTGCATGAATATCAAGAGCTAAGATGGAAACCCAGTTCTAAGCAAAGAAGTGAAAGCAGAAAGGTGGAAAGAGTTTATAGAGGGTCTGTACAAGGGTGATGTTCTTGACGACAATATTATGGAAATGGAAGAGGATGTAGAGGAAGATGAAATGGGGGATATGATACTGCGTGAAGAGTTTCACAGAGCCCTGAAAGACCTAAGTCGAAACAAGGCCCCGGGAGTAGACAACATTCCATTAGAACTACTGATAGCCTTGGGAGAGCCAGCCATGACAAAACTCTACCATCTGGTGAGCAAGATGTATAAGACAGGCGAAATACCCTCAAACCTCAAGAAGAATATAATAATTCCAATCCCAAAGAAAGCAGGTGTTAACAGATGTGAAAATTTCCGAACTATCAGTTTAATAAGCCACAGCTCCAAAATACTAACACGAATTCTTTACAGACGAATGGAAAAACTGGTAGAAGCCGACCTCGGGGAAGATCAGTTTGGATTCCGTTGAAATGTTGGAACACCTGAGGCAATACTGACCCTACGACCTACTTAGAAAATTAAGGAATGGCAAACCTATGTTTCTAGCATTTGTAGACTTAGAGTAAGCTTTTGACAATGTTGACTGGAATACTCTCTTTGAGATTCTGAAGGTGGCAGGGGTAAAATGTTGGGAGCGAAAGTCTTTCTACAATTCGTACAAAAACTAGATCGCAGTTGTAAGAGTCAAGGCGCATGAAAGGGAAGCAGTGGTTGGGAAGGGAGTGAGACAGGGTTGTAGCCTATCCCCGATGTTATTCAATCTGTCAATCTGTCAATCTTCAGAATCAAATCAAAGTCCGGGAAGTATGGTGGATGGTACAGTGTTTCCCAGTCCCATCGACCGAAGAGAACAGCCACGGCTTGCGCAGTATGCGGCCGCGCATTGGCGTGCAAAATGATGGGTGCGTTGCGCAAAGCTGCGCAAACCTGGTCACAGGTGATGCTCCAAAAACGAACAGTAATACTGTGCACTGACGGTCTGCCGTGGAGGAACATAATGCGTTATGGTAACATCGTCACAATCGTATACGAGAATCGCCATAACTTTCACCATACTGGGGTTCTGATACTCTTTCGACTTTCGCGGCGACCCATAATGACGCCATTCAGTTTTGGCTTCGTGACATTCGCTTCAGAACTGTCCCAGAGATTCGACAGGCAGTAAATCGCTCCAATCTCTGGTAACGGTATACTACGCCTTCCACATCCCTGGCGACGGGATGTGCACAGTGCTGGTGACTACTTTGAAGCACAGTAGCAGGTGCAAACATGTAACTCTTTTCTAACGGTTGTGAATAGATAGTTGCCACTGTTTAAGTTCCAACCCTCGTATAAGTTTAAACTTAAATAAAAAATGTAATCGACATGCAGAGGGGGAGTGTGCAGAAACACTAGGTTTGCCGTTGGATGGCGCTCTTCAACAATAGGTCTGATGGTTTGATCCTCCGCATTACTGACATACTTTGGTGAAATTAGAATCCTTATCTCTGTCGAGATCACTTTCTATTGCAAGTCAAAGTTCTGTTTCTCAAGATAACTTTTTTTCTATATTTGAGGTGAGTTAAAGTGGCATTATGGCTCCTCTGCCCCGTGATGGATACGTTCTTGTTGGCTTGTAATATAGTTGGGCGTTGGTGGTTATGACGAAAAAGTGAACAGTAATTCCGATTCAGTAGGATTCGGAATATCAGCTGTCCCCTTAACATGAAGAATTCCTTGACTTCGGAACACATTCGATACAGTTCCATGCTGTCGTTTAGTGGACAAAATATGAGTTTAGCTACTATCGGACAACATTTCTTATTGGATTCAGGACTTCCTTACAGATAGAAATCAAAACGCATTTCATAACGGAACAAAATCAATAGATGTAAAGCTAACTTCGGGAGTTCCTTAAATGAGTGTTTACATTTTACTTGTAAAGTAAGGGACTTTGTGAAGCAAGTCGTGGACCACGTAGTGTTCTATAGAGATGTTACGTCTGTAGAAGACTGTACCAATATGAAGGAAGACTTGCAGAGCATTGACGATTAATGCGGGACCGGTAATTCATACTGAACGTAAATAAATGGAAGTATAAACAAGAATAGAGTTTTACTACTGTTCGATGAGACTATTGCCGACAAATGAGTAGAAACACTAACTACCGTAAAATACCGAGGAATCACCATTCGGAGCGACCTAAAGTGGTCTGACAACACAAAACAAAATTGTAGAAAATTCAGCTACCAGGCTGAGTTTTATTGGGAGAATCTAAAAGAAAAGTAATTCATACACGTAAGAAATGGGTTATAAAATATTAACCATCAAACGTTGAACAAAAATGCAGATGCCAGCCAAGCCTGCAGGTTGCACTCTTGTGTGGTGGCAGAGGTGCGCGGGGTGTGGTGAAAAACTGTGGTATCTAGACGTTTTCGAAACGTATTGTTCCAGCATAACTGAGGACGAGAAGTGCAGGTAATATTCGAATGAATATTTCAAATCCCAAATTCATTCGCTTACCTACTAGTGAATGACAACCCTTCAGCCTTTTTGTGAAAAGATGTTTTTCTATGGCGCTGCAAAGCCGTCTAGACAAGAGATGATGTGGGAAAATTGAATTCTGACAATGTGGGTATTAACAAGCTTAACTTTGTCTGTTTTTATAGCCGGTTTTGTTTCCTTAACTGTCTTTTTTTCTTCATACAAAACAGCTATTGTTTTATTTTTACAAAGTAATTAATATGCACTTTTACTCCAAATGTATAAAAATATTGTAATGAACAAATGAATTAAATGCATACCAAAGGCTGCATAGAGCAGAAACATGCCTATGTAAATGTGTCAGAACATCGTATTTTCTACATTTATGCAGAATATGTATGCAGCGTGATCTCCCTTGTAATTTTCCCTGCATAACAATGTACCATATGTGTAGTACATGAAGAGATTTCTTTTTTAATTAAGACGATGGTAATTCAGCTTATAATAAAGAAATCCGTCGTTTGAAAGAGATAATATGTACATAAAATCTAAAACCAACGTTAAATAAAGCACAAAGAGACTCTTCTGTTGAGCAGCCATCTTTACTGTCTATCATGTACTAACAACAACTACTTTTGTTATTTATATTGACAGTGTGTGTATGTGCAAATTTCATGTTTTCATTAATTGTGGCTAAACTGTTAGGCATAGGACATTATGAATGGTCCTAGGGGAACCGGAAGACGCTTCTTTTAACATGCAGGATGAACATTAACAAAACCGACAAACTGCAGGTACGAATTACATACTGGGAATGGAAGAAGAAAGATCCTATGAACACGTGTCTGGAAATGTATCTTTGCCACTGTAGATGGCGCAGCCGAATGAAAGTTCATCCAACCACCTCGCACTCACTGCCGTTGATAGTTATAGTAGCGGTTGTCATGCGGGATGCACATAAGAGTACTTTGGCTTGTACCATGTTGGTGGATCACTTGCCTGAATCTTTTACTAAGATTCCTCTCAACATTATGTTGAACGTGATCCTCTAAACCTGGTGTACACACTGTCCGCCGCCTCTCTCCGCATTCGTCTGTCTGAAAGGATCCTTGTTCACCCAAACGCTCAAAAACGCCTTGAAATGTTGTGTGATGTGGTTGGTGTCTGTGAGGATAATTGTTTTGGTATAGCCGTGCTGTTTCCATCTGCTTGGCCGGTCACAAACACCATGTCGGCTTGTTCCCGGCGTGAATGCCGTATCATTATGCTGCTTACAGTACGCTGCATCAATCACACAGTCTGCAACACACAAGGAACATGGTCAGAGGAACTTTCATTCGCCAGCGCCATCTACCGTGGCAATGATGGATTTCCGGACTCGTGCTCATAAGACTTTTCCCCCCCATTTCCAGTCATGAATCGCTCCCTGACGTTTGTCGGTTTTGTTAATCTCCAACCTGTACATTTTGCACTTTTGAGTTATGCATATATTAAATGGTGGTTCATTTTATGTACTTTGTGAAGGTAGTAAGATTTGACGGACTAAATGGGGGCTTGTAAGCGTGCTTGAAAGGTTCCTGCTAGTCGTTCTGCACCGGGTGGTCATTGAGGCAACGTGATATTGAACAGGTGGTAGCGTCGAATAGAACTCGTAAAGTAATAGATTTTGGGCGGCAAGTGAGCGTGCGAATACTTTGACTTTCGTTAGTACTTTTGAGGATTTCGTGGTGAATGGTACTTAGAAACAGTAAACTGATTGGAACTCTAACTTTTCGCGAGTAATAGGCGATGGCCAACTCTAGAACTCTGCATTTTGGAGTTATTGTTGGTTCGCCGGCTGTAATCTACACGTGATTACACTGGTCTTGATATATGCTAATCGATAGACTGAACTTTATTTATTTGTGAGATGGAGATTAGTTTGTAAATAGTTTAACGGAACTGGACTCTGTTTTCCAAGAACCAGTCATGTATAATTAATATCTGGGGAATCTGCTTCCGTTTACACACTCAAACACGAAATCTTTACTGCAGTTGATTATTATTGTCTACATCTACATCTACATCTATACTCCGCGAGCCACCTTACGGTGTGTGGCGGAGGGTACTTATTGTACCACTATCTGATCCCCCCTTCGCTGTTCCATTCACGAATTGTGCGTGGGAAGAACGACTGCTTGTAAGTCTCCGTATTTGCTCTAATTTCTCGGATCTTTTCGTTGTGATCATTACGCGAGATATATGTGGGCGGTAGTAATATGTTGCCCATCTTTTCCCGGAATGTGCTCTCTCGTAATTTCGATAATAAACCTCTCCGTATTGCGTAACGCCTTTCTTGAAGTGTCCGCCACTGGAGCTTGTTCAGCATCTCCGTAACGCTCTCGCGCTGACTAAATGTCCCCATGACGAATCGCGCTGCTTTTCGCTGGATCATGTCTATCTCTTCTATTAATCCAACCTGGTAAGGGTCCCATACTGATGAGCAATACTCAAGAATCGGACGAACAAGCGTTTTGTAAGCTACTTCTTTCGTCGATGAGTCACATTTTCTTAGAATTCTTCCTATGAATCTCAACCTGGCGCCTGCTTTTCCCACTATTTGTTTTATGTGATCATTCCACTTCAGATCGCTCCGGATAGTAACTCCTAAGTATTTTACGGTCGTTACCGCTTCCAATGATTTACCACCTATGGCATAATCTTACTGGAATGGATTTCTGCCCCTATGTATGCCCATTATATTACATTTATCTACGTTTAGGGAAAGCTGCCAGCTGTCGCACCATGCATTAATCCTCTGCAGGTCCTCCTGGAGTACGTACGAGTCTTCTGATGTTGCTACTTTCTTGTAGACAACCGTGTCATCTGCAAATAGCCTCACGGAGCTACCGATGTTGTCAACTAAGTCATTTATGTATATTGTAAACAATAAAGGTCCTATCACGCTTCCCTGCGGTACTCCCGAAATTACCTCTACATCTGCAGATTTTGAACCGTTAAGAATGACATGTTGTGTTCTTTCTTCTAGGAAATCCTGAATCCAATCACAAACCTGGTCCGATATTGCGTAAGCTCGTATTTTTTTCACTAAACGTAAGTGCGGAACCGTATCAAATGCCTTCCTGAAGTCCAGGAATACGGCATCAATCTGCTCGCCAGTGTCTACGGCACTGTGAATTTCTTGGGCAAATAGGGCGAGCTGAGTTTCACATGATCTCTGTTTGCGGAATCCATGTTGGTTATGATGAAGGAGATTTGTATTATCTAAGAACGTCATAATACGAGAACACAAAACATGTTCCATTATTCTACAACAGATTGACGTAAGCGAAATAGGCCTATAATTATTCGCATCTGATTTATGACCCTTCTTGAAAATGGGAACGACCTGCGCTTTCTTCCAGTCGCTAGGTACTTTACGTTCTTCCAGCGCTCTACGATAAATTGCTGATAGAAAGGGGGCAAGTTCTTCAGCATAATCACTGTAGAATCTTAAGGGTATCTCGTCTGGTCCGGATGCTTTTCCGCTACTAAGTGATAGCAGTTGTTTTTCAATTCCGATATCGTTTATTTCAATATTTTCCATTTTGGCGTCCGTGCGACGGCTGAAGTCAGGGACCGTGTTACGATTTTCCGCAGTGAAACAGTTTCGGAACACTGAATTCAGTATTTCTGCCTTTCTTCGGTCGTCCTCTGTTTCGGTGCCATCGTGGTCAACGAGTGACTGAATAGGGGATTTAGATCCGCTTACCGATTTTACATATGACCAAAACTTTTTAGGGTTCTTGTTTAGATTGTTTGCCAATGTTTTATGTTCGAATTCGTTGAATGCTTCTCTCATTGCTCTCTTTACGCTCTTTTTCGCTTCGTTCAGCTTTTCCTTATCAGCTATGATTCGACTACTCTTAAACCTATGATGAAGCTTTCTTTGTTTCCGTAGTACCTTTCGTACATGATTGTTATACCACGGTGGATCTTTCCCCTCGCTTTGGACCTTAGTCGGTACGAACTTATCTAAGGCGTACTGGACGATGTTTCTGAATTTTTTCCATTTTTGTTCCACATCCTCTTCCTCAGAAATGAACGTTTGATGGTGGTCACTCAGATATTCTGCGATTTGTGCCCTATCACTCTTGTTAAGCAAATATATTTTCCTTCCTTTCTTGGCATTTCTTATTACACTTGTAGTCATTGATGCAACCACTGACTTATGATCACTGATACCCTCTTCTACATTCACGGAGTCGAAAAGTTCCGGTCTATTTGTTGCTATGAGGTCTAAAACGTTAGCTTCACGAGTTGGTTCTCTAACTATCTGCTCGAAGTAATTCTCGGACAAGGCAGTCAGGATAATGTCACAAGAGTCTCTGTCCCTGGCTCCAGTTCTGATTGTGTGACTATCCCATTCTATACCTGGTAGATTGAAGTCTCCCCCTATTACAATAGTATGATCACGAAACTTCTTCACGACGTTCTGCAGGTTCTCTCTGTCATTTTACTTCGTGCTTAAACTTAGTTTTGTAGGACCACAATTTGAATTACTTGAGTATTTTATCTTGCTAAGTGAATAAATCATCAGTTCATTCGATTTAAATTCTTTGGTGTTGCCTATGTTAAATTATTTACCTGAAGGGATACAACACTTTTTATCATTTTATTGGTATTTTATTTATTTCTACTTGTATGTAATTTAAATCTGCGTAGTTTTCAGATGCTTCGATAATTTCGATAGAAGGATGACAATTTAAATCAATTTTGCTGCGACTTTAGCTGCTGTGCATAAAAGAAAATGGTGCACGACTCGTCCGTACTTTGATACCGAGCTATTAAGAGTCCTACATAAGCTCAACTATATGTGTGTGGGTGTGGGTGAGTGAGTGAGTGAGTGAGTGAGTAAGTGTGTATGTCTGTGTGTCTGTGTGTGTGTGTGTGTGTGTGTGTGTGTGTGTGTGTGTGTGTTGGTGCGCATTTGCGTGTGAAGTTGAACCTCACATTTGTGTAAGGGGCGATCAAAAAGTTTTCGTTTGCGGGTGTTGCCGCTGCGTATGCTCTACACCTACTTTGGTGCGCGTATACAAACACAGACATGTACGTAAGGGAGTCGTGTGACATTCGTATTTTTCTCACGTGTGTGTGCTAAATGCAGAAACCTGAGCTATGGGGACTTTATTACCGAATGCAATGAAACAGGACTAGTGTGCTTTTATTGTTTTCTTGACTGTCAAAGAACCAGCACCCATAGACATCCATCAGAGAAAGAAGTCTGCATGGGGCACCAGGAAAACAAATGGTGCGCGAAGTTCCACGCTGATCGCGGTTCGTCACAAGACGCCCGCAGCTCTGGGAGGCCAGCCTCATTCATTATGGACCAATAGGAGACATTCGAATACCCGTCCATCAGTCCTGACCTCTTCCCATGCGATTATAACGCCTTCGGTCCCTTAAAGAATGCGTTGAAAGGTCGACGAGTCATGTGGGACGAGGCTGAGCAGCAGGACACGGTGTTTTACTAACCTGTTCTCTTCAACCTGGTGCGTCTATAGATGAGTGCCTCAGTTCTCGCTGCGGTTTTGTGTGGTTAGCATATCGGTTATTGACTATATTGCCTTCGAACGGGAACTTTTAGATCGCAGCGGTGAGATGAGTGCTGGGTCAACTTGTGTGTAGTGGCCTCACGAGAACAGAAAACTGAACATAAGCCACGAACTTTTACACTTCATATGATCCTCGTCCCCACAGGCCTTGTTGTTCGGACGCCCATTTTATCTGGTCAGAATATATGAGAAATTAGATGCAACGAAAATGGGTTTGTTTTTCTTGGTGTAAGACAGAGTTGTCGTACTGTTAAAAACCAAACATCTTGAACACCAAAAATATCCGTATGTAGCTACATAAAGTCCTTCAACAGTTCAACATATACTGGTAATATTACCTGTTCTCCCCCCCCCCCCCCCAAATTACATATAGATTTCTATAAGTCTTTCTTGAATCCACAGCACAAGATTTACACCTGGTGGACAAATCTGGAACTAATTTTTTTGCAGCATAAATCAGTTCCACATTAACATATTAGAATAACTACCACTGTTCGCTGTCATACGATAATTACAGCCGCCATCGGATCTTCGTGAGTAGCTGCACTTTAATTATAACTATCTGGTATATGTGAAGGATCGCCAGTCCCCCTCTATTTCTCTTTTGAGATTTTCTAATATATTGCCTTCATGTTCACTGATGTGGCGTTCTCCAATCAGTTGATCCTTTTAGGATCTATCAGTGCCATTAAACATATGTTACCCTGTGTTTACGATACTATGCATTAATGCTGCTCTACCAAACTACTGCTGAACTGCGATAGCAAAAACCATAAGACATACTATGCTTTTTCGTCCATATACCACCGACAAGTTTCAACTACAGTGCTGCAACTAGACCTGCTAATATACTTTTATTATGTCAACTGAAATTATGAGAAACAGTCTTATATCAAGTAAGAAGCTGATCCTGTTCCAAATGTTATCAATGTTTTAAGGTGACCCCATAGAAAAGCGGGATATATAAGAGTCGGAAAAAATTTTGTACTCGAGAAAAGCTTAGTAACAACGTAGTGTATTGTTGTGTGTTGCACCCAATTCTTCTAATGTGTTTACCTATCTGTGGTGAAACCGATTTTCTGACGACGTCACCACAAGCAGAGGGAGGAGTTCATGTTACTGCCTCATATTGTTGCCTGATGGTTCTTATCAGATCATCCTGGTACACAGTTGCAGTTAAGCATCACATGTAGACACCTTGATGAAAGCTGTCTGCAGCAGTAGTTGAAATATTTCTTACCACAGTGCGTCATGAAGCAGATACACAAACAGAAGAAATTCAATGGATCTGCCTTATCGATACGAAGACTACGGTTAACATTTTTACAAAATAAAAATAGTTTTTGTTTCAGTTCGTTTTCTTGTTTCCCAGCTTAATCGCCTTTATAATTTTTATATGTCTCTCTGTTTTCGAACCAACTTTGCAAACCCCTTTCTTTACTCTAATGTTCGTGGCTCAGAAACATAGCTTTTGGAGGATTCAACATGTCCTGTTCATGCATTTTTTGTTAGACTCATGGGAGCAGTAGGCGGTTATTAGATAATTAACCACACGAATATGGACAAGGATACATTATTCTTTGTTTTTCTATGGCAAATATTCAAGTGTTTGACGTGCCGTGTGACATAGGGCATAGTCGTGATAACGAATGATGTGAGATTTTCTGGTATTTACTCTGATGTAATCGATGACTACGGCAAACATACTGTTGTATACAATTTATCAGTATTCTTTGAATAAGTGGTTGCAACATATCCATTGTAAGCAAAGAAATAAGTCTTGGAATTGCTTCACAAAAGGACCACCTCTGCTAGTTTCAGCTCATCTTGGAACACTCAACCATTTCACTGCAATTTTAGGTTTTGTACTTCCTCGGTCGAATTTCTCGAACAATTCCTTACACCAGCTAATATGATCCTGTTTCTGAACTTCGGTCAAGTTTTGCAGAATCGTACGTCACGTGTGCTCCTATTCAATCGTGTTGCGCTTCAGAAAGATGTTTTTTCCAACTTCAACTGGCTTTTACTGAAGTCTGCAAAATTCATCATTGACAGACGCGTAACTATGAAGAAATTTTGAAAATAAATAGCAAACAACGTTTTGTGAAAGTTGTTGATTACCAACAGCTGAATGAACCGAACTGAGGCAATCTTACTGGGACAAACCGTATGGAAGTGTTAAAAATCGTCAAATGAAAACCTTCATACGAAGACTTCAACATTTCAAAACACTACCTGTTTACAGACTATCTGTAAACGAACTACTAGTGGCAATTCAGAGCTGGCTTTGTTTTAACAATAACAAAAGACAAATTTTAGAACAACATTAAACTCAGTTGCGCAATTTAGGGGCCCTTCGTAGCAATTTATTAGGTGAATTTTCCTCCTAGGGAATATTGAAGGATGCCGATTCCAGTTTCAGCATGCTGCGGAGAGTTGCATTGTTGACGTTGGCAGCCCTGCTGCTGACAGCCGGGAAGCCCTGGCACTTTGATTCAGACACCGTGTACCGCGTTTTGCCACCATGGAGCTCCACATACAGTTCCTCAATGAGTTCGCCGACAAGCACCTCCACGACGTAAGTACCATTTGCCGCTGGTAATTTCAAATACTCTGATCGCTCTCGCTCTTACAGCCTTTCACGGCAGCTGCTGCCCCTCTACAATGGTGTCCATTTAATTTACAGTCTTTTCAAGTAGAAGTCTGTCTACGGTTGACTTCCATCTACGAATTGTTAGTAGAATTTGTTCGTTTAAAATGCCCCTTTGTTAGGTCTATTGCTTGTGCATTGCACTGAGAAATTCATTAGAAAGAATATTAAATTACTAAACAGTTATTTAGTTGTGCTGTTATGCAATGGCCTAGCTGTCTATTTGTCATCTAGCGTATTTTGAAAGCAGCAATAAGGTGTCGATATTCTACAAGTGCTGCTAATATTGAAGCAGCATTTTTGCGAAAACTCATAAAATGCATCTCAGTCAGTGAAAGTAAAATCTGCTGTAAAATTGCATTTAACTGAGTAAACACCGATAACAAGTAAGGAATTTGTTAGAAACTAGAAGGAACAACAAGTAATACCTTTAGAATCGAAACATCATCTTAATGCAAATGTATTTAATTCAGCATGCAGCTGTTGTGTAAGTGTTAGTGTCTAGCATATTGTTGTTATTTGTCTGTTTTCGAACCTTCAGTCAGTCAGACTATGTCTCCCGAGCGGTATCGAGGTACGTTCTTACACTGTTTCCTATTTCCAATTAATGTCTTGAAAGGTTTATTAAAGCAACTAGAAGTTGTTGTAGAGTCAGCTGGCATTTCTCCGACAATCTTACATTTCCAGAATGGAAACATGCCCTGGGCTATGACTTAGCCATGCCTCTGCAATATTCTTTCTCCTAAGAATGCTAGTCAAGCACATTTCCCTGGAGGACTTCTGTAACAGTTGTGACACTAAATATAACACTTCTGTCACTAAATGTAACTGGGTTTTCTCTTTTGATGCTGTCAATTGTCAGGATGAGCATTCTAAAGCATTCTGTCAGGGTGAAAATATTAAATAAATTAACTTTTCTCTCTTAACAACATGTGGGCAGGGTGGGTTCTTCCTTGGCTCGGGTATGAGGTAGAATTAAACAGCATTTTTACATAAGATAACTTTTATTGAAAGTTTCGTACAACTGTATCTTACTGGACGTTCTGGTTCGGAGAGCGGCAGCCGTGTCGTTTGCGTAGCCTTCTGCTGCGGCAGCGGCGGCGGCGGCGGCGTCTGATTATGCGTAGCGGTGTATATCTCGTGTCGTCGTCTCGCCCAGCTGACTGGAGACGCGCAGCGCGATGTGGCCCGTTTAATTATTGCGAGCGAAGTCGTGCATCGGATGGTGATACCTTGGATGTGGAGTCCCAGTGTTTCTCTTCTCTAAGCGGCCGCGTGTGTTGTGCGTCGACCAGCGGAGCGGCGCGGCGGGGCAAGGCCAGTGTCCCAGACTCGAACCACGGACTCCCGCTTGCCAGTCTTCGGCTGTCAGGTCTTCATCCCAGCTCACAGGTGACTGCTGAGGTGAGGCCGTCTCCTTCCCGTCCTCACGAGCCACCCGGGTACGTAAAAATCAGACTTCAAATACCTTTATACTTCTGTCTTCTGGCGCCGAGGCTGCTGCTTGCTATTCCATTACAGCGGCGGACTTGGTGCGTCTGTGCATGATGCAGTCTCTTCTTGCATGACGGTCTTCAGCACCGAAACTGACTGAAAACTACTGCTACGCTTCTTCACTTCCTCGTCTTCTTCGTCTCTCGTCTCCGTCTCCGTCTGTCGGGCCCACTGCGCCTCGCGTATTTATTCACTTCAGTTTACTGGAGGTGAACGACTTCACGGTCATTGCCTCTTCTGTCACGTTGAAAACCTTCTCGAAGGATCTTCTTAACGTCGGTCGTTGGCTCTTGGAATGTAGGCGAGGGCCTTTCATCACATGTGACGACTGAGAAACACGTGAGCCGGTCATTGCCTCTTCTGTCACGTTGAAAAGCTTCTCGAAGAATCTTCTTAACGTCGGTCATTGGCTCTTGGGATGTAGGCGAGGGCCTTTGCTCACATGCGACAACTGAGAAACACGTGAGCCGGTCGGGCGATGCCCTGACGGCTGAATCGACAGCGCCCGCTTATGTGGAACTTGCTGACTTCACGGTCATTGTCTCTTCTGTTCTGCTGTTTTGCCCGCTGTTTGCCAGTATGTAACTCTCTAAACTAAACCAAGTTTTTCATTTATATTCTAATTTCTACTTCACTTTGATTTCACTAATTTATTTACTTAAGTACCACTCAACACTTCTGTGAAGTGTGGTAGGTAGGAGATGAGGAACTGGGGTTGCTGAAATCGCAGTGTCTAAGGGTAGACCAGCTATTGCGAACCTTCTGGTAGGTCATATGAGGATATGCTTTCATTTGTGGAGGATCTCTTGTTATCAGCTGACATATTGGGTTGTAGCAAACAGCACCTTTCAGGAGAAGTGAAGTCCTTTGTATGAGGCATAGAGGAAATGGACCAGGCGAAAGTTTTTGAGCAACTCAAGCAAGGGTTTGTACAGAGATGTGAGAAGCAGAATAGTGCATGGTTATTCCATGAACAGTTGAATATAATTTCTAATAGGTCTAATAAAGCCATAGAGGATTCTGCAGAGAGAATTAGAAAAATTAGTGTCCACACTTATGAAATTAGGTGGAGTGATGCGGCAAACAAGATGCTGTTACAGGAAGCCGAGCAGATGGCACTCAATGCTTTTCTGACGTGTGCAGCACCGGAAACGTTAAGGGGGGTGGGGGGGTGCACATTGGTGGTAGCAGTCAGGTTAGCCATGGAATTTGGCGTTGCGAAAGGCCTAAGAGATCGATGAAATGTGTTCTCGTCGAATATAAGGTGCTTTAATTGTGGGTGTACGGCGGATATGGAGAGGCAGTGTCACCAACCGCGAAATGATAGGGGTAGTATGAACTATCAGTGGTTTTCTGTGAATAACAGTAGGAGTGGTATGAATCAACAACAATTTATGGGAATAATAGTAAGGGTTATCTGCGTGGTAACGTGCATCTGTTATAGACTCAAAAGGAAACCCCAGTACCCGTGAAACTAATTCCCAGTAAAAGGAAATGCAATAAATACGAATACAGCGGAGGAACATACCATAATGAGTGAGACAGATAGTAAGAAGTTTTTGCTGGACACAAGTGTGCATGTGTCAGTGGTCTTGAGAGATTTGTGGGTAAGAGGTAACGTATTGCATGTGCACAGGAAAAGGACTGAGGCAAGGTAATACGCTATCAATGGGGAGGAAGTTAAGTTGTCAAAGGAAATGTTAGTGACAAATTAGAAATTCCAGAAGAGGAAGACTGCTGCACGAAAAGGCACAGAATACTCCTAAGACTGCACTCCCTGAGAATGTTAATCATTTGAGGCGAACAGAGAGAGCACAGATTGAAGAGCTGTTGTCATAATTTCAAGCGTTTCCTTTCCACAGGGATCATTGCTTGCAATGTCAATGGTATAACACGAGATTCCTATTGGGAATGAAGCACCGATGTACAGAATACCACGGTCGCTACAGTGGATTTTAGAAAAGGCCGCCAGTGGACTGTTAGCTGACGGCATAGCGGGAGAGCGTAGTAGCCCTTGGGGGTAAGAATTGTAATCGTACCGAAAAAAGCTACAGGTGGTTGAAAGAAGAGTCGGTTCTGCTATGACTACTGCTGTTTCATCACTAACACAATGACGATGCTTGCACAATGACTTCTATTTCAGTTCGATGGGGACATTATTACAGAAGAATGCCGTTTGGTTTGATGAATGCACCACCAACATTTCAACTTTTGTTAGATGAAGTGTCGAAGCGACTGAAACCTCATTAATTTTTAGTGTATCTTGACGACATGATATTTTTTAAAGGATATCTAAGAACATTGGTAACGACTGGATAAAGTGCTCAAGAAGTTACTGGCTGCTTATTTAGCTCAGAGTAAGTGTCATTTTGTGCTGGAACACGTAAATTACTTGGGTCATGTAATTAGTAGATGATGTGAGGACTGATCCCCGGTTAATTTAGGGGATGCAAGATTTTCCGGTACCAGGTACAAGCAAAGAATTACATTATTTCCTTCGCCTCATGAATTATTATAGAAAATTCCTGAGTGGATTCGTGAATATCGCGCGACTACTTACGCAATTACTGAAATAGGGCATTAAGTTTGTGCCGACTGAGGTGTGTCAGAAAGCATTTGATGAACTGGAGGAAGAATTGACGTCAAATCCACGCTGGTGCTCCCGGATTTTCAGAAGAAATTTGCGTCACCATGTGATGCATCGAACCACGATCTCAGGTGCGTTTTGAGTAAGGAGATCGGTGGAGGGGAATACCCTATTCCTTTTGCGTCGAGACATCTAAATGGAATTGAGAGAAATTACTCTAAATTGGAGAGGGAGACACAGGCTGTGCATGGACTAACATGTTTAGAGTGTTACGTATACAGCAGGAAGTTTAAAGTAGAAACCCACCATGCTGCGTTGAAGAGGTTGCTAGGTTTGAAGAACCCATCCAACAGATTCATATGATGGGGTTTTAAAACTCAGTGGATTTGAGTATGAAGTAATCTTCGATCCAGGGGAGGAACACGGAAATTCCGACGCATTAAGCAGAAATATAGTGGTGATAGAAGCACTAGCTCAAGGCCTTGCTGAGTGGCAAGCAACGCAGAGCCCTGACGGAGAGGGTAAGCAGTACAGCAAGCAACAGCAGTCCAGGGCGTGTGACGGGTTGTTATGTAATGAGACGAAATTAAGGCCGCCAGTGGTTGTACAAGTGAAGCTAAGGGGAGAATTGCTGAGAGAAACGCATGAGGACGTTTTGTTTTGACATGGAGGGATCAGAGCAACGAATCAGAGCGTAGCAGAGAAATACTGGTTGAGAGGAAGGAGAGGTGATGTCGCTCAGTATGTCAGGAATTGTGTGCAGTGTGCTGCACGTGTATATCTAATTTAGAAACAAGTACTGTTGCAGAGGGTGTCGGAAGCGACGGGACCGTTTCGATCTATTGAGGTGGAGGTGTTAGTACGGTTTAACCGAACTCGAACAGGGAATCTGCCTATGATAGACCATTTCGCTCGTTGTATCGAGATGGTGCCGATGCCAGACCAGCGAGCAGTCACTGCCACACAAGAATAAATGGGTATTGAAGTTTGGGGTGCCAGGGTCAATAATAATGGATCAAGTGACGACCTTCATGTCAAAATTGATGAAGGCATTGTGACAGTTGTTAAAAGTAAAAACATGGAAGGACAGTGCTGGTTCATCAGACTGAGGATGCTTCGATATTATGCTAATTCTCGCCATGTAGATAGAGACACGTATTGGTCTTCAGTGGTAAGTGTGCACTGTCGCCATTCGAGATGGTGTATGGCAAAAAGAAGTCATCGTCATTCAGTATGATTAAGTGGAAATGGATCAAGATTGATAATGCAGTCTGGGAGTTTGCAAGAACTGTGGGAGGAATCTGGAAGATGGTACAACAAGCTAACAGATGTGATGTTGTCAAGTCTATATACTCCAATCATCAATTCGATCATTTCACGAGTGTACCGTGAATATCAGGAATCCAGCAAAACATAAAAACTCTGACATCGTTGGGGCCGGAGAAATATCCCGCAAGAAAGGGGCCAACGACGACTGAAGAGAAATCGTTGAACGAGACAGAATTGCAACATTTCCGACAAACTGTGGCAGATTTCAATGCTGGGCAGTCAACAATAGTCAGCGTGCGAACCATTCAACGAAACATCATCGATATGGGCTTTCGGAGCCAAAGGCCCACTCGTGTACTCTTGATGATTGCACGTCCCAAGCTTTATACGTCGCCTACGCCCGTCAACACCGACATTGGACTGTTGATGACAGGAAACAGATTGCCTTGTCGGACGAGTCTCGTTTCAAATTGTAGCAAGTGGATGACGTGTATGGGTATGGAGACAACCTCATGAAACCATGCAACTGCATATCAGCAGGGGACTGTTCAATCTGGTGAAGGCTCTGTGGTAGTACAGAGCGTGTGCAGTTGGAGTGATATGGGATCCCTGATAAGTCTAGATACGATTCTGAGCGGTGACACGTACGTAAGCATCCTGTATGATCACCTGCATCCATTCATGTCCATTGTGCATTCCGACGGACTTGGGTAATTCCAGCAGGGCAATAAGACTCTCCACTCGTCCAAAATTGCTACAAAGTGGCTCCAGGCACACTCTCCTGAGGTTAAACACTTCCGTTGGCCACCAAACTCCACAGATATGAACATTATTGAGCACATCTGGGATACTTTGTGACGTGCTGTTCAGAAGAGATCTCCACCCCATCATACTCTTACGCATTTGCGGACAGCCCTGCAGCATTTATGGTGTCGCTTCCCTCCAGCAGTACTTTAGAGATTAGTCGAGTCCATGCCACGTCGTTTTGAGGCACTTCTGTGTGCTCGCGGTGACCCTACACGATATTAGGCAGGTGTACCTGTTTCTCTGGCTCTTCAGTGTAGTTTCGTCATTGCTGTACCTCTTCGCCTAGTGTGAAAGATCATCACATAGATGGACTAATTTTGTCTTCCAGGCAGCAGCATGCGGTATTTTCTAGTCACAGGTAGACTTTCAGTTTGGTATTTAATGTTTGGGAACAATAGAAAGAAATAAGTAGGTTGGAGGGAATATTTTGTGGTTTGAAACAATCAGCTAGTGGTAACGGAGTGATCAGAGAGGGGTCAGCGGACCACAGGCAGTGGCTCTCGGCATAAACGCGGTTGAAAGAGCGGAAGCAGGAAGTAGTAGGAGTAGTATGACAGGAATTACAGTAGGAAAAAAGGAAAGGATAGACGTGGGTTGAAGGAAACTTACGACAATTTTTGGGACATGGATGGATAGACGTGGGAGAAAGGATATTCAAAACGATATTTGGGCAGCAGACAAAAACCATGTGAGTGAAATGAATAAGACAGCAGAAGCTGCAAGAGAGCTAACAGAAGGGAATTCCACACATTTTGTAAGTCTGGAGAGTGGTGTACTGAACAACACATAAATGCTGTGACAAATAGCTAGAAACATAACGCATTTTGCCAAATCATGAAATACCACTATAAACCGGGATTTAGAAGCAGTTAAAGGGTGGATAAAACTGCTAAATACAAGAATAAAGCTACTAAGACTAGAAGTCATTTGCAGTTGGTATATGGAATGCAGGAGTGTAGGTAACGAGCTTGCAGGAAGCCCTTGATCAGGCACTACATGGGCAATTGAGTTCAGTCCTACTGCCACCCTAACACTACTACAGCTACAAGCAGAGTCTAGCTGTCAGAACCTGCATTCAAACAACCATGGAGCAACCATGGAAGTAAAAACGAATAGTGCATTGTTGTACATATCACTGAAGATACCAGTGGTGGACAAGAATCAATAGGTTGTGTAACACTGTGTACACTTGTCCAGGAAGGCCGAAAAGAGTGTGGTAGTTTGTGCAGATAAAAAGAGGATGGTGTGTTAGTGTGTCGGTGGGCAACGGGGATCATCGTATGGCAATAACCAAGGGTAAGCTAACCAAGGTGGGATGGTGACCATATGTCCTACTCATGAGAGAAGGCGAAAAGTCGACCATGTCAAAAGAAGATTAAGGAACCAAAGCTGTACCTCCAGCGAGAAGGTCCACACTGTGTATATTTGGTGTACAATGAAGTAATAGTGGTAGAAAGTTGCTGTGAGCGAGGGAAGCTCATGAGGGCATGACGCTTAGCGTTAAGAGGCAATGGGTTATTGATTTGTGAAACTGTGAGTGATATAATGTGATCCACATTTCATTTACCAGCCACAACCACAAGAGTCACTCTTTTAAATATAAAACAACTGTAGCTGTATTGGCCAGATAAGTCCACCGAGACGTTGCCTAAGCAAAATCTAAACTTCTAGAACGATACCTTGGAACGAAGCCAAGTTCACTCATTGAGGCAGATGTTAGAAAGACAGTGACTTTGATTTTACTTTTCGTAGCTATTATTTAGCTGTGGTGATGAGCAGTTTGGAAGCCTGATCCATGGGTAAGTTCGGTCTTAGTAAACTGGATCCCCAGAGCGACAGATGGGGAATGAATTTGTAGAGCATAAGAAAAATGGAAAGCAGACGTAAAATTTAATGAAGCAAATGTTTAGTGGTAAAAATGCCAGTCCACAGTAATCTTGGTACTGTGTCTCATATGTTATAGATCGACAGTGGAAGTAGTCAGCGTGGGGAGCTAGTCCTGTGCATGACTTGACAGACTCAGTCTTCCTAAGAAAGCCTCATTTGTACACAAAAGTACTGTGAGATCAGCTAGCCATGCTCAACAAGATCCGCATTGCACAGAGGTAATGGCCAGAGTGGGTAATGTAGTGTCATCACACCAGGGCAGGAACTACGTTGTGAACTATGTGACTGAGGGTTTTGTAATAGTTCAGCAAATGTGACCCAGGGCCATATAAGCAGTTCTGAATTTTGAGGCCAATTCGTTTGGAGTTCAGAGGCATCATCATGTCGCCAAGGCGAAATAAGATGACGAGACGATTGGCCACTGCAAACTGCAGCCTTGGGTTTGAGGCTGGGTGATGTCATCCGCCTACTGCAATAAATCTCCTCCATGAGACTTGGTGCCACAGTTCTGCTGACCTGCTGTCGGCGTCTGCCACTGTCAAACTCTTGTCAGGTGGCAGCAGACCATGACCCGTGCATGGTAGTCTTGCCTCATCTGTGCGTTGGATGAGAGCCGTGCCTGAGTCATCTGAGTGGGTGTGTTCAATAGCAGACTGCACTCATGACAGGAATAAGTGATACAATGCTGACATCAGCGACTTGGACCTCTGACACATCGTTGGCCGCTGCTTGGCTTAAAGTCAGCAATGCAGAGCTCTGACACATGTACCTCTTCAGTGTGAACGATTCACATTGTCCACAACAAGATGAGTAACTTAAATTCAATAAAATATTTCTTGCTACCACCAAACTGTCACTGGGCGCCACTGACCTCTCACCCCACCTCTCAGCCTATGGGGTAACGCCAGAAATCGACCACACCTCTACAGCTTCTTAAAAACAAACTGTGCTGTACTGCACATTTCTGAGATGTACTCTGCGTTTTATGACGACAGACACGCAGCCGAACTGTGCTTCAGCAGCTTTTCCTCTTTCTCCCACTCCACAAAACACTGCTCCTGGCTGATTTTACCTACCTTGCATTTCTCTTCACATAGAGGGGTGAGTGGCGATGTTTTGAAGAGCACTGGGGGAAGACTCCCTCTGGTTTCGTGGACTACGTTGTGCACCGCCCTCATTGGCATGCAACGTGCTCTCACAGTGGCCTCTCATTTAGCTATGTCTGCATTTAACAAAGGCATAAAAATCCAAGTAGTTATATGTTGGCAGTCGCTAGATTTAATGATCCAGCAGTTATTAATCTAATCCAATTTCATTCAACTATTTCTTATGGGTTTCACACAAGTTTCAGGACAGTTTCATTTAAATGGTCACATAACATTACCACTTTCTTCTCTTTTTAAATTTATGCAGATGCAATTGCACTCAAAATTTGTTACAGCATAATTGCACCCAAGAAATTTGTCCTATGATGGCACTTGGACTACGTGCTCATCTTTGGCATTGATTGTGTGGTAAAGGATAGGAGCTTTCTTTCAGGGGTATATGTGATCATTTATTATATCCCCTACTACTTTAATAATCTGTCAAACACTCACTCTTTTTCTTGCTGCATAAAGGGTAACTTCATTTTATTAAACAACATGATATTCGTTTTGGGTACCACCTTAGCAACTCTTTCATTGTTCTTTCAGATTTCTATTAGAGTTTTTATTCTTCTCTTAAACTTCATTCAGTCTTACTGAGTTTCCAAAAAAATTATTATTATTATTTATCTTACTCAATCACTCACTGAATGGCTTTGGTTCAATCATACTTTTCGACTTGTTTTTAAAACATGATTTAACATTCACTCCCACTTCAAAACAATTTTTAAAATATAACCCATTCATGGGTAATGACTACATGCTAAATTCAGTAAAACACACATGGTAGTACATCGTTAAACGGTGATGTACATAGCACAAAAATATGTATAACTCAAGACATATGTAACATAAAGTTCAACTTCACACATGGAAGCCATATTTCGTGTCACTGTGTATCAAAATTGTGTACACACCTGTAAATAGTGATATAAAATGGTGTACGTCCTATATAGGGGTTTTAGCTTAAACAACAAGTTAAAAAGGAAACAAATTTTTGCATTAAATGTTCAAAATATTCAAGTTTATAACAATAGTATCAGTTATTGACTTAAATTGTCAAACATAACATCTCAATGGTGCTTATTATTGATGATCAACACCTACAGGCCCCCTCTGTCACACAGTTTTAAGACATACAATATTTTATTAGTCAATCATTAAATTGTCCCTAAAAGAAAATTACATACGAGGGTCGGAACAAAGAAAAAACAAAGAGTTACATTTTGCACCTATTACTGTCCTTCAAAGTAGTCACCAGCGTTGTGTAGGACTAGTTGCCAGCGATGTGGAAGGCGTATTATACCGTTAGCACAGCCTGTTCTGTTGATGGTGCGAATGGAGCCGTCTACTGTCAGTCGAATCTCTGGAACAGTTCCGGAGCGAATGCCACGAAGTGGTTCCTTCATCTTCGGAATCAAATCAAAGTCACAAGGACTTAAGTCCGGGGAGAACGATGGATGGTACAGTGCTTCCTAGTCCCATCGACCGAACAGAGCAGCCACGGCTTGCGCTGTATGCGCCCGCACATTGTCGTGCAAAATTATGGGTGGGTTGCGCAGAAAGTGTCGTCTCTTCTTTCGCAAAGCTGGTCGCAGGTGATGCTCCAAAAACGGACAGTAATACTGTGCACTGACGGTCTAATGCGTTAGGGTAACACCATTACAGTCGTACAGGAGAATCACCATAACTTTAGACCGCTCCATTCGCACCATCAACAGAACAGGCTCTGCTAACGGTATAATACACCTTCCACATCGCTGGCAACGGGTTCTCCACAACGCCTGTGACTACTTTGTAGGACGATGTAATTCTTTTGTATCTGTCGTGAATAAATAGTTGTCACTATTTAAGTTCCAACCCTCATACATAATATTATCATTGGTTTGAAATTTTAAATTAGTTCCTCACACACTATCAGTATAGTCACTGGTCTGATATGAGATTTATGGAATTAGTTTCTGAGTTGAAGCATCACTATGAGTACAATGGGCATGGCACATTAACACTAGTTTAACGAGAAATTGCTCTAATAGAAATGCAAGAGTGTTCTCAACATACAGTTTCTCCCTGTTTTCTTTGTTGCACACACACATAAGAATTCTTTAGTTAAAGTTCTCCTTGTACTGATGAGCATAACCTATATTTAAAAAGTTCAAGTCCTTGATATGATCACAGTTTTTCACGTTTGTTTTAGATATAGGTGCAAGAACAATGTCATATAATGAAGCTTCCTTTTTTAGTAATGTCACATGATTCTTCGAAATTGAATGGTTTAGTGTCCTTTCATTCAAGCAACAACCTGAGTCGTTGTTATTGTTTATCTGTGAACTGCGGTAGTCGACTGCTCATTCAAAAAAATGTTGTTCTCCGTCCTCAAGGTTCTGTAAGATAGTTGAAAATATGTGTCCGTAATGCACAGCACCTTGGGAAACATGAGTATGTTTGCGTAGCAACGTCCATTATGTATAAAACTAGTACATGCGTCAAATGTGAAAGATTTAATGGTTTGTCGACAGTATCTACATGCAGAATCTACATGACATCATTACGCGTAAGTAAACAGGTCAGCCAGAACACGCCTATCTTGCTGCAATACTTAGGTCGATCCGCTCGGCGTTCGGTCGTGGCGAAGCGATGACGGGTTTTAGAAATTCCCTCAAGTCCTCAGATTGCGTTAGGGTTTAGGCAGAAGAGGCCAGGTAGCGCACATTGTGATAGTGGTGGCTTGTTTTAGTGTGGTGGCAGCGACCGGTGCCGTGGCATGCGCCACAAGTTAGTAACCTGATGAGCAAATTTTCTGTACCATTGGGAGTGCAACACATCATATCTCTGCTGGGAAATAACGCATCGATTTACTCATTCCCCGTACCCTCTGTCTCGTTACATCTGCAGCCTCCTCATGCCTTCCTCCAACATGTGACTGCAGTGACCTCAAACAGCACAACTGTACATATATTAGTATTATGCCTTAGAAATGCAAACGTCTCTTTGTTGCTATCACTAATCATATACTATAATTACAACTGAACATTCACAGATATCTTCACAAGTTTTTCATTATTCATCACTATTCACAACATTTTATTCTTTAACAATTCCTTCTCATTTTAATATCATCTCAGCTATGATCAGCCCTCGGTCGTGGGTGTGCGTGTGTTGTCCTTAGCCTAAGGTAGTTTAAGTTAGATTAAGAAGTGTGTAAGCCTAGGGACTGATGATCTCAGAAGTTTGGTCCCACAGAACGTACTACAAGTTTCCAAAAAAATTTCTAACTTTGATCATGTATATTCTTAATTATTTCAAGTTTCTCGTGGTGGCAATTTTCACAGCAGCTGTATCGAAATTGCAGTAGATCGAAGGAAAAACGCCTTTTGCTTGCTACACATTAAGATTTTTTATTTAAGTTGTGCACCCAAATCCGTTTCGCCGCATTTACAAGGCATCTTGAGTGCCTGCAATATTAGATGATCTTTTCGTTAGCACTTATAGATGATTTCTTGCACATATAGCTGAAAGATTCAAAACAGCTTACTGAATTTTTGTAATACAATGGAGTGGCACTTACAGACCAGCATCTAATTTATTGTTTGTAGGCCGAACAGCTTTGTATCATGTGACAAACTGGCTGAAAGATTTTTGGTTTCCTTGTAACTGGCATTTTTTGTGTAGAGTGTCATTCGTTTCTGTAAGTGTTGGCAACTTGTACAGTTTTTGCTTTTAGTTTTTTTACCGCATATGTGATGTGTAAGTTTTGTGTGTGTTGTTTATTTTCTTCACACTTCTTATTAATTAATTTAATTATTATTATTTTTCTCTTTCTATTTCAGTTGTCATTTATATATTTACGAGAGGAATGGTGTTTGTGAGCATTTATTGGAATTTCTGTCTGTTAAATTTTAATTTGATGCAAGCAGCGAGTAGTTAGCTGTATCCACTTGGTAATTCGCTAGTAACTTCTTTTTGCCTTTTTTTCGTATATGTCATAATTTTCTTGTAAGATGAAGAGGTGTCTTTCATTATTTATTGTAACTATTTTCATGTCTTTCTCTCTTATTATAGGTGTGTGATTATTTTCTCTTAAATATTCTGCAAAAGTTGAGTCACTTGTCACATATTTCCATGCTGTGAAGTGTTATTTGCACCATTTGTCGAATGTTCTGTTGGTTTTTCCCACGTACCTTTCATCACATGTGTAGTATTGTTGTTGGTATATTCCTGCTTTCTGATAAATGTCTGTGCCTTTTGATATTTTTGGCATGTGCTTTTGGAATGAATTGCCTGTTTTGAAATTTATTTCTATTCCTTGTCTTTTAAAAATGTTTGTTATTTTAAGTATTAGTTTGTTATAGTATGTCATCGTGTACCATCTTGAATCTTCTTCCTCGTTTTCATGCATTCGTTGTGTTCTTCTTGCTCTGTTATTGTGTGTGCTTGATTGTGTGGCATGTTTAGTGCTGTTGTTTGTGGCTGTGTATGTATTGTGTCTACAGACTCTAACTGTTGTTCAATTTTGTATCTAGATTACTGTTGTACCCATTGTTTGTGTGATGACATCTGATCCTTTCTGGTTGTTTTCTATTCTGAGTGATACTATGTTGAGTACACAAATCGTGTGTGGATGAGTTGAAATCTGATCTGTGATTGTGTCAGGTATTGTAGGATTATGGTAAATTTAAATTTATGTTAAATGCTTTATATCTAAGAAGTTTATTTGGTTGTCAGTTCTTTTTTTAATGCGAATCTTACCTTTATGTGTATTGTGTTCATCTCTGCTTGCAACTGATCAATTTTCGATGGAGGTTTGTCTAGTAACTTAATTATTTACATTCAAAGTGGCTTTACATTCGTTGAAAACTCTTTCTCCTATGTTTAAATTTACGTAAGGATGTAAATTCAGAATATGACTTGTATTGCTTAACATTTGTAACAAACTCATCCTTTCATTTATGAAATTACATAAGAAGAATTGCGTCAGTGCTTTGTTCCTGTTTTCATTTTACTTGGGAACTCAGATGAGATTTTCAAAGTTTCATCTCTGCTTGGTTCAATAATTTCTTGTGATTGTTGATATGCATTTGCACTACTGGTTACACCAGAGAAGTCCACTGATACCTTGCAGACATCTCATTATTACCTATGCAGCTCTGCTCTTGTGATAACTTATTTCTGTAAACCCATATCTACTATTGCCTTCCTGCACATTCTACAACTGTACCACTTTACCCTTCGTCTTTTATCCTCATTTTCTACCTTTTATCCGATGAGTAAGTTTTACTGTTCTTCCATAACTTTTCAGCTTATGAATTCTTTTACTGTATGTTCTCCAGTTTGTGGCAACTGTTTATCTGACATAAAAATACATCCATAATATGCCACTCTACTCATCCCTGGATATTACAATACAACAGCTTGTTACATTATATGTTACTTTTTTCATCCGTTAACTCTTACCTTTCTTTCTCTTTTTATCATTACCACTGTTTATAGTAGTATTGCTTGATATTTTGCAATAGTTCATGGTCTGTCCATCTTTGATTTATAATACAGGATTACCTTACTTTCTTTCCTTTTTTGCTCACATCAAGTTCGCTCTTTTATCATCTTTATTTCTTTTTTTCACCTTTCATTAATTTAGCAAATATGCATGTAAATCGGCATATTGGTGTAGTTATCAGTGCCTTCAACTCAGTGTTCCTTCACTCTTATCACTTCAATGCAGCGTGCGTTCATGTATGTATGCCTCAAACTCTCACCATTACAGTGCTGTACAAAATGTAAGTCACGAGAAACGTAATCATCAAGCTCCATGGCTTTTTGCACAGTGCGTCTTCGCATCTGATGAACATATAGGAAAATAACCTTCAACTAATACGCTTATCTTCCTCATTGGGCCACTACAACCAATGATCCATATAATGTGCCTTTTCTCCATTTCTCTTACACCATCTTCCTGACATCTCCTGACTACAGTTGGACTTGTTCCAAGCCAAAGGAGTTTCTCTTGAATAACATAATGGCTCTCTTACATTTCCACTGGATTTCTCTATATTTATTAATACGTCTTCTTACGGCAGACCGGAGACTGGATGTCGTGTCTCTATCTTTTCCAACAAAATTTTCATTACTTGCATATCTTCACATGCGAAATGTGGTGTTGGTGTTTTCACGTTGATTTGCTGGTTCATAGCATTTTTAATTCTACTACTTTGAGATGAACATTTTCTGCACCCTGTAAGGTCAAAAAAATACATAAAAGAACTTTGTGTTGAGATAATTTTCTCCTTGGATCTTCTCTGCGATTGCAGTGATACTTTGTTTCCTACAATAACATCAATCTCTTTTGTTGATCCCCTTTATTTTTCTTTCCTCTTCTTGATTTTTGCGTTTTTCTTCTCCAGCGCTAATTCTGCAGTTTCCTGGTGGTGTTAACGTCTAAGAGGTGGGTAATCTACAATCTCTCTTATTCGGTTTCCAGGTGGATGGTTTGTCAGAAATAATCTTTGTGCCATTCCTGTAGCCTCTTGACCTAAGCTGTTGATCACACCTGGAAAATCTGCTACATACATTTCCCATGACCCATGTTGATTGTGACATTACAAAAAACACACCTTTGAAATCTTTCTCATTATTATCTCAGCTAGGTTCGTGGCTGGGAGATATCACAATATATACAGTGTCTTTATCTTCTTTTGTTTCATAAAATCCTTCCAGTACTTTTACCTAAGTTGTGGTCCATTGTCTGATAGGGTCCTCTTCACTTTTCCAACTGCCTGAAGAATGCAGGTGTTGAAAACACTCATCACTGATCTATCAGTGGTGTTCTACAAAGGTGCAAACGTTGCAAATTTAGAGATGATTTGAATAATAACTGGTGTGTACTAATGCTTCCTGTATGAAATCATTGTTGGATCAAATCTGCCTGTGGCCTTGAAGACTCAGAGTCCTTTTGGTACGATTGGGAACATGAGAATCCGATTATTGATAGTTGTTAATTTCGCCTCTTGAGATGATGGACATTTATTCACTACCGCCTTCGTCCCCCGGCCCATATTATTACAATGCTCTGATTCTCTCAACTTGATGTCTCACCTGTGAGGACCGACATGTCTCCAAGGTTGACTGGTAAGCGGAATGGTATCACATACTGTGCATGCACTGAATTCTAATACTGGTTAATCTTTCAGGTTAAAGTGTGATTGTCCTTGTTGTCAGTTAATAATTATATCTATTACTCGTTAAAATTAAGAAAATGTGTTCTGTATGTCTGTCCTCAACCCCTGTTTATTGAGTTTCCATCTGCTTGTTAATGAGATCACTGAGTAAGAATTATTTTTCTAATGATGGGTTCGTGGTTTTGGTGACAGTCGTTGTTGATTCATATTGAGGAATCTTTAGTGAACTGTCTTTCATTCATCTGCATTTGCTAAACTTAGAGTTTGGCTCATTTTTATCTGAGGGTCATGAAACATAAGTGTTATTTTCTTCTTCTACTTTGTAAAGTTCTTGTAGATACTGACGTGTGTGGCAGTTCATTTCGGTGCCATAGTGTATTTTTTGAGGTGAAGGTTAATGGCCTATCACTTTGTCACTGCCGCCTGAGGTCAGTTTTCCTATGCAGATGTTCTTGTTAAAGTCCGAGTAATACAGATGAGCTGTTAGTACTAATACCACTATTTTCTGTTTAAATAATTTTTTGAGCGAATAGTTTCACTATTAACTATACATCAGTGTAAAAAAATTGTGTCGCTGTTTATTTTAAGAGACTGGTTTCATCAGTTGCTATTTTTTGCCTATTTTTAAAGTTTTGTTTGGTCAGTTATTTGAACAGTTACTCCGCCATTAACTGTTTCTGGTTTGCTTTAAAATTTAATGTGGTGGATTATTTTTTAAAAAATTCATTCGCTTCAAAATTTTATGTGATCAGTTAAGGAGGTGTCTCTTTTGATATAGGCTCCTAGTCATTGTAGTAATCACCTGGCTAAACTTATTCATGCATTCCAGTAATTGGTTTAAATTGCCAGTGAGTTGGGGAGTTGACAGTAGTAAGCAATTCTGAACTGATTCAAAAAAATGTTTATGTTTTGTATATCTATATCGTCAAAGCTTTGGTTGATTACTTTTGATATTTATGCCTTGTGTAAAGCTGCATTTTGAGTTTTTGTAAATAATGTACGTTATATTTAACCAAGAGTTTATTTGCCTTTTCACCTCAGTCGCAATTGAAGATTCAAAAATCTCTACCACTTAAAATGTGTGTGGGTGTATCACCACTGAGACAAGCATTGGTCTTGCCTCTTCAACTCTGACCCTAACAGTGCAAATGAGCAATATGGCCACCACAAAGTCATGGCCTCCACTGCCCTTTCCATGGAAAAATCATGCATCCACGTCACTTAATGACCTCGTGCCATGAGCAGCCCCATTTACAACATTTTACATATAAATGTTATTAAAAATCTGAATCTGAAAATCCAAACTAAACTGATACGTTACACTTTGACGTATGTACAGCAGTTTGCTGCACTCAAAATTAAATTCAAGTCCACCGTGCCATTAATTATCACAATACAAATATATATGTCATGACTGTTTGATAGGAGTTTCCTTACTATTTCCACTACAACTATCAGAACTGACGTAGATCTAACAGTTTTTGATTTTGATGTAATACTGCGCGAATTAATAAACAATTTTTCAAGACAGAAAATCGCATACTTAATGTTGTATGCTATGTGTCATCACGACTGCTAACACACACTGCTTGCTAATTTGTAATGCCGGAAATGCATATCCTCCTATTTCCATCTATTGTACTATAAATTTTTTCCTTATTTTGTTACCTGAATATATGACATTTCCGTGCCTTTATATATTGTAATTGTTTTACTATTTGTATATATATATATATATATATATATATATATATATATATATATATATGCATCTATGTTGATGTATAATTGGTTTGTTTTGTAAATATTATTTGTATTTTACACTGGGACTTGCCTAGGGAAAACTATGCTATCGAACGAATACATTGATAGGTCGTGCGAAGAACCTAAGTGTTTAGGATCTTTGGCAGTGTTAACTCTGCCGCGTGGAGCGCGGGCAGAGCAGACGGAGTCTGGCTGGAGGAGGGCAGTGGAGCAGGTGTGACGCTCCCGCGAGTTGCCGCGCTTTCGGGGTTTGGCAGCATGTAATTGCGCTCGACTTGCTATGTTAGTTTCTGACACGGTGTCGCGGACGGGAAGCGTTAGCTGGCGCACATCAAGAGCCCGTTTCGGCTGGAGACCGTGTCGAGAAGAAAGCGCGCCAACATCCAGCTTCTACAACAGCAACGGCCGACAATGAGTGACTGTCGCCACCTCCTCGATCGACGACTTCAAACCTTCAATCAACCAACAAGGAAGACTGGTAGCACGTAAAGTTTTAGAATTGTATGGCAGTCCTCAGCTTTTCAAACTGTTAAATTTTTCTCACTAAATTACAGCAACGTAGCATGAACCTTTGTTGCTCATTGTCCCAATTGCATTACCAAGCAGGGTCCCTTCCTTCTCCGGAATGAACCCGAGTGTCGTTGAAATTCAAACGCCAGCATTAAAGTAATATCATTCGATTTCACTGCTTTAATTTCAAAGTTCAGTTAAGGTATTCATAGCTGGCTACAATATTTAGATTACACAAGCACAAATGAAGAGTGTGAGTTTTGTTACCGTATTTTAGCTTACCCTTGACTGCAGCTCAGCTTGGTACATACTAAATTTTACTATTGTTAATTGTTCAGAATCATTTAATTCAAGTTCAAAGTTAAATCTCTTATTTCTAAATTGCGTACCTTCAAGTAGCTTTTGAAATGATTGTTGAGGTAGCCCAAGACTAACCGTATTTTACTGAATTCCGATGTGCTTCAGAAACAAAGCTCACTATTAATTTCAGTCACTAAATTAACTTTCAATTTTCCGGTTTTATTAATTCTTTTGCTAAATTAAGTCAGAGTGTAGCGAAATTTATTACTTCTGACAAACTTTCAGTTTTCACACTACACATGTCAACCTTCAGTTGCCACGCTTCTAGTGCTAATTATATGTGTAATAACCTTTCTTTTTCAGTTACTATAGTAGTTGTCCATAGGACTGGCGACCGTAATTTCCCCCAAATCTCAAATATCTAATTACCGCTAGTTAATTGTTAATGTAACGGCCGCACATTTACTTTCTTTATTAACTTTATCCCTTTTCAAAATTAATTTCCACCAGTTTCATTTGCATTTTTCCTTTCATTTACATGTAACCCTTTCCTCCCTCTTTACCGACAGATTAACTTTGGTGACGATTGCTTTTCCCAAATTTCCATTAGGTACACGCGATTTAATTTTTCACTGTCATTAAGGTCGATAAGTGAGGAGGAGGTTACAAATTGTGTTAACGTTTTGAATAAAATTATGCTGTGATCAAAAATTAACATTCAATTGAAAAATGTATCACATGTTAATTATGTTTTAATACTTGTGAATAGTTCAATCGACGTGCATAGAAGAGTGCCTTAATTTGATAGGACTATGTGGTTGGGACCATAAATACTGTAAAAGATGTTAATTATTATCGAAATTCAGTCAGACAAATTTTCTGAGGGCTGTAACTCTTTAACATCTGCTTATCATCACAATCGTGCACATCTATTCTGTAATGTGACGAATCGTGTTTCTCCATAATTATAAAAGTTTGCATTGCAGATGTGCTAACGTGAAAAATATAAATCTGGTCTTTGTATGACAATGTGCTGAACTGACGTCACGTCCATATAATTTCAGTTTTGACAGGAGCACTATGGGACTTAACTTCTGAGGTCATCAGTCCCCTAGAACTTAGAACTACTTAAAGCTAACTAATCTAAGAACATCACACACAACCATGCCCGAGGCAGGATTCGAACCCGTACAGTAGCATCCAGAAACCTGTTTGTCTACTCCCTCCCTAGATGTTGCTACTGTGGGCTTGCTTATATATAGTCATCATTTACGCAAAAACATAATCTGATAAAAGCACATTAGATAAAGTGCATGTAGCAGACTTATTAAAATTGATCACTATCATAGAAACCAATTGATACATTAAAAGATTAATGCAGTTACCCATGTAAAATTATTAAAAGAAAATATATGAAGAGTATAGGTCCATCCCTTTTTTTATGGTGAATTTACGGTCAACAATTAATATAGCGTAATACATTGCCTGTGGCAACCTATAAATTACTTATGAAAGATAAAATGTCTATATGACAGCTGAAAAAAAGAGACAGATCAATGAACAACGCCCTCTGTTGGGTCGGCCACTAGGATCTTATGTAGGTGCGCACCTGTCGTAAGAACTTAACCAATAGAGGGCTTTACATACATCATGACATGTCTCCCACACAAAACTTTTAAACAACGTGTAAGCATTCAATAAACAAAATTATATAGTTTGGCTATACATTCCATGAGTAGGTAGGAGATAATCAGTTACAAGATTAGAGTGACTACTCTACGAAAGTAAGGGAAATGCCTTCTGTTCTCAACATAACTCATCAAGTAAGGCTAGGCCGGCCGCGGTGGTCTAGAGGTTCTAGGCGCTCAGTCCAGAACCGCGCAACTGCTACGGTCGCAGGTTCGAATCCTGCCTCGGGCATGTATGTGTGTGATGTCCTTAGGTTAGTTGGGTTTAAGTAGTTCTAAGTTCTAGGGGACTGATGACCAAAGATGTTAAGTCCCATTGTGCTCAGAGCCATTTGAACCATTTTTGAGTAAGGCTAGGTATAAATACGAGAGGCATTATTTGGTTATCGGATTCGAGGGTTGGATGCCCTCACTTCCCTATCGAAGACTCCCACTGCCTGGGATACACTCAGGGTGTATCTTCGACGTGGAAGAGCCCCAACCTTTCCTGCCGTGTTGTCTGCACGCCGTCACTACTGCCAGCCGTCCGGTCCTCGCCGCCGCCGCCGCCGCCGCCGTCACCGCCTGGTCGCCGCCGTCTTCGCCCCCCTCTCGCGCGCCGCCACCACTATCATTTTCACCTCTCCCTCCGCTGCACCAACCACCATCACATGGAGCTCATCCTCCACCCGTCTTCCCGTCCTTCCTTCCCTCCCTGTCCACCCTACTCCTGCGCCATTTTCGGCTGTAACTTGTAAGGTGTCAGGCAAATCCAACTCCTTCCATGAAAACCCTGACATGATAAGCAAATCCAGTAGTATGTCACATAGCTCCGAATAAATCGTGACATTAAATTAACCAAAGTAATACGAGTAACGAGTGAGCAAATGGAATACCAC
Source organism: Schistocerca americana (assembly GCF_021461395.2). Classification (NCBI taxonomy): domain Eukaryota; kingdom Metazoa; phylum Arthropoda; class Insecta; order Orthoptera; family Acrididae; genus Schistocerca; species Schistocerca americana. The sequence goes on along the minus strand of NC_060121.1, from coordinate 594,749,231 downwards.
AGACTAACATAAGAATGCCTAAATGCATGTCATACCTTCCCACCGTGAGACAGACGAAGTTCCGAGGGGAGAAACGAGAACAGAAGCCGAGAGCAGAACTGTGGTAAGTTGGAAGGCCCTACGATAAGGGACAGACGGACACCCACATCGCCAGCTAACCGCTAGGACCACACCACCTGCAAGTTTTAGCGTGAGACTTATTCATGTCTCTGTTACGTCAGGACCACCCCCCAGCCCATGTTAAAAGCTAGAGCCCTCCAGAAGAACAGTATAGATCTTACGATAACACAAAAAGGGCCACCACCCCAGCCGCAAGTTTTAGCGTGAGACTTTTTCGCATCTCTGTTACGTTAGGACCACCCCCCAGACCATGTTAAAAGATAGAGCCCTCCATAAGAACAGTACAGATCTTACGATCACGCTAAAAGGACCACACCAGCCGCAAGTTTTAGCGTGAGACTTTTTCACATCTCTGTTACATTGCAAACTTTAAAAACATTGCCCCACCACGAAAAGTATTACGTTTCTCATTGGATAGACAGAATTTTTGTAGGCGTAGCTTAAGGTTAACATTGAGACCCTGATTGGTCAGATGAAAACACAGCCAGATAGTTTTTTTTATACCAACTTCGGTAAATTGTAGTAAGAAGAAGTTAGGAGAGAGTTGCTTCCGAGACAACGAGGTGAGCGGAGCTGTGCTGCCCGCCGCCCCCTGACGAACACCGACAAGGTAATGAACGCACGCGATGCCGCATTTTTGAGCGCATAAGGCTTCACTCAGAACTGCAGAAGTCTCATCTGTTACACCCCCTTTTTGCGTAATACTAGTGTCGATCGTCAATTAAAGCTCATGGTGTTCACATTTGCCACTTGAAGTAAAAATCTGAAACGCGATGATTTTTCTGTTATATAGTTATTGAGAAGTCACATCAGCCACTGTAATTTACGACAAGTTAGATAAGTAATTACAGATAATTGAGGGTCACTGTGGAACATTTTGATAGTTTTCTCTTTTGTGAAACTCAATTTAAACCTAGATTATAGATGTGATATGGCATAGGTCATCCTTCGATCCATTGTGGAACTTGGAAACCCATTCAGGGAATATTCGTTCACATTTTTGTTGAACGCAGTTGGTTTTTACCATCCTGTATTAAAACATTTCCTTTTATCAATAGTGCAATTTATAAACAATGTTTTGTGAGTAGAATAAAATTTCCAATGGTAAACTTAACTGCTTTTTCAACGTTATTTTACCAGCTAACTAAAAATAGGAAAGCCTTGATCCCCTTCCACTAAATTTAGTTAGTATTAAGGTTCTTTTACAGGGAGTGCAGTGGAGCTGACGCTGAAATCAGTAAGTATTTGTTTATATCATCGCTAGTCTCACTGAACTCTTCTGAATTCTACATGTCATGTGTGGTCTGGCGTCTCCTTACCAGCAACAGGTGCCAGGTTCAAACTAGTCAATTCCCTAAAAAACACACTCAGAGCGTTGTTGTGCAAAAGTGGTAGGGAGACATGATATAGAACAAACAGACACCACACAGAATGTTAGAAAATGGCGACCCTGCCAGGATGGTAAAATACCATGACTGAAGGTCGACCACATGCCTAACTAGGTCAGAAAAATATGCTGTTCAAAAATTTTCGTAATAAAAAAATTTTTTTTAACGTTATAACTAGTCGAAAACAGTAGCTGCAGCGATAGATAGTAAGAAAGTATTCAATAAAAGTGAGACATTCTGGCAGAGACAGTAGCATAAGTAAGTTATGAATTTTAATATTGTTAGAATTAAGTTTCCTCTCCAATGCAAGCGCACAGGTGGCGGATACATCGTTGACAAGTTGGTTCTGACCCAACAAGTAAGTGAATGGTTTGTCAAGTCGTGTGAACAAAAAGTTTATGAAACGCATGAGATCGTATGAGCGCATGTTGACTCGAAGTAGGGCGCGTAAATTGCTTTTAAAACAGAAAATAAGGGATTCGCAAAGATTAGCAATGGCAGATCGAGACCTTGACCGAATTGAGGTAGAGACCCAGCATGAAAATGGACAGAGAATAGAGGACAGTACAACAGACGATGCAGTATCGCGAGAAATAGGACATATAACGCACCATAACGAGGATAATGTACGTCAAGGCATAGAAAACGTAAGTCAGCATACGACAGAGGAGCAGGAAAGTAGAGAGACAGTCGATGAGGATTCTAACTTGTGTCTTGAATACGTAGAACCCACAGTACAAGTAATCAGAGCTCCCTCACAACAGACTACAAGGAATTCGAGCAGAAACGTGTCACCGCACAGTTCAATGCAATCGGTTGCAAACCAACACTTGGGCGAAAACACAGAGCGTAGGACGTCGGAAGAAAACGCAATAGGACCCACCAATCTGGCAGAATTATTACAATTAATGACGGAAACCATGACAAGACAAAATAAAGCAACTGCGAACCAAATTAAAATTCAGAATGCAGAAATGACGAAACAAAATGCAGAAACCACGAGACAAATGCGTGCGATTAGAGAACAAAACAAAAAATTCAGTTACACCTAAGTCATATTGAAGACGAGGCAAAAGAATCTCGAGAAGTGATAGGAAACTTAATAACAGGTTACAATCAATTGAGAACAGACATTGACAAGGTACAAGTGGACATACAAACATTGCGTAATGACACTCAGGATGAGGTCAAAACATTACGTAACAACACCCAAGGAGAAGTCAAGAAACCAGAGAAACAGATAAACGTAATTACTAGAAAAGCAGCAGGTACAGCGCGTGAAATTGTTGAAAACAGTGTGTTACACAAACGTATCACAAAAGCAGCGCTGAAAAGACGTGATAACCGCATAGTCAAAATAGAAGTGCAAACGAAGCGACAATTTCAGAAATTGCGAGCAGAGTTGTTGCAAACCATTGAAGAGCGTAGTGAACAGGATCGAACAAGCACAGAGTCTGCAACCACATATGTATCTGTAACAGCACCCGAAAAACAAGCAATTAACGAAGATATTACACATTTGCGATTCCAATCACAGGCGGAGAGTAGCATACGTGAAATCAGACAGCCTGCACAACAACAAACACGTTTCGAAATTCTTGATGAACAAATGTCATCACAAACACATGCGGAACCACAAATGTATGTTTCAAGACAGTTTGGATCGTGCAATGAAGCAGCAAGGTTAGCCAGACAAGATACCGAATCAATACCTGACAATGGAAAGCCAGGTCGCGAAGAGTACACTGCAATGCATTCAGCTACACGTTCACAACCGATGGAAGAAAATTATTGCGTACCACTCCAACGATACTACGCAACGGTAGGCAAAAGTTACAGTGGACAATATCCAATGGATCTACCACAACCAGAAAGAACGACGGGAGAAATGATCAGAAACAAAAGTGGCGAAGAATCGCGAATTTCATATGGAACTATGACGAAGTACGACAACGATCATTTCCTCACAGTCAGAAAATTTCAACACTTTCGAGAAGGAAACTCATTACATCCATGAACTTTTATTGATCAACTCCGATTAGGATTACCAGAACACTGGACGCTAGCACACAAATTAGACTTTATATGTGCAGACATGTCAGGAACAGTCGCAGAAACCATGCAGGATGTTGCAGCGACATGCCGATCGTACGAAGATTTCAGAGACAAGTTTCTCTCACGATATTGGTCCAGCGAAGCACAGAACAGAGTGAAGTACGAATTATTACAGAACCCATATTTTGAAAATTCAGGAGAGAAGAGTCTCGTGAATTTTTTCGAATTAATGGCAAAGAAAAATCAATGCTTAGATGTACCATACAGTGACGGAGAGTTGATTAAATTATGCACGATGAAGCTACCATTGAAATACCAGCAATCATTAGTAGGTCGCGGAGGCAATGACGTCGAAGCATTTAAAGGTATTCTAAGG